>NC_061801.1:1337500-2672500 GCF_021462225.1 Girardinichthys multiradiatus | reverse complement strand
TATTTTTCTTCTCAAGATTTGAAGCCAGTTAACTATTTATAAAAACAAGGAGGAGTAGAAGGAAATGTAGTCTTTACCTCCATAGAGATGTCATCTCGGGGTGTTAGCTGTTGACTTATAGCAGCCAGAGATGCCTGATCAACTTCACGGATGCAGCCGTTCACCACTTCTATAGCATCATCACATTCTCTCTGACCTGGAGCTTTTTCTCTGCACAGGCAAAGAGGGAGGTAAGAAGTGCTTACAGCATAATGAGAAGGCACTCTTATATTCTTCTAGCCAATCTAAGAAATGCTAAGGAGGAAAGTCTTATTTTCAGAAATGTTGAAAAGAATAAATACATTATGGACTAAATTCTTCATATGGAGAGTCAGCGTCTAATAATTTTACCTATGTAGATAGGAGGCCAAATCTTTTTTTTTTTAGCAAAAAGCATTTTCATGTATTTTTTATTTTTCTAGATCATGTTTATTTCTTCTCATTAAAACATGTATATAGAAGAATATAGTAGAATAAAATCCTCTAGTCATTTATAGGTCTAGTATCTTGTAAATACAACCTCATAGGAACAACATGACATCAGCATGATGCGGTCTCATCTCATTTATTCTGCTTCTACAGGACTTCAGAAAAGGAGCAGTCAGCCAATATTAATCAAATTTATCATCAAGTCTGTGTTAGAAGTGTAATAAAACCAGGTTTATTTTTTCAGTGTTCTCATTTGGAGCATGCATTTGCGTTTTAAAACAGGACAGGTCAGACTGTGCTATGCTCTGATTAATTAAACAAACTCTGAAGCTCTTTCACATCTTAATTGTTAAAGTTCATGGCAGGCCAATAAGAAAAGCACGGCTTGTTTAGAAGGACTGACAGAAGAAAGTCCCAGTGCTCTACAATGAACAACTCCATAAATTAGGTTCGCAAAAGTTGCATTTGACCAAACTGCAAGACATCAGAAGCATCGGTTATTGCACAAGTCAGAACACAGTGGAGATATCTGGCAATAATGTAGAGTGGTCAAGGCTCAAACTGTGTCACACAATAACACAGTGATCGTTAAACAAAGCAGCAAATCTACAACAGAAAGCATAAAACCTCAATAAACTAAAGTAATGTTGTAAAGAAGAGTAGGCCAAAATCTCTCCACAACACTGTGAGAGACTGATAAAGTCCTACAGAAGACATATGCTTTAAATTATTGCTGAACACACTACTGAAATATAGTACTCTGATGTAGTATTGGTGAATAATAGTGACAAGCAGTATTGTCCAGTGTTTTCATCTGGATTTGTATTTGCCGCTTGTGAAGACAGACATTTTTGTTTATTATGGTTACATAAGTAAAAATTGGAAAAATAATAACACAAAGAGTGAATAAAACCAAGCCAGTATAATACAATATTGAATTTAGGGCTGCAACTAACGATTATGTTGCCGGCTATTTTTTCAATTAATAACCGGATGGCAAAAGGTGCTTAATAGGAAATTATTTTACAGAACCAAGTTGGGCTAAAGTTTACAAAGATTTTTCATCTTAAATGTCAATTTTTTTTGTACAATTTAGGCCTAATAACTCCTTTGAGTAGGTTGGTCTTTTTAGCAAATTGAATGTTTTTGAGTCTGTATACTCCAGTTAACGATTATTTAATTGCTAAATTAGTTGACGATTATTTCAATAATCGATTAATCGTGATTAATTGTTTCAGCCCTAATTGTAATGCAACACTGAAAATAATTCTTTCTCTTGCTATATTAAAATTATTATATTGTATTTTGCAGGTATCATACATTATAATGTTATTTTATTCTGTGTTGTAGTTTAAACACTGATGATAAAAACTGGTTTCAACTAATGAAGCATACCTCATGTTGGTGATGAGCTTCTTAATGGAGTCAGACACGGTTCTTGAGTGTCCCGCCAGCACTGACCACTTAGGAGGGTCTTTGGGGTTGACAGCCAGGGAACGGGCCGTCTGGATCAGGCCCGTCGAGCTCTCCAGTATCATCTGTGCTGCTGTTAAAATGGGCTCCATGGCTGCATGACCCTGAGAAGTGTGGATGAAATCCTGTTTAAAGTATTTCAGATAATTTTGCATAGCTTCTGTTTTATAATATGAGCTGTGTGTTATCAGCTGGTAAATGCCACATGTGTGCTTCAGGCTGGCCACTCCAGCCTTCTCTCTCTTTTACTGTAATCTCATCATTGTCTTTATGGAAGTATTAAGGGTTTACCTAGAAATCTATGTTGGCTATTAGACAGCTGATTGTCTCACACTTCTATACTACTTTATACTGCTGAGCTGTTGTCTGCTTAGTCTTACTGAGTTTGTCTTAAATGAGTGCTTAGTCAGCAGGGACAGATGTTTCCAGATGTTGTTTAGCTGTTTTCCTGGAGTGTTAACATGTATTTCACGTTACTGTGACAAGTTGCCAGCATTAAAAAGTCGCTGCAAAGTGAAACTGAAAGTTATTCTTTTATTCTTGAAAAGAAGTGAAAAAAAGGATCAAAATATCACAACTTTTCTTTCTTTAAACACATTTTTCAGTAACCAATATAGTCTCCCAACTCGGGGGTGAAACAGCATGTTCATCCGATCATGATAAGCAGTACTTTCTCAAAGAAAAATGAAAATGTTCATTTGTGTCCTTCCTCATGTGGAAGATGAGCCCAGTAGGTCCTCAGTAGAATTTCGATTGGATGAGAGAAAGAGCTGGGTCAGTGCTACCTGTACAGATCTATCTGGATTCCACTTTCCTTTTAAGGAACTATAGGAGATACAAAGTTGTGTACAATTTGTTTTATTTAACAAATAAGTGGAACCAACATTGATCATAAAGGGAAAAGGTGCTTCTTGGAACACCTTTAATTACTGTTGGATACAAAATGACTACCTCTATGCTTTCACACATCCCTGACCTATGCCTGATTTCTACTGAAATCAAAGCATATTGCATCAACAAATATACAATTTGTTGATGATCTTCCATTCTGTCAAATCTACAGATTTGATGCTTCTAGTAAAAAATCGTTTCAGTATCCTGCCAATCTGCACTCAGCTGATCAAGAGAAAATGTCTGGTCACTGGTTCACAGTTTAGTACATCACCAGTTTCTTTTTAGTGATGCATTGTTACACTGGCTAAATGGTACATAACATACAATGTATCATTGCTATGGAAAGCTTTAAACAGCAATCCAATAGGCATTCAGGTTTGTTGGTTATTGACTTACAGCTGAGAATACTGCAAGCTAGTGCATAAAATGGAATTAAAAGAGGTAAATAGCTCACAATCCAAATCTGTTTATGAAGAAAAAAAAAATCACATTAACATTCTTTATGTTATGAAGGAAGCAGTGCACAGGTGAAAGGTTAGGAGAAGCTAACCTCAGGACTGATCTGAGCAGAAATGCTGGCGAACTCTGGGTTTGAGGCGAAAGCAGCCAGGTTGTCCACAGCTTCCATCAGTGGACCAGTAGCAGCCTTGCACTTCTCTCTGTTCTGCTGATTAAAGGCTCCATCTAAAGCCTGGAAAGGGGACATCAATCAGAACATTTCAAATGGCTACATTTCTAGAGCTGTACTTCTTGAGCTTACACCTTTAAGCTGCATTTTGCTGAGTAATGAGTGTCGCTCAGTTAACTGTGTACAACTATGTAATCATGTGTTTCCAGGAAATCTCTTTTTATAACTATTCTCTACTTGATTTGTTGCCCATTTCAAAAATAAAACTCTCAACAGAACTCAGATCAGCAAAACAGTAAATACAAACAAACCAGATCAGTGTAAACCTAGTGTATACTTTACTTAACAGAAATGTCTTTTTTATGTTAATGGTCATGAGCCAAAAATGATTTACAATACAAACCTTAATAGATTTCACCAGGTTAGCAGTGGTGTTGGCCACCTCCTTAGCTGACTGGACAAACTGCCTCTTGGCAACAGGGTTAGGGGTTTTGGAAGAGGCCAGGCGGCAGGCGTTGCAGAGCGCTGAGGTGTGTTTGGCAACAATGGTAGCTGCAGAAAGCACCTGGGCAGAAAGTAGAAAGAAAGCAGTTCCTCGCATGAAGAATCATACTAAAAGAGACCAAAACTGGTTAAAGCAGTGGAACTGACATTTACTGATAAGCGGGATTGAAGTAACCACATACCTGAGACTGGGTACAGGCTGGATCCACCAGGTTCTGGCAGGCCATTTGAATGGCCTGGTTAGCCCGGGCAAACTGAGTTGGATCTACAAGACCTTTCTGACCTGCTACACTGTTGGCGTCGGATACTCCCACCAGATAAGCTGCCTAGACACATCAGCAGATGACTGGTCACAAAACCCAACTAAAATACACAGACAATAGCTCACAGTACTCATTGTACCTGTGCAGCAGCTTCAGTGAGACCACACAATGCTTTGGATCCAGCACTGACTGAATCTCCAAACTCTGGCAGGTTAGAATTCTTGGCATTTTGTGAAATGCCTGCCATGGACTCACCAAGAACCTGTCCATAAGAAACAAGACATTCAGGCATGCTAGGTTTCATGTTCTATTACAAGCGTTTCAGTGAAAGTACAGCGCACCTTAAAGTTTGTTTTAAACCCCAACAATTTAGTCTGCAAGATAAGACTTTTGAAGGAAATGAAACAGGATAGGAAAAGCTGCTGTAATGTGTTTTGTACCTTAGAATTCTCCATGACGCTGTCAAAGCACTCGAAGAACGACTGATCATTAACTGCCTCTGTTGGGTTCTCCAGCATCCCTTTCACTGACTGCACACAGAGACCAAACCATTACAACCCACACCTCCAAAACAGCAGTCACACACTATGGTGTATGATGATATACAACCTTAATTAAATAATACTCCAGCCAGGCATAGGCTGGATCTCGCCATCAAGGTTTTAGAAAGTTGCTGCTTCAGAACTACTACATTTTCCCTCATAATGTTACCACAGAATAAACTCCTCTTTTCAGAGAAATTACCAGAGTGATGGAGTTTTCTCTGGCTGTGTAGATCACAGAGCAATGCAGCCTTGCTGCAGGACACTTCCAGTTAGCTGGCTAAAAGAAGATTAGAATGTTCCCTCCCACAAAATAAAGACATATTTTACTGCTCGGAAATCTTTCCAGTGGCAAAAAAGACAAACAGTCATGGAGGAAAAGCTAAAGGCTTCCCACCTCAATCCATAACAAGGTAATGCTGTTTTAAATCTACAGCTGGCAAATCAAGTCAGCATGTCCAACGCAGCCAACTGCAGTCATAGCCTGACTAATTAACCAATTATTATCAGCTAGTATCCTCCAACTTACATCCAAGTATCAAAATTAAAACAAATAAAATTAACTAACAACCATTTTCTATGATAATATTAGAAATGTTTTAATTTTATAAAGGTTGGAACTACTATCTCATCAGTTCAGCTAATAATATGTTGGCCACTTGGGGCCACTCATAGACTGTAAAGAACATTAAACTTTTAACCCAAGTGGGTCAGGCAATCAGTAAGTATGGGAAAAAAGAAAAGGTGTGCTGAAAGTGCCTTTATCTATGCTGACTTAGTAGCACACTGAATTCTACACAGTTTATCCCTATACATGCATGATTACATGCAATTGGCACACATCATTAACCATACAGAGACATAACAGAATGCTTTAGAAAATGAATTCTATTTCTTCATGTTTGGAACCATATAAAAATTAAGACATGCCAACATACTTGGCAAGATAAGATAACTGCAGTTTAAGAAAGACACACTCTGGGTCACATGACTCACAAAGCTCAAATATAATCCCATTTCTGATCTCATGATCGCCTAACTGAAAATTATAATTTGAAAAGTAAAGTGAAAACCAGACCTAATGCTCCCCACTTTGCGTAAATGAGACCCATGAGATGGCCGATCTAGCAAATGTAATAGGTGGACAAATGTGTTATAGCTGTTACCTCCAGCTCTCTGAGAGCATTGTCACACTCCTTCTGACCTGGAGCCTGCTGAGTGCACATTGTGATGAGCTGGTTGATGCTGTCTGTAACTGCTCTGAAAGCACAAACACTCACACATGTTTAGAACAGACCAGTTTCAGAGAGGTCACAATCTTAGGGGGGAAGAAGGTTTTTTTACCGAGCTGCTGCTGCTAGCTGGTTCTTCAGGTTGGGGGAGCTGGGATCAGTGGACAGAGCCTTAGCTGCAAGCAGGAGCTTGCTTGATGACATGGAGATTGTTTTCAGGTTGGACACCACCTGTATCTGATCCTCTTTGGACTACAGGAGACAAGGAAGACTGGAGGTTTGAATTCAGTTAAAGGATTCATTGTGAAGATAACTAAATAACTGTACACTGTAGTGCACACAAGTCTCAATTTCTTCATTTCTGGGATATTTCAGCCTTTTTTCATCATGTTTTCTTCACAGATTCCCTTTAACTAAGGTCATTTCTGATGATACTTTGGTCACCAGAAAATGCATTAAGCAATAAGTGGGTTAAAAGTAATACTCTATCAAGACATCATTCCTGGGTTATACATTTCAGCTACTATTTATCTGTGGTAGACAAACTTTATTAGGCCTGACACTTCTTGTTTTGCACACCAAAGATGATGCTAGAATCTTGGCTGAAATTTGTTCTTTTTTTTTACATTTGACTGGCTAGCTTTCCTTTGATTTCATTAAGATATTTTAATTCCATAATTATAACATTTTTTATAATAGCTCTTTGATATCTCCTGGTTGGTGATCAAATAATCTTTCTGCTACTGAATGTATCAGTTGTCTGTAAAGCATGACTTAACCAACATCACTGCTGTGAAAGTCTCAAAGAATCCTACCTTGGAGGTTCCAGCCATGTCAACACCGGCCCCCAGGAAGTTGCTGAAGTCTTGTCCAAACTTGCTGGTAGCCCTGGCCAGGTCCTGGGTCGTCCCTCTGGATGCCTGAACCACCTCATTGGCTGACTGGTTAAGGCCAGCTGCTACCTCATTCAGCTGAGCCTGAATTTCTTGGAAACTTCGTCCACTGGAAGGGAACTGCAGCATTAAAAAGAGAATAACAATGTTGAATAGGACAAAGGGAACTGGAAAAAAAATAAAACATGTTTTCTTCCTAAGCAACAATGTACAAGTTAGAAAGAGGTTTTCACCTTAAATGTAAAGAAAAACAAGAGGGTGTCCATTCTTTACTCTGGTCACAAAACAATTTCAACTAATCTGAGAACTCCCTCAGGTTTTATAGGTAGAATAGATTCATTCATTGACATTACTGAAAATGATAAATCTGAAATGATTTAACATATCATAATTGTTACGTTAATGTCAAATTTTGATAATGACCCCCGTGAAAAACGTCTAGTATACAGTAACTGATTTAACTGATAAGAGTAATAAGTATCATAGACCCCCGTTCATACTCATCTTTTGCCATGTTTCCAAAAGTACAGGTCCTTCTCAAAATATTAGCATATTGTGATAAAGTTCATTATTTTCTATAATGTCATGATGAAAATTTAACATTCATATATTTTAGATTCATTGCACACTAACTGAAATATTTCAGGTCTTTTATTGTCTTAATACGGATGATTGTGGCATACAGCTCATGAAAACCCAAAATTCCTATCTCACAAAATTAGCATATTTCATCCGACCAATAAAAGAAAAGTGTTTTTAATACAAAAAACGTCAACCTTCAAATAATCATGTACAGTTATGCACTCAATACTTGGTCGGGAATCCTTTTGCAGAAATGACTGCTTCAATGCGGCGTGGCATGGAGGCAATCAGCCTGTGGCACTGCTGAGGTCTTATGGAGGCCCAGGATGCTTCGATAGCGGCCTTTAGCTCATCCAGAGTGTTGGGTCTTGAGTCTCTCAACGTTCTCTTCACAATATCCCACAGATTCTCTATGGGGTTCAGGTCAGGAGAGTTGGCAGGCCAATTGAGCACAGTGATACCATGGTCAGTAAACCATTTACCAGTGGTTTTGGCACTGTGAGCAGGTGCCAGGTCGTGCTGAAAAATGAAATCTTCATCTCCATAAAGCTTTTCAGCAGATGGAAGCATGAAGTGCTCCAAAATCTCCTGATAGCTAGCTGCATTGACCCTGCCCTTGATAAAACACAGTGGACCAACACCAGCAGCTGACACGGCACCCCAGACCATCACTGACTGTGGGTACTTGACACTGGACTTCTGGCATTTTGGCATTTCCTTCTCCCCAGTCTTCCTCCAGACTCTGGCACCTTGATTTCTGAATGACATGCAGAATTTTCTTTCATCCGAAAAAAGTACTTTGGACCACTGAGCAACAGTCCAGTGCTGCTTCTCTGTAGCCCAGGTCTGGGGAATGCGGCACCTGTAGCCCATTTCCTGCACACACCTGTGCACGGTGGCTCTGGATGTTTCTACTCCAGACTCAGTCCACTGCTTCCGCAGGTCCCCCAAGGTCTGGAATCGGCCCTTCTCCACAATCTTCCTCAGGGTCCGGTCACCTCTTCTCGTTGTGCAGCGTTTTCTGCCACACTTTTTCCTTCCCACAGACTTCCCACTGAGGTGCCTTGATACAGCACTCTGGGAACAGCCTATTCGTTCAGAAATGTCTTTCTGTGTCTTACCCTCTTGCTTGAGGGTGTCAATAGTGGCCTTCTGGACAGCAGTCAGGTCGGCAGTCTTAACCATGATTAGGGTTTTGAGTAATGAACCAGGCTGGGAGTTTTAAAGGCCTCAGGAATCTTTTGCAGGTGTTTAGAGTTAACTCGTTGATTCAGATGATTATGTTCATAGCTCGTTTAGAGACCCTTTTAATGATATGCTAATTTTGTGAGATAGGAATTTTGGGTTTTCATGAGCTGTATGCCAAAATCATCCGTATTAAGACAATAAAAGACCTGAAATATTTCAGTTAGTGTGCAATGAATCTAAAATATATGAATGTTAAATTTTCATCATGACATTATGGAAAATAATGAACTTTATCACAATATGCTAATATTTTGAGAAGGACCTGTATTGATTTACTCTGATTCTAATACTTGTTTTTATTAGAGGTAATGATAATGCTGGATCAATCAGTGTTGTACTAACTGAATCAGCCAGAAGAGATCTGCTGGCTTCGCCCACAGTGCGAATGGCATTGTCCACATCCCTCTGGCCAGGAAGGGAGTTAACACATCTGTTTAGAGCCTGGGACACTGCCTTAGCCACCTGTAGACACATGCACAGATAATCAAACATAGACTATAGTATTCTGATGACAGTCAATCTTACTGAGAGATTTGGAGTCATCTACAAAATGGCTCTCAAATGTTAGACAATAATCCACACAGCATGTTTTGATTTTGTACATGTGCTAATGTGATTCTGACATCGTTAAAAGCTTAGTGCATTGATTTATTTTTATAACTGTCTGTCTATAGAGACTATGAGTGATCTATTATAGAAGACAATCTTTTCATTTTCTGGATTTACACAGTAACAAAATATAAGCTGTTTTTCAGGTAAAAATAATTTTTCAGCCAATTAAGCAAAATTGCCTGCCAGTAATTATGCAGCATGTGCAGTTCTAATGATCTGTTTTTCTATCTGATGCTTTGAGTCTGACCTGAGCCAGCCTCTGTTGGCTCTCTGCGTCTCCTGGCTTAGCAATTGCCCTCTTGGTTTCTTCAATTAGGTTGGCTGATTTATCCATAACATCACCAGCACAGTCCAGCACAGCATTGCGAGTTACTGCGTCATCTGTGGTAGCAGCAACTCCTCTGGCCGCTGAGGCTAAAGACTTCAGTGCCTGGGCTATATCTCTGGCGGACATGCCTGGATGGAATAGGACAAGGAGAGAATCTGAAGTCTGTCTAAAGATGGAAGGTCACACTAAACAGCTGGTGAAGGAGAACGCAAATATAAGAATTAAGCTAAATCAGTAGTTGGGGACTTTCTTTTTTTAAGTATAAACACTTGAATCAAGATTCCCCACTCCAGACCATATCTAAACAAGAGAGACAAATTTCATTTGAACTGATATAGAGAAAATAATATGCAGAGAAATAATGCATACAAATTTTGCTGGAATCCCAATAATTTCTTGTAAAACTACAGAGCATTGCTGTAGTACAAGTTTGGAATTTTTTGTGCTCCTCTGCGAGGTCCATTCATTTTACCCACCTATGTAGTTCTCATCTCCTTGGGTGGCTTCACTCAGGAGCTGGGCAATACCTGAAGTGACAGCCTTGGTGCTGGTACCCAGGTCCTGAGAACACTTCTCAGGCTGAACAACACAAGAAGACACAGCTATATCAACTACCCTACATGAGGGTACTTCACTTTCTACATTTGATACTTCAAACAAAGCTTAATCTTATGATAATTTTCAGTTCACAGATTGTCTGAGCTACATAAACTAATCTGTTTCAGTGTGCGTTTATCACCGTCTCTCCTGGCAGTGGTTTGAGTTTGCCCGCTTGAGCAGAAGCCTTGGCCTCCTGAATGTCCTTCTCCAGATCTCTGACCATGTTCAGAGCATTATCTATCTCCAGCTGACCGCAAGCATCCTGAGCCTGCATCATCATATACAGACAGACAAACATGCTGAATGCCAACACAATCTGCATGAGAAAACCTCCCAACAGTCCATTATCCTGACACACACGGGTGTATGGCAACATGGCTGAAAACCATGACCTTTTACCTTCTGTGAGGCAGTGCGGAGTTCTGCCAGGGCACTGGCCAGATTCTTGGCACATTGGCTGAGCTGCATAGCTGATGCCTGATCGTTGATGGTGGGGACTGTGGCTTTACAGGTTGTTACCATCTTAGCCCCTGGCTGGTGGAATACAGGGAGAGACAAACTGGAAATCAGCTTAGACAAGAAGAAGCAAATGATTTACGGAGATTATCTGAGGATTTCACCAAAGGTGAAACTAGAACCAAGACCACCATATGAATGGAAGTTACTTACACACTGATCAATTCATTATAAAGACTGATAGTACAGGAGAATTTAGTGGAGTTTGACATGTTCAAAAAAGTCGTGATGTTGGTGGACCTTTGGAGAACACCCCCACACTCCCTCCCCTCACCATTTTCAACACTGTGTCTACTGTGGATCCCTTCCGGTTCCGAGGAACCACCCTTTCTCTGGACCTGGGATGGTCCTCACACATAGACACTGTTCATAAGAAGGCCCAGTAGAGACCATACATCCTGTGGCAACTCAAGAAATAAAACTTTCTATGGAAACTTCTGGTCATCTTCTACACTCTTATTTTTCAGTCATTTTTGGCTCATCTATCTCTGTGTGGTTTGGCTCATCTATAAAACCAGACAGGTCCAAACTCCAATGAACAATCAGGTCTGCAGAGAGAACCATTGGGGCAGACCTTCCCTCCATCCATTACTTATACAGAGCTAGGATCAGTAAAAGCTCAAATCTCTGCAGACCCCACACATCCTGGACACAATCTGTTTAGACTTTTACCCTCAGGCTCGTGCTACAGAGCAGTATTTGCAAAGAACAGTGACCACAGAGACAGTTTCTTCCCCCAGGCTGTTACTATGATGAACAGTCAGAGTGCCCAGATCAATAATATGGATATTTGCACAAATTCAACCTTGTCATCCTCTATTTGTAAAAACACTCTATATGTACATATTTAGAAACAAACAACTCTTTACTGCAAACAATTCATTTTATATTTTATTTATATTTAAAATTTCTTCATTGAGAGCAAAGTTGAGTTCCTTGCTTGTGTACACAAACTTGGCGAATAAAAGCTGACTCTCATTCTGAAAACATAAAAGTTTTTCTTGTTTGAGAGTTTGTCGAAGAGGTAGGATATTATCTTCCTTTAGAAGATTAAAAGGAGAGCGGCAGGTAAAAGTAGTAATGGATCATAATAGAGCCGTACTACTACCTGGTCTTTTCTGCTCCTTGGTAAATAATCATTCAAATACTAAGAATAATAAAAAGCATAAAAAACACAATTTAATTTCATGATAAAAATAAATGAATGACTGAAGGCCAGGTGTAGGGTGATAATCACCTGCAGGAAGTTCTGACTAGCACTGATTAGGGCAAGCTGTGCACTGGGGCTGTCAGGTTGAGACTGGCTGCCTCGGACTCCATGAATCAGCTGAGGGATCTGCTCTGCCGCCACCTAATCTCACACACACACACACACACACACGCACACACAAAAAGTGGATAACCTCTCATAAACCACTACTTCACATAATCACAAAGACGAAAGTCAGTTCAGTATTTTTTCTTCAAAGTTTATTATTTTAGGCATAATACTAATAAGAAACTCTAAAGCTTTGTAGAGCAAGGTAACAGTGAATATATGTGGACTTTAGCATGTACAGACTATGTGCTGTAATACAGAGAGGGTAGATATAGACTCGGATTTATTGCACTAAGTTCTCAGCACAGTGCTATCCTGACCTTGCAGTTTTTTTCTTTTGTTTTTATAGTCTTCTTCACCAGCAACTAGAGTATTTCTATGCAAAACTTAAACAGAGATTGTAATTCGGGTAGCTGACATATAAAAAATATATTAAAGAAATAAAGTTGACTGAAGAATATGCGGAATCTATCAGTAAATCCTACATAGGTCCTGAAGGGGTGAGGCATAAAGATTCTAATATGATGCTTCACAAGCGGAAAGATTTAGTTGCTTATCACATTTGCCTGTCTAATAGCAACAAGGATACTTTAACTCAGCACATGATAGGAGTTTTGCAACAGCAACATCCAGATTTTAGGATTAAACTTAGTTGATTTTCTAGAAAATGTTGTTTACCAAACTGTCTGCTCCTGGGCTGGATTTGTTGGGAGCCTTATCAAAGATCTGGAATGCCTGACTTGTGTCTCTCTTACCGTGTTCTGTGTATACCACTTTTGTCTTTTGTAGAGGGCTCACCTTGCAGCTCTGAACGAGCTGTTGCTGTGCAGCCTGATTCTTGTTGGATGAAGCAGCGTGCTGGGCTGCAGCTATTGTCTGAGTGGCAGCTGCTGCTGCTTGTTTGGCTGCATTCTGGCACAGAAAAGAAAAGAGATTGCAGTCTAATACACATAAAAGGTGTTTGGTTTTTAAATACTGTAATTCTGAACAGCAAAAAGTTATAACCAGGGTAGGATCCTGCCCTTCAGCCTTAAGAGCTTTTTTATTTTACCTCCAGATTGTTGATGAGCCGCTTCTTGATTGCATTCTGGGCGGCAGCGTTCGTGGCCTTTCGCAGACCTTCTGCAGCTTCTCGCAGTTTCTGCTGTTGTTCCTCGCTGTCAGGATTGGCAGCAGCACCCTGGAAAAACATGACAGCACTCATTACACACTCAACTTGCAGACAGATCAGAGTATTTAGATTTAGTTAATAGACAGTGAAGAAGGCAGACCTTAGCAGCCTCCACCATCTTAGCAGTGGCATCAGCCAATAGCTTTGCAGCAGAAAGAAGCTTGCGGGAGTTCTCCAGATCAGACTCTCCTTCTGCATCCATCTTGATGGCATTGACCAGATCAGACGTGGCTTGGGCAAGGATGCGAGCCTGGCGAACCATCTCACCTGTTATTTAAAAGGTGGAAAAGAAATGTTAGAAAAAATGCTCCATTTAGCAGCAAGTAGAAATATCACTGTTTTATAAGCTTTATTTGTTTTACAGGTTTGTTTACAAAAAAAAAAAAAAAAAGCTTTCCTTACTGACTTAGTTTGTTCTTTACTGTAACACTAAAACTAGAGCAGATTAGAGGTTCCACAGCAAAATCTCTTCTGCAGAGAGTGTGTGAAGGTGGAACTAGAGTTTCAAACTTAGACAATCGTTACTGATTACCTTTAAATGTGTGCACATTGTCCTCTTCTCGTATAATGCTTCTACATATACACATACACCAGTGGCGATTGCTCTAAGACTGCAAGGGAAGCTCAGCTTCCCCTGAAATGTCAAAAACATAAGTGATCAAATATATACTGTTGTGTGTACATGTCATTGACTAAATATGCACCACAACGCACTCAACCTTTGTTCAGTATCAGCTTCTTATCACTGGTAACGACGTGGCTTTCCTCTCATTCATTCCCGCAGCTTCACAGTGCTTTAAACAGTGAGTTCAATAGCGAAGCAAAATGCTGGGTTTTGTCCCGCCCATCGGACGCTCAGCATCTCTGGGGGTCTATGGGGCAGTGGGCTGGCCCGGATGCTCAGCTTCTGCATGATGATTGGATGATCTGTCTGAGGCTGAATCCCTTTTTGATTGACAGCAAAATGAGCGAATCTGCGATCTTGAAATTGAGCTTCCCTTCCTTGAAAGACCAGCATCCGCCACTGATTTTTTATATATGTATATATATATATATATATATATATATATATATATATATATATATATGTGCAGCGGAGCCGGGATCCCACCCTAGAGCGGGGCCTGGGGTCGGGACCCGTAGGAGAGCGCCTGGTGGCTGGGTTGCTCCTCAGGAACCCATCTCCTTGAGAAGGGATGGAGTCTTTTGTACTCTGGAGTGGCCCACGGGGAGAGGCGACAAGCTGGGGATGGGTTTGCTTGTTGCCCCCCAGCTCAGCCGTCTCGTGTTGGGGTTTACCCCAGTGGATGAGAGGGTCGTATCCCTGCGCCTTTGGGTTGGGGAGAGGTCTCTGACTATCATTTCAGCCTACAGGCCGAGTGGTAGTGTGGAGTACCCGGCCTTTTTGGCGTCCCCGTCGGTGGTGCTGGATAGTGCCCCTCCCGGGGACTTCATTAATCTGCTGGGGGACTTCAACACCCATGTGGGGAACGACAGTGACACCTGGAGAGGTGTGATCGGAAAGAATGGCCTCTGATCTGAATCCGAGTGGTGTTTCGTTATTGGACTTCTGTGCTAGTCACGGATTGTCCATAATGAACACCATGTTCAAGCATAAGGGTGTCCATCAGTGCACTTGGCACCAGGACACCCTAGGCAGGAGGTCGATGATTGACTTTGTTGTCGTATCATCAGACCTTCGGCTGCATGTTTTGGACACTCGGGTGAAGAGAGGGGCTGAACTGTCCACTGATCAGCACCTGGTGGTGAGTTGGATCTGCTGGAGGAGGAGAAAGCTGGACAGACTTGGCAGGCCCAAGCGCATAGTGAGGGTCTGCTGGGAACGCCTGGCGGAGCCCTCGGCCAGGGATGTATTCAACTCCCACCTCCGGGAGAGCTTTGACCAGATTCCGGGGGATGTTGGAGACATAGAGTCCGAGTGGACCATGTTCTCTGCATCTATTGTCGATGCTGCTGCCCGTAGCTGCGGCCGTAAGGTCCGCGGTGCCTGTCGCGGCGGCAATCCCCGAACCCGGTGGTGGACACCGGCAGTAAGGGACGCTGTCAAGCTGAAGTAGTCCTATTGGCTGTGGTTGGCTTGTGGGACTCCTGAGGCGGCTGACAGGGATCGTGAGGCCGGGCTGTGGCAGAGGCAAAAACCCGGGCCTAGGAGGAGTTCAGCGAGGCCATGGAGAAGGACTACCAGTTGGCCTCGAAGCAATTCTGGCAAACCGTCTGGCGCCTCAGGAGGGGGAAGCACTGCTTTGCCAACACTGGGACACGCTGGAGGGACTATGTCTCTCGGCTGACATGGGAACGCCTTGGGCTCCCCCCAGAGGAGCTGGAGGAGGTGTCTGGGGAAAGGGACGTCTGGGCGTCTCTGCCGAGTCTGCTACGACCCGGTCCCGGATAAAGCGGAAGATGACGAGGAGTACGAGTATATATATATATATGTATATATATACACACACATTTGATTTTCCTGCCAAAGGATCCAGAGCAACTTAAGGAGTAATGGAAGGAATCAACTGTATAAAGTATACTCTAAAGCTCCTCATCATCTATTATTTATCAGGAGAAATGCCATCAGCTGGAACAAACGTGTATTGCCGTTTTATTCACAACTTCCCCACATGTCATTAGGCAGATTTAAATAAATGGTCTGTGGCAATGGAAAAAAACGTACAAGATTCCCTCGTTTTCCTATCCCATGGGTAAAACAAATCCTGAGGCCAAATATCCTGGAGCTTTCAGTGAAAAAGGGGCTAATGATATACTTTCTGTAGGGGCTCTAATTTTAGTTATGCTAGCTGCAGTAACTACACTCATAAACTAAGACAGATAGATATATGAACTCTGATTTAATATATTACTAAAACTCTATTTTATAGCAACTGACTTAGACGGCATAACGTCCCCTTTGCTTCTAATATAAATAGGTAATCATGTCATCATGTTTCCAAAGGTACATAACGAACACCCAATTATACATAGCAGTATGTTAAAAGGAAATGCATTGAGATGAGTCTTATGCCCCTTTTCCACTGGCTTGATTTGGTCCTACTTGACTGCACTCAGCTGATTTGAGAGCATTTCCATTACTGTTCTTTTCGTACCAGTACCTACTTTTTTGGTCCCTGCTCCTGAGAAGGTACGACCGGGGCTGAGTTGGGACTACATGTGGCGTGAACAGACTGCTGTTTACTGATTGGCCATGACACCAGGAGAAATGAGAAGGTTGTCACTGAGGTAGTGCAGGGAATAGACTACAATAACATTAAGGACCACATTTGCTGGAGTAGGTCATACCAAAATAGAATTTTTTTATTTACAAATCCTAAACCATCCCTGAAGGCTGAAAGAAAAAGGAGACTGATCACCCATAAAATCAGTTGTTCAGACGCAAAAACATTTCCCACAAAACAATACCACCACAAAATGATTTGGAAATTTATTGTCAGTCCTTAAGCGAACCAGCGTCTGCAAGAGGAGGGAGCCGGTAGGGAGCAGCTGCCTGTAATCAGTCTGCATGCATGAATCAAACAGGAGGAAGATCTCGCTAAATCCAAGGAGCAAAAATATCTAATATTCAACCTAAAACTAACTTCACTGCAGTCAAAAGTCTGCTGTTTTGCACTTTAATGTCTTTGTCCTTGTTATCGCCATGGATGAGACAAAAACTTCCTCATAAAGCCCAAAATGTTACCTTCTTCAGGCAAACTTTGGAGCTTCACCATCCAAACAGTAGCGTCTCTCCTCTCTGTTTCTCCTGCCACCCTCTCCTTACATCAGAACCCCTGAGCTGTATTTTATAAGTTCTGGCTGGGCTGTGGTCCAGATAATTATACCCGGTGGATCATTTTATACATGAAAAAACGTATACAAGATATTCTTGCATATACAATAATACAAACATTATTAGTATTTAGTTTATTTATGTTTTCGTTTCCTATTTATTTTTTATGGCTTTGTGCAGATTACTTTAATGTGACAGTGTCACATAGTACCATTATTAGCAACACAGCGACTAGACGGCTGGAGGCAGGGCTTCGTCCATCAGTGGGTCAGTGGAAACACAACTGGCACCATACTGTCTTGCTGTCACTAAGGTGGACACTTTCACTCACCAGCATTTCCCATTGCATTAAAGATCTTTTCAGTAACATCCAAAATGCAGTCAGTGGCCTCTCCATGCCGACCAATAGGATGACCTCCATTGGCGTACTGTTTGATGTGCTGCAGGAGCTCATTGAGGGCCTGGGTGACCCCTGTGGCAGCCTGGCCAACCTGTTTCAGGAGGCCCTCTTCATTGGTGGCCATCCGTGAGGCCTCAACGCATCCTTCTACTGACTTGGCCACCAACTTGCTAGCCTCTATCAGCTGCTCCTGGCATACTGGGGAGCTAATGGTTGGAGCCACCACCTTGAGGAAAGACCACATTTTTGGTAAGATAAAATAATAAAATGAGTTTAGGCTCAACTTAAAGACATAACACGAGTTAGACACAAAATTATGCCCACTGTCCTAATATTAAGAACAGTAGGTCCTTCTTCAGAAGCCACAAAAGGAAAGTGGAACCAGAACGTGAACTCAACACCTCACACATTCCTCTCAAACTGTTGTTGAATTATTGTTACTCTGTGGTTTTGAGTAATATAGCACTGTCTTCCCCAGACAGGTCATGAAAAAAGTTAACATCAAGTGTGTATAGCATTGGACATGGGTCAGAGTGTCTCTAAACGGTGAGACACACCCGCTTAGATGGCAATTTAAAAATAATGAAATTATAATAAATCACTTTAACACTTTTTCCACATGTGACATTTATCTAATGCAACTTAACTGAAAAACAGTCAAATATGTCAAATGTCAAAAATTCAAAAAGGTCCTATAATCTGGTTGAAAGTGTGAACACACTTTAACTAGTACTGTCCTAAAGCATCTTTTAATTCATTTTTTTTTGCATTTTTGAGTTCTAACCATTAGTTAATGTATATTAATCAGATAAACCAGAATTTTTCTTAGGTGTCCTTGATTGGTTTTCCTAACCTTTACACATGTACATCCTTTATCTAAAGTCATAGTTAGCAGAGAGGTTATAGAAGGATCAGAAGCATATGACTGTACAAAGGTATCAGTCAGGAGAAGAGTTAAAAATGTCCCACAGCATTATTTATATACAAGGCACAGTGAAGACATTGTGGCTGAAAGCAGCATTAAAGAAACTGAAGGAATTTTCAACCAGTACTGGTTGTGTTCTACATGTGACAATCTGGCATATTCTCTATATGTCTATGCTAAGGAGTAGGGATACAAAGAAGTTCTTTCTCTTCAAAGAAAACATTCAGACCAGGTTATTCCAAAATCTTGTGGAAGAATGATTTGTTCTGATGAAGCCAAACTTGAAGCTTTGGGCAACAATTCCAAATGCAATGCTTGACATAAAAACAACAAGTATTACCAACACAACACCATCTCCACAGCTAAACACAGTGGTAGGAGCATCATGGGTTTGCTAAATATTGATTTTTTTTCTCATTGTTTTAGAGGCAGCAAAAGACTGAGTTGAAGGTTTACCTTTTCACAGAACAATAACCCAACATATGTGTCTGTGCTTCAACACAACAGAATCAAATAATTAGGTCATTAGCAGGACCCTGTAGAACCTGATGACATGCTGAGGAGGCAAATCAGCCATTTGATTCCAAGTGTGTTGAACCAGGAACACATTTAAAAGTTGCAGGATACTAGGATATGATAATTTAGTTTGATAACCCAGGTTTAGAACAAAGAATCATGTATTGTGTTGAAGGCCCATACCTAATTACAATAAAGAATTTGTGTCAAGACTTGAAAACTGATGTTTAGAGACACACATTATTGAATCTGAAGTTATTTTGTAAAAAAAAAAGAAAAAAAAAGGGAGATTTCAGTCCACAGATATTTAAATCTGGTACAGACACACTCCAAAACACTTGCAGCTGTAATTCAGCAATAGTGGTTCTATAACGTATTGACTCAGAGGGGCTATATACATATATATAAGCAGGTCCCTTTTGCAGATTCTATTTGTAAAGAATTTCATTTTCCGTACACCTTTACAAATATGTAACATTGTTTTAGCCCATTACATGAAATGTTAATTAAAGATCTTAAAGTTTGTGGTTGTAACATGACAAAATATGAAAAGGTTAAAAGGCATTGTATTACTGCCAGCCATGTTTATGTACAAAATGTAGAAATATATTTATACAATATTCTACACAATACATTTCTTTGGTTATAATGATCTGCCTAGCTGGTGTGCACTTTAACAGGAACCTCTACATTTTTACAATAACAGTTCTCATCTTTTGGACAGTGAACATTGTAGTAACAGCACACCCCTCAGGTCACAATACTCACCCTGGTGCAGGCGACCAGCTGAGATGTGGACAGAGCACATTGTGTAGCTGCTGCAATAACTCTGTTCTGGTGGGCAGAGTCATCTGTCTTCTGGGCCACATTCTTAGCTTTGAGCACCAGCGCTGCTGCAGCATTAGCCACAGCTTTCGCCAGCTGCATCAACATATCCTGTCAAAAATAAACATCAGTTCAATTAACACTTGTGGGTGACGAAGGGGCAGACACTAATTACATTATGGTGAATTAAAAAGAAACGTTATTGCTTCTAAGATTGCAGAGACTCCATATTTTTAATTTACATGATTAAATGTGAAATCAGAGAGCTCTAATCAATCAGCACCTTAATCAATATTACCCAATAATTGACCTAAATAGTTTGGAAAATCAGCAGTAGGAAGGTCAACCAAGAGAGCCGACAGATATTATTAGAAAGGAGAGACACACACTTCAATGAAATTATAACTATTCTAGACTGCCTGCCTTATAGATATCTAATGGATGCCGCACCATAATATTTCTTAAATGTATGAGCACTTAGTAAATTCTGGTGAGTAGACTTTGTATTGTTCCTCTCTACATTACTGATGGCAATTCCAAGTCACCAATAAAATATAATAAAGAATTTCTGCTGAAGGAGATACTTATATGTACACCTTTTGCAGGTGTTACTCCAAGTGGAAAAACATCTTCATCAATTAAAATGCATCAGAATACTTTCCAATCAGGTTTAGTTTTAGTTGCTACACAGGCCAAGATTGACCGCAACAGGACAGGTTCTTCAAATTCTACAGTAGCAACAGGTTCAGTGAGATGACCCTGAATTCAGTTTAAAGATACACATTTACTGATGACCAATGCTGAGACAGGAGACAGCACACAGCTGTTAAACATCAAGGGAAATTAAGCCCACTACACTTGATCACTAAAGGTAATCGTCAAAAATACATTGATTTTATTAAAAGTAAGTAAACCATGTGACTTATGTCTGCTGGTCATTAGGGACATATTTACTATAAGGTCTGAGAATTATTTTTTAGTGAAAGATGAAAAGTAGACTCCTGATTCTCCAGCCAATTGTGAAATCTTAATGACTCCTGAAATACGAAGCTCCTCTGCTGCTCCTTTACCGTTCCTGAACACCTGTTAGTTGTGATGAACATTAGAGATGTTTTGGGAAGGATTCTATCCAGAACAACGCCAGCTGACAGTAGTCCTTTGGCAGTTTATGAACAGCAGTGTTGGGTTTAAATTGTTTTTTCCTCTTTATGATATTCTGTCTGTCAATTATGTATATGCTATAAAATAACATAGGTGTTGGTGGGTGTCCACTGTCCAATGTCAATGTCTGTGTCAGTTGTTTTGTCCTTGGGCAAGACACTGCACCCGCCTTGCCTACCTCTGATGGTGGTCAGAGGGCTCGGTGGCGCCTGTGTCTGGCAGCCCCACTTCTGTCAGTCTGCCCCAGGGCAGCTGTGGCTACAATGTAGCTCACCACTGTCAGGGTGTGTATGTGTGAATGAAAGGGTGAATGATTGAATGTAGTGTGAAGCACTTTGGGGTCTCTGGGGACTTGATAAAGCGCTGTACAAGTACAGACCATTTACCATTTTACCAGTAACCTCATGGTGTATTAAAGTGTACCTTGTTAATTATATAATGGATATTGAAATATATGTAAAATTATTTCACGAAGTTTATATCGTCAAAACATCTCATTGATCATTTATAATAATGTGTACTGGTTTTATTAAATATTAAGATCAGACTAAAACTCCAGTCACTTCAGCACCGGTCACTTATTGAAATACTAATAAAAAGAACAACAAACTATTACTGTTACTGATTGATGGCTAATAAACACAACGTTTAAAAGTAAGCCTTTTTTCCAGCAAAATCTGTAAAATATTAAATTTTGCAATTAAGAACAAGATCAAACTGACTTTCCAGTAACAGAGTCAGTAGTACCTAACAACCAGTAAGAATCCCGGCTCTCACAGACCTGTTAGTTCTTCTTTAAGAAGTCCTCCTGTTCTCCACTCATTACCTGTATTAACTGCGCCTGTTTGAACTCGTTATCTCTATAAAAGACACCTCTCCACACAGTCAATCAGACAAACTCCAACCTCTCCACAATGGCCAAGACCAGAGAGTTGTGTAAGGACATCAGGGATACAACAGTAGACCTGCACAAGACTGGGATGGTCTACAGGAAAATAGCCAAGCAGTTTGATGAGAAGATAACAACTGTTGGTGCAATAATAAGAAAATGGAAGAAGTTCAAGAAGACGGTCAGTCTCCCTTGGTCTGGGGCTCCATGCAAGATCTCACCTGGTAGGGCGTCAATGATTATGAGGAAGGTGAGGGATCAGCTCAGAAATACACGGCACGACCTAGTCAATACCCTGAAGAGAGCTGGGACCACAGTCTCAAAGAAGACCATTAGTAACACACTACGCCGCCATGGATTAAAATCCTGCAGAGCACGCAAGGTCCCCCTGCTCAAGCCAGCGCATGTCCAGACCCATCTGAATTTTGCCAATTACCATCTGGAAGATCCAGAGGAGGAATGGGAAAAGGTCATGTGATCTGATGAGACAAAAATAGAGCTTTTTGGTCTAAACTCCACTCGCGATTTTTAGAGGAAGAAGAAGGATGAGTACAACCCCAAGATCACCATCCCAACCATGAAACATGGAGGTGGAAACATCATTATTTGGGGATGCTTTTCTGCAAGGGGACAGGACAAATGCATTGTAGTGAGGGGAGGATGGATGGGGCCATGTATCAGGAGATCTTAGCCAACGACCTCCTTCCTTCATTAAGGCCATGAAGATGGGTCCTGGCTGGGTCTCCAGCATGACAACGACCTGAAGCACACAGCCAGGGCAACTAAGGAGTGGCTCTGCAAGAAGCATCTCAAGGTTCTGGAGTGGCCTAGCCAGTCTCCAGACCTGAACCCAATGGAAAATCTTTGGAGGGAGCTGAAAGTCCATATTGCTCAGCGATTGCCCTGAAACCTGAAGGATCTGGAGAAGAACAGTATGGAGGAGTCGTCCAGAATCCCTGCTGCAGTGTGTGGAAACCTGGTCAAGAACTACAGGAAAAGTCTGATATCTGGAATTGCAAACAAATGTTTCTGTAGCAAATATTAAGTTTCATTTTTCTAATGTATCAAATACTGTCATGCAATAAAATGCAAATTAATTACTTAAAAATCACACAATGTGATTTTCTGGATTTTCTTTTTTTTAGATTCCATCACTCAGGGTTGAGGAGCACCTATGATAAAAATGAAAGACTTCCATATGCTTTGCAAGTGATAAAACCTGCAAAATCTGCAGTGTATCAAATGTTCTACCCATTATAACCAGCCATAGCTACTAAGGAACAAAATTAAAATAAGCTAAATTAAATCTTATGTATTTTAATTAACAAAAACTAGGTTAATGACCATGTTAGCTGTAAATTCTGTGAAAACAGCCATCTCTAATTTTATATTTGCTTCAATGGAGGTTTAGATTAAGACTTAATTACATATCAGCATTACAAGTTGTAACCAGAAAAGAAGTAAATTGAGTTTTGATCAAATTTGATCATTTAATAAAACCAATGTACAAAATTAATTTTAATTGTAAATGTTTACAGATGCTATTTAGGAAGTACAAATTAAGGCCTTGATAAAGTTTGAAAACAAAAATATGATTTATTTTCCTTTTGGAGACATTTTAGTATAGATATTCTAGTATACAACTTGGAATACATTATTGAGTTAAAATGGCCATAAAAACCTGTGTAGAAGCTGAGGTGGACAACTTCAGCTGGACACACAAGCATGGGCTACTGATGGTCTTAACCTTTTTTTATGTTCCACAGTTAATGTTTGAGCCATAACAACCAAGTAGACCCCATTTTATCAGCTACATTTCCTTTACTAGGCTTGAGATTCATTAAATCCTTTGTTGCGCTATAAAGAACTTCAAATACGTCCGTTTCATTTATATTTCTTTTATGAGATACATCAACATTAACACAGCCAGCCAGTGATCTTCAACCATCATGCATCTACAATAAACCAATATTCTAATATTAGTTAGAATTATTCCATGGCACAAATGTGTCATATCTATATCCTAAAGCTACTTGGGTAGGCTTCCCATTGGAGGAAACCCTCAACTCCTGCCCTGCAGGAAGCTAATGTTTCCTTGGCTCCGTGAATTGCTTATTGGTATATAAGTGAGTATATTAAAAAGTACTGTGCGAATATACAGTCAGGGCCAACAGATTAAGCAACGACAAATGTTGTGTATTACAAACTTTACAACTTTGTTTTTTGTGGAGACAGTTCCCACTGAATACTGTACATAGTGATCAGTTAATAAGCTCTTTGAAATGAGTTAATATATTATAGATTATATCAAAAACTTATTTTATATAACAAATTCGGATTTTGTACAAAAAGATCAACTAAGTTCCTTTTAGTGTTGTTATATCATCAGTACAGGTGTAGGTGTAAAAAGAGTCCAGCTAAAAACCCTCAGTCAATCTAATTATTAGACTGATGCATTAAAAAGGTACAGATGTGCTTATAATCACTGTGTACTTTTGTTAGTAATGTAATTCTGTGTCACTGTGAAAACTGGGGCCATGACTATATAATAGACAGCTGTGTGTTGAACATTTTACCTGAATCAGATTGGTAGATAATAAATTACCCAAGGAAAAAATATGAAGCTCTATAATGATCATTATTATAATCAATAAATAATTTAGAGTTACAACTACCATACTACAAACTGAAAACTTATCCTGTCTTTATTGCTACTACGCTGTAAAGGCAGAATACTTATTGATTAACCTTAAAGATAAAGTACACTTGATTAACCAAAAGGAGTTGATGTGTTTGTCTTAAGGACACATTAATTACCAGCATCTGAACATTAGAGGGAGTTCTCCATCTGGCACCCCTGAAAGATCCTTTACCCCGAGGCTGTTAAATATATTCATCAAACATCAGAAAGTTTTAGAAGGTGAGTAAATTCTCAGCACGTAAAGGCATTTTTCTTTATAGAACTACGGTAATAAGTCTGGATGTACCTCTCAAATCTAAATGGTAATATTTTTTTTTTCATTCTTTGAAAATAAAAAACATAGCATTAAATATAATATTTTATGAATTAAATGGCATCATACAGATCCACATCTCTGTGATTCATAAGAAAAAATTCCAAAAATATCAACATTTTCTTCTGTTTCAGACAAGAAAGACCTGCATTTGTATTAATAAGAAAAATAGGTAATCCACAAATACAAAACAATTTGGAGCAAATTTGTCTTTAAATTAATTGTAATGACGTCTAATGGTACGGGAAATAAGTATAACACAAGCAGAAAGGGATGTGCAAAGAGGCATAGAAATCCAAGAATTCAGCTGAAATCTGAGTTTTTAGAAAGCATTCCTGCTGCTGTGTACAAGTCAATATCAGATGGTTTAATATTAACTGACGGCATATAAAAAAGTTTCTTATTACCAAAGTTTTGCACAGAGTGGTATGAATCATAAACACAGATAGACTTTAATAAAAAGTCTTACTGTTGCTAAACATACTCATAGCAATAGTTACAGCTACATTTCCAAATGTCTTGATTTTCCAATAAAATCATAATCAGTTTATTGTGACTTGGAAGGAACCTTATTTGACCATAAAATCAGCCAGGAACCCCTTGTAAGATTATGGAAATGGAAGGTACTGTTCCCATGGAAACAATAAGCAATGCTTTCAATAGCAATGGCCTCTATGCACACCCACTGCACAAGACTCCACTCCTGAAGAAAAGCATGTTGAAACTTGTTTAAAGTTTGCTGCAGAGGATTTGGACAAGCCTGTGAAATACTGAGAGACTATAGTCTGGTCAAATGACGCCAAAGCTAAGCTCTTTGGATGTCATTGCTCACATCCTGTTTGGAGGAAGAATGGTTAGGCACATCACCCTGAAAACACCATGCAAAAGGTGAAGCTTGCAGGTGGGAACATCATGATGTGGGTTATACTGCATATGGTACTGACAGATTTCATATAACTGAAGGACGGGTGGGGAGATGTACCAGGACATTCTTGATAAGAATCTGCAGAAAGTAAAACTATTTGAATATCCAAGTTCAAATCAGTGGAAAGAACTAAGGATCAAAGAGCAATTAAAGGACCCCCTAAAACCTTCAAGATTTGAAGAATTATTGCAAAGGAGTGGGTTAAAATAACACCTGAGCAACGTATGTGACAAGTTTCTCTCTATAAGAAGTCTTAAAGTTGTCATTACCCAGAAAGGCTTTTCCACAAAGTATTAAATACATTTCTGTAGGCATGTTCAATACTTGTTCTTCCTGTGTTATTCCAATTTTTAACACATAACTTTAGTTGTGGACTTTATTTCTTTGTATGTGTGGATTGGTGTAGCATCTCAGAGCCAGCTCAGCAGATGCTGAGGCACTGGGCTCTAGAGCACCAGAGACATGTTTTCTAGAGTGATGCCTTTCTGTCTGGCAATCCAGTGGATGAGTCTCGATTAAGCAGTTGCCAGGAGAACCGCCATTGCCTGACTACATGTGTCGGGTGCAAAGTTTGATGTAATGTTGATTATGATTCAATTCAATTTGAAAAATACTATATTAATCCCAAAGGGAAATTAAATCAGAGCTACTTCAACATGATGCCACCTTGAGTGAGGCAATTTCAGAATTCTAGAATGGGGGCTGTTTATTCGGAGTTTCAATGAAAGGAACTCTTAGTCCCTTTGGTTCCAATAAAATGAACTTTTAGGATATAAAATACAAAGTCATTTTGGACAATGCTCCTACTTCTGTGGAAACAATATGGGGATGCCCGCATCACATTCCAACATGACTGTGCACCAGTGCACAAAGCATGGCCCATGAGGACATGGATGAGCAAGTTTGCAATGGAACAACTTGACACCCCTGCACAGAGTCCTGACCTCAACCCACTGGAACACCTTTGAGATAAATTGAAGTTCAGACTGTGGGCCAGGCTTTCCCATCCAACATCAGAGTCTGACCTCACAAATGCACTTCTGAAAGAATGGTAAAAAATTCCCATAAATTTTGCTGTGGCTGCAAAGATTGAGCTGACATTGTATGAACCTCTATGGATTAAAAGTAGGATGTAACTCAAGTTCCTATGTGTGTAAACATATATTATATGATATGATATATTATATTATACATCCTTTCTCTGGCTGTAGGCTGTAAAAATTAGGAACGCTTCAATAAAGACAAACCTGGAACTGTGGATCAGTGTCTGTCTCTCCAATGTGAGACAGCAGCTCTCCACTGGCCTGACCAACATTTCCTGCAGCCTGCAGCAGGTTCTGACGAGGCTGGAACAGAAAATAAGCATAAATGATATAGACAAACATAACACAACATGTGTCCTCCTCCTAGAGCTGCTATCTACCTCTGTATTTGCAGGCTGTGCTGTCTTCAGCATGTCTGAAACAGCACCGGCCAAATTCTTGGCAGCACCCAGCAGCTGCTGCCCGTTTCCACCTTCATCCTCCATGAGGGCTGCCAATAGTTTCACACCCTTTGACATCTCTGTCAGGTTAGATGAGATTGTGGTGACTGCACAGCCAACCGCTGTGTAGTCCGTCTCAGCTGGATCACCTTAGAACAAAGAGGCCAAAAGCATTTAGTCCCAAAGGAAATAATTTTCTCTGGTGCATCAGAAAGTAATTCACATGAGAAATTAAATTAAAAGAGTAGTATTTGCCTCATGCATTAGGTATAAAACAGCAGAAACTACAACAACCTAATTTCAATGAAAGTAAAATATCAATGCAAAAATCTTTTTAAAAGTGTTTTTTATAGAACAGTTCTATTCAATTAAGTTTATTTATATAGCGTATATTCACGACAAATATCACCTCAAGGCATTTAAAAAAAAAAAGATTCCAAGTCAATTGCATACATTTTAAATTGATCCTAGTTATTTAAACAATGCAGGCAGGTGATGTCATCATTAATTGTACTATAAGTACTTAACTAACTGAAGGTCACTAAAGTGACCGTTACAGCAGTATTCTCTACATGGTACAAGTAACCTATTCTGTTCCCAGAGTTGACTCAGAGAGACATGTAACAATTCTACAACTCTAGCATATCTAAAATCAGCCTTATGTTTTTTTTCTTTCTACCTGCTGTGAGGTTGACCATAGATGCAGTGCCTGCTGTGATGGCATCCACCTGGGAATGGATTTCATGCTTGGACTCATCCATTTTGTTTTTGCGCCAGGCTTGGGATGCCTTAAAAAGAGGAACACAATGCAAAAACTGTCAACGGCCCCAAATGGACTGTACAAGGATAGGTCCAGAGAGCATGTTTGTCAGTGCTGAGATTAGTAAAAAGCAAAGTGATTTACATTAGGAAAGTAATGAAAATGTAAATCAGCAGTGTTGATTCTTCTATTGAGTAGCAACAACTCCATAAACCACTTCTAATTAAAACAAAGAAGCAAACTGAAAGAGTATTTTCTGAATCTGCATCCTTACTATTGCTAATGTATCTGAGAGTGGGTATAAGCATAATCAACATGAACATTTCTGATTTATAAAGGAAACAATGCCAAGAAAATCTGACTACAGCTTTTATTAGTCTCCTATTCTGAATCATTCACACTATTCTACAAATAAAGAGCCAGGAAAAAATCCCTTCAGATGTCCAATTAGTAATTTCAGAGTTTCTTAACCAGTCTCAGAATCATTTCATAGCTAGAATAATTTTTTCCCAGTAGACAAAAGGTAAAACTCACAGCATCAGTTCCTAATGGGGGCAAGGTATCAAAATCATCCAGAGAGGCTTGTGCTGCCTGGACAGCCTGCATGCTGGAATTGATGGTTCCAGTTAGGGCTTGCTGTGCTGATGTCTGTGGAAAAAAAGGAAATAAACCTCAGTAATGCAAATTTGGACACATTTCTGGTACCTCTTTCTGGCCAGTACATTTCATAGTTCACAAGAACTCCACAGCAGCACTCTTGAGAAGTCCTCATAGGTCCCTCCGATTTCAGCTTTTTTCTCTATAATTGCTGTTGTGTACCATGCAAGAAAAAGGTTTCGTCCACATAATGTGTAAAGAACAAGCTGCAAATACTCCCAAACCAGGTCTGCAAAACCAAAATGATATCATTTTGTTGGTGCAGCCCCGGTAAAGGAAACATATTTCTCTGTTCTTGTGGACTACGTATAAACCTTATGAGCAGATGACACTAGTGAAGAGGACCTGAAGATTGGCTTTGGGAGAGTAGATAAATCCTTCTCTGCACACATTACTTCATACAGCTGAGCATCATTTTGAGGTTGAAAAGAAAATGAGCTATTTGTAAAAAGTCTACAGAGATGTTGGCTAAAATCAGGCTAAATGCTATCTAAATCAGAGAATGCAGTGGGCATGGTACTAACCCCCATGAACTCTGGTTTTAACTCTACTTGCATTTCAGTGAACCAACCAGGCACAACACCACTACCACCAAAAGAGCATAAACAGCTTGTGTTGTTTTTACCAGTGGAGGCATGTGTCCCCTGTGCATCTGCCCACTAGTAATATGCTGTTTGGCCTGGGGCATGGAACCCATCTGAAAACTCTCTGGACCTCCAGCTCCTGAGCGCATGATGGCTGGCAGGGCAACTGAGCCCGTCTCCACCTTGCCCATCTTGTTGAACTGCTGCTGCAGAACGGTGGACCTGGAGTAACATGAGATAAACAACTTTAAGTTGAAGGGAGGTTTTTCCACTCACAAACCGAGTACTTACTTTACATAGTACAATACAGAATACATGGTGTTAGGAAATATTGAAAAGCTGGTGAGGTAATGCAGTGAATGTAAGTTTAACGTTTTGCTGACTAAGCACAAACATTTCTGTTATATAAAGAAAACCTCATCAATGGCTTAATGAAGAATTAAAGTATTTACCATGCCGTTTTCATGATTTCATAATTTAGTTCTTAATCTAAACTTCATCTAAAAGACTGATAATATTTACAGAAATTTGATTTTTAAATACTTCTTACCAAGTTAAATAGTCAGTGGTAAAATTAAACCTGTATTATTTATTTTTCTTCGACAAAAATTGATTTATCAAAATTAACACATTCAAGTCCCAGCCCTGATATACACTGATCAACAAAATAAAGGGAACACTCAAATAACACATCCTAGATCTGAATGAATAAAATATTCTCATTGAATACTTTGTTCTGTACAAAGTTGAATGTTCTGACAACAAAATCACACAAAAATCATCAATGGAAATCAAATTTATTAACCAATGGAGGCCTGGATTTGGAGTCACACACAAAATGAAAGTGGAAAAACACACTAGAGGCTGATCCAACTTTGATGTAATGTCCTTAAAACAAGTCAAAATGAGGCTCAGTATTGTGTGTGACCTCCACATGCCTCTATGACCTCCCTACAACACCTGGACATGCTCCTGATGAGACGGTGGATGGTCTCCTGAGGGATCTCCTCCCAGACCTGGACTAAAGCATCCACCAAATCCTGGACAGTCTGTGGTGCAACGTGACGTTAGTGGTTGGAGCAAGACATGATGTCCCAGATGTACTCAATCGGATTCAGGTCTGAGGAACGGGCGGGCCAGTCCATAGCTTCAATGTCTTCATCTTGCAGGAACTGCTGACAGACTCCAGCCACATGAGGTCTAGCATTGTCCTGTATTAGGAGGAACCCAGGGCCAACTACACCAGCATATGGTCTCACAAGGGGTCTGAGGATCTCATCTCGGTACTTAATGGCAGTCAGGCTACCTCTGGTGAACACATGGAGGGCCACCATTACTGATCCACTGCCAAACCGGTCATGCTGAAGGATGTTGCAGGCAGCAGATCTCTCTCCACGGTGTCTCCAGACTCTGTCATGTCTGTCACATGTGCTCAGTGTGAACCTGCTTTCATCTATCAAGACCACAGGGCGCCAGTGGTGAATTTGTCAATCCTGGTGTTCTCTGGCTAATGCCAAGCGTCCTGCACGGTGTTGAGCTGTGAGCACAACCCCCATTTGTGGACGTCGGGCTCTCATACCATCCTCATGGAGTCGGTTTCTAAACGTTTGTGCAGACACATTTGTGGCCTGCTGGAGGTCATTTTGCAGGGCTCTGGCAGTGCTCCTCCTGTTCCTCCTTGTACAAAGGCAGAGGTAGTGGTCCTGCTGCTGGGTTGGTGCCTTCCTACGGCCTCCTCCATGTCTCCTGGAGTACTGGCCTGTCTCCTGGTAGCGCCTCCAGGTTCTGGACACTACGCTGACAGACACAGCAAACCTTCTTGCCACAGCTCGCATTGATGTGCCATCCTGGATGAGCTGCACTACCTGAGCCACTTGTGTGGGTTGTAGAGTCCGTCTCATGCTACCACGAGTGTGAAAGCACCACCAACATTCAAAAGAGACCAAAACATCATCCAGAAAGCATCGGTACTGAGAAGTGGTCTCTGGTCCCCACCTGCAGAACCACTCCTTTATTGAGTGTCTTGCTAATCACCAAAGATTTCTCCCTGTTGTCTATTTCATTTGAACAACAAGATGTGAAATTGATTGTCAATCAGTGTTGCTTCTTAAGTGGACAGTTTGATTTCACAGAAGTTTGATTTACTTGGAGTTATGTTGTGTTGTTTAAGTGTTCCCTTTATTTTTTTCAGCAGTGTATATTCACATATATCAGTGTAAAGTAAATTTTGAATTGCTTTGCTTTTTGAATTAATGTATTGAAATCCACTTGTATATTTATGCCCATTGATTTCCTCCAATTTAGCTGTAAAACATACACACTTACTTTTTAGGTGACACAGAGTCTTCCAACATGGTTGACTCCTCATCTCCCTCCAAGCCAAAGTGGTCCTTACTTTTTTTCTATTCAACAACAGGAATGTGATGACACAAATACAGTTTTAAACTGCTCCTTGATGACAACATAATTTTAAACAATTAACTCACAATTTTTAATAAAGAAAGTTTGTTTGGAGCCTTGACATGTACTGCATTTTAATGTTACTACTGACCTTTTTGAGGATGATATCAATATAACCAGCAATAAGCTGAGCTATCTGCTCTCCCTCAGTGGTTTGCACAGAGTAGTACCCATCCTGGTAGTCTCCAAAGTCCTGTCAGCAGATCAAATGACAACTTTGGATTAAGAGATGAAGAATACTGTTACACAAATATGGTCTGTTTTATCCACTAAATACATGCATAAAACCTTATTTAACTGTAAACAGAAGTACAAGAGCAGACAGATGGTGTTTGGCTCACAGTGCAGTGAGACTCTAATCACCATTTACATTGTTTTTAATTTTGTTTGTTTTATTGGATAACCTCAGTCTGTGGTTTGATCCCATTTAACTGGTGTACAAACAGAATCAAGCCTTCTACATCTGTTCTGATAAGTAGACGGTTTACTGTAGACTTGGATGATCATATCTTTTTTAGCCTGGATGGCTTTTTTTAAATTTATACGAGTGTGATGAAGACGTTTCTCTTTAAGGTCCTGTGATTCTCCAAGGACTCCCAGCTTGATCTGAACAGTTTATTCCCTAACTGTATTTGACTGATAAGTTTGCTAATTCTAATCCTAATCTACTGTTTCAACAATCTCATGTTCTATCACCTTTACTGTCATCTGTCTAATAGTTAAAACCTTTTAACAGGAAAACTCACCAGAGTGAAGCTCTTGGGTGATGCAGCCCATCGTTTGATGTTGGTCAAGCTCCACTCCTGGATTACCTCCTTAGTCTTTTCATCCACTCTCATAACACTCTCCTTGGTGATTCCCAGCAGACGAGGCACCAGTTTGTTTTTTCCTTTCATTTTTTCCTACAGGAAATGAACAAAAGCAGAACATTCTAGCTGACCAACCACACTCAGCTTCTGATCTATGAGCTCACTGAATTCAGTTCATCCATCCTCTACTGATTGACTTCCAGTTTTGAATATATTATTTTCACTAATTGGTAACAGAATTTCTTGACTCTCATTGGCTCTCATTCTTTCGTTAAATTATAAACATATATTCTAACTTTGTTCTTTCCAGATTTGAAATGATCTAACTTAAAAAGATTTTAAAAATTTACATCTACACTGAAACAAGTGTGGGAAAAAAGAAGCACAAACCGATCCCCAAGAAAGAACCTGGAAACATATTTTAAACTGAAATAAGTAAAAAAAATGGAAGTAGATGACAGTTTGTCCTTTACTATTTACTGTTATTTATAAAGTCATGGAAAAAGGGATGCCTTCTGTCTGTTCTTGGGTTTAAACATAAGTATGAAAATATTTATGATTGTAAACATTGTGTAAATGTGTTTTTACCAGGTTCCTAAATGATTTGAATCTATTCAACTGTGCAATACAAACACACAACCCAAATTCCAGCATTAAAAAGCTTGAATTTGACCTGGGCCTGTATTCACAAAGAATCTCAACACTAAAAGTAACTCCTAGTGACATCATTAGAATTTCTCGAATTCTAAAATTTTTCTTAGAATTTTCCCACGGTAAGATAAAAGCTATTGTAGCATCTTAGAGATTAAGGGCTCCTAAGGTGAGACGATGTTAAGAGCAGTGAGGAGGACTTTTAGTGAGCCTACAAGTGTCTGAAGCAGACAAGATGGCAGAAAGACCGAGAGAAAGGAGAGATATTCTCCACACAATAAATAAACAAACTCCAAACAAGATAAAGTACAAAATCTCAGCACTATATACATAGAAGCAAGATGTAAATGAGGTGAAGAAGTATTTGCTGTATTGCACATGATGATGTCAGCAGCCTGAGCCTAAATGGTCATCTACAGCGGTCCCCGTCTGTAGAGAAGTTCTGTAGTGTTCTGCTATCTTCTCTCTAGCTTCTGATTGCAGCAGGTACCAGAGCTGCTCACATTCCAGGCTGGTGCTGAAAGAAGAGGGAACGACGCATTGATCTGCTGGGAATGCCTGTTGGTTCCCACCGTGATCCCAGGACCAAAACACTCCTCTCCACCAGCAGGCTCTGCTCCTCTGTTCAGTTCGGTTTTCTCCATCTTTTTTTCTCCGTTTTGTTTTGGTCATTTTACCAAACCAAACCTCATTATACAAGGAGATCACAGTAAAATGCAGAATTTTAATATTAATATGAAATTAATTAATAGATGCAGTATGAAAACAACCAGCATGGTGGGTTAACATAATAATAAGCAAATCATTATAATGATGAGCACGTAAATAAGCTACGTTCAAACATGTTGATGCTGTGTGACAATTTAATGTTGCCAAGTTTCATCATCATGATTTACACATTTCTGAATCCAGTATAAATTCTATTATCGGTTAACGTCTCTCCATTTAATACTACAAATATATTTGTTTTGTTTTTTGTTTCTTTTAACAACCAATCACAGCTCTTAGAAGACAGTGTCACACCTAGTAACGGGGTCAGCCACACCTCCTCACTAAGACAGGAATCTGCTGTCTACTTGCTCAGAGTTGCTCTCAGCAGTGAACTGAATCACTTTTAAGCTAGGGGTCCTTGGCAGGAATGTTTAGGCTGAGATAGGAGCTCTCAGAGAGGACTCTGACAATCTTTGTAAATACGGGCCCTGGTGTCAATGTTGAGGTTACACATTGATAGCATTTAAGCATCAGTGAAAACATGTATTTCACCTATGTTTAGCACACATATCCAGCAAACTCGTTTGCCCTTAAAGGTGCTTTTAAATTTGCCACAAAAACAATAAAAAATTAATGAGGACCACAAACAGTCCTACAGAAATGTAATGAAGCATAGCTGCTATTTAAATTTCTTTGTGCTTTTTTGTACAATGACAACAAAGGAATTCTGACTCAGTAAGGTCTCACACAGATGTGATTTGTTAACACTTGAGGTGAGAGTCCCTAATGTTTGGAACTAAAACAATAGTCAGTCACAGTCAGTCGCATGATTTCACTGACCTGCTGCTACAAATAGTTTTAGATTTTTAAATTGCCAATAAAAGCATACAGCCTACAATTCAATGAAGCAGCACAGGACATCAGTTCATTGGTAGCACATTAGAAGTAGACTGTCATAACTTTTAGTAGAAGAATCATCCATTTGTTGGTAGATTTAGGCAGCAGGAAAACAGAAGGATAAATTTCCTCTTACCTTTACCAGGAAGAAGGAGACGCCATAGGTTTGCAAAGACCTGGCCAGCTTCACATAGCTGACTTTGGCCTCAATCTCTGTCATGTTCTGACAGTTTTTATGTGCCTGCAGAGGAATGAAAACATAAGTGCATCAGCTAACTGCTGTATAAAGGAGTCTTTTACATGTAGTTTAATGACTCATGCAGCATGTACTGTTTCAGTTCTCGGGGAGTGCATATTCAAAGATAAAACATTATTTAATCTGTATGAGCCTTTTTTACTCAACACAGTTAGATAAATTTCTAAACCTGAACAGATTTCTCTTACCTGAAAGATTTTTCTCTCTCCTTTATTTTTGATGTATTCTTTAGGGAGGAACTCCTTTAAACTAAGAAGACAAAGTTCAACCAGTATCAAACGAGCACCAGGCCCATATAGGATATCACAGAACCATCATAACATAACTGATGGAACCAAGAGAAACACAGTTGTATTAAACTTGAAGCCAGTGCTTACTCTAAGAATCCAGGCTTGTGTTTGGACTCGTTGTGGTCACCAAATTGAATCTGGCACTGATAGCCCGCAAACTCACAGGCCTTGTCAAATGAAACTGGATGTGATCCATTCAGGATGTCATCACGAGCCTGCACCACAACACCGCACAGGCACAGACAGACACACACACACACACACAACACGTTAATGCTAGATTAACAAACAATACAAGTGACGTTTAAATTGACGAAATCAAAGTTCCTCCTGAAATGACCTCATTAAGAATAAGTCAACCTAAAAGTAAAACAGCTGATTTAAAGTCTAACTTTCTGACACTTGAAATAAGTGAGGATATAAATAAAAAGGTGAAATAAATAAAAGCAAATTCAAGTATGCCAGAATAACCTGAAGGAGGTACTGGTTGTATGTTATCACTTACCTGCACATAAAGCAGATTAAGCTGGACAGGGTCCCTGGAGTCCACATTCTGATCCGAGTAGAAAAACTTCCTTCTCAACAGCAACATCTCTGTCTCTTCAACACCCTGCTCCCTCAATGTCCGTCCGTGGTCCAACCAGTTCACTAAGAAAATAATCATTCACATTAAGACAAGGTAGCCTAGATAAGTCACAATGTTCTTACACCTTTTTTCTTACAAAGTTCCACACTTTTCCAGACTCAAATTTCTAGATTTTTTTCCTTTATTTCTAAAAGCATTTAATTGCATTTGAGTACAGAGTATTAACTTTGTGCTTAAACAATAGTTGGGTCTTATCATTAGTAATAACGTTATAATTGGCTTGCGTCCAGTTGCTAGGAGGTATGGGGTTATATTTCACTGCTTTTGTGGCTCTGAACTAACTTAGGTCATCTCTGTTTTAAAATCTAAAAGTCTTGGACTTGTGAAATAAGGAATGGATTCAATGGAGATTCTTTAAAGCACAATTTGTGACCTTTTGTGCCTTTCGTTTCTGAATAGTTTAGCATATTAGATACTATTGAAAAATCACAGGTTCTGTTAAACTTGAATTTAAAGTTGTCTAATGCTCCTTTTCCACCGGCTCATTTTAGGCAACGCGGCTCTGCTCCGCTCCATTCAATTTCACTCTACTCGGTACGTTACCAGTCACGTTTCCATCGATCCACTGATGGCTGGAGCTATGGCGGCTGAAGCTCCGCCTCTAGCCATCAGTGTAGTTCAATTCAATTCAGTTCAGTTTATTTATATAGCGCCAATTCACAACACATGTCGTCTCAAGGCACTTCACAACAGTCAGGTTCATACATTCCAATTAATCCTAACCATTGAACAGTGCAGTCAGATTCAGTTATTTATTCAAATTGGATAAAAAGTTTTTCTATCAAAGGAAACCCAGCAGATTGCATCCAGTCAGTGACTTGCAGCATTCACTCCTCCTGGATGAGCATGTAGAGACAGTGGACAGTCACTGGCGTTGACTTTGCAGCAATCCCTCATACTGAGCATGCATGTAGCAACAGTGGAGAGGAAAAAACTCCCTTTTAACAGGAAGAAACCTCCAGCAGAACCAGGGTCAGTGTGAGCGGCCATCTGCCACGAGAGAACAGAGCAGAGACACAAAGAGAACAAAGAAGCACTGATCCAGGAGTCCTTTCTATGGGAAGGAAAAGTAAATGTTAATGGATGTAGCTCCTTTAGTCGTTTCATCTAGAAAGAAAGAACAGATAAACTCTGATCCAGTTTTCAAGGTTAGAGTCTGAAAGAGAGCACATAGAGTTAGTCACAGTAGAAGCTCAGTCAGTAGCTATGTCTAGGAGAGAGAAAGGGTTAAACACTGAAAGACAGAGCCATGTGGGTCATCTGTAGAAGGTGAGCATTAAGTTGTTGCCAGCAGAAGCTTGGACGATGCCCCTCTCCAGAAAGGTGTCACAGGTAGACACAGAGTCAGGCCAGGTGTAGCTTCTAGAATGAGAAAAACAGAGAGAAAGCATAGAGTTAAAAGCTGAAATAACAGAAAATAATGCAAAAGTGTGAGAATGTAGTGAAGAGAGTGAAAGTGGTCATTATGTCCTCCAGCAGACTAAGCTTATAGCAGCATAACTACAGAGGTAGCTCAGGATAACCTAAGCCACTCTAACTATAAGATTTATCAAAAAGGAAAGTTTTAAGCCTAGCCTTAAAAGTAGACAGGGTGTCTGCCTCATGGACCAAAACTGAGAGCTGGTTCCACAGGAGAGGAGCCTGATAACTAAAGGATCTGCCTCCCATTCTACTTCTAGAAACTCTAGGAACCACCAGTAAACCTGCAGTCTGAGAACGAAGTGCTCTGTTAGGAACATATGGAACAATCAGATCTCTGATGTATGATGGAGCTAAATAATTAAGGGCTTTATATGTGAGGAGGAGAATTTTAAATTCTATTCTGGATTTAACAGGGAGCCAATGAAGGGAAGCTAAAAATTTTTAATTTTCATCAGAACTCTTGCTGCAGCATTTTGAATCAGCTGAAGGCTTTTAACTGCATTTTGTGGACATCCTGATGGTAAAGAATTACAATAGTCCAGCCTTGAAGTAACAAATGCATGGACTAGTTTTTCAGCGTCACTCCTGGATAGGATATTTCTAATTTTGGCAATGTTCCGGAGATGAAAGAAGGAAATCCTAGAAACCTGTTTAATATGGGATTTAAATGACATGTCCTGGTCAAAAATAACACCAAGGTTTTTTACTTTATTACCGGAGGTCAATTTAATGCCATCCAGGTTAAGTGATTGACTAGGCAGTTTCTTTTTTAAAAACTCCGGTCCAAAGACGACAACTTCTGTCTTGTCTGAATTTAGAAGCAAAAAATTTAAAGTCATCCAAGTTTTATGTCTTCAAGACATGCTTGTAGTGTATCTAACTGGTTGGGCTCATCAGAATTTATGGATAAGTAAAGCTGAGTGTCATCAGCGTAACAGTGAAACTTTATCCTATGCTGCCTGATAATTTTACCAATTGGAAGCATATATATAGTAAAGAGAATTGGCCCAAGTACTGAACCCTGGGGTGCTCCACAATTAACCCTGGAGTTTGAAAATGATTTATCATTTACATGAACAAACTGGAATCTGTCAGACAAATAAGATTTAAACCAGCCTAGTGCTGGTCTAAATGGAGTGTAGTGCGCGGTGCTGCTTTTTTATTTTTTTACTGTGCAACCTCGTCACAATAGGATGCTATTAAATACAGGGCACCGCCTTCTCCTGCTCCGGCCATTGTGGTCCTTAATGTTATTGTGTATTGGGTTTTATAAACTTTACCCTGCACTATCTCAGCGAAAACCTTCTCATTTCCCCTCCCACAGCCCATCAGTGAACAGAAGTCTGTTCAAGCCACATGTAGTCCCAACTCAGCCTCGGTCGTACCTGCTCATCAGGAGCAGGGACCAAAAAACTAGCTACCGGAACAGAAAAAACAGTAATGGAAACGCTCGCAAAGTGGGACGAGTGGAGTCAAGTAGGGCCAAATCAAGCCAGTGGAAAAAGGGGCGAAATTCTTCTCGTACTCGTCGTTTTCCGCTTATCCGGGACCGGGTCGCGGGGGCAGCAGACTCAACAGAGACGCCCAGACGTCCCTCTCTCTAGACACCTCCTCCAGTTCCTCCAGGGGGAGCCCAAGGCGTTCCCAGGCCAGCCGAGAGACATAGTCCCTCCAGCGTGTCCTGGGCCGTCCCCTGGGCCTCCTCCCGGTGGGACGTGCCTGGAACACCTCCCGAGGAAGGCGTCCAGGAGGCATCCGGTATAGATGCCCGAGCCACCTCAACTGGCTCCTCTCGATGTGAAGGAGCAGCGGCTCTACTCCGAGCCCCTCCCGGATGGCCGAGCTCCTCACCCTATCTCTAAGGGAGTGCCCGGCCACCCTACGGAGGAAGCTCATTTCAGCCGCTTGTATCCGGGATCTTGTTCTTTCGGTCATGACCCAAAGTTCATGGCCATAGGTGAGGGTAGGAACGTAGACCGACCGGTAAATCGAGAGCTTTGCTTTTCGGCTCAGCTCTCTCTTCACCACAACGGACCGGCACAGCGCCCCCATTAGTGCGGCAGCCGCACCGATCCGTCTGTCAATCTCCCGCTCCATTCTTCCCTCAGTCGTGAACAAGACCCCGAGATACTTAAACTCCTCCACAGGAACTACCCTCCAACCTGAAGAGGACAAGCCACCCTTTTCCGGTCGAGAACCATGGCCTCGGACTTGGAGGAGCTGATCCTCATCCCAGCCGCTTCACACTCGGCTGCAAACCGCCACAGCGCATGCTGTAGGTCTTGGCTAGAGGGGGCCAGCAGGACCACGTCATCCGCAAAAAGAAGAGACGAAATCCACTGGTCCCCAAACCAGACCCCCTCCGGCCCTTGGCTGCGTCTAGAAATCCTGTCCATAAAAGTTATGAACAGGACCGGTGACAAAGGGCAAAGTGGGACGAGTGGAGTTGAGTAGGGCCAAATCAAGCTAGTGGAAAAAGGGGCGACATTTTCCATTCTTCATAAAATGAAGAACATTATGGAGAACCCTGAGCATCCTCTTCATGAGACTGTCCTACAACAACAGAGTGTCTTCAGTCAGAGGCTTCTTCAGATCTGCTGTAAGACGGAGCGCTACAGGAGATCCTTCCTGCCCACAGCCATCAACATCTACAATGGCTCTTTGAAGAAACCCTCATAATGAGCTACAACAACATTTAATTTCCCTTTGGAATGAATAAAGTATTTTTGAATTGAATTGAAAGAGACCAAGCAGGTAGGAAAATGGCTTATTGTTGATTTCTGAACATGCATTCAGGAAGTAAAAAAAAACCAAAATACTGATGTGTAAAATATTAAAATCAAAGTATGATTGTATTTTGCAAATTAAGGCAAGAGCATTTCAAATGAACATAAATCAATCTGAAATCCACAGCATTTCATACTTTTCAAGACTGCATAAAAACCCATACAGCCCAAACATATTAGGAACACATTCATGAAAAACAGTAGTTTTAACAGAGGTTTACAGCAGTTCTTACCATTAACACACACAGGACATGTAGGGCTGAAGTCCACAAAGACAACACTGATCTCTGGATTTTAGCCACAAGAAGCAATCAGTGTGAGACACTTTCAATGTGATTCTTATAATTCAAATGAATAAATATGACTTCATACCACTCATATATGGTTTTGTTTAACAGGACAGCTTTTTACTGATTCAGCTATGGAAGCAGCAGGAATTATTACTATAGGGAATGTGTTTATTTATGTGTCTTGTAAGTGAGGGAATTATTTTCAGAAGTAAACTTGTCCAAAAGCCAACAGATGGAAAGAGATGCAGAGCTACCAAGTAACAACTCCCAGCAGGATATTCTTGATGCACTTATATCATTTAAACTGTAATTATGGGTGGTCAGCTTTAGTAGAGTATGACTGGCCTTTTTGGTTCTTGAGGGTTCTCAGTTGGCTGATAAGGCCAACTCTGAAGCCAGATACTTTGGTGCAGTGTGGACAGGGGTAGTTGGTGATGGTGGCTCTGGGTTGGTTTTTTGGAGGACTCAACATTCAATATCTGCATTTGTCTTTGACAGCATAGTCGAGGTCCTCATTGTATAAGGGTTTTCCAGGTCGCCCCATTTGTTACAGCCTCTTTCCAGGTCTAGAGGTCTATTTAAAACTTTATCATTTTATTTAAATTTATCTTTATACCTTTTCTTTTGACCTCCTGAAGAAAATTTTCTTACCACAAGGTTTGATAACAGAACCTGTTTTGGTAGGTGATGGTCAGACATATGAATTGCATGTCAATCTATCTGAGTTCGTGTTAGGTGATGATGGCAGTGATGGTGGTAATGTCAGCCCCCTCCAGGACGCTGGTGTTTGTGCGACTCTAGCGTCTTCAGGTGCCTGCTGTAAGATGTTCAGGTTTCTGGTGCATTATCGTCAGTATACTGCAGCTCCATGATAGATATTGTAGTGGTTTTATCTTAAGCCCAGAATATCTTGATATTTAAAAGATGTCATCGATTTTGTACATCAGAGTGCCCAAGGCTATTCCCTGAGAGCTACCATTCTGCAGCTTTTAGATGCATTCCTTCTCCAACACACCTGAATCAAATGACTGAATTCCTTCATCAGCATTCAGTAATTCATCTCTGCAGGGGCCTGGTAATGAGCCATTCGTTTGATTCAGGTGTGCCGGAGAAGGGATGTGCCTAAAAGTTCCAGGATAGTAGATCAAGGGGACTCGACATGGACACCTCTACTGTACATGATTTTGTATCCCAGGGGCAGTTGCTGGTGAGAGAAAGAATACTGGGGAACTGGGTGGAGAACAGGGTAGGTTTAATGAAACACCCTTGCCAAATTCTGGTATAATGTCTCATCAACCACTGCCATTGAGCAATGTTGCTAACACTGACTCAGAGAGAATGTTTTCTGACAGAGGCTAAAACTAGAACTAAGGCTTAGTGGACAGGATGAAAATGTCACAGTGATGTACCACTCTGTTGCCATCAAAGAAAGCTCTGGTGCGAGTGGTGGAGTCTGCAAGTTGCTTCAATCTCCTAGATGGAAAACTGGTTCTTTAGTTCTCCAACCCAAGATTGGACAACTGCCCAATTTTAGGGATTGCCATTATCAAGTCAACAAAGTCTGTGTGATAAACAGCAGGATGTATGTAATTTGTTAATGTGAATCTTACACTCGTCGTCTGTGTGGAGTTTCTGCTTCAATTTCTCCATCTTCTTGTCATCTCTTAACAGAGTCTTGTCTTTTTTCAGTGTTCCTGTGGTTTCTTCTTTTTTCTCCTCACCGATGTCTCGCACCAATGAGTACTCATCATAGTTTGTTATACCTGGTAAACAAACATTTTAAAGTTAATTCCAGTTCTGTGTTTACATTGTGAATTGCACTGCAGCATATGAGGCAGGAACTACTGTAGACATGATCAGGATTACCCAGATAAAAACAAGCAGAATCAGTGTTTTACAAGTACATTATACAAAGGGAGGAGCTAAGCATGAAAGAACTGACCTATTCTAGCACAGATGGTCATGAGCATGTCACTGACAATCTTAGAGTCATCCACCATAACAGTCTTTACTGTGCCATCTAACATGCGGATTTTCAGAGGCCTCTGCTTCTTCTTGTAATCCAAGGTATCCTATCGGAGAAAGGAGAGTGGTTGGTAAAAATCTGCTGTACGCTCTTAAACAGAAAATTACATCTGAGCATCCCTGAGCAGGAAAACCATTTACATGCTGACACCACGCTGTGCCTCATCCTCCAGACACTGTATCTTATAATTTACCAACATGTTTCTGATACATCAGCAGTGGAGCTGAACAGAGTGCTGTGATGCACTCAGAAAACATTATTTATTTACTTGCACTTCATTAATCTGTACTGATTATAATGTATCCAGTTACAATAAAATTTTATTATTATTTAGCATTATTTAAACCATACCAGAGATGTTTTGCCATCTCTGTTTAAAGAGAACTGTTTAAAGCAAGCTGTTTTCAGTATCTACTTCCACTCACCCCATTCCTTAACATATAGTAGTCCAGGGCTTTTCCAGCCTCCAGCCAGATGCCTTTCTTTGGGTCTTCATCAGACAGAAACAGCCCATAGTCATTAGCTACAAAAAGAAACAGTAAAACTGGATGAATGACTCGCATTGTGTCACCTGTTGCACCTGCAGATGTAAACATCAAACATCTATGAAATTGTTCAAAGTGCTTGCGCTAGAAGTACCCTTCTGATTGTGGTAATCAGGCTATTGGGTCACTCGGTGCATCTACATGTGTCTTAAATGTGTCTGGTTCACTATCACCTGTTGAGCTCCTTTTTAACTCAATTAAGTTTGGTTCAGTTTTATATTTTTAGTTCCAGCTACTTCAGAGCACATGCATGGTAGCTATGGCTCACCTGATGTTTTTTTATGCCTAAAGATTCTGTCGTACCCCCCAGTACAATGACAATAAAGACTATTCTATTCTATTCAGCCTCGTCTTCTAGGTTTCATAGGAGTCTGTCAACTGAATGCACTGCCTTCAGTTCTACTTTTTGAACCTACAAGTTCTACCAACGTAAATCTGCACCCTGAAAAAAGCAGCTTAATAGCAAAATATGGAACTTTTAGATATAATATAACAGAGCTTGGTTTTCAGACCTTTTTATATTTTTACATTACATTTCAGATTTAGCATGGACCCAATGACAAGAAACAGAAATTTAGAGAAATGTTATCGTACTCATCAAACTTTTGCTTCAACATCTTTTATTAGCTGTAGACATTCTGAAGCTATTTTGATGTCGTAATATGAGGGAATTACAGACCAATAAAGAAGTAAGAAAACAAAGACTATTCATTCAGCACCATTTAAAGCCAGCCTATTCCTAATTTGGACAATATTGAAGAAGTAAAAGAAGGAAGCTCTAATCTTATTCATGTGGAAGTTAAAAGGTGCATCATAATCAGAAACATCAATTTCCTGTACTCCATTGTAGGATTTTAAAGTGTTTACAGTCATATTCAATAAATTAGAATATATGTTCCAATGAGGATTGTTTGTCTAGAGTATTTTTTTAAATAATCTTTAAGCAGGTATAAAAGAAAATTCAAAAAGCCCACATTTCTGTATTAAAAAAGTGTTTTTTTATTAGTCTGATAATTGGTCTGTAATATTCTAATCTTAAATGTCGTATTTTCATTAAGCTATATGCTGAAAATCATAATTAACAGAAAAAAAGGCTTGAAAACATCAGTTTATGTACAGGTCATCTATATAATGCGTTTCCCCTAATGAGCTAAGTTGGTGAAATAAATTAACTTTTCAGCAATATTATAATTTATTGCATGCGTTCGTACAACCAAACACAAAAGCTCTACCTTAGACTGAGAAAAATTGTGACTTTAAGGCATACCTGCAGTCTAACAAGCTGATTCCTGTCCTCAGAACAGCTAAGCAACATTTCCTTGGGTGAAAATGTAAACTTAATAATACAGGACCTTCATGCACAATGATTTAACCACTAATGCAAGAATGATTTTTTTACCATAAAATCTTAGTGAATTAATAACATTTTATTGATTGCTAAGTGATGTTATTTAAATTAAAAAAATATGCTGAAGCTTCTGTAATAAATGTTGGCATTCATTGGATCAAATGCAGCAGTGAGATCCAACATGATAAGTTCAACCTTGTTCACTGCATGTGGAACACTAACTATCAGGAGATTGTTGTGAACGTTCATAAGTGCTGCTTTTGGGCAATGATGAACTCTAAAATCCCAGCTGAAACCATCCAAGGAAAATCATCTGTTTAATTACAAAATCCCTTAATCATGTCATTACAGCAGTCTTCAAAGCCTGTGGTAAGAATCTCGTCCACAATAATTTATGCACGTCATCCAACTGGAGGGATTAATTATTGGGAAAGAAACCTGTTAACAGTTGGACAATAGAGAAAAATGAAAGGCAAAAGATGGTTTAAAGAAACTCATTATTGTAGTGAGCTCAGAGTGATCAACAAGACAAAACAATGCCAAGACAAATTTAGCTTCAACAGTCATTTCAGAAGCTAGCCTACTAGAGGACACATGACAAACAGGAGTTGGACTGACAAGTGATGAAATTTGTCTAAAAGGAAGTAACAAAGTTATTACTTCTTACAGTTTAAGAAACACAGTTTACTGGAGCTATGACTGGTAACAGTGTTCAAAAACCTTTGATTGTTCTTTTCCTCTATTAGCTATGTATAATAAGTAGTTCCAACATGAATGACTTTACGCAACACATTGGAGAATTGGACTATATAATTTACAGGCCAGTAGAGACAAGCTTTTCCCATGGGTATTATGTACCTCACTCACAGCCCAAATGTAAAATAGCTTACATGCTGGAGCAAGTTGTGCAGGGAGCTAATGTTGAAATAGTTTGTGTAACAGAACATAACTCAACACGAATATTAGATAATGTACTTGTGAAAAGGAAGACTATAATAGAAATGTAGAAGTATTTTCTTTTGTAGAGAAGCAAACAGGACCCTTGAACCAATCTGATTCTGTACTTTTACATGGAAAATAAGCAGGTTCAAAATAAAACCATGGAATATATTCACTTCAGCAACTCTTGGATGTGACCTGAAACATGTGTCCAGCCTTGGTTTGTAAAAGAAGAACAATATCTTCAGTTACTTAGGTTGAGACCAACCACACTTATTTTTAGGTTGCAGAAGTTGGAGGTACAAAATATAGAGGGCAGAACATTTCTTACAGCTGTTTTTTCACTTTGATAAAATACATGTAGCATTACCCAGAGGATGTGACCACAAAGGAGGGTTGAAGAGTATCTGGGCAGCTTCACCTTTGGACATGACCTTTTCTTTTCTGCGGTGGTTATGGCTCAGTAGTGAAAAGTAGCTGTCCACCAGTTAGAAGGTTATGAGATCAAGACAAGCTTCTGCCCACCATATGTCAAAGTGAACCCCAGGTTTCCCACTGTGTATGGATGTGTATAAATGTCTGAACCTGTCAATCCTACATCTCACACAATAACCAGACGTAAGAACAAACTCCTTAATACTAGCATCTCACTCCCAGTGTACAGTTTTCTGACTAAGGACCATGGCTTCAGACTTGATGATGCTTTCTATTTCACACTCACCTAATCCACAGAATCATATTTTTCCAGAAAGCAAAGACACAGTCAAACTGGAGATTATAGGCATATCAGACAGACACATGAAGAAGCATTCAGTATGAGCTGGAATATTGTCATGCTGCTTATCGTGAGTGATGGCCTCCTCTCCTCCAGCACAGTCTCTCCTAGAATCAGTCTTTAGAATGGCAGTTTAAAGCAGAGGCCAAAAGCTGCTTAGTATTAGACAAGACAAAAACCTCTGGGAAAATTTTTTATCAGGGTTGAGTCTAGGTCATGTGTCAGAATATTTTACAAAGAGAAAATGATCACAGATTTATCCAAGAGTCAAAGTAAAAAATCAAGCTTAAACACATAAGGCAATTTCTCAAAATGGTTCTGACAGTTGACCACAACAACAAGCCCCTCTCTTAACCCTCCAGTACATCAGAGGCAGACCACTCAAGTTCGCCTATGTGTTGGGACCCTAGCCATGGAAAGGAACATGGACTCTTAACTGTACACAGGTGCCGGTATGAACTTTTCTGGAACTTATAAAATCACATTAACCTACTACCAACTCAGCCCAGGAAAATGAAGTCAGGGCTGAATCTCTGATCAAAAACCCTATCCCAACCTTCGCTCTCTACCACATGGATCTCCAGCGAGAGCTGGACAGGGAAGACACCGCACACAAATATCTCCTTGCAAGCAAGAAGACACTCTTTAACTTAGAGCCAAAACTGACTACGATCCGACAGTTGAATACCCGATCGTGTGCATACAAAGTTAAGTGTGACCTGCTGCTCAAAATGCTCTAGCATTCATATGAAAAGGGATTATCAAGTACAAGCACTGCTTGACTTCTCTTTTGAGGCCTACAAAAGCAACCTGTGTCCCAGAGAACTCCCCACAGCAGCTCTAACTGAAGCGTTTTTTCCCTGCCTGAAAGAGGACAGCGTAGGAGCCACTAGTTGTGCACACCTCTGGTGTGCCGACCACGCGTAAGCTACCCATATAGCGGCTATGTAGTAGCCACAAAACTCCTTTGTTAATGCCCACACGAGGCTGGATGACAGGACAACTTTGATCCTCAATTCTTCGCCCACAGGACATCTTTTCCTCAGAACATAAGAGGTGGTGTTTTGGGCAGAGAAATACGTTTAGGATGCAATATTCTAAATAAAGCTTATTTCATGACGTTTGGTTTTGTTTGCGTTGAGAAAACTCAGCTACCCAAGTGTTAGCAGGCTAGCTTCTCAGCTAAGGTACAGCTAAGACATATCAGCATTGAAGCTAATTATGTGTTCTGTGTTGTGTTTTAAAGCTAAAACCACTTTATTTTCGGGTAAGGTTTTAAACACAGATCGGCCACACCGTCGACGCTCATACATTTTAATCCTTTTATTAATGGTATTTTTAAAAGGTAAATGTTCGACTTCAAGGAAGCTATGTCTCCTTTGTTAGCTGAAACCACTACTGGCTAATGCTAGGCAGGCCAGATGTTTACATGTGACTCAGGTGATGGCTAATTAAGAATCATTTATCCAGAAAGGCTGTTGGTATTAATTCAACATAATCTGCTCTTTTTGTCTTGTATTGTGATTGGTGGTTTGAAGGTATACCAAGTATGTAGGGGTTACCAATATGTACTGGTAATGGTTAGGTTTAGGGTCCGGGTTAGGCCATAGAACGGGTTAAAAATGAATGAAAATCAAAGGAAGTCAATGAGAATCGATGCAAGGTTTGTGTCTATGTGTGTGCGTGTGCGTGCGTGGGAAGAAAAAAGGAGATGGTACTCACGCTGGCCAAGCTGTGCCTCAGGAACTCTTTCCCTGATGATGCGGCAAGCGTCGTAGACCATTGTGGAGGGTTCAAACTGCATGGTTTTCACCACATTCCCCACACCAATCTTTAATGACAGGGCAACCATGATTGCTGCTCTGTACTTCCAACCACTCCGCACCTGTACAAGAGACAGTGTGAAGAGTCAGCCAATGTAAGTCCTTTCATAGCCAAAAAGATCTGAATTAATCAAAGCTGTAGAGATGTTGCTTCATAGATTTTACAAACATTTGGACCAAAACAGGTCAGCCCTTTCTTCTCTTCCCAGTCAATGTTCTAACATAAAACACAATTTACCAAAGAATACTGAGTTTACATATTAAAAATCTATATATTATATGTAAGCCACACAGCCTGCTCAGTGTTCTCTGAGATAATAATTTAAACTTTTAACAGATCATACTCATTAAATACCATAAAAATGTTACTGCATATTTACTTCCCAAGGTAACCAAATAAATCATGCAAGTGAGAATAATTTAAATGACCAAACAGTCCCATTTCATTGTCCATAAAATAAAAATCAACTCAGTACAGAGTTTTGGTGTTGCCTCAAGCAGCGTGAAAAGTCATGATTAAATGTTTTCATTGAAATCCTTTTCTGTTACAGCAAACAAGATTGAGGAAATAATTGAGACAGAAACTATACCATGAAATTCTGATGAAAAAGCAGAAACACGCCTCATTTTCAGTGTGTTGATACATTTTACATCACACTCATTCACACTGCTAGGTATGGGTTATCTAGAGCTTCTGTGTTTAAACCATTTTGAGATGTATTGTAGCCTATTAGCTAAGAGGTAATGGTGAAAGTTAGAGAGAGATTTGTGAATGCTGGAGAAAAAGTTATACATCATCTGCATAAAGATTGATTTTATGTTAAATATTCATGCATTTTATGCCTATCCTTAGTTTGAAGACTGGACGATGGAAGATGTTTGGTCATTCGTCCTGATACAGGTCCTTCTCAAAATATTAGCATATTGTGATAAAGTTCATTATTTTCCATAATGTCATGATGAAAATTTAACATTCATATATTTTAGATTCATTACACACTAACTGAAATATTTCAGGTCTTTTATTGTCTTAATACGGATGATTTTGGCATACAGCTCATGAAAACCCAAAATTCCTATCTCACAAAATTAGCATATTTCATCCGACCAATAAAAGAAAAGTGTTTTTAATACAAAAAACATCAACCTTCAAATAATCATGTACAGTTATGCACTCAATACTTGGTCGGGAATCCTTTGGCAGAAATGACTGCTTCAATGCGGCGTGGCATGGAGGCAATCAGCCTGTGGCACTGCTGAGGTCTTATGGAGGCCCAGGATGCTTCGATAGCAGCCTTTAGCTCATCCAGAGTGTTGGGTCTTGAGTCTCTCAACGTTCTCTTCACAATATCCCACAGATTCTCTATGGGGTTCAGGTCAGGAGAGTTAGCAGGCCAATTGAGCACAGTGATACCATGGTCAGTAAACCATTTACCAGTGGTTTTGGCACTGTGAGCAGGTGCCAGGTCGTGCTGAAAAATGAAATCTTCATCTCCATAAAGCTTTTCAGCAGATGGAAGCATGAAGTGCTCCAAAATCTCCTGATAGCTAGCTGCATTGACCCTGCCCTTGATAAAACACAGTGGACCAACACCAGCAGCTGACACGGCACCCCAGACCATCATTGACTGTGGGTACTTGACACTGGACTTCTGGCATTTTGGCATTTCCTTCTCCCCAGTCTTCCTCCAGACACTGGCACCTTGATTTCCGAATGACATGCAGAATTTGCTTTCATCCGAAAAAAGTACTTTGGACCACTGAGCAACAGTCCAGTGCTGCTTCTCTGTAGCCCAGGTCAGGCGCTTCTGCCGCTGTTTCTGGTTCAAAAGTGGCTTGACCTGGGGAATGCAGCACCTGTAGGCCATTTCCTGCACACGCCTGTGCACGGTGGCTCTGGATGTTTCTACTCCAGACTCAGTCCACTGCTTCCGCAGGTCCCCCAAGGTCTGGAATCGGCCCTTCTCCACAATCTTCCTCAGGGTCCAGTCACCTCTTCTCGTGCAGCGTTTTCTGCCACACTTTTTCCTTCCCACAGACTTCCCCCTGAGGTGCCTTGATACAGCACTCTGGGAACAGCCTATTCGTTCAGAAATGTCTTTCTGTGTCTTACCCTCTTGCTTGAGGGTGTCAATAGTGGCCTTCTGGACAGCAGTCAGGTCGGCAGTCTTACCCATGATTGGGGTTTTGAGTGATGAACCAGGCTGGGAGTTTTAAAGGCCTCAGGAATCTTTTGCAGGTGTTTAGAGTTAACTCGTTGATTCAGATGATTAGGTTCATAGCTCGTTTAGAGACCCATTTAATGATATGCTAATTTTGTGAGATAGGAATTTTGGGTTTTCATGAGCTGTATGCCAAAATCATCCGTATTAAGACAATAAAAGACCTGAAATATTTCAGTTAGTGTGCAATGAATCTAAAATATATGAATGTTAAATTTTCATCATGACATTATGGAAAATAATGAATTTTATCACAATATGCTAATATTTTGAGAAGGACCTGTACATGCTACTGGGGAACTGTGTGATATTTTTGACCAGTTTATTAGAGTTTCCAAAACTAAATTTGATTAAGGTTGCAAACAAGAATTTCCAGTTTACTCTATCAAATGCTTTTTTCTGCATCTAGAGATAATATAATAGTCTCAATGTTTTTACTGTAGGATTAGTCTATTACAGGGGTCCCTAACTAAAATTGCAGGAGGTCCACTACTTCCATCATCCAAAGACTTTGTTGTTCGAACATCTTAAATAAACAGACAAAAATATTTTCTTTCATTTTTATTTAACATTTAATTAACACTAGAGTTTTTGTTTTTAACTACTCATCAATTATTCATATGCCAATTAAATAATCTGCAGAACAGAAAAGTGCAATCCAATTTTAGTACCAATATTAAACACACTTTGAATGGCAAAGTCCAGCTGGGTCAGTACATCTTGGTATAACAGTTCTGCTCTCCTTGTTGTGGTTGTGACAGGCAGGGCAATTTTTTTCTTAACCTTTTCCTTACGTTGTTGTCCTTCTTTTCCATCATAAAGTGTTTCTGCCACAGCTTCCATGCACTCTTTGATTATTTTCCAGTCACTGAAAGGCTTTTTGTGTATTCCTGAAATTCACTGTACTCAAAGTGAACACTCGTCTGCTCACTGTTGTGCCGTAAGAGACTGTTATCAGCCGTGTAGCTCGCTCATACTGTCCCCTCAGTTCATTTATTTTTCTTGTCCTACAGTCAGACCCAGGCCGATAGCTTTGGTTGAAGTTCTTATGTTTGGTTTCATAATGTCTCTTCAGATTTCCGCTCTTTGTAAGTCCAACTGATTCAGAACATATAAGGCAGACTGGCCTTACAACCAACGGAAGTTAACACGGAAGGAAACACAACTGGTGCCGTACCAAGTAGAGTGAAAAAGAGTGGAGCAGAGTCCCGCCTAAAACAAGCCAGTGGAAAAGGGGCATTAGGTACCAGTGCTTAAGGACCCTGCATAGCGTGTTCATTGTCGTTATTCTGGCGGTAGGGATACAACAATGTGGCGCATTACCAACACCAGCTGGCTTGGAGTGTGAACCAGAATGTCGCCGAACCGCATAGCTGCCCTTCGCGCCTGTTCAAAAGCCAGATGCGGCAGGAATAAATGTCTATATCTACATAGTAAATGAGAAAATGCTTTGTGGTCCAAACAAAATACTCTCTGGGTCCGGATTTGGACCAGAGTCTGGTGTTTGGGGACCACTGGTCTATTAAATTAGATAATCTGTGTAAATTTGTGGATGAATGCTCCCTTTTCTAAAACCAGTTTGGTCATGATGTATTATGAGAGCAGCTTTTCCCCTGCCATTATCCAAGGAGGGCCCCCGCCCGCCAACAAGACTGCCTGTCCCCCAAGAGGATCATGGCATTTAATAATTGTAGAACGTTTTCACAGTTAATGTCATTCAGTTTATTAGGGCACGTCATGAACGATTTCTGTCCCTGCGTCGTCACTACTCCCCTTTTTATGGCCAAACGTGACAAAAGCTGGATGAAAACATTCTCCTCATACTCTGTGTGACCGACGCTGACACGTTGAGATACGTGCGCTCACACGCAGACAATCACACACTCCCGACAGCGAACAGAGCGCAAAGAAAAACATGCCGCTAAAACCTGGAAAGAAGGCAAGGATATCTGCGGTTTTTAAGCGCCAAATTTCGTTTTGATGGCAGCGCTTCCTCTCCTGCGAGTAGCAGCAGGGCTAACTCTCCTACTCCTGGTACATATGGCGAAGGTACAAGTACACAAAATAGCCCAAGTGTTTCATGCCCTACACCTGTCACACATCTAAAGTCCTGTCACCACAGAATAAAATGTTTTGACCTGGCTTGGCTGTCGGAAGTGAAATAATTGATGCCGTTAATAGATTAATAAATATTAACGAATTAATCGCAAATCAGTTAAAAAAAAGTATCACGATTAATCAAATTTTAAGTCACCTTATAAGTAGGGATGGGTACTGAATTCAGTACTTTTATAGGTACCGACCAAATTTCGTCGGTACTACTGAGTACCAATTCACGTAAAATTAAACAGTACCATGTTTCTGTACCTAAACCCATCATTGTGACAGTAAGGGAGTGGAAGAGTGGGCAATTTTCCATGCTGGACATGAACACAGCATTGCATGCACAAGAACGTAATGATGTCAGTAGCTGCTGGTACCGTCAACAAAGCTAACAGGGTTGATAGAAAGTGATCAAAAATATGGCTCCACTTTTCAAAATGCAATACAGACTACGCTCAATGCAATATTTGTGACGTGGAGTGCAATGCCAGGAGCAGGAATACTTCTTATCTGAGGAAGGACCTGGTTTCTCAAGGCTGAAGAGTGCACAATTTTCGTCAACCTCAGATATACGGCTACAACTCCTACATTTGGTACCGTTAGTACGCCTATATCCATTAGAGACACGTCATCTGCAGCCAGCAACATGGCTGGGTTTTAATTTATGGATTAAGAAAAAACACAGTGTAGTCAGTTAAGGGTTTTCATGTTGAAGAAATGTTTGAAACAACTAAGATGTTGCAATACAAACAGCTGGATGTTGTTTTGATACATTCGGGGTGCTTCACCTTTTGGTGATACGTAAATACGGAGGACCCGTTTTTCAAAATAATGGTTGCATTAATTTATTTTAAAGCATCCAAAAAATATAGAAATAATCCAAATAGTTAACACGATTTAACAGCCCTAGAAGTAATGCTCATGGCTCTATAGGACTAAGGTTGGTAATTGACAGACAGACAGACAGACAAGAATAAAAAAAGTTACTTTGGAGTCATTATATTTAGACAATCCAGTGTACCAGAAGTACTTGAATACATTATAAAAACATAGTTTTTGGGAAAACCCCTCTGGTCAAAGGAGTCAGTGTGTTGTAGCATCTCATGCTGTGCAGAATTTATGGACTGGTTAAATACTGCCAACAGCTGGACTTGGATATCACTGGTACCATCTTCAGTACCACTGACTTTTTTTTTTTTTTTTTTTTTTTTTGCGGCTCTAATGGTCTTTATTTTTGTAAACCAGACAGACAGGAAGTGGGGTCGAGAGGGGGAATTCTGTCAGTTTTGTTTTGGTGTCAGTTTTTCAAGTTGAGCTACAGAACTTTAGGTTAAGGATTTAACCCCGGTTCTCTGAAACATGAGTGAGGTATCTCACTATGAGACACACCTCCAGCGCCCGTCCCCCAGAAGCTCTATTACATTACGCCAGTCTTGACTGGCAGGCGGAAGTGACGTCCGCTCCCATGCGAGGGACTTCATCCCAGTATAAAAGTCGACGTCACGTAGGTGATCTTCAGTTTAATAAGCACACCTCTTCCTCGCTCCCTGCAAGGAGGGTGATCTGGTGAGATACCTCACTCATGTTTCAGAGAACCGGGGTTAAATCCTTAACCTAAAGTTCTCTTTCAACATTCGTTTTGGTATCTCACTATGGGATTTTTCTGCTCCCGTATTGCCAGATAAGCTCACTCGAAGACCAACAGATGCATCTTGCATTCATGGCAATGTGGAACCCACACCCAGAACCGTGTGAGCCAGTGTGGGCCTGGTGACATCCAGTTTATAGAACCAAGTGAAGGTGTGAGCCTCACATATTTCCTCCACAGGTATACCCTGGAACAATGCCCAGGATGAGGCCACACCACGAATGGAATGAGCCCGCAGACCTGCAGGGGTTGCAAGGCCTCTGCTCTCATAAGCCATAATAATAGCCCCATTACCCAATGCGAAAGACGTTGCTTTGTGAAAGGCTTTCCTTTATGTGATGAAGCCCATGACACAAACAGCTGCTCTGATTTACTAAAATCTGCTGTTTTTTCCACATATAACCGCAGAGCTCGTACTGGGCAGAGCGTATGCAGTCGTTCACGCTCCTGAGAGGAGAATGGTGGTTGGTAGAAAGCCATTAATTCAAGGGCACGGCATGGCAGAGCCGTAGCAACCTTAGGTATAAAGGCAGGATTAGGTTTCAGTAAAACCCTTGACTCACCCAGAAACTGCATGCAGGACGGGTTAACTGAGAGCGCTTGAATGTCACTCACACGCTTAGCAGAGACCAGAGCAATTAATAAGGCCGTTTTAAAGGAAAGCACTTTGAGCTCAACCTGCTGCAACGGTTCGAACGGTGCACGTGACAACGCATCGAGAACCATAGGTAAATCCCATGAAGGAGTGAGGCTCCTCGACACTGGACGGAGCCATCGTGCACCTTTCATGAATTGACACACCAGGGGGTGCTGCCCCACTGTTTTGTCACCAAAGCCAACGTGACAGGCTGAAATAGCAGCCAGGTACACCTTCACAGTGGAAAAAACCAAGCCTTTATCCAACAGTGCCTGCAGAAAAGTTAAAACGTCCGACACAGGGCTTTGCATTACGCTCACCATAGGTTTTGCGCATCAACCCACGAATGCCTGCCATTTACCCTCATACACGTTACGCGTGGAAACGGCCCTTGCATTTTGAATTGTGTCAATAACGTTCTGGGGAAGCCCACTGGCAGCCAGATTTAACCCCTCACATGCCAGGCCCCTAGGTCCATGCGCTCTGGATGCAGATTAAATATTTCTCCGCGTGCCTGCGTCAGGAGATCTCTGCGGAGGGGAAGCCGCCATGGCTCGCCATGTAGCATCTGAAAAATCTCTGCTAGCCAGTGTTTCCCTGGCCAGCGGGGAGCTATTAGAATGAGTGAGTGTTTTCCCTCTCGCACCCTGGCGAGAGTAGGAATGATCAGTTCCAGCAGGGGAAAGGCGTACAGTAGGACCGGCGGCCATTTGTGCGCTAGAGCATCCAGTCCAAGCGGAGTTTGTTGCTCTGTTAGTGAGAAAAACATCGGACACAGCATTTTCCCCTGATGCGAAGAGGTCGACCCCCGCTCAGCCATACCTCTTCCATATCTGGGACATCAACTCGCTGTGGAGTTTCCACTCTTTGTAGCGGGGATTGCCCCTTGACAGCAGATCCGCGCCTCTGTTCATTACCCCTGGCACGTGAGTCGCTCTTAGCGACAGCAAGTGTGAGCTGGTCCAGATTATCAGGCTGTATGCCAGCTCGTGTAAATGACGTGAGCGTAGAACCCCCTGTCTGTTGATGTAAGCAACCACTGTTGTGTTGTCCGTTCTGACCAAAACATGGTGCCCTTTGATAAAGGGCAGAAAGTGTCTCAGTGCCAGAATCACGGCCAGGAGTTCCAGACAATTTATGTGAGCTGTCTGTGTTTGTGGACTCCAAACGCCGTTTACCATCATCCCCTCGTGAGTGGCTCCCCAACCTGTCAGCGAGGCGTCTGTGGTAATTACCTTCCTCGTCAGGATGGTTCCCATGGTAACGCCGGTGTTGAGAAAACCGGGGCGCTGCCACGGGCTCAGCGCGCGTGCACATATGAGAGAAACCAGGATGCTGCGGTGAGCATGGCGTGTGGGGCTCAAGCTGAGTGACGCCACCCACCTTTGAAACGGGCGCATGTGTAGACGGCCGAGTGTGATGACCGCCAGCGCAGACGCCATCAGACCGAGCAGTCTGAGGCATAACCTGAATTTCACCTGTGTGCCTCTGCGAAAGAGTGCCAGACAAGCCTGAAAGGCTTTTACTCATTCTGCTGAGAGGCGCGCTCTGAACTCGACTGAATTCAGGGACAGGCCAATGAAGGTGATTGTTTGTACTGGGGTTAAAATGCTCTTTTCCCAGTTTATTGTGAATCCCAGAGCTGTCAGATGTAAAGTAAGCATCTCGGCATGCGTCATGAGCTCCTCTAAAGACTGAACTGCAATCAGCCAATCGTCTATATACGTCGCCAGACGCAGCCCCCTTTCCTTCAGAGGCGCGATGGCTGCCTCGGTGCATTTCACGAAAACACGTGGGCTCAGTGAGAGGCCAAAAGGAAGTACCAGGTACTCGTATATCTTTCCCTGAAACGCAAATCTGAGGTATTTTCTGTGAGGGGGGTATATAGGGATATGGAAATATGCGTCTTTCAAGTCTATGGAGACAAACCAGTCTCCTTGATGCACAAACTTTATCAGAGCTGCGTGTGTTAGCATCCTGAACGAATACCGTCTCAGATATGTGTTCAGAGCCCGCAGATCCAATATCGGTCGCAGACCCCCGCCCCTTTTCGGCACGAGAAAGTATCTGGAGTAAAACCCGTCTCTGCTTTGCTCCTGCGGTACCAGCCGGACAGCTCTTTTGTGCTGCAGGGAAATTATTTCCTCTTGCAGGATGTGAGCGGAATCTCCCCGGGCGTATTACTGTACTATGCCCTTGAAACGGGGTGGGGCTGTCACAAATTGGAGCTTGTATCCCTTGGATACAGTCTTTATCACCCAATCTGACGCTCCACACGCTCGCCACAGCTGAGAGTTGTTTGCCAGTGGACCTAAAGGTGCTTCCGTGTAAACACTGCGCAACACCGGCTGAGGGATCTGCTGTTCCGCTACAACTGCTAGCTGCGCTCGCCCCAGGTCTGCTTCTTCCACAGAAAAAGCAGCCTGCTGTGTTAGAGGTAGGGTGAGAGCTCCCCCTTGAGGCCTCATGTGCAGCTGCACGGCCATGTCCTGTCCGTGTGTTATTTTTAACATATTTTTCGTGTTTTTTCATTGTGGCTGCTCCCTCGGCTCCAGGCCTGGATGCGTGCCAGAAAACAACTTTATTGAACATGTTGTGAAGGGGGAAGGTCGTGTTTTTAGACACTGGCATGTGTTTGTGCACTGGTGTGTGCTTTCTGGCCACAGCTGCGGCTCCACTGAGCTCTCGGTGGCTTTGATCCTCCTCCGCTTCGGTCGGCTCTGAACAATGAGCTCCAACGTCGGCTCTGCAGGCAGTTTGAGTTGCCTTGAACGTGGCATTCTGAACTCGAACTGGGACAGGATGTGTCCTGGTAGGGAGGGTGCAGGTATCTGGCAGATCCTGCTCTCCTACCCCGAAGACGGCTCCCTAGGTAGCGCGCCTCTTTTTCTTTGCGCTCACAGTAGCGGAAGGGGTCGCTTGGTTTCCCGGTGTCGTCGGGGGAGCGAATGGCTTCCTTCCCCAAGCACCTTTGAGCTCGGTTTGTTTCCCACGGTCTGCTGACTGCGGCTGAGGCTGACGTTTGGGGATGCGGTAGGCCGGTCAAGCCGCCGCTTGAGCGAACGGCACACGGGGTGCTGGAGGGGGAGGAGGCGGCGCTTTCCTGGGCAGACACAGCTTTAGCGCTTCACCTTCCCTCTTTTTTTCCACACAGCGTTTTTGCATGGCTGCCACAGTGGGGCCGAATAAGCTCTTCGGGTCCACGGGGGTGTCGAGGAGCTGGTTCTTCTGTCTTTGAGACAGGCTAGACAGGTTCAGCCATCTAGCTCTCTCCTGAGTGACCATCAGGGCCATGGCTCTCCCGGAGGCTTGGACGGCGCTTCTGTGGAGACGCAGGCATAGGTCTGTCACCACGCACAACTCGTCCCACAAATCGGCCATCGGTGTGCCAGTCATCTGCTCCTGTAATTCCGCTTGGTAAGCGAGGAGAAGAGATGAAGCGTTTAAGGCTTTAACAGATGCAGCCACCGCCTTGTAGCTTTTCTCATTCAGAGCGGACTGAAAAGAATCAGCTTTGAAGGGAAGGGTGGGTCCTGCCGCTGTCATGGCTGACTTCTGCGATGGGTGCAGGTGAGATGCCAGCAGAGGTTCTACGGGAGGCAGATGTGAAAAACCGCCGGCCTCCATGCCCGTCCAGTCCAGCACCGACCCTCCCAGGGCGGGGTTCTTGGCGGTGAGAGGATTGCTCCAGGACCGCGTTACTTCCTCGAGGCACTCGGGAAAGACCGGCAACAGCTGTCTGCTGGAAGATTTGGCTCTCGGAAGCCGCTTCCCCTCATATCGAGATGTGGTAGTTTCGGTGAGGGTTTCCGGCCACTCGATGCCCAGCTTCTTTGCTGCCCTTCTGCAGACATCATGCAGGTCCGTTGCAGTCGGATTTGGGGAACCGCAGCGACTGGTGTCATCCGTCACCGAGGGCTTTGCAACCGACTGGATGGCATAAGGCCCGCAGTCCAGCTCGTCGTCGTCAGACCCGAGACTGATGGACTCCACTTCAGATTCGGATTCAGCGTTAGCAAGAGTGCTGAAACCTGGAAGTGCGGTCTTGTCTTGCTCTGGGTCTGTCAGTGGCGCGACAGCGTCGAGCTGATCACCCCAACTGGCTCCAGCCAAAGTGGGCTCTCTCTCATCAGTACCAGGAAGCTCCGGTGGCAGGGGATTGGCTACCCCCATCATAGGATCAACTTCCGACAGGCTAGCTTGGCGTGCTAGCCTGCGCCGACGAGACTTAAGGGAGAGCCATGCACAGTGCTCGCAGATCGCCGGTGACGCCAACGCGTCCTGGGAATGTTGCAGCCCCAGACACGAAGCGCAGACAGAGTGGGTATCTGCCCCAGCTATGAGATTGCCACATGTGCAGGTTCTAGATGGTGGTTTGACTATGTTCATGGTGAGAACGAGTGCAAGTTACACAACTTCGTAAGCTCCGTTAAGGTTGCAGCTAGTTTGGTGACCAGTTGCAGCGCTGCTGTTTGGCGACAGACCAGCGTTGAAAAAGACTCAAAACAGTCGAGCACAGTTATTGAGAAGCGTTCGGCGACCGAGTTGTTAGCTCGCTCTGTGAACAGTTAAGCTAGCTCAAGTTACTGTAATGACCGTCTGAGAGGGGCTTCTGGGAGCGAGAAGAGGTGTTAGACTGAAGATCACCTACGTGACGTCGACTTTTATACTGGGAGGAAGTCCCACCCATGGGAGCGGACGTCACTTCCGCCTGCCAGTCAAGACTGGCGTAATGTAATAGAGCTTCTGGGGGACAGGCGCTGGAGGCGTGTCCCATAGTGAGATACCAAAACGAATGTTGAAAGAGAACCTTGTATTGTGTGTTGTAGTTCAGCACATAGACAGTCTGCATGTGTTCAGGTAGAAAACAATACTGTATCTGTGTGTACAAAACGACAGGGCTGTACCAGATATTTTCTATACGAATAGATCTGGCACATACCCTACTTTGTAAAATTGCGCCAAGCAAGGTCCATTAGGATTAGCAAGTCTAGTATGGAGGAACCTACTTTCTGCACATGGATCAGACCTCGACCTAATGGAGCACCTTTGGGATAAATCAGAGGGGAAACTACAGGCCAGGCCTTTTCTTCTAGGTGTGGGACATCGTATCCTGAACTCACCAAGGCTCTCCTGGAATAATGGTCAAATATTCCCATAAACACACTGCTAAAGATGTGAAAAGCCTTCCCAGTATGGAAGCAAATCGTTACCATATTTCAAATGAAAAAGCATTTTCAGAAATGCTTTTTCATTTTAAGAATGTGGCTGCATTGTTTGACTCATAAATGAAATTAGTTATCAATAATCCTATTTGCATTTTAATTTTCTTCTTCAAGACTGCTCATTCCTTCACTAAATTAAAATGAAAAAGAAAAAGACATTTGAGATTTATTTTTCCAAATGTACCCCAGCAAATAGATACCAAAATTCAATTTGAAATGTAAAATTTGAAAATGAAAAAGCATTTCCAGAAATGCTTATTCATTTTAAGAATGTGGCTGCATTATTTGACCCATAAATAAAATTAGTAATCAATCATCCTATTTGCATTTGCATTTTCTTCTTCACAACTGCACATTTTATGCCATAATCAAAAAGAAAACAAAGCAGACATTGCTTTTTCGTTTTCGTGGTCTGCCCGCAAAGTACTGCTCAGAACTCGAAAACGAAAAAGCATTCCGAGCTGCGGGCGCAGAAGAGTGACGTCAGCAGCCGCTCTTCCTCAGCTCCCTGCTGAACGAGCTACCCATCTTGTTCGGTAGGGGGCGCTGTGCACATCTGCAATGCATTACATTGCAAACATGCTGAGAAATTGATTGAATTGCAGCAGGGCCGAACTCAATTTGTGGCAGTGGCAGGTAGAACTGGCAGTTCCGGTGGCGGAACTGCCACAGCCTGCCACCGAAGCTGCCACCGGAACTGCCACAGCCTGCCGCAGGGTGGCAGGGGATTCTACGAGGATGCCAGAAGGTGCCAGACCGGCCGTAAAAGCTTGCCAATGCGGTTGCCGCTGTTTTTGTGGAAGCTGATGCTGATTATTGGCAAATGGGATGTCATTGTTGTTATAGCCTGTTACCTTTAAATAATGATTTCATTATTGATTATTATTTAATAAACAGCTTTAGACCCATAACATAAGGTGATTGTATTTACTTGACATGGAAAATAAATAACACTATGTTGTATGTGTGACGTGTTGAAAGGATGACAAAGATTTATTGCACAAACAGCCAGTTTATTATAGAGCACGAGCGGCTATTCTGAATTGTCACTCACAGAAAAATATAAATAAATGCTTAAAAACAGGCTGGATGTCCGAGGCCATAAGGCTGCCACGAGGATGCCACAGCCTGCCACCGGAACTACCAGTTCTGCCTGCTACTGCCACAAATTGAGCTCGGTCCTGCTGCAATTCAATCAATTTCTCGGCACGTTTGCAATGTAATGCAATGCAGACGTGCACAGCGCCCCCTACCGAACAAGCTGGGTAGCTCGGTCAGCAGGGAGCTGAGGAAGAGCGGCTGCTGACGTCACTCTTCTGCGCCCGCAGCTCGGAATGCTTTTTCGTTTTCGAGTTCTGGGCAGTATTTTGCGGGCAGACCACGAAAACGAAAAAGCAATGTCTGCTTTGTTTTCTTTTTGATTATGGCATAAAATGTGCAGTCGTGAAGAAGAAAATTAAAATGCAAATAGGATTATTGATAACTAATTTCATTTATGAGTCAAACAATGCAGCCACATTCTTAAAATGAAAAAGCATTTCTGAAAATGCTTTTTCATTTGAAATATGGTAACGATTTGCTTCCATATCCCAGGAGAGTTGAATGTTTTATAGCAGCAAAGTGTGGGCCACAGCCACATTAAAGCCTTTGTATTATACATAAAATGTCATTAAATGTCACTTAGGGGCAAAGGCATGTAATGCAATACTTCTGGCATTTTCCAAGTGAGGCCCTTCACTTGGACCGAGTTTTCTTGTGTTACTGATAGCTCTGCCACATCTTTTCCAGGGACACCCACGCATTTTTCAACAACACAATGAAGAGGCAAATTCGGCCACATTTCAAAGGCATGGCTGATGAAGAGATCCTAGTATTGGACTGGTCTACCTTTTGTGACCTGCCCCCAACAGAGAATGACTGTTCCTCTCTTGCTATCCTCAATGCTACAACATGAAAACATTACAAAGTAGTACAGGATCTAGTGTCCACCTTCTTTTTTATACTATGGACCTGAAATGAAGGAACTGTATATTGCAAAGTAAAAAACATTCACAGCTGAAAAGTCCAAATATCTTATGTTCATACTGGCTGCAATAAAATAAGTCAGAATACTATTTTCATAAATTTGCCAATTCTTTTATGTTACTTAAATATCAAATATTCAGATGACTGAAATAAATACCTTAAGATAATCAGTACGTGATAGATTGACTGTCCAGTCAGATGATGCAGTTGGGCTTGAACACGTCCTAAAAGAAAAACACAAACCAAGTTCTAATTAGTTCGATACTAGAAACACGCTTTAATCTCACATGCAACATGTAAAACACAATAGGACCTGACTGTTCTGTGTACAGGTCCTTCTCAAAAAATTAGCATATTGTGATAAAGTTCATTATTTTCTATAATGTAATGATGAAAATTTAACATTCATATATTTTAGATTCATTGCACACTAACTGAAATATTTCAGGTCTTTTATTGTCTTAATACGGATGATTTTGGCATACAGCTCATGAAAACCCAAAATTCCTATCTCACAAAATTAGCATATTTCATCCGACCAATAAAAGAAAAGTGTTTTTAATACAAAAAACGTCAACCTTCAAATAATCATGTACAGTTATGCACTCAATACTTGGTCGGGAATCCTTTTGCAGAAATGACTGCTTCAATGCGGCGTGGCATGGAGGCAATCAGCCTGTGGCACTGCTGAGGTCTTATGGAGGCCCAGGATGCTTCAATAGCGGCCTTTAGCTCATCCAGAGTGTTGGGTCTTGAGTCTCTCAACGTTCTCTTCACAATATCCCACAGATTCTCTATGGGGTTTAGGTCAGGAGAGTTGGCAGGCCAATTGAGCACAGTGATACCATGGTCAGTAAACCATTTACCAGTGGTTTTGGCACTGTGAGCAGGTGCCAGGTCGTGCTGAAAAATGAAATCTTCATCTCCATAAAGCTTTTCAGCACATGGAAGCATGAAGTGTTCCAAAATCTCCTGATAGCTAGCTGCATTGACCTAGCCCTTGATAAAACACAGAGGACCAACACCAGCAGCTGACACGGCACCCCAGACCATCACTGACTGTGGGTACTTGACACTGGACTTCTGGCATTTTGGCATTTCCTTCTCCCCTGTCTTCCTCCAGACTCTGGCACCTTGATTTCCGAATGACATGCAGAATTTGCTTTCATCCGAAAAAAGTACTTTGGACCACTGAGCAACAGTCCAGTGCTGCTTCTCTGTAGCCCAGGTCATGCGCTTCTGCCGCTGTTTCTGGTTCAAAAGTGGCTTGACCTGGGGAATGCGGCACCTGTAGCCCATTTCCTGCACACGCCTGTGCACGGTGGCTCTGGATGTTTCTACTCCAGACTCAGTCCACTGCTTCCGCAGGTCCCCCAAGGTCTGGAATCGGCCCTTCTCCACAATCTTCCTCAGGGTCCGGTCACCTCTTCTCGTTGTGCAGCGTTTTCTGCCACACTTTTTCCTTCCCACAGACTTCCCACTGAGGTGCCTTGATACAGCATTCTGGGAACAGCCTATTCGTTCAGAAATGTCTTTCTATGTCTTACCCTCTTGCTTGAGGGTGTCAATAGTGGCCTTCTGGACAGCAGTCAGGTCGGCAGTCTTACCCATGATTGGGGTTTTGAATGATGAACCAGGCTGGGAGTTTTAAAGGCCTCAGGAATCTTTTGCAGGTGTTTAGAGTTAACTCGTTGATTCAGATGATTAGGTTCATAGCTCGTTTAGAGACCCTTTTAATGATATGCTAATTTTGTGAGATAGGAATTTTGGGTTTTCATGAGCTGTATGCCAAAATCATCCGTATTAAGACAATGAAAGACCTGAAATATTTCAGTTAGTGTGCAATGAATATAAAATATATGAATGTTAAATTTTCATCATGACATTATGGAAAATAATTAACTTTATCACAATATGCTAATATTTTCAGAAGGACCTGTAGGCTGTTTGAGCATCGGAAGACAAGGAAGGCTCCAGGACCTGACAATGTCTCTGGCCCCTTGTGACTTGCCCACAATTTACAATAGCGCCCATCTCTGTTAAGCTCCACTACAGTACACTTAGTACAGAGAACCTATATTTTTTGCTTATTTTTGTGCATTTAATTTTTAATCGATAGGTTTTCATAACCTAAGTTAATGTGCACAGCCCTGTTATTGATCTAATGTGTACAATTGCTAATATGGTGAATGGTCTGCACTTGTATAGTGCTTTATCAAGTCCAAGGACTCCAAAGCACTTTACTCTACAATCAGTCATTCACCCATTCATACACAAATTCACACACTGACAGTGGTGAGCTACATTGTAGGTACACCAACCTGTTCATCCTTAGAAGAAATATCTTTTGAACAAAAAAACAACTGCAAAATAACTACTTTTCTATTGGGATGTTTTGGTTTAGTTAAGCACCTAAAGTACTTCAAAAACACAAGGGACTTATTATGTTTCTGTTCAACTCACAAAAATATAAAAGCATCTGAGGCAGTGTAAGACTTGACACCTCACTCAAAGGAAATGTGTTAGTGTGTTTAGTAAAGAACCAGAGACTTAACTCCTACCAGTCTTCTAATGTACTCTTCAGACAGAATTGGTCCCAGGGCCACGGACAGTTAATGCAAAACATGTGCTTGTTCTTGCTCAAGTACACGTTGAAGAACAACAATCTACACATTTCTTTATGCTGGATATTTATTCAATCAGCTATTTAGCTATTTTATTCTGAGATATTGGTTCATGTGTCACTGTTGCAATGAGACAAATGTGAAAGTTCCACAGCTCTAAAATGGCATGGTTCTTGTGAGATCAGATGACCTGGTGCCTCTTCCTGTGTTTTTTAAAAGGGCCTAAAATGCCATAAAAGGGCATTTCAAACATTTGTATACTCCCAGCTATGATTCAGCTGGGAGTATGGAGTCCTGTCTGCACAGAGCTTGTTTGGCTCAAGAAAAGATAAAAGTTGACTAACCTAAAAACCTATTTATGACTGAAACATGGAGGTTTAAACCCTGGATTTTACCAAAGCTCCCTAAACCTTGTACTTTTCCTGTTTAATTAATATAATTCAAAGCAAACAGGAAATGTGTTCCAACAACATAGTCTGCAGACCCTTGAAACTGTACTGGTAATATCTCCCAGTCCACCCAGAGGAAGTGTAGGGTCACAACAGTAATTACTGTAGTTACTGAGAAATGAGGAAGTGCAGAATGAGTCAGCTTTGTGAACTCTAAAAAACATCAAGAGAATAAACATGATAAATATTTTTATATTTTGGAAATGAATACTTTTAGGAAACCAGAAAATTATGTATCAGAACAGTTACTGCTTTGTGATTAATATTTATAGCAGTAGGCTGGCAATAACGACTTTCAAGCTTGAAGAGCTCTCTTCGCTGTATTGATCTCGTTTATTTGCTTCAGCCTTCCATAATGAAGAGCTATCGGCCAGCTATCACCCCAAGCCAGACATCCACTCTATTTCCGCCACTCTGCACAGTGGTGTCTCTATCTCATGTTCTTCAGGTCTTACCAGGCTCAGTTAAATGACAGCACAACTGCCTACAAAAAAAACGCATGCATATTTTAATAACTTATCTTCCACAGGAAACCACTTAACAGTTGACTCAGTGCTGGTCATTTTTGTCATAATGGGACAATGACAAGCATCTCCCTGCTCCTTACATGTTGATCTAATTGTTTTTCAAGCAACATGAATGCATATTTTTCAGTGTCGCTGTGTTTCTCAATGTGTTAGAGTGCATCAGTAATCTAACTTATTTTCTATGCACCAGACTTTTGTTTTGCAACTCATTCTAACAACCAGCTGATACTGAAAAAAAAATCATCACCACACCTTCTATAGTGGACTTCATTTTTACTCCTGTGATGGCCCAAAGTTACTCACTTATGGTGCATTTTGACAAACTGCGATTTCAGCTAATTTTTTGCCTCATTTGCGTGCTGTCGCTTGCCTGACATTTCGCCAGCAATTCGCGTGGCCAATGGGCAACAACGCTCCACTCACTTCATCACATCATCAAATAAGAGGAGCGTCTATCTGCTGCTAGCCGGTTTCAATTCAACATGGCGGACCTGGATTTTACTGAGCTAGTCATGGTGCTTTATTTATAGAAACCCGAACAATGGCGCCGGCGTCAACGTCTCTGGGTTCACCAGACCCCCGAGAGACGGAACCAGTTTGGAGAGCACCACCACCTACTCCAGGAGCAGCATCTGGATGACGTTTGCTTTTTAGGGGAACTTCCACCAATCTAGGACCCAGTTTGAGGACCTGCTGTCCAGCATTGGGCGATGAATCAGCCTCCAGGACACCAACTACAGACACTATATCCACGCTGCAGAACGCCTGCCCATCTGTCTTTGGTGAGTAAATAACTCTCACCTCAATAGAAAGCAGTGTGTGAAGACCACATGTGTGCTTCACAACTTCATGCGTGCCTTATTGAACAGTCCTTTCAGGACTAAAAGTCAAAGGCTTTTTTCAAAGCCACCCACAAACCTCTTAAGAGCAAACCTTCCTTCATCCGATGTGTACATAAATGTTTCTGTCTTTTTTTTTTATCTATGTGATGTTTGCGGATTGTAGTTATTGTTTTCCCTTCTTTGCAGGGACTGCACTGACTGATTCGCATTGCGAATTGATAGAAAAGATTTTTTAACTCCAGCAAAATTCACTTTGCATCCATCGCAGATTTCGCTTCGCTCTCGCATTGCTCTATTTGTCCTGCAGCGCTGTTTCTAGTGCGTTCTTAGCACATGATTCTATTTTCTTTGTTAAATACAATCAAGCTTGTTGGTGCCTATGATTAAAGTCGTCTCCTTTGTAAAGTGCCTGGTAAATAAATGTCCTAACAAATTAACTTTGTCTAATTCAAAACAAACCCACACACGTCCACAGGTTTTGTTGGATACCACACGGCCTCTAAAAGCAATCCAGGGTTCTAAACGCTGTCTGAGCTTTCATACAAATTCCATGATCCCTTATCACATCTGAAGACTGATGGTCTTATTTTAGTAACAGACAAAAAACAGCAAGCAGGTCAAGCAGCTCAGATTCTGGGTACTACTGTTCTCCTACATTTCCTGGTGAAGTGTCTCATGCTGCAGACACTTCAACATCTGCAATCACCTTTAGCTAAAAGGACAAGATGATAGTTGAAGCAGTAAAAGTAAAACAAGCTGAATTGAAGAGTGTTTCAGTATGAATTCTAGGTTCACACATCCTGTGTGACTTGTGGCCTTCACCAGCATGTTTTGCTTTGCAGCTGCACCGTAATGCAAGCAGTTACTTGCAAGGTGCTGATCAGTACAAGCAAACCAGACTTTACTTTGACAGTTCTCCACCTTTTTTGAAGACATGGTTAAAATGAAGGAAACTTGAGTTAGGTGAAAGGCCATGCCTAGTTGAAGGATTGTCAATGCTGGCTCAAATCAAGCTAAACATTACTGCGGCCATTTAAAGAAACTTGCTGTATGTTCCTAAACTAAGCGTTGTTCATCTGTATCTTCTGCTTTATCCCTGAAGTGAACACTTTTTTGTTTTGAATGTGACCTATCTGACACAGTGAACTCATAGTGATTTGTAAATGTGAATTGGTAAAAACTCTGACGAAACTGTGACAGTTTGGCCTAAAGCAGAAGATAACAACACCCCCTCTACATAATGGCAAGGCAACATATAGAATATATTCAACATATTGTGTTTTGTGGTTCAGTTTTAGTTTTTTCCCTTTTAAACATAGGAACATGTGAACAGCAGAACAGGTCATCCTGAACAGTGATTAAAAAAACAACACCATGTCTGGTACCATACCAACAACTTGCACTCATTTGCTACTTTTTGCTGTTCCACACTGATGATACAAACCCCTGGAAGACTGCTGGTGGGTTAGACTGCTGGTGAGTTAGCAGAGCCCACTGGGAGGCTTGATGGAACACAGCTGTTAGTCAGAACAGCTTGTCTGTATTTTGCTGCCATGCAGAGGAATTCAACAATGGAATGCTCTGGAATAGCAGCAAGAAAACACAAGCACAGGGAGAGACTCAGACATTTGTCACAAGCAGCCAAGGATGGTTTGGAATGACAGTCAATCCAAAGCAGCAATAAAATATGAAGACAGAAGTTCTGTGGTAGAGAGAAGATAACATGTTTGTAACTGTTTTGGTCTTGGCTAAGCCGACCAAACCCAATGCAGGCTGGGCTCTTACTGTTTGGTGCTTACATAGTATTTCATGGCCTGTGCTTTAGAACATTAGGAATGACATTTAATGGAGAATACCAATTATTATTAAGATTAGTTTTAGTTTAAGTTGTGTAAATCATACTTGTTTATTGAGGTCGTCACCAAACAGTTTGCAAAGTGAGCAAGTTCTGACCAAGTCCAATTAGACATTGTCCAATTCATTCCAGGCTTTTGCAGCCCAATAACAATAAACCCAGCCTAAATGAAGGAAACATTACACTACACAGCCATGTTTAGCACATCAGTAGGCAGAAAATGGAAGATTGTGGTTTCTAACCAATAAAAGAAACCAAAGATCCAATCCCATCTTCAGTTTGATTTAAGGCCAAAACAAACTCAGCAAGAACAGAGAAGTTTGTTGTTGAACTGGGGGTGGCTAGAACAACGTTCCACCAGGCCAAGACATTTTATACTTACAAGAACTGCAAGGGCGGAACTTATGGGAAGTCTTCATAGGTTCCTTCTAATGCAACATTTGTAATCATTTCGGCCCAGATGATCTGTCAAGAACAAGCTGAAAAACTCCTGAATCCAGGTTGCAAGGACAGAAGGTGTCATTTTAAACAAATATTAAAGTATTAATTAACCTTTAGTCCCCTGTTCTGAGGATGCAAAAGGCAACAGATGAGTTTCTCATCTGCTGGAAAACTCCAGTGTGGCTAAATACTGGCTGAAGGTGTTAATCGTTTTATGAGATAAGTTCAGAATTTGAACTGTTGAAAAATAAATTTATAAAATATTAAATAGTAGATTCTTAAACTCTTTTCTTATATAAAATATTTCAGTTACTTGTAGTCTTTGTCATCTCATATCTTAGAAAACGAACTATTTCTCAACATAATGGTAAATATCTTCTAAACCCCATGGTGGTTAGTAGTGTAGCTGTGATGTTCTGGTCATCTACTAATAGGAAAGTCAGTGTTTGCATAATTGACTTCTTCAATCTGTTTATCTGGAAGTCAGTGGATCTCACTCTACCCACGATGTTTTATTAGGGTCTGGATGAAACAGAAAAAGCATGCAGCAGGTTAAAAGAAATGTTCTTGGAATGTGTAAGTCGTGGTCGACTGCAATATGTAGACCAAAATGCTTTGAGCCATCAAGAATAAATGTAGCCATATCAATGTTAATCATTTACTCTGTTCACATATTTCACGAGAGAACACTGAACACAAACAACAGTGGAAGCACCCATGAGAGAATAACTAGGAAGAAACAGATGTACCAATCTACTGGTTCTTCAAAAATATATCAAAACGGGTCCACATGTGAACAGGAAGGCCACTTCAACGAAAACTGGAAATCAACATAAGCCAGGAAAAGCTCTATCAGTGCATATCTATTAAAACACACAAACAACAATGAGGAGTTTGACATTTTAATCACAGCTTTTATTGATAGTCTGAAAAGAGTCTGACGGAGCACAGGAATAAACCCACATGAAGGAAGAATTGATAGATGATAGACGATAGAAGCCTGGTTATTGCTGTCTTCCTGCTGCATGCACCGTCTCCTCAGTGTTTGCTCATTCAGTCCAAATCCAAAGAGAAACCAGGCCTAAATGTATGCGCGGTTTTACCCATGTACATACTCTAAAACAAGAGAGAAAATACACCAAAGGACGAGACAAGGTTGACAGCAGAACAAAGTTGGAATTATTTTTGGAATAGAACAAGTGAAATTAACTAAAGTATTTTATACTATCAGATTGGAGTCTGTGCTTCTTTGACATGTTGTGACAATCACTGAGAGGGTTTCATCACCAAAGCAAGTTCTGTCCTACTCACCAAGTGTCCAACCATTCCTTCAGTTTGAACCATCAGAGACTCAGTTCCAGCCTTAGAACATTGATTTACCAGTACAAAGAACCGCTCACTTGAGGAGCTGGGAGCAAAATAACACAGAAGTTCAGTAATCCATGACAATTAAAGGTGAGCTTCAGCACAGGTTAGAAGGTAAAGCAGGACTGGAACAATTCATGTTTTCATATCACATTGTGCTTTTGAATCCCAGTGAACACACCACACAATGCACTACTCTCAGCCACATTTATTGGTAAGCTAAGCACCATAACATATTTTATAAAATGTGTTTTGTTTATGTATCATTAAAGGGTGTGTATGGATCAGAACAACATGTAAACTCCAGTTTGAAATTGCCTTTACAAAAACAATTCAACTAAGTTAATTTATTTAGCACCGGGTTACTAAACAAACTTCTCAAGGTACTAGACAAGACAAAGAGGTCCAATTCATTTCCAGTTCTATAGAATCCAATTCTGTGAACCAAAGAAAGGGCATAGTGGAACTCAGCAGACTCAAGAGTTTCTCACATCAAAAGCAATGTTAGAAAACTCCAAAACCATTAACACATTTTGGTTTTGTGCTATTTGAAAGCATAACTGCCCTGAAGAAACTGGAGCTTGGCTCAAGTCAACTTTGTTCTGGCACACTTCAGTGCGACCCATCCAGTCTGTCAGTCATTTTCTACCGCTTATTCCATAGTGGGTCGCAGGGGAGCTGATGCCTATCTCCAGCAGTCTATGGGCGGAAGGCAGGGTACACCCTGGACGGGTCGCCAGTCCATCGCAAGGCAACACACAAACAACCATGCACACACTCATTCACACACCTAAGGGCAATTTAGAGTGACCAATTAACCCAACAGGCATGTCTTTGGACTGTGGGAGGAAGCCGGAGTACCCGGTGAGAACCCACGCAACCCATCCATAGTGCCTTAATAACAAGAAATGATGGGTGTCAGATTTGCAGGAAAAACAAAAAGGCACCAAAGGGAGGGTCAATTGTATACTTGGAAAAAAAACAGTTTAAAATAATATGACAAATTGGCTCCGTTAGAACCATGCTGGTATAGCTTCTCAGCCATCCAGCCCGTGACATCCCTATGTGCTTAAGAAGCCAAGTTCACTTCTTCTCTTGTTTCTTCTACTTCAGCACTTAGAAACAACACCAGTCCTCAAACAGAACTGAAACTAGTTTTGTCCAAAAGTGGTATAAATGTGTATTTTACATACACCAAACCAGCATAGCATAAGAATATATCTAGATTTCCACACAAACTTGTGAAATCATGCCTCAATCCATCTGAACTCCCATGACAAATAAATGCATGCACTCAAACTTGCAATGAGTAAATACTTCATGAAGGTTTGTTTGGTGTAATATTAAAGACCTTATAGTTTGTTTCTTGGAGAGGAAGGCTTCTCCTCTTCCAGACTGAACTTGCCAGGCATTAGATGGAGGTTTGAGAACTGCTTTGCTGTTAAAACAAATAATTTCTTACACTGGAGTAGTTTTGTAGTGGCCAAATATGGCAGAGTTATGGCCAGACTGCATCCTGTGCAGCACACTGGAATGAAAAGCAGGTTTCCTTAACTGGTGTGAAACTGTAAGCCCAGTGCTGACAACCATGTTTCTATGTAGCTCCTCTGTCACCACATTCAGCAACTTTTCAGACTCAGCCAGTGACTTTTTGTGTACTGAACTCAGCAAATGTCCTTTAGTTATTTAATACAAAGAATGACGGTCTTCTACACTGAAGTTCCATGACACATTCATGCATTACCAAAAGCTCAGCACACCAGCACTTAATATATACAGGCTGCAAATGTGACCAAGAAGAATTCATATCAGAGTTCTTAAAGAAGTGGGAATCAGAAAATTAGCATCTCACAAAGACTGCCAGAGACGAGACATTTTGGTTCAAATGTAATCAGACAACTGTTAAATAATCCTACGTAATACTGGAAGTAGACAACTATCTGCCACCTCTTCCCTAAACTCTCAGGAAACTTCCAACAAACTACATTTAATATAAAATAAAACATTTGAATCCTGCCAAGGATAATCCAGATCTCATGGATTTGCAGCAAGTGAACATCAGATATGCAGACCATAAAAGGTGTCATTTTAAGATCGTTGCCAAAAGAAGATACAGCTGGGTTTTGGTTGGTGGTACTAGAAGTTGTCTACTAGATGTAGAATACGTTCAAAATAAGCATCTCAAATTCAGAGCCTGCAAAACAAAAACATGTAAACAGAACCTCAACAAATATGGAGTCACTACAGTCTTTCACTTTTCAACACATCCTGAGTTGGTAAGGACTTATTGCTCACTCGGCAAGTCTGCTGCTGATCATTTCATGACTGTGTGATGATTCGGGTTCATCTGTTGAACTGAACTCCTACATTGTTTCAGTTTATATTTTAGTCTATATGGCTGTTGAAGATGTGTCTTAAATAACATTAATGCGATGTATTGCCGATTTTCTCATGATGCCACTCTTTAATAGACAAGCTGGTTTTACCACCACCACCACAGGAAAAAACAACATAGGACCGCTTCACCTTCCAGTGCACTATAATCATCATCTAAAATGTCAGTCAGTCATCTTCTATACAGCTTCTTCCATAGTGGGTTGTGGCGAAGCTGGTGCCTATCTCCAGCAGTCTATAGGCGGGAGGCGGGGTCACCCTGGACCGGTCGCCAGTCCATCGCAGGCAACACACAAACAATCACACACGCACAACTAAGGGCAATTTAGAGAGACCAATTAACTAACAGGTTAGGTTACAGTAGACTATCCACTTCTACTCTACTTAGACCATCAATCTTCGGCTGCTGTTCAGTCCATATCGGACCGTAATGCTATGAAATCCAAAACTCCACTAGCTGGAGACCCATGGCTCCACACCTTTATTAAGATTATACGCTTATTGAAAACAGGTTGTCCCAATTCTACAGAATACATATATAAATATTGTGACAGACTTTGTTGGAAAAACTGTGAGGTCTGGGCAAGTCTTCAGGGTGGCTTAGTGGTAAAAGCAGAAGAAAAAAACTTATGGAAATGGGCTGGAAAATTAAATACGGTAAAACAAAAGTCTGTGAAGACCTTTTCAGCAGTCCCTGTTAAAATGCTGGAGCCCTTCTTCTTAGTAGTATTATTTTGTAAGTTTTCCATAATTACTACTACTTACGCATGAAGTTTCAACAAAACATGACAGGCTTTGATCGATGGAAACCTGTAGAAGGTTTCCAAATCACATCATCTGTGGCTCTATTTAAGAAAAAAGATAAACAATAATACTAATAATAAAAGAAGAATTATTATTATTCACACTGTAGAATTGTCACACATTTGTCATGTGGTGGTTTTGTGACTTTGGTTTCACAGCTGAACTAGGACAACTAGAGATCTCGAGGTCCTAGAGATTCCTAGTTGAGATAACCTTAACACATTTTGGGGTTCCTAAAAGTAAATCAAAAAAATCCACTTACAGCAGAAGTACTAGCAGATGGTCAGAGTACATTCTCCACAGACACAAATACTAGTACCAGTTTGGCACTGTTTTTCTTTTTAATATGTGGTGTTTCCATGGTATTTCTGGATGACTTGGAGAGAGACAAACCAGAACCAAAGCTCCATGCCTGAATGCAGCATGGTATATCCCAATATACCCTCTGAAGAAAATTGCTACAAGGCTCCATAAAACGTCTACACCAAAGTAACCTCAAGAGTCAAACCTGACTTCTACTAGCAGATTATGACGAACAGCTTATTATGAACATCTGTTTACTGTAAAGAAAAGATCTGAATAGAAACTACTTCTGTTTTCTGCACTTGATCTAAGTGAAAGAAGAATTAGCAGCCGCAGGCTACATTTCTGCCGTGCTGTGCCTGGTTAAACACGCCCAACAACGCTGTGCAGACTACACAATGAGAGTTAGGAGCTGAACTTGTGCTGTAGGTCATAAAAGGCACAGTGAGAGCAGAGTGGATGGGCGGTCCTAAGGCAAGACCTCTGAAATACGGAACCTTCACACACCAGCAGTTTCAGAACAGCGAATCCACAGAGCTATATACCACAGTAACAGCCTGAAAACCTCAACATTGAATGTCTCGTTTTATACACAGAATAAAACCTTCCGCTGTGTGTGTGTGTGTGTGTGTGTGAGAGAGAGAGAGAGAGAGTGTGTGATGGTGACGGTCGAGCGGAGGGTCCCCAGTCTATGTGGCGGGTGTGACTTAAGAACTGTTTCCTCTTTGTGTAAACGAACCTACAGATAATTAAAAGCGATATTCTGTACGTCCGTCACCACCGCAGGTGTGTCCGCTTTTGTTTGCTAATGTTTTGCAGCTCGGACTTTCTGGTGACGTCAAGAACTTCTTGCAACAAGCCTTGAAATTTTTAAAAGTTAGAAACATTCCCTCTGACCTGAACGCCTCAGTGCTGTTCCGTCGACGGCTCTTCGAGCGATGAAGTCACGACCGTCAAGATTTTTTCCAACAGTTTCCCAACAGAATAAAGTTTCAACCCAGGGGAAAGGCCCAAAGCGACTTTTCTCTCCCCTCCCTATCCGCTCCGAACTGGGCTGATGTTGCCTGAAACTCCACCCTGCTTGTCTACGTACAGAGGGCGGTGTTTTTTCCTGCCCCGGTTGTTCTGCTCATGTTAGGTTCATAGTAAACCACTAATGAGCAGCATATTCCTTGCTGGGTCTATCTACTGCTACATTAACTAACTGCAGTGTTGCCTTCGCGCAGGGTCGTTAGCTTTGCACTGAGCGGGACTTCATGATACCGACATTTGACTTATGAGGTTCTACCGACACTCATTCTTTCATTAATTAGACCTGATAACGGTGTAGTGCGAGAAGAGTTAGCGCTGGGACAGCACCAATGCAGTGTTACAGAGGAATCCCCTCAACCCTGACCCCAGCCCAGCCTGTTATATGCTGCTTTACTCCCATCAGGGTCTACATGCTGCTGACCGTTATTCGCTTCCTGTTCCGTTTGCTGTGCAGGAAGAGAAATGTGTGACAGATAGACTACTGAAAAATGATGAATTCACTCCTGTTGAAGGCTGTGGTTCGTCTGTTTTGTTTGTAACATGTCTTGAAGAAATTAAAAGCCTGGACAACTTTTGACTTGCCACTTTTAAACTCAGACAAGACAAGTCATCTTTAGACCAAAGCATCTAACAAACTGGCTAGCAGTCCATTACTTGCTCTTGATGGCATAAACTTTGGTGTTATCTTTGACCAGAACATGTCCTTTAAATCCCACTATAAACGTGTTTATGGGCAGTGGCAGTTCTGGACCAAATTTACCAGTGGGGACAGGGTGGTGTCAATGCTTTTTCATTGGGGCCCAGGACAAAAGAATGAAACAAAAGATAACAATATTTCATTGTTTTATATATAAGCGAGCCCCCAAAAAATCAATATAAAGCCTTCAGTTTATCTGAAATGCTGCAACAAAAGTGTTGTTGAGAACTAAAACATCATATCTCTCTAAATTTAGCTTTCCTTCATTTGGTTTCCTGTTAAATCCAGAAAGGAATTTAAGTTTCCTCATTTACATACAAAGCCCTAGGTAATCAAGTTCTGACTTATATAAAAGATTGTTCCGTATATTCCCAACAAAGCACTTTGCTGTCAGACTGCAGATTAATTGATGATTCCCAGAGTTTTTAAAGGTAAAATGGAGGCATAAACTGTCTTCTTGTACAAGTTTAAAACCTTTATTTTTAGGAGGCTTATAGTAAGAGAGGCTTAGGTTATCTTGAGCTATCTCTATAGTATTCTTGCAATACACTAAGGCTACTGATCACTTTTCCTTGCTCTGCTATTTTCTCCTACTTTTTTCCCACGTTTTTTTCCCTTCAATACAAAGTACTGCCATACCAATGCGCCTGCGTTTTTTGTGTCTGCTCCTTCCTCTCCAACCCCGGATGGTCACAGCAGATGGTAATTCATATTGAGCTGGGTTCTGCTGGAGGTTTCTTTATAAACGAGAGTTGTTTCTTATCCCTTTTACCAAATACTGTCCTGGTTTGCAGTTGTTCAGGACCAAAGCGACAACATGACATCGACATGCGCAAAGTGGATGGATATATTTTACTTTAAAAATCTGAACTTACAGGACATGAAGAAAACACAGGAACCAGAGATACAGCAACAACAACACCAAAGGACAACAAATGACCCGACAACAAAGAGACAGAAAACAGGAACCTAAATACAACTGAAGAGATGAACATAACTACATGGTGAACAGGTGGGTGCAACAGAAAGCACTAACAGGTGCAGCTCATGACAAATGCTTGCTGAGGTGGAAGTTTTTGCTGCAAAGTCAATGACTAGATAGAATCAGCTGAGCTTCTTTAAACAGATAACTTTTACCTTATAAGATATTGAATGATTGTAATGTCAATATATTAATTTACAAGCATTTCACAACCTCAGTGGAGCTGTTTTTAACTTTTCACAAATTCAATAAAAATAGTTAAAAAAGAAACATAACCTTTTACCAATTTGCTTTTTACATGGTTATTGAGTGTGTGGTTTAAAAACTGTATCAAATTAAAATGTATTATTTGAATTTAAATCAGATTATATACAGGTCCTTCTCAAAATATTAGCATATTGTGATTATTTTCCATAATGTCATGATGAAAATTTAACATTCATATATTTTAGATTCATTGCACACTAACTGAAATATTTCAGGTCTTTTATTGTCTTAATACGGATGATTTTGGCATACAGCTCATGAAAACCCAAAATTCCTATCTCACAAAATTAGCATATCATTAAAAGGGTCTCTAAACGAGCTATGAACCTAATCATCTGAATCAACGAGTTAACTCTAAACACCTGCAAAAGATTCCTGAGGCCTTTAAAACTCCCAGCCTGGTTCATTACTCAAAACCCCAATCATGAGTAACACTGCCGACCTGACTGCTGTCCAGAAGGCCACTATTGACACCCTCAAGCAAGAGGGTAAGACACAGAAAGACATTTCTGAACGAATAGGCTGTTCCCAGAGTGCTGTATCAAGGCGCCTCAGTGGGAAGTCTGTGGGAAGGAAAAAGTGTGGCAGAAAACGCTGCACAACGAGAAGAGGTGACCGGACCCTGAGGAAGATTGTGGAGAAGGGCCGATTCCAGACCTTGGGGGACCTGCGGAAGCAGTGGACTGAGTCTGGAGTAGAAACATCCAGAGCCACCGTGCACAAGTGCAGGAAATGGGCTACAGGTGCCGCATTCCCCAGGTCAAGCCACTTTTGAACCAGAAACAGCGGCAGAAGCGCCTGACCTGGGCTACAGAGAAGCAGCACTGGACTGTTGCTCAGTGGTCCAAAGTACTTTTTTCAGATGAAAGCAAATTCTGCATGTCATTCGGAAATCAAGGTGCCAGAGTCTGGAGGAAGACTGGGGAGAAGGAAATGCCAAAATGCCAGAGGTCCAGTGTCAAGTACCCACAGTCAGTGATGGTCTGGGATGCCGTGTCAGCTGCTGGTGTTGGTCCACTGTGTTTTATCAAGGGCAGGATCAATGCAGCTAGCTATCAGGAGATTTTGGAGCCCTTCATGCTTCCATCTGCTGAAAAGCTTTATGGAGATGAAGATTTCATTTTTCAGCACGACCTGGCACCTGCTCACAGTGCCAAAACCACTGGTAAATGGTTTACTGACCATGGTATCACTGTGCTCAATTGGCCTGCCAACTCTCCTGACCTGAACCCCATAGAGAATCTGTGGGATATTGTGAAGAGAACGTTGAGAGACTCAAGACCCAACACTCTGGATGAGCTAAAGGCCGCTATCGAAGCATCCTGGGCCTCCATAAGACCTCAGCAGTGCCACAGGCTGATTGCCTCCATGCCACGCCGCATTGAAGCAGTCATTTCTGCAAAAGGATTCCCGACCAAGTATTGAGTGCATAACTGTACATGATTATTTGAAGGTTGACGTTTTTTGTATTAAAAACATTTTTCTTTTATTGGTCGGATGAAATATGCTAATTTTGTGAGATAGGAATTTTGTGTTTTCATGACCTGTATGCCAAAATCATCCATATTAAGACAATAAAAGACCTGAAATATTTCAGTTAGTGTGCAATGAATCTAAAATATATGAATGTTAAATTTTCATCATGACATTATGGAAAATAATGAACTTTATCACAATATGCTAATATTTTCAGAAGGACCTGTAATTGGATTGTATTAGTGTCATAATCTGTGTGCCACTCTGGCTTTGCAACTTTATCACTTTGTGTTAAGATTATATTTGGCATTCTATTGCTTCCTATTCAGTTTTTATATTATTGGATTTATGTTCCTCCTGTTTACCTGTCCTCCAGTACACTTGTCTTTAGCTCATGTTTTAGTCATGTTTTCTGGTTGTTTGTTCACAGTAGAATTTTTCAGTTCCAATTTGGGTCTCCTCCATGGTTGTAAGTTTGATTTTGTCGTCCTTTCCGATAAAACTTCACAAACAGGATCCTTTCATTCTCTTGTATTGAATTTAATTGAATTGAACTGAAATGTAGATTTTTAAAGAACATTTCTAATGGTGAGTCATTATTTTCAGTCAGCTGTAGCCAAGATTTGAAATAGAAAGGTACAAACAAAAAAGAAAATGTGTAAAACTAAAATATAAAATGAGTCAAAATGTGTCAGGAGAGAGATAACTGAACAATTTAAAATCCACATCAAAAAATAAATGAAATTCAAATGTACAGAACCAAGAGGCAGTTTTTTGCAAATGAAAAAAAAATCACTGCTAAACAGAAGAAATACATCCAATGGGGAAAAGAGAAACCATCATGGACACTCTGAATTAAATGAAAGTGAAATGTAGCTATGCAATGGATATGTAGGTAGCGCTGAAACCTAAGTTCGGTGCTGGTCAAACGATCCATGTAAAGATGCTAATTCCGACAGTCATCAATGATTTGGAGCTCAATAACAGGTAAGGACCAAGGCGGGTTGGAACCTGATAGTACTGTTCCCATCTTATATTTTAACATATCTTCAAAATTTGTCTTCAGGAAATGTTATAATTATATCCGTCGTGAGGCTAGCTCATTGACATTGCATTTGAAGAAAATGCTGATGGACAAGATTCGCTATCATTCAAAGATGATTGGTGAATGATAAAATGATAAATAGCCTGAACTTGTATAGCGCTTTATCAAGTCCCCAGAGACCCCAAAGTGCTTTGCACTACAGTCATCCACCCATTCATTCACACATACACACCTTGACAGTGGTGAGCTACATTGTAGCCACAGCTGCCCTGGGGCAGACTGACAGAAGTGAGGCTGCCAGACACAGGCGCCACCGAGACCTCTGACCACCATCAGCAGGCAAAGAGGGTGAAGTGTCTTGCCCAAGGACACAACGCCTGAGACAGACAGAGCGGGAGTTCTAAACATCAACCCACCAATTACAGGACAAATTCTACCACCTGACCCACAGCCGCCCCATGACCTGCAACATGTAAAAACGTGGGACCTTGGAATAACTTGAGCTTCCAAATCAGAAGGGCCAAGGTGTTTTTTTTTTTCTTGTTTTCCATTTAGGGAGCAGCTATGTCTTATTAAATTAGATTTAAAACCAGTGGATGCTACAGATACAGAGATGATGGACAGACAGAAAAGACATAGCATCAAGGAACAAGTAAATCACTCTAACAATGTCATAAATATGAAACGTTTGAGTACATTTTATTATCCAATAAACTGAAGAACACTTGGCTAGGTTTATAAAATTACAAATGTGTAAGATGGAGCCATTCTTTTTTTTTTTTTTTCTTTACTCACTCTGAGGGTTCCAAGTAAATAATTCAACAGTTGCAACACCAAAACAGTTTTTTGCATGTCCCTGTGGAAAACATACAGTGGACAAACATACTGGCATTGAGACAGTGGTTCCCAAACACATGACAGTGTGAATCTGTCATTGTCAGACCCTCTCATGGAGCTACTATGCACTTTGATGGACTAGATCACTTACAGCTGCTTGGAGGTAATCTGTCAAAGCTGCTCTCGAAACACCTCCTACAGTGGCACCTGCAGGCCTAAATGAACATTTTAATGAGTGTTAAAACAAAAACTATGTACTAAAAAGTTTATAATATAGCAGAAATGATGCTCTGTGTTCAGTTTGTTGTTCAGTTATTAGAAAAAAGAAATGATTAAATGTCTATCTCTGGGTTTAGGAAGTGAGATCTGATGCGACCCTTGCCATTGAACTGCCTAGCATTTCCCATATAAATTGGCCTCCATGGATTGTTCCTCATTTAATAAAGGCTAGTGCCCTGAAATGTTCGCATGATTTTCTTTCAGATAGCCTTGAAATAAAATGATTGAAATGAGATCAGTTGACCTCACCATAGACATGTGTGTATTCTGCGCAGTAGCTTTCACATATATAAAATAAATTTTTTTTTGAAATATTCTATATAATTAGGAATTTCCTCGTATAAAGCAATTTTAATACAAGCAATGATGAATTTCACAGTTTTACCAGTACTGATTTTTTTCAAAAAGTTGATATTCGTTTTCTCCAAATAAAGCCTAATACTTCATATGTTTTGGTCCTATTGGTGGGTTGCAGTCACGTGACCCGGATGACGCGCGAAATTTAGATGGGGTGAGGAAGATTTGCTCTGGTTCAAAATGGATCACAGCAAATACGCTAATGCCTTAAATGGGCTGGAGGAGACGAGATATCGCGAAAAAATATGCGTACATTTAGGATATGATCCATATAGTCTTAATATAACAGGCCTGTCATATAATCTGGAGATTTATCCGGTGTCGAGGCGACTGACATAAAAAACTCTGGTTCTGCAGACCTCGTATTATACAGAATCAATAGGACACGGTGTCGTGGGCAACTGCATTTCGTGACGTCGACACTACGTCATTGGCAACCCAGCAAGATAAAAAAAAAAAAATTCAAAAATACTTTATTAATCCCAAAGGGAAATTAAATGTTGCCGTAGTTCATATTCTGCAGGTTTGTTCAAAGAGCCGTTGTAGATGATAGCTGTGGGCAGGAAGGATCTCCTGTAGCGCTCCGTCTTACAGCTGATCTGAAGAAGCCTCTGACTGAAGACACTCTGTTGTTGTAGGACAGTCTCATGAAGAGGATGATCAGGGTTCTCCATAATGTTCTTCATTTTATGAAGAATCCTTCTTTCCACAATGATCTCCAGAGGAGTCCCCAGAACAAATCCAGCCTTCTTTATCAGCTTGTTGAGCTTTTTTAAGTCCCTGGCTCTGATGCTGCTTCCCCAGCAGATGATGGTAGAAGAGATCAGATTCTCCACAACAGACTTATAGAAGATATGCAGCATCTTGCTGGAAACACCAAAGGACCTAAGCTTCCTCAAGAAGTACAGTCTGCAAAAACAACCAAAAGATGAGATTTATTTAACTTTTAATCTATGTGGGCTTGTTTGGTGCGAACAAAGTGGGAGATTCTGATGAATTTTCCATAATCTGCTCATTTTATGCAGATACGATGACCCACTGGAAACACTTGAATTGTATCTCTGTTTTAAATTATTAGAAAAGACATGGCAGTCAAGATCAAGCTTTTCACTATTTAAAGGTCTATCTTATCTGTTTTTATCTTACTAAAAATATTTAACAAAATAATTTGATGATCACTTTTCTACTGTTGCTGGGATAGCATAAAATTAAATTAAATACAAAAAAATTGTTATTTAAAAATTCTAAGGAAAATTGTTGAGAAATCAGACAATCAGACCATGCCTTTATTGCTGGAGAGAAACAAAGTTCCTGTAAATGTGACTTGGTCAGAACATCTGCTCTATGTTGTTTGTGCTTTTTTGAGATGTTTTGTTGGGGATTGGTAGGGTTGCCGTAATCTATCTGTCCTTAAATGCTATGGACCTGCTTCCCTGACATTACCTCAAGTAAGGAAACAAGCACTTTTCACTGTACCCTAACAATTCTTTTTCACTCTGCACACCTTAGACTTGCAATAGAAATCAGTCCTGTTATCTGAGGAAATACTTAGACGACAGCAGGTGTATTAGAGGACGACAGAAGATAGAGTACAGAGAGCTAGGGGATCACTTTGTGGCATGGTGTGGAAACAGTCATTTCACTGTGAATGAGAACAAAACAAAGAAGATGATTGTAGATAGCATGTATGTCAATCACTATGTCTATCACAGGAAAAGATGTGCAGGTCGTGTAGGATTTTAAACACCCTGGTGTGTATGAATACAACAGGCAGGTCTGGAGACACAGCAGTTAACAGCATACAAGAGGGAACTGGGGTGACTGTACTTGTTGAGGAAGCTGAGGAAAGTTTACTTCAACTTTGTAAAAAAATGAATTTCCTTTTGGCAAAGTATTTTTGAATTGAATTGAAACCCTTGTTATAATTGTTAACCAGCTTTTGCATGTCTCTTCTTGTATTTTGCTGATTGAGATCCAAATCTGATTGTCATGACCCTAATGTTTGGCAAGTCAGGCTGGGACTTCCAGTCAGATGAAACATGTTGGCAAAACTAAATGATTACTTTAAACCTAAATTGCAAGAGCAGGGGTGTGACTAAGTTAGGGATAATCTTTATTAATATGCCTTGAGTGCACAGTCCCAGGCTGTCCTTCATTATACCTGCTTGTTGATCTCACAAATATGTAAGTAAATAGATCACACAAGCTGCCTGCTGTTCTAAACTGCAAATCAAATAATACTAATAAACTGGAAGAATAAACATGGTGTAAACAGGGTGTCAGCCTAGTTCAAATCCTGCTGTCAGATGTTTGTTTCTATGGGGAAAATGTTTCCCAGTGTTGCTGGGGGGTGGTGGTGTCCGAGCTACCGCACCCTGTTGGTGGCCAGGCGCCTTGGAGCTCCTCCGGTCCTTGGTCCCCAGAAGCGATCAAACACTTTATCTAACACTGACTCTTAAAGGAATGACTCTCAGACAGTTTCTAACTTTCAGCTTCTTTAATCTAAATTAGGCAGAGGAATGATTACAGAGATCAGCGCTGAGGCTCCCGTCTTGGACCGTCGCTGTCTGAGTAAGGATGACGAAGAGCCTCGATGGAAGGTCACATGTAGTTTTATATCTGGTTCTCCAATGCAATGGATGTTCCCTCCCTCAGTGATTATCAGTAGACTATGTGTCACCATTGTGGTGTCTATCTGTTAGATTATGTAGTAGCAGGTGTCCATCCTTAATCTAAGTGTGCTGTAGCTTTCTAATCAAACCAGTTATATCAGCTGCTCCACTATTAAACCCAGTGACCCATCATCAGGTCATTCATGACAACCCTTGGGCCATTTATCCTTGTAATATGTGTCGATGAGCATTCTTATCCTATTCTAACAAAAGGGAAACATTAGAACTTATACTTTATATCACTATGGTATAAATGGGAAAAACAGCTATGAGTCATATTAATAAAAGGTATTCCTAACAGTGGTTAGGGTTTGCCCTCATGCTTTAGCTGGGGAGTCACAGTCTCAGCAGGGGTGATGGGACCAGTTGGGGGAGCTGCCAACTAGTTAAGGCTAAGCATCCACAGCAAAACCTTACACTAACACAACCATTTATTTATTTTTAGGCCAGGCAACCATGGCAGTATTAAGCCCGCTAGACAGATTGAGGTTTCTGGGAGGTGCTGGTCAGTATTGCTGTTGGTTATTTGTTCAGGACCCTGGCCAATTGGGTTACCTGGCCTTATGCTTAATCTGCATTGTAGGAGATTGCTGCAGTGCCAGACTGGGAGGCTTGGAGCCCAGTGCCCTTGTGGCCTGTAAACTTCTTGCTTCCGGGCTTTGCTTTGGATTCCTCTCCATCTGTAGGTGTGCCTGGTGTCAATCTACGTGGGGTTGCTGGGACCCTTGGTGGTGCATGCGGCCTGGCTTGTGTTGGTAGGGGCCAAGTGTTGTGAGGCTTCTACCATTCTCACCATTAACTCCTGGGCACCTCCATTTGACAAATTCACACATGCATGCACACACACTACCACAACCCAGGGTTGTTGCATTGCAACCCTATGATCATGTGTTGTGCTACTGTCCCTTTATTCTCCACCCAACACCCCTTTTTGTTTGTTGGTCTGTTTGCTGAAAATCTAGTTAATTTATATTCATGCCTGTTTATTTAAAGCCAGACATAATCTCTCTCACTCAATAAAGTTAAGTATGCAACAAGGAAGAATCTCAGAATCCCTTTTTGATGAGGAAAACTTCAGGACAGGAAACATAAAATACAAAAAGACATCATTGTTTACTGTAGCTTTATAGTAAAGGTAAAAGCTTATTTATCAGTTCGTTTTTCATTGTCCCATCATGATTCCATTATGTTTTGACTTGTTTTCCTTCCAGTTTGTAGATCAAATTTCATTGTTTTTCTTACATATTATCAAAGTTTACGTTTCTGAAAAACGCCTTGTTGAAATTTCTTGCATCCAGCATGTATGAGCTTGTAGAAAAAGGCAAATATCCTGCAACAAACTCAGCAGACTGCGGTGGGAATGATTTGAACATTATCTTGAAAAGGAATTATACAGACACATGTTCCACTTTCATTTATTCACACTCTACATGTTTACACAAATCTTTGATTTAGTGAACCTGATCGAACACTGATACATTCATATCTACATGACATAAATAATTAGAATTTGTGCTGTACAACAACAACACTGGGAAAGATCCTGTGACCTCGGAGCCAGGCATGCCATGTACATAATGGTGTGTTCTAAATGACACTGAAGCTGGTACAGCTCTAAAACCAGTAGGCTTTACAGTTTAAAAGAATAGATCTGTACATTATTGAATGAAAATCTTTATAATATGTACAGTTTGCACATCACAGGTGCTTAATGTAAGGCTTCTCTAAAGGGAAGTCAATTCAACATCAAGGATTCCAGCTGCCCTGAGCCGGAGCAACCACCTACTGCGCCGCTGTTTCAAGGCTGTTTCCACTTTCATTTGTTTTGCCAGCTGCAGCATCTGACAGACATTTAGACAACGCACCAACTGTCCAGTTCTCCTTGGTTTATGTACCTGTGCATCACCAACCAATGGTCCTTTGTTTAGCATTTAGTCAATTGACTAAAAGTGTGGCCAAGCTGAAATGTAAAGCAGTGCTGTGATATGATTTCTTCTGGTCCAGTAGAGGGAACAATCTTAGGTTTTTGTGGCACTGAGAACTGCCTGGAAAATGAGTGCAACAACCTGAGCAGTCAGACGGCTGAGGAAGCTTTTGATTGGCATCAAGCAGTTTTTACATGAAACAAATACGAAGACTAAACTTTTAACATGTTAATGTGCCTGTGTGCTGTTGTATAACTGGTCCACCACAGGAATATTAGCAGCTTTACTTAACAGAACCATAAATAAGAACCTAGGGTCCATCCAGCATACCCAAATCTAACTTAAAGTTGGGTCAGTTGGATCGCCACATACTGTTATTACTTTAACCTCAGCACAGTAGTGCTGTACTGCAGAGCTTGCCTCGCAATGTTTTCACTCTTTTGAACATTATGGTAAGACTTTGTGGAAAAAATATTGGCTTAAAATGATAACTATAATATCCAATTAAAAAGATATATCAGGTTTCAAGAACTATCCGAAATCCTTTGAGATTCTGAAGCCATGTAATGTACATTCTTTAACTGATCCATCTGATGCTCCCCATGCTGTTTTTGGAAAATTTTCATCTGGTGGCCATGTTAGGTCAAGCTAACAAGACATCCCAGGGTCTTAAGGTTTCATGGCTACATCAGTCAACATGAGTTCAGAGAAAAGCCACCAACAGGAGCATGATTTCTGCCTCTTGCAGAGAGAAAGGGTCCTGGTGCGTTGCTCTAAAAGTCTCAAAAGGGAGGCCAGAATAACAAAAACCAGCACATTGTTAACAAAGGTGATGAATTCACAGAACACAGTGAAAAAGATGAGTTGCATCACCTGCTGCTGTGTTACCAAGGCAACATCTCGTACTTGGGCCCTTTTGTTTTACTAATTGGCTGTAAAAAAAAGAATGACTTTATTTCATCATATGGGCTGAGTTTTGGCAGCGTGATATACAGGATTTTTCAGTTCTCCCAAATCCAACCATCCATTCTGTACAAATGCAGAGCTAAGATACAATCAAATGTGGACTTTGAAAACAGAAATGCTCGAAGAAACTAAACAATGAAAAAAAATCGTCAAAGAAAAAAGTCAAATGTGTACTTTTAAAAAGCGGGGCATGATGGGAGCTAGAAGGCAGGATACCCATTTGTCCCCAGCAGGACACCCCACCTCCATCCAAGCTGAAAGAATATTGGGATGACTCTGGCTTGTCTGGCTCTTCTACCGTGTGGTTGTCCAGTTCTTCAAACTGTTGGGCCCGGCCACTGTTCGAGGGGAGACGGATGTTCTTACTTGCTGTTGGTTGCCTCTGGGCCAGCTGCGACTGCAGGGATGCGAGGCATTTTCTTGACTGGACTGAGGATGTGCTGTGCAAACAAAGCAGACCACCAGCAACATCAACACCAGTTGTTTCTTTGAAAAACACTCTGGTCTCTGGTTCATGTACTGGCTGTGCTGTCTCTTCTGATAAATAAAAAAATTCACACATTCCAGATCTGATCAAATGAAGTTTGCATCAGTTGTTATCTCAGAAAATAAACGCTGAAAAGAAATTGAACTTTACAGGTTAGAAACATTTGTCTGGATATCCATGGAGATGCTAAAATCTTTCTTTAAACATTTCCACTAAGGTTGTCAGATTTTACCCATATGTTTGAATGCAAACTCTGTCATAACAGTAACATTAAGCATGTGTGGCTGGGTCTAAATATTGTGCTCGCAAATGAGAATACAGAACCCAGTCAGGAAATTCTAAGTTAACAAAGAATATAAACTGCAGAAAGAAACCGCTTAAATAAAATGCTGGTGAGAAAGGTTTGGCATCATCAAACTAAACCTTTAGTTCAGGGTCAATCTGAAACATCCTACCCCCCTGGCAGGGCTGTTTGCTGGGTAGATTTCTGCCCGATTTGTCTAATTTGGTTCTGGTTCTTGTAGCGAAAAAGCAGGGGGGAGGAAAAACTACCTCAATAAAAATACTTGAGTTTCTGAAAGGGTTCTGGCCGTAGAAACACACCCAAAATGTTCTCCAGTCAAAGATCATCAAAGTTAACTGTGTCTGTACAGTTTACTGGTCCCGTACCTCAGAGGCTGTAGTGGAGCGAACCAGCTCTGGTTCTGAGGGCAGGTCATCGTCCAGTGGTCTGCGGGCGTATTCCCTGCGGTGTTTGTCATCGACTCGTGTCAAGTACCATGTCCCTGGGAACAGATCGTCCACTGAGCTCCGAGGGACATAGCTGGCTGTAGAAATGAATGAAAAACAAAGAATATAATTTTGTTTTGCAAAGCTACATGAATATAATGATTTCTTCTCAGTCAACATGAAGCAAATTCCTTCTGTGAGCCTGACTCTCACAGAAACTGTAGATCTGGAACATCACGTAGCAGAGGTGGAAGAAGGTTCTTGATCTCAACTGAGTGATGGAATTTACAGTACAGACCAAAAGTTTGGACACACCTTCTTATTCAAAGAGTTTTCTTTATTTTCATGACTATGAATATTGTAGCTTCACACTGAAGGCATCAAAACTATGAATCAACACATGTGGAATTATATACTGAACAAAAAAGTGTGAAACTGAAAATATGTCTTATATTCTTGGTTCTTCAAAGTAACCACCTTTTGCTTTGATTACTGCTCCGCACACTCTTGGTATTCTGTTGATGAGCTTCAAGAGGTAGTCACCTGAAATGGTTTTCACTTCACAGGTGTGCCCTGTCAAGTTTAATAAGTGGGATTTCAAGCCTAATAAATGGGGTTGGGACCATCAATTGTGTTGTGCAGGAGGTGGATGCAGTACACAGCTGATAGTCCTACTGAATAGACTGTTAGAATTTGTATTATGGCAAGAAAAAAGCAGCTGAGTAAAGAAAACGAGTGGCCATCATTACTTTAAGAAATGAAGGCCAGTCAGTCCGAACAATTGGGAAAACTTTGAAAGTGTCCCCAAGTGCAGTCGCAAAAACTATCAAGCGCTACTTTGTGCTGCACAGAAGAGGTGAACAGATGGACTCTACATGCCTGGTTCCCACCATGAAGCATGGAGGAGGAGGTGTGATGGTGTGGGGGTGCTTTGCTGGTGACACTGTTGGGGATTTATTCAAAATTGAAGGCATACTGAACCAGCATGGCTACCACAGCATCTTGCAGCAGCATGCTATTCCATCTGGTTTGTGTTTAGTTGGACCATCATTTATTTTTCAACAGGACAATGACCCCAAACACACCTCCAGGCTGTGTAAGGGCTATTTGACCAGGAAGGAGAGTGATGGGGTGCTGCACCAGATGACCTGGCCTCCACAGTCACCGGACCTGAACCCAATCGAGATGGTTTGGGGTGAGCTGGACCGCAGAGTGAAGGCAAAAGGGCCAACAAGTGCTAAGCATCTGTGGGAACTCCTTCAAGACTGTTGGAAAACCATTTCAGGTGACTACCTCTTGAAGCTCATCAACAAAATGCCAAGAGTGTGCGGAGCAGAAATCAAACCAAAAAGTGGCTACTTTGAAGAACCTAGAATATAAGACATATTTTCAGTTGTTTCACACTTTTTTGTTCAGTATATAATTCCACATGTGTTCATTCATAGTTTTGCTGCCTTCAGTGTGAAGCTACAATATTCATAGTCATGAAAATAAAGAAAACTATTTGAATGAGAAGGTGTGTCAAAACTTTGGTCTGTACTGTATGTCAACTTAAGCAGTTTAAATACCATTTATACTACTGTGTGCACATGCAGACTCAGACAATGCACAGAGGCCTTCATTGTGTCTTACATAATTAAATTCAATATTTCATAAAAGAAATCCATCTTAAAAGAGCCTGTACAGCAAGACTTCAGCGCTACACGGCCAAACATTTTGTCTGTAAAACATAAATAATTTGGGGTAAATAGTAAATATATTCCACAATAAGCTGCTGATTAAAATAATTCTGCAGCACATTTTAGCTCAATGAGTATTTTTTAATTCTATTAAACATATTGATCATGAGTTCAAACTGTTCTTTGGCCTCAGTGATCAGCAACCCTCTAAAGTCTGTGTTTTTTTTTATATACACTGATGCAGTGAACAAGCTCAATCCAAAGCAGTTGCAATGTTAGGTGGGTAAACAGTGTCCCCTTCAGCTGTTAGATGTTTACTCATGTAGGAGACACAGGAGACATGTGGAAGAAGGCACTCTGGTCTACAAGCTAAACATTGTGTGTGGTGAAAAACTAATACTCCAGATCACCCTGAACACACCCATTCCTAAGGCAATCCATGGTGTTGGGGGCATCATCGGAATGCTTTTCTTCAGCAGAGAGAGAGAAACAGGTCAGAGTTGATGGGAACACTGACAGAGCTATATACAGGACAGCTCTGGAAAAAAACTGTAAGAGGCTACAAAAGACTTTGGACTGGCACCAAGGTTCACCTTCCAGCACCCTAAACATCCAGCCACAATAAGAATGGAACGGTTTATATCAAAGAATATTCATGTGTTGGAATGGCCTAGTCAAAGTCCAGGTCAAAATCCAATTAAGAGTCTAGGCAACATTTAAAATTGATGTTTCTAGACACTTTCCATCCAATTTTACACAATTTGAACAATTTTGCAAAGAAGAATGGACATTTAGGTCAGATGTGAAGGGCTGGTAGAGACACACTCAACAACACCTCAACAAGCCGATAAAGAAGGCTGGATCTGTTCTGGGGACTCCTCTGGAACCTATGGATATCATTGTGGAAAGACGGATTCTTCATAAAATGAAGAACATTATGGAGAACCCTGAGCATCCTCTTCATGAGACTGTCCTACAATAACAGAGTGTCTTCAGTCAGAGGCTTCTTCAGATCAGCTGTAAGACGGAGCGCTACAGGAGATCCTTCCTGCCCACAAACATCATCTACAGGTCCTTCTCAAAATATTAGCATATTGTGATAAAGTTAATTATTTTCTATAATGTCATGATGAAAATTTAACATTCATATATTTTAGATTCATTGCACACTAACTGAAATATTTCAGGTCTTTTATTGTCTTAATACGGATGATTTTGGCATACAGCTCATGAAAACCCAAAATTCCTATCTCACAAAATTAGCATATTTCATCCGACCAATAAAAGAAAAGTGTTTTTAATACAAAAAACATCAACCTTCAAATAATCATGTACAGTTATGCACTCAATACTTGGTCGGGAATGCTTTGGCAGAAATGACTGCTTCAATGCGGCGTGGCATGGAGGCAATCAGCCTGTGGCACTGCTGAGGTCTTATGGAGGCCCAGGATGCTTCGATAGCGGCCTTTAGCTCATCCAGAGTGTTGGGTCTTGAGTCTCTCAACGTTCTCTTCACAATATCCCACAGATTCTCTATGGGGTTCAGGTCAGGAGAGTTGGCAGGCCAATTGAGCACAGTGATACCATGGTCAGTAAACCATTTACCAGTGGTTTTGGCACTGTGAGCAGGTGCCAGGTCGTGCTGAAAAATGAAATCTTCATCTCCATAAAGCTTTTCAGCAGATGGAAGCATGAAGTGCTCCAAAATCTCCTGCTAGCTAGCTGCATTGACCCTGCCCTTGATAAAACACAGTGGACCAACACCAGCAGCTGACACGGCACCCCAGACCATCACTGACTGTGGGTACTTGACACTGGACTTCTGGCATTTTGGCATTTCCTTCTCCCCAGTCTTCCTCCAGACTCTGGCACCTTGATTTCAGAATGACATGCAGAATTTGCTTTCATCCGAAAAAAGTACTTTGGACCACTGAGCAACAGTCCAGTGCTGCTTCTCTGTAGCCCAGGTCTGGGGAATGCGGCACCTGTAGCCCATTTCCTGCACACGCCTGTGCACGGTGGCTCTGGATGTTTCTACTCCAGACTCAGTCCACTGCTTCTGCAGGTCCCCCAAGGTCTGGAATCGGCCCTTCTCCACAATCTTCCTCAGGGTCCGGTCACCTCTTCTTGTTGTGCAGCGTTTTCTGCCACACTTTTTCCTTCCCACAGACTTCCCACTGAGGTGCCTTGATACAGCACTCTGGGAACAGCCTATTCGTTCAGAAATGTCTTTCTGTGTCTTACCCTCTTGCTTGAGGGTGTCAATAGTGGCCTTCTGGACAGCAGTCAGGTCGGCAGTCTTACCCATGATTAGGGTTTTGAATGATGAACCAGGCTGGGAGTTTTAAAGGCCTCAGGAATCTTTTGCAGGTTTTTAGAGTTAACTTGTTGATTCAGATGATTAGGTTCATAGCTTGTTTAGAGACCCTTTTAATGATATGCTAATTTTGTGAGATAGGAATTTTGGGTTTTCATGAGCTGTATGCCAAAATCATCCGTATTAAGACAATAAAAGACCTGAAATATTTCAGTTAGTGTGCAATGAATCTAAAATATATGAATGTTAAATTTTCATCATGACATTATGGAAAATAATGAACTTTATCACAATATGCTAATATTTTGAGAAGGACCTGTACAACGGCTCTTTGAAGAAACCTTCATAATGAGCTACAACAACATTTAATTTCCCTTTGGGATTAATAAAGTATTTCTGAATTGAATTGAACACCTGCAGCTGTACTGCAGTAAAAATGTGGTTCCACAAAGTAAAACACTTTTCACATTTTTATTTGCAAAAAATGTTGAAAACCATATACACAATTGTGTATCATATAAAATCCCAGTAAAATACATTGAGATTTGTTTTTGTAACCTGACACAATGTCCAAAAGTTGGATACTCTGTAAGTTGTACTTTGTAACTTCAGAAGCAGTCATTAGCACCAGTTAAAGCAGCAACATACCTAAGTGGTGAGTCTCCTCTCTCAGCTTCATACTTTCAGAAAAGACTGATGGTGGCACTTTTGTTCTGGAGTCCAGTCTGACCCCCAGGTCACTCAGGCTGGAGACAAGTTTGTCCAATCCAGATCCTAACACAACAGTCAAAAAACACACAATCCTCATATTCTGTTGTCATATGACACACTGTAACACAAAGGCAAGCCTGAACTCACCAGGGGTATGGTCCTGTGTGACTCTGAGAGAATATAGAGTTGCAGCAAACCCTGAACCGTAGGAGAACACTCCGATCCTCTGCCCTGCTAGCTGTGATGCTGTGTGTCTGCAACACAGAAACAAGAACGGTTCTCATGACAATAATCACTTTTAGGTTCTATGGTTCAGCTCCACCAGATCCAGCCTCTCATCTCATTCACACATTTTAATCTATGTACTAAAAGCTTCCTCTAGAAATGTAAATGATGACATCATGGATATCCATGTCTGAAACTTTAAGTGGCATTAAGATGGATGGTACTGTGGTACCAGTATCATGTAGACTGAGAACTGCAGAGTGCTCCCATGTAGGAGCAACAAACTGATGATCTGTGTTTTTCTCTTTAGGGATAACACCATTCTGGGGTTCTGGAATAAATCTGAGGTCATGTATGGTCAGTCTGAAGATTACATAATAATCATAACATTCCCAGCTCATATGTACAACTGTAAGCTAAAGGGAATGCTGTTCCTTTAAAGAAAACCAAGATTTAGTGCAGCGACTGAGAACAGCACCACTGATTGGAAAATAAGACACCAAAAAATAACAGATTCAACATATACAAAACACTGCATTCATTCACACAGTAGTACGTTAAGGACCTGTTTAAAACAGAGTGATTTGGAACGACTGAACAATCTGAATGGACTGACTGAGTCAGACAGGAAGCAGACTGTGAGACGTACTCTGCTATAAGCGATGCCAGGCAGCCATACACAGAGGGCGTGTACATGTTTCCATTCTGACTGGAGATCAGCAACGATGGCTTGGTCTTCGTTTTAAACAGCTCTGCACTGGCCTTCATGAAGGCCTTTTCCACATCTCTGTCGAAGTACGTCTCCTCTGGCTTCACATCTCTGCCAAGCAAACATATAAATGTTTAAACAGTTTAAAGTTTACAGAGAATGGAATCTGTGCTTTCACCACCGCAGGACTTAAAGTGGTGAAATATAAAGTATATTCCATACACCTGGATTTAAGTCTGGAACACAACAGTCTTCTACCTGTGCAACTTACTTTTTACTTACTATTACTTTTCCTTCTGATTTTAGGTCTGATTTTGTTAACTTTTAAAGATTCCAGTACAAACATATCAAATCCTGACTCTAAGGTCTAACGTTCAACTCTTCAGGTGAGTTTAGATATTTAAAACACTTTGATATTCTCATGTCATTAGTGGCTGAGACACACCAACTCCAGTTAACCTTTCTTACATGTTGCATTCATAATTAACATCAACATTGAGCCATGTTTTGCCTTTATTCCACAGTGGCTAGATTGTAGTCTTTCCTTTTAAAGTAAAGACCTATTTGGACAGAACCAGAACTCTGTCGGCTGTACAGCTGCTGTACTCTGCAAGTACCTGAAGGCGTCCAGTCCTGCAAAATGTCCTGTTTCCGTGTCAGGGCTGGGGTGGTTCAGAAAGTCATTCAGCATCAGTCGAGCCAACGACTTCTGGACCAGCTTGCAGTAGGGAGAGTGGAAGACTAAAAACCCAAAGTCGTCCAGGCTGAAGCGCTTGTCTGAACCCTCTATCAGAAAAGCACAAGAAATAGTTTTATTGGAATCAAATACTGGAACTTTCTTTGTGTGGCCACTAGAGGCAGTGCTCCAGCAAGAACCTTTTCATTAAACAGAACTGTGAAAAACATTGCTTTCCACTTGTTTTACAGCAGATAACATCTATCACAACAGCTCATGTGTCGTCTCCATTTACTGTCCTGAAAACTTCCCCTTGGTTAAGCCATGGTTTTCCTTTAGCTTCATGCTAAACAAATGTCTTCTTAAAAACCACTAAATGTTCTGGAGAGAAATAAAGACTAAAAAGACTAACTAAAGCAGGAGCCTGAGATCAAGATGGAAAAAAGTTTCCAAAACTTTGTTGTGACTCTTGTGAAGCTTTCCCTTTTTTAATCGAGGATGTTTCAGTTGTTGGCTAAAACATTTTGTATCTCCCTATCTTAGTGTCATTTTTGCATTTGATCAAATCTATGTGTGACATTGTACTGGACCCTGGTCTTTTTGCAGGTGTAACATTAAGCTGAGACTAAATGAGCCACTTTGGAAGCCGAATATGCCAAACAGTTCTACTCAGCTTGAACCCACCTCTTTGCCACTGTGCATGGATTTTATTGCGATACACAGAGTAGCAGCGGTCCAAGGCACTCAGGTAGCATTCGATGGACAGCTTGCCGTCCACCACAGGGTACTCTGACACCATGTCTGGCTTGTAAAAGTCATACGCATGCTGCATGTGTGTTCCCCGTAGACCTGCAGGATTTAAACAAGTTTTCATGAACACATTTTCTGTTGCCATACCAACATACTTCGCAGCAGTTTGGTTTCCTCAGGCCATTAGAGTAACGGATAAATGGACTAAATGTATGTAGCAGAAGGAAGCTGAAATCAAACTCATAACTTTCAGATTGGCTAGATGACTTTTCTACCCATAGAGCCACAGTCACCCTGAATTCATTTTTTTCTTATTCTACATTTGAAGTACAGCTGCTGGTGAACTTTCCCAGAATATATCAGGTGCTCTTTTTGCATAAAAAAAATTGGTCTTGCTATCCAATGCTAGAATAACTCATGTAACCCAGAAGGTTTCAGGGTAACAAGGAGAAGGAGCCTGAACAACCAAAACACCTTAGATGAATAAACATTCAGGGACTTGGAGAAGAAGTATTCTCTCTGAGAAACTGGTAGTTATTAATAGAAGAAGCAGTAAGCAGTGAACTGACCTCTTTCAAAGGCTAAAGGTGCATTGTGCCCAATGAGCATGGCCACTGCCCCAGCGCCCCCTGTAGGCCGAGCACTTCCAGTGGCATAGACAGCGATGTCCCCTGCAACAACCAGAGCATAACGTCCTGCAGAGACACAGCAGAAGAAAAAGAACGGAGATAATGTGTGAGTGTAACTTTAACAAGCTTCAACCATACTGCTGGTTAGTCCTTTATGCTATTAAACAACACTACAGACAGGTAAGAATTCAAATTTATGGAAGTGAGTTAGTAGAAAACCAAAACGATTTAAACAGGGTAGTGGGAGTATCTGAGACTAGAGTGGACAGCAGTGTGAAATGCAACAGTATGGAAAACAGTAGAATCTATTTTTATAGTAATATATACTACAAGAAAACACTGATCAGGTATCGTGGAATACAGTGAACTGAAGAAACCACAGTATATCCTCATGGCCTAACAGCTGATTTAAATTCAACTCTACATTCTGGCTGGTCCAGACCTAAATGTTAATATTATCTCCAGTCAGAGAAACATGTAGGTAAAATGAACATGTTATAGAACTTCAATTTTCCAGGGATAGAAATGTTTTGGGGTTCAACTATACAGTGAGGAGATCCCAAATGTGACTCTATGTGAGATTGGAGTGAATGACCTCAATAAAGCACTAAATGAAAAATGACTTCCAAAGTTATAATATTTTTATAGAACTACTAATATACAGTAGCTATATAATTTTAGCTATTTGCTTTTGGCAATTTTACTCTCCATACAAGAGACTGAAATGTTTGTATACACCGAGTGATTCATGAAGTCAGTAAGTAAACCACGACCAAGCTAATGAACTAGTGTCAGCAGAATGAGGAGCAACTTATTTATTATTATTCTGTGGTTCCAGGATCTGATGTTCTGATTAGTCTTGGCTACTGATTTAATATTACTGTTTGGGATGGAGGATCATGTCTATTTTTGCAAATTAATAAGAAAACAACAATGACACAGAAAGTAATAAAACAAGATTTTTACATACCATCCCATGAACTGGATTCCACCCAGTTCACAGCATTGAAGAGTGCAGCTGTACCACCATAACAAGCGTTTGTGGTGTCAATCCCCTCCACATCTGTATTGCCAGAGTCCTCAAACAGCTGCATGAGGACCGTCTTGACGGATTTTGACTTGTCGATGATGGTCTCCGTGCCAACCTCCAGACGGCCAATGCAGTCATAGGACAGGCCATTCCTTTCCATCAGCCTCTGGACTACAGTCAGGCACAGAGAGTTGATGTCCTCACGGTCTGAGCAGAAACCCATCCGAGCTTGTCCCAGTCCTAAAGTGTACTTCCCAGCTGCCACACCATCAAACTGCTCGAGCTCAGCCTGATCTACATACTGGGATGGGAAGTAAAGTTCCATGGCAATGACCCCCACATCTTTGGGCCACGGTCCCAAGCAGCTACTGGAGGCTGATCCCGGCATCCTAAACATGTGGAGGAAGGATTTCATGGTGAGCATTACTCCAGTATTACATTAGTTTATTGTGAAAATGTCAGCAGGCAGTTAATTGGGATTTGTTTACTGACTCCTAATGAGTTAATGACCATGAATATATCCAGCAGTAAAACTGACACTGTTCAGTAGGTCAAAGTACATCCTCCTCAGACTGACCCACTGCTCACATATATTCCTACAGGTCTACCTGCTGTAATTCTGTTCTGAATGGGCTTCACGAAAACAACAAATACACCAACACAGTTATTACATTTACTGCTGTTAGCATGCTAGCTACTGGTGTACTGTAGCCATGCTGCCAGTTATCACTGCTGCTGAGATCTGTTGTAATGTTTGCTTCACGTCAACAACAACCGAGATAGCGAGTCTGCCTCATCTTCAGCAAGAGGCTCTGCAGTCCATAAACCGCTAATTATAAAGACATTAGTTCAGCCAGTTAGCGAGTTCAATCTGCTCACTGTCCGCTAGACGGAGTGGCTGTAAACAGACATACCTGTTAATACATACACCTACAGTCTGATGGCTTTTTAGTTTTGATGGTACGGCCAGGCGGAGGACACCACAATAAAGTAGGTGAAAGGGCAACGGGATTTCCTGGAACGTAAGCCGGTTACTAAAGGTCACATAATAAATACAATCTATGAGAGCCACGTGTTAGCATAAGTGTTCCAGACTAAGTGTCACACAATAAAACGTCTATTAGCATCATTGAAACTGGACCAGCAAGTTACATGCATTTTAGATCGTTTCTGGTCGGACCCCGATAACTGACGGACCGGCTTCATGCCTAAACTCTTCAACTTACAGCACTTCCACTAACACGTAATACATATTTTAACCGACCTTCATAAACGTGCTGTTCACTAGTAATAATGTCATATAACAGAGAAGAAAACAAGACCGCATAAAGTTCCGACAAGCTGAGGTTGTAAGTTCCTTACCTGCGTCTGAAGTCAATTCTTGTGAAGAGTTTCAGTGTCTCTGCTGCTTCCTTACTGCTCAGTTCCCGGCCGGCCTGCCAGAGCTGTCTTTATATTTGCAGATGGCAGGACTGCGGATCGTCCACACGCCGCTACACCTGGCTTCCTGTCCAACCGCAGCTCACACACCATAAACGCCGCAGACAGCTGGCCAATCACACTACAGCAATCCCAACCACGCACGCAACGTAGCCGAAGCAGCTGTCCAATGGTGTCACTTGTACGATGTCTGGTGAGAGAAAATGGACCAATGAAATTGCAGGAGAAGTTCATGGCGCTGTAGACGTGTTAGTGGGCAGCACTGAGAATTGGTTTCCATGTTTCAGTCAGACCGCTGCGTTCTAGGTTAGCAACTTTTCTTTTATGTTGATGATGACAGTTCCCTACCACAAAAGCTCGTTTTAGATCACCATTAACAATCTCAGTGAGTAGAGTCACATTATACATATTTAAAGGAAGCCAGGTGCTGCTTGAATATCTGATTTTCAGCAATGAGACCTTTCCTATAAACGTTTTGTTAGTTTGCGGGTGCTGAGCATGTAGTTGTGTGTTATCACAGAGACAAAAAAGGAACTGCATCAACAATGCATTTGGAGAAGTTTTTGAAGATGTATTCTTCTACAGTGGGACAGCATACAATCACCTATGCCCATATTTTATGTTCATTTGATTATCGGATCATGCAACAGAATATTTTTTCATAGCAGATTCAGTTTTTAATTCTAGTTTACAAATGAAAGTGTGTTTCTGTTTTCTAGCATATGCCTTTCTTTCAAAGCTTTGTAACACAAACAGCTCTGAACACTAAAAACCCAGCAGCGAACATTTACCTTCAAAATGTTATGACACCAAAAAGATTTCATTATTCATTTATTGTTTTCAAAATGGCCCACTCTCAGATCACAGTCACCATGGCAAAAGAGTCCAAAAACTTTCAAAACTCCACATGTTGTTGCCATTTTCCAGTTACAAATAAAAGGAAGTGGAAAATGATTCTTTAAAGTCTCTGAAGTTTACATTCTGTGGTTCATCGTCCTTATTTAGTTGCGTTGACTTTATTAAAAGCGCAATGTACTGATAAGATGTAAGACATAACTGCTGATATGGCCTGTGTTTATTTGATATATGTTTATGTAACATCCATTGAAGGACATGCAGAGAGTTGAAAAAAATGGCTACATGAAAAAAAAAGAAAAAACTTTGTTGAAATAATACTCCCCTATTTTTGGTTATATTGTATACGTGCAACTTTTACAAGTCCAGTAGAGGGCACTCTCGTGGTACTTTGGATCTGCCAGGGAGGATAAAGTTTCGAGTTTTGGGCATGCGCAGCTCAGAATAAACGAGCTCTGGCCCAGACAAGAGCTAATCGCTGCCTCCTCCTACGATAAAAGGCAACTTTCATAAGCCCAAAAATTGATTTCAATGTAATAAAAATATGTTGAGATTATCACTGCAGTATTTTAAGTGACTGATGATACGTGTAATTTCAACAGTTTTATAGTTAGTTTTAGCCTGTGTTCGGAAGATCATGTTTTCTGTTAGAGCACAAACTGATTTTTGATGTGACATAATCAGTCACCGCTGTTGTGTCTGGATTTAAACATTGTTAAAATGTTAATCTGTCAGTATTTTTTTGTGTGAGGATTTCTCATCTGTATTTTTTGTGTGTGTGTGGCAAGCTCCATAACGTTCATAATCACCAATTGTGATTAGATGCAATGCTTTTGTCCGTTTTGTTATTTTAAGATCCGATTCTCTTTTGTAAGTCATTTTGTGTTTATTATATTTTATTTATTTTCTGTTTAAGAGGAAAAAAAGGTGATTGGTTCCCTTTTTTTATTTGTGCCGATTTTCTTTTTCTTTCTTTGTAAGTACATTGTTGATTGTATTTATGTATGAATTGTATTTTTTTCTTAAAAATGCGCTGCTCAGAATAAAGGAGCTCTGGCCCGGACAACACACCGTCTCCTCTCTGATTCACAGAGTATTAGCTGCACAGTGCTCTTCAGCCTGTGTGGAGCTTGCTGCTGGCCCAGGTTCCCCTAGATCTGGTGCTGAACACCTGTAACAGACACACTGCAACAATGATAACAGAGATTAGCTTTTAAGGTGTCTTTAAAATTCAGAGAAAATGTCTGGTTAAAGCATCTCTGAACGGGGCCTTTATTCTGCTCCAACAGCTTTTTAGTGTCCATCTTGTCTCTGCTTTCATTAAGTGTTGGATCAAACCATCTTTTGTCTATGATCAGCTGTTAATGCTAAGGAGACATCTTACTGGGTCAAAGATGAGCTCCATTGTGGTTGGTACTAAGTACTGCCTAAGGATGACCAAAAGTGATTAGTTCTCTCCAAGAAGACAAACTGTTCCCATTTCAGACAGAAATCAGGACAGCTTGTTCAGAAATGTTAGTTTCTTAACAATTAAACATAAAGAGGCAGGAAGAACTAGCAGGTTTATCAGAAATACAGTTTTTGTTCGATTATATAAGAATTGATCCCAAACAACACTGTAGCCTCTGAGGGATCCAAGTATGGAGCCATGTCAGAGTTTTCCAGTACAGCCCGTCCTTTCAGCATCAGTATTAATGTGAATTTTTTGTAGCAAATATTTATTTACGTCATAAATAAATTCACAAACTTTAATCACATTATGTCAAACAAGGCACAATCAGTAATGTGGAAGACATTTTAGAACAGAGTAGAAGAAGCATAGGAGCATTACATGATCAGACATAATACCTTCCTAATGTAACCCCGCCTCCTTTCAGTTATCCCTGCCCTTTAAAATAATACAGCATTCTTCTTTCACTAAAACTTTACCTGACATTACACTCAGTCAGAGATATTAATTTAATCAGTTTAAATTTGAGATTTACATCTAATTATTACAAGCTGATGAAGTTATAACAAAACAAGAAGACAATTCACAGGACTATTGAAAGTCTAGCAGACTAATGGGAGAGACATGATCCAGAGGAGGCCTGTTCTAAGGGAGTGGTAATGGGACTCACTTGACATGCAGTCCAGAAAGAGACGTGTTGTCATTCATCAAGACAGTCTGAATAGGGAGAACAAGACAACCATGACAGCAGGTATCAATAGCAAAAGCAGGGGGCTTTTTCAACAAAGCGTTGGTATGATGTATAGCATAAGGTGAAAGTTCAGAAGAGGCATCCACCACATGCTTTGTAATTATGAATATATTATTTATTATTAATACTTTAATATTTTATCAAATAATATTTTGATCTGTTAAGGGTTGTCCTGTGAATACCAGCCCAGTAAGGCGATGGTATTAGGACAGAATAGAAAGGTGTGAGACGAGCTCTGACATTATTGAACAGCATAAACTCTGCACATATATGGAATTAATTCACACAATTTCTTAAAATACAAGAATTTATTAACAAAAATAAGTCAACTCAAAGTCAAACATATTTCAATCAACAAACTCTTTACTTTGCTAAAACAACCCGACTAAACTACCAAGCAGAATTAAAGAATAATGAAGACTAATGGGCTATGTACAATATAAACAAGTTGATTAAAGATGATTGATATTTATGACCAAAAAGAGTGATGCAACATTACCATGAAATGTTTATGTTTGAGAACCAAGGATTATCTTGAAGAATCTGGAAGTGAAGTTAAGTTAGTCTTGGAACCAACTTAGACAACAATTAGCAAACCTTTAGACAACCATTCACAATGCAAGATCAGATAAATTATTTTAATGAAATAATATTTTAAAGAATGATTTGCTGAATAAAACCAACCTTCTGGATGACTAATTCTCAATGGTGTCTCATTAGCTGTCTTTATTTATTAAAATAATATTTAAAGAAATATTATTTTGAATAAGAACCAAATCTTTGGGAAATGGGCTTAATTGTGTTACTTAGTTATCAATGTTAGTAAAATAATATTTAGGGAAATATTATTTTACTAGATTGAAAACTCACAACCTTTTTGGGTAAATGATCTTAGCAGCCAAGCACGTGTAGCTGTTAGCGTTGAGCTAACAAAAGAAGTTTATAGCTTATCATCAGAATCAAACACATACCTTTAAAATACCACTAATAAAAGGGTTAAAATGCATAAGGGTGGACAGCGTGTTATGGCCGATCTTCTGTGTTTAAAGTCACCCTTTAAATAAAGTTTTTCTTAACTAAAAAAAAAATACAAACACAAAAAACCACAAACTGAGCACATGTGCTGAACAGATAATCTGCTAGAACTAAGATGGCTGAGTTTTCAACACAAACAACGTTTTAAAACGAAAGATGTTTAGATCATTTCATTCTAAACTACTTCTCTCTGCTCAAAACCTAACCTCTTACATGAACCGTGTTGAGGAAAAGCTGTCCGGGGCGACGAAGTTGAAGAAAGCATCCACAGTGAACAAAAGGTTAACTTGCTAACCTCCATAGCTGTGGGGTGGGTCGGCTCGTTCTGTCGGCCGGCTAAACTGCACATTACTGCTGTAACCATGGTGATGCAGTCCCGTTGTCCTTCCTTCAGACCGGGAAACTGTTCCACTCGGCGTTGTAGAGACAGAGTCTCTGCTGGGAACTCTCTGGAACACAGTTTGCTTCTGTGGACCTCAGAGAGAAAAGTCAAGTCACGCTTGTACCTTAATTACCCCGTTCATGAATAAATACCGGATACACAAACAGCAATTCATTCCTACTTAACTTAGTGCATATGATCGCATGATTGTATGACACTCTTGGATCCAGTTTGAAGAGTTATGTCTGTTTGCCAGCAAAGAGACTTTAGCGCGCTGTCTGTCCGGCCAGCCTCACGGACTCCGGGTGGAAGAAATCGGACCATTGGGAAGGTGGGGTATTTATACGGGCAGTGGCATCATAGGAAGTCCGCTGTTACCCCCCTTCCCCTTCTGAAGTTGTGCTGGAAGTCGGTTAAATGCAATTTATTTTGAAAGTTCCAGAAAAGTCTGTACCGGAGTTTTCATGTTGCAATCCATGGCTGTGGGTCCCAACACGTGTCCCTGAGATGCAGTACATGGAAGGATTTTTGCTGATACATTTTTACTTTTGTACATTTATTATGATGTATATTATGATGTCCGAAGTCCCGTTTTCAGATTAAAGTAAATTCTGCATTTCATCTGGAAATCAAGGTCCCAGAGTCTGGAGAAAGAGTGGAGAGGCTCAGAATCAATGTTGCCTAAAGTCCAGAGTGATGTTTTCACAGTCAGAGGATTTGGGGTGCCACGTCATCTGCTGCTGTTGATCCACTGGTTTTTCAAGAGTCCACAGTCAACGCAGCCATCTACCAGGAAATTCTAGAGCCCTTTATGCCCTTTATGCTTCCCTTTGCTGACGAGCTTTATGGAGATCAACTATACATTTTTAGATGCTAAATGCAGAATTAGTTCACCCATGCTGATGTTGCCCTAGTATACCAGCAATTTAACATAAGCAGTGGGGGATTTTGCTGCACTATAGTTCATTTACCAGACAAAGGTCAAAGAACAACCTGAGCACCATGTGAAGTAAGAATGAAATAAGGAGACAACTTGGTAAAACTCTAGTGAGAAAACTGCCCAATGCTAATGTAATCTATATTCTGTTCTATGGCCACACAGCATGTCCAGTGTGAAGGAAGACTTTAAATGGAGAAGACAGCAGCACCCATCAGAGTATCCACCCTCTCCCTATGGATGCCACAAACAGGAGAGGTGGTCCTCTTGAGAGACCCGTCTCATTCCTCAGTTCTCCTTGAGTACATCAAACACGGCAAGAAGACAAAGCCCTTGTCACATTCCATATATTTGCAATCTGTTGCACTCATAATCATCTCAGCCTGACATTTCTTTGTATTTTTGTTACATTTTTTAATGCCTTTCTGCACCATGTAAACAGTTGCCTGTACAGATGTCATAACAGTCGGTGGAGTTCAAGTCCGTGTCTTCTCTACTTTTACCTCTCAAGCAACTCCTTCTTTCTTGAAATGCACTGCTGCAATATGCTATTGTGGGAATATGCCAGACTTTATATCATAAATGGTAAATGGACTGAACTTATATAGCACTTTTCCAGTCATACAGACCACTCAAAGCGCTTTACACTAGAGCCACATTCACCCAATTGCACTCACTAATGCTCACATATTCATACAATAAGCAGATCAGTAGGTTAAGGGCCACATCAACCTATGGCAAGAGGAAGCTGGAATCAAACCCACAACCTTCTGATTGCAAGACAACTACTTTTCCTACTGAGCCACAGTCACCTGTGTCCATGTCCTCTTTACACATAAGAACATTTGCTAAATCCTGCAACTGAGCCCTTTATAGCATATGAGATAGCTGTAGGGGCTATCACTGTTGGCATTTACAGGGTCTGGACCTAACTATATGAACACAAAGTGCTGCAATAAATGTTATGTTTATGAAGGATATGATATGTTTTTGTTGAGATTTTGTCAGGAAGAACTTGATTGATCTCTGGTTATTTATTCTGGTGGTGTTTTGTTGGATTGCATTATAAACCCATGGGTATCTTTGAAACGTCATGTTTACGGATTAAAAAAACATTTTCATGATTGTCTAGCTCTATGGGTGTTTTTGATGTTGTCAGATGCAGATTGAAACCGTTTCTGTTAATGAAATGGTTACGTAGGCAGCCTTATCGGTATTCACATTGTGCTTTCTTGTTGCTTTAAGATATATTCAGATACATCAATTAGGCCTTAGTCTATCCTAAATTATTTTAACAGGGTTTCCCACCCCAAGCACCTGGTTAAAGTCAGGACGTTGATATTATTTTAACATTTTATCAGGATTTAGTATGCCCTCTGCTGGACAAACCTACATTCAATAAAAATGTTCAGAGTAAAATTTTATGTTTTCCAAATATATATTTATTACAATGGTCCGTATCCTAAACCAACATTTAGTGAGTACAGCTGTTGTAACTTTGCAGCCACACAATTGTTGATGTAATGATATAAAGCTAAATGAATGGTGTAAAAAACAAGAATGTCCACTAATATGTTTTTTTAATCACAAAAGAGGCAGTAGTGGAGCAAAACGAGGTAATCTATCTTTATGAAAATAATTTATGACTTTACAATGTATTTTGTCATAAAACTGCACTCAAATTATTACATTACTTAGCAGCCAATGGGAAAGCACCACACTCACTGCATCAAACTGAACAACTGGCCAAATGGCTCAAAATCACATGAAATCAACACGTAAATAACACGTTAATGACGTGTACTCAACGTGTTGTTAACACGTTAACAACATGTTAACAACACGTTGTTAACGTGTTATATGGCAAGCCAACTGTGCCACAAAACGCCACTTTTACCACGCGTCTAGTTAAAAGGTCACGCAAAAAACGCCGTCTTTATAAGTCAGAATGCCGTAAACTATGGCAAAAAAAACGCCGTTTGTTACGGCGTTCTGATGGTAAAAAACTGTGTTTTTCTGGTCACCGAACGCCGCTTATTACGCGGGACTGCGTTCAATGTCCCAAGAGAACGCAGCTTTTTACGGCGTAAAAAGTGTCACAGAACGTTCTGATGGGTTTTTCGCCGTATTTTACGGCGTTCTGACTTATAAAACGGCGTTTTTTGCGTGACCTTTTAACTAGATGCGTGGTAAAAGTGGTGTTTTGTGGCACAGTTGGCTTGCCATATTTTTACGTGTTGTCAAGGCGTCAGAAGTCACGTGTAACACCCGGCTGGCCTCAGCGCAGTGCTTTCTGCAGCAGGACCACACCGCGTTCAGTGTGAGCCTGGCATAAGATTATTGTTCCACCATTCGGTTAAACGGTTGATAACACAGTGACATCTGGCGTGGTTTTGGCTAATAATTATCAATTACTAAGTGCTGTGAGCCCAATAATCACACCACCAGAGTGCATCTCTGATCTCTATTCGTAAGAAATTATTTTTGTTTAGAAAATGTTTCTTTTGAATTATGATTTTTAATTATAATTAAAAGATATATATATTTAAAATCAATCATAATCCCTAACATTATTTCCACAATTCCCTTAATAAAAAACTATTCAGGGAATATTACATATTTGGTTATTAATGTTTCTCCTAGATTGGCAGATTTAGTAAAAATAAACCATATCCCGCTGTTAAAAAAAGCAAATGATGATGATCTCGCTAGATGGAAATCTCTACCCATATCACTCATGGGCAGAGTTGCTTCAATAAAAATGATGGTCTTGACAAGAATCAATTACTTATTCTCAATGATCCCAAATAAACCATCATCTGACCGGTTTAGGTCTCTGGACTCCTCCATCACTAAAATTCTTTGGAAAGGCAAACACCTGTTAGCTTAAAAACACTACAGAATACCAAAAATAAAGGAGGACTTGATCTGACAAACTTTCATCAATAATTCTTCAAAATGGTTTAAACACAGACCTCTAGATGAACTCTGGCCAGACGTAGAACAGACATTATGCAATAATATTACGATTTCAGATCTACCATTTATTAGCTCAAATATAAAACGACATGTATTCTTTAAAAGCCTCAATATCAGCACCTCTGTGACAGCATGGTGAGAATACTAATCCCATGCAGACGTTCACCCATTTGGAACCACCCTGACATCATACAAAAAAATAATATGATAAACTTTTCAGATTCGAGGAGTAAAGGAATCAAATACCTGGAACATATATTGGAAGGAATCCACTTCATCCCATTTAAGATTAATTATACAATATGGGATGGACAAGAATACATTTTTAGAGTATCAACAATTTAAATCTATAATAAAAAAATAAATTAAGGCTGAATAACGTTGAGTTACAAATGCCATCAAGTGTACTAGAGTTAACTTAATACCAACCCCCTCAAATTACTTTCTAAAATATACAGGATACTATCTAAAATAGATGAATCAATATCACTTTCTATTATGAAATGGTAGGTGGATTTATCAGTCAACTTTGACCAAACATTCTGGTTTCAGATATGCTTAAGAAGGTTTAAAATGACTAGTAATCCCAGTTTACAATTAATACAATATAAAATCCTTCATAGAGTACACTATACAGGTCAACAGATATTCAATTCAATTCAAATTCAAAAATACTTTATTAATCCCAAAGGGAAATTAAATGTTGTTGTAGGTCATTATGAAGGTTTCTTCAAAGAGTCGTTGTACAGGTCCTTCTCAAAAAATTAGCATATTGTGATAAAGTTAATTATTTTCTATAATGTAATGATGAAAAGTTAACATTCATATATTTTAGATTCATGGCACACTAACTGAAATATTTCAGGTCTTTTATTGTCTTAATATGGATGATTTTGGCATACAGCTCATGAAAACCCAAAATTCCTATCTCACAAAATTAGCATATTTCATCCGACCAATAAAACAAAAGTGTTTTTAATACAAAAAACGTCAACCTTCAAATAATCATGTACAGTTATGCACTCAATACTTGGTCGGGAATCCTTTTGCAGAAATGACTGCTTCAATGCGGCGTGGCATGGAGGCAATCAGCCTGTGGCACTGCTGAGGTCTTATGGAGGCCCAGGATGCTTCGATAGCGGCCTTTAGCTCATCCAGAGTGTTGGGTCTTGAGTCTCTCAACGTTCTCTTCACAATATCCCACAGATTCTCTATGGGGTTCAGGTCAGGAGAGTTGGCAGGCCAATTGAGCACAGTGATACCATGATCAGTAAACCATTCACCAGTGGTTTTGGCACTGTGAGCAGGTGCCAGGTCGTGCTGAAAAATGAAATCTTCATCTCCATAAAGCTTTTCAGCAGATGGAAGCATGAAGTGCTCCAAAATCTCCTGATAGCTAGCTGCATTGACCCTGCCCTTGATAAAACACAGTGGACCAACACCAGCAGCTGACACGGCACCCCAGACCATCACTGACTGTGGGTACTTGACACTGGACTTCTGGCATTTTAGCATTTCCTTCTCCCCAGTCTTCCTCCAGACTCTGGCACCTTGATTTCAGAATGACATGCAGAATTTGCTTTCATCCGAAAAAAGTACTTTGGACCACTGAGCAACAGTCCAGTGCTGCTTCTCTGTAGCCCAGGTCTGGGGAATGCGGCACCTGTAGCCCATTTCCTGCACACGCCTGTGCACGGTGGCTCTGGATGTTTCTACTCCAGACTCAGTCCACTGCTTCCGCAGGTCCCCCAAGGTCTGGAATCGGCCCTTCTCAACAATCTTCCTCAGGGTCCGGTCACCTCTTCTCGTTGTGCAGCGTTTTCTGCCACACTTTTTCCTTCCCACAGACTTCCCACTGAGGTGCCTTAATACAGCACTCTGGGAACAGCCTATTTGTTCAGAAATGTCTTTCTGTGTCTTACCCTCTTGCTTGAGGGTGTCAATAGTGGCCTTCTGGACAGCAGTCAGGTCGGCAGTCTTACCCATGATTGGGGTTTTGAGTGATGAACCAGGCTGGGAGTTTTAAAGGCCTCAGGAATCTTTTGCAGGTGTTTAGAGTTAACTCGTTGATTCAGATGATTAGGTTCATAGCTCGTTTAGAGACCCTTTTAATGATATGCTAATTTTGTGAGATAGGAATTTTGGGTTTTCATGAGCTGTATGCCAAAATCATCCGTATTAAGACAATAAAAGACCTGAAATATTTCAGTTAGTGTGCAATGAATCTAAAATATATGAATGTTAAATTTTCATCATGACATTATGGAAAATAATTAACTTTATCACAATATGCTAATTTTTTGAGAAGGACCTGTAGTTTTTGACTTATTCCTGTTTCTCTTAAAATCTACAATCATCTCCTTTGTTTTAGTCACGTTCAAAATGAGATGATTGTTTCCACACCATGCCACAAAGTGGTCCACCACCTTCCTTTACTCAGCTTCTTGTCCATCTCTGATCCACCCCACGACTGCAGAATCATCCGAGTAGTTCTGCAGATGACAGGAGTCTGTCTTGTACTGGAAGTCTGAGGTGTACAGAGTGAAAAGGAATGGTGAGAGTACAGTCCCCTGTGGTGCTCCTGTGCTGCTGACTACCTGGTTAGACTCACAACCCTTCAGTCTCACAAACTGTGGTCTGTTTGTCAGGTAGTCTTTGATCCAGGAGATTGTTGAGGCCTCCACCTGAGTCTTCTGGAGTTTCTGACAAAGCAAATCAGGTTGGATTGTATTAAATGTTCTGGAGAAATCAAAGAACGTGATCCTCACAGTGCTGCTGGCTTTGTCCAGATGACAGTGGGTTTGTTGAAGCAGGTGTATGATGGCATCTTCAACTCCAACTCCACAGCGATAAGCAAACTGAAGGGGGTCTTGATGGTTTACTGTTTGCTTACTCAGGTGGGCCAACAGGAGTCTCTCTAGGACCTTCATGATGTGGGATGTCAGGGCAACAGGTCTATAGTCATTGAGGACTGATTGGTGAGTTTTCTTTGGTACCGGAACAAGACAGGAGGTCTTCCACAACACCGGGACCTTCTTCTGGGCCAGGCTAAGGTTGAAGAGGTGCTGCAGAATCCAACAGAGCTGCTCTGCACAGGCCTTCAGGACTCTACGGCTGACACGATCTGGACCTGCAGCCTTATTCTGATTCAGTCTCTCCAGTTGCATCTTCACCTGACTTCTTGAGACACACAGGTGGAAGGGGGAAACAAAGGGAACATCAGCATCTTATGATTTGGTTGAAGGCAAACATGTGGAAGCAGAAGGTCCATGGTTGACGTGGAAGAAAAGACATTTCAGGATGGGTTTTGCACTAATACTTGCTCACACTGCACAGGCATCGCTTGGATCTGGGTGGTTTTGGTTCAGATTCAGTTTTTTTGTCTTGGTTCCGATTCAATCTTGAGGAGGGATGTGCATGGTGTGGGCGGGCCGGCAGGAGTTGGTCTCGGGGTGGAGTGGTCTAAGCTTCTCAGTGGGTTTTGGCTCTGTGGGCTCTCTGCCTTTTGTGGGCTTCGGTGTGGGTTTTGGGCATGTGTTTGGATGCTGTGGGTTTTCCCACTTTTGCTAGAGATCTTAATTTTTGGGAGCCTGGTGGGTGCGCATTTGTGCAGTGTGGGCTTTGTGCACGGCGTTTGCTTTTGGTGCTCTTTGCTGTGTTCTGTCCTCTGCTGTATGGCGTGCTGCGGCCGTCGTGTGCGGGTGCTGCGGGGTAGGCGTCACTGGGCTTAGTGGTTGCATCGGGTGGTTCCTCGGGGTGGTGTGTGCTTGGGTTTGGTGGTTTTCATTGTGTCCCTACGGACATATGGAAGCATGTGGTGTCGCTGTTACTGTGGTGCTGGCTTGGAGGGGAGCTGCAGCTTGGCTCCATTGGGAGATGCAGCCCCTTTGGGCTGTGGCCTTTCTGTAACGCCCTTCGGCTTACTGGGACGGTGTCTTTCCCTTGGGCATGGTGGTGGGCAGGGTGGTGCATCAGGAGGTCTGCTCGACTGCCTGACAGGTGCTGGTGGTTGCGGTTTGTTTGTCTATGGGGGTGCATGTGCCTATGTTGGCTCGGGGTTTGGGTGTGTCTGCCGTTTTGGGTCAGGTGTGGCTTACCTGCCACCTTGGTGTTGGTGTGGGTCGTGGAAAAACAACAGGGGTCGTACAGAGTAGAGCGAAACAGAGTGGAACAGAGCCACGTTGCCTAAAACGAGCCAGTGGAAAAGGGACCCCTGTTCAAGGACCCTGCATAGTTTTGTCTTTGACGTTTTCTGGCGGTTGTCATACAAAGATCTAGTGCATTACTGCCACCAGCTGGCTTATAGTGTGGACCAGAATGTCGCTGGCCCACATAACTGCCCGTTGTTTCTGTTCAAAAGCCAGATGCGGCAGGAATAAATGTCTATATCTACATAGTAAATGAGAAAATGCTTTGCGGTCCGAAGAAAGCACTCTCTGGGTCCAGATTTGGACCAGTTTGGGGACCCCTGATATAGAGTCAATTACTTCATAAATCTAGACTGCCAGCTCATTACAGACCTGTTCACTCATTGTCCCAAAAACAGAGCAAAACAAGGTGGGGCAACATTTAGTCTCTATGCTCCTCAGCTCCGGAAACTTTGACCAAACATTCTGGTGGAAGCGGAGCACCCTGTGCTAACAGGAACACGTCTTACAGTGTTTCTCTTTGACAGGTCAACTAAGTATTCTCCAATATCCATGTTCACAATCTGTTCTATGGCCTGCCTCTGGATGATCCAAGCCGGGGTGGATTCAGATAAACTAGGACTCCTCCTGATGAGGTTTTTTATTGGAATGTTTTTAACAGACTGGATAATATACTTGACATTTAGGCAGGAAACAGTCTACAGGCTCATTAACATTTGCAGTGTGGGCTATCTGGTAGAAGACTTGATCAGCGGTGGTCACGCTGGGCCATCTGATGAGCCAGTACAAACTTACTGTTACTCTGCAAACTAGCTGGAGGTTCCGCTCCTTAGTGACGTTTTCACACTTCACATCACACGTTTAGCACATTATTCCGAGATTATTCTCGTCTATGCCAACAGGAATTTGGGATTATTTAGATTTTATATTAAGTTTTTACTCTGGTTACAAATGAAAGAAGAGTGTGAAGGTAAGAGAAAGGTATGATAGCAAAATTTAAAATGCTTTTGCCCTTCTGAGGTGACGATCCATCTGACCTGGCAATGGCTTCCACCTTCCTTCCTGCTCCCTCCTGCTGGTCAGCTCCACTGCATTTACAAGCTAAAGGGGAATATTTATCACAGAGGAGCCGAGATGTCTGCGTAAAAGTTAATTCTCCCCTCTGTTCTTCCTAGAGGGGGTGCCAGGCCACATGGGATTTTTGCTAAGCTGATATAAGGAAGTGTCGACCTTTGTCTCATCAGATGGGTCTCAGCTCAGCTCAGTAATACGTGTTTGATGCTGAAAAACCTGTCTCCCTTATAAGGCTAAATTAATAAAGCTGATTGAATGGTTATCATTGTTCTCTTTCTGTAGAAAATAAAATTTTTCGTTAAAGGACAAAATGAGTCCTAGGATTAAAAATACAGTAAAAACCTAAAACACATATTTGTTGCCATATATCACTGTTTGGATGACTTAGCAGGTTTATATTGGTGATTTATGTTTCAGTGGGCCTATATTTACATCTAATCATATGCACATTGAAAGATAACCTGATTTTACCCAGGTAGCAGAGGGGGGTGCAGGGAGGCTGAGATGGAGGTTACAGCTGGGACAGGTCACCAGCCAATCAGAGTTAAATGAACTCCATCCTGTATAAAAATATCTAAATTAAAAAGAATCATTTAGAAAGTGGATTTTACCTCAAATTCTGACATCCTTCTTTTTTTCGTATGTACACATGAAAAAGAGTATTCAAGAAATGAGGAACTTGAATATTAGCTTAATGACATCTCATGACACTTAATTCTAGGAGATATCAGGGTAATGTTGAATGAGCAAAACAAAGGTTATCCACAACAGGAAAACGACATATTTGAGCCAAGAAGTAATTATTTCAATACAGCATTTAAACAGATCTTTATTGAACGAATATCTAATGTGCTTTAAATAGAAGCAAGTCAAATAAAAACAGGGTCATTCCAACAATTAGAATAAACTATATCATTCAAAAACAACAGCAGATGACTAAATCCTGTATATCTACAGAGACACATTCTTTGTTCTTGTAAACATACTGTGAGGAATTCCAAAATGAATCTCTTTTCAAACACTTCTAACACAGAATGAGAAGTTCTTGAAGAGGTTAAACCTAAAGTTTGAACTGAGAACAGTATCAAGGACGCCAGCTGTTCTCTCTCTGTGGAAGCAGTGAGCTTCTCCTTCAGTGTTTGGTTATCAGGTCTGAACTGGTGGTGCAGGACACTTCAGGTGAGATAGAAACAAAACATGGCAGATGCGCAAAATTAATGCTCTGAGCGCTGAGAAACACAGAGTAAGGATCTCTGTTAGTATTAGTCAAGAGGAGTCCAACGTTAATGAAGCTGATTCCCAGAGTTCCTCTCCCACAGTGACAGAAGCTGGCTACCAGCTTGCTGCTCCAACTCCTACATGACACAAAAATATCCAGAAAATTAAAACCTTTCCAGCTTTCATTTTAATGGTTTATTAGCATAATTATGTTTGCTTATTCTAACACAACCTAGTAATGAGAAACTCAGTTGTGTTAACCACTTCATACTTTAAATCGCAGCACTCCACTTAACATTTCCTCTAGTTCTGTCAGTCTGCAACTATTGTATCTGTAGCAAGCAGCTGCTACAAAAACTTAAAGCCTTTACTTATCATTTGTCCAACTTGACGTGTTTATGAAGCAGTACAAATGGAATATCAAGCAGTCTCACCTGTCCATCCCTGCTGACCTGAACTCTCTTGTTGTCATTCCATGGGTTGAGAATGTGTTGGGTGCAGGGGAAAGGAAGACTCTCTTTATGAATCCACTCTACGTTGAAAACTCCTCCAAGCCCCATGAAGCCCCAGTCCTGACAGCTGTCCTGGCTGACGATGGATGTCATGCGAGCGTAGCCCTGGAAACCAAACGTGATAGGTTTCGTTATTGAAAAAAATAACGTTTTGGGATGGCATCTTTACAGTTAGGGTCATTTTTAGGAACAATCCCAATACTTATTTCTGACATGTCCTTATTGGTATGTTAAGTCACTGAGTCACTTTTACATAAATGTTTTTATTCTTCAATGACTGTGAAAAGTAAGGAAACCTTAATGTAATAATATGGGTTGGTTAATGTGACTGACAATTGTCCCATACTGAAAGAAATCTAGAAAAGTAAACAGGACTAACATGGTCAGCTGCAGTCAGATACCTGAAAGTGTCCAGAGCCCTGGACAGAGAAGATGAGAATGATGAAGCTATTTCCCAGGAAGGCTTGGGTGAGTTTGGTCTCGTTGCTTGGTGTTGTAGACCAGATACCTTTCTGCTGGGAAATTTCTATGTTTCTGATGCTGTTGCTCTTCATAATGAAATATCGGACCGATGAAAGAGCAGGCTTCTGGGACACAGGTTTTAAGGTCAGCTGGGAAGAGGACAGGTAAAAAATAGCTGTTTTAAACTCCTAAAATATTCCATTCATACATCCAGTTCACAGCTGTGAATGAAGTTTAGATGAGTAAGGTCAGGTTGGAATATGAAGAATAAGTAACTCAGTCTAAATTGGGGAGGGGAATTATTCTTTTCCAATGGTCAGATAAACCATGACTGTTATTCACTAAACACATTTTGTTGTCTTCTGGCAACACTAGAATTATGACTGAATGTTTGCTTGATTTCCAATTTTTATGCAGGACACCAAGGGACATCTAAAGGGCCAATGAGGCCCGCGGGCTCTGTGTGATGGTGGAGAAGCCAACACTGCTTGGCACACAATAGATACCTTCCTGGAGGAGGAAGGGCAGAGCGATTCAGGATGCCCGTCCAGAGCCGAAGAGCAAGAAGAACTACTGGAAGAAGAGGGATTATCCCAAAGCTTCTTTATGGCCAGGGAGACGTCATCTCTGCTGTGGCTGGTAGTCTTGGGCAGGTCTGGGGACGGCATTTGGCAAGGCCTGTGGGGAAGTTATTAAGAGTTAAAGAGGGTTAACCAAATTGTAGGCAAATGTAAGCATAACCAACAATCCTAAACACGTATACTTCTGTCACTGTTTATCTGCCTTAAGTTTCTCTGGTATATAAAGATACAACATTTTAATTAAACTAAATAACACTCCAGTATCACCTTTTAGTACATCTGATGCTGAAGAATACATAATGGGATCTCCAGCTTAGTAAAACTGCTACATTTGTTTGGAGTATGATGAAAAATTCTATGACATTAATCTCACTGGCTTAGAGAGGCCATTTATCCTCCCCAAACAATGACCTGCAGTCCTTGTTTTTAGCCTTTAGTGTCAATGTCTGTTACATTAACAGAAAAATTGGGCGTAAGAAAAGTTAAACACAGGAAGACAAAGCACCACTTGACCAAGACCTTTTTAAGACCACTCAGAATTAAATTTATTGCCAACTTCACAGCCATACTAGCAAAATTATGAAGGATATAATGGAAAATCAGTATGTATTTTAAGCCTTAGAAAATAATGACTTGCCTAGTCCTTAAATTAAACCTTTTATTGTATTTAGCTTTGATATGTAAAATGTGTAATATACAAGCTTCTATGTGAAGTGAAGGTATTCAGTTAAAAAAAACATCAACAAATAACAGCCACAGAAGCTCTGCACCCTTGGCTGGAATCTGTTCATCCAGGTTCTTGAGTTCAGCCATCTTCTCCTTGTGGCATCTTCTGAAAGCATTGGACTTAGTAATGAGCTCTGGCATCTTGCTTGCCCTCAGCCTCATCCGCTAACTTGTCAGCATCTCTGACCAGACCTCCAGACATTTCCTGGATGGCTCTTCTACTCTTTTTAAGTTGCTCCAGGTGTTCCTTCGAGGCCCTTCTCTTCTGGCCCTTTGCCTCAGATTCCTTCTTTCTTCTCTCATTCTCAAGATGGAGTCTGTATGTGGTCCTGGCTGCTGCAACAGAGGACTGAAGCTCCGGTGTGAGGGGGACCAATGACGATGTCCAACTGGATATATCAGACCTCAACTTCTTAATTGATGGAGAACCCCATCTCCACTGTAGCCTGGCCATGAGAAAGGAGCAAAAGCTTTTTAGGAAAGCCCAGAGCACTGGGTAGGGCTCACTGATGTCCAGCCTCTTCTCCATGGGCTTGAAGGAGAGGAACTCCTCATTCCAAACCTCCAGGAACAGAAACTGTGAAAACTGCTGGATGATTAGATCACCTGTAGAAAGACTGAATAAAAAAGTATTTAAAAGTAGTAATGGTGATATGTAAATACAGGCATATATAATATTATCAATAATCCAATAATATGCACTTGCCTTGTTTTGTGGATTGCATGCCTAAGTTAAGATGTTAATCAAAAATAATATAATAATTATGTACCAGCAGCAACACCTCCTGGAGAAACGTTTTGACTAGACACTTCATCTTGCCCTGTCACAAGTCTGGATCTGAATACATCATGGCTGGGTTAAGACATGTCATCTGTCTCACACTCGGGTAAGTCGGGGGGCTATTCTCCTGAATCTTTTTCACCATTCCTTGTTGAACTGGAGGATAGAAAGCCCCCCTACGATGGGTCTGCTCTGCTGCTGGAGTTCCTAAACATGCAAATAGGCACCAACTTAAGTAAATGTTTTCCTCTCTCTGTAAATGTCTGTATTCCTGGGCAGCAGCTTTATTATTTATTTTTATACATTATCAAATAAATCCGTCTCAGCAGTAGTGCTATGTGCTGGTTGTGAATAAAGGATGATTAAAAATAATATTCACAGTGCGATGAAAACATTCACCTCATCTCCAGCAGCTCAGCCATGTTGTTTCCAATGAAAGGCAGCACAGGCTCATCAGTCTGGTATTTGGTGAGGAAAGGTGTCATGCTTCATGAGACGCCTTGAAGAAATGCAACTTGGCCGGGATGAGAGAGTCTTTGGTTGCTGCCACCATGGTGACGTAGGAAGAAGTCCCAGGGTGGGGGAGCTTTTTAGTTGTAACAGCCTCGACATACTTCATCATGTCTGGGCAGATAATAAGGGCCCTCTCCACCACTGGGTTCTCAACCCAGCAGAGGCTACAAAAAGGCAGAGCGAAGACTTTGGATTTAGTGAGATTACAGAAATCCTCTCCTCTTGCAGGCACATTGTGTGCAGAGCCTTGAGAAACATCTCTATGTGCCAACCAGTGAATCCATACTTGAAACTATTGTGAAGAGTATTGAGGCTGCAACTCCCCACCACTAGCAGCTGAGCCTCCCCCCCCCCAAACTGTTCTGCATGCTCTTGCTGCAGCATCTAAAAAAAAAAAAACGTTGGGCCCATCCATGGACACAGAGACCATCTTTCTCAAATCAAGGTCACATACGCATTCCTATAGGAATCAAAAGCTAGTTTTAGCATAAAGTGCACATAGGTATGTATTGTTGTATTACATACATGTTAGTTAGCAGTGATGGACAAAGTACATCCTTTATTTACGTGGAAGTACTAATACCTCACTGTAAAAATATTATGTAAAGCATTGAAAATGTTACTTGGGTAAAATGTGTATAATTTGGAAAATGTTAAAGTGATTAAAGCAGAATTAAATAAACAAATGGTGGAGGTAGAACTATTCTGTATCACACTGCAATCAATAATTTTTACTATGGAATAATCTGGTAGTTATTTTCTCAATTAATCGATTGTAAAAAAAAAAAGAAGACAAGGTAATAAAATGGTGAGAAATGTCACATTTGCCCAGAGCCCAAAACCTCAAAACCATTACAAATACATCCAAATAAAAGGAAAATCTTAAGTTCTTCAAATCTTTGAAACTGGAACCATGAAATGAAACTTAAATGACCAACATTAAATGTTTCTGTCAATCAACTAAAATACTAGCTGTCCACAACTGTTAACATTACTTAGTAACTTAACAGGCTGCATGAATTTTGAGCTTCTCTAACAGTTCAAACTGAATCCATTTTAGGCTACACTGTGAGGACAGGTTGTGATTAAGCATAATATAAGTTCGTCTGAATGATACTTACTTTAACATGTTCGAGCAAGTCCACCGCTGTTGCCTCACCCATATACTGGGACCCAAAACATCTTGACCGGACCTAGACACCGACCCAGTAGCGCAGGTCTGTTGTTGTGTCGAGGCTTTCATCAAACATGACAAAAAGCAGGTGGCCTCGCTGACTTGGCCAGTCAGCTGTTTAGTGATGAACAGAGCCAGACCAAATTTGATGTACGCAGTTTTATTGTATCCATATGTGAAATTAGCAGTTGGGAAACATTGTTTTGAATATTGCGCTAATTTGTTGTTCGAAGTAAATGAGTTGTGGTCCGAAATGGTTTTCAGGATCTTAAACACCTCTTCCCGAAGAGTTGGCGTAACGTTATAGCCACTATGAGCTCACAGAGTCACAGGCTGTACTACCGACGATGCGTCGTCGTCAGTATTACTAGCAGTAGCCGCGGTGAAGGTTGTTACTGAAGAACCTTGCTCTGAACAGAACTGCGCTTTAGGCACCTGCTGTTGGTGGGCTATAGCACGAGCAACGTGTTTGGCGCTCTTCATATGGGAGTCCAAAGCCATAAGTCCCATCGTCCCTGGCTTCAAAGATTTTCGGCACAAGCAGCATTGGGCCTCAAGGTCAATGCCCGGATTACGGTTAGCCCACTTGTATTTTGGATTCTGCTGCCACTTCGGGTTAAAACAGCACTTGCCAATTCTGAAGCACACTAATGCTAACTTACTAGCAAGGTGAGAGACATTTTGTTTTGTTTCCCCAATACTCACTGACCCAGCGAAAGAGTCGGCTGACGTCCGCGTCGTAACGTATATATGTCAATACTAAAACATGTAAGTCAATACTAACATTGCACACATGCACACACGGTAACAACACATTTTACTATGACATCATGGCATTTGTTGTCCTACGAAAGGACAAAAAAAAAACCCAACATTTATTATTGTGTCTTCAAACTTTAATACTTTTAAGGCCTTATTTTTATAATATTGAATTTAAGCATTTTTTAAAATACTTTTAAAGAGCCAGTGGGTACCATGTAGAGACTATAAGGCAATGTGACGGTTACTGGCTTACTTATCATTTGTGGTATGAGTGGGTAGCTGGGGGCCGGTCTTGGAGATCCTCACTGATGACCTTGGCCCGTCCACCGATGACATAGGTCTGGGCCGCTGACCGATCCCTGTAGGCTGCTGCAGGCCAGCTTCCTGCTCCTCAGCTCCCAGCACCTGGAAGAAGTTAGTGAGAACTCCAGCCATTAAACAGGAATACTCCACACCCAAAGGCAAACTACAGAGGAAAGATGAAGGGTATCACTTACAGACACTAAGGTCTGGATGACAGTCTCATCTTGTTGAGACCAGGGTTTGGAAGGACAGCGGATCCTCTTTATGAACAAATTCTGCCACTTTTGTCTGAGTTCAGACACCAGTCCTGCAGTCTGACACACAGAAGAGTCAACATATTATAAACAAGTGTAAAGTGCGGGTAGGCAATGTGGTCTTAGCATTATGTCACCATATTTTGTGGTACTATTGTGATAACAATAAAACTATAACGTTTTTTGAATCTGTTTTAGGTACCCGTACAGCTGTGACTGCATGTCACATCAGTCATAGCGCCACAAACACAAATACTGCTCTTGAAAAATATCCCCATTTTAAAACAGGCTTACACAGGACACCAGTTACATATAGAGTTGTGCTTTTAATCACTAAACTGCACATAGTTACTGCTTTTAAATCATGTTTCTGATATTTATTGATTCTTGGAACCAACAGTGGAGAAAATAGTAAAAGTAACTATTCCAACAATAAAGCCAGGTTTTGTAGTTTTTAAATATCATTAGTTTGAATTTCTAATTGTCACGATAATTCAAAACTTTTATCATGACAAACGACACAACAATGCCCACCCCTACCGTGTGGGTTCTTCTGTGAGAGATTGGTGTTAAACGTGGAAGCAACCATAAATATTACACTATGAACTAGTAACAAAAGAAAATCTTTAAAAACTGTTTTAATAGCATGAATGAGGTTTGTCTTACTTGCTTAATTGCTTTCACATTTTTAAAGACAAAAACAATTGTTGACTGTTATACATTATAACCCTTTTTGCCACATTTTCATTATGATTCCCCAGTGTTTAGGAACCGATGGAAACCGTTTCAAAGCTGGTGTAACAGCCATACTTCTTCACCTCTCTATCTAGCTGGAAAGCAAGCCAGTCATCGATCTTTATCTCTGCCAGATCCTCTGTGTCACTGTCACTCATGTCATCCAGTGGACTTTCTGCAGGTTAGAACAAAGATACCTGTTTAATTCACAGACAACATTTCTAAAATATCACAACATTTGAACTTTTTTGGCTTAGGAATTAAATGTATAGCGATCTCGTGGGGTATCAAAGGAATACCAAATCCACCACTTATAGTGGTTTATGCTGTTTCTCAGTAATTTGAGACAGAAAAGGGTTCAACCTAAAAGCAGTGATTTGAAGTACATTGAAAAGAAAAAGAGTAGAAAAGTGATGAGAAGGCATTTTGGTGAGAAGCTAATTTAGGATTGCAGAAACAGTTTGGAGAATGAAAAAGATATGCTTGAAAACAGAATAAAAAAAAAATGTGCAAGGATAGTACAATATACTACCACTAATTCAACCAGCAATCGTCTCATTTTTATACAATTTTTTGAGCTCTGGTAGCAGCGGATCGAGGAGAGAAACCCAAACATCCCTCTCCACAGCAACACGCTACGGATCTTCCAGTCAGAAATGGTATATGATGTCCAATGACTTCAAAGACTGAAACTGGAGCATTCCTCTTGTAAGGCATTGTTTAAAAAAAATACAAAGTGAAGCTCAGAACAAGATCCACCAACTAACTCAGAGCTCCTAACCCTATCTCCAAGGCTGAGCTGGGCATCCACTGACCAAAATCCTTCAAGCTATTTGTATACACAATCTTTTTTTTAGCTATGATCCAAGCCACATGACTACAGATGAGGCTTGGAATGTAGATGTACCTACCAAACAGCCCCAACTAGGAGGAGTATGGCTGTGGAGCATTCTACCTTTTCCTAGTGGAGAGCCATGGCCCTGCTAAGAGGAGCTGACCTGTCTATGAACACTACAAACAGGATGGATGGCAATCTGCAGTCCTGGTGAACTTTTAACCAAGACACAAATTAGGTTGACTGTGCAAAGAATGCATCAATACAGCTCTTAGGTTAGACGGGCACTGGACAGCCCTCACCAGACTACAGCACCCCATATTCTAGAAGTACCCACACAAGGTACCTCACTGTCCAGGTACACAAAACACAGGTGAATGGGACTATCACAGTACCATAAGCCCAGCAACAACTCTACAAGGGTGAAGATTTGGTCTGCTGTTTAAAAAACTGGAAAACACTAAACACAGAGCCAGGTCAGGTGTAGCTTCTAGGAAGAGAAAAAGTAGAGAGAGAACACAAAGTTAATGGCTGAAATAACAGCAAATTAAAGCTGCAAGCAGCCTTGAAGGCCCTCGCACCTCAGCGCAACTTGGCCTGTGCAGCGACTCCTACATGCCACACACGATGACAGCGCTTCACTTCAACATGTCGCCGGTAGGTGGCACTGTGAGCCACATGTCATATGATCTTTGGTCATGCAGAGTTTAGGTCTGGCAAAAAGCATTCAAAATTTGAAAATTTGGAGTAAATTGGACCTTCCAGATGGAAGCTGCACTCAATTGTTTTTTTGTGGGCGGGGCTAAAATGACATAAATTGACTGTGTCAACATGTCCATCATTAAGTCATGATCATGTGTACAACATTTCAAGTGGATCCGATGATGTATGAGGGAGATATAGCCCTTGAAGTGTCCTAGGGGGTGCTATTGATCCAAATGTCAATGTAATCCAATAGAGGATTTTAGGGGCTGACAAAGATCAACCATATTTATTTTGGAGTGAATGGAACCATCCATGTGTAATTTAGAGGCAAACGTATGGCAGTGGCGTGACATGAGAATTCGCCACACCATCATAGCCACACTCTCCAGCCAAAGTAGTTAGTACTGACGACTGTCTAAGATCATCATGTCATCTGTTAGTTGGGACAGTGTCACATTGATTAGCTAAAGAACATCAAACATTGATTCTGTAAAGGAAAACGGGGCACTTCCTGTTCTCAGGGGCGGGGCTTCGATGATGTCAGCATCTGACCAGTGAATATTGTTCAGGCCTAGAAGCAGATCAATCCCAGAAGGTTTGATGTGTCTGTGACTTTCCTTATAGGAGCTGTCAATTTAGTGTTTTATGGCGAGAAGTCATATTTTGAGGTGTGGCCACGCCCACACGCTTTCATGTATCAAAAAGCTTTTGATAACTTTTGATCCCCAATGCCTGAAGAGTATACTGAGTGATTTTCAAGTCTCTAAGTCAAAAGCTGCAGGAGGAGTTCGCTGAGATATGCGGGCTAGAAACGCCCAAAACAGGGTCAAAATGGTAACTTCAATCCAAAATGGCCGACTTCTTGTTGGGTTTGGACCAATGCTCCAAGAGACTTTTTTGTAGGTCCTGAGAAGTTACAGATGTGTACCAAATTTCAGATTCCTCGGTCAAAGTATTGCTTGGGGCTGATCTTTTTAACTTTTCTAGGGGGCGCTGTGGACAAATTAGGCCACGCCCACCGAATATGTCATCAGATCTTTGTTGGGGACTGGACAAGGATCAATCACATTGAATTTGTTGCAGATCAGATGATCTATGTGGAAATTAGAGCCAAACGTATGGCCATGGCGTGACGTCTGACTTTGCGGCGCCGCCACGGCCACGCCCTTTTATGAAAAGTCACTGTGCTTCAAACAAAGTTAGACCCATTAGTTATCTGTCTTCTGACACACTTTCAAGTTGATTGGGTCAAGAGGGTCAGAAAGGTACCTTTCCAAGTGAAAAAAGTGACTTCCTGTTCTGAGGGCTTTGATGATGTCAGCATATGACCCCATAGGATTGTCGGGAACTGAAAGGTCCTCCTTCATGCCAACTTTGGTTTGATTTGTTGTTTCTTTTGGAAAGTTATTGAATTTTTTCACTTTGAGCGCCAAGACCAAGTTCGTGTCCTGGCCACGCCCCCTAAACATGGCCAAAAACTCACGATTTTGATAACCTTTAATCCCCCATGCCTCATCTGCATATAGGCCAAATATGAAGGCGATAGCTCAAAATCCCTAGGAGGAGTTCGTTAAAGTTTGAGGTGAGTAAAAGTGAAAAACGGGCAAAAATCGGCATTTGACCCAAAACGGCCGACTTCCTGTGCATTTAAGGGCATACCCCCAAGAGACTTTTTTTCTTTGTTTGAGGAGCTCTAGCATTGTGCTGAATTTCAGATCTGTACGACTTACGGTTCGGCCTATCTCACGTTTGGGGGCGTGGCTAAGTGGTCTGGCCACGCCCACTGACGACGACATTAAGGATCAAGAATTTTGCGGGGGACAATTTTAGGTAAAATCTTGCACGTTTTTGGTGAATGGCAAAGTCCCCATATTGCCCCGCAAAGAGGCAACGGAATAATAATAAGAATTCTTGCGATTACAATAGGCCCTTGCAGTTTTCCTGCTCGGTCCTAATAACACAAAATTGGAGAGTAGTATGAGAACATAGCAGAGAGAGTGAAAGTGATCATTATGTCCTCCAGCAGCATAAGCCTATAGCATCATAACTACAGAGATAGCTCAGGTTAACCTAAGCCATGCCAACTATAAGATTGATCAAAAAGCTTATCCACTTTTAGCCTTAGTCATATTGAGACGTGTTAAAAAGGGTCTGCCCCCTAAACATAACTGGTAGGGCCACCCTTGGCCTTAACAACTGTAGTGAAGCATTTGCAATAACTTGCAACGAGTCTTGATTGCGCCAAAGGGTGACGAGATGCCACTGCTAGACAGAATACCCTATTACCTTTTCTGATGAGAATGATTCCCTTTAAAACTAATCTATCTGCATTCGACATTCTAACCTGAATGTCATTAATATTTGTCTACCTTGCATGCATGTGGTAATACTGGAATTAACAATGTACAATTATGATTATGTGTTGTGAAATGAAGAAGGGGGGGGGGGGGGAGGGGGGAGAATGATGAATTCACCACCCAAGTTTGTGATTTTCTGTTCTTGTTAAATTATTGTACTGGGACGGCTGTTTGATCAAATAGTTTATTTTCAGGCATTGCCGGTCATAATACTCATGATTTCTCTGGAGAGGTTGATGAAGACTCGTCCCACTATATTGCCTGATAATGTGAGCGATAACCCTAAACATGTATTTTCTCCTGGGTGAAGAAGGCCTGAAAAGGTGGTTGGGACCAGCCTGACAAATGGGTCCATTGACACATTAATACTTAGAACATAAGATCTCTGGGGTTCAGGAACAATATGACTGGGAAGATTATGGTTGGAGGATGAAAACGTGTGGTTGAGAAGGGTGTGACAGGAATGAATGAAGACCCAAGGTATGAATGATGAATGATGTGGGCCACATGGGGGAAAGGTTCATGGATCAAATGGAATGTTTTAGTTTCTCTGAGCTCATTATTTGTTTTGGGTTTTGATTCATAGTTGTGTTTGGACAACTAATGAACGTTTTAGAGCACACCAAGTTTTGTTTTTCATTAGTTTTTTTCTAATGTCGTTGTTCCCTAAATGTGTTCAGATGCTCGCAAGTTGGAAAAATTTTCTGGGTTTTAGTTTCAGAGGATGAAAACTTAAATTTCTTGTGAATTTTCTTGAGGTGAAATTGGATCTAAATTCTCTTTGGGATGGGAACAGAACCAAATAGAACCTGTCATTCTGCCATAGGGTTCTAATTGAATAATTTGATGGTGAAAGATTTGGCCGCCCAATCTTCCTTAAGAGGGGAGGTTGAAGACGGCATGTGTTGTGTGTCTTAAGTGTTTGTCTAAATTTTTGTTTCAATGTTTGTCTGACTAACCTTTAAACTTCAGAGAAAACAAAAATAAATAATAATAATAATACTAGGATGGAAACAGGAAAAATGGGGTCATGACTGGTTACGGTGATCAGATGTTTAACAGCAGTTCATTTAAAACTGCATTTTGTTTACTTGTGTTGTCTTTAACATTTTTATTTGTTTGATGATCTGAAACAATTGGAAATAAAATAAAAGAAATATAAATAAAAGAAATAAGAATCAGCAAGGGGACAAACACTTTTTCATACCACTGCTTGGACAGTAAGGGAGAGATTCATCTCCTTTCAGATATCAGCAAGTGCAAGGATGATCCACCAGGGCAGCCTAATTTGAGGACATTTCCAACCACATTAATGGGGGACAGGAGCAATTCATTTGTTGGTGTTCCAAATAAATTCCTATATTATAATAAACAAATTATTGCCCTCTTTTGTTTCAATCTTTTTTTCTGTGTACCCATGAAAAAACACTAGCCCTACCTTGACCCCCCTAAAAGGTTTGGCCTGGAACCACCTGGGAGTAAACCTTCCTAGGCAGCCTGAGAAGTTTGATTTCCTAATAGTTACAACATGCTCTGTGGTCCTCAAATATTCTGCCACTTCACTAAAGCTGCACATGTCATCTATGCTACACTGAATAGGCCAAACATGACCAATAATAATAATAATAATAATGTCCAATAATAAATAGTATAATAGTAAATACAAAGCACTTACATTCAGAAGCAAGATCCACAAGAGGCCTGTTTTTTTTTTTTATATCAAATAAAATCCAAATACTGTTTTATATTTTAACAGCGCCATTAAAGCTCAAAGGTACCATTTCGTTTAAAAAGTCCATCTGGTAATTCTATTACAATTTTAAGAAAGTTCTTCCAAAACCTTATTCCCCAAAAATAAACTAAAATAATTTTTTTTATTTTTTTATTTTTTTACAAAGTCTTGATTGGTTTACTTACCATTCCTTTTTTGTACAGCTGGTTCCTGAAGGGCAGGACTGAGAAGTTTGGTACCGGCTGCAAACACGGCCACTGTGATAGAAGTCACCATGGAGCAACAGCGGACACTGGCCATCCTGTGACCTCTGCTCATCTCATCATAGATCAACCAGTCTGTGGGAAGGGTCTGAGCTGATTGTGAGCTGCTGTTCTACACACCAAGAACACAAAGAATCCTTTCTTTAACAGTTTATATCTCATAATCATAATAAATGGCTGACCTGGTGAAAACAAGCCAAGTGTGTCTGTTAGCAACCCCTGAACATAGAGCCATGAGCACCATCATCTTTTTATAAGGTATTTGCTAGCAAGGAAAAGGGCTTTATTACAATCTTTAAGATTGTTCTAAATAACGCTTCTGTATATCGAAGCCTTTAAGTATGCTTTAAACTTGCCGCTAAACAAAACACATTACATTACTGACAGTAACATTGTACTGAACAGCTGCTCCATGTGCGCACCAATGGCGAAGGGCACCTGCTACTCTGGAGCTCTGCCCTCCAGCACAATACCATATAATCCAATATTTTGATTAGAGGTGAAGCAGAATGTAGTCTTTGCCTCACTGAGTCTGTCCGGACCACAAACATAAAGCATCTGCTCGCAGAACAACTTCAAACTCAGCCTTCTGCATGCGCAATCATGCACTCAGAGGCACCCTGTGAAAAAAGGAACAGAGAGGGTAAAAAATGTCATCAGAGCGGAGGCTGCGATGACAAACCTGCCGCTGTGAATAGCGATGACAAAGGTTAACAAACTGTAACAGTCCAGAAAAGCAGAATGGAACACAAGGAAAAATTTAGCAACTGGATCAATTCATGTTGCAGCGTAACACCACCTGCATGTTTTAAGCCACACAGCTTTTGTTCACTTCTCCTCTAGTGCTGGGGGCAGTAGCAGCCAGCCAGTAGCACACGCAATTTCCTCATTTAAATAGGGCGGTCTGCACCTCTTTTGCACCTGTTATGCATTGCACGCGCAATTATTGAAGACTGCACGCAACACGCCAACCTTTTTCACGTGCCATTTTTATTTTTGCACAAGTAATTTAGCACACAAGCAATTTTTATTTGAGATCTTTGAAGATCAGGGCCTCAATGTAATCACATAAAAACCTGCGTAAGTCCTTTATGACAACTTTTGTCACTATTTTTTGGTACTAATTTATTTTGGCCCAAATCCCGTTTCAAAGAGAACAAAATAAATAACATGAAGCAGTTTTAATAATAGCATTGGCACTTAGATAAATAGGTGACAAAACAACAAGACTATTTGCAGCTCGGTCAGTCTGTAGGTTTCAGACAGACATATTAGAGCCAATATACAGACCTTGTTCATTTTGATTTAATTGCATCTCCACCTTAGCGTTAGAACCTTAGCGTTATGACCACATGTTAAGTAGAAGCCCACTTGTACAGAGCAGCTTTTCATGCAGCAAAGAGAGCATTAAGATGTTAATAACTTTCCTACCTCCTTTATCTGAAGCTGGCTCAGGACTGATGTTGGATGGAAATGAACTTTCTTCTCTCTGCTAGTGGAGAGCAGAGAGGTCTTCCTGTTGACATGAACCATGTTTGGATACATGCCAGCCACCAGGGCTGCTTTTACGACGGCCCAGTTTTCAGAGTTCAGGTTTACATCCCGGATGTCGCTGCCTCCACGGGCACGTACAAAACCTGGCGGACAAAACGACTGGTTCTATTAGCAAAAAAAACTCACATTCAAACACCTTATAAAACATGTCGATACATGCAGGAAGCTAACACACAAAGAAACGAACAGGAGCAACACATTGGAAGCAACTTATTGTCAATTCAGCAATTTTGTTGGCTCTTCTCTCGTCCCTTCAGGTAAAAGGCAAAAATTGCTGATGCTTTCAAACTTACAGTAATTATTTACTGTGCAAGATAGTTCCTCACAATAACACACACAACCAATGTTCAGATCAGGCAGTTCAACAGAAACATCCACATCAAGGTTACCCTATGATCACCTAATGGGTCTTGAAGTATTCCAAGAGAAGAGATGCAAAGAACCTCAAACTACAACTCAAGCATTTGAATGGTTTTTAATACCATTTTCTAGGGGTTTTCATTTGGTTCGAACACTCTGCAGAACATGAATGAGAAGTGAGAAGAAAATAGAAGTCAAACTGACCAATAGCACGGAGTTGTCCCAACAGCTGTGTCCTCATACCAAGAATCATGTCCATGGTAGACTGGGACAGGAAGTACCTTTCACAGAAAGATCTCTCCCAGCCTTCAGTGCGAGCCTTCTGCCATGCCTACCACAAAAAAAAAAGAATTTATACCTCCCACTGGAACATTCATCAACATTAGAGCAAAATCCGGAAAGACTACTAACAGGTATGGATGACTGTATAACTCATCACTTCTCCAAATAAGAACCTATGCTATCAACATAGCTCCAAACTCCAAGAGACTGCACATTTCATCCGGCTTTGCCTGTTTAACTAAGGTGGGACCAAGACATTGTATTGCAAGTCACAAGTAAGTCTCCAGTCTTTCCATCCAAGTCTCAAGTTAAGTCCCAATTAAAGCCATGAAACCCTAACCCTAACCCTAACCCTATGTCCCGAGTCAAGTCCTGAGTCACCTAGTCCTAAACTTAATTTTTAGTTTCAAATAGATCATTTGACCAAATATGTAATGTAATAAAAGCAATAAAGAAATTGGAGATTTATGAATGAATAGTGATCAGGTTCATTTGGTTCTGCTATCTGTCAGCTTGGATGCACTTCAGGCTCAGACACATATGCCTGGGTCACATGGCAGCATGAAACGCGAGTTTAGAGTAATTCGCTTCAGTGTTTCTGTCACGTCGCTTTCTGATTGGCTACACTTCACATTCCCTCCGAACAAACTAGATCACTCTTAACACACCACACACGGCAGGATTCGCATATGATTATCTTAAGAGCCATCACAATCATCATGTCAGAAAGGGAAGATCGTGGCAAAAATCAGCATAAAAATCCCACCGTGTGAACCAGGCATAACCGTGTACATATTGGTACCTTTCCAGGCTCCATGAACAAATTAGCACAAAAGCTTGTTTTTTATTAGCTCTGACTCATCATTCTTTGTGCAAGTTTATATATCAGGCGGATGTTAGATGTTGTTGCCTCTCTAGTTTTCAGCCCACATGTTTTCCAGATGTGGGATTATGAGAATTTCCTAAAAATTGGTTGAAAATTACCTAATCTAACTCTAATTGATATGTATGTATGTAATGTGACACTTAGTAAAATACTGAGAATTATCTAAATACAAATTTATTTTATTGAACAGGCAATCTGCCTCTTACATATCTGCATGTGGAAATATAAATACATAAAAAAATCTTTAGCATAATAGTGTCGTTAAACTAACACACAAGCATTGCATTTTTAACATATTAAATAAACTTAATTATAAAGATAAAGAACACATTTTCTGTGGGTGACCCATCTGATTGACATGAGTAGAGTAAAATATAGATTTTTTTAATTTGAGAAAAAAAACCCACTTGCATTATAATTTTGATAAAGACATAACGGTCGCTCTCTGTGTTATAGCATTTTGGGATGGGTCTATCACCTAACACAATGGCCACATTTTGGGTGTAAGACATCAAATCTTTTCCCGTCGAAGTGAAGTCTTGAGTCATACAAAGTCCAAGTTAGTTTTGTGACTTAAGTTCAAACCTCTGCTGTTTAGCACGAAGGACATTCTAGAAGAAGGCTATCACGCCCTAAATAAGCTAACTGATCTGAAACTGAGCCTTTACTCTATAGGTTTTGTCTCTGGTACAGTGGATGAGGAAGATAAACATGTTAGTTTTGTATAACACTGGGCACTGTCCTTTGGTCCTCTTCTGGCCAGTCGTGCAACATTATTAAGATGGAAAGCTTCTGCCTACCCAACCATATACGAAGGCTTTCAGACATCTTGTGTTATCTCGGTCTCGAAAAGATCCACTGTTCTGAATCACTGGCAAGTTTGATGAAATCTGGGGTCCTTTTCTGACATAGTAATAAACTCTATAGCTCAATAATATGTCTGCTGCATTATGATGTGCTCCGTTTTCTGTGGGCCAGACTATGTCTCTACCTGAGATTTTATAGCACACATAAGAACTTAACTTCAGCTGTTTCATGATCAAAGCTAAGGATCATACATTTGTGACTTTTTTATTCTAGGGCCAACCAAATCACGTTTTTTTTAAAAATCTATTTACATTCTGAGAAATGAAATTCACAATGTTCTTCCCTCACAGTCACAACAATATTTACCAATGAAAACTTAAATCACTCTTTTGACAATTCTTCTGAATTTCTCATTGTACTATTTCTTCTGAATATTTCTATTAGAATATTCAGAGATCAATTCCTACTGTGCACAGTATCTTTTTTTGCATTTTGTCTTTGTACTATTTATTTGTCCCAACTCATTTGTTAAATAAACTTTATACTGTATATGACAAATTTAGTGACTGCATATTTTTTTTAATCAGGAAAAGAAAATTCTATGTTTTTCTCATTGCATTGGTAATACTTTGGTTTCCCCATACACTTTGTTTACAGTGGTGGATAGGGAAAGGATTTAATATCAGTACTGAAAAAGAAATATGTGTACCTGGAAAGCTCTGAGCAGGGCCATGTGGTCACTGAAGGTGTTGGAAGTGAACCGGCGGCGGCTCTGCAGAGCAGCTCTTTTCTGAGAGCTTTCAGTGGGAAGGGTGAAAGGGTCACGATAGGCCAGAGTGCAGGCAATTGTGAGAATGGGATCAAGGCACTTGAGCACAACGGCGCACAGCACCATTTTGCCCAGGTGGGGCTCCACAGGTAGATCAGCCAGGTGGAACCCCATGTCGGTCAGGTCTTCATTTTGATCCAGAGCATCTATTATCTGAGGCAAAAGTTGAAAACAAGAATGCTAATACGCTTGCTAGAATACATTAGTGGGAGGATAGGTGTCTTAGCATGTATTCACAGTTACTTCAGCATCAAGAGAATGATGGATCTTGTGATAAACTGTTACCTTCAGCATCTGAACAGCACTCTGGATTGCATGTGTGGGAGGAGGTTGTGGAGCTTTAGACAAGAACTCAGCAATTAGACAGGATGAAGGAGCCAGCAGCTTGGTCTGCAGACACAGTTCCTGGCAAACAATATGAGGATGCATAAAATCCACATTACTTAATGCCCCAACTGTTCTACTGAGTTTCCAAAACCTGCCAGCAATTGCTTAAGAAAAGAACACCTGGCAGATTTCTAATATAGTCCAAACTGTCACACAGGGTTTGTACATAGTTTTTCATGACCCAGCTTTCCAGATTATTAGTCCTTTTAGAGCACTTTTTATTTCTCTAGATTTATCAGTACTTATAAAAACCCAACTGTAAGCAGATATGTACAAAAAAACAGTTTTTACTTTTTTTATTTGTCTGAAAAACACCACTGTTCTATAATTTAATCCCCATGCTAAGTAAGTAAGGTAGCCAGCACCACATTTCACAGTTCTACAGATTTGTATCCTATTAGGTGTGAATAAATAGTTAGTACACTTGTTTACATGCTAAGAAATGTGAAAGTTGAAAAAGTGGCTGTGTGTCTACCTGCAGTGGCATTCGTAGCAGCTGTGGAACCTGGAACTCTTGCATGTTGTTGAATCTAAAACGACTGAATAGGTGGAAGCAAATCCCAGGTCTACAGCGGCCAGCTCTGCAGAGAGAAATATCTGTTGTAAAGAAAGCCTGGATGATTTAGCCATGGCTTTTTATCTTCTTGCTGCTGATGAATGAAGGGCAAGCGGTGAAATAGAATTCAGTCTAAGACAAAGTAACACCCAATCTTACCTTCCTTTTCTTTGCAGAACACTGGCCTTTGAGACCCAAACTGTCTTCAACATAGAAACACGACTCAGCGCATCAAAGGACTTCTACAACAGAAAAACCCACATAAAAAAAAAAAAAAGATTTTAATTAACTGAAAACATCCTGGTGGAAACTGAATTACTAGGAGACTTCATTGTTGTTATGGTCATACTGCAATTACTATTTGCAGGATCAGTACCTCTTTGACTTTTCCTGAATCAATGACAAAGACTACATCATCGATGGTGATGCTTGTTTCAGCGATGTTAGTAGAGAGAATCTGAGGAAGTAGGAATAAACCAGGTTAACAACGTTTATGGTGATGTCTGTTCGTTCATTTAGAACATTTTCCATTGTTTGCCATAAGTTAAAAATGTGAATATGATCGGTTGCCTGAATAAAAAGTGAACATTCATGGACAAAAAAAATGTATATTTTGTATAGTCACTGTTAGTTGGATCAAATTATGAGAACTGTGTTATTGGAAGCATTCAGCCAGCACAGTGCTGCTGCCTTATAGGTCCTAGGTTGCTATCCCTTCTCTACAGCAGTGTGATCCAAACTTATTGCCAGTCATCAAGTTGAAAGTACTCAAAGGGCAAAATACTTATATATATATATATATATATAGTTAAAAACAGAAGCAATTGTACCTAAATACAGTATATTGATTGAAACAAAGCAGTCTGATTTTTGTAAAGAGGAGTTCTATAAATCACTGCAGATCTGAAACATAAAGAGGGTTTGGCAGGTTTGCCTCGTTGGAAAGGCATACAATGCCCAACATTTTTCAATTTTTTAGTGCAGAAAAAGGTTTTACCCTCTTCTCACCAACAAAAAACACCATCTGCGTCACTTTCATTGAAAATGTTTATTTTATTTAGCCAAATTTAATAAATGGGTGTAGCCAAGTCTGCTTATAAATTAGTCAATGTAAATCATTGGAAAGAAAAAACCTGATAAAGAAAAAAATACTAGAATATGTTTGTGTTAAACCTTAGGCTGGTGACAAACTGCACAGTTTTATGCCTCATTTTACTCTTGATTCCCAGTCAGATAAGTCTGGATAGATCTGCAGTAGTTGGTCAGTCTGCAGGGTAAGGAGTCTCCAAGTATGAGGGGAACCGACCCAACCGGATCTCGGTCGCAGTGAAACAAACACGTTTGAATTTTTTGAGGCGGATGTGGATGCAGTGGGATGGTGTATTTAAGACTAAAACTCAGTAAATAATGAAGGGCCTAAAACCAAGCAATACAGGTATGGAACACATATATTAAACAAACTGACATATCTGAATCTTGCCACATAGAACAAACCTATTTATTTTACATTTTTAATGTTTATTTTTTACGATCCAGCCCAAACATGTTTCTGTTGAGATAAAAATGATATTTTTAGATTAAAGCAAACACTGACAGCCATTCCACAACCCACAAATAAGCTCTAATACATGTTCCTAACTCTCACCATGACTGTAAATAATGACGCAGTCAGCAGTATACAAAACATATTCACTTGTGGGTTAAACATAAATTCTTGTTCATTTTATGGTAAGGTGGAACAGAAATGTAACCCATCCAAATTCTGTCACTGTCGATGACAGAGAGTGAGGAGTGTTTTCATACAGCTTGTCAAGTTTTGCCATAGAAAGCAGAGTAGCGAGGACAGAAATCGCTCACGACGTGATCTAATAAAATAAATGACATTAAAACGTACTATTACCACCTTGTTGGCGGGGCGGCACACCTTGGATAATGGTGGGGGAAATACTGCCCTCCGTCAAACATGTTAGTAAAAATAGAATGTGCAACAGATGATTATTAAATGAAAATCATTTTTATTTAATCTATTTAACTTGAACATTTACTTCTAAGGCATTTTATTCTTTTCAGCTCAAATTAAACAAAGATAACTGTTGCCATGAAAATGAATAAGTAATCTAAACAAACTCAAAATCAACATTATTAATAAACCTTCTTTTGTTGTAACAAAAACTGGAGCTCTTCTGAATAAGTCCCCAATAAACAGACATTTAAACCTAAAAAAAAAAAAACAACAAAAAGAAAACAAAATAAGCAACAGAACACATAACAGAAATAATATTCAGACTAACTAGGTTGGTTTTACTGTTTTTATCATTTAACTGAGCTTTAATAGATCTGGAGGCAGAGTGGATCTCTCACTCGGAGTTTCATGGCCCAGTTGGGTTTAATTTGTCTGAAAAAACCCTGTAGTCCGTCATCTAGCAGTAGTTCCAGCTGGTAAATCTTCAGTCATTCCGTCAGGACCCAAAAATCTTACGGTTAGTATGAACACCTAGTCTGTCACTGTGAAAGTTGTGTAGTGTGTACCAAGCTTTACAGTTTAAATTGTCTGGTTTTAAAACATGTGGAGGGAAACAAAGCAGTAAAAACACCAGCCTACTTTCTTTTATTTATTTTTTTAAGTGTGTGTTGACGGGCCTCAAAATCATTCAGAGGGTCACAAATGGCCACTGGGCTGCAGTTCTGTCCCTCATGCTGAACGCACGCACACACAGGAAATCCATTACGTGTCTCCTGGTTACGTAGTCTGGCCTGGTTACAGGGGAGGTAACACTGATGTGTAGCACTAAGAGGAGTACTGTGGAGAAAGAAACAGTTGTAAATATTGAAAGCAGCTTATATTATATATATACACACACTTTTGTTCAAATTTTTCTCTTACCTCCACTACAGTTTGTTTTGGGAGGTGTGTAAATAAAATCACAGCCTTCAAACTCTTATGTGCCCTCCACGATTTTTCCTCATTTTTGGAGTCATGATGATGATGCTTAGGCCTACCATATGAGTTCCTAGTAAGAACCCATGATAGATGGTGTAAGGAGTGGGATGGCATGTCGGAGGGAAACCTACCACCTTCCAAAGCAAAGGACTGGAATGTGATCCCAGAAGCAAATGGAGCAAGCGGAAGCTTCAGCAGACACAGCATGTGAAACTCAGCAGTCAACATCAGGAGATGAGAAGGTGGAACAGCCAAAGAATGAGTTTGGTGAGGCAGGGAATTAAATGATTTACCTGCTGCAAAATTTTAATCAAAGCTCAGCATAAAAAAGGAGGGCTCCATGACAGAGATGCTTCAAGACCTGAAAGGATCTGTTTAATTGGCAGCACAGCAACCTCCTCCACCCCGAACAGCAACATCAAGTGCAGCTTCAGTGAGTAGTCCAAAATATCTTCTGCCAGCTCCAGCCTCATGTCGATCCATTAGATCAGAATCATCCTCTCCCTTACGCCCAAGGGAGTCCAGACAGAACCAGACAAGAAAAAGGTTTTCCTTTGGGAGTCATTCTGACCCAAAGATTTTCCCATTTCCAACTGGTGAGGATACTGAGGACAACCATATGCGGTTGCAGTTTGAACCTATTGCTAAAACTTGGAAATGGCCAGAGACTGAGCGGGCTTGCCGATTAGTCCCACTGCTTTCTAGTAAGGCTTTAGCAGCCTACACGGCTATGGATGAAGAGAAACCCCACTGCTATGCTGAACCGAAAGCAGCATTACTGGATAAATTTGATATATCTCCAGAGACTTACAGACAGCGGCTCGCTTGACCATGGTTCCACTGGATGAAAGCCCTGCAGAGACCTACTTTCGCCGGAAGGGGCTTTACCGTTGCGCTGGATTCGACCTGCACAGCACACTAAGGTGCAGATTGGAGAGACCGTCATTTTGGAGCAGTTCCTATGAATGCTACCTCCTGAGGTGAGGACATGGGTCAAGAAACACAAGCCAAAATATGGGCAATATGCGGCAAAGTTAGCTGCAGAGTTTTTCAATTCACGGAAGGGAGGATTTGGCGCAAACCTCACCAGCAGGAGTGGCAGAACCACAGTACAGCCTGCCCACCTAAAATCTACAACCGAACAGAGGAACCAGGACTTCCCAGGTAACCCCTCCCGTGAACCAAACCACCATCAACTGGGTTAGAACTTTATTATTGCCAACAACCGGGCCACAAAGTCTGCGTGTGTCCAGTGCGCAAATCAAAGGTCATGGGTGCCAGTTATCCACCTCGGCCTGAAGAGGGGGTTATTGGGAGGGAAAACATTAGTTATCACTATCAACAAATAACAGTTAATGGACAAACTGTGACTGCTCTTTTGGACGCTGGCAGCTTCATGTCACTTAAAGCAGAGTCTTGTACAATTGGGACAAATTGATTATGGAAGACAAGGGGACATTTTGTGTGTACATGGGGACAAACATTCATACCCCAAAGCAGATTTAACTGTTGTTATTGATGAACAATCATATCTATTGACATTTGGGGTTATTGAAAACCTGCCAGTAGATGTTATTGGTTGGGACTAACAAATACTTTTTGACATGCTAAAACAATCTATTCAAATGGATTCTGATAAGGACATTCAAAAACACGTGGATGTTGTTTCTTGTCCAGTGGTCACCAGAGCCCAGGTGTTCAACCATTACCAGACATTGACAGTAGTCTGTGTGAAGGTGGCACGAAAGGGCCAAGAAAAACACGGAACCAACGACGTTTTGAAAAACAGCTAAGGCTAAAAGAACCTGGTAAAAGGGATTCATTGTGGGATATACCAGAAAACATCTCTCTTTTACAACAGGATGAAAGTCTGAAACCAATGTTTGTCAAAGCTGAAAGAGAGGACAATGAAAATGTGTGGGTAAACCAAGGTTTCTTATTTAAAGTAATGTGCTGTATAACATTGAAGAGGAATGTAAACGATTGGTATTCTATACTAAATGTAGACCTCTGGTCATGCACTTGGCAAACGCACTGCCATGGGCAGGACATTTGAGTCATCATAAAACATATCTATGTACAAGTGCGTGCTTTTATTGGCCAACAGTATACACTGATATTCAGACATACTGCACCACCTGCCCTATATGCCAAAAAACATCCATCACCCACAAATCTGACAGAGTGTTGCTTCATCCCCTGCCAGTCACTTCCACACCGTTCTGCAGGATTACTATGGAAATTGTGGGCCCATTAATAAAAAGCAGTAGCGGCCGCCAGTACATTTTGGTGGTGTGTGATTATGCAACCTGGTTCCCAGAGGCTTTTCCGCTTCGCACCATCACTGCGCCCATGGTTCTTTGGGCTTTGAGATATAGCTGTTTTCTAGGGTGGGGATCCCAGATGAAATGATAACAGACCAAGGCACAAACTTTACCTCCAAGCTAAGGCCACTCTTATAAACAGCTTGGTAGTACGCGAAAAAAATCCACACCATACACCCACAAACTGACAATCTTGTTAAAAGATTTAATCAGACATTAAAAAAGGATGCTCCAGAAGTTTGTGGATGACACTGGCAAGGATTGGGATCGTCGGCTGCCATTCCTCCTGTTGGCGTATAGAGAAGTTCCACAGGCATCAACTTGCTTTTCACCCTTTGAACTACTGTATGGGTGGGACGTCCGAGGGCCTTTGGATTTTCTTCGTGAAAACTGGGAGGCACCACCTGCATGTAAAAACAAAGGGATTATTCAGTTTGTGCTGGAGATGCGGGAACAACTATTAAAAGTACTGATGAGAAGCAGAACTCAACTTACGTGAGGCAATGAAGAACCAAAAAATGTGGTACGTCCTGCATGCCTGCCATCGTGAGTTTCAACCCGGGCAGAAGGTTTTATTGCTTCTGCCGTCTTCCAGCAATAAACTTTTGGCCAAGTTGCAGGGCCTATATATAATTAACTGAAAGATGGTACTTGTTACCTATGAGGTACATAAGAACGACCAGATTTATCACATCAACTTGTTAAAAGAATGGGAAGAGTCACCCTTTCACCACAGTGTGAATGCTCTGATGGTGCGAAGGGTAAGCTTGGAAGGTGGGGAGGACACAGAAACCGAAGGTCTAACGACGACTGCTACTCCTAGACTGACACATCTGGCAGCAGAGCAGGTTACACAGCTCCAAGAAATATTTAAAGAAGTCTCCTCACTCTTTTCAGTTATCCCAGGCAAAACAACTATGACCCATCATGACATTCGCTTGAAGGGCAAGACACCAATTTGCCAACACCCTTACAGGGTCGCCCTGCAACTGGTGGGGAAACTTCAAGTTGAAATCAAAGAAATGTTGAGACTTGGAGTGATTGAGCCTTCCAGTTCAGAATGGTGCAGCCCAATGGTCAGCGCATTCAACAAGGATGGTTCACTGCGGATAAGTATTGATTTCAGAAAACTTAATGCCATCTCAGAGTTTGATGCTCATACTATGCCTCTAGTGGATGATCTGGTGGAGAAGATCGGAGCTGCCAAATACATCACCACACTCGACCTATGTAAAGGTTACAGGCAGATACCCCTTGAGGAGAGCTCCAGGCCTTACACAGCATTCAGAGTGCCATCTGGATTGTTCCACTTTACAGTAATGCCATTTGGGCTGCATGGAGCACCAGCCACCTTTAAGAGGCTAATGGATTGAGTTCTCCAGGGTTGTGATCATTGCAGTGCAGCCTACCTTGATGATGTGGTGGTTTTTAGCAGTTCATGGGAGGAGCATGTCCAACACCTGTCTCTGGTCTTGGGAAAATCCAGGAAGCAGGGTTAACCCACAACCCTTAAAAGTGAGATTGGGTGCAACGAGGCATGATATTTAGGCAACCGTCTGGGAGGAGGAGAGGTTCGGCCACAAGTGGATAAAGTGGAAGCCATCAGAAACTGTCCTAGACCTCGCACCAAAAAGAAGGTTCGAGCTTTCTAGGACTGGCCGGTTGTTACCTGTGCTTTGCACTTTGAAGGACTATAACAGTAGGCTCACGCGATGGTATCTGTCACGACAACCATGTAGGTTTAGAGTTTATTATCGATCTGGCAAAACCAATGTGGTAGCAGATTACCTTTCCAGGTTGCCGCACATTGTCAACCTTAGGGAGAAGGAGGATGCTGTGACAGAGCAGTTCCGTCCCTCATGCTGAACGCACACATACACACCCTCCCCGATGCACGAGCGCACACAGCAATTCCATTACATGTCTCCCCTCTGTATGATAGCTACAGCTGGATTGACTTACACACTCACCTCTCCTTCTGTGTAGTTCGTGAAGCGACCAAGGGTACACACTTGGAAACGCTCGTAAACATCGGAATTCACACATTCACATTAAACATACACACTTATGGTCGAACTCATCTGTGAAGCGTTGTCCGGTCCACCTTGGGCGGCTGAAGTAAAAGTGGGTGTGGTGCTTTCGCAGTACCTATAACGGAAGTGGGCATTCTTCCGCCAGCAGGTTCAATTTTAAATAATTTTAAATGAAAGAAAATAGGGGCTTTAAAATAAAAGCAGGAAATAAATGTTAGTGGATTTTTGTGACATCAATGTTTTGTTGTGTTCTTTTATGTGGTAAAACAAGTGATTAATTGTTGGTTGATCAGATTGTGGGTGGGGTGAAGGGTATATAAGAAGAGCCACTGTTCCTGCTGCAGTTAGTCTAGCCTGGTTACAGGGGAGGCAACACTGATGTGTAGCACTGAGAGGAGTACTGTGGAGAAAGAGTTGTAAATATTGAAAGCAGCTTATATATATACACTTTTGTTCACATTTTCCTCCTACTTGCACTACAGTTTTTTGGGAGGCGTGTAAATAAAATCACAGCCTTCAGACTCTGATTTGCCCTCCACAATATTTCCTCATTTTTGGAGTCATGATGATGAGGCCTAGGCCTACCATATGAGTTCCTAGAAAGAACCCGGGACAAACATTAAAGTCAATATTGGCACAGCAGAGTTTATAGAACAAACACTCCTTTCTGTACCCGTCCATGTATAAACTCTCCATCTGTCCACATCTATTTGTTCATCTCCATCTTTCTAGCTTTATTGATCTGTCTTCATCTACATCTATTAGTGCTGGGTGATTATTACACTTCTTAATCTGGAATAACTGTACTGTTATGTGCAAAATTCATTAATGAATTGATGGACTTACTTTAAAGGTACTTCTATATAAACCAAAGTGTAATAACATCTGCTTTACAGACAATGAAAAGAGATAAGAAGCTCATTAACTGCAATATTCTAAAGTAAAACACATTCATTATGTTTCAGTAGTTAATCAGATGTTTAATAAAAACCTAAATAAGGAACCACAGCAAATGAATAAAGGCTAAAGTCTGAACATTGAGACACTTTCCAGTCTGATATTCAGCTGGATTTCATGTGTTCACTTCCTCCTTATCAACATGTGTTGACACAGTAATGTGCTCAAAGTGAGTGTGCTTCATAGCTATGCCAGAGGACGCTACCGGACCTGCGGCTGTCGTTTTCATCAAGTGATGTCTATTGCTCACATACTGGTGTAACATAAGGACCAAACCCAATCTGAGCAGCAGTGAGGCTTTCTGAGAGTTCATTAGAGGCAAACAATCGCTGTCTATTTAGTGCTTTTAACATAAAAATATCAAACTGAGGGTTTTAATCAAACTGTTATTGCAGAACTGTGCAGTTAGAATATCAAGCACTTTCCAAACACTGAAAAACACCTCATTAGAATTGAAGCATTTTCAAGGATTTTAAGTACCCATGCAAACCCTAAAAACTACCAGGGGAACACTGATGTTTCTCCATGTTCTCCCCTCTCTGCTCATGTGGGTCTGCAAGGCGCATCCATACATCGAGACTTAAATGGGCATGTTCCTCCGCCATAAATGGGAAGCAATATAGTTCCTCTCCTGTTGTGGCAAACTGGTAATTTGTGAATACATACAAAAGTTAGATAATAAACTACATGTTGTGATTGTGTATGAGTGTGTGAAAGGTCATTAGTATCTTGTCTGTAACCTTGTGATGGATTGGCAACTTGTCCAAGGTGTACAGTACCCCGCCTCTTGCCCCATTGACTGCTGGAGATGGGCACCAGCCCCCAACATAGGATTAAACTGGCATTGAAAATGAACAACTGAATTAATAAAGGTTACAAAAAACCCCACTGGAATTTACTGACTAAAGTAAAGATTTGCTAAATTTTTATGCATACAGCAAAGAGAAGTGAAACAAGTGACTCACTATCTTCCTGACACCAGCTGGAGCAGGCCTCATGGCTCTTTTCTGATCCAGAGTCTGCATGTCTGAATGCAGTGTGAAAACCTGGTAACTAAGAGATGAGACACATTAACCACATATTAGTAGTCTAATTCATATGAACTTGCTTTGTGCCATTAAATGCATCTATGCCTTCAGTCAAGATCTGGGGCCTCCTGTACGAAAGACTGCGCAGCTTTCATTCTAAAAGTTGGTAGAAGGGAGAAATTCTGAAACTTGCGCTGCACAAAAAATTCAGATGTAGAAACCGTGCGTAGACATGTCACCGCACACGTAGCCTTCATACATCCCAATTAGTGGTGAATTCTGCATAGCTGCACGTGGCGCTTGGACCGTCCGGTCTCCACCAATAAATACATATGCAAAGTTGTATAAAGAGCCGGAAGGCACCCACCACGTGTCCAAATAACCATGGCAACGGTGCTGTGACAGTTAAGGAACCGAGCCAGTTCCTTTGGTTGAAAGGCTCTAAGAGAGACGGTCTACACACCATGAGGGATGCTTGTGGTCAGTTACGACAAACAGATCAGTCCAGTCTCTGAATAAAACGCTCATCTGAAGTCTTCCATCCTCCAGCTGTGCCAAAGCTGCTGTCGTTCCACCAGTACGCGCAACTTTGCACAGCTATTTATGGACGTGTGATTGTCTCCAGCTTGTCCACCTCAGGAATCATCAAACCTGACATTTTAGGAATTATTCTGCTGATCCAACACCGTTTTCTTTTTCAATGAGAACAAAAATACCCCTTAGATGATTCACATTCGCATTTTATGCTCCTCAGCGAACAGACTCATGTTCATTTACATCTAAAAACAGAGGAAGTTTTACAGTTTCCATCCGATTGAGGTTGTTTCCATCATTTTCTGAGGTGTGTTACGTTTTTGTATGAGACTAAATATGATTCAGTTTCATCGCTCGGGTTTAAACCATAAAAGTTCAAACTCATGAAAAAACATCAGGTTTGATGCTTCATGAATTAAATAGAACTGAATGATGTCATATTTCACTGTATTTAGGGAAGGTTTAGTTCTCTATAGTTTATTATTGTTGAATGAAAAAGTTTGCGTTGCTGCCGCACATTTTCACACAACGTTCATTTTTGTACATGCCGAGTTGAGTAAAAAGCTGCGCTGCAAGGTTTTTGTGCATAAGCACGCATCATACATGAGGTCCCAGGTCAGAATGCATTTAGATGGTAAAATTGGACTGTGTCCATACCCCAGTATACAAAAGCTGGCAAATAACTAATTAATTAACCAAAGTATTCCCTTGGTTTTTAAGCACTTATTGAGCTCTCTCATAAATCACAGTAGCTGATGACCAGTTCAGCAGTTGTTGCCAAGTGGTGATCTTTACAGATCTGCACATCAACTTCACCCATATCCCAGGCACAGCCCAACACTAGATGTGGAGCATGCTGCAACCCAAGCCAGTTTGGGTCCAGATAATCTACATGCAGGAGTTTCTGCATTATACTTTCAGGACATATATTTAGTACTTATCTCAGCTCGATTCAAATGTTAAAGTTAGTTTTAGGTTGATGACAGAAATAACCAAATTTTTTTTTCAAATATCATGTTAATATACAAAACATTAAAAAAAAAATATCATGATTTGGACTTTCTGCTTTACTGCTCTGAAGCATTAGTAGAATTGTACAATGATTTGTTTCTTTTTCCTTAGATGGTATTACCTCTCAGATTGGGTGAAGAACCTCTTATCATCAAACAGGATGCGATCCCTCAATGACACAATATCATCATATCCAGGAAGAAATATGAGGACAGCACCTGCAGAACACAAAATAAAAGTTCACATTTTATGTGAAGGAGCTTAGGAACCTCAAGGTCTTGGTGGCAAGAGAACTTATAATGGTTCAGGAGACTTATGGCTGGATTGGAAAAAGATATTTACACAATGCGAGGTGATCCAGACATGATTTCTCTGGATTTTTCATTAGTTCAAATTACTACTGCATTGCAATAAACATTTGAAAGGTGCAAGTTTACAATTTTCCCGTTTGTGGGATGCAAAAAAGCAAAACTGTACGCAGTGTAAAAGAACTGTGCGTACAGTTGTACAGAGTAATGTGATCAAAATGCATTTTCTTTTAGAAAGGTTTCACCTTATTATTGTATGCATCCATAAGTAGCTAGTGCATATAATAGGACAGATCTTTAATCATATGCATATTGTTGGATTTTTTTGTTTAGACATTTAAATATTGTCCTCCAGTCACACAAAGTCTGCTAGGAGAGTTTTCCATCAAAAGTGTACCAGGTTGTGTCACTTGACGTCTTGACTGAGATACATTATCATGCATAAAAGTTATTATAAACCATAAAGGACCATTTAGAAAGTATGGTTAAAGTCCCAGGATGTAGCACACAGCAGCATGTAAAGAGAAAATATGAAGAATTATATGATTTGGTGAAGACAAATCAACCATTCAGAGAAAACAAGGAAGGCATCGACATCCAGTACCAAACCTAACACAGCTGGCTGGTTGTTACTTAGAAGCCCAAACAGCAAGCGGAAAAAACTCTCCACGGAGAGTCTGCAAATTAATCCTGTTGCTAAGGAAAACAGTTCGAATGGATGTATTTCTAAATGTTTAAACCTCACCCTCATCAGTGGTGGTGCAGATGTTGTGGAGCAACGTCATGATGAGATCGAGGTCCACCAGCTGGTCATCAAAGCTGTGGTGGTACCGTTTGAGGAGCTCTTGTTCTTCACTGCTCAGCTCTGTGCGACTGCATTGTATCAAAGCTGATTCCTCCTGGTTGCTCACTTCCCCCAGAGGACTGCACAGTAACAAAAACATGTCTCCACAATGGTCCATCGTTTTTCATATAGTGTCCACAATTATTCTTAGAAAGATTAAATCACAAAGTAAACTTGAAAAAACACCATACAGCTGTGGATTACTAGCTAACTAAAACAGTAGGTGATATGAGTTTAAATTATTTAGAGCAGTTTCTCATGAGCTTCTACTGGAACCAGGCATGTATGGCTAATACCTTCACTCCAGGAATCATCTCAATAGAATGCTACAAAGGTAGAAGACATAGCTGGTGCAGATCAGGGATCTACAGCGATTTAAAAATAGCAAATATATTATTGCTGAATTATGTTTAGTGTCAGCATCAAAACAAATGGTGGACCTTTTCAGGAAAGGCCAACAAACAATTTGGGATCACTTTCAGCCTACATTATTTCAGTAAAGTTTGAGGTCATTATTGTCAGTTTCAGTATAATTATACAGGTCCTTCTCAAAATATTAGCATATTGTGATAAAGTTCATTATTTTCCATAATGTCATGATGAAAATTTAATATTCATATATTTTAGATTCATTGCACACTAACTGAAATATTTCAGGTCTTTTATTGTCTTAATACGGATGATTTTGGCATACAGCTCATGAAAACCCAAAATTCCTATCTCACAAAATTAGCATATCATTAAAAGGGTCTCTAAACGAGCTATGAACCTAATCATCTGAATCAACGAGTTAACTCTAAACACCTGCAAAAGATTCCTGAGGCCTTTAAAACTCCCAGCCTGGTTCATCACTCAAAACCCCAATCATGGGTAAGACTGCCGACCTGACTGCTGTCCAGAAGGCCACTATTGACACCCTCAAGCAAGAGGGTAAGACACAGAAAGACATTTCTGAACGAATAGGCTGTTCCCAGAGTGCTGTATCAAGGCACCTCAGTGGGAAGTCTGTGGGAAGGAAAAAGTGTGGCAGAAAACGCTGCACAACGAGAAGAGGTGACCGGACCCTGAGGAAGATTGTGGAGAAGGGCCGATTCCAGACCTTGGGGGACCTGCGGAAGCAGTGGACTGAGTCTGGAGTAGAAACATCCAGAGCCACCGTGCACAGGCGTGTGCAGGAAATGGGCTACAGGTGCCGCATTCCCCAGACCTGGGCTACAGAGAAGCAGCACTGGACTGTTGCTCAGTGGTCCAAAGTACTTTTTTTGGATGAAAGCAAATTCTGCATGTCATTCAGAAATCAAGGTGCCAGAGTCTGGAGGAAGACTGGGGAGAAGGAAATGCCAAAATGCCAGAAGTCCAGTGTCAAGTACCCACAGTCAGTGATGGTCTGGGGTGCCGTGTCAGCTGCTGGTGTTGGTCCACTGTGTTTTATCAAGGGCACGGTCAATGCAGCTAGCTATCAGGAGATTTTGGAGCACTTCATGCTTCCATCTGCTGAAAAGCTTTATGGAGATGAAGATTTCATTTTTCAGCATGACCTGGCACCTGCTCACAGTGCCAAAACCACTGGTAAATGGTTTACTGACCATGGTATCACTGTGCTCAATTGGCCTGCCAACTCTCCTGACCTGAACCCCATAGAGAATCTGTGGGATATTGTGAAGAGAACGTTGAGAGACTCAAGACCCAACACTCTGGATGAGCTAAAGGCCGCTATCGAAGCATCCTGGGCCTCCATAAGACCTCAGCAGTACCACAGGCTGATTGCCTCCATGCCACGCCGCATTGAAGCAGTCATTTCTGCAAAAGGATTCCCGACCAAGTATTGAGTGCATAACTGTACATGATTATTTGAAGGTTGATGTTTTTTGTATTAAAAACACTTTTCTTTTATTGGTCGGATGAAATATGCTAATTTTGTGAGATAGGAATTTTGGGTTTTCATGAGCTGTATGCCAAAATCATCCGTATTAAGACAATAAAAGACCTGAAATATTTCAGTTAGTGTGCAATGAATCTAAAATATATGAATGTTAAATTTTCATCATGACATTATGGAAAATAATGAACTTTATCACAATATGCTAATATTTTGAGAAGGACCTGTATTATTGCCCCTGAAGGGAAACATTCCTTGCATGGTGGATAAAAACACAAATAGTCTACAACACTGGCAAAAACAGTTAATGTCAGAAAAACATATCAGAACCAATACCAATTTAAAACAATCAGACTAAAATGACAAAGCAATCACACCCAATGACTTTTGAAATGTATATAATAGCCTCAGTAATAAAAGGGTTTTTCCATCTGTCACTCCTTTATATACAATGGGGAGAACAAGTATTTGATACACTGCTAATTTTGCAAGTTTTCCCACTTCTAAAGCATGTAGAAGTCGTTCATTTTTATCATAGGTACTCCTCAACTGAGTGATGGAATCTAAAATAAAAATCTAGAAAATCACATTGTGTGATTTTTAAGTAATTAATTTGCATTTTATCGCATGAAAAAAGTATTTGATACATCAGAAAAACAAAACTTAGTATTTGCTACAGAAACTTTTGTTTGCATCCCTGGCCAAGGGCTCCGCCAGACGCTCCCAGCAGACCCTAACTATGCGCTTGGGCCTGCCAAGTCTGTCCGGCTTTCTCCTCCTCCAGCGGATCCAACTCACCACCAGGTGGTGATCAGTGGACAGCTCAGCCCCTCTCTTCAGCCGAGTGTCCAAAACAAGCGGCCGTAGGTCTGATGATACGACAACAAAGTTGATCATTGACTAGGGTTTCCAGTGCACTGATGGACACCCTTATGTTTGAACATGGTGTTCATTATGGACAATCCATGACTAGCACAGAAGTCCAATAACAAAGCACAACTCGGATTCAGATCGGGGAGGCCATTCTTCTCCAGGTGTTACTGTTGTTTTCCAAGTGGGCGTTGAAGTCCCCCAGCAGAATAATGGAGTCCCTGGGAGGGGCACTATCCAGCACCCCCGACATGGACGCAAAGAAGGCCGTGTACTACGCACTACCGCTCGGCCCGAGATCTGTCCCCAACCCGAAGGCGCAGGGATGCGACCCTCTCATCCACTGGGGTAAACCCCAACACGAGACGGCTGAGCTGGGGGGAAACAAGCAAACCCACTCCAGCCCGCTGCCTCTCCCTGTGGGCCATTCCAGAGTAGTCCAGCCCCTCTCAAAGAGATGGGTTCCAGAGCCCACGCTGTGCGAAGGAGGTGACATTCCACGTATTCAACTCCCACCGCCGGGAGAGCTTTGACCAGATTCCGGGGATGTTGGAGACATAGAGTCCGAGTGGACCATGTTCTCTGCATTTATTGTCAATGCTGGTGCCCGTAGCTGCGGCCGTAAGGTCTGCGGTGCCTGTCACGGCGGCAATTCCAGAACCCGGTGGTGGACACCGGCAGTAAGGGACGTTGTCAAGCTGAAGTAGGAGTCCTATCGGCTGTAGTTGGCTTGTGGGACTCCTGAGGAGGCTGACGGGTACCTTGAGGCCAAGCCTGCCACAGCACGGCCGGGTGGAAAACCGTCCGGCGCCTCAAGAGGGAGAAGCAGTGCTTTGCCAACAATATTTACAGTGGGGGTGGGAGGCTACTGACCTCAACTGAGGACATTATCGGTTGGTGGAAGGAGTACTTCGAGGATCTCCTCAATCCTCCCATCACGCATTCCCTGGTGGAACTCTTTCATCACCCAGGCTGAAGTACCGAGGTGGTTAAAAAGCTCCGAGGTGGCAGGGCTTCGGGGGTGGATGACATCCACCTTGAGTACCTCAAATCTCTGGATGTTGTGGGGCTGTCATGGTTGACACTCCTCTTCAACATTGCGTGGCGATCAGGGACAGTGCCTCTGGACTGACAGACTGGGGTGGTGGTCCCCCTTTCATAAGAAGGGAGACCAGAGGGTGTGTTCCAACTATAGGGAGATCACACTCCTCAGCCTCCCTGGTAAGGCCTACGCCAGGGTATTGGAGAGGAGAGTCCGGCCGATAGTCGAACCTCGGCTTCAGGAGGAGCAGTGTGGTTTTCGTCCCGGCCGTGGAACACTGGACCAGCTCTATACCTTCTACAGGGTACTTGCGGGTTCATGGGAGTTTGCCCAACTGGTCCACGTGTTTTATGGACATGGAGAAAGTATTCGACTGTGTCCCTCGTGATGCCCTGTGGGGGGTGCTCCAGGAGTAAAGGGCCTCCTCTATACCGGATGACTCCTGGACACCTTCCTCAGGAGGTGTTCCAGGCACGTCCCACCGGGAGGAGGCTCAGGGGATGGCCCAGGACACGCTGGAGGGACTATGTCTCTCGGCTGGCCTGGGAATGCCTAGGGCTCCCCCCGGAGGAGCTGGAGGATGTGTCTGGGGAGAGGGTGTCTCTGCTGCCCCTGCGACCCGGTCCCGGATAAGCGGAAGACTAAGAGTACGAGTACCTTTGTTTGCAATTACAGATCTCAGATGTTTCTTGTAGTTCTTGACCAGGTTTCCACACACTGCAGCAGGGATTCTGAACGACTCCTCCATACTGTTCTTCTCCAGATCCTTCAGGTTTCAGGGCAATTGCTGAGCAATATGGACTTTCAGCTCCCTCCAAAGATTTTCCATTGGGTTCAGGTCTGGACACTGGCTAGGCCACTCTAGAACCTTGAGATGCTTCTTGCAGAGCCACTCCTTAGTTGCCCTAGCTGTGTGCTTCAGGTTGTTGTCATGCAGAAAGACCCAGCCATGACCCATCTTCATGGCCTTAATGAAGGAAGGAGGTTGTTGGCTAAGATCTCCTGATACATGGCCCCATCCATCCTCCCCTCACTACAATGCATTTGTCCTGTCCCCTTGCAGAAAAGCATCCCCAAATAATGATGTTTCCACCTCCAGGCTTCATGGTTGGGATGGTGTTGTTGGGGTTGTACTCATCCTTCTTCTTCCTCTAAAAATCGCGAGTGGAGTTTAGACCAAAAAGCTCTATTTTTGTCTCATCAGATCACATGACCTTTTCCCATTCCTCCTCTGGATCTTCCAGATGGTAATTGGCAAAATTCAGATGGGTCTGGACATGCGCTGGCTTGAGCAGGGGGACCTTGCGTGCTCTGCAGGATTTTAATCCATGGCGGCGTAGTGTGTTACTAATGGTCTTCTTTGAGACTGTGGTCCCAGCTCTCTTCAGGTCATTGACTAGGTCCTGCCGTGTATTTCTGAGCTGATCCCTCACCTTCCTCATAATCATTGACGCCCTACCAGGTGAGATCTTGCATGGAGCCCCAGACCAAGGGAGACTGACCATCTTCTTGAACTTCTTCCATTTTCTTATTATTGCACCAACAGTTGTTATCTTCTCATCAAACTGCTTGGCTATTTTCCTGTAGACCATCCCAGTCTTGTGCAGGTCTACTGTTGTATCCCTGATGTCCTTACACAACTCTCTGGTCTTGGCCATTGTGGAGAGGTTGGAGTTTGTCTGATTGACTGTGTGGAGAGGTGTCTTTTATAGAGATAACGAGTTCAAACAGGTGCAGTTAATACAGGTAATGAGTGGAGAACAGGAGGACTTCTTAAAGAAGAACTAACAGGCCTGTGAGAGCCGGGATTCTTACTGGTTGTTAGGTACTACTGACTCTGTTACTGGAAAGTCAGTTTGATCTTGTTCTTAATTGCAAAATTTAATATTTTACAGATTTTGCTGGAACAAAGGCTTACTTTTAAACGTTGTGTTTATTAGCCATCAATCAGTAACAGTAATAGTTTGTTGTTCTTTTTATTAGTATTTCAATAAGTGACCGGTGCTGAAGTGACTGGAGTTTTAGTCTGATCTTAATATTTAATAAAACCAGTACACATTATTATAAATGATCAATGAGATGTTTTGACGATATAAACTTCGTGAAATAATTTTACATATATTTCAATATCCATTATATAATTAACAAGGTACACTTTAATACACCATGAGGTTACTGGTAAAATGGTAAATGGTCTGTACTTGTACAGCGCTTTATCAAGTCCCCAGAGACCCCAAAGTGCTTCACACTACATTCAATCATTCACCCTTTCATTCACACATACACACCCTGACAGTGGTGAGCTACATTGTAGCCACAGCTGCCCTGGGGCAGACTGACAGAAGTGGGGCTGCCAGACACAGGCGCCACCGAGCCCTCTGACCACCATCAGAGGTAGGCAAGGCGGGTGCAGTGTCTTGCCCAAGGACAAAACAACTGACACAGACATTGACATTGGACAGTGGACACCCACCAACACCTATGTTATTTTATAGCATATACATAATTGACAGACAGAATATCATAAAGAGGAAAAAACAATTTAAACCCAACACTGCTGTTCATAAACTGCCAAAGGACTACTGTCAGCTGGCGTTGTTCTGGATAGAATCCTTCCCAAAACATCTCTAATGTTCATCACAACTAACAGGTGTTCAGGAACGGTAAAGGAGCAGCAGAGGAGCTTCGTATTTCAGGAGTCATTAAGATTTCACAATTGGCTGGAGAATCAGGAGTCTACTTTTCATCTTTCACTAAAAAATAATTCTCAGACCTTATAGTAAATATGTCCCTAATGACCAGCAGACATAAGTCACATGGTTTACTTACTTTTAATAAAATCAATGTATTTTTGACGATTACCTTTAGTGATCAAGTGTAGTGGGCTTAATTTCCCTTGATGTTTAACAGCTGTGTGCTGTCTCCTGTCTCAGCATTGGTCATCAGTAAATGTGTATCTTTAAACTGAATTCAGGGTCATCTCACTGAACCTGTTGCTACTGTAGAATTTGAAGAACCTGTCCTGTTGCGGTCAATCTTGGCCTGTGTAGCAACTAAAACTAAACCTGATTGGAAAGTATTCTGATGCATTTTAATTGATGAAGATGTTTTTCCACTTGGAGTAACACCTGCAAAAGGTGTACATATAAGTATCTCCTTCAGCAGAAATTCTTTATTATATTTTATTGGTGACTTGGAATTGCCATCGGTAATGTAGAGAGGAACAATACAAAGTCTACCCACCAGAATTTACTAAGTGCTCATACATTTAAGAAATATTATGGTGCGGCATCCATTAGATATCTATAAGGCAGGCAGTCTAGAATAGTTATAATTTCATTGAAGTGTGTGTCTCTCCTTTCTAATAATATCTGTCGGCTCTCTTGGTTGGCCTTCCTACTGCTGATTTTCCAAACTATTTAGGTCAATTATTGGGTAATATTGATTAAGGTGCTGATTGATTAGAGCTCTCTGATTTCACATTTAATCATGTAAATTAAAAATATGGAGTCTCTGCAATCTTAGAAGCAATAACGTTTCTTTTTAATTCACCATAATGTAATTAGTGTCTGCCCCTTCGTCACCCACAAGTGTTAATTGAACTGATGTTTATTTTTGACAGGATATGTTGATGCAGCTGGCGAAAGCTGTGGCTAATGCTGCAGCAGCGCTGGTGCTCAAAGCTAAGAATGTGGCCCAGAAGACAGATGACTCTGCCCACCAGAACAGAGTTATTGCAGCAGCTACACAATGTGCTCTGTCCACATCTCAGCTGGTCGCCTGCACCAGGGTGAGTATTGTGACCTGAGGGGTGTGCTGTTACTACAATGTTCACTGTCCAAAAGATGAGAACTGTTATTGTAAAAATGTAGAGGTTCCTGTTAAAGTGCACACCAGCTAGGCAGATCATTATAACCAAAGAAATGTATTGTGTAGAATATTGTATAAATATATTTCTACATTTTGTACATAAACATGGCTGGCAGTAATACAATGCCTTTTAACCTTTTCATATTTTGTCATGTTACAACCACAAACTTTAAGATCTTTAATTAACATTTCATGTAATGGGCTAAAACAATGTTACATATTTGTAAAGGTGTACGGAAAATGAAATTCTTTACAAATAGAATCTGCAAAAGGAACCTGCTTATATATATGTATATAGCCCCTCTGAGTCAATACGTTATAGAACCACTATTGCTGAATTACAGCTGCAAGTGTTTTGGAGTGTGTCTGTACCAGATTTAAATATCTGTGGACTGAAATCTCCCTTTTTTTTTTTTTTACAAAATAACTTCAGATTCAATAATGTGTGTCTCTAAACATCAGTTTTCAAGTCTTGACACAAATTCTTTATTGTAATTAGGTATGGGCCTTCAACACAATACATGATTCTTTGTTCTAAACCTGGGTTATCAAACTAAATTATCATATCCTAGTATCCTGCAACTTTTAAATGTGTTCCTGGTTCAACACACTTGGAATCAAATGGCTGATTTGCCTCCTCAGCATGTCATCAGGTTCTACAGGGTCCTGCTAATGACCTAATTATTTGATTCTGTTGTGTTGAAGCACAGACACATATGTTGGGTTATTGTTCTGTGTAGAGGTGTCTTTTATAGAGATAACGAGTTCAAACAGGTGCAGTTAATCCAGGTAATGAGTGGAGAACAGGAGGACTTCTTAAAGAAGAACTAAAAGGCCTGTGAGAACCGGGATTCTTACTGGTTGTTAGGTGATCAAATATTTATTTCATTCAATAAAATGGAAATGAATCACTAAAGAAATCTCACAATGTGATTTTCAGGATTTTTGTTTTAGATTCCATCACTCACAGTTGAAGAGAACCTATGATATAAATGAAAGACTTCTACATGCTTTGCAAGTGGGAAATGCTGCAAAATCTGCAGTGGATCAAATACTTGTTCTCCCCACTGTAGGCTGTCTGAATCACTTTTTGTTTTTTTACTGTGTCCTGTCCGGCAGAGTAGCATTCAGAATTGTTGTCTGAGTGCCAAGAAAAAGCCCAACAGATTTACTTTCACAAGTGGAGCATTACAGCTAACGCTTTAAAGCTCTTGCTTGATATTCATAAAAATAAACTTTATTAGAAACTGCATTGGGATTATTTCAATTGTTACAGATACAGAGACAGAAATGGAAAGGATAAAAAAGAAGCACGAAAGAGAAAAATGGGGGCAAAAAGGAAAAGGGGAGAGAAGAAGAACATAATGGAGGAAAGAAAGAAGGATGAAGAGAATACAAGATAACACCCTGCTTGCTTCTACACCTGCAGAAACATTTGTATTAACAGCTTTTTTACCGAAAAGTGCACAGTACTTAAGATGTATTTAGTGGTAAATGCGGCTCAATACAGAACATTTGTGTATCTGTTAACACCTGAGTCCACATGTGTATACAAGGTTTCTCCATAAAAATATGCTATAGTGAGTGTGAGGAGCCACAGACCCACCCCCCTGGACCCAGGACAGATACAGAGGAGATCCAAGCCACAGACATCCAAAGGCCCCCCAGAGCACAGGGACTACCGTAACCCCTCCACAGTGGAACAGGGGAGAATCCCAGGGGAACCAGACAGCAGCCACAGTGCAGAAGCGCCAGGGAGCTTCAGTGACGAGCCCATAGGCCATGCCGGCAGCCGTCTACGCCCCAGCAGATCCAGCCATAGACCCAGAGACCCCGGGACATATCAATCCCCAAGCAGAGGCCCGACCGAGCCCAGGGGTCCAGGCCCCAGCAAGCAGCCACCAGGAGTGAGCCAGCACACACCAAAGCACCCAGCCCCGGATACCAAGAACCACAAGTACACCGGCGGGCAGCGAAACCAACCACCGGCAGGTAGTGTGGCGGGGGGGGGGGGGGGGGGGGGGAATAGGCCCCACATTCGATGGGGGCCTAAACTGATCCAGGAGAGGGAGCAGCCCAAGACCTAACCTGACACAAAAAACAGGCACACACAGTCACAATCACACATTCCCACCCTCATGATTACACCTAAAAACACTCACACCCACGCACCCAACATAAAGACAAACAACAATGGACGTCGTATACTCACTCACAGTCCCCATACATACTCCATACTCCCAGGTCCAGCTGCATCGGCATAGGGACAACCAGCCCCCGGACCCAGGAGGCGGTCCCCCTCCCTCCAAGGGTGGAGACAGGCAGACCGCCCCAGCACCTGAACCTGGTCAGGGCTAGCCCGGGCTCGTGCCTGAACCTGAGCGACACCGGCCCGGACCCCAGTCCCCAACCACCGCCATCCTCATCCGGGGAGGGGACCATGTACAAAAGAGGGGCCTACATGGTCCAAACAAGCACGCCAACCAGAGCCGCCACAGAATAAAATCACTTTTCCACTGGTAGGAGCTTAACTTTGCCATGAAGTGGGTGATAAGGAGAACATCTTTCGTCTTTTTATTCACTCTCTTTAAAAATGTTTTTGATAGATTGGGTAATTTAGTCCCAATATCTTTGCCAGCCACTTTTACCATTTGTTTTATCCTGTTTTTTTTCTCCTACTAATAGATTGCTGAAGCAGCGGATGAAAGCAAAGGTAAGGACGTATTCTATCATGAAAGTATAGAAAAACTTCCATGAAAACTCTTTAGACAAACCAAACTGATTTAGCTTGCATAGGAAGCACAGTCTTTGATGTGCTTTTTTGCTGACCTTATCAGAATTGTCACTGACGTCAGCTTCTCGTCAATGACAACATCCAGGTACCTATAACACTGGTTCCCCTGTAATGAGAACTAAAATCTATACACAGAACTTTGGTTTTAGTGACATTTAGTTTTAAGTAGGAGTTGTCACACCTCATAATGAAATCTTCCACTACTTGACCAGGGGAGTCATCCTCTCTCCCTTTAACAGGCTAATAATTGTGCGAGCAGCAAACTTCAGAGTGTGTCATACTGTATAATGAACGAAGATCTGAGGAGAACCAGTGGAGGAACATGCCTCATATGACATAGAACCATTCACCAAGACATGCTGGGATCTGTCAACCAGAAACCCATACAGCAACACCTGGACATAGTTTCAATTTAGTCAACAAATGGTCAGCGAAAATGTGAGATTGGATAGTATTTAAAGAAGAAAAATCTAAAAACAGCAATTGTACATGACAACCGAGGTCATCCCCGTATTTAAAAATTAAGAGTTAAGACTGCTTCCTTAAACCCTCTATCACACCTGTAAGCAAATTATAGCGGGTCTTATAAGTCCTCAACAAATTTCACCAACTTCCTGTTGATCAGTTTTTTGAAAGTTTTCATGACTTGGGAAGGTAGAGCCCCAGTTCTAAAGTCACGTTTGTCCTTGGGTGACCTGTTTCTCAGCACAAAAACAGTTCCGGATTTTTTTCCCACAATGCACGAACCCTTTGCTGCTCTAGAGACTGCTTAGAAATGTAATAAAAAACACCCGATCGTTGGTCTGCACAATGCTTGAAGAGAAACCCGGAGACTTTGTCCGAAGCAGAAACAAGGAGCACTCTCCTGACATGCTCATTGTTGAAGATAAAATCAGACAGTGGAGAAGAGGAAATCTCCTGTTTCAGCTGGTTACTTTCATCTTTGAAATCCTTACTATCAAACCTAAGACAAGTACTGAAATGATAAGCTAGTCCATTGTCCAAATAAAGCCCATTTAATCTGATGCCATGCCATTCCACACCGTTTTCAAATTGTCGCTCTTAAAATCCTGTTCAAGTTTGTCCTTATAAATAAGTTTGGCTTTTTTCCTGTTCTACCCAACTTTTTGGCCTCTCTTCGCTATTTGAAAGTCATGTTTCGGTTAGGTCTAACATGCATTTCTGTACTCATGGAGAAGGACGTTCACCTGGAGCTCATCCATTTGGTTCTCAAGGAACTGCATGTATGGAAGAATCCTGGAGGGAAGTGGGAGACAGTTCAATCTTTGCCTCCACACCCTCAGACGAACCTTGCCATACTTACCCCACTTCTGTGTATTTCTTGATTTTACAACCTCCATTATGTTTGTGGATTAAATGATTGTCCAAGTGAAGGACCAGTAAATCTGACAGAGGTGGGGTCTCTTGAATGTTGCAGCCTGATGACGTGGTGTGAGGATGAAGTCCATGGCAGAGATCATGGACACCAGGTGAAAATATAGTTGTAATACCCCAAAGATGTACAAAAACAGCTCCCTAATCTGTCTATCATCCTCATGATCTCAATAGTTCAGACAGCAGAAAAGTTCAGATGAAACCTGTATGCGCGGCGCTGGGGGCGTAGGGGTTAAGTGCACCACCATGTGCAGAGGCTATAGTCCTCGATGCGGCTGTCCTGGGTTCAAGTCCCAGACCCGGCAACCTTTGCCGAATGTCTCCCCCTGTCTTTGCCCTCTTTCCTGTCTACCTACTATCCAAAAACAAGAAAAATAAAGGCCTCCAGTGCCGCAAAAAAAAAAAAAGAAGAGATGAAACTCGTACCAACCGCTCATAGATACTCCACCTAAATGTCCAACTGGATACATATACTTTCCTCCATCACTACATGAGCAGCACCCAAGGTTGGAAGACCTCTTTGCCAGCTAATCTTTAGCTTCCTCAAAAGATTCACTGTCATATTCCAGTCAGGACTCTCCAAAACATTAGTATTATTTCTAGTCAAAAAGACACATGTTGGTAAGATTAAGATTACTTTAACACTAAACCTACCAGCCGTATTAATCATTCTGGGCATAACTGTAGGAACTCTGAAACTGAGTTTGTTTAAAAGATCTATTCAAATGCAACTTGTTAACAAGACTAATCTAGTCTGGTTATCCAAGCAGTGTTGCAGAGTTAGATGCCCAGAAAACTGACCTTTTGCATAAAGTACATGTACATACTCATCCACAGATGCAACCATATGGATAGATATCTCTTCTGACCAAGAATGTTAAAACGACCTTCATGATGACATTAGACGAGCTGGAATAACCTTTTTTCCTGCAGATGATGATGATATTATTTAATAATCTTCAAATGCAATTTTCTGACTAAGAAGCTGTAATGATGACAGTTTATAGAAATGCATGTCAAGACATATTAAAGCTGTTAGAGTAAATCTTATTCTACCCTGAATGCATGTTGGTAAGGTTGAGTTCAACTTCTGCCTCCAGCCAGAAAGACATTTCTTATGGAATTCCTCTGAAACATAAACTAAAGATCTGAAACAAAACAACATGCTATTTTCCTTGATGGCTATCTAATGGGCCATGGCAAAATACTTGGCAGTTTTCTGAGTCAAGCTTTCATCACTGAGTGTGAAGCAGGGAGTCAGACTGAGAGAATGATGGGCTGATAGATTTAGAAACATGGGAGCAGAACAAAGAAGTCCAATTTATTAAGACTGATCTAATTAGAATTCAGTTGATTTGTATTACCGTAATTAACTCTAACCTTTTGTTTGCCGTCCAATCGTTAAGTTCCAGCCAGCTTTGTTTGACCTTTGTGCATCTGATTGACTCGAAATTCAGTTTGATGCCTAAGTGAAGAAACCACTGAAACTATCTAAGGCCAATGTCAAGAGAGATATAATCATTAAACTTTCAACTGAAGCATCAATATTGTGACTCTGAGAATACATCTGCTATAATACATTCTTCCCATTCCTTCTGATAAAGTATGCAATTAGGCTCACAAATAAAATAATTACTTTTGAGGTCTTTAACAGACTTTTGAGACTGATTAGAATGTTTGATACATAACCATAGCCGAATAGCTTTTTTCATTGCGACATTTATTGATCCACCGCTTATGAGCCATTGTCTCATGTCTACAGTGTTCAACAGACTCACATGGAAGACTTGAGTATATCCATAGCCTCTGCCTGCTGGAAATGTTTAGCAAAATCTAAGGAAGTCCTGAAAATAGACAAATAAAATAATAAAAAATGGGTTAAACAGTTGTAAAATGTTTCCATGAAAGCAAATCCAATACGCCATATTGGGACAATTACCTTCTTATTATTCAAGTTGTCCATCTTTTAACCTGGTATCATTAGTTTACTAGTCATCTTAAAAACTCTATAATCAAAGCATTGTACTCTCAAAATGAAACATGTGGCTTCCTACCATCCATTAGATGCCTTCAGGTTGATGTCAGCACCCATACCAAGCAGTTGCTGTATTTGTGGAAGGAAACCTCGTGCTGCTGAAACCATCAGAGCCGTGGACCCAGTCTCACTGTGCATGTAGTCCACTGAACAACACAATTCAGCACAGAAAAGATAAATGCTCTTATTTATGTATCACTCTTCCTTTAAGAGCACATGTATCTACTGCCATGGTTTCATAATGACCTCAAAGTGTCATGTTAACTCAATGAAATTCTCCTTATTGGCAATAATATTCATATTTTTACGCACATACTTAACTTACGATTAATAACATTCTTATACAAAATAGGAAAATTGAATTATATTGTATATCAGAGAATAGTACATTCACAGTTTAGCTTACAAATTAGCTACTTTTTATATTCTTTTAATTCTAAAAGCACCAAAAACATTTAATTCTGTTTAGATTCAACCAAATTCATCATTTTTTGGGGGCGATTTCAGGTAATAATTGTTACGTTGAAAAAAAAAAAAAAGACATGTTTTTAAAAAATCTGAAAGGTGTGGAGTGCACTTTGATTCAGCCCCCCATTTGCTCCAATTACAGCTGCAAGTCTTTCGGGTATGTTTCTACAGGTTTTGAATTCCAAGACTAGAATATTTGCCCAGTCTTGTCTAAATTTCTTAAACTCAGTCAGATTGGCTGACCTGTCACACATTTTCAATCAAATATACGTCTGGACTTTGACTGGGCCATTCTAACACATGAATATGCTTCAATATAAACCAATCCATAGTAGCACAGGCTGGATGTCGTCAATAGCAAGCAGGTTTACTTCAAGGACTGCCCTGTTCTAAACCGCATCCATTTTCCCATCGACTCTGTCTGGGGCTGTCACTACTGTGCTTCACAGTGGGCAATGTGTGTTCATAGTGATTTGCTGTGGTAGTTTTCAGTGGTGCACCTAACCTATCTCACCTGACCAGAGCACCTTCTTTCACATGTTTTCTGCATCCCTTACATGGCTTTTTGGAAATAGCACACAGGACTTGTTGTGGCTTTCCTTCAACAATGACTTTCTTCTCATCACTCACATTTTTGTGAGGTATACAACTAAAAGTTGTCCTGTTAACAGATTATTCCACCCTTCAGCTCTCTCAAGAGTTACGATGGGCCATTCGTTGCTTTCCTGCTCTCCTTGCTTGACCTGGTGGACAGCAATGTCTTGGTAGGTGTGGCAGTCATGCCATATTAGTTCAATGAACAGATGAAGGATTGAACATAGCTCTGTGAGATGTTCAAAGCTTGGAATATTGTTGTCTAACCTAACTCAGCTTTAAACTTCTCTACAACTTTCTCCCTGACCTGTCGGCTTGTGCTCCTTGGTCTTCATGATGCTGTTCGTTGTATAAATTTCTCTAATAAAACTCTGTGGCCTAGACCCTATTTAACCCTTAAGGGTCCATGGACGCGTATGCTCATCTTTTATGCGTCTGATTTGGGAGGACGTAGCAGCAAGGCTCTGCTACCATGAGTCCCAGTTTCAATTCAAGTTTAAAGGCCCAATGGTAAACTATACACCAGTCTTTAAATTGTGTTAATAAGATAAGAGCTAAATTTATTAAACCATATTTATTTTCTTTATATAGCGCCAATTTACAACACGTCGTCTCAAGGTGCTTCACAAAGGGTTTGGAATGGTGTAGGGTTGTTGGGGAGATTAGATTAAAGTCAAGTCAAGTTTATTTATATATATTTTTATTATTTATTAAACTACTGAGTATTAGAATTTGCCCATTTTAGAATGGGCTATGTGTAGGGGTACTAAGTAAAATAATAAACTGATAAAGTTTGTCCATGTAGAGCCCACCTTGTGGCCATTATTATATTAAAACCCACAAGGATTAGGGATACCTCTCTCTGTCAGATTGATTATAACCACTGGAAAAGAGAGGGGGTCATACAGGTAGCAGAGATGGAGGGTGTGTTTGCACCTCAACCATAACTGAGCCGGTTTAGGCTAAACCTGACTCCCCCTTACTCCATCCAACAGGGAGGGGGGAAGGCAGAGGTAAAAATAATTGGAGAGTGTTGTTTAGGCTAAGTCAATTCAATCGAATCATTTAGATTTCAAGTCAGCTACATACATTCCAATTAATCCTAAGTATCAAACAGTTCAGTCAGATTCAGTTATTTATTCAAATTGGATAAAAAGTTTTTCTATCTAAGGAAACCCAGCAGATTGCATCCAGTCAGTGACTTGCAGCATTCACTCCTCCTGGATGAGCATGTAGAGACAGTGGACAGTCACTGGCGTTGACTTTGCAGCAATCCCTCATACTGAGCATGCATGTAGCGACAGTGGAGAGGAAAAACTCCCTTTTAACAGGAAGAAACCTCCAGCAGAACCAGAACCAGGCTCAGTGTGAGCGGCCATCTGCCACGACCGACTGGGGGTTTGAGAGAACAGAGCAGGACGAAGTCAATGCTTTTAAGTGACAATATGCAATTACAGCATGTCCAAATACAGAAGATACGTGTAGCTAGATAGACAGGAAATGACACCACATTAGGCACTATAAATGGTTTGTATTAGAAAATATAAAAGGTAAAATCGAATTTAGTCAAAAATGACCATACATACCCTGGACCCTAGAGGGTTAAAGGGTTTTATTTAGGTGGATCAGGTTAAAGCAGTCTAAATGTAAACAGAGGAGAAGGTTTTCTGTTTTTTATTTATGAAAAAAAGTTAAAGTCTTTGTGTTAGTTTATCATATGAAATCCCATGAAAATACATTTTAGTTTGTGGTTGTTACGTGACTAAATGAAAAGGTTTATGAGGTATGAATATAAACCAACTCAGAGCCGGAGTATAAACCAGTGAGATATCACACTGTACGTGAATGCAGCAGCAGGCTTCACTTTCCTTTGACACAAATTCAGCACTGACAGAAACCTGTATGACATTTTAGTGGATTTTTGAATTTATGACAGTAATTATATCATCTTATTACCCGTCTTGGTAAAAGACATAATGTCCATCACCACAGGGTCATTCTTGAAATTAATCTGGCTTTAGTACCCGGCTGAAACATGCATATGTAGGCAAAATAGATGTGAGGAGAGAATCTTACCATGGACACCTTCATTTAGAATGAGGTTGAAGAGCTGACTGAAAGCCTCCTGGTCTTCATGCAAGAAAATGTTGGAAATGCAGGAGTCCATCTCCCTCAGCAGCCATGGTTCAAGCTGCTCTGTGTCATTCTCATTCTGTGACACACAATAACAAAATGCTCAGAGAGCTTTTTCTGCTGGTAGCAGCACATTCAGCTAATGGTGAAACAGATACGGGGACTACAGAAACACCTTCTTCAGGCTATCTGGAGAATGATAAAGATTTACTTTGGAAGAGCTCATTTTTAGTCCAGTTTTAGGATCTGGCCATGACTGCATGTTATGCCATGTTTGATTTAATGTAAGGAATGGATAAGCTGGAGACCAGCTTTTTTTAAGCCTACAGAATATATACAACTATGTATAGAAAGTCAGAAACTCATGTGTTTAAAAAACATCCAAGCAAAATCCAGACATACAGACATAGGATATGAGGTTAATTTGCTGTTATTGCCTAACATTTTATTCTGGATTCACCTCATTTATAAAACTGTCTGTAAAACTGTAAACTTTGCTGTTTTAAGGATTTAATAAAACAAACTAGAAAAATGCTGAATTATAACTACTTGTTACTTCAGTATGAATGGTTCATATGGAAAGATTACAGTATTAACGACGACAATAATTCCTGGAAACAGCCAGGTACAAGGACTGGACTAAAAATGAGTGGAGAGCTGACAATGCTCAGGCAACTAAGGATCAAAATCCTCTTAAACAGTGAAAAACATTCAGCTTCATGAAAACCTAATCTAAAGAAGTACTGTAAAAATGTTATTTTTAATAAAACAAAATGAATAAAACCTTGTATGAACATAAATAAAGCAAAAAGAATGATAAAACATTAAGCTATGATCAGATCCAGTAGAATGTGTGTTTGGGATGATTCATAGTGCATAATGCTGTGTGTTTGGCTTGCCAGCTTGATGAAGCCTTCATCTTCTTTGTCCCCACAACCGCTGGCATGAAGGAAGCCTGGAGCCAACACTTGGGTCCGTTTCCCACCAACAGAACTGGTCCCCACTGTCTCACACCACTCTGTCAATCGTTTCTGTTTCCCCTCTTCTGAAAACAGCAAGATGTCACACAGACAGCAGAAATTCAAATGAAGCCAGTCATAAGGCTGTAGGTTCATGAAGAAAAGCTTCATACTTCTCTGGGTCTCTTCCTGGTATTTCCAGATGTCTTTTCTGTTAAAGCCTGTCTGCCTCAGAATGTCCTCCAGGAAGAGCTCTTTCACTTCAAAGAGTTTCCCTTTAACTACAAAAAGGAAAAATCCTCAGTGATAAAGGATTACCGTCACAATGAATCAGATCTGGAGATGATCCTCCAAATTGTATAAATGAATTGTGTAATATTTCTAGGAAGGCTGTCCAAGCCCTATATTTTTCACAGCTTGGAACGTTGTTTTTCTTTCAGTAAATGTGTTTAATGATTTTCTTTAGAATAAAAAGTGGTGTCAGAGTCTTTCAGAATTATAGAAAACATAAGGACACTACCAGAGGTGGAAAGAAACAAATTACACGTACTCACATTATTGTAGTTAATACAATTATTCTGTATTTCTACTGTTTTAACTTGATTATGTTTACTGTATCCAATAACATTTAAACGCATCTGCTTTTAAGTAAGAAATGTTTAAGAATGAGAAAACTCTTGCACAGAATCTAAGTGGACCTTGTAAAAAGGTACTGTTCTCCCAGAGAACTAGATCAGTGGTCAGAATCTGATCTGTTGTAAAACATTCAAAATACTCTGATCCAAAGCTAGGCATCGATTAATACAAATATTATTACTGATAACTAATTACAGTCATACATTAGCTCTAGAGCTGGTTTTTGAAAATGTTAAGTTATTTTCCCATAAAACCATAGGTCTGAATTTGAATGAAAATATTCATAAACAGTCAGGGGAAAAAATAATCAGAAATTACACTAATTATATTGATCTCTTCTTGTATGAGAGCTCAAATGACTTCGCCCGTTTACAGAAAGTCCAGCTACAGGTAAACGGAAACAGACCCATGGATGAAAATCCTTTAGAACTTCTTGGGTTTATTTCTGTCAACAGCAGCATTTTGTTCTTTTAATCAGTAAAACATCATATTTAAATTTAAAGGAAATATTACTCTTGAAACCAAACATATATATAAACTCAATGCTTGAACTTTAACAGAAATATGTTAGCAAGTGGTTTTCATGTTTCATATTTCTGCTAATTTAAGATTAATATCACTTCATATCTTTTCTACACAGCAAAGAACCCTAACCCCATTACTGTACACAAAGTAAAGAAGTAGCTTTTACTTAAAGTACATTTTATATTACTTTTTACTTTTACTATAGAAGGTTTTACTTTTACTTACTAGTTCATTTTCACAAAAATACTTTTACCTGTGCAAATTATTTTTTACAGTTTCCACCTCTGGATACTAATTTCTGAGACATTTGTTTGGAAAGATTGTGTTGCTTAAAATAAACTAAACAGTTACTTAAATATTGCTGAAGTTTGTAACTGACACAAAAATGCAAAATGTTAAAAAAGTATTATATAAAGCTAGAACAGTTGGCTGAAATGACCAGTTTTATTGGCTCAGAGCTGAAGACACTGTTGTTCAATTAGCCATTTGTGTAGCGGCTCCACTGTATTATGTAGAGCAACATTCAACTCTGCATAATACCCTCACAGAATTCAACCCTCAACTATTACAATGTTATAAAAACTCAATCTTTTTAGCCCTCATTTCAGAAAGTGTAACTCACACTATATAGATTGATTCCACATAGTGTAATATTCAAGCCAACATTTCTCTGAATTTTGGGATCTCATTCTCTGTAAGCCAAAATTCATCAAAATTCAGTGTCTCAGAAAATTTGAATAATACATAAGATCAATTACTTTCACCTTTTGTCATCACAAATAAACATTAACATAATCACAAAGACACAGATGAAGTAGCGAAGTGTAGAAAACACACATATTTTAGGATTGATTTTCTAATAGGGATCCACAGGACTCACGGTGGATTACTGGGCAGGAACCAAAGTACTGGAGAAACAGATTTATATCCAAAGCTGCACTAGAGAGAATCAGCTTCAACGTGGGAATCCTCTGAAGAACATCTCGCATCTTAGTGAGAAGGAAGTCAGTCAGACCATCGCGCTCGTGAACCTCATCCTGTTTGAAAAGGGTTAGCCACAACAACATGACACCATTTTACTACAAAACACAAACTGGAAGCAACAAATTACATTTTCGCCTAAGTCCCAGGGCTAAAAGGCCACTGAGGAGGTAGTCAAAGGTAAAACAGATACACAATATTTCAAATGTGCAGACAGCAAAATCAAAACATTTCTTTTTATTTTTAGATCCAGCATTACCTCCAAAACAGCTCTGGGTTAAAGGGAACATATTATGCAAAATCCACTTTTTTAGCTCTTAAACACATTTTTTGTGTATTGGGAGTGTCTGAAAGTCTAGGAAATTTGAATTTAGTCACTCTAGATGACTATATGATATATTTAGATGCTTTTTGGGTCATATTTGGTCAGTTTGTTCAGATTTTTTTTTTTCCATTTTCTATTACGTTTCTTTCTCTATTACATCACAGCATTTTCTGTGGAACTTCTAAAGATGGTCATGGACTTCCGGCTAACCAATCCAGCAAATCCGCCATTTTCCGCCAAGTTCAAGTTGAAGGATGCCGAAGCAGCAAGCAGAAAAATCTAAATGGTCTGTTGCCAGGTGTATTAACCGACACCAGTCATTACACCGTCCCCCAGGATCAGAACCTCTTCGAAGTCCCTGATTAAGTTTTATTTTTCATGGAAGCATGCCGACATCAGTGGGGAAAGTCCTCTTCGTTTGCACAAAGCACTTCAGGGAGGAGTGTTTCAGCAACCTCGGCCAGTATGAAGGCGGATTAGCTAAAAGACTCTGTCCCTCTGAGGGGTCAGTTCCTTCTGTCTATGGAAGCGATGGACAGAGCAAAGAGGTAAGCTGCAGATAATAATAAAATGACAGCAAGCTTGATTGTTGAGGTGTTCATATAACTTGCTGGCTGTTTTGATAGCACCTCCTGCTAATGTTAGCCCTGTGCGCTCGCTTTTAGCTCCTTAAGGACATCACCGCTGTGTGCTTTGAATAACAATGTAAAACAAACAGTTTTGCAATCTGTTTGGTTGCCTTTTTGTTTTGGGAAACACATGATCCAAATACATTCAGTGATGTTTTCGATGCTAGCGTTAGCTAACTCGTTAACTATGTTGGGGTCATGTTTGAAAGTTGTGTTCATTCAATTTGTAGAAGCATTAACATTTTAAAAGGTATCTTACATGTAGTTTGTGTAAAAACATTGTCAGTAACAGTAGTAATGGGATTACAGCTTTTGTTACTACTGTGAATTCCTCAACTTTTCTCTGCTATTGTTTAAGAATTAACATTTTCATGTAGCCTACTAGGGCGAGGTGTTCAAAGTCAGTCCTCGCAAGGTCCTGATGTTTCCCAGCTTTAACACACCTGATTTAGATGACTGCAGCTTAGCAAAAGCCTGCTAATCAACCATCGCTGTTGTTTGTTGGATTTGACAGCTTACAGCTACAATATTAGCTTTAGTGCTGTTTTCATGCATTAGTAAACGTAGCACATTGTTGATGCAATGATTTTGTGTTTACTTCCTGTTTTTTAGACATTTGTTGATATTTATCGAGGGCAAGTAAAGTAATAGAATCATTTATGGCTTGTATGGCTCTGCAGCCTGGAGGCGGGGCAGGGTGTGAAGTGCCTCATTTGCATTTAAAGAGACCGCAGCAAAACGAGAGTCAAAAAGGATGCTTAAAAAATGAAACGCCTGAGGAGCTACAATAACGACACATTCAAACCAAAGATTGTAGTTCCACTTTATACAGACCACATCTGAGTGATTTAAAAGCAGCATATGTCCCCTTCAATCCAACTTTCTCTTGCTTTGTTGTTGAAATTTGACAAAACAAAATTGACATAAAACATTATAAAAACAGCATATACTCTACATAGGAATCCAAATAGCAGCAATGAGCTGTTTATTTAACACCCAGATTGCCAGCCTCAGACTGGAATGAAGCAGCAATGAAGGACTTGGCTACAACCATCTGAACCAGCATCCCTAACCCTGACCCAACCCTAGCTTTATGGACTGAATGCTCACCACAATGACATGGGTAACAGTAGTAAGGCTGGTATCCCCTGCCATCAGTGTTCTGAGGAGGACTCCACTTGTGCAAAAGGTCAGCAGTGTCTTGGGAGAGACCCTAAGATTTACAAAATAAAGAGGTTCTGGTAAAAGCATGTCAAGAACTCCAAAAGCTGGCAGATGACTTTTAACATTCTTTGATTCACATTATGTGAAACTAGGCTGAAAAGCTTTAGGAGACAATCTGCTACTTTCATTTCAACAGGTTTCTGATTTTTAGAAGTAAAAAGTTCAACAAACATAAATCCTTATTCTTCTACATCACAGACATTTGTTCTAGCACATCAAATCCTAAAGCAAAAAATTCGAAAAGGTTTGTAATATACATGTATATGATAGCTTTGCTGAGCACTGAAGAATTACTGACTTTTCCTTACAGATTTTTGTATTGCAAACCTAAAACAAGTGTTTTAGAACTAGATTTGTTTCAAATGAGTCTAAATAGCTTTGGTGGAATCTACCTGCTTTCCAGTCTGATGTGATAACCCACCGTCTGGCCCACACTCTCCCCTCTCTCAGCGGCTACTCTCTCAGCCACAGCGATGGCAGCCAGGCGTCTGGGCTGAGTACAGAAAATCCTGCAGGGTTTGCCATTTCTGCTACAGTCATCTAACAAAAACTGTGGGATCTACACAACAGAAATGATTGAGTGTGTGTGTGTGTATATATATATATGTATATACACACACACGGTAAATGGACTGAACTTATATAGCGCTTTTCCAGTCATACAGACTGCTCAAAGCACTTTATACTAGAGCCACATTCATACACCGATACGCAGATCGGTAGGCAACTTGAGGTTAAGTGCCTTGCCCAGGGGCACATCGACCTATGGCAGGAGGAAGCTGGAATCGAACCCACAACCTTCTGATTGCAAGACGACTACTCTTCCTACTGAGTCACAGTCGTGTATATATACACACACACACTGGCATATAGAACATAAAATAAAACCACAAATTCATATTGATTGCATCTCCTTTGTATAAACGTTCCTATTGGATAGAAACTGTTGTTAAATCTTGTCTTTGCTTTAACTTATCTGTAGCATCTGCCTGACGGTAGCAGTTTAAACCGAGTGTGACATAATTAGGAGTGTCCTTTATAATGTTTGGTCTTTTTGGAGACAACAGGAACTGTAAGGTTCTTCAAGTGTGGGAGAGGGCAGCCAATGACCCTCTAGAATGCTTTCCTCTGAGCCACTATACAGCTGGTGTACCACCTACAGATGCAGTCGGTCATTATCCTCTTAATAGAGCACAGATAAAAGGACACCAGCAGTCTCAGGAGAAATAACATCACACAAAGCACCCTTAGCAAGTGCAGTCTCTGCTGAACCTTCTTCAGCAGCTCAGAAGTATTCACGCTCCAGGTCAGGTCCTCCTTGATGTGGAAATCAGCCACCCTCTCCACACAGTTCCCGCTGATGATCTCTCGATCAGTGGTGAAATCTTTTTCTTTGCCGATAGTCGGTTATTATCTCCTTTGTTAAGAAGTAGGCTGTTCTCTGTGTTAGCCCAAATCAGACTTAAATGAAAGAAATTTAACATGAAGATTTTAATCTTTAGTTCAATCCATTTGATTTGTAGTGTTAATTAACTTGAAACGAACTCTCAAGCAATATTAGATTGATGGAGTGCAGAAAAACATATGACAAAGACTAGTTTAAAACAGTTTTTATGGTAAAGAAAAAAACTAACAATTATCCTGTCATACAAGCATCGATAAAAAACTGTTGTTCCACCTCAAAAAGCTTTTAGTGACAACAAGTGAAAGTTTGTCAAAGACAGGAGACTTCTGCAGGAGAAGACTGAAGAATCAGTACACAAAAAAACTTTACTGGCTGTCCAGGTCTGCCTACATCCAAACTCACCTGCGTAGTTTTTCCAGAGCCAGTCTCTCCCACAACAAGTACCACACTGCTTTCTCTGATCAGTCGGACAATCTGCTCCTGGTGTTCGTGCACGGGTAGGGAGCATCGGAAAACGTCCAGTTCTGATGGCGCCCTTTTCTTAGGAACCATAGGAATGCCATTGTTCAGGCGCCCACTTGCTCTGTTCTTGTCAAAGCTGCTGTCTGAAAGAGGAGCAACAGATGGATAAGATATGTGACCAAACACATCACACAGTTAATGTGAATTAAGTCACGCTGCTGGACAACGAATGCAACTGAAACTTTCTGGTCATATTCAGACGATGGACAAACGGAGGACACTTCCATCTCTGTACGCTACCTTCCATAATACAAATTTACATTGACACACACACACACACACCCCTACACACTGATAGCTACTTGTTTCTGTAGCCAAAGACATGCCACTTTTGATGGTGGAATACATGTCTGTGCGTTCCTTCTTGCTGGTGGGAAATCTCTGGAGCAGGCTGCGGATGAAATATAGGGAGCTGGAGCACAGATCGAGGGCTGTAGTGGGCTGAGGTTTGTCTGAAACAGCCTTTTTTCTGACAGTCAGAAAACGACTGGATCCTTTTCTGAAAAAGTAAAGCAAAACAATTCTATTTATTACATATGAACCTCAGATTGTACATCACAACAAGTAAATCACAAAACCTCCACTGTGCTTTAGTGTGGCCTACGTCATTAAGGAACCTTTCAATCTGTTTTCCTCTCATCTAAAACATCAACATCAAACAGATCCAATAATAATAGTAGCCAGTTTTATGTAATTCAAGTCAAGTTTATTTATATAGCACTTTTCAGCAACAAGGTACTCAAAGCGCTCTACATACAATGTTATAAATTAGGAAGTAACCTGTAAATGTTGAGGACCATGCTTTAAATGATGAGGAGTGAGAACATACTGGGTAGAGACGAGTATTTCTTAACTCTTACCAGCACTACACTCAGCAACCTGCCCATCACTGAGCTGGATATGAGCAGCCAGAGCAGAGACAAGACAGAAGTGGACTTTTGCTATGTTAAAACATCTCCTGTTTAAAAGCGACACAGCAGCTCCTATAAATGCTAATGAAGAAACTTTCAAAGCTCTGTCATGTTTACACATTTGTGAAAAATGTGCGTTTTTAGAAGCAGATTTGCTTAACATCAACAGCTTCCTTTGTTACAGACTGAACTTAATTCCAACCTCTCTGTAAATAACCATACTGCTCATGGAGTGGCTGGTTTAGGCTTCACATGAATTGTTATGTCCTTCCTGAGGTTGGAGTTGTTTTCATATGACAGAAAACTACTTCTGTTTTGACCTGCTGGAAAACAAATACTCAAAATGAAGACCCTCACTGCTGCTAGCTGATGACTGGGTCTCTCAGTTTTCTGTTCTGCAAAAGGTATGCCAGCTGTGTTCAGAGGTGCCCCTGTTCTAGGCAGGGCAACCGAGGCAGATGTTGCTGCTATAAAGTCTGTGTACTTCCTTTGGTTTCTTCCATTTCTTTACTCAGAATAAATAGTTTTTAACAAATGGTATTACATGCAGTAACACCATTATTGCCCCTTACAAATTTCAGCCGGACTCTCCTCTCCAATACCTTGGCATAGGGAGGCTGAGGAGTGTGATCACCCTGTAATTGGAACACATCCTCCGGACCCCGTTCTAGTGAAGGGGGACCACCAACTGCCATGAAATGTTGAAGAGTCGTGTTGACCATTACACCTCCAGAACTTTCAGAGACTGGAGGTACTCAGGATGGATCTCCTCCACCCCCAAGCTTTTTTGTCCACCTCTGTGAGTTCAGCCTGGGTGATGAACGAGTCCAATTCTGAGTCCCCAGTCTCTGCTTCCACTAGAGAAGGCGTGATGGCAGGATTGAGAAGATCCTTGAAGTCTTCCTTCCACCACCCGATAATGTCCCCAGTCGAGGTCAGCAGGTCCCCACCCCACACTGCAAACAGTGTTGGCGAAGCACTGCTTCTCTCTCCAGTGAAGAAAAAAAGCTAATCAAGCTAACTTGGCCCTCGGGGAAAAAGTAATTGCCCTCTAAAACAGGTTGTTCCTCCCTCAGCAGCAGCCACTCCAAAATGTACAATTTATTTTTGTTTTGTTTTTTTAGTTATTTAGAGGTAGCCTTGCTGCTGGGCTTTGGATCGCTGTCCTGCTGCATAACAAAGTGTGATTGGCTTTAAGATCTGCTGGCTGGTCATTCGGCAGGATGACACATGGTTGTAGAGAGCAACACTCATGATTCCATTAATTATGGTAAGTTGTTCAGGTCTTAAGGAAGTAAATCAGCCCCAAATCCTCACACTACCATGTTTGATTGTTAGTATGATGATCTGTTTCTGAAATGTTGTTTTAGTTTTAGATAAGGTGTAACATGACCCACGCCTTCCAAAAAGTTCAACTTTTGTCTCATCAGTACACAAAACATTTTCCCAAAAGTCTCGGGGATCATCTAGATGTTTCATGGCTAAACTGAGACGGGCCTTTACGTTCTCTTTGGTCTCTTTGTTTTGGGCTAGGAATTCTCCCATAGAGGGAGAATCTTTTTTCTTTTATTGTCAAATCTTGAACATTGACCTTTACTGAGGCAAGTGAGGTCTGTTTTGCTTTAGATGTTTTTCTAGGTTGTTTTGTGACCTCCTGGTTGAATTGACGAAGGTTCACTACTACTGCAGGTTTTCTCCAGTTGTGGATTATGGTTCTCACTTTGGTTCACTGGTGTCCTAAAGTCTTAAAAATGGCTTAGTAACCCTTTCCAGAACGATAGGTGTCAATGACATCGTCTTACCACTGTTCTACTGATCATTCCTCAGTCAGAGAGGCTCTATTCAGATTTTTTACTAAAGCTAAAAGGTCAAGTAATAATAAGGGCTGGGTTTGGTTCGTCACATGGAGCCCAGCTTTCTAGAAAAATGTAACTTAATCAGAGTTCATTTGTGATTTAACAATGGGGACAATTACTTTTTCCCAGAGGGCCAGTCAGGTTTGGATAGATTTTTTTGCCTTAATGGATGAAATCATCATTTGAAGACAACTTTTTGTATTTCCTCAGGTTCTCTTTATCCATTATTAAAATGTATTTGATGTGAAACATTTAAGAAACACTTCTTCACAGCACTCTATACGACCCCACTGGACATGTTTGTATTGTATTTACAACTGGATTGAATTCGAGTGTATGTCGCAGGACCTCATCTGATTACTGTTACACCCAAAACTATTTGTACCCCTGGCTAATTTAAGTTCAAAGTAATCAAAGATGAATAATCAGAAATACCAGTGGAAACATGCAAAAGGCTGCTTAGAAATTATAAGAAGAGATTGATTTCTATAACATCAATAAAGTTCTTTCCTTTACTTTTGAGAAGAATATATACATTTTTTTCAAAGCATGCATCTTTTTTAATCAATCATGATACCCCTGTCTTTTTTTAATAAAATGTTTGATTATTTTTGGGACATGCCCATGTCATTTCCTGTCAAAAACAAACCTTTTGTTTGAAAGAAAACATTATATCTAAATCTACCGGGGGTATGAATAATTATGTACTGCATATGATTAACCTGGATCAGAATAATTTGAACCGATTTGAAATTAATTTTGACCAAACTGAATTCTATGTAACTAAATTGGACCCGTCTGTCAGGTGAAATGACATGAGCTACTAAGGCATTTTATGTGAATGGGTGTTATAAAAATACACTCAAATACATTGAAAACTGAATTGAATCTTCCACTTGAAAATAATCTGGACTATTCCTTTACCAGCCCTCGTATTTGTTCTTCTGTTACTTTCAGCAGTACAGAATTGAACTTGCTTCATTTTCTCTTGTCCTCAAAGGGCGAGGAGAAATAGGTACGTGATGTTTAATTTTGCTATTCTGACTGGATCAACTTTAAAAAATAGCAAAGAGCATCAGTGGATTCTATTTTATATAGAATTCATTTTGGTAATATGATCCATTTATGTTCATTAGTTTTTAGTGTCACAATTAATTTATATAACTTAGTATGTGCAAAGTAAATTTCAGACCACTCTGTGGAGCTGAAATATTCTTGATGAGCGAAGTTCTAATGGTTGAACTCACCCTTTGCTCTTGGAAATGTAACCCAGAGACTGTGCCAGTCGATGAACAAACGCTCTCTCAGTGGTGGACAAGGAAGACGGGAATTCCATCTCTGTTTAATCAGACGCAGTTAAAGGTGAATGTTAGCAAACTCCACATAAATCTTGGCTGCTTACACCTAGAAGAGTATTATAATGAAATCCATTCATCTTGTATTTTAACAAGGACTTCTTTTTTATATTGTCATTAAATGCAAAATTGTTTTTACACTAACGGTAAAGGATATAACAATTGCCCACCCCTATGTTAGGCCTAGCCATGGATGGAGAACAATCACTAAACTACACAAACAACACACCAATAAAAACTCTGAGTCCCAGAATGCACAGCATTAACCAATTTTCAGAGAAGGTTTTGAGGAAGGAGAAGTCACAGCTTGAATCCCCATGACATCATAGTACAAAACTCTGGTCCGCAGCATCGTTCACCTCTGACCGGCTCTTCCAAGCAGCACAAAGGGAGATACACATGTGAGCGTTTGACCTCACTGATCGAGTAGAAGAGTGTATTCTTCAGAGAAACTTGGACCCAAAACCTAAGTATAATCTACTGTCTGTGTAGGTGGTGTCTGGGGAGAGAAAATTAGTTTAGGACTAAACAATCTTCATGTTTTTTATTTCATTGTGTTTTGCTTTGTAGTGCTGAAAATCTAAAAGCTAAACTGCTTCGGTGCCAACAAACTACTCGTCTTTTGGGTGAAATTTTAGGATGAACCTAAAATGCACTATAACAATGAACTCATTTAACTCAAACTTTCAGGGAAAAAACATCAACGTTTATTTCTACTACGCATATATAAGACCAGGGCTGTCAGAGTTTGGGTAAAGAGAAGAATGATCAAACCCATGTTGTTGTACCTTTTTCATCACTGTAGCGAAACCTCTCCAACGAGAGGTTCACTGCTACTTTGACTTCTTCATTGATGTGAATTGTTTTCGAGTCCCTAGAACTGGAGCCATGAGGTGACATGTTCTTACGCCTGGATTGTTTTCGGGAGTTCCCCACAGCATTAAACATGGTACACTGCAAGACAAAAAGAGATTATCTTCATGAGTGTCAGGTTTGTAACGCCAGTGTACCTGTCATATCTGGCCATAATGCTGCACACTATAGGTGAAAAGGAACATCCCACCGATGTCCTGTCCTGATCTGCAAGTCATATTTATAATACTGTTATTTGGGTTAATATTATTTGATTAAAGCAGTGCTATATGAGCTTAAAAGAGATTTCCTATAAATCACATGTATTGCATGGTGGTCCTCAGTTAGAATCCCAGCTGGGGTCTTTCAGCAAGAACTTGGCATGTTCTCCTCGTGCATGTGTGGGTTCTCTGTGGGTACTCCGACTACCTCCCAAAGTCCACATGACGGTTAGGTAAATTTCTCTCTCTACAAAAGCCCCTATGTATGAGTGTCTGCAAGCATGGTTGTTAGTCCTGCCTATCTCTGTGATGCCCTGTGATTGACTGGCGATCTGTCTAGGGTCCAGATTCCTGATCCAAATATAATTTCCATTGTAAATTAAAGTCCTTTCAAATTTTCTATGATTTACTTTAGAATTACTATGAATTATGTTCTGTTGAATTTTTTAAGATTATCGTAGCTTATTGATAAAGTACATGATTTCTGTACTTTTGTATATAAAATATTGAATCAGTTCTCAGAAGTGGCCACTGAGCTTCGAGTGTCACAGAGGGTCATCAGCAGGTTGCAACAGAGAGACTGGAAGAGTCACAGAAAGGCAGAGAAGTAGACGTCCTTTGGCCACTTCCCACACTGATGACCTCTTTATTGTGAACAGTGCCTTGCGGAACTGGATAATAAATGCCACTCAACTCCAGGCACATTTAAGGGAGGTGAGAAGCATCCAAGTGTCTCATCAGACCAATCAAAACTATTTACATCAGTGTGCTCTGCATGCTAAAAGACCTGCAAGGGTACCTGAAAACAGCATCAGGCACAGGCATCATCGTCTTGCATGGACATGGGAACATTTATGCTGCTCTATGATGAAAGCCGATTCACGATGAGCAGAAATGATGGACGCCAATAATGTTGGAGACATCAAGGAGAGCGCTATGCATCAGCCACTGTTGTCACCACACCAGCCGTTGGTGGTGGTGTTATAATGTGGGCAGGTGTGTCTGGTCAATACACAACTGCTCTACACTTGTGAATGGTATAGTGACCATCCCATACTACCTGAATAACATCATTAACCCAGTCACCGTGGCCCTGCATGAACAAGACAGGTCTAATGTCATCTTCATGGACAACAATGGTCCAGCTCATCGAGGTCACATCATTAGGGTGCTAGAGACTGGGGTACCTGGAATGGAGTGGCCTGCACTTTCTCCAGACCTGAATCCCTTAGAAAACCAATGGGATCAGCTGAGTTGCTGTCGAGAGGCTCGTAACTCTGTACCCCAGAACCTCATTGATCTGAGGGCCATACTTCATGAAGAGTGGGATGCCATGCCTCAGCAGATAAAAAGTTGACTTGTGAACAAGCATGAGATGGCATTGTCAAGCTGGAATTGATGCTCAAGAGCACACGTTTGTTGGCTAATGTTTGAATGATTTTTTTTTTAAATAGGGAAATCATCATTGCATGCCTCTACGATGAACAAAAACATAAATACAACACTTTTGTTGTTGCTCACATATTTCAGGAGCAGAACCCAAAGATCTAAGACTTTTTCTAAAAACACAAAAAGGACCTTTTTCTCTCAAGTAATGTTGACAAAACTGTTAGTGAGCACTACTGCTTTGCAGAGATGATCTATCCACCTCATTGGTGTGGCTTATCAAATTGCTGATTAGACAACATGATTATTGTACAGGTATACCTTGGGCTGGCCAGAACAAAAGGCCAGTCTGATGTGTGGTTTTATCACACAGCAGAATGTCACAGATGTTTTGAGGTAGCATGCAGCTGTGATGCTCCGCATGCAAAAACAGATCACACGTGGTCTATGATAGGTTTCTTTGTAGCTCCTAATATCTAGTAATAGTACATCACAGCATTTTTCAAGGTCAGTCATTGGCTTTGACTTTGGTGTGCCACCCTACTTTCATCATATAATATCACCGTAGCGTGTGCTTCTTATGTTTTCCATAAATTTCACCAGAAATCCAAATATCTCTAACTTTTCTTGAGCAGCGTATCCTGAGTGAAGGAGACCTGACTTTTAAGCGCCAACATTTATTCACTGCTTTTAGTTTAGAATTTCATTATAACTAGCTAGTTTTTACGGACTGAAGCCATTCTTGAATGGCTGATGTGTTTCGTTTCACTGGAATAGAAACCTAAAACTAATTAGGCTAACGTCAGCTAAGACAGAAACGTGATTTAAAAACTAGCTAACTGTACGGTCAACCGGGTCATGGAGCCGTTTAAAACCCATTTTAAACTTTCCTTATATAGAGACCGGTCTGCTATTTGCACTTAACACATCTACAGTGTTTGGGGGACGAACCTTGTATTGAAACGTCAGTGCAGCTTCACTCAGCGCCCCCTCGCTCCAGCCGTTGTGTGGCCGTAAGCTCAGACTGCTTCCCAGGTTAGCTGCGGCTCCGCTCACTGAATGATTAGCGACGGCACATCCGGTCTGGTCCTTTCAGAATAAAAGACTCATGGGCTGATCGCCAGAAACATAAAACGGCTTTATCATCCACCTCTGGCCCAGAGCCACAGGGCCTCGGCTGGGCCCATGGCGCTGCTACAACACATCCAATTCATTTGTAATTTGTTGATTAATCTGCTCTGGCCTGATGTATGGAATCAGTACTCCAGGATGACGTTAACTTATCTGTAGCATGCATTTCACAAATGAAAAATATTTGTTTAATATGTTGTTTCAACGTCTAGTCCGATTTCAGTTGGACTGGGATGCCAGCCATGCCGCTGAGTTGAAGTGGCTTTCCTGAAAAAACTGTTTGGTCTCCTGTCTTTCCTCTGTGGCAAGATGCATCATCATCCAGAATTTACTTTCAAATTATGGAATGAGTGTTTAAAATGTTTAGGCATGCAAACTGTGCCTGTGCAAGGCAGTGGTGTGAGATAAGAAAACTAAATACATGTGTGAATATAGACAACTTTCTGTTGTCAGTCTGTAAATTGTCCTATAAAGTTATGTTCTGTGCTTCAGTTTGGACATTATGCTTGTAAGCAATGAAACCCTAACCCTGTTCCCAATTCCAGACCTTATTCCAAGAGAATATCTGTTGAATGACATCAAAAAATGCTGTTTCCTAAGACAAAACCAAGAAATGCAATGGAACTGTGGAAAGTAGTCCAGTAATCCTGGGCTGGAAAACCTGTTCACAGGTACTAGGAGGTGGTCGACTCCATGCAACACAGATGTGAAATAGTTCTCAGAAACAGTAGTGAGACTTTGTATCAGATCAGATTCTGAGCAAAGATAAATCCTCAAGCAGTTTTGATTTTATACAGAAAATGTTTGAGTTAATATAGAATAATGTAGACTTTAAGTTTTTAAACAGCCTAATATTCTCTTTTTTCACTTACTGCAGAATAAAAACTTGATTTATTTAAAAGCACATGCTTTGCTTGTATTCCAGAAAAAACCAGTCAACCTCAAAGTGAAAAACACACTTTATTAAGTTTAACATTCAAAGTAAAAAATGGTGAAACCAAGTGCACTTGAGATCATTATGGGTAAAATCCATTACAAACAGTTTAACATTTCAAAGAGCTCTGAAACAATCACTGGTGGTATGAACACAGCACTCACTTCTGTTTTCAGATCTACCGAGTACAAAATCACAGAGAACGAAATCTTCTCAGAGAGAATTTCATTTTATATTGATAGGGTTCTAATACATTTATCCCCCACAGAGGACAACCTGTGTCAGCTTAACTAAACTTAACTTGTGCATCATGAACATGATAAACGTTTCATGTATTTAAAGCCATGCAGGATCACTTGAATCATGCAAAACTTCTAAACCAACAAGTACGAGTGAGACATACATCACGTAACAAAAGAAAAAAATGTAGAGAAAAGAAACTAACCTGGATATTCCATGTTCAATGTTAAATGACATTTTTAAAACAATATTTTAGATATTTGTTAGATAAGTCGAAATTATATAAGTTCAAGTGAAAAAAAAATGTACTGTGAACTACCTTCCTGAACCACAGTGAATGTGAAATGTATCATTTCACTCATTTGATAATATTTTAGTTATTCACATTTTTAAACATCTTAATTTAGTATTTTGTTCCTACTTTAAATTAGCAGTACAGCATGGGTTTAGTAACATTCTCCAAATGCAGTCAGCTTGTTCCTCAGTATTGAACATATATTCTAAATCCCCAGAACAACATTTTTATTTTAGAGAAAACTGTTAAAAGCCAGACTCAATCAACAAAACTCCTAATTAAACTAGTGGCAAATTTTAGCATCAAATTAAAGACAGACATTTTTAGAAAAGTTTTAGAAAAGATTCAACAGTTTGTAGTTTTAAATCCATCTCTGTCATTCACTGAAAGTGCCCCTGTCAAAGCAGACGTATGAAAGAACAGAAGAGCTTTGTATGTAACTTCAGTAAACGTTCTCAGAAAGATTTATATAAGGTTGACAAAACTGTAAAAAACTACAAACTCCAGAATCATTTGTGAACATTTAGAAATTCATAATCTTGACTTGAATTTAGGTCCACAGAAATGGTATTCTGTAATAAAGTCTAAAAATCAAGACGTGAAGCAATAAATCTGATGCTGATTCAATGGTCAAATTTACTACACTATTACACCAGTTCTTTTCACATTGTTTTACCTTTTGTTCCTCCCAAAATATTGGGTTTAAAATTGTTAGTTTTACTGGAAAATATGTTAGCTTGAACAGTCGCCACCGTTTGGGTTAAGTGCAGTCTCCTGCGGACTTAACCTGCTGCAGTAATGTCAGGAGTAGAGGAAGTCCAGCTGGATGACAGAACTGCTACATCAGAAACTGAGGTGAGAAAAGTTAAAGAATAAAGGCTCACAACAAGGAGGGCAAAGAGGTTGTACAGAAGCATCCTTGTCCATGATGATCAAAAGTCTATGAAGGTAGACTTTGATGACTGTCAATCAAAGCATTTCATGATGGTGTCTCTGTCAAATTTGAAATTCAGGAACGCCTTGGAGGAAACAAAGAGCTCAAAGTCTTTGTCTTCCGCTGTTAAATGGCAACTGGAACTGTTTGGAGTCGTGTCTATAGAACAAAGAAGGTTATTTTTTGTTTAATATCTGAAACCATGAAAACAACACTATCATTTTCTAACTGGAATACTGTCACTGATATAGTTAGTAGTAACTTTAACCCGTATCAATGTTTCTCCATCTTTTCTCTAAGCACTAGGTCCACATCTTTCAAGCTGTTCACACCACTCACAAGTTTTTCACGCATCCCGACAAGAAAACTGATAACTCCAGGCGGTCATATTGTGCAACTACCTGACGTGGGGTGTCCATATGACAGTGTTGGAACTAGGGCTGCACAGTATCAGGAAAACATGTAACTGAGATACTATTGCTGAGTATTGTAATGATAGATATTATAATTAAACCACTTCTTCCCCGACTCTTCTTTCTTTTCCTTCATCACAACATCCTCACCACCTATTAGGAGCTTTAGCATCTCAGCCACTACATATATACATTGTGTGGGCATCGAGGAAAGTGAAAGTCCATCCAACAGGCTATACCATGGGTAGAACATTTGATACACTGCAGATTTAGCAAGTTTTATCACTTGCAAAGCATATGGAAGTCTTTCATTTTTATCATAGGTGCTCCTCAACCCTGAGTGATGGAATCTAAAAAACAAAATCCAGAAAATCACATTGTGTGATTTTTAAGTAATTAATTTGCATTTTATTTCATGACAGTATTTGATACATTAGAAAAATGAAACTTAATATTTGCTACAGAAACCTTTGTTTGCAATTTCAGATATCAGACTTTTCCTGTAGTTCTTGACCAGGTTTCCACACACTGCAGCAGGGATTCTGGACGACTCCTCCATACTGTTCTTCTCCAGATCCTTCAAGTTTTCGGGCAATCGCTGAGCAATATGGACTTTCAGCTCCCTCCAAAGATTTTCCATTGGGTTCAGGTCTGGAGACTAGCTAGGCCACTCCAGAACCTTGAGATGCTTCTTGCAGAGCCACTCCTTAGTTGCCCTGGCTGTGTGCTTCGGGTCGTTGTCATGCTGGAGACCCAGCCAGGACCCATCTTCATGGCCTTAATGAAGGAAGGAGGTTGTTGGCTAAGATCTCCTGATACATGGCCACATCCATCCTCCCCTCTTTACGGTCCAGTCGTCCTGTCCCCTTTGCAGAAAAGCATCCCCAAAGAAGGATGTTTCCACCTCCATGTTTCATGGTAGAGATGGTGTTCTTGGGGTTGTACTCACCCTTCCCCTAGACATGCACTGGCTTCAGCAGGAGGACCTTACGTGTGCTGCAGGATTTTAATCCATGGCGGCGTAGTGTGTTACTAATGGTCTTCTTTGAGACTGTGGTCCCAGCTCTCTTCAGGTCATTGACTAGGTCGTGCCGTGTAGTTCTGAGCTCATCCCTAACCTTCCTCATAATCATTGACGCACTACAAGGTGAGATCTTGCATGGAGCCCCAGACCAAGGGAGACTGACCGTCTTCTTGAACTTCTTCCATTTTCTTATAATTGCACCAACAGTTGTTATCTTCTCATCAAACTGCTTGGCTATTTTCCTGTAGACCATCCCAGCCTTGTGCAGGTCTACTGTTTTATCCCTGATGTCCTCACACAACTCTCTGGTCTTGGTCATTGTGGAGAGGTTGGAGTTTGTCTGATTGACTGTGTGGAGAAGTGTCTTTTATAGAGATAACGAGTTCAAACAGGCGCAGTTAATACAGGTAATGAGTGGAGAACAGGAGGACTTCTTAAAGAAGAACTAACAGGTCTGTGAGAGCGGGGATTCTTACTGGTTGTTAGGTGATCAAATATTTATCTCATGCAATAAAATGCAAATGAACTGCTTAAAAATCACACAATTTGATTTTCTGGATTTTTGTTTTAGATTCTATCACTCACAGTTGAAGAGAACCTATGATAAAAATGAAAGACTTCTGCATGATTTGCAAGTGGGAAAACCTGCAAAATCTGCAGTGGATCAAATACTTGTTCTCCCCACTGTAGATATTATTGGCATACAGAATCTGCATGCATTCCAATTAAAATATAATATCCTACCAAACATTACATCCAGACATTTTACAATTGTGAATATTATGAAGATTTCTCCAGGTGGAATCAATGTGTACATGAATCCTTACATATTATCTCATTAAGCCTTGCAGAGAGCTAGCTCCACAAAACTGCACACTACAACCATACGACCTCCACTGGGCATTGCTGAAGCCCATCCAACTCCAGCAGGTGCTAGTTAATAGTTCATTTGCATAATACAAATAGGGTTAACTTCAGCATTTCTAGCCTAAGCTAATTGACAATGCATATGCTAGCTGAGCTTTGATTACATAAAAACAAATAATATCTAAAAGATTTCAAATAAAAAACAAAGTAAAATGTCAAGCCTCGTTGGGACCCAATAGTGGCTTTGGTGCATTTCAGCGTTTTACCCATTTGAACCTCATTTTGAACCCAAACAATACTATTTTGGTCCTTCCTACTTCCACCCATTGTTTTCACCTGTAAACAATCCATTTTATACCCATATATTTAAACCAGAGCATATTAGTTTACTTTCTTTTTCTAGTTTATTATGATTACTAGGTTTGGAGATAAATGGTCATAAAATAACTTCTGATCCCTGTTAAAGCCATTTAATTCTTAAAAAAACATGAGATTATCACTCCATATCTAACCATAATAAAAATGGCCTCCTGCTGGTATATATTATTTATTGGAGTCTTATAACCACATTTGTTTAGTAAAAACTAAAACTAGAATATCAAAAATTACTGTTAATCTTCTTCTTTCAGCTTTTCCCTTCCAAGGGTCGCCACCACAAATCATCTGTCTGTCTCCATCTAACCCTATCTCCAGGATCTTCTCTCACACCCACTTCCTTCATCCCATCCAGAAATCTCATTTTTGGTCTTCCTCTAGGCCTCCTCTCTGGCCGTTCCAGCCTGAGTATCCTCCTATCGATGTACTCACTATCCCTCCTCTGCACATGTCCAAACTATCTTAGTCTGGCCTCTCTGGCTTTATATAAAACATATCTAACATGAACTGTTCCTCTGATGTACTCATTCCTGATCCTGATTGTGCAGAACATGATGGGATGCTGGAGAGGTCATGCAATCATTCAAATTAGGAGTAATGGAGGAAGACCACATCTTAAACATGCACGACAGTGGTGCTTAGGACCTGGGACCTCATGTATGAAGCGTGCTTACGCACAAAACCTTTCAACGCAGTGTTTTACTCATAACTTGACATGCATAAAATTAATTTTGCAAACTTTTTCATTCAACAATAATAAACTATAGAGAACTAAACCTTCCCTAAATACAGTGAAATATGACATCATTCAGTTCTATTTAATTCATGAAGCATCAAACCTGATGTTTTTTCATGAGTTTGAGCTTTTATGGTTTAAACCCGAGCGATGAAACTGAATCATATTTAGTCTCATACAAAAACGTAACACACGTCAGAAAATGATGGAAACAACCTCAATCGGATGAAAACTGTAAAACTTCCTCTGTTTTTAGATGTAAATGAACACGAGTCTGTTCGCTGAGGAGCGTAAAATGCGAATGTGAATCATCTAAGGGGTATTTTTGTTCTCATTGAAAAAGAAAACGGTGTTGTAAGGAACTGGCTCGGTTCCTTAACTGTCACAGCACCGTTGCCATGGTTATTTGGACACGTGGTGGGTGCCTTCCGGCTCTTTATACAACTTTGCATATGTATTTATGGGTGGAGACCGGACGGTCCAAGCGCCACGTGCAGCTATGCAGAATTCACCACTAATTGGGATGTATGAAGGCTACGTGTGCGGTGACATGTCTACGCACGGTTTCTACATCTGAATTTTTTGTGCAGCGCAAGTTTCAGAATTTCTCCCTTCTACCAACTTTTAGCATGAAAGCTGCACAGTCTTTCGTACAGGAGGCCCCAGATCTTGAGACCACTGATGCAAACAGCACATGTAGACTAAAAATATGATCTGAACGGGACTTCAGTCCTTATACAACGTACCTCTCTCAAACATCTCTTGTAGTCTTCTGGGTTGAGGCTGTTTGTCTTCTTTCTGTTAAAAACATGAAGAGAGTCTTAAAAATAGGAGTAATTTTATGCCTAGTCCTACATGTTCCACTTCTGTATACTCATTATAAAAAGAACGTCAGATTTTCCTTAAAAACACATTTAATATGTTGGAACATGATTACTGAACCTGTGTGAAAAGACATTTACTGTAAGAGTGTTGCAATGGTCACCAGCATGTTACCAGATCAGTTCAGATATACAGGACCGCTAGGCTTTTCTTATCATCAAGTCACATTTCTACAGGCCTGAAAGAAGTTTCTGTGATTGCTGGATTCAACCAGGGAAATAAAACCTTATTTACAGACAGCTAGGTTTTAAAGCACTTAAGAACAGGTCCATGAGGTGGAGTAAGGTCTTCAACAAGAAAGCAATCAGGGTCAAAAACCTTTAGCCATGACACCAATGTTGTATCTTATGGCTTTAATATTATTAGATATAATAATGTTTTCATGCGTCTATTGTAAAATAAATAAAAACACTACAGAAGTTTAAAATGCTTTTACAAGAAAAAACATTAAAAGCAAAGGAAGATGCAATATAATATATCATTACCTGTTTTCTGTATATCTTTTTTTTTAATACTCTTATTCTGGGCCAAACCTTGACAGATGAAGAGCCACTCTTGCCTTGTTAGTGTCAAGAGTTGATGGTTTATTGTCTTCTGTTTCTAACAACTACATCTCAGTGGGGTTAAGCTCTAGCAGGGTTATAAACCTGCTGACCGACACACTTTCCACAAAAGTAATACTTGCTTCACTCTTTTCTTATTGCCCTGTGATGACTTTTGAACTTGAACATGCAAATGAAGCCTAAAGAGTTTGAGATGGAGATCTAAGTCTTTTATTTCTCTGAGCATCAATGCATTTATCTATTTAAGTTCTTTCATTAGCAGAAAATTGTTGTCAAAAAGAGGTACCGAGGACGGGGGTCGAGCTTGGGACAGCAGTGTTGAGGTCTGCAGCCTCTGTAAGCGGGGCGCCTGCTCTAACCACTGCGCCATGCGACGCCCCCTTTAAAAATCTTTAAGAGAAACCTGGCCCACAATCAGCAGCAGACACATTAGAGTGTGTTAATTTAACTGACTTACTTTTTGTAGTACCTTGTAGTGTATGATGAACTTACGGCTCCTCTAAATGTCATGGACCTCCAGCAGAATACGCATGCGCATAGATGTATGCTACTCTGACATCTATGCTGAACTGACAGAACACTGGCAGCTGTCTTAAATGTTTTCCACTTGTTAATAATCTTCCTCTTTGTAAAATGACTGACTTTAAATCCTTTGAACATGACCTTCTAACCCTTTCTAGACTGATGGGATGAGCATTGCTTCTTAGCAGCACAGTGCTACTGAATTGCATAATGCTATAATCTAAGGCTGACTTTACCTCAGTTTACCCTGGTAAAGATGAAGATTTTCTTCGCTCTGATGAGCAAAATATTTGAAAATAAAGGAAGTGGTACTTGCTTTACTGTACGCTTAGATACAAACCTGTTGGTTGCTGGATCCATTTTCACCAGTTCCTCTTTTTACACAAGGAGACTCCTGTCTTTTTTTGGCATTTCCTTTCAAAACCAGCTTCTGCAGAGAGAACAGAGACCTTGAACAGCAGATAATGACTGTGACCTGGCCTAACCTGTGTCAGGACAAGGACTCATTCTGTATTTTCTATTTATAATTTAGCAGGATCAATTTTCAGCTCTAAAAAGAGTCACCAATGCTTCAATAAAGTCAGGGGTAGGTGTATTCCACCACATAATGTTCTGTTAATTATTAAACTTCTTTTATTTCATATTAATGACATTAGGGCTGGCGAGTACAAAGTATTAATGTTTAGTTGACCTTTAACACTTGAAATTAGTCCAGAATTGGACCTCTCTGCATGGTAACTAAATAATGCTTTTCTATCAAAGCTGCAGTTTAGAACTGGATGGTTGGTTTGACCAATAGAAAAGCTGTAATTTAAGCATTTTTCCACACTGCCTGAAATTAAATCTGATGAAATGTTTCATGTTTAAGGTCAGTCCAGAAACTCCAAATGTTTCTATTTGGCAACATACCAGAATAATACTTTAAAACTTTCTTAGACCCCTCCACTGGAGCAATCAAACCAGCCGACATACTAGGATCAGTCATGCTGGTCTCTGACTAGAGATTCATAATTGATCCTCACTTGGTCTATAATAACAAATCTCCATGGTAACTGCTGTGATGTCAATAGGTGGTAGAAGTTTGCACCAATTCCATTAATACTTTATGATGTGCACCACAGCATCAGGATATAGGTGGGGAATATTTTCCTAGCAACCTTAACAGTAGTCTTTGCCTCTCTCTGACCTGGTTGGGATCATTCTGGTTCATCTGTCCTGGAGTCCTCTGCTGCTTGTGTTTGGTCCACCCCTCTGCAGGATATTCATCAATGCCAGCATTGTTTCGGCTCTTTGATCTAAGATAGATACATAATAAAGATCTTTGTGGTGGTTGGTGTGAGAGAATCAGAATTTAAGTAACATGACTGAAGAATTGCCATGTTACCCACAATTCAACATTTAACATGTGAACTGGCCCTGACTCTACATGCAGTTGCCTTATTTCACCACTATGCGCAAAATTCATATAGCATATGACTATACTATAGCATAAATAGTATAGCATTAATGAATGAAACAATATTTTGACAGCTGCTCTTGTTGGAAATAAAAAAAGAATACAAATATGACAGAGCTGTAGAAAGGCAGAGAGAGATAAAGAGAATGTTGATGCTGTTGTCAGGACATATAAGGGGTTGCAGCTGGACATCTATCAAATAACAGAAGGAGAATATAACCTGCCTGGTGACTGATCAATATTGATGGACTGCCATCAGGACAGAAGAGACTGGTATGATGTAAGTCATTTGTTGTAATCTAGTAATTTATGTGACACAGGATAACCATTGTGTTGTGTAAAGTTTGGAGCACTTTGAACTTGGAACACACAACAACTACATAACTAGTTTCTTCTGCTAATGTGGTTTAATGTTCGTTCAGAGCACGGGTGTCCAACTTTTACATGCATGACACCTGTATTAAGTGGTTTGTTACAAGGCCTCTGCGAGACTTGATGATATGTCCAGGAGGTCATTCAGCCATTTGATTCAGGAGTGTTAGACCAAAGAAACAACTAAAAGAGACCTTGGAGACCTCGGCCTCAGAGGTCATCAGGACAGATTGTTTACCGCTGCAGGTATGCTCACAGTGTGTATATTTGTGTAACATTGATTTGTGACACATCTCTGAGATCAAACACAATCAGCACTGTAAGCAGAGGGTTGCTGCCTTGGTGCCAGGAGACCCTTTGTTATCCCACTAAACTAGGCAGCACATTTCTGTGTAGTTCTGGAACAATCAGAAACAAAAAAAAACAGTTTTGGTGGACGCTAAAGAAAAACAACAACAACCCCTCTACACATCACTTTGCAATAGCAAAACAGGTTCTTTCATTTCTCAACATCATTTTCCACATACTGTATGGTAGGGAAAACACCCAATGGCGCTACCTATGGGCAGGGTCACCGTGAGAGTTGGGATGGAGTCGAATGTTAGACTCAAGCCAGAACCGCACACAGCTGCCTAGGCTACTCAGCCCGCATCAGTGAACAGTGGATGTTCTTGATGGCGCTCACATATAAAGCTGGACTTTAACCCAAAACACAAGTATTCACAGGTGCTGTTTTATTGTTACCGAATGCTGTCTAAAGGCTTGGATGGAGTCATCCTGTGGTTTGCCAGCTCCTCATCACTATCTGATTCACCTTTTAGTCTGCTAATCCATTCTCTCAGTGGCCTGGAAAGAAGCAAAAAAGAGTTACATCAACAAGCAGAAACCATGACACTGTTACCTCAAACACAGCGGGAGGGAGGAGGACTACCCAGTTCCTGTAGTGGAAACACACCTTAAAATCACTGCTTGTGATCAGCCTGTGGAGGCGAGCTTGATGAATATTATCTAAGCCAATCAGATCAGGAATAAACTATATCCCAAATACATTTGAGCTTTCCAAGAAAATAAAACATTTTGGTCATACTTGCACTCTCAAGACCACAATTAAATAATTTACTGTGCAAACCCCAAACTTATAAATGTACTTTGATTACACAAGACCGAAGAAAACAAAGAGGTCATGAAGAGCATGATGATAAAGACAGCGGCCTACAGTGGGGAGAACAAGTATTGATCCACTGCAGATTTTGCAGGTTTTCCCACTTGCAAATCATGCAGAAGTCTTTCATTTTTATTATAGGTTCTCTTCAACTGTGAGTGATAGAATCTAAAACAAAAACAATCACATTGTGTGATTTTTAAGCAGTTCATTTGCATTTTATTGCATGAGATAAATATTTGATCACCTAACAACCAGTAAGAATCCCGGCTCTCACAGGCCTGTTAGTTCTTCTTTAAGAAGTCCTCCTGTTCTCCACTCATTACCTGTATTAACTGCGCCTGTTTGAACTCGTTATCTCTATAAAAGACACCTCTACACACAGTCAATCAGACAAACTCCAACCTCTCCACAATGACCAAGACCAGAGAGTTGTGTAAGGACATCAGGGATAAAACAATAGACCTGCACAAGGCTGGGATGGTCTACAGGAAAATAGCCAAGCAGTTTGATGAGAAGATAACAACTGTTGGAGCAATTATAAGAAAATGGAAGAAGTTCAAGAAGATGGTCAGTCTCCCTCGGTCTGGGGCTCCATGCAAGATCTCACCTTGTGGGGCATTAATGATTATAAGGAAGGTTAGGGATGAGCTCAGAACTACACGGCAGGACCTAGTCAATACCCTGAAGAGAGCTGGGACCACAGTCTTATGGTTTCTGTCCCAAATATTAAGTTTTGTTTTTCTGATGTATCTTATGTCAATAAAATGCTAATTAATTACTTAAAAATAACACAATATGATTTTCTGGATTTTTGTTTTAGAGTTGTCACTTCTACATGCTTTATAAGTGGGAAACAAAACCTGCAAAATTGACAGCGTATCAAATACTTGTTCTAGCCTTTTGTAACTTCATAAAACCAACCAGGTTTTTCTATCTTCCACAGAGCCATGCTGTGGAAGATACTCTTATTTCCAGGTCTGTACTCTGTCACATCAAGTCTGATGCCTTGATAGTCAGAACTAAATAGTACAAATTTTGACTGTATTAACAATCTTTGTTTATTTATTGTACCAACAAATTTTACCATTTTAAAACTCCAGATCCAAATTTTCCAGAGTTCCAGATTTTTGCAGCTGTTTTTGTAATTTTTTTATTGAATTATTTAGATTTTGTTTATCTGTACAAATCATGAAAAAAACTCAAGTGTGAAGTATGTTTTTAAAGGGCTGCTTCACTAATGAACACATGGCCATTATCAAAACACCTAGACAAGTCAGATCTGGACTGGATTATCCTAAACGACATGCAGATTCTTTCTTTCAGTGATGCCTTTTAATTGGTTGTTAAAAATTACAATAAAAGGAATGTCAATGGTTTGTCTGGCATCTAAACACTGGACATAATTAAGGAATCCCAGTTGAAAGCCACTATAGAGCAAGATCTAGAGTTTTAATGAGGCGAATCCAAATACAGAATTATTAATCAATATATATATATATATATATATATATATATATATATATATATATATATAAAGCTTTTTATTTTTTAGAATTTCTGATTTCTAGGGTTAGATAATAGAACAGGAAACACAGTCTGGAGATTCAAACATCATTCCATACACATTAGTCTTTATTCCATTAATATACAACAGCATGTTGTTCCAGATCTGTGCATGTTCTCTGTAGGGCTTCAGCTGTGTGTCTATAGGACTTTTGTTTCTCTCATGAACAACACATGGACTCTTAAAACAACAGTAAAAAAAATGTTTTTGCTTGACCTGGATTTTATTTTCATCGTCTTATTTTATGTTTGTATTGGCTGTTATGGCATTTAATTAAAAATGGTGTTTTTATTCGGTTTGTGTAGAGCGCTCTGGGACAGTTGTCTGCGAAGGCACCTAATAAATAAACTACTCACTTCCAACATATTTACTTTTACACTGAAATCATTCTGAAAAGATTGATAAACCTCTCTTACTGACACCTAGTAAGATAAATGTAGACATTTTTGACAAAAAAAACCTGTCTGTTGCATTAGTAGAGCTAAACTGTTAATACCTGATGAATGGAATGGCCATGAAAAACCGATTAGGTGCAAGCCCGAGTTTAGACTTTGGGGTCATGTCATTCCTGTAACAGGGCAGCTTCTCAATAGGAAACCATTCAATATTCTGAAAAACAAAAACCACAACAAAAGATTTCCGATGAAGACATGATCTCTGAACAATAGACATTAAGCACGTCAACATATTAAAATATTCCCCTACTCTGATCTCTTTCCGTGTTTTGGGGTTGAACTTTGTATCCTTGGACACTCCTGGTATGATGTAGAGCCGTACCAACTGGTCAGTGATCTTCTGCTCGATGTACACGTCTTTGCATATGCAATTCTTGATATCAAAGCCCGTCTCCTCGAGCACCTGCAGAGCAGTTTTTGGCCTGTTTAAATCACTAATCAGAGATGGTTCTTACTGCTTTAAACTCACCAACAAGAGCTAGATAACTCACTTCACGAACTGCACAGTCATGAGGAGCTTCATCCTCGTTCACTTTCCCCTTTGGAAAGCCCCAGCCGGATTTTGCAAGGTAGCCTTGAACAAGGAGTACCTGCAAGGAAAAGCTGTACTAGTTACCACACACACACCGAAACATTCACAGCCATGAGAACGCAATGAATCAACGCTAACAAGTTGTCTTAAGTGTTGTACACCCGCTAAGTTTACTGCTTTATTTAAATAAACACTTATCTATTCACGGTTGGAGAGGTCTTTGCAACCATTGTTTGTTTAGTGTGATTAGTACTAAAAGTAAAGCCAGAACTTTAACCATCTGACATTTTGCTGTTCTGGAGCATGCAGGTGTGTATATACACAATAACAAGGGAGTAAGACATCAGCAAGGATCATCAACTGCTGATTCCCATCATTTAGGAAAGGTAATATTCAAGAGCTCTATCTCACATTCTGTAGGCCTCGGTATGTTAAACACTAACACTGAATTAGAAAAAGACTGGACAAGTAGGACTTTGTGGAAAAGCTACCAAGAAAAAGCCTGTTCTCATAAAATTAAATAAAAACTTCATAACTGGAGATTTTGCAGTGATGCTTCTAAAGCATATATTGCCATATTTGCACAGCAGCCTGTTGTCAAGCACAGCAGTGGAGGGCTGATGATTTCATCTTTGTCTGCAGTGGTTTTATGACTCTAATAAACATGCAGCAGCAGAACGGTTGCTTAGATGCTCAGACATTGTGTATTTTAGCCCAGTTGGTCATAAGTAAGTCATACCACAGCCTTACGCTTGGGACACACTACACAACTTTCACAGTGACAGGTTCTGCAATGACAGACTGGGTTTAGGGTCCCGACTGAAAGACTGAGGATCACACACTCAACAACTGGACCTGGATCCCTGGCTGCAGGTTTTTTCAGACCAACTAAACTCAACTGAACCATCAAACTCTGTTGAAAATTCACAAGGGCAACAGTTTGAAGGAACAAACATACCAGTAGGTGGCGCTAGTAGACAATATTCTCAGAATCTCACCCAAACTGAAAGAGATGCAGTTTAAAATATGTTATGTTTAACCCACAAGTGAATATGTTTTGTATACTGCTGACTGTGTCATTATTTACAGTCATGGTGAGAGTTAGGAACATGTATTAGAGGTAGTTTGTGGGTTGTGGAATGGCTGTCAGTGTTGGCTTTCATCTAAAAATATCATTTTTATCTCAACAGAAACATGTTTGGGCTGGATCGTAAAAAATAAACATTAACAATGTAAAATAAATAGGTTTATTCTATGTGGAAAATACTTTATTCAGAAATGTCAATTCGTTAAATGAAATCCTAGTATCTCTATGTTCCATATGTGGATTGTTTGGCTAAAGACCTTCCTTATTTACTGTGTTTCAGTCTTAAATATCCAAGATTTTTCTGTTTTTTGTTTGTTTTATATCGCTAAATGATTGTAATTTGTTAGTTTGTATTATCCCCAGTGCCATTATTATCATAATGTTGAATAGTTATATTTAAAGAAAAAAAACTGTTGCAATGTCCAGTCTTTGCTTCCCATTGGCTGTCGGTAACAAGCACTGGCAGTTTGGTCGGTAATCGGATCACACTACCCGACTGCATCCACATCCGCCTCTAGTTTTTAATACACTTATATGTTCAACCTAAGAACTATGTATGTAATTATGATGTCAGTAAGAGTAACACATTAGGAACTGTGCTAACTGTAAGGGCTCCATAGGACTTTACCATGAAAACAGCCAACATCACACCACTGAGAGAATGAACCAAAATGAAACTTTTGGGGAGATATTTAAAATGAAATAAAATGAACCTACTATGTTCTTAGCTATTAGGCAAAAAAAATAACACATTAACACAACAGCAACACTGAACTAACCTCTTGCTTTGATTTGTGTCTGAATGCAACATAAACTCACATTCTCAAGTGATTCATCTAAAATGATTGCGCCATAAGTGGGTACACCCATCTTGTACTCTTTCCATTCCTCGAGAACCTTCTGCACATCCTCTCCGTGTGGCAACAGAAAAGGACAATGATGGAAAAGTTTACAGCGGTCAAGAAAAATAATACCCATCACCATGAATGAGCACTTCCCACATGTGTAAGCATGTACTAAAATCACTAGAAATGTCTTGAGTGGTAGTTGACTAGAAAACACATGAAAGGATATCAGCTTTGGCAAAGTCTCGGATTCCACACTGAGGAGCTCCTGGAGTGTTTGGGATACAGAAGTCCAGATAAAACCAGTGGGCCAGCTCAATCTGGAAGCAAACACGAATAGCATTGTCCCGCTCCTCACTGGGGATGTGGAGGATGAACCGGCTATAGAAACAGACACAAAGTCATCATGTCAGGGTTCTTAAGCAGTTTTCATCACCAAATTCCATGCTTTTCCAGACTTAAACTAGCAGAACTCTTAGTCAGTTTTGACCCCCTAAAAATGCCAACATTTGCCATGACTGCACTATAGATACTTTTATTGAAGTCAGACTTTTCGTTGTCTTAAATGTGTTAAATGTAAAACTTTTGAGGGTCTGATTATCTGCCTTCTTTCAGAGTAGAATCAAAGTGTAACATCCAGTCCAGCAGGAGTTGGCACCAGCTGAAAGAGATGGCTTCACTTTCTTAGCTGTGAAACATTATCATGTTGCAGCTTTTCTTAGGGTGTCATTTTAATGGCTCATAGTGAACCAGGTTCCTTTTCCAATAATACCACATTTGCTGCGTGGTTAAACTATCTGGGCTTCCTTAGCTATAAAATCTAGTCTGCAAGTAGGGACAGAGCAAACTGTACCTTCTGAGGAAGCTGCTACAGAAGGCAGGGTCTGTTCTCTGCAGATGATTGTGCATAGAAGGACTTTTTATGAAATGAAAAACATTACAGACATTGCTGAGAATCCTCTTGATCAGACATGGCCAGACGCTTCTACAGAGCTGCTGTTCTACTGACCGTCACAGGAGAACCTTCCTGCTCAAGGCCATCAGCGTCATTGTGCAGCAATGGATCTGTTTTGTGGTTTGCAGCAAACTTTGGGATTTTATTGTTGAGCAAGTAGAAAATGTGGAATTATTCAATCCCTATCCCAGCAGGCCGGTGGACAGTGTCAACGAGCCGGTCTTGGTGAGACTACAGAGGATGCAGGATATTGACGCACTCAGGCAGTAGTAAGGACAGGAAAAAATCAAGTGTTTGTAAATCCCTGTAATATTAACAGGAGACTCGTTGGATCCAATCCCCAGAGGTGGTTCCGAGAGTTTCATGCAGTTTCAGACTGAATGCCACAAACAACAATAGCAGCGCACTGAACGATAACAAACATGCCTACTCTGATTTAGGACACACACAAATGAATCCCGTAGATAACGGAAAGCATGTAACAACATTTAGCTGATCCACAGTAGCAGACAAACAGCAGTAAAGCCAGTAAACAGTCTCCTACCTGCACAGATCATCCAGGACGCTAGAGGGGATTTCCGCTCTCTTAGTTTCCATGTTGGCTGAAAACATCACGCTTCTGTCTCCGAGTCAAAGGTAACAAACATGTTTCGGTTATATTCCCACTGTGGTTCCTGTTCTGCGCACAAAGGGAAAACTAAAGTGGTTGAGCTCCGATGTTCCCACCAAGAAAACAGACCCCTTTACCTCGAGGCTACTGCGCATGCGCAAGGGTAAACATTGTTTTCTTCTGGTGTTAGGTAGTTTCGGGTACTTTACTGCCCCTATAGGTGGATGATGAATATATTTTTGCAGAAAAGCTTCTTAGGTTGAGCAGAAATACAGGTCCTTCTCAAAATATTAGCATATTGTGATAAAGTTCATTATTTTCCATAATGTCATGATGAAAATATAACATTCATATATTTTAGATTCATTGCACACTAACTGAAATATTTCAGGTCTTTTATTGTCTTAATACGGATGATTTTGGCATACAGCTCATGAAAACCCAAAATTCCTATCTCACAAAATTAGCATATTTCATCCAACCAATAAAAGAAAAGTGTTTTTAATGCAAAAAACGTCAACCTTCAAATAATCATGTACAGTTATGCACTCAATACTTGGTCGGGAATCCTTTTGCAGAAATGACTGCTTCAATGCGGCGTGGCATGGAGGCAATCAGCCTGTGGCACTGCTGAGGTCTTATGGAGGCCCAGGATGCTTCGATAGCGGCCTTTAGCTCATCCAGAGTGTTGGGTCTTGAGTCTCTCAATGTTCTCTTCACAATATCCCACAGATTCTCTATGGGGTTCAGGTCAGGAGAGTTGGCAGGCCAATTGAGCACAGTGATACCATGGTCAGTAAACCATTTACCAGTGGTTTTGGCACTGTGAGCAGGTGCCAGGTCGTGCTGAAAAATGAAATCTTCATCTCCATAAAGCTTTTCAGCAGATGGAAGCATGAAGTGCTCCAAAATCTCCTGATAGCTAGCTGCATTGACCCTGCCCTTGATAAAACACAGTGGACCAACACCAGCAGCTGACACGGCACCCCAGACCATCACTGACTGTGGGTACTTGACACTGGACTTCTGGCATTTTGGCATTTCCTTCTCCCCAGTCTTCCTCCAGACTCTGGCACCTTGATTTCCGAATGACATGCAGAATTTGCTTTCATCCGAAAAAAGTACTTTGGACCACTGAGCAACAGTCCAGTGTTGCTTCTCAGTAGCCCAGGTCTGGGGAATGCGGCACCTGTAGCCCATTTCCTGCACACGCCTTTGCACGGTGGCTCTGGATGTTTCTACTCCAGACTCAGTCCACTGCTTCCGCAGGTCCCCCAAGGTCTGGAATCGGCCCTTCTCCACAATCTTCCTCAGGGTCCGGTCACCTCTTCTCGTTGTGCAGCGTTTTCTGCCACACTTTTTCCTTCCCACAGACTTCCCACTGAGGTGCCTTGATACAGCACTCTGGGAACAGCCTATTCGTTCAGAAATGTCTTTCTTTGTCTTACCCTCTTGCTTGAGGGTGTCAATAGTGGCCTTCTGGACAGCAGTCAGGTCGGCAGTCTTACCCATGATTAGGGTTTTGAGTGATGAACCAGGCTGGGAGTTTTAAAGGCCTCAGGAATCTTCTGCAGGTGTTTAGAGTTAACTCGTTGATTCAGATGATTAGGTTCATAGCTTGTTTAGAGACCCTTTTAATGATATGCTAATTTTGTGAGATAGGAATTTTGGGTTTTCATGAGCTGTATGCCAAAATCATCCGTATTAAGACAATAAAAGACCTGAAATATTTCAGTTAGTGTGCAATGAATCTAAAATATATGAATGTTAAATTTTCATCATGACATTATGGAAAATAATGAACTTTATCACAATATGCTAATATTTTGAGAAGGACCTGTATAGAAGAAATAAATTAAGTTCTCGATCGTAGAAAATAAGCTCACTAGTCATTGGCTGTTTGTTTTGGAGAATTTGAAAGGCGGAAGTCGGGGGCAACGTTTCAAAGGGCGGTAGGGGACAGTTTCATCTGATGAAACTAACAGAAGCATTTGAGAAGGAAATTGGCAGTATCAAACTAACCAGACTTGTTAACAATATGAAAATGTTAATACGTGCAGTCAACAGAGCCCAACAAGAAAAAAAATAATTAAAATGACAACTTTGGCAGAAGAAAGGATAAAAGCTACGTTCCAGGGTTATTTCAGTTGTACCATTTATTATGACTATGGAAGCTGTGAAACAGGAAATAAGATGAGGGATTGTATCAGAAGCAACAAGATTAAAGACTAGACACCAGTGGAAAGTGGAGGAAAACACAATGATAGTTAAAAAGAAAAACTTTATTGCATTTATTTGTCATATTGTGAATGTAACAGTATAAAGAAAAATAAAAATGATAAAAAATGGGCAGTTGTTACAGCAGTAGGAAAGTTTCTAAACATGAAGGAAATCCAAGCGGACCAGATCCACTCTATACCAAGTTCAGCTGAGGAAACAGAAAATGCACAAGAGACGGACTAAAGTATACAGGTCCTTCTCAAAATATTAGCATATTGTGATAAAGTTCATTATTTTCCATAATGTCATGATGAAAATTTAACATTCATATATTTTAGATTCATTGCACACTAACTGAAATATTTCAGGTCTTTTATTGTCTTAATACGGATGATTTTGGCTTACAGCTCATGAAAACCCAAAATTCCTATCTCACAAAATTAGCATATCATTAAAAGGGTCTCTAAACGAGCTATGAACCTAATCATCTGAATCAACGAGTTAACTCTAAACACTTGCAAAAGATTCCTGAGGCCTTTAAAACTCCCAGCCTGGTTCATCACTCAAAACCCCAATCATGGGTAAGACTGCCGATCTGACTGCTGTCCAGAAGGCCACTATTGACACCCTCAAGCAAGAGGATAAGACACAGAAAGACATTTCTGAACGAATAGGCTGTTCCCAGAGTGCTGTATCAAGGCACCTCAGTGGGAAGTCTGTGGGAAGGAAAAAGTGTGGCAGAAAACGCTGCACAACGAGAAGAGGTGACCGGACCCTGAGGAAGATTGTGGAGAAGGGCCGATTCCAGACCTTGGGGGACCTGCGGAAGCAGTGGACTGAGTCTGGAGTAGAAACATCCAGAGCCACCGTGCACAGGCGTGTGCAGGAAATGGGCTACAGGTGCCACATTCCCCAGGTCAAGCCACTTTTGAACCAGAAACAGCGGCAGAAGCGCCTGACCTGGGCTACAGAGAAGCAGCACTGGACTGTTGCTCAGTGGTCCAAAGTACTTTTTTCAGATGAAAGCAAATTCTGCATGTCATTCAGAAATCAAGGTGCCAGAGTCTGGAGAAGGACTGGGGAGAAGGAAATGCCAAAATGCCAGAAGTCCAGTGTCAAGTACCCACAGTCAGTGATGGTCTGGGGTGCCGTGTCAGCTGCTGGTGTTGGTCCACTGTGTTTTATCAAGGGCAGGGTCAATGCAGCTAGCTATCCTCCATAAGACCTCAGCAGTGCCACAGGCTGATTGCCTCCATGCCACGCCGCATTGAAGCAGTCATTTCTGCCAAAGGATTCCCGACCAAGTATTGAGTGCATAACTGTACATGATTATTTGAAGGTTGACGTTTTTTGTATTAAAAACACTTTTCTTTTATTGGTCGGATGAAATATGCTAATTTTGTGAGATAGGAATTTTGGGTTTTCATGAGCTGTATGCCAAAATCATCTGTATTAAGACAATAAAAGACCTGAAATATTTCAGTTAGTGTGCAATGAATCTAAAATATATGAATGTTAAATTTTCATCATGACATTATGGAAAATAATGAACATTATCACAATATGCTAATATTTTGAGAAGGACCTGTATAATCTTAATAGTGTGGCATACATATTATCTCACACAGCTGCAAGCAAAAGGCTGAGAAACCATTACTCTAAGACTAAATGAGAAGAAGAATGGAACCACACTGAGGGGTTCTAATACTTTTGTCAGTTCCTGTAGAGAATCAAAGAGCAAATCAAGCAAGGCACAAAAAATTTCCATAACATCCAATTTTACACCTTTAGCTGTAAATGTTAATGATCTCAAGTGGTCATGTGATACTGATGGTGGCTATGTAGCTGCTGTGAAAGACATTATGGAATATACTAAAGCCAACCAGGATTATTATTTGAAGCATTCTGGACATAAAGCAGGATCAAGCAACTCAGTAAGTGGGCCAATTCTTACTCAGGTTTTTGGAAGCATATATGGGTTATGTTGATAACCTGGTTCTGGGAGGAGCTAATATTGTCTAATAAAGAGATAGTAAAGGGACGTTTTTCAGAAAGATGTGGAAAGTTGGACTGAGATGATATATATGGTGAAATTGTGTGAATAAGATCAACCTTAACCTGCCACTATTTCAGCTTTTGTCTACCATTTCTGTCATTTCAGTACCCAGGTATCCACATAGACATGACCAGTGTGAACATCCCAGCACATCTCTGAAACCAGTTTTCAAAAGCTGAGAAAGAAGGCTAAAAGAAAGGACAAAATAATAAAGGTCAAAGAAACCATATTATAGACAAAATAGGTTTACTTTAATGAGCAATAAAATATACACATCAATATTACATTAGTAAATGTACTCAGAACAGTTAAAGAACACACTAGTATTATACAAAACTACAGCTGCTAGAAACATTTGTCAACAATCTCCATGTTAACTCCCTGCAGAAATTAGGTGTTCAGGATCCAAATGTTAAAGAAAATTAAAATCAAGAACATGCTCTGCTTTCAGAAAACACTTAAAACGAGTGTAAAACTTTAACTGAGCACTGAATCAACACAGCAGGAGGATGAGGCCCAAACAGTATCTGAATGTTGCTGGGATTCTCTCAACTATGGTGTGGATTCTACATGAAATCGATCCCACGGATCCTCCGGGCCAGTTGAATGTCCCGTGGGAACACTGTCACTCTCTTGGCATGGATGGCACACAAGTTAGCATCTGACAACAGTAAAACGAGAAAGGCCTCTGCAGCCTGCAAGCACAGAGGTGGTCATGTTTCAGGTTATGTTCTGTAGAGGTTTAAATATGTTGTCTTGTATATGTGTTGCTTATTGTGCTGAGTTTTTTTTTGATATATCAAACTGTATCCTGCTAAGGATAAAGTGTGAAATATGATTTTTTTTCCCCCTTCCTCTTACCTAATGTGGTCTTTCTTCTTCTTTTTTTTTATCTCATACCAGTGACAGCCAAATATTAGTATTTGAAAGTTTGGACTAAAACTGTTTTACACTTAGACTTCCGTGAGTTCCGATGACTGTTACTATTTGAATGATGGGACCACAACTGCCTCATTCAACCAACCTCAAGGATTAATATTATCATTTTTCTTCTAGCACAGGATGCATTTCTTACCACAGAGGACTTAATGATCTAATTACCTCTATTAGAAAGACTGGATTAAAACCAGCTCTTACCAGTAAACCCCAAGGATTATTAATGTCATTTGATTTGATTTTCTGTATCACTGTAACGTTTTTCCTCATGTAAAGCGCTTTGAGTGCCTTGTTGCTGAAAAGCGCTATATAAATAAACTTGACAACACATACCCAAGGAGGAAGAAGCTGCAGAATCATACAGTGTCTTGCAAAAATATTCACTCCCCTTGAACACTGTCAGATTAGGTCACATTACAAGCAAAACATTGTGCATTGTATTTGGATTTTCCTGTAGACCAACATCAAGTAGTCCATAATTGTGTAGAGAAAAAAAGATGCATGAATTCCAAACATTTTTACAAGTAAAAATCAGAAAACTGCATACCCATTTTTATATTGCCTAATTTTCAGCTTTTTTTAAATTAAAAATCCACAGGTGCAGCATGCATTTGTATTTAGACCCCTTTACAGTCATTCCCCTAATAAAAAACCCAGTGCAACCATCCATCCACTGTTTATACCCGGTTGTCCTTGCAGGGTCCTCTTACAGGGTAATACAGAGATACACAGCACAAAAAGACCATGCTCGTCAGTTACAGTCATGTTTTTGGATGATGAGAGGAAGACGGAGTACCCAGAGAAAACCCACACATGCACATTGAGAACATGCAAACTCCATGCAGAAAGAGCTAACGGGATTCAAACCCAGTTCCACCAATTGTCTTCCAAGGTTACTTAACTAGTAAACAAAATCCACATGTGTCATTTAAAATCAGAATAAATGCAGCTGTTCTTTGAAGGCCTCTGTAGTTTGGCTTGGTGGACAGGTCAGTTTTAGGTAATAGAACCATTACTTTATAAGATTTAAAACTTCTCACAGAGCACTCTTTAAAAGAGGAAAATACACATTGTATCTAAAAAATAAAATAGAAGCTGCAACAACCTAGTTGCATAAGTGTGGACACCATTAGACTAATATTTCGTTAAACTACCTTTTGATTCAGTTTTGGCCCCAATCCTTCAGATGTCAGCTAGTAAAGCTGAAGAAGGATTTCACCATCACAGTGAGTCCAAGCAGAGAACTAAATTAATGCTGTGTTCATTAACCTCGGAAGTCAGAACTGGGATGTCAGAGTTTACTTCATCTCTGAGTTGTAGCGTTCCACTTTCCTGCTTGTTTTCGTTCGTATTGCTAGCAACTGTAACAGCAGTGTTACAACAATAACAATGACAATAAGACAGTTCTACGCAATATTTCATGCATTTAGCATTGAAATATCTTGTCTTATAAACACTGAAAATTAGTACATGTATGACTGACTAAATGTTGCATAAATAATAAAGAACTGCTAAAAACAGTCACATGCGAGTAGCAGCCATCTTGAACGTGGAAGTCAGATATGGTCGCGTTACGCCGACTTTCTGACTTGTAATTCCGACTTTCGCAGACGTTCCAGTTGAAATTTCCTACTTGGAGGCCGGAAATTCCAACTTCCAAGTACAAATGGAACGCAGCTTTACATAAGAATGATGTCTTGGAATGGTCTAGCCAGTTTGCAGAAGTAAATCTGACAGACAAGGGCTGTGGACAGGTGATGTCCTTAAAATCTGATAGATTTAAACAACTGTTGCAAAGCAGAGCTGCCAAATATTTACTCATGAAGCATTTTTTCATAACTAAGAATAATTGGAATGTATATAATTGACTTTGAAGCGGTCTGTATATCTGGATTGACTTTAGCGTTGTAAAGAGCCTGGAGACGATATGTCTTGTGAATTGATTCTATATAAATACAGGTCCTTCTCAAAATATTAGCATATTGTGATAAAGTTCATTATTTTCCATAATGTCATGATGAAAATTTAACATTCATATATTTTAGATTCATTGCACACTAACTGAAATATTTCAGGTCTTTTATTGTCTTAATACGGATGATTTTGGCATACAGCTCATGAAAACCCAAAATTCCTATCTCACAAAATTAGCATATCATTAAAAGGGTCTCTAAACGAGCTATGAACCTAATCATCTGAATCAACGAGTTAACTCTAAACACCTGCAAAAGATTCCTGAGGCCTTTAAAACTCCCAGCCTGGTTCATCACTCAAAACCCCAATCATGGGTAAGACTGCCGACCTGACTGCTGTCCAGAAGGCCACTATTGACACCCTCAAGCAAGAGGGTAAGACACAGAAAGACATTTCTGAACGAATAGGCTGTTCCCAGAGTGCTGTATCAAGGCACCTCAGTGGGAAGTCTGTGGGAAGGAAAAAGTGTGGCAGAAAACGCTGCACAACGAGAAGAGGTGACCGGACCCTGAGGAAGATTGTGGAGAAGGGCCGATTCCAGACCTTGGGGGACCTGCGGAAGCAGTGGACTGAGTCTGGAGTAGAAACATCCAGAGCCACCGTGCACAGGCGTGTGCAGGAAATGGGCTACAGGTGCCGCATTCCCCAGGTCAAGCCACTTTTGAACCAGAAACAGCGTCAGAAGCACCTGACCTGGGCTACAGAGAAGCAGCACTGGACTGTTGCTCAGTGGTCCAAAGTACTTTTTTCAGATGAAAGCAAATTCTGCATGTCATTCAGAAATCAAGGTGCCAGAGTCTGGAGGAAGACTGGGGAGAAGGAAATGCCAAAATGCCAGAAGTCCAGTGTCAAGTACCCACAGTCAGTGATGGTCTGGGGTGCCGTGTCAGCTGCTGGTGTTGGTCCACTGTGTTTTATCAAGGGCAGGGTCAATGCAGCTAGCTATCAGGAGATTTTGGAGCACTTCATGCTTCCATCTGCTGAAAAGCTTTATGGAGATGAAGATTTCATTTTTCAGCACGACCTGGCACCTGCTCACAGTGCCAAAACCACTGGTAAATGGTTTACTGACCATGGTATCACTGTGCTCAATTGGCCTGCCAACTCTCCTGACCTGAACCCCATAGAGAATCTGTGGGATATTGTGAAGAGAACGTTGAGAGACTCAAGACCCAACACTCTGGATGAGCTAAAGGCCGCTATCGAAGCATCCTGGGCCTCCATAAGACCTCAGCAGTGCCACAGGCTGATTGCCTCCATGCCACGCCGCATTGAAGCAGTCATTTCTGCAAAAGGATTCCCAACCAAGTATTGAGTGCATAACTGTACATGATTATTTGAAGGTTGACGTTTTTTGTATTAAAAACACTTTTCTTTTATTGGTTGGATGAAATATGCTAATTTTGTGAGATAGGAATTTTGGGTTTTCATGAGCTGTATGCCAAAATCATCCATATTAAGACAATAAAAGACCTTAAATATTTCAGTTAGTGTGCAATGAATCTAAAATATATGAATGTTAAATTTTCATCATGACATTATGGAAAATAATGAACTTTATCACAATATGCTAATATTTTGAGAAGGACCTGTAAACTGAAACTAGTGGGGATGTTGTTGGAACCCTCCTGTCAAAGAAGACTGAATGTTGAAATTCAGCTTCAGAAAAGTATCAGATGTACACACTTCCACCATCAGGTTATTGCACCGTTTTTTATTTTATTTCTCTGTTTTAACAGATTTGTTTTCCAGTTGCATTGTACAGGATAAATGTTCAATAATATGTGGGATAGTTTGGAAATGTAATCGTTTTATTTTTTACATCGACAAGAACCTGGCAGTTTAACAGGGCTGTGGGCATTTTTCAGAACGTCTGTATCATACTGAAGTAATTTGTAACTCTTGAGAGTGTTTAGCAATGCTTGTTTTAAGCTTTTTGTTTTAACCAAACTCCATGCGTTTTAGTATGGACAATACATTATTCCCTCAGTATGAGAAGCGCTGCTTACCTCTTGCAGAGCCATGAGAGCAACGACCTGCCAGCGGAGATAGCTAGTGGAAAAACTTTGACACACCTCCCGAACCTAAGCCAGGGAGAGAAATCAGGAGCAAACTTTATTTCACACAGAGGTGAAAGGAAACACACAGCTGCAGGTACATTTTCAGTGTAACATCAACATTTATTTGGAAATGAAATGGGTGTAAATAACTGTTCTGTGGATTCATCTGGTTGTGGTTCTGTGACATCCAGTTTGCATCAAGGTTTTGTTCTGGTTTATGTTGGATGGATTGCACTAAGGCTATAACATAATGAGTGATACAGGGTGTGTTTAGTATGGTTGAGTCATGTCTGACCTCTGCCCCCCCACCCCCTGCTTTGTGCACCTAAAATATTCTGTATAGAAAAACAAAAAGCTAAAAAGCCAGACTAAAAGGAAAATATCATGCTGATGCCACATTTTTGTGCCCTAGTTAGCAGTTAAAAAGATATACTCTGACACAAGGTAGGCCTTATCTGACTCACCAGTCGGGCGAATGACGTCTTTCTGATGAGAAGATCGGTGCTCTTCTGGTACTTCCGGATCTCCATTAGGGCCTTGGTTCCTGGTCGGAACCTCCTCTTTTTGGGAGATGCGGCAGAGCTTTCTGTGAGGCAGATGCAGAGCGTTCTTTGCAAGGAAGTTGAATTTTCATTACTAAAACCTCACACTTACCATCCTACCAATGCAGTTATAAGTTGGAAAGTACATTTCTTTACAAGTCTGGACAGATCAGAAATAAAATCAGTCATTAACTGAGAAAAAAACAAAGCTGGATTTCCTGTGTACAAGAAAGAAACACTTAAAGCTCTTTTTACTCTCAACTCTAAAGGCATCTTCCTGCCTCTGACTAATGTGTGAAGCAGCTGAGACAGAATAGATGTTTGATTAAGCATAAAGTATTTAGCTCTTTGCTAGTAAAAGATAGTGTCGAACCATTTCCTGTGTTTTGGTCAAGATCACCAGATTTCTATTTAAAATGTCCTGGTATTTCAAAGATTTCATGATGACCTGCAATCCAACAAGGTTCCCAGGGCCTTCAGTAAAGAAAAAAGTCCACAGCATCACAAGTCCAGTTCAACCTGGATTTAAATTTCTATACAGACAAAACTGAAATGGCCATTGTGTGATTTTTTTAAACAGCGTGCATTCAAGTCAGTAAGTCAAAAACCAAAATATTAAATTCAAGGTGTGATGTAGTAAATCATAGATAATTATTTCTATATATTTTAGATTTATTTATAGAGGTAAATCCCATTGAGACATAGGGTCTCATTTGCAAGAGCTACACATTTAAACAATGACATTTGACATTGTTGAAATCAACGCACTAGACACTAAACATTTTCACATACTTTTCCAAATCTGGAAATGGTAAAAGAAAGTTCCCTACTTCTCTAGACTGCATAGGAACCCTGCTTGGAGATCTTTATTTTACCTCCCTGACCATCCTGTTTACCATTCATGAAGGCAAGAAAAAGGAGAGATGTGTGTCGAGCTGCTCGATGTCTAAGAATAGACTAGTATTCTAGCCCCATTAGTTCTATCATCTTACTTGGAGGTTTAGATGAAGGTCCACTTCTTCTCGGGGATCCACGTGTTGATCTAGGTGTTCCGGGGGTTGGCACTGGGGGGCGACGAACAGGGGTTTTGGGCTTTCTACGGTTTCCAGGTGAATAGCGAGTCATCTTGTCCGACACACAGGTGAAGAGCAGAAGAAGAGAAGTAAGGAGGCCACAGTTTTGCTGGGAGAATCAGGAAAGCCCTCTTTCTGTCATTACTTCATAGGCTTAAAGTACATGTCACCAACACATTATGTCACACATGCAAAAACATCACCATGTTGAGCTGGACACAGTGCTACTCTTCCTACCTCATGGTGAAAAGTCAATCCATGTACTATTTTTGTAAACATTTTGCTCTTATTGAACAGTTTTGCTGTGTACCCTAGCTGGCTAGTAGTGGACTACAGAGGGGGCTTTTTATGGCTGCCTTTCAACAATAATTTTCTTTTTGCCAGTATTCCATAAAAGCCAGATTTGTGGAGTACACGCCTACTTGTACAGTCAACAGATTCTCCAGCTGAGCTGTGGATCTCAGCAGCTCCTACAGAGTGTCCATGACTCCCCTCTCTGATTATTGCCTTCGGTGACCAGTTTGTCAATGTAGAGCAGGTGTCTGTAACCCACAGCTCCACAGCTGGCTCTTTGACCCCTCCTTTCTAACAAAACCAAATAAGAAACAGTTTTTTTAAAATGATAAAGCCAGTAAGAAAGGGTGGTTTTAGCAGTTCTTCTGCATGTTTTTAGGTAATATCTGCACTGAATATTTACAAAAAAAGGGTACCAGTGGTACAAGGCTTTTAAGAGTACCCATCTTGCTTTATTTTCCATATGGAAAAGGTTCACTAAGCTGGCCTCATTCTACAAAATTAAAGAGTTTTTGGTCCTTTCAAAAAGGTAGATGATTCATTTTCTTCTAAAGTTTAGTTTTATTTCCTTAGCTTTCAACATAAAATATTTCATTTAATACATATTTCTATTTTTATTTTCAGGCTCTAGACAAATTTTATTTTGTAGCAGCAGCAAAAGTGGCTCTTTAAAATTGAAGAGGTTGCTGACGCCTGGTGTAGATGGACCATGTCTCGGTAGGTTTGTAGCTGTGCTCCACTTTCAGATGATGGATTAAAGAGCGATCCATGAGATAACCCAGCTTCAAACTTCTCCAGAACCTTCTCCCTGACCTGTCTGCTGTGTTCGTGGTGCTGTTCGTTCTCCAACAAACCTCAGGCTAGAAACAAAACAGCTGCATTTATGCTGAGATTAAATTTCACATAAATGGTCTCTATAGGTGACTTCTGAAGGCAACTGGTCGCATTGGATTTTTATGGGTATCAAAGAAATTGGAGTTAAATACAAATGTTCCACTTTTCAGACTTTTGTTTTTAAAATGGTTTTGAAAACCTAACTACTTTGAGTTAGTTCAAATAAAATACGTCACAGTTTGAGGCTGTAATGTAATGAGACGTAAAAAGGTAGAGCTGGGATTCTTTTGCCTGACACTTGCCTAAAATCATTATTTTATTCAAACTCTTTTTTGCTACATGCTTTACTTTAAAACGTGAAGAGCTACATGATAAATAAATCTGAGAATGTCTGGTAGGTACTGTTTATCAATACGTTTTCACACGGGTGGTGCAACGTCGGTTTTTCAGAGTCATTCTGAATTAAAGACAAACAGCACAAAAATATCAGACATAAAATGTCACGTTAAACCTTCAAATGTTTTCTTACCTTATAACAAATGGAAAAAGTACCAGCGACGGACACGACTCTCGTATTCTCTGTTGTTAGACTCCACAGACTGCACAAGCTCTAAATTCAAATGATACTCTGGTTTCTGCTCGACCAATGATGTTAGACCGAACAAACAATGGAGGCGGGACGTCCGGCTTTATTTCCGGGTTACGGCCAATGTTCTTCTTTTTCTTTGTACTGGGCAGACTAGACGCGTCAATGGCGTAGCCAGACACAAATCCCCATTTTCTAATACATAGATTAATCCCGCGCAGATACTGCAAAGGTTTCTCTATTCTGGTCCAGCTCTGCAGGTTCAGAATTTTGTGCTTATTGAAATCTTTTGCTCCTGTTGAACCTAGCTCTCCAAACAGCTGCGCTGACAATAGTTTTTACAGTCAAGAAAGATGCATCGTTTGTTTCATATTTACATTTTTTCATCTTGATGCTTTCCTCCCAGAGTCAGGCCACTTCTAAGGCTGCACTGACCAATTCTCAGCTTAGTAACTATATAGAGTTTTTTTTCTCATTTTAAAAATAAGTCCTTCCATTTTTAATCACTTCTCATAGGTTTTGCCATTTACCTATTTTTGTTTTCCATGTAATCTGGGGAACAACACAGCAGGTTAAAACCTGTTCTGTCCTGTGTAACAGCTGATGTTTCTTTTTTCTTCTTCTTGTTTTCAACCCTTTATTGAACAATTCAAAATAAAGAAAATAGGTTATTTATTTTAAACATTATGCAAATAGCATATAAATATACAAAGTACAATACAAAGATACAAAATAGTCTCAGCAATCCTGAATGCACAAGACATGTCAACTTAACGAGAATATATTTGGTATAGTTATTTTTCCTTATTTGTTTATATATTTTAGTAATGAGGATTGAGTCTCTTGGTGATGTTTGGCTCTTGTCACAATGCATCCAAAGTTCTATAGTTTTGTTTATGTTCACTAAAAACAAACAAAAAGAAATGTTGTGAATTAATGGTTAATGCAGAACCATCATCATAGTGGGATTGCTTCAGAATCAGTTGTTTAAAGAAACTTTATTTCCCCCAACTTTGAAACCTAGCTATCCATATCTCTTTCTTTGGATTTGTTTTCCTGAATTTGTTTGTTTGAGTACACACAGCCGGGGTTAGTAAATGTCTGAAATGATTTTCTACCACTGAGACTCACACAACGATGTATGTCTTCTGCAGTGATGATAAGACAAACATCTTAGTCTAGCGAACAGACTCTCACTATCCACACTCTGGTGTCTTTACTCATTTTGTATTTAGTAACAGAACTCACTGGTAGAGAGGACATGCTTTTCATCGATGCTCTCTAAGTCATACCATCGTCGCCAAATGCATGTCTGAGTGAAGATGTGAAGTAAAACTCATGGTGGATACATTCATCGCTTTAACAGAGATGAAGCTGATAACTCATGTCTGAAAAGGAATTAAAGGCACAGTCACTAAAAAGGAAGTTACCAAACTACAGTTTATCATATCCTGAGTCAACTGACTCATCAGGTTCCATCTTCCCAGGTCACATGTAATACACTGTAAAAAGTAGAAGCATTGTAGTTCCTGGCTCATGAATACTGTTGTTTCTTTTGATAATGATCAGAGCCAGAAACCACTCAATTTTTAACTATTCTAACATCACTCCTTAGCTTTCTCCTGAAGAGTCATTTCAGCTGGAAGAACCAACAATTATTCAGTTTGGGCCTCTTTTTACAGTGTGGATCTGAAGGCTCGGCTTGTGTTACACAAATGAAAGTAAAAGTAAAAACTGCTGAAAAGCACTGTCACAGTCGGACACAACGAGCCACAGCTTTGCTTTAAGCTCTCAGTCTTCACGTCAGAATCTGTACCTACCATGCTGCACAGTCTAAACCCCTGCCAGCAGCAGAACGGAGGTTTCTGCTTTGAGAATAGCCGCAGGTAAAACAAACCTTTATCATTTCATGCCAAAAAAAGTCCCGGACGTTAATGCTTGGGTGGTTAAACAACACTAGTATGAATATTTCTGCTTCTCTGTCTGTACTTCTTGATCTTTTCCAGAAATGCAGTTTTGGAGTCCACTTTGTTAGAGGAGACATGCAAAGCTCCCAGTGCCAGAAAGACAGGGACCACTATTGCTGGGATGGTGTATAAGGTAGGAAAGTTCCTTTTAGATATACACTCCACCTTTTTTGGAGCTGTGTTTTGTGGAAGACCTACTAAGACCTAATAAAGCTTAAATACAATTTTATACTTTTTGTATTAAGTGTTTGCTGAAAGTTACATTCCTGGTGGGAGCATTAGGTGAATGTTCAGAAGTAAACATAAGCTGCAGCCTGGTTGGGTATCTCCTTTCATTGTTCTTAGGATGGAGTGGTTCTGGGGGCAGATACCAGAGCTACTGATGATATGGTGGTGGCTGACAAAAACTGCATGAAGATTCACTACATTGCTCCAAAGATCTAGTGAGTACAGTTGTTCAGTCAGTTTGTTCATCCCTTTTTCGGAATGAGGCTAATGGGACTTTTTTTTTTGCAGTGGACAGCAGGGACATATTTTCTATAGTTCTTCATAATGATTTGCTAATAACTAAGGCAGATAATGAATTTCCCAAGTTTGTTTTGTACTTCATATCATACAAAATGAATGAAACTGTATTGAGAGGAAATTGACCTGAGCTTTTTATTGCATTCTTTTTCTGAGCATCAGTCCAGCCCTGACATTATCTTCCTAAAGGCATGTTACTTTTAGTACACAATCACACATCCATACATACATATATACATGGGCCACTAATCAAACCAGAGATATAAATATTCACAACCCCTTTTTGTGTTTCTACTGTTGTCCGATTGTTCCGCAACTTTAAGGGTTTTATTACAGAACCTATTTTGATTATCTCTGACTGTTCAACTCACGTCTCACTTTAACTCATAAAATAATGTAAAGAGTAATTATCAGACAAAAAATGTAATCTACGATAAATATGACATGTAGAGATGAACTTCATGCATTAACCATACCAGCTGTTTAACTGTGCTCTATGTTCTGCAGCTGTTGTGGAGCTGGCGTGGCTGCAGATGCAGAGATGGCCACACAGATCATGGCATCCAACGTGGAGCTGCACATGCTCAACACTGGCCGACCCCCTCTTGTTGCCATGGTAACCAGACAACTGAAACAAATGCTGTTCAGGTAAAGTCTTCAATGTTGAAATGGGACCCAAAGCAAAGCTTTGGAAAATGAGGAACAGAGTCAATTCATAGTGAGAGCTGCATGGAGAAAAAGCAGTTAATGTCAAACCATTGTCAAGAAATAAATAATCCAGAGCAATATTATCTGATTCCAGTCCTCAGGGGCTGGTGGCCAATATATTTTAGATATCTACCTGCTACAACAAAGTTAATTCAAATGGGTAATTAACCTTCTGCAGAGGCCTGATAATGACCAGTTCATCTAAATCAGATATCCTGTACCAGGAAACATTGAAAACCCACAAGGACTGGAATTTGGCACCACTGATATAAACATCGGTTCAGAACGATCTGACCATGCTTGGACAGAACTCAGTAAGGTTTAAAAATGGGATCTGGAACTGTTTTATCTGCCTTAGTTTAGTTGTCTGAATGGAATCTATCCTGGAACACACAAAAAGACCATCTACCTACTGAACATGACTCCTCTCACACATTCCCTTCCATTCCATGGCAAAAACAGACAATCCATGAGCAACAATGTTATATCAGACACTGAAATCAGCTAATATAAAATGAAATAGCTGTCATCTTTTGTTTGTAGTAGGATCCAAAAGCAGGCAATGTAAGCCAGGGTTAAGTTAAACTGTTATGATTTGTGGGTGTTTTTGGGTTTTTGTTGGTCTTATTTCACAGTTGAAGTTTTGAATCATGTTTCTGTTATTTTTCTACTCATGTTATAGTTTTAGTCTTGTTCATGTTTTGTCAAGTTTGGTTTTTGGATCTGGTTATGCTTTAGTTTCATGTTTTTCTGGTTTCTATTAGTTTGTATTCAAGAGTCTCTGATTTGCTCCAGTCACGTTTTGTTCTCTCCTGTCTGTTAATTAACTTTATTCGGTTCACCTGCTCCAAGCTAATCTGGCTCCTTTCTTCACCTGGTTCACGCTCCATATATACACCTCCGATCTGTTTATTCCTTGTGGAAACATTTTCTGGATCATGCTATGCCTGTCTTGCCTGCTCGTTTATAGTTTTGTTCCTGCCTCTTCTGTAGTGAGTTTTTTGTTAATTAAATCATTTTTCACTTACCGTCATGCTCCTTACTAGTCTGCATTCTGGGTTCCTCCATTGCACAGAGCCTAACAGAAACAATAATTTAATAAACACAAAAGGGTCAAAACTAACAGCACTGCAAGGAAGGACTGCATGGACGAGGAAACTGGAAACAACGGGCATGTGGAAGTGATCAAGTGGGAATAAGAAATAAGCCAGGGAGCTGAGGGAGAAGTGAGCAGGATCTGATCAGAGAGAGATACAGGGAAGAATTCTTAGACATAATCTAAATTTAACAAAAAAGAGCAATGAACTAGGAAATAATTTAACAAAGCGATTAACTAAAATGGGAACACCAAGAGAATGTAACAGAGAAATGGAGAAACAGAAACATGAAAGAAACTCAAACACCGAACACAAAAGGATCATGACAATAGCTGGGAGAAGAGTGGAATATTTTAGCTAGAGGTTAGAATGCAATGATTGAAACTAATCCTGATGTGTGATTTGTTGCAGTGCTGCTGAAGGGTTAAATTATCTGCATCTTTAAGCTGACCTGGCCTTTGTGACATTACAAATCATTTGTCTTCTTTACTTATTTTCTGTTGCACCTGTCATGTTGCAAAAGTATTCACATCCCTGTTTTCATATTTTGTCACATTAAAACCATAAAACTCAATGTATTTAACTGGGACTGTATCTAATAATTCAAAACAAAATAGTTCATAATTGAGATGTGGTGGAAGGAAAACAATATATGGTTCTAAGAAATATTTGCAAATAATAATCTGAAAAGTGTGGCACGCATTTTTAATAAGGCCCCTTTTATCTAATACCCCTAAAAAATCTAGCGCTGCCAGTTGTCTTCAGAAAGTCACCTAGTTAACAAATAAAGTCCACCTGTGTGTAATTTTATCACAGTAAAAAGGCATCTGTTTGTTTCTGGCCTCAGGAGTTTGCTAGAGAGCATAAGTGAATCAACAGCATCATGGTGACCAAGGAACGAAGCAGGTTTTATTCACCACTGGGTTATTTTTTAACCTCTTTAGACTGATCATTTCACTAGAAATGAAAAATTGGAAATTTACATAATTTTACCCAAATGCATTTAATGTCCACTTTTACAGAGCCTTGCGAAAGAATTCGGCCCCCTTGAACTTTTCAACCTCTTGCCACATTTCAGGCTTCAAACATAAAGATATAAAATTCTACTTTTTTGTGAAGAATCAACAACAAGTGGGACACAATCATGAAGTGGAATGAAATTTATTGGATGTGTCAAACTTGTTTATCAAATAAAAAACTGAAAAGTGGGGCGTGCAATATTATTTGGCCCCCTTGCGTTAATACTTTGTAGCGCCACCCTTTGCTACAATTATAGCTGCAAGTCGCTTGGCGTATGTCTCTATCAGTTTTCACATAAAGAGACTGAAATTCTTGCCCATTCTTCCTTGCAAAACAGCTGGAGCTCAGTGAGGTTGGATGGAGAGCGTTCGTGAACAGTAGTCTTCAGCTCTTTCCATAGATTCTCGATTGGATTCAGGTCTGGACTTTGACTTGGCCATTCCAACATCTGGATACGTTTATTTGTGAACCATTCCATTGTAGATTTGGCTTTATGTTTTGGATCATTGTCTTGTTGGAAGATAAATCTCCGTCCCAGTCTCAGGTCTCTTGCAGACTCCACCAGGTTTTCTTCCAGAATGGTCCTGTATTTGGACCCATCCATCTTCCCATCAATTTTGACCATCTTCCCTGTCCCTGCTGACGAAAAGCAGGCCCAAACCATGATGCTGCCACCACCATGTTTGACAGTGGGGATGGTGTGTTCAGGGTGATGAGCTGTGTTGCTTTTACGCCAAACATGTCGTTTTGCATTGTGGCCAAACAGTTGGATTTTGGTTTCTTCTGACCAGAGCACCTTCTTCCACATGTTTGGTGGGTCTCCCAGGTGGCTTGTGGCAAACTTTAAACGAGACTTTTTATGGATATCTTTGAGAAATGGCTTTCTTCTTGCCACTCTTCCATAAAGGCCAGATTTGTGCAGTGTACAACTGATTGTTGTCCTATGGACAGACTCTCCCACCTCAGCTGTAGATCTCTGCAGTTCATCTAGAGTGATCATGGACCTCTTGGCTGCATCTCTGATCAGTCTTCTCCTTGTTCTAGATGAAAGTTTAGAGGGACGGCCGGGTCTTGGTAGATTTGCAGTGGTCTGATACTCCTTCCATTTCAATATGATTGCTTGCACAGTTCTCCTTGGGATGTTTAAAGCTTGGGAAATCTTTTTCTATCCAAATCCGCCTTTAAACTTCTCCACAACAGTATCTCAGACCTGCCTGGTGTGTTCCTTGGTCTTCATGATGCTCTCTGCGCTTTGAACAGAACCCTGAGACTATCACAGAGCAGGTGCATTTATACGGAGACTTGATAACACACAGGTGGATTCTATTTATCTTCATCAGTCATTTGGGACAACATTGGATCATTCAGAGATCCTCACTGAACTTCTGGAGTGAGTTTGCTGCACTGAAAGTAAATGGGCCCAATAATATTGCACGCCACACTTTTCAATTTTTTATTTGTTTAAAAAGTTTGACACATCCAATAAATTTCATTCCACTTCATGATTGTGTCCCACTTGTTGATTCTTCACAAAAAATTAGAATTTTATATCTTTATGTTTGAAGCCTGAAATGTGGCAAGAGGTTGAAAAGTTCAAGGGGGACGAATACTTTCACAAGGTACTGCATATTACAGTGGCCTCCACTCTATACTTCCCTTATACTTTATGTATACTAAGTTTCTCAGCTCTACTCAAAGCACATTTCCAGATAGTAGAAACAGCTTGCTCTCAAAACCCTCAAAAATAATATGAGGCAATATTAACTACCCAGCTCCACTTAAAGGGTGCTGAGATTATGATCTGCCAAAACAAACGCTTTTCACGGTCAGACTTATTCACTCAGTGGCAATAATTATAATTGCAATAATAATAAATGTAGAATTTTTGTTACAGAGCAAATGAGAAAGTTTGCATGACATTTTCCTTCCACTAGCAACCCCTAAGGTTTCAAGACTGGACATCATGTTTTAACAGTGAAGTTGCTAAAATGGTTAAAATCTTCTTTTTTCTTTGATCTGGACAACTATGACTTTTACACACATTCTAAAGCACTGGATTCAAGCTCCAGTCCTCAAGAACACCTGAATTAATTAGGTAATAAGCAGGACTCTGTCAAGCAATGCTGAGAAGGCATATCAGCCATTTGATTCAGATATTTTGGACCAGCTGGGACGCATCTAAAGTTTGCAGATCACTGGACCTTGGGGACTGGAGTTTGACACCCTGGGTCCAAGGTATAATTCTCGGCTGAATAGATGTTTGCTCATGGGGTTTTCCAAAATAAATTATATAATCTAAAGAGGAGTACATGACCTTTGAAGCCTTTTTAGGTTATTTTATAATGATTTTCTATGTCTGATGTTTCAGGTACCAGGGACACATGGGTTCATCAGTGATTGTTGGAGGAGTTGATGTGACCGGAGCTCACCTGTACAGTGTCTATCCACATGGCTCCTATGATAAACTGCCTTTCCTCACAATGGGTATGTTTGGGTTTTTTTCTTTTTGAAACAAAGGAGGAGGAAATAAAATGTGCTAGGGAAATGAGAGAACTCCAAGAGGAAATATTCTGGCTTTGTAAAACATCTCAGGTAATTGAATTAATAGCACACATATTTTTTGTTAGTGGGTAAAATAATTGGAAACTGGGAAAAAAAATAGGTAATAATAATAATAATCAAAAGGCCTTCATCTCACCCTATGTTTTGTCTCGTCTATTTAACCAATAGACAACTCTCCTACGTCTCCTACATCCTATTTCCAATGTATCCACTATCTCTTCTCAGAAGATGTCCAAATCATCTCAACCTTGCCTCTCTAACTGAATTTCGAAACCACCCACACTCAGTTGTTCCGCTGATCTGCTCATTTCTAATCCTGTCCAGCCTGATAACCTCTAGTGACAATCTCAGTATCTTCAACTATGATATCTCCAGCTGGGCCTCCTGTCTATTGGACAGTGCCACTGTTGCCAAACCATGTATAATAGCAGGTCTCACTACGGTCTTATAGACTTTCCCATTCATTCTAGGAGCTATCTCCTAGAATGGAGAGGCAGATCCTCTTCCCCACTTGTTTTTCTTTTTAAATACACTCAACACCACATTTGGGCGCGCCGAGGTAGGTTTGGGGTCTTTCCACACACCCGCTCGCTGTTGCATGTCGGCTGCTGGGGTTGGGGGTTGGGTCTTGGGGGTCCATTGGTGTCAGGACTTTTGTTTCGGCTCTCTTGGGATCGCTTGGATTTCTTTGGATCTCAGTCCCTGGCTTCGGTGCCCGGTCCATCGGCCATGGGGGGGCTTTTGGATTGAAATAATCCCAAAGCAGTTTCTGATAAAGGGCTGTTGCCTTGCAGCAAGACGGTCCTGGGTTCAACTCCTGGCCGGGGGTCTTTCTGCAAGGAGTTTGCATGTTCCCCCGGTGCATGCATGGGTTCTCTCTGGGTATTCCAGGTTCCTTCCACAAAGACATGCCTGTTAGGTTAATTGGTCTCTCTAAATTGCCCTTAAGTGTATGAATGAGTGTGTGTTTGGTTGTTTGTGTGTTGCCCTGCGATGGACTGGTGGCCTATCCAGGGTGTAGCCCGCCTCTCGCCCGTAGACTGCTGGAGATAGGCACCAGCTTCCCCGCAACCCACAATGGAAGAAGTGGTATAGAAAATGACTGACTGATAGCTTCTGATAAAGCTTCTTTTATAAATATCAAGCAGAGCATTAAAGCGTTAGCCGAAATGCTTCATTTGTGAAAATAAATCTGTTGGGCTTCTTCTTGGCACTCAGACAACAATTCTGAGTGCTACTCTGCCGGAAACATTTTCCTCCACCTTTCCCCTGCTTTCACCACAGATTACAATGTCACCCCACCCCATCAATAAATCATTGACCTCAAGACATTAGACAGTAATGAAGCTATAGGTAATCAATAGTTCAATATTGTTTGCATTAGTGTGGAAATTTGACTAACTAGCTTCCCTTTATACTTGCTAATGCAGACCATTAAAACTGTTGTTTGGTAGTAAAATAGGTACAAGTGTTGATTAATCAGTCTTTAATTTAAAAGACAGAGTTACTGTGAGGCAGTTCTTAGCTTAGTGGTGAAGCTTAAAAAAAAACTTTATTTATCCCAAAGGGAAATTAAATGTTGTTGTAGCTCATTATGTAGGTTTCTTCAGAGAGCCGTTGTAGATGTTGATGGCTGTGGGCAGGAATGTCATTCATAACCAAGGTATAAAAATAAACAAGGTTTGAGTTTCACTTCAAGAAGATGTAAATATTTTAAAATGGATTGCAAGCTCATTATGGGTTATATTGTTTAATGTCTAAATTGTAATAATAAATGAACATTGGGTTGTTTTTAACAATTTGATACAAATCTTTATTTAAACTTGGAGTCACAACAGAGATATTTATAGTAAATTACTTTGTTATTAGTGGAACTGTAAAATATTATGAAAATGTCACGTTCTTGTGTTGTGTGTTATTATGACTTTAGGCTCTGGAGCTGCTGCTGCTGTTTCAGTATTTGAGGACAGATTCAAACCAAACATGGAGGTATGGCTGATAATTTGTAATCTTTTTAAAACATGATCTACACCATAAAGGTAACAGTGGGAATAATAAATTACCAAGTATGGTAAAGTTGTAGTGTTTGTTTTCTTGGTGGGTGGTGATGGGGTGGACAGTCAAATGAATGTCACTTTTTCATCTGGCCTATCATTTACTGGTGCAGCTGATCATTAGGCAGATCAGATGTGCCGTGCAATCTATAGGGCCTTTGAAAACTACTTCCACTCATTTAACTTCTTCAGATTTTGTTATAGCTATAAATTTAAATGTATTTTATTGGAATTGTATGAGACAGACCGACACAACATAAAGCAAAACTGAGAAGAGGAAGGAAAATGATACTTGGTTTTAATTTTTTTACATAAAAAATTGCATGCAGCCCCCTGGAGTCAATAGTTTGTAGAACGACTGTTTGCTGGAATTAAACCTCCAGGTCTTCTGGGGTATGCCTCTACCAGCTTTGCACATCTAGATAGTTCAAAGTTTGCCCATTCTTATTATCAAAATAGCTCAAGCTTAGTCAGATTGAATGAAGAACCCAAATTAAACATTTTTATCCAAGTCTTGCAATATATTATGAATTGGATTTAGGTCTTTGAGTGGGCCATTGCAACACATAAATGTGCCACAATCTAAAAGGTCCCTTTTAACTCGTATGGCTGTATGTTGAGGGTTGTTTACTTCCTGGAAGGTGAACCTCCACTCTAGGTTTTCCCCCAGGATTGCCATGTATGTCCAGGGGTTGGACAATGAAACTGAAACACCTGGATTTAGACCACAATAATTTATTAGTATGGTGTAGGGCCTCCTTTTGCGGCCAATACAGCATCAATTCGTCATGGGAATGACATATAAAAGTCCTGCACAGTGGTCAGAGGGATTTTAAGCCATTCTTCTTGCAGGATAGTGGCCAGGTCACTACGTGATACTGGTGGAGGAAAACGTTTCCTGACTCGCTCCTCCAAAACACCCCAAAGTGGCTCAATAATATTTAGATCTGGTGACTGTGCAGGCCATGGGAGATGTTCAACTTCACTTTCATGTTCATCAAACCAATCTTTCACCAGTCTTGCTGTGTGTATTGGTGCATTGTCATCCTGATACACGGCATCGCCTTCAGGATACAATGTTTGAACCATTGGATGCACATGGTCCTCAAGAATGGTTCGGTAGTCCTTGGCAGTGACGCGCCCATCTAGCACAAGTATTGTGCCAAGGGAATGCCATGATATGGCAGCCCAAATCATCACTGATACACCCCCATGCTTCACTCTGGGCATGCAACAGTCTGGGTGGTACGCTTCTTTGGGGCTTCTCCACACCGTAACTCTCCCGGATGTGGGGAAAACAGTAAAGGTGGACTCATCAGAGAACAATACATCTTTCACATTGTCCACAGCCCAAGATTCGCGCTCCTTGCACCATTGAAACCGACGTTTGGCATTGGCATGAGTGACCAAAGGTTTGGCTATAGCAGCCCGGCAGTGTATATTGACCCTGTGGAGCTCCTGATGGACAGTTCTGGTGGAAACAGGAGAGTTGAGGTGCACATTTAATTCTGCCGTGATTTGGGCAGACGTGGTTTTATGTTTTTTGGATACAATCCGGGTTAGCACCCGAACATCCCTTTCAGACAGCTTCCTCTTGCGTCCACAATTAATCCTGTTGGATGTGGTTCGTCCTTCTTGGTGGTATGCTGACAATACCCTGGATACTGTGGCTCTTGATACATCACAAAGACTTGCTGTCTTGGTCACAGATGTGCCAGCAAGACGTGCACCAACAATTTGTCCTCTTTTGAACTCTGGTATGTCACCCATAATGTTCTGTGCATTTCAATATTTTGAGCAAAACTGTGCTCTTACCCTGATAATTGAACCTTCACACTCTGCTCTTACTGGTGCAATGTACAATCAATGAAGACTGGCTACCAGGCTGGTCCAATTTAGCCATGAAACCTCCCACACTAAAATGACAGGTGTTTCAGTTTCATTGTCCAACTCCTGTAGCTCCATCCATCTTCTCATCAAACCTGACTAGTTTCCCTGTACCTGCTGTTTCATTGTGGAGAGGGTATGTTCTGAGTAAGGTGGAGACTTACTTGTCACCACACATTATATTTTGCATACAGACCAGAAAGTTCAGTTTTTGTCTTATCTGACCAGAGCACCTTCTTCCACATGTTCACTGTGTCCACTATAAATGGCGTATGGCAAAATACAAACAGGACTTCATGTAACTTTCTTTCAACAATGGCTTTCTTCGTGCCACACTGAAAGGATGCTGGCCTTTGCTTTCATAAATACCAGCAAACATAAAACTGCTATTCTTCTTCTCTTCTTGTCTGCTGTTAAGCTGGAGGAGGCAAAGAAGCTTGTAAGGGATGCCATTGCTGCAGGAATTTTCTGTGACCTGGGCTCAGGAAGCAATGTGGACCTGTGTGTCATAACTGAAGCTGGAGTGCAATTTTTACGAGGTTATGACAAGCCCACAGCAAAGGGTCAAAGGTGAGCAAACTCAGGGATGTCTGTGATGCAGTGAATTATAGATGTTGATAAAATGATTTATGTCATTTGGTCTTGTTGTTTTTCTCTCTTTTCTCTAGAGAGGGACAGTACCGGTATAAGCCCGGCACCACAGCTGTCCTGACCAAGACTGAAACCCCACTTTCTCTGGATGTTGTTGATGAATCTGTTCACATGATGGACACTGCATAATACATCTGACAGATAAACTTTCTTGAGAATAATTGGTGTAATGAAATAAACTGAATCAGAACAATGGCTGATAAAGTGTTTCACATTTTGTTACACAATCACTTGTGATGAGTAAAGAGGTTATTTGGAAACCAATAAAACATATCTGGACTTCAGTAGTTTCACCACAGTGTTTTCAATTCTCCTTCCAAAAACTAGAACAATCTCAGCAAAGAATATTGTTGCATTAGTAACTGTTTTATTTTCTAAAATGTTAAATAATTATTAAAATGTACGTGCTATAGTTTTATCATACACCACGCAGAAAATCTCTTTAATTTTGAACAAAATTGGTAAGTCAATGGTAAGCCAAAAAGGTCCCTGTAGTGGTGTTAGGATTTCTGCCGCTGATATTGTCGAGGGTGGATCTTGGGTCGGACCAAAGTGCAGACAAGAGCTCGGTAAGCGCATCTTAGTAACTTCCTTGTTTATTCACAAAGTCCAAAAACGTAACAAAAACACTGCAGGGATGAAACAAAGACAAGATCAAAAACTTGCGCAAACCTGCAGGTACTCATGGCAAGGCATAGCATAGACAAAACGTAGCATAGTCGAAGCATAATATTACAAAGCGAAGCATAAACAAAGCATAGACGTGGTAGGGAACGGGGTAGTAACAGAAGGAACCAGCGAGGAACTAAGCACACAGAACAACTAATATACACAGAGCACAGAGAGGGAAACAAAAGGCAGGTAATCAAAGAAACAGGGAACAGGTGTGACAAGGAACAGGTGAAACAAATACAAAGGCTGAGGATCGGTGAAAGGACTGAAACAGAAAACACAAACTAAGCAAGAGAATAAATCAGAGGAGGAAATAAAGAACTAGAATAACTATGAACTAAAGTAAACAGAGAAACTAGAGGAGAACATAGAAACAATAACTTAAGAAATAAACAAAGAGCCATAAGGAGAATCAAAATTACAAAATAAACCAACAAGTCCAAAATGTCACTCCATGACAGATACAGGTCCTTCTCAAAATATTAGCATATTGTGATAAAGTTCATTATTTTCCATAATGTCATGATGAAAATTTAACATTCATATATTTTAGATTCATTGCACACTAACTGAAATATTTCAGGTGATACGGATGATTTTGGCATACAGCTCATGAAAACCCAAAATTCCTATCTCACAAAATTAGCATATTTCATCCGACCAATAAAAGAAAAGTGTTTTTAATACAAAAAACGTCAACCTTCAAATAATCATGTACAGTTATGCACTCAATACTTGGTTGGGAATCCTTTTGCAGAAATGACTGCTTCAATGCGGCGTGGCATGGAGGCAATCAGCCTGTGGCACTGCTGAGGTCTTATGGAGGCCCAGGATGCTTCGATAGCGGCCTTTAGCTCATCCAGAGTGTTGGGTCTTGAGTCTCTCAACGTTCTCTTCACAATATCCCACAGATTCTCTATGGGGTTCAGGTCAGGAGAGTTGGCAGGCCAATTGAGCACAGTGATACCATGGTCAGTAAACCATTTACCAGTGGTTTTGGCACTGTGAGCAGGTGCCAGGTCGTGCTGAAAAATGAAATCTTCATCTCCATAAAGCTTTTCAGCAGATGGAAGCATGAAGTGCTCCAAAATCTCCTGATAGCTAGCTGCATTGACCCTGCCCTTGATAAAACACAGTGGACCAACACCAGCAGCTGACACGGCACCCCAGACCATCACTGACTGTGGGTACTTGACACTGGACTTCTGGCATTTTGGAATTTCCTTCTCCTCAGTCTTCCTCCAGACTCTGGCACCTTGATTTCCAAATGACATGCAGAATTTGCTTTCATCCGAAAAAAGTACTTTGGACCACTGAGCAACAGTCCAGTGCTGCTTCTCTGTAGCCCAGGTCAGGCGCTTCTGCTGCTGTTTCTGGTTCAAAAGTGGCTTGACCTGGGGAATGCAGCACCTGTAGCCCATTTCCTGCACACGCCTGTGCACGGTGGCTCTGGATGTTTCTACTCCACACTCAGTCCACTGCTTCCGCAGGTCCCCCAAGGTCTGGAATCGGCCCTTCTCCACAATCTTCCTCAGGGTCCGGTCACCTCTTCTCGTTGTGCAGCGTTTTCTGCCACACTTTTTCCTTCCCACAGACTTCCCACTGAGGTGCCTTGATACAGCACTCTGGGAACAGCCTATTTGTTCAGAAATGTCTTTCTGTGTCTTACCCTCTTGCTTGAGGGTGTCAATAGTGGCCTTCTGGACAGCAGTCAAGTCGGCAGTCTTACCCATGATTGGGGTTTTGAGTGATGAACCAGGCTGGGAGTTTTAAAGGCCTCAGGAATCTTTTGCAGGTGTTTAGAGTTAACTTGTTGATTCAGATGATTAGGTTCATAGCTTGTTTAGAGACCCTTTTAATGATATGCTAATTTTGTGAGATAGGAATTTTGGGTTTTCATGAGCTGTATGCCAAAATCATCCGTATTAAGACAATAAAAGACCTGAAATATTTCAGTTAGTGTGCAATGAATCTAAAATATATGAATGTTAAATTTTCATCATGACATTATGGAAAATAATGAACTTTATCACAATATGCTAATATTTTGAGAAGGACCTGTATTATACCATAAGATGCCCATCCTTCTTTGTTAAATAGTTCTAGCTCAGTCAAATTGGATGAAAAATATCTGTGAAGATCAGTTTTCAACTCTTGCCAAAAATCTAATCCAGATTTAGTGCTGGACTTTCACTAAGCCTTCCTAACACATGAAGATGTTTGGATCTAAACCAGTGGTGTCTAAACTTTTTGTCATGTGGGCTAAAATTGTCAAGTCAAAAGTACTCGTTGATCAAAAAACAAATCTTTTAAAAACTAAGTTCACCTAAAATAATATTTAACTTTTTTTCATCTGTTCAACAATAAACAAAGCATGCAATATTAAAAATGAAACAAATATAGAAGATTTTCAGTAGGAAAGGGATGTATAAATCATTGTCGATTCCAAACTTTAAAAAGGCCATCACATTTGTTTCATTAAAAAAACGGCTTCAAGTTTTCAAATAATTTTAATCGACCCCCCCCCCCAATAAAAAACCATTGAGTCTATTCTTGACAATAAATGTATAAATAAATAAATAATAAATTGGAAAAAAATGCATAACGTCTGGTTGTTAAAATATAAATACTTTGTGTTGTACCTTAGCTCTTCCATTGTTAGAAGATTTTAATTTGTCACTAATTTTGCCCTGATGAAAAATAAAAAGTCTCAACCTGCATCAACCATCTGTGCTGGTGGTCAGGGCCTCCAAACGGCTCCAGGACCTAACTTTAGACAGCCCTGGTCTAACCCATTCCATTTTAGCACTGGCTGTGTGTTTAGTTGTTGGAGTACTGGATCAGCAGGTGTGGATCTATATGGGGGCAAGAGCCGTGCCCCCCCAGTTGCCCCCCTATTTCTATGTCCTTAAAATACTTGTAATTACTAATCGCTTGTTTGTCCAAAAGCCTCTTACAGTCTTCAAATTAAACATTAATTTGCCAAACATATATAAGTATAGATATAATCTGAGGTCGCTGAAAAACTTACGTAACTTACTTAGTTACGGCCCTGCATTAAAAACTGTCTGCCTACCGCCCCGCAGCCGCACTTGCGTGTCTCTCAGGCACATTAAGGAGGCGTTCTTTCTGCAGCCCAGCAGAGGGGAGCAACTGAGCTGTTCAAGTTTCTGCAGCTAAAGTCAGTTTGTCCAGGTGATGTTTTAACACAACCGTAAAGGCAACTTAAGTTTGCAATGAATAAAATGTCAGCTGAAGTGACCGACTTTGACTGTGTAATATGTTTATTAATCATTTGATGACAATGACTCACTCGTGTGATTTCTAAGAACATTAGCATATTTCCCTTGTAAGTTTAGCTTACAATGAGCATGATAACAGTTAATGAAAAGTTTATCTATGAAAACATTTTTTGCATTTGATTGTTTTAAGGGCTGTAGTTTGACTGATGGCTCTATATGATCAATGTTACAGCAGTCAGTCAGTAATTTTTACTGCTTATTCCATAGTGGGTCGCGGGGGAGCTGGTGCCTATCTCCAGCAGTCTGTGGGCGAGAGGCGGGGTACACCCTGGACAGGTCACCAGTCCATTGCAGGGCAACACACAAACAACCAAGCACACACCTAAGGGCAATTTAGAGAGACCAATTAACCTAACAGGCATGTCTTTGGACTGTGGGAGGACGCCAGAGTACCTGGTGAGAACCCATGCATGCACAGGGAGAACATGCAAACTCCATGCAGAAAGACCCCAGGCTGGGAATTGAACCCAGGACCTTCTTGCTGCAAGGCAACAGTGCTACCAACTGCGCCACCATGCAGCCCCATAATATTACAGCAATGAGGCACAATTAAACCACGTTACATCCTTTCCGTCAGATTGGGAAAATAATTACTTGGCTGCCATGAGAATAAGATTTTTAAATTTCAATGCTGGTGTGACCTGTGTCAATGTGATCATTTCTGGTTTCATATTGTAGACTTCTTGTGGTAATAAGTGGGCTTTTTTTCAAATATTAAGGCTTGCACATTGCAGATCACAATGAAAAACAAAATGTAAAAGTTTTCAATATCTTTGGCAAAAAAGTGAGGAATGAGAAAGAAGAAGAGAATGTGAGATTTGAGGAAGTGTGATGGCCACACCTGCAGCCACACAGTCGGTAACCCCGCGAACCAACACCTTTTTACTTTGAGTTTCTTTATTTCATGCATACATCACACTCATTGTAGCACAAACATTTAGGTTTGTTTGTGCATTTTCATTTGTGCAATTTGTCAGACTGGACTGGTTTCCACCCAATTTGGCTTTTTTTGTTGGACATGTTGAGCTTTTGGGTGGGTTATTAAAATATGGTCTGCTTTCACGACATTTGGACGGTTTCGGTTTTTAGCAACTATTCATGGGAAAATTCTATCAAAATAGTTGTCATTGCGTGGCAGAAAAGTAAAAACCTACACATCTCAAACTTCTGTGTCTTTTTACTCATATCAACAGTTCATTTAGTTTGAAAAAGACAAACAGTCCAACTTGACATCATCAGTCATTGCTTATTGATCTGGTGAGACGGTTTCATGCTGCGGGTGGAAAATATAAAAGATATCCAGAAACCTAAAACCAGACATTCGTGTTCTACATGTTCTGTCAGAACATGCACAGACATTTTTAAAGGCAGGTGCTCAAGCCTAAAACAGGCAATACAGGTCCTTCTCAAAATATTAGCATATTGTGATAACGTTCATTATTTTCCATAATGTCATGATGAAAATTTAACATTCATATATTTTAGATTCATTGCACACTAACTGAAATATTTAAGGTCTTTTATTGTCTTAATACGGATGATTTTGGCATACAGCTCATGAAAACCCAAAATTCCTATCTCACAAAATTAGCATATTTCATCCGACCAATAAAAGAAAAGTGTTTTTAATACAAAAAACGTCAACCTTCAAATAATCATGTACAGTTATGCACTCAATACTTGGTCGGGAATCCTTTTGCAGAAATGACTGCTTCAATGCGGCGTGGCATGGAGGCAATCAGCCTGTGGCACTGCTGAGGTCTTATGGAGGCCCAGGATGCTTCGATAGCGGCTTTTAGCTCATCCAGAGTGTTGGGTCTTGAGTCTCTCAACGTTCTCTTCACAATATCCCACAGATTCTCTATGGGGTTCAGGTCAGGAGAGTTGGCAGGCCAATTGAGCACAGTAATACCATGGTCAGTAAACCATTTACCAGTGGTTTTGGCACTGTGAGCAGGTGCCAGGTCGTGCTGAAAAATGAAATCTTCATCTCCATAAAGCTTTTCAGCAGATGGAAGCATGAAGTGCTCCAAAATCTCCTGATAGCTAGCTGCATTGACCCTGCCCTTGATAAAACACAGTGGACCAACACCAGCAGCTGACACGGCACCACAGACCATCACTGACTGTGGGTACTTGACACTGGACTTCTGGCATTTTGGCATTTCCTTCTCCCCAGTCTTCCTCCAGACTCTGGCACCTTGATTTCTGAATGACATGCAGAATTTGCTTTCATCTGAAAAAAGTACTTTGGACCACTGAGCAACAGTCCAGTGCTGCTTCTCTGTAGCCCAGGTCAGGCGCTTCTGCCGCTGTTTCTGGTTCAAAAGTGGCTTGACCTGGGGAATGCAGCACCTGTAGCCCATTTCCTGCACACGCTTGTGCACGGTGGCTCTGGATGTTTCTACTCCAGACTCAGTCCACTGCTTCCGCAGGTCCCCCAAGGTCTGGAATCGGCCCTTCTCCACAATCTTCCTCAGGGTCCGGTCACCTCTTCTCGTTGTGCAGCGTTTTCTGCCACACTTTTTCCTTCCCACAGACTTCCCACTGAGGTGCCTTGATACAGCACTCTGGGAACAGCCTATTCGTTCAGAAATGTCTTTCTGTGTCTTACCCTCTTGCTTGAGGGTGTCAATAGTGGCCTTCTGGACAGCAGTCAGGTCGGCAGTCTTACCCATGATTGGGGTTTTGAGTGATGAACCAGGCTGGGAGTTTTAAAGGCCTCAGGAATCTTTTGCAGGTGTTTAGAGTTAACTCGTTGATTCAGATGATTAGGTTCATAGCTCGTTTAGAGACCCTTTTAATGATATGCTAATTTTGTGAGATAGGAATTTTGGGTTTTCATGAGCTGTAAGCCAAAATCATCCGTATTAAGACAATAAAAGACCTTAAATATTTCAGTTAGTGTGCAATGAATCTAAAATATATGAATGTTGAATTTTCATCAGGACATTATGGAAAATAATGAACTTTATCACAATATGCTAATATTTTGAGAAGGACCTGTATATTCATACTATTAAAATAAAAAAACAGGATATATTTATGCTTTTATAACCTTGCTTTTCTTGGCATTATGCTGCAAAATTAGTCAAATAAATCAATGTTCTGCTATGCATCGTAATCAAAAGAGACTCACTGAATCAGCTGGGCAAACAGTAAATATTATTTGATTGACAGAGTTGAAACATTACACTAATAATATTCCATTATCAATATAACATACCACACTTCCATGTAGCTCAGCTTAAGACCTGCCTTTCATTTCAAATCACAAACCTACTTTAGGTACTTAATGTTAACATTGGGTCTATTATTATGCTAATAAAATCAAACAGACAGCTAAGTAACATTTTCCTATGTATTCATCATTTTGTGTTTGCTGCTTTATATCATACAACATTATATTTAGCCTTCTACATATATTAGCCTGTAATGTTAAGTAGCTAGAAAAATGATTCCTCAACCGTCAGAGTAGAAATGCTTGCATGAAAAGAGTTAAAGTGACTTTTACCAACACAGAACAGAATTTGGCCAGCATGCTGTAATTATAAAATACTGTATGTTTATTTCTATTCTTAACACTTTATTGTGAGAGTTAGGCTACTAGACGTTCAGAAAAATGGTTGTGGTCATGCTTTTTCTTTTCTTCTTCAGGCTTTACCATCAAAATAATCAAGTGAAATTAGAGAAATGGTCTAATTTCTTTGTTTGGTTGTATATCTCCCTCTCTTTCTCTCTTCATTAAACCTGACACACATAAGTCAACAGCTGATGTGTAATGTTTTTAGCCACGCTATGTTAACCATACACGGTTATTGTGTGACACCACTTAACGCGGCTGTAAAAATTGAATTAGATCATTCTAATTGTCACTATATATTTTTTAGATCAATCAACTTCAATGTAGAGGGGCAGCATTGCCAACCTGTCTAGACCTTTTGTGCCTCCTTTGTGCCCCCGCATGTAAAATTTTCTAGATCCGCCACTGTGGAAGAGGAACCTCTATCCCAACCCTCTGACATGTTTTCTCACTGTATTCCAGTAATCTATGCCATCATCCATCTCTGACCAGTATCCTTGTCTTTGCTGAGAAGCGTCCCTACAGCATGATGCTGCCACCTTGTTTCACTGAGGATGGTGTATTCTAGGTGGTATAGTCCGAGCTACCGCACCCTGTTGGCGGTCAGACGTCTCAGAGCTCCTCCGGTCCTTGGTCCCCAGAAGCGATCACACACTCTATCTAACACTGAATCTTAAATGAATGACTCTCAGTTTCTAACTTTTAGCTCCTTTAATCTAAATTAGGCAGAGGAATGATTACAGAGATCAGCGCTGAGGCTCCCGTCTTGGACCGTCGCTGTCTGAGTAAGGATGACGAAGAGCCTCGATGGAAGGTCACATGTAGTTTTATATCTGGTTCTCCAATGCAATGGATGTTCCCTCCCTCAGTGATTATCAGTAGACTATGTGTCACCATTGTGGTGTCTATCTGTTAGATTATGTAGTAGCAGGTGTCCATCCTTAATCTAAGTGTGCTGTAGCTTTCTAATCAAACCAGTTATATCAGCTGCTCCACTATTAAACCCAGTGACCCATCATCAGGTCATTCATGACAACCCTTGGGCCATTTATCCTTGTAATATGTGTCGATGAGCATTCTTATCCTATTCTAACAAAAGAGAACATTAGAACTTATACTTTATATCACTATGGTATAAATGGGAAAAACAGCTATGAGTAATTTTAATAAAGGTTATTCCCAACTTCATTCAGTGCTAGATTACTGTCACATGTAAGGTTTGGAAGTAGGCCTTAAAGTTCAGTTTTGATCTCAGCTAATGAGAGATCCTTCTTCCACACGTTTGCTGTGTTCCTTACATGGCTTAAACAAGTCTTCCTTCAAGTTATGAGAGCCTCTGAAATTTTTAGGACTTTCTTTCAATATTAGTTTTCTTTCCCCCATTCTCTTGTGGAGGCCAGATTTGTAGAGTGCTACACTATTGGATTCTCTCTTTTTTTAACCTGACTTTCCACTTTTGTAGCTTCTCATTATCTACTCGCCAAGTTGTCTCGCACGAATGTTAAATCAGCGGCTAATATTTGCATGAGTTTCTTCCTGTAACTGAAAGGCGGAGACATCCCGGAAAGCCACAGTGGATCTCTTCCATACCAGTCAGCCGGCGTACGACCAGGCTAGAACTCCTTTGCAGCGAATGACATCGCCTCTTAAACTGTGCAATATTCAGCACCTTAAATGAGTGACGACCTGTCAGATGAGCAAGTTTATTATACCAACACGTTTTGAAAACATTTTTATAAAACAACAACAACACATAAACTGGTAGACAACATCGCTGATATGTCTATGTCCACCACAGAACCCGGCACGCCGCTTGCTTTGTGTAAATGGTGCTGAGCTAAAGAGACAAAATGCGTAAAGAAAACACTAGCCTTCCATTTGTTGTACGTATTTGACAGACACTTATTTTGACCAATCAGGTAGAAGTATGTGCCCGCTGGGTCTTTCTCTAGATCTGTAAGCTAGAAGAAGCGCAGCAGCTCCTCTGGTTTAATATCTCAGGTCTGTCATTATGGCGTTAGATCGTGGTAGAACCCGCAGCTGAGCAACATTATTACGACACAGCCTTTTCCTTACGGGAAGTGGGCGGTTCTAAACAAGAACCTCTGGAAGGGATGTGACTTACTGGCTCCCCACAATTAGGCAACTTATTTCGGAAAGTGTAAAATTTTGAAGCGCTTAAACATGCTAATTGTTTAGCAGCGGGGTAAGTTGTTTTTCTTTCTGCCTAAACGTAGAAACAATCTAGTTAACTGGCGTGACAGAGTTAGCTTGCTATGCTAAGCATGTGCCAAGTAGCTCTTATACGTTGCTATAAAAAGGGCCATGAACGTTTTGTCTGCATTCCTGTTGAACAATACACTTTAGATAGTGTTAGCTCGTTTGGATAAGTTATTTCAGCCACCAAGACAGACGCTTTGGTGACTGAACGGGATGTAAACTCCTGAAACTAGGGCCGTCATGCTACATACAAACATAAACTGTGATGTGATCGATGTGGTTGTTGTCTGTCTCTCATGTCAGTCTCGTGAACTTGATCGACACGATGTCTTCGGTGGTGCTGCAGTTGTTTGGATTGGCTCTCCTCACCTCTGTGCTCCTTGCTGAACACGGTCAGTTTTGTTCCTCCCGCTTTTCCAGGGAATATTATCTTTCAGGAAGAGGATACAGATCTATCTAACAGTGCGAATTCTTACTGCAGAATTATAGATATGCTGGATCATCTTAGATCTGAGGTCAAACTTCCAGTTGCATACATGAAATGAGGCCTTTCCTGACTGCTTTGCTTGCTAGCTTGAAGGAATTGTGTTTGTCCTTCATTCCTTCTTAATGGTTCCTTTGAATTTCAGGGAGAACTGTCATTAAAGCCAAGGGAACCAACACTAAGACGAGGGACAAAAATGTTGACATTCTAGGGAGTATTTGCTATCTAATGTTTATAAAACCATAAATATTTCTCATCAGTTTTATAGTGTAACTGACTGATTCCTAATAGTGCGGGGTTTTAATAGGCCACTGTTTCAGGGGACTGAGTTCTTTTTTGGTCCTGTAGTTACAAAGATCACAGAGTCTGCAGTAACTCACTGGTTAGGAATACTTTTACCGAGTGTACTTTTATCACTGTTCGTGTAAGAGGGTTACACTACATACATACGTACATGAGTGCAGTAATGGCTGATTGTAAATTACTTCGTTTTCAGTTTCTACTCATTTTAGACTCAGTTTAAGGCAAGTGTTTGGGGAAATAGCAGAAGTGGGCTTACAAATGATGTGGACAGCATTTTTTATAAATAGATAGAGAGAAACCATGTTATTGCATCACTATTATGTACTACATTATGATTAACCCACATTTTCCTGACTCTTGAATTTTTTTTCCCCCAATACTCTTTGAGCTTCAAAGACTAAAAATAGTATAATTTGTGTGGTCATTGATTAAATACAGGCCTCAAACAGCACTGGCATGCAGAATTTGCATCCATGTTACTTGAAATATAATATCTTACCAAATATCCAAGCAGTTCTTTGCAATTATAATAATGTACACATTCATGTCGAGATAAAAAATGCAATTTGATATATTGTGCAGCTCTAATACCAATACATCGAGTTTAGAAAGGCATTACTTTTATTGTTCTTATATATATATATATAATATGAATATTCTCGTCATTATAAATTTAATCATAGTAATGTTTTCGTAAATCTTTTTGTCTTTTATTTTTAAACTGAAATAAAACCAACATCAAACCAACTGCACAGCCTGGCTGGTTATCAAAGAATACCGAGGTTTAAACAGTTAGTTTCAATACAGTTTCCAGTGTATATGAGATTCCTGAACATATGGCAGAATGAGGGACGTTTTCTCCAGCTGTATGGAGCTCCCCTCCTTCTCCACCTGTAGCTGTGCACTGTGGGCCAGCTGGCTGAAAGTAGTCTGCTGCACTTTTTCTTCTAATACATCAAAGACAAATTTGTCTAATTCCAAATACATCTGGTTTAAAAAAAACATCATAATGTGTAAACCACTGGCGTGTCAGCAACTATTATTAATGTATTTTATATTCATGTTTTAATTTAATGTTTTAATATATTAATACAAGCTGGCAGCCTGAGCTGGTAGTCCAGCTAAATAACCAGCTATTATCAGCTCGTCAGACTTGTGTTTCTCATAAAAATGTTCTGCCCAATAAGCATATTTACTCTATTCTATGTTTGTGCTTAAGTCCTTGTATTAAAATCAAAAAAGCAATACACAATGTTATCTATGGTATTGTTATTTTAGCAGAGGTAGTAAGAAGTGTTACAATTCTGTATTTAAATGAAAGCAATTTGATTGTTTTGTATTCATTTTTGTGTAATGCTGTGAAACCTTAGTATTATTTCTCAAGGTTACTATGGCAGAATGTTGTGCTGCTAGATGTATCTCAGATTAGATTCATTCCACACAGTGTAATTCAATCTTTTATTTCTTTCTATTTAGCTGATTATAAGCTACAGCTAGTGAAAATCAAATCAAAATGTTTCTATAAAAATAGAATATTACATCATAGTGTTTGTTATGACCATGTTATACACAACCATAGAGCAGACTGCTGACTTGTTAGTGGTCCAGCAGACGGCCATCGACACCTTCCACACGAAGTGTGAGCAACAAAAGGTCACTGTTAAGGAAGCTGGCCATTTGTGTCCCATGTCCTTATCCATGACACAGCTTGCAACTGTTGCATTCCTCATGTTAGGCCACTCATAAACCAGAGACATCGTAATCATCTTACCTGAGTTGTGGTGAAAGCAAATCTTGCATTTCTTTTAGAAATCAAGGTCTAGAGCAAGAGTGGAGAGGCACAGAATCCACAAATTTGGTTATTTAATTAAATAACGTTTGCTCTGTTAAGTATTGTCCTATGAATACCAGCCCAATATGGTGGTGGTATTAGGACAATAGATGAAAGAGTGATTCGAGCTCTGGCATTCTTAAACCGCAAGCTCTGCACACATATGGAATAAATTCTCCATTACATCTCTCCAAAATGTAAGAATGTATTAATGAAACAATTCAACTCCAAGTTAAAAGTATTTAATTTAAGAAACTCTTTAACTAGGCTAGAAGAATTCAACTAAAACTACCAAACAAAACGAAGGACTAAGAATACCTAATGAACTTTATACAAATAAAAGGGAAAAGGGGACCAATAAAAATGATGCAATGATTGTACAGTTAAGTGTGGATATTTATGTTTCAGAACCAATGTTTTATTTTGAGGAATATGGAAATAGGATCAAATTCATCTTAAAAGTAATTAAGAACAATTGGTATGTGTTCAAACAACCAATTAACAATGCAAAATCAGATTGTTATTAAAACATTATTTTAATAAAATCATATTTTTAAGAATGATTTACAGGTCATAGTTTACATCAGTTACTACAATCAATCAGTATAACATAAAAGTCAGTATAAACACAGCAGAATTGACCAGTTATAGAATAAACACTCCTTTCTGTCCACATCTATTTGTTCATTTTCATCTTTCTAGCTTTATTGATCTGTCTTCATCTACATCTATTAGTGCTGGGTGATTATTACACTTCTTAATCTGGAATAACTGTTCTGTTATGTGCAAAATTCATTAATGAATTCAAAGTTGTGTTTGGTGGACTTACTTTAAAAGTACTTCTATATGAACCAAAGTGTAATAACATCTGCTTTACAGACAATGAAAAGAGATAAGAAGCTCATTAACTGCAATATTCTAAAGTAAAACACATTCATTATGTTTCAGTAGTTAATCAGATGTTTAATAAAAACCTAAATAAGGAACCACAGCAAATGAATAAAGGCTAAAGTCTGAACATTGAGACACTTTCCAGTCTGATATTCAGCTGGATTTCATGTGTTCACTTCCTCCTTATCAACATGTGTTTAACACGTCATTGACAGAGAGAGTGGGAGCTGGATTTTAGTCTGGAATCCCGCCTCCATCCATAAAGACTATACAATATGTTATTCAAATAAAGTTTGGCTTTATTTCAAATTTGCACCAGATGCATGCACCTACAGCACCAGATAAATGAGAGTTTTGGTCCATCAGAGCTTCCATACAAGGGCTTAATCCACCAGAATTAGTTTCTCTTGGTTTCCTTCTGGTCTGTGCTCTCCGGCTTTATTTAGAAAATAAATTAACTAGAAAACATTAACTTGACTGTTTGAGGACGTTTTTCCATGTTCTCCCCTCTCTGTTCCTCTTGTGGGTCTTCGCAGCGCAGCTGTACATCAACATGGGTGTGTTCCTCCACCATAACTTGATTTTCTTGAGGGGGTTGGTGGTCTTATTGGTGGGGGCAGTGGAAAATGGTATAGAACACCGTGCACTAACGTCAGATTGTAGGCAACTTTGGATCCACAGATTCTTCAAAGTAGAAAGAGTATTACTCTAGTGAGTTTCAAAGACATTCAGGTGGTAGGCCCACATTGTGTATTATTGATCTGATGTAATGTTTAAATGGGTTTTCATTAGCTGTAAACTAGAATCAGCAAAATGAACAGAAATGCAAGCTTGAAATATTTCACTTAAACTTTGGCTAAGCTAACATCAGCCTCAATGAATGTTACATTAAGAGGCAGAACTTGACAAAAGCTGAGAATGGAGAGGCAGCTTGCTGTGTTTCTGACTGAATAGGTCTTTCTCTTTCTACAGGCTATGGCAACCATCTGGTGATTGCTCCACAGAGTCCAGTGGTCGAGATAGGTACTAATTTCACAGCTACGTGCATGACCATTAACACAGATGAGGTCACTGCAGACGATCTCTACTGGAACCTATCAATTTCATCTGTTATACCCGAACAATACTACACAAAGATCAATGCATCAGCCCTTGCTGTGACCGTCCCGATCACCAGGGAAGAATCGGAGTGGTTATTTTGCCTCTGCAAGAAACGTTCCCCCTATGTGGTACTGAATAAAAGCATATTTACTCACGGGATCTGGCTCACCAAAGGCTGTAAGTTCAGCCAGCTCAATATGAAACATGTCTCATGCTTTTAATCCTACATGTAATGATTTGTGGTTTCTGCCATCATTTTTGATGCTAATGTTTGATTATCAGCTAATTTGTGTGTAGCTGTGAGGCTCCTATGATTTGCTGTATTTCTAGTAGGGCTGCTTAATATGTGGAATATTTATCTTTATCACTGTAAGCTATTTTCTCCCATTACCTGGACAGACTGCTGATTATCTGGAGTCTATGTTTGCTTTGTAACCTGAAGCACATAGGGAATAAAACCTTTTTATTACTTGTTTATTTACCGTAAGTCATGTCATTATCACAACCTTTACAAATTTTAGAGCATATTAAATGTTTTCTTAATAATGTGCAGCCCTGTGGTCTAGTTTAGTTTTTCTGTAACTAAGCAACAGTTCTGATTATTAATGAGGTGAATGCTTTATTTAATGTGAGATTCCTGTAAACAATTGGTCGAGTGTTTTTACTAAGATCTCTCTTTACGTGTCCAAACAACAGATCGTCCAGTGAGACCAGAGAACCTGTCCTGTGTAGCAGAGCAGGAGAATGACACCATCTCCCCGTTTTTAAGCTGTAGGTGGGAAGTACTTGGTCCTCAAACCGAAGCTGTCCAAACAACTTACAAACTGATGGTGGAAGTACTTCTGTGAGTACTCCACTGTTACTGCATGTCACTATTTTTCATTTTATTTTTAGTTATGTAAAAGTAAATGATCTGTTAGTATCTGTGTTTAGGTTATTAATGCCAGTCAGTTTTTACTTACTCTGAACACATTCTGCATGTTTTCACCGGCGTCTTCCCACAGAGACGAACTGAACCCCAAACCATTCAGACTCTCATGGTGAAATGTTTGGGCATTGAGTCACTCAATGGTTCTACTTTGTGACTTGAACATTTTTACATTTCTTTTTCTACGTGTTTCTGTTCCATGCTGAAGAGCAGTTGAAACATAATTAGTTTCACAGGATTTCGTACGTTTTATTCTTGTCTTCTAAGTGCTTGGATTTGATCAGTCTGTTGGCGTTTGTTTCTCCACCTGCTTTTTGAGAACTGACCCCATGTTCTCCGTTGGGTTAAAGTATGAGGATTTTCCTGAATACATTTATCATTTTTTGCCTTGTGACACAGTGCTCTACCATGCTGGAAAGTCATTGCTTAGGTTTTTCTAGATTGTTTTGGAAGAAGTTGCTTTTGGAGGACGTTTTGATCCCAGTCTTTATTCATGACGGTGCACTGGGGAAGACGTCCACTTCTGTGGATGAAAAGTCACTCGACACATTGGTTGGATCAGGATGGTTCAGTTGTAGCTCTTACCGCTTCCTTTCCAGACAAATACATTTCCAGATTTCCTTATCAAAAGGACCGATCAGACAAAAATAACCTTGCAACAGTCCTGTACCGTCCATCTTTATACTTCTGCAGAATCTGTTGGTCTTACATGTTTTCCTTGCACTGAAGCAGCTGTCCATCTATGCTGTCCTTCTTGTGCCAAGGTTGGTGCTAACACGGTGACAACGATTTCCTTCACATTATAGAAACCAGTCTGTTAACTGGATAGAGTGATTCTGATTCCAGCTGGACTCTTCCACAGCGTCTCCTGTATTGAAATGAAATGTGCTGATCATTGTGTGTCAAGGTCGGACTATCTTAACAATTAGACCGAGAGGCCTCAGAGTTGGTTAAAACACAAAGCTTTGGGACGTCACTGTGCAAACTGCACATTCACTTCACAGACAGTTCTACTTGATGTAAACAGAAGATTAATCTCAGTGCTATACAGCTTTCTCACAGTTGTTTGGGCTGTTAGGCTCATGTAATGACTGCTAGGACTTAGAGGTGATAAGCCGCATTCTGCAGAAGTTGGTGGCCTGAACTGAACAGTGTCCTGCAGTGGTGTGAGAGCAGACACACACATTCAAGCTTCAAATTTTCTGGTATGATTGTGGTTCATGCACCTTATGTGAAACGTTTTTAGATCACATATCTTTGTTTAATCGTACAGTGAGAGAGTTCAAGGACTAAAATTGTCATGCAGTGCAACTTATTTCATCTTCTATATTCAATAAAACTCTTTTGTCTCCAGTGGGAACACCTACAATGTAACAACAACTCACAACAGGGCCCGTGTGTCTCTGGGCACCTTCCCCAGTCATATGGAACTGGATGTTTGGGTGCTAGCACATAATTTACTGGGAACAATAGAGTCTGAGCATTTGAGACAGGATGCCAATGACTTGGGTAAGTAAATGTCTGGACATCCTGTTCAGGTTTTTTTGTTCTGTCCTAAACAGACTCTTGTGTACTTCTACAGCCTCAGTTCCTGACTGTTTGATCTGTTTCAGTGAAAGCATATCCTCCATCCAGTGTGAAAGTCATTGCTGAGCAGGGTTTTCCCACTTCACTTCTTGTAAGCTGGGCTCATCCTATTCATAAAACAATAATAAAACTGACTTATCAAATCCGGTTCTGCCCACATGGATCCCATACCTGGAGCTATTTACGTGTAAGTGATCCACACTCATTCTAGTTGAAACACTGGTTACTCTGATCATCTGGTATAAAAGGAAGGAGCTGTCCTTCCAAAGATTCAGCTTATTTCTATTCAAACACAGTTAATCTTTCATGTATCAAATTTGAGCTATTTTTCCACCAGCTTGCTGATTCTTTAAGTGAATATTTTGAAAATAGATAAACCAGTTCTTCTCTCCTGTAAGATAGCAGCAGACATTTCATTGATATCATGGATACTGAGGATTTTCTGGTTTTACACTCTCATGGCTGCGGTATTTGTTTTACAGGTACCTCATGCAAGTACATACGACGACAAAACTTCCTTCAGACTGCAGAATCTTCAACCAGTTAAAGATTATGTTATTCAGGTGCGCTGCAAATGTTTTAGGAGCAACCTTTGCCACTGGAGCAACTGGAGTACCAATGTTACTGAAACAACACCAGAGGATCGTGAGTGTTATGGTTTCACCTCTAGACTAATTATACAGATATGGAGTTAGATTTGTGCCAATAACATCAAGCAGAGCCTTGTCTGTGCCTGACGTTTTGTTAGCAACATATCCACCATCATCTCAGACTGAAGGGTCCTTTCTATGGGCAGGAGCTTGTGCCATCAGAAACTGGATTTGGATTGCTCACACCGAATCTGTATTTGAGTAATAGGGAATGAAATGCATTGGTTTGAAAATGAATTTCCCTAAACTGAAACTGAATTCATTTGCTTTTAAAAGTATTGTATTGACAATTCTGTTTGACTACTTTCAATTTTAATTCCAAAATTCAGTTTTTTGTGTCACACATCCAAGTCCTTGAGAAAAGCCAGAGTGTAACAAACACACATTCACTGATTTACATCAGGTTAAACTTCCTTTACAGTATTTTGAGCTGGAGCAGTGGAGCGTACATGTGTTGGGCTAGACACATTTTCAGCACTATGACGTATAAGAACAAGGCATCATAATGAGCTACCAGTTGGATCAAAGTATACATTATCAACTACACTAAAATAATGGCAAAAAACAAGGAACAAAGTACTTCTACTGATAAGGGTCTGAAATAATGAAAACAAATACTCTAGCAGCTACTTTTATTCAGCCGTGTGCCTCTCTGCAAACTGGAATTAAAAATCACTTTCTGAATTGACCTGAGGAGAAAAAGGGAAGTTAAAGGTCTTACATCTGATGGTAGCCGAGTGCTATAAGTATTTACAATGTGGCAGCATTCTGTATGCTGCTGAAAGAGGCTGCTCTCATCAGAAAACTCATGGAGGGCTGTACTTTGTCAAAAACAATGAATTTGTTGGTAGTACATGTAAAGGTAACATCCACATGCATGATGGTGCCCAGGATTTCTGTGCAGATCATTGGCCACAGCACCACACGGCCCCCGCTGGCTTGTTGGTATTATATGGTCCAGATCACCACCTAGCATCACTTTTCTGACAGGTTTGTAGTTCCTCAGGCACTAAACCAAAGGCAGCAAACAGTCACGTGGTGTTCAGATCCTTTTCTATCCAAACTAGCTTTACTGTTTTAACACGTTATACGACAGTAACTCTTTGTTTACATGTAAACGCTGCTGCCAAAGATCACCTTTGAGGTTGTTACATGACCTAGCCCAACCATCAAAGAGAAAAAACAGCATTTTTGCTCCTGCTGGTGTATTTTTCCAATTCATTAAAGTTACTAGATTTGGCTACAATGAAAATTTCTGCCCATGCCTGTATGTTTTACCATATATGGTACCTTTTGAGTAAAGCAGCAGAAAAGTTGTCGGCCTTAATGATCCTATAAACCTGCACATTTCCCCCTCACTGTGTAACATGTGAGTCATGGATTTCTGTTTCCCTTCTATTTTTCTTCTACTGGCTCAGGACCTACAAGTAAGCCAGATTTGTGGCAGATCTCTGGGAGGGGGAAGAGTGAAGAAGTGCAGCTCATTTGTAAGGTAATATCACATTATGTTGTAAACAAAACTATTTAGCCCAAAAATCTGAATCTGAAAATGGTATATATTCTAACAGGTGTCTGAAACACTTATCAGATTTTAGTCTCCAGTGAGATGATCTTAAAAAGTCCACATGAAATGGCACTTTAAAAATGAAGCCAAGCTTGTTGGCAGCACAACAATGGTAGAGACAAATGAATCACTTTCCTGAATTGAATGAATCGGCCATGCTGGCTGTAATCAACAACTCAATCTATGCAGAAAAGATTCTCCCACTCAGAAGGTAGGAATTCTCTTATTCCATCCATTCCTGAAACTGATTATGTGTGTGTGTGACTTTGACTTTTCAGGATCCTGAATTTTCCAATGGAAGGATAACAGCATTTGGCATAACAATTCAGTACCACAAAAATGGAAGTTTGGAGCGGGAGATTATCCCAGTTAACGAGTCCAGAGCAGACCGCAGCTCCAATCAGAGGAGGGTCACTTTGCTTAAAAGGATTTCCCTGGCTGACAAACCATTTGTAAGAGTGTGTGTCATTGCCAACAACTCTGTGGGGACATCTCCAGAAGCTTGTTTGGGCATCCCTGCAAAACCATCTGGTAGGTGTCTCCTGTCACTGAGGTGTGCAACGAAAAATAACAGCTACTGTATGTATACGTTTTAGCCAAGATAATCAATGAAAGATGAATATTAGATTAACTTGTCCTCACCTGGAGAATCAGCCTGACCAGAATAAACCAGGATACTTATAAGAATAGTTAAAGCACAAGACATAGAAGCAAACACAAGAAGTGTCTTTATTAGTATGTGGACTTGTAATGGGGTAAAAAGAGCACCACAGGAAACAATGTGCAGCTGTGCTGCTGCTATTATGAATACTTAATACCTTAAGGCTCGTCCACAAGAACATGTATATAGTCAGGAAAATTAAGTATTTGAACACCTGCCAATCCGCAAAAATTCTGGCCCTCAAAGACCTGTTAGTCCGCCTCTAAAAAGTCCACCTCCACTCCACTTATTATTCTAAATTAAAGCAACTGTTTGAGGTCGTTAGCTGCATAAAGACACCTGTCCACTCCACACAATCAGTAAAACTCTTAACTACTAACATGGCTAAGATCAAAGAGCTGTCCAAAGATACCAGAGACAAAATTGTAGATCTCCACAAGGCTGGAAAAGTCTACAGAGCAATTGCCAAGCAGCTTGGAGAAAAAAGATCAACTGTTGGAGTAATCATTAGAAAATGGAAGAAGCTAAACATGACTGTCAATCTCCCTCGGACTGGGACTCCATGCAAGATCTCACCTCGTGGCGTATCAGTGATCCTGAGAAAGGTGAGGAATCAGCCCAGAACTACACGGGAGGAGCTGGTCAATGATCTGAAGAGAGCTGGCACCACTGTTTCCAAGGTTACTGTGGGTAATACACTAAGACGTCATAGTAGGAAGGTTCCCCTGCTTAAATCAGCACATGTCCAGGCCCGTCTTAAGTTTGTCCAGAGGAGTCATGGAAGAAAGTTCTGTGGTCAGATGAGACCAAAATAGAACTTTTTGGTCTTAATTCCACTCGTTGTGTTTGGAGGACGAAGGATGATGAGTACCATCCCAAAAACACCATCCCTACTGTGAAGCATGGGGGGGGAAGCATCATGCTTTGGGGGTGTTTTTCTGCACATGGGACAGGACGATTGCACTGTATTACGGAGAGGATGGCCGTGTATTGCCAGATTTTGGGGAACAACCTCCTTCCCTCAGTTAGAGCATTGAAGATGGGTCGTGGCTGGGTCTTCCAGCATGATAATGACCCGAAATGACCTCTGTAATTGCAAAGAAAGGCTACTGTATCAAATATTAACATTAATTTTCACAGGTGTTGAAATATTTATTTGCGGCAGTAACGCACAAATAAATTATAAAAAAATTATACATTGTGATTTCCAGATTTGTTTTTATTATGTCTCTCACAGTGGACCTGCACCTAAGATGAAAATGTCAGCCCACTCCATGATTTCTAAGTGGGAGAACTCGCAGGGTGTTCAAATACTTATTTTCCTCATTGTATATAAAATGTCTGCTCAGGTTGAAAATATTTCAGCTCTGCTGTGGTTTCACATTAATTCTATGCCAACAACACAATGGTAACAAAAAAGGTAACAGTGCTTATCTTTTTAACATGTATTTAAGCTTGTTTGTGCATAAATATATCATATATATATGCATTAGAGAGATCAGTTGCTGATTGGTTCATTTTTCTGCGTAATCAGTCCTGACTGGTGACCCGCTGGTTGGAAACACAAAAAGCAGATCATTGTTTAATCTGTGATACAACATACTAAAGCTGGAAGTGTTGCAGTCAAGTCCAAGACCAGATGGTAGGGTAGGGAGACCTACACCAAACCAGTAACAGACCATTTTCAGGACCATTGCTGTAAACATCATAGTGTTGTTAGTGCTGCAAATAAAAATGTGTCTGTGATGGGTCATTAGCAGGCTAACCTATTGCAGGACTCCAGACTAACTGGTTGCTCTGGTGCACCAAATTCCATCAGGTGCTCCAAAACAACTCATGGATGAACCCAAACTTGTATGTAAGCATGCCGTCAACTACATGGCTCTGGTCCAATACATCTGACAAGCTGGTGACAATTTAAACAGACAATGCAGACATGTCTGTGAATCTCATATACCCAGCTAAATGATAGTTGAGTGGAGGCAACAGGTGGATGAGTGGAAAATGCTTCTCCTTGTTTTCTCATCGCTCTTGTCTTTCTTGGGATGTAGGGGCACAGGAGGCAGCATTCATGTTTAAAAAACAATTATTGGTTGCATTTGAGTGAAGCCAGGAGTTCCACATTAAGTTGCAGTAAAAATATGTTGCGACTGTGATCTTGACTAGTCTTTAGGAAAAAATCCAGAGTCCAGCACATCAGAGTTCGAGTCAAGACCAGGGGTCTCGTTTGTTTTTTACTAATGCACATTTCTACTTTATCTACAGAAATAAGCTGAAATGTAATGTTGAAGAGGTCAAAGAATTCTATTTTGAAATGTTTAAACAAAAATGGTCAAATTCAATTTTATATAAGCCAAAGCTGAGAACCTATATTCTGATAAAAGATCATTTTGGTCCTGAGTCTTATGTTACATTAAATCTAAGTAGACTTCAGGAATCAGTGTGTGTTCAGGTGAGGTTTGGGATTTTGCCTCTGGCTTTGGAGACAGGATGGTTTCACTGTGTTCCAGAAGAGGAGCAGACATGTTAATGCTAGTTAAATGATATTGAAAATGAATTGCATTTTGTATTTTACCGTCCTTTTTTATTATGATTTGAGAAGGCAACCATTTTGTATATTGTTAAATGTTGCAGTACAGTTATTTACACAGTCAGATGAGGATAAACTCAAATATTTAAGTATGAGCCATTTTATTTGGCTCAGTTTTTGTTGAGTGCCTTGCTTCAACATAAGAGGATATATTTTGTTTGATATGTTTTATTTAGATGTCTGCCTAATATTTTTTTCTTTTTTATGTGTGTCTTGTAAGCCTGTGCAGGCTGGGCACTTCTAATAGTGCATGACACCTGATAAGTAAATAAATAAAAATATATATAAAAATAAAAAAACATTGCATAGGATCGGTACCAGAGGTGCACCCAAAAACTGAAAATGACGTACACCAAAGAAACAGGAATGTGATGGTGAGAAAACGTTTGATGAAATGTTGTGTAGATTTAAGTTGGCCTATAGGCCTTTTTTGATTTATCTGAAAGGTCCTTATGTATAGTTATGGCTCACCGGCACAAGTATAAATAACACTGCAGTTTTGAATGCTTATGATAAAGTGGGTCTGTGGTCCTGTACAGATCCTATAGAGGTGACTGGATCTTTAATATCATTTATTGTTAAAAATGCTGACTATGATGTTGGGTTTGATCAGACCTTTAGTTGGGCTAAATCTACATGGGGCTAACAGGGTGTGTGTTTCTCTTCCAGAGCAACTAACAGTAAAAGACATGAAGGTGTGGTCCCAGGAGGGTCAGATGTTTGTGGAATGGAAACAGCCCAACAACACAGCTGTAACTGAATATGTGATCGAGTGGGTCAGCCATGGAAAAAGAGACTGGCAGAGAGAAAACAGAAGCACCAGAGCAACTGTGATTAAAGGTTAGCTGTTCTCCTTTAAGAGTTCTCAGTCATCCAGGTCAAGGTAGTCAAAAAAACTGAATCAAAAGCAGCTGGACATCTCATAATTCTTGAAGATGTTTCAACCTTTCCCAGAGGTCTTCTTCAGTGTACACCCTCAGACAAAGACTGGTCCATCCCAAGGACAGAACACCCAAACCCAAGCAGGATGGCATGGTTAATGGAGTTCAGGTAGTGCACAGATCTCTACATTGGAGAAACCAAGCAACAACTATACAAGCATATGGCACAGGAGAGCCAACTGTTCAGGTCAGGATTCAGCAGTCCACCTGCATCTCAAGGACAAGGACGCCCATGTGAGGACGGCGACGTTCACATTCTGGACAGATAAGACAAATTGGAGGAGCAAAGGAAGCCATATACATCAGACATGAGAAACAATCCCTTAGGACTGGATTCACTGTTGCTTCACATACAACTCGGCACTGAAACTCCTTCCAAAGAACTACCAGGGCAATTCACACCTTCATTTATGTGACAAGGGTAGCAAGCCTAAGAGGTCAGAGAATGCCCACAACATGCCGAGGAATGAGCATCACAGGTTTACATTTGAATTAAAACCAGGAGCCTTAAAACCTGGCTGCTCCCTTTCAAGAACTCAGAACTGAAGAAGACCCCTGGAAGAGTCTACAATAAGTCCAAGGAGCCCAGTTGCTTTTGATTCAGTTTTTTCTGAATAGTTAGTCATAAATGCTGATAACTCTCAACCATAAATATGGTCAATATTAAACAGTAATGGTATTCTGTGCCCTGCAAATTGAAGCATTTGAAAAGGTCTGTTTGTGAAATTCTCTCAACATGCTTGTCACACTTTAAAATCACAAACATTAAGCATAAATTCATAAAGCTGCTTTTGTATCTGAGCCGCATTAAAATCTCCTCCAGAGCATCACCTGTTACTCACTTGTAGATTTCATCTACAACAGACTGGCTGCTACAGGCCAACATGCTTCCTTTCACAGTGCTTTAGTTTCCTGTACTTAATCTGCACACATCTGACCTTTGTGGGTCTCTTGACTTTATGTGGTAATACAGATCCAAAGATTTTATTCAAGGATTTTTATTGTCATACCAGCTCACATTTACATGTTAAGATATGAAATTCAGATTCAGGTCCCGGTTAAGAAGCCTAATACTTAAGTAAAAATGAAAACTACATATAACATACAAAGCTTAGTCTAACAATAAATAGCAATCAGTAAAAATGTATGCAGAGAAGAGCAAAAGAAGAAATATACAGTTAAATAGTGAAGCTGAACTTAACTTTGCAAAGTACTAAATTCACATGTAAAGCATGCGGTAGTCTTTGGTGCATCTTTGGTGGGTGAGGTGTGTAGTGAGAGAGTCTACAGAGTGTGGCTCGAGTTCAGCAGTCTGACAGCTTCAGTTTCTGAACCTGGTGGCCTCGCTCTGAATGCTCCTCAGCCGCCTGCCTGAGGGGAGGGGCTGAAACAGTCTGTGTGCAGGATGGATGGAGTCCTTCATGATGCGGAGGGTCCTCCTCCTGCATCGTGATGTGTAGAGGTCTGAGGGGGTGGGAAGACTGCTCCCCACACTCCTCTGTGCAGTCTTTACCCCCCTCTACATACATGTGGTCTTTTTATTGGTGACATCCAAAGGGTTTTGTGAGGACTCTGAATCCTGACTGGAAACTAGGGCTGCAAAATATGTCAAACCACAGTCATCCTTGCAGTTTCAGTGTGTGCAGTATCACAATTATAAGGAACTACCGCAATATTTCAGCTGTTGAGCATTTAAATTAATTCAAAAATACTTTATTAATCCCAAAGGGAAATGAATTTACAGTAGTCCTTTATGCCCACAGCTTAGTGACCAAGGACAGTGTTAGGGAGAATGCCCCAATAATTTCATGTCATCCTTCTGATCTTCAGCCCTGATGTTCACCTTTATTTGATAAAACAGTTTGGTTTGTTTTTCAATGTCAAATCCAGGGGTGCTTGACCGCTTTGTTTGCTACAACGTGTCAGTGTATCCTATACAGTTTGGAAGGATCTGGAAGCCAGCATGTTTAGAAGCCTATCTGGAGCAAGGAGGTAAGATGGACTGAATAAATGGTTTATTTATTGATTTCTCTGATATCTTGCTTTATTTGCTGACCTTTTCTTACTTTAGGAAACAAATTCTAGCACTCTACACTTGTTATTGGCAGCTATCTGTGGCAGCTGAAGGGTAGATGTGGGTTTGAAGAATGAGTAAATGTGAGAAAGCAAATCTGCTCCACTGCAAAAGTCTAGAAAAAATAATAATCATTTCTTTAATGGAATCATTTTTTGTTTCTAGCCTGATGTGTAATGTTTCAGCTCCGCTTTTATCTGCTGTAGTAACACTTCTATTTTTAGAGCATGCACTGTGATGAATAGAAATAAGTTTCTTCTTTAGCAGTGCGTTTTCACACCTAATTCCACGCCTAATTCTTCAGAATTTGCACCATTTTTATTTCTTGGAGCGCTGTCTTCTTTGGTTTCTATTGATTCGGCCACTTGTTGTGGGTCACTCTTCCATCACTAAGTGCACTTAGATACCTGCTGGTTGGTTTGTGTAGAGGTTGGGTGAAATTTCTAATATACTGAAGTGTGTAATATGTTGGTCCACAGGTGATGTCTTAAATTATGACAATGTCTTGTAAAACACCGTATTAAATCAACAGCAAAGTGTGTAATTGTGAGGTAAAAACAACAATTCATGGTTATCAGTTTTTTTACTCATAAAAATTGGGAAATGTTGCATGCATTTTTATTCAGCCCTCCTGAGTCGGTACTTTGTGCAACCACCTTTTACTGTAGTTATGACTTTGAGCCTTTTAGGGTGTGACTCTCCTGGCTGTAGACATCTGGAGACTGGAATTTATGCTCATTCTTCTTTGTGAAACAGCTCAATCTCAGTTTGGATGAATATCAGTTTTCAAGTCTTCCCACAAATTCTCAATTGGATTTAGTTCTGGACTTTGAATTGGACATTCTAATGCATACATATGCAGTGGTCTAAACCATTATACAGCTCTGGCTGTATGTTTACAGGTGATTTCCTCCTGGAAGGTGAACCTTCACCCCATTGTCTTCTTGGTTGCATCTTCTAGCAAGTTTCCTTCAATATTGGCCTGTATTTATCTCCGTCCATCTTCTTGTCATAGCTGACCAGGATTTTCATTATCATAAAATTGGTTCACTTCTTACCTGGATCTGTCACCGTGGTAACCAATCTTTGTCCTGTGAAAATGAGAAATTGAAAAGGATGCTGGTGCTTTAGCGCCCTCCTCTGCTCCTTTCTCCTCACTAAGTTATTCTGCTGTGCCTTAGTTTGACAGAACATCTTTGTGCGATATCTCAGGAGAACTGATCCTTATCTACCTAAAACATTTATTTATGTCAAGTTTGTTCCTTTTAGAAAATGAAGACTGGAAACTTACGGTAACTGTCTTCCTCTGCTAAAATGACTTCCTCTGAAAAGATGTCCTCGTTATCATACTCTTCAAATCACTACATGTTGCGTCTGTATGATTATCTTAATTTCCCCTTGAGAGGGATCAATATATTTGCCTGTCACATGTTGAATAATTATGTATTTATTTGTCTAAATTTGAAATCCATGCATTATTTCCTTCCCCTTCACCATTATGAACTACTGTGTTTGTCTATCCCTCATTATCCCTATAAAATCCATTGAACTATGTGGTTGTAAAGTGAATATTTTCAGAGTGTGAATAGTTTTACAAGACACTTTATGTCTCAACAATCAAGAATACATTTTTAATATTGTCTTAGGTTTTAGATTTTTCTCACTGTCATAATGCCCTCCTGACAGCAGAGGGCACACTACTTTTCTCCAAAATATAAACACTGTGTCAAAAGGACAGAGTTAGTTCATGTGATTTCTAGCCTTTCAATTTAGGAATGGAAAAAATGACTTGGTTTAAAAGGTAATTGGTTCTGGATTTATTATTCAATAGTTTGTTGTGATGTTCTTTGATTGTTGGACTTTTCTTTCTCATAAAAACAGCAGAACTAACAAACCTTGTCTATTAGTCTACTGCCTTGAACAATAAACAAGCTGTTGCCCCTCATGTCATTCACTTGTATGCTGATTGTACGCTGGGGTCCCTCTGAAGAGGCCTGTCTGCATTACCACCCAGGTGCCATTTAACACGTTGAATGACTGAACTTACAGGATAACTGTACAGAACTGTTATTCTTAGCTGCTTTTAAAATGGATTTCATTGAGTAGATGGGAAAATGTGTTTGTCTTTGTCACAACTGAGTGGTTTAAATTGGGGCCAGCCCACCCATCACAAAGCTGCAAATATGTATGCAACACTGCTGTGGTTCTGTTACATGCATAGGTTAATATGAGATTAGTTCTGGTTTCAAATTGTTCACTACAAAACAGCCAGAGAAGTTACCGAACGTATTTTGGTTGTAGTTGTTCTGTATTTACTCAAATTGGAACCAAACTGGTACGATCAGCTCGGATAATGTCTTTGGTTTGGTTCCAGCTCCTTTACAGGGCCCTTCTATTAGCAAGAGCAACCCAGCATATGATAAGGCAGAGCTGGTGTGGGGTCAGATTCCACTGGACAAGAGACGGGGCTTCATCACAAACTACACAATATTCTACAGAAAAGAAGATCAACTTCTTGGTATGTACCTGCTGCAGATATCATGACAGGTTCTTCATGTAGAGGAACGCAGGAGTGGTTTCATAGTGTCCTCAGCTGTCAGCCTAAATTACTAGTTTTTGTTGTGCTCCTCAGAACCCATTCATGTCCCAGCTAACATCACCTCCTACACTCTGACTAAACTGTCAGGCAACACCAAGTATGATGTGTGGATCAGAGCTTCAACCATCGCAGGCTCAGCAAACAGCTCCCATCACTCATTCAGCACTCTGAAATATGGTGAGTCACTCTGTATGCACCTGTTTCATCAGAGATCTTCTATTAACAAACTCTGGCAAGCTAATGTGATGGCTGTGTTCTGAAGTGCTGCTTTTAGAGGCTTTGATGCCATTTTTGTTCACTCTTATACTCCAGTTCGGGCACAATTTTCCAGAAAAATCCAGATTAGTGTGGGTTAAAGAAAGATGATATGAAAACCCTGATTATTCATTTAAAGTCCTCATAAAATAACAGCCAACCTACTGGAAATGAGCAGACTGTGAGTAAAGGCAGAAAGAGGTTAAAGGTAACTCTAAACTGTAATGTTCCAGGAAAGAGATGAGTGTGCCTGTGCACATGTCCACTTTTAAGCTGTCCATGAAAAAGCTGTAAGGAAGGAGTGGCCAGAAAAAAAAAACAAGTCTATTTCTCTTTCCAGCAAACCAGATTTGCAGGATTGGACTGTTGGAGGAAACCAGAGTACTAAAACACGCTCAAAAATAAAACTCTACACATGAAGGTTCCAGCTGGGATTTGAACCCAGAATCCTGTTTTGTGGCAACAGAAACGTTAATCTAGGTTTGCATATTGGTCAGAAGAATAATGGCTAAATTGATGTCAGGAAGGTCGGGAGCAAAAAGAATCAATCTGATAAAAGTAAAGGTGTCAGCTTTAATAAACTTTGTCCATTAGTTTAAAGTGTATGAAAATAAATGATGTAGAGAATGTGGTGATGATGGTGGTAATCTGTGGTCCTGTTTTCCTCTCAGCACCAGGAATGGTTGAGGGCATTGTAGTGGGAGTGAGCCTCGGCTTTTTGTTCTTCGTTCTCATGACTATCCTGCTGTGCATCTACAAGAAAGATTTGTAAGTTCCACTTCAGCATTTCCAAGAACTTTTCTGTGGGTCTTGTTCCTTTCTCCAGATGTTGTAGCTGCTTATAGTGTGCTCAGCATTTCAACACAGTTTATTTAGAACATTCATGCTGTAAGGTTCCTCTGAAGTGGCTCAGTGATGGCTAGTTGCATGTTTGGAGGAGGGCTCTCTGGTTAGGTCCACCAGCTGTTAAGTTCCAGGGGAAAATGTCAGGTCTCAGAGGCAAAATGCACCATATGATTGTATACAGCCACTCAGCAGTTTATAAGGCAAACCAAAAGAGTGCCTGGTTTTATTCCTCATTTCAGAGGCATGATGTAAATATAAAAACATGGTCTGGTGTTGGTTTCCTCGCTGATAGCTGTATAATGTCAGATGTTTTTATCCCTTACAGAATAAAGGAGAACCTCTGGCCTCAGATTCCTAACCCTGGAGAGAGCACCATTGGAAACTGGTCTCCTGATTATCCTTTAAAGGTAAACTCATCCAGAAATGATTTTCTGTAATACTGGCTCTGCTCCGTATGTAAAGGCAGAATGTCCAGGGTTACCCTGTGCCTTGCATTCAAGTAACTAATGCTAAATACTACATGGAAACATTCAGCTTGAAGCAGCTAAGACTGAGTGATCCTGTAGGTCTTATCAATAGCATTCCCAAAAAACACTATCAGAACATTTACCGTGTGGTTAAATGAAACATGTTTCAGAATGTGTTTCTACAGTAAGGCTGTGAGGTTTTGATTTACATGAATGAACGCGTTCATTCTCACTATGTCATTCATACTGGTTGAGTTCATTATGTCACTGCAGTTCATACATGTTTACACTTGGAATGAACTGAACAGTCCTGTTGGTGACCATCTGGAAAAGTATGGAACTCGAATTAAATATTTTACAACTCTAGATAAGTGTGGGGAAAATATTCATGTTCACATTCCATTTCCTTTCTCATTTCTAAAAGTTCCGTCCATTTATCCATCCATCCTTCCATCCATCCACCCATCCTTCCATCCTTCCTTCCATCCATCCATCCATCCTTCCATCCATCCATCCATCCACCCATCCTTCCATCCATCCTTCCATCCATCCATCCTTCCACCAGTAGGAAACGTTATTCTATTCATAGCAAACATTTGCTTTTATGATTCAAAAATATTCTATATAGGCCTAAAAACTCTGGACCCTCAACCCTTGAAGAGTGGAATTCCTTTAGTCTGAGATGTTAAGGTGATCTCTTCTTTCTCTGCAGGCAGAAACTCCAAAGGAGAACTCTGTGTCTGGCGTCTGTGTGCTTGATGTCGGAGTCTGTGAAGTAAAGCTTGGCTTTGAAGAGGACAAGACCAGTCTGTCTCTGAAGAAGGACAAATACCTGTCTGAGGAGCACAGCAGCGGCATTGGTGGCTCCTCGTGCATGTCCTCACCTCGCCAGAGTGTGTCTGACAGTGACGAGGGCCCCGACCTTGCTGATTCCACAGCCAGCACTGTGCAGTATTCCTCTGTTGTGGCTTCCAGCGGTTACAAGGGGCAGACCCCCAGCTCCCAGTCGCAGCATTCAATTTTTTCCCGGTCTGAGTCCACGCAGCCGCTACTGGACTCAGAAGAGCACCCAGACATGTTGGTGCAGGAGGGATGCAGACAGGACCAGCATTCTCTCAGACAATCCTTATTTACTCATAGTGCAGAGAACCAGAATACCATTGAGTCTGATGATGTCAGTCTGCAAGGGGTGGAGCAGCATGACTTCTGTCCGCTCAAAGAGGACGCTGAGCAGACCACAGAGTGGGACAGCCTGTCTGCTGCTGATGGAGAGTCTACGAGACCAGGGTCCAGCTACATGCCTCAGTTGGGTGGTTACAGACCTCAGTAAGAATATGTCTGACTATATCTTATATTTCATTTCAAGCCTTTGACACAGTGATAGAAAACTGTCCGACACTCATTTCCTCTTCAACATGTTTATCGTGTGAGGCTTTATAACGCTTTGTAACATATTGTGAATGATAGCCTGTAACAGTAATGTATGACTATCAGACTAGACCACCCCCCAGTATCTTGTCAAACTAATGAGACTGCTGAATGCTTGGAGTCTCCTCCGGACTGCGAAGAAGTTCAAACTGAATCTGTTGTCAAAGAACATAGATGAGGCAAGATTTTGTCAAACAATTTTTGGCTGTGAGATAAAATGGCAGTTAGCTGTTATCAGCATTTATGCAGTCAACCTGAAAACTGATTTAACTGTGTGTTTAGCAGCTGTTCATTTAGAGAAAACTGTAATGATACAGCTCTGCAAGCATGACCACCACAAGGCTTTCCCACACAGCAGTGACACATGTGACCTGTGTAAAGAGTCAAGGATAGAGATTTATGGTGGGTTCTGTGTCTTTAGTAACCAATCTGAACACTTCTGCACTTCTGATGCCTTTTTAAATAAAACACAGTCATCAGCATGTTTCCAGGTAACTAGTCATTTCTACAGTAAACTCCAGGACCACAGGAAGGTGGAAGAGAAACCTGTTCCAGTTTCTGCCTGTTTTCAGCTGCAGGCTGATCTCAACAATGGAACAAAAACCTGTTTGTGGGAGCAGATCAGCCAGACTACTCTTTTTGGAAAAATGTGAAAGTGGCCTACAGCCTGTTCCGTTGCACCAGAGTGAAATGGAGACTCCACAGGGCAGAGTGTTCGGTGCTCCTGGAACCAGAAACCGTGCAGATCATATGAAACTGACAGTTATGTTACAGAAAGAAGGTGGTGCTTGTTTATCATATAGCTGCAGTTTAAGTGAATACGTGTTATCTTGAGGTTTTTATAGAAACACAAAAACTACTAATCAGAGAGCTATAATAAAACATTAGTAGGAATTGCTTGCAGTGGCCTAGCTGCTTGTTACTGACAGAAAAGTGCTAAGTGGACATATGTCTGTACTTCTGCTTATTTCTTAAATTTTTTCCATGTTCCTTGCCATGTTACCTTCAATTGTTCTGGCTCTGAGCATTTCTTCTGTTTGTTCATGTCAGTTTCTTTCTGTAGCAACACTTCACAACATGTACTCTCAATGGACCCGACAGGACAAACTGTTTCAGTTGATATTCAATTCAGTTTAATTCCAGTTCAGTTCATTTTTTATTTTTGTGATTTCAATTCCTGATTAAGACAAATATCTTTGCACACTGAAGTGTTAACGTAATGTTCAGCTGAAACCTCTATAAACTGCTGGTGAGGAGATTGGCACTGCAGCAAACTCAGTTAGGGTTTGACCTTTTTCTTCTTCTTCTATGCTTTCAACTCTGCAGAAATGTTACCATTTAGAGCTAGGTGTTATCATTTACATCATGTCTTTTTTAGCTTCAGTATATACCCTGCACTTGAATGTGTAACCAAGTTATCCTGTTAAAGTTAACCTGTACTGCATATCAATAAAGTTTCTTTCAGATGCCTACATGTGGTCTGGCTTATTATCATGTGACTTTGCTTTTTTGATTGATATTGAGCCTTTTTCCTTAATTCGGGTATTTTGTCTCAGATTGACTGACACTAAATCCCCTGCCAAAAATATGGAGTCGCCTCTCTTGCTAAATGTTTTTTTAAAGGGGAAAAACATGCGTGACTCATAAGCTATTTGATGTAATAAATGAACATTTTCTGTTGTTAAATATAAAAAATAAGAAATTTGTAACTGATAATGTAAAGAACAGTATACATTTAGATCAATATTTGTGCTTCTGCCATAGTAATGTGAATAAAGGTAAATATACAAATGGGTCAGGAGTTAAGGGAAAACTTGATTTGAGAGCATCAACAGAGAAAAATAAAGTTAAAGAGGAATGGTGAGAATCAGACATTGCACTGTGTTGTCCGTTCCCTCCAGGTCAGGGGTCAGTCTCTGCTTCAAATAGAGAAGTTTAAGATCTTGATGCATATTGTTCCTGAGTATTGGAAGTTAAGGAACAGGAGATAATTCAATGGATTGGAACCTGGTTTGCTGTAATGTGAATGTTAAGATCGGCTGTGGAGAAGAAAAGGCTTAGCCAACGCAAAGATCTCCATTTACTGTCTGACCTTCACCTAGGGACCTGAGATATGGATTGCGACTGAAAAGAGATAAACCTCCTGTGTAGGGTGGCTGGGCTCATACTTATAGACAGAGTGAGGAGCTTTGTCATCCAGAGGGAGCTGGGAGTAGATCTCCTTGTCGAAAAGAGTCAGCTGAGACAGTTCAGGCACCTGATCAGGATGTATCCTGGGCACCTCTCACTGGGATTGAACCCAGGGGCAGACCTAGAATTTAATGGAGGGACAAAGTATCCTTTCTGGCCTGGGAATCTCTTCGGATCCCCCAGAATGAGCCAAGGAGTGTGGCTGGGTAAACGGATGTCTGGGTTTCCTTCCTGGACCTGTTGGCCAGATTTCAGGTCAGTGGAAGATGATGGCTGTTTCTGTGATATGAAGTTAAACAAATTATGTAATTTTGTTGGCAATCTTTAAGACACATTTGCCTTGAGACATAGTATCCTGTCATGCAAGAAAATGAAAAACAATCATCAACAAATTATACTGGAAATGTTGGAAGAACTTCCTGGTTTATTCATTGCAGAATTATGGGTGAGCTCACTCCCCTGGTTGAGACGTAACACCACATGTTGATTGGATAAGGAACTGAGCCTCCAGCAGGTTTCTGCTGTCATCCTTGTTTCCTGGGGAACTCCAATGTATCCTTTCTATTTGTCTATTTCACTGCCCTTCATATAACAAGGATGTTGCCCAAGACAAGACTCTTTGTATTCAGGTGCACTCACATCAACCTGCTGCTAATGATGAGCAAGCTCTGCAGTGGAATAGATGTTCTTAGAAGCAATTTCCTCACATAAGCCCAGTTTAATGGAAAGCAATGTTGTCTGAACACTTCTTTTCACTGCAAACATATCAAGACCATTTTAAACATCTGCCCTCTTCATCAGTCTAGATTGATAGTGATTTCAGGTGGACTCTCTCACAGCTCCATCTGTCCTGGTGGTGTGATAATACTGAAATGAAGCTCGCTGATCATTTGACCCATTGCATTTAATAATTCTGCACAATAAACTGGAGCTGCAACAACTACAAAGCACCAAAACGCATGACTGCACATATTTTCTGTAAATAAAATCAAGATTTATTTTAAAATATATGCTTATGATTTAAATAATGTTGCCATCTGCTTTATTTGATATGCAAAGGCAAGAGTGTGGAATGTTTCGGTGCATCAATGTTAGGTTTGGAGACGATTTTACCGAAGAATGATGCCTTTTGTGGCAAAGGGGAAAAACAAAAAAATTTTTCCTGGCTGCATCCTGCTTCAATGTTCTCCTTCAGGGACATCTTGTTCGCCTGAATGGAGGGCAGGACTCAGTAGTTCCCGCAATACACCGCCATAAATCCGTGGCAGTGGAGAGAAGAGCTGCAGTGAGTGCAGCCTTCAGTCACTGCTGACGTCGCGTCTCTTTAACGGAGGGCTTCTCAGGACGGGGAGGGGATGAACGGGTTCAATGAGTTCATTCCCGTATAGCAGGTCGGCTGTTCCCGGTTCCCCGAGTTAACGAGAGGCTGCGGCACAAACCGCTGGTGAAACATGGAACCAGTCCGCATAGGAGGCCGGATACATGATGTTTATCCTGGACACTAACTAGATGAGTTGGATGCTTTAAAGCAAGCAGCCATTTTCAGGTGAACCTGTGCTCTTCCAGTCAGCTGTATATGTTGGGAATGGAGATACCGCCTTGTCCTGAGCAGGCTGCTGCTACTGGAATATAAATGATGATGATGATGGCTGATGGCTGTTGCAGGGGAATGGAAAGAAGCAGGGATAAGATCCCGTCCGACTCTCTGTCAAGACATGCATATCCGCAGCAGTACCTCCAGACTGGAGCACCGCAGCAGGGAAATGACATCCAGGAATTGGCCTCAAAACGCGTTGACATCCAGAAGAAACGCTTCTATCTGGACGTGAAGCAGAGTGTGCGCGGTCGCTTCCTGAAAATAGCCGAGGTATGGATCGGGAGAGGACGTCATGATAACATCAGGAAGAGCAAGCTGACCCTGTCCATGTCAATGGCTCCGGCTCTGCGCTACTGCCTGGGAGACTTCATCGACTATTACGCCCGAATCGGACTGCGGGGGAGCCTGGCCCAGACTCCCCAGCTGGCAGAAGAACACGGCAACAACGGACAGTCCCGCAGAAAAGCGCGGGAGCAGCATGTCTCTCCCACCGGCTCGGTGGGCTCAAATGATCATGCCCATCGTGTTCTGAAGAGCGAATTCATTGAGAGAGACAACAGGAAGTACTTTCTGGACCTCAAGGAGAACCAGAGAGGTAGGTTTCTCCGCATACGGCAGACCGTCATTAAAGGCCACGGCACCATGGGCTACTACGGTCAGGGTATCGAGCAGACCATCGTGCTGCCCGCCCAGGGGCTAATCGAGTTCAGAGACGCCCTGTCCCAGCTTATCGAGGACTACGGGGATGAAGAGGACAACGAGCCCGGTAGAGTGGGCTCCAGGAGTCGCGTCGATAACCCTGAGCTTCCGGAGGCGGCGTCCTTCCGGGTGGACAACAAACGCTTTTACTTTGATGTGGGCTCGAACCGCTACGGGGTTTTCCTAAAAATAAGCGAAGTGCGCCAGCCGTACAGGAACACCATCACGGTCCCGTTAAAAGCCTGGGCTCGGTTCGGAGAGAACTTCATAAGGTACGAGGAGGAGATGCGGAGGATCTTCTCGTGCCACAAGGAGAAGAGAACAGAAGGTCGACAGGACAGCGTGGAGCACGAGGACTGACCTCTGCCCCCTCCAGAGACATGGCCCGACCTTCTCCATATGCCATGTACTCTGACAACAAGTGGGCTGATGTGCCAAGGGCTGGTAAACTCTTACATCTACCCTGCCAAGAAGTGATCCATTCATAGCCTTATAGCAACACCTGATTCATCTACAGTGCTGCTGATGCACTTTAACCAGGAGCAGCCCAGGCCTGTGTGGACATTTTAACCCACCTTTGCCTTTAAAATGTAAAAATGCACTCTCTGCACAATAGGTTGTTAATCAAAAAACAAGTAACAGTGCTGTGATGTTGCTGGTAATAGATAAGGTTTTGACTTGAACATTATTAATGTTGGCCCCCTAAACATTGTAACTATGTGTCAAGCAGAAGTGCAGAGAACTGTAAACTGCAACAGCATCCGTATAAAGTGACAAAATATCATTTAAATATATATTTAACTCAAAGCGAAAGTTGAGGTGAGGTCTCTGCCTAAAGAATTTGCTATCCTTATGGTTAGGGCCTTCGGTAGTTCTAGAAGTGCAATAAATACCTGGTAATGCTTGCAGCCTCACTGACTTAGGGAAATGTAAGGTGTAGTAAGCTGTAGGTGTTGACCCAGTGGAATACTATATTTATAATTGCCCCCAATAACCTTTGGGAAGAGAAACATTCGTGCACCGATGCATGCTGCTGGTGAAATGGTAATGCTGGTGTTGTGACTTGTTTTCTGATGTAGACTGTAGTCCTTCAGTTTACTTATGTTTCAGCCTAGCATGAAGTGTCCACATGCACAACAGAATCCTGGATTTGACCTTGTTTCTCCTTAGATCATATTCAGGTTCTAGTATTCTTATGAAACGTTATCAGTGAAAACTGTGATCAGGTCTTTACCCTCTTCAGTATCTTCATTACTATTAAAGTACTGCAGGGTGTGTTATCTAGATTACGGAAAGCAGAATTAAGTTTTCAACATTAAGTAACCGCAACAGTCCCATTATACAACGATTCTTGTGTGCATGTAGACTCAGTCCCTTGCTGCTATGTGCACAGGCAGTTTGTCATTTATCGTAATATGGCACACAGGCACAGTAGATGTTAGCAGGTCTGACTGTAGATGTTAGCGCTTGGTCAGTTTAGAGACAACTTTTGTAGCAATGCAGACCTGCAGACCAATCTAACATGGGCAGAAAAACTGACCAGATATGATACCTTGCTACATGCAAAATATATTGGTGGATAGACTTGCTGCTCATCGTCATGATAAAAGAAAGGAAACTGTACTCTCAACTGTCCAGAGTGGTTTTTAATGGGCCAAATCATCACTGCAGGTGTTGCTGAAAGCACCAGCAGTGTGCAATTGAGGCACAACTAATCTAAAACCGATGCCTGAGTAGTTTTCCTGCTGGAAGTTTATAGAGCACATGTCAGGAACTGGTCCAGTGTTGTCTTTGGATGATACTTGTCTGATCGAACTCTGTGTTACTGAGCAAAGCCAAATTCATATATTAGTATCTGAGACACTTTTTTGCCTTGAAGCCTAAAGCTCTCAAACAAAAATGAATTACTTAAAAATGTGTTGAATGTGGATCATTATGTTCAAAAAATGTATCTTTAAAAATAAAAATGTTCTGAAAAGAGATGAAATTTCAAAAGAAAGATGCAACATAAGCAGCTATATATATAGACTTTATAGGTCTGAAAAAATATTCACCATACCATGAATCCTCCAGCCTGAACTGTTAATACCAGGCAGGCTGGATCAGGCATTTATGTCAACTTTTAACCCTACCATCTGAAGGTAGCAGGTGAAATCCAGACTAATCTGACCAAGCAATGTTTTTCCAACCTGTTATTGTCCAGTTTTGGTAAGCCTGTGAGAATTGTAACTTCAGTTTCCTGTTCTTAGCTGACTGGAGTGGCACCTGGTGTGGTCTTCTGCTGCTGCAGCCTATCTGCTTCAAGTCTTGTTATTTCAGAAATAGTATTCTACATACTTTGGATGTAACGAGTGGTGATTTAAGCTGCTGTCGCTTTTCTGTCATCATAAAACTAATCTATCCATTCTAATCTGACATCAAGAAGGCATTTCATGTACACTACTGCTGCTCACTGAATATTTCTTCTTTTTCTGATGGTTCAATGTAAATCCAGCGGATGGTTATATGGAAAATCCCAGTAGCTAAGGCATTTCTGAAATGCTCAGACCAGCCCGTGGGGCACCGACAACCATGTCACTTACGTCTCTTTTCTTCCCCATTCTGATGCTTGTTTTGACTTCAAGTCAACTTAACACCATCTAAATGCTATGAGTTGCTGCCATGTGATTGGCTGAGTCACTGTTTATATTAAGCCTTTAAACGGGTGTAAAATGAGGTGAGTGATGTTTTGCAGAAGGAAAAATGAAAGTGGTTTTGTCATAACATCAAGCTCTTTTTCATCTAGTGGACTAGGTTAAACTTTTCTGTGTAGTCTTTCTTGCTGTTGTGTTATTAAAGCACTTGTAGGGTTTTTTTTTTCACCTAACTGGTTTCAGCAGTAAACCAGGGCTGGAGCTTGAGCCAGTTCTTAACGGGTGCTATAAAAACGCAGCAAAGAACTTGACTGGTAGAAAGAGAGCCGCATCAGAACAATGTCATTATGTCACTGAAAACAACTCTTCCGATAAATGTTTATTCCACAGTTGGATTTTGTGGAATCTGTGATCTTTGAAAAGATTAGCATTCTGACTTTGGGTCTCTCCAGTTGATTTTCTTTCCAGCTCTGAAAATGGAAATTCTGACTGCAGAGTACTGTAAATATGGGACCTGTTCAGGGTGCATCCTGCCTCTCCCCCAATGACCTCTGGAGAAGGGTACCAGCGCCTCTGTGACCCTGCAAAGATGGGTGGAATGCACTAACAGTCCTGGCAGACATTTGGAAAATGATTGATATTTAGATGCAACAATACAAACAGAATTTACGCAGGACATTTTAACCCCAATTTATCAATGGGAGCTGGGAATAGTAATTAAAACCCAACAATGTTCCTGAATGGAGGGCAAAATGGTGTTAAAAATGTGACTGCTAAATAGCTCTGTGCAGGACATTGGCCTAATTTCACTTCTTGTAGGCAGAGGTTGAAGAGAGAAGAGACACTGAGCTTGTGTGCTGTTCCAGGCTAATCCAAGTATTTTTATAGTTGAAGGTCAGTGTTTAATTGTTTGGGGCTTAAATGAAACAGGTCCACAGCAGAATAAACGTAGGAGTTTTAAACATCATTTTATTAGCTTGTTGGTCTCCACAAACCCACCCACGTTCCTGAAAAAAGTCTCCTTTCCTCTGGCCCAGCAGTTTTTGGAGTTAGTGTCGGAGATCTCATTGATGGAAACAAGAACTGGTACTATGCAAGCACTGGCAGTGATTTTGCTCTGGAACCAGTTGGGCGGAAGGAACACAGTTACTGTTAACATTTTGGCTCACCTGTTTGGACCAGTCAAAATGTCTACTGAGCAAAAGGTCTGTTGATGTAGCTCAGTCTGGCATAGCCAACAAACTGGTGTCTTAGTTGGGCTTTTCATTTTAGAGATGATGATGTTTTTATTGGTCTTGTTCTTGTTGACGCCTTCAGTCAATAAAAACTAAGAGTTAATTTATGTTTGCTGTGGTTATAGGAGAGTCTGGTGAAGACTGTTAACTTTAAGTCAGTGACATGTTTTCATTTTTTTATATATAGAGAGAGATAACATATATATAAATGAATAAACAAAATACTATGTATAATTCAAAGCACAATTTATTTTAGAAATTAGAGACTAATTTTCCCAAATAAGTTCTTGTCTAAACTAAGATTTAGTATAGGGAGTATATCGTCGGAGTCACACCCGTAATACAGGCCCATAATATGTATGTGTACATCGGAAACTTTCACTACATTTTATATACGAATAGCCACATTGGATTCTGCACTCTGGGTTGCTCTGCAAGCGTTGTTATTTTTCCAACTGGGAACATGGAAAATCTGACTTCCAAGGAAAAGGGAAACGCACAGTATTAAAGTCTTGTAAAGGCAGGATGGTCATCGATTTGGTAAAACAATTGCTACAGAGAGCACTTTATACAAAACCTGGACTTTTGTTGAAATGATTTCTTGCATTCATATTTCTGATTTTAGTATAAAATGACAATCATTGATCACAGCGTCTATAAGCTGCTCTAAAAAATCCCATAATGGTCTGCTTCTTTATTTTTACTGCTTCATTTAGGTGGCAGTCTGGACTCAGGGGTGAATCTAAAGGGGGGCAAGGGGGGCAACTGCACCCTGTTGTTCTGTACTTAAAATACTTGTAATTACTAATCGCTTGTTTGTCCAAAAGCCTCTTACAGTCTTCAAATTAAACATTAATTTACCAAACATATATAAGTATAGATATAATCTGAGGTCGCTGAAAAACTTACGTAACTTACTTAGTTACGGCCCTGCATTAAAAACTGTCTGCCTACCGCCCCGCAGCCGCACTTGCGTGTCTCTCAGGCACATTAAGGAGGCGTTCTTTCTGCAGCCCAGCAGAGGGGAGCAACTGAGCTGTTCAAGTTTCTGCAGCTAAAGTCAGTTTGTCCAGGTGATGTTTTAACACAACCGTAAAGGCAACTTAAGTTTGCAATGAATAAAATGTCAGCTGAAGTGACCGACGTTGACTGTGTAATATGTTTATTAATCATTTGATGACAATGACTCACTCGTGTGATTTCTAAGAATGTTAGCATATTTCCCTTGTAAGTTTAGCTTACAATGAGCATGATAACAGTTAATGAAAAGTTTATCTATGAAAACATTTTTTGCATTTGATTGTTTTAAGGGCTGTAGTTTGACTGATGGCTCTATATGATCAATATTACGGTAATGAGGCACAATTAAACCACGTTACATCATTTCGGTCAGATTGGGAAAATAATTAATTGGCCGCCATGAGAATAAGATTTTTAAATATCAATGCTGGTGCGACCTGTGTCAATGTGATCATTTCTGGTTTCATATTGTAGACTTCTTGTGGTAATAAATGGGCTTTTCTTAAATATTAATGCTTGCACATTGCAGATCACAATGAAAAAGGAAATTTAAAGTGGAGAGATTTCCAGTTTCTTTGGCAAATAATGAGGGATGAGAAAGAAGAAGAGAATGTGAGATTTGGGGAAGAAAGAAGGATGGAGAGACAAGGAGGGTCACAGGTAAAGGAGGCCACTGAAAGTGGTGAAGGTGAGAAGATTTCAGAGTCAGAGAGAAAGAAGACAATGCAGAGGAAACTGATGAAGGAGATGAGGAAGGAACAGAGTCAGGGAATCCAGCCTATCCAGCTGGACCACCTGGTATGGATATATGCTGGGTATAAATTCCAGCGCATAGATATTAGATGTTTAAATGAATAACATATCTGCACAAGTCTACATGTGTGTTACGAAGTTAGATAATCCAGGCTTTATATATGTAGTCAATTTATGTTATAATAAAAGCTAATTCTACAATGCAGAAATGCAGTGAAACTGTATTAGATCATTCTAATTGTCACTATATATTTTTTTAGATCAATGAACTTCAATGAAGAGGGCCAGCATTGCCAACCTGTCTAGACCTTTTGCGCCTCCTTTTCTCCTGCATGTAAATTTTTCAAGATCCGCCACTGCCTGGACTTAAAATATATAGATGCATGTTTGTATTTAATACATAATACACATTATCAGCTAGAGCTTAAGGGACTTTAGAATTAAAATAAAAGGAGCCCATCTTTTACAGCCATGACATTATGACCCCTGACCGGTAAAGTGGAAAGTGGTGATCATTGTGGATGGAACCCTTCTGTGGCTTGAAGTATTTAGGGGGACATACAAGGGCACATTGTGTCTTTGGAAATGTTGGAAGCAGAAAAAATGAGCAACTATAAGGATTTGAGTGACCTGGACAGGTCCCCCACTGTGATTGTTTTATACCTGGGTCACTGCATCCCTACAACATTAGACCAGTGTTCTTGCAGCCAGAGTTATTAGCAGCCAAGAGTCATTGCTATGCATGGTTACAGAAGGCTGGCCTGGGTTGTTTGACAGAGGTAAGGATACTCTGATCCAGTTCTTTGGGTTCTGATAGGATGCCTTTACCTAAATTTAAATATTTGATTAAACTGACCAAACAAGAACCCCTAACCTAAATATGTAACACCGTTTTAAGTCATGATACTGTATAAACTAATATTAGTTTCCCAAACAGTCACTGTCAGTTATATTGTCAGCTTTTACAATCATTATTCATATTTTAAACATTGGAACTTGTTCTTGTCATCTGTCTAAATAAATAACAACAGTGTAAGTACTAGGAAGTCAAATTCTATATTGTTTCTGCTGATTAAAAAAGGTCCATGCAAAACCACTGGTGCTGATCTTTTTGGTGGACTAAAAGTGGATTTTGGACCCTGAACCACAGATATGCTGTTTCTAGTTGTGACACCTTAAACCTCTTTCTAAATGCATCTCTGCTTGCTTTGATTCTTTTGTTCTTTACTTTTAGGAGGCTGAAACATTTTAAAAATAGCCAAAGGCAAAAGGAAAAGAGTTCTCATCAATATCCGAGTTCTCATATATATATTTGTCACATCTAGAATGAAAATTTCCCAGAAAAAAACTTCAACCTGACAAAGTGTTTGTGTTCATGTGCGGTTGTGCAGGTAGAGTGATGTGAATGTAGGCGTACTGAAGAAGACTTTCTGCTTGTTTTGTTGTATTATGCCTTTGGTGGTAAACTGGAAAATTTAAAGATATAGATGTTTGGTTTCCTTAAAAAAATCAACTGAAACAAATAAGATGAAAAGGTATACATTTAGATAAATGTACACTGGTGTGTTCTGTAGTCCTGTAAACTAAGACTTCTGAAACAAGGAAATGTACTCTAGCACTTTCTTTAATGTGTACTGTATTCATTTCAAATTTACGTGTAAAGTACTGTATGAATAGTCATTACTTGCCTTGTGACATTTTAAGCAATGCTACATTTATAGAAGGATATCTAAGAACATGATTTTAGAGTGTATGCATGCTAGTGGTTGGGTGCTATTGTAAAAGGATGACTATGAAAAATGGTGCTATGTAATAATGGTGCTTCTATGGACCCCAGCCGAGTGCATGCACAGAGGATCTATTAAAGTATGGGAAAAACGAGAAAATGTCCTATTGCTGTTCTCAAGTAGTGCTGCTTCCCAAAGATGTTGCAATGTTAGAAAAAATCCAACATTCTCTTAAAGTGCAACGACCCTTCAACTCTGGCTTACAGTCGAGACATCTGAGAGTGTGTCAAAGTTCTCTGCAAACATGAACACTGTGTTTTTCTGTTTCTTATTCTTTAAACATGTTCATAGTTGTGTCAGCAAGGAGCATTTTACGAACGTAGAGAAAGTTTGTGTTGTACAGATTCTTTCTTTTTTTTTCTGGGCCTCTTTAGTGAAAGCCATGGCAGACAGGCACTTCAAAGCTCATATGAAACGCATGCTATTTTTGAAACCTATAGCAAGGGACAAATAACTTCTAGCATTGCTAAAAGTAAAGTATGCCTCTGATTGCCATTCTAAACCTCCCCTACTCTCAGCAAAGCTAGAACCGGGATTAGCTCCCCCCTGGTCTAAGCCTCTCAACATTAGTAAGTACTGTTAACCAAGAGTATCTAAAACTTTAGGGGCAGCCAGTTATGAAGTGCCAAAATCTGTCATGTCTAATAACAGATGAATAAGATCCACAGACAATCTGATTACATCATTTTGTACACTTCATCCTTTCAAAGTTCATGTGAATAAAATGATTTATTTTATGTAGCACAATTCCATTATTGCAGTGTTTAAAAAGTCAAACATGTTGGAGCTTGGAAAACTTTGTGTTGATTATTGCTGTAACTCGTTTGAAAGATGAAAATGTGTATGTTTGTTAGCTGTAATGATCAGTGCTCCTTTTCTGTTTCTCAGTAATTAAATGGTATCCAGGATTATCTCTACTGGTGCCACAATACTGTATGAATCTGTTGTGAATAATTTGCTTTTGTTTTGAGCTGTACCAACTGTCAAATGTTAGGTTTACACATGCTTCTGTGTTCAAATAATGCTTTTGATACTTTTTATCAAACTATTCAGAATTAAGTAGAGCGGGAAAGAAAATTATTTTTATTGTTTTGGTGTCTCAAGTACTAATGACAATGGCCAGAGTGAAATCATGTCAGGGTAAAAATATTTCCTAACATGATAAACTCTATTTAGTCTGGAATATTTCCTAAAAAAAAAAAAAAACTACTTGTGACAATTTGACACATTGTGTCCGTACCTGTTTTTACAGTTATTAGCTTTATTTGAAGCACAGATATCACCATGTGTTTTACCCGCTATCAGCTAGTCAAAAATCTGAGCTCAGCACTTGTATTAATTACTTCCTATTACAGATTTGCTGAATCAACTTTTTTGATTTGGCTTGAAAATACTTGGATGTAGTGTATAATGTATACAAGTACAGCTTAAAGAAATTTGAATATCTTTGAAAAAGTTACAATTGTACAGTTACACATTACTGTGTAGCAGGAGGAACCCAGGACCCACTGAACCTGAGACAGGTCTGTATAAAAGACACCTGTCCACACACTCAATCAAACAAACTCCAACCTCTCCACAATGACCAAGACCAGAGAGTTGTGTAAGGACATCAGGGATAAAATAGTAGACCTGCACAAGGCTGGGATGGACTACAGGAAAATAGCCAAACAGCTTGGTGAGAAGACAACAACTGTTGGAGTAATTATAAGAAAATGGAAGAAGTTCAAGATGACAGTCAATCTTCCTCGGTCTGGGACTCCATGCAAGATCTCATCTTGTGGGGCATCAATGATCATGAGGAAGGTTAGGGATCAGCCCAGAGCTACACAGCAGGACCTAGTCAATGACCTGAAGAGAACTGGCACCACAGTCTCAAAGAAGACCATTAGTAACACACTACAACGCTATGAATCTTAGCCAACAACCTCCTTCCGGCACTAAGGGCATTGAAGATGGGTTGTGGCTGGGTCTTTCAGAATGACAACGACCCGAAGCACACAGCCAGGGAAACTGAGTAGTGGCTCCGTAAGAAACATCTCAAGGTCCTGGAGTGGCCTAGCCGGTCTCCAGACCTGAACCCCATCGAAAATCTTTGGAAGGAGCTGAAAGTTCATATTGCCCAGATAGCCCTGATCCCTGAAGGATCTGGAGAAGATCTGTATGAAGATTACCACAAATCCATGTGGTCCAAAATCCATGTTGCAGTGTTTGCAAACCTCGTCAAGAACTACAGGGAACATCTGATAGTTGCAAACAAAGGTTTTTGTACCAAATATTAAGCTTAGTTTTTCTGATGTATCAAATACTGTCATGCAATAAAATGCAAATTAAGTACTTAAAAATCACACAATGTGATTTTCTAGATTTGTGTTTTAGATTTCGTTTCTCACAGTTGAAGAGGACCTATGATAAAAATGAATGCTTTATACGTGGGAAAGGCTTCAAAATCAAACAACCATTCACAATGCAACATCAGATAAAACATTATTTAAAATATTTCAAAGAACAATTTGCTGAATAAAAACAATCTTTTGGGGCATTAATGGTGTTTAATTAGCTGTCTTTATTTAGAAAAATAATATTTAAGGAAATATTATTAAGGAAATATTAAAAACTATTTAAGAAAATATTATTTTGAATAAGAGCCAACAACCTTTACGGATAAATGATTCTTAACTTATAAGATTGCTGCAAGTCATGTGTTACCACTGCCTTGACCGGCGGTTGCCGTTAGCGGTTTCAGTTAACAAAAGTTGAAATCGCTTGTAGCGTGTTACCACTCCTGTAAAATCAAACATGTACATTTTAAAATACCATTGATAAAAGGATGAAAATGCATAAGCGTTGACAGTACGTTATGGCCGATCTGTGTTTAAAAACCACCCTTTTAATAAAGTATGTCTTGATTTTAAAAATACAACACAGAACACATCATTAGCTTTAACTAGTTCGCTAGTACTTAGCTGAGTTATCTCAACACAAACCAAAACCAAACGTCATTATTGAGATTATTTCATTCTAAACTAATTTTCTCATTTGCTTCCATAAAACACTACAGGTCCTTCTCAAAATATTAGCATATTGTGATAAAGTTCATTATTTTCCATAATGTAATGATGAAAATTTAACATTCATATATTTTAGATTCATTGCACACTAACTGAAATATTTCAGGTCTTTTATTGTCTTAATACGGATAATTTTGGCATACAGCTCATGAAAACCCAAAATTCCTATCTCACAAAATTAGCATATTTCATCCGACCAAAAAAAGAAAAGTGTTTTTAATACAAAAAACATCAACCTTCAAATAATCATGTACAGTTATGCACTCAATACTTGGTCGGGAATCCTTTTGCAGAAATGACTGCTTCAATGCGGCGTGGCATGGAGGCAATCAGCCTGTGGCACTGCTGAGGTCTTATGGAGGCCCAGGATGCTTCGATAGCGGCCTTTAGCTCATCCAGAGTGTTGGGTCTTGAGTCTCTCAACGTTCTCTTCACAATATCCCACAGATTCTCTATGGGGTTCAGGTCAGGAGAGTTGGCAGGCCAATTGAGCACAGTGATACCATGGTCAGTAAACCATTTACCAGTGGGTTTGGCACTGTGAGCAGGTGCCAGGTCGTGCTGAAAAATGAAATCTTCATCTCCATAAAGCTTTTCAGCAGATGGAAGCATGAAGTGCTCCAAAATCTCCTGATAGCTAGCTGCATTGACCCTGCCCTTGATAAAACACAGTGGACCAACACCAGCAGCTGACACGGCACCCCAGACCATCACTGACTGTGGGTACTTGACACTGGACTTTTGGCATTTTGGCATTTCCTTCTCCCCAGTCTTCCTCCAGACTCTGGCACCTTGATTTCCGAATGACATGCAGAATTTGCTTTCATCTGAAAAAAGTACTTTGGACCACTGAGCAACAGTCCAGTGCTGCTTCTCTGTAGCCCAGGTCAGGCGCTTCTGCCGCTGTTTCTGGTTCAAAAGTGGCTTGAACTGGGGAATGCGGCACCTGTAGCCCATTTCCTGCACTTGTGCACGGTGGCTCTGGATGTTTCTACTCCAGACTCAGTCCACTGCTTCCGCAGGTCCTCCAAGGTCTGGAATCGGCCCTTCTCCACAATCTTCCTCAGGGTCCGGTCACCTCTTCTCGTTGTGCAGCGTTTTCTGCCACACTTTTTCCTTCCCACAGACTTCCCACTGAGGTGCCTTGATACAGCACTCTGGGAACAGCCTATTCATTCGTTCAGAAATGTCTTTCTGTGTCTTACCCTCTTGCTTGAGGGTGTCAATAGTGGCCTTCTGGACAGCAGTCAGGTCGGCAGTCTTACCCATGATTGGGGTTTTGAGTGATGAACCAGGCTGGGAGTTTTAAAGGCCTCAGGAATCTTTTGCAGGTGTTTAGAGTTAACTCGTTGATTCAGATGATTAGGTTCATAGCTCGTTTAGAGACCCTTTTAATAATATGCTAATTTTGTGAGATAGGAATTTGGGGTTTTCATGAGCTGTATGCCAAAATCATCCGTATTAAAACAATAAAAGACCTGAAATATTTCAATTAGTGTGCAATGAATCTAAAATATATGAATGTTAAATTTTCATCATGACATTATGGAAAATAATGAACTTTATCACAATATGCTAATATTTTGAGAAGGACCTGTACCTTTTAGTTGAGGGAAGCCTTTCTGGACACTAGGGCTGACACGATCTGGACCTTATTTCAGTTCAGTCTTCCCAGTTGTATCTTCACCTGACCTCTTGAAACACAGGTGGAAGGGGGAGGCAAAAGGAGCATCACCATCTTTGATTGTTTGCTGTTTGTTTGATGGCAAACATGTAGAAGCAGAGGAATCAATGGCTGAGGTGGAAGATAAAACATTTGAGGTGTGACAGGAAAGCTGTGGTTCAAAGGAGGGTGGGATGTCTGTCTGGCTGTGTGCAGTAGAGGAGGATGCTGAGCTTATTTCTGAACTGAACCTGTTGAAGAATGTGTTTAGTTCATCCTTATGTTTGAAGCCTGGGGTCTTCTTCATCCCTAACCACACATCTCTGATATTGCGTTGCTGGAGCTTGCTCTCCAGCTTCTCCTTGTACACCTCCTTGCTGTCGCTTATTTTGACTTGATGTTGTTTCTGTAAACTCCTCAATAATTCCCTGTCTCCCTCTCTAAAGGCTCTTTTTTCTTGTTAAGCGAGCTCCTCAGGTTTGTTGTTGGGGAAGCATCTCACCGTTCTGGTGGGGATGATGTTATCCACACAGAAGTTTATATAGTTGGTGACATACTCAGTCATGGCATTGATGTCCTCTCCATGTGGCTGGCACAGTGTGTCCCAGTCTGTAGCCTCAAAGCAACCTTGCAGAGCTTCTTCAGCTTCCTGTAACCATTTTCTCACAGTCCTCTTTATTACAGGTTGCCTCTGAACAAGGGGCTTATATTTCAAGCAGAGAAAAACAAGATTGTGATCTGATTTGCCTAGAGGAGGTCTTGCTTTGGAAATGTATCAGTCCTTGACATTTGCATAAAAGAAATCCAATGTTTTAGTTACTTTAGTAGAGCAGCTGACAAACTTTTGAAACATTGGAAGTTGAGCAGAGAGTGAAACATGGTTAAAATCACCAGATATTGCCACAAACACATTGGGGTTTTGTGTCTGTAGCTTAGCAACAACTGAGATGATGGCATCACATGCAGTGTCAGCAACAGCTAAAGGTGGAAAGTAAACTGTTGCCAAAATAACACTGGTAAAGTCTCTGGGTAAATAATATAGACAAAAACTTACTGCTAACTGTTCTATATCTGGACTGCAGAGGATACACATCACACTAACATGTCCTGGTTTACACTGTCATTCACAAATATCCCTTTTCGGATGTATAGTCACCAGCATTTGGATTGGCTAGGCGGTAACGGTGGAACTGAGCTGGTTGGTGGTTCTCCTTGGGCTGACGTTGGTGATGGAGATGTTGTGTGTTTGCAGGGGTTTGCCCTGTGTGGATGTATCTTCATTGGCTTTTTTGAGGGGGGCTCTCTTATGGCAATTACAAATTGTTGTTCAGAATTGGTTTTAAAAATAACTTGACCTCATTCCAAATTTCTCAAGACAGACGTTGGTTTTTAAACAAACATATTCACAACCATCCATCCATCCATCCATCCATTTTCCATACCCGCTTCTTCTGTACAGGGTCACGGGGGAGCTGGTACCTATCTCCAGCAGTCTACGGGTGAGGGACGGGGTGCACCCTGGACAGGTTGCTAGTCCATCGCAGGGCAACCGGTCTAAATATTAATCTAAATATAAGTAACATATTCACACTGAACTGTGATATAATTAAATCATTTTATTAGTTTTCATTCTTTTCATTTTTCCTTTGTAGTCTAGTTGAATGTTATTAGCCTACTTCCACACGTGGACAAAATTATTGGTACCCTTAATGAAACAAAAACCCACGATGGCCACAGAAATAACTTGAATCTGACGAAGGTAATAATGAATAAAAATTCTATGAAAATGAACAAATGAAAGTCAGACGTTGCTTTTCAGAAATGCTTCAACAGAATTATTAAAACAATTAACTCATGAAACAGGCCTGGACAAAAATGATGGTATTCCTGAAAATAACGTGACCAAAGGGACATGTTAAATCAAGGTGTGTCCATTAATTAGCATCACAGGTGTCTACATTCTTGTAATCAGTCAGTGGGTCTATATATAGGGCTACAGGTAGTCACTGTGCTGTTTGGTGACATGGTGTGTACCACACTCAACATGGACCAGAGGAAGCGAAGGAAGGAGTTGTCTCAGGAGATTAGAAAGAAAATTATCGACAGGCATATTAAAGGTAAAGCTTATAAAACCATCTCCAAGCAGCTTCATGTTCCTGTAACTACAGTTGCGCATATTATTCAGAAATTTATGATCCATGGTACAACCTCCCTGGACGTGGCCACAGGAGGAAAACTCATGACAAAACAAAGAGACGGATAATACGAACAGTAACAAAAGAGCCCAGAAAAATTTCTAAAGAGATTAAAGGTGAACTTCAATCTCAAGGAGCATCAGTGTCAGATCACACCATCCAACGTTGTTTGAGGCAAAGTGGACTTAATGGGAGATGACCAAGGAGAACACCATGGTTGAAAAGAAATCATAAAAAGGCCAGACTGGAAATTGCCAAACTACATGTTGACAAGCCACAAAGCTTCTGGGAGAATGTCCTATGGACAAATGAGACAGAAATTTAGCTTTTTGGCAAGGCACATCAGCTCTATGTTCGCAGACGGAAAAATGAAGCATATGAAGAAAAGCACACTGTCCCTACTGTGAAACATGGAAGAGGTTCTGTTATGTTCTGGGGCTGCTTTGCTGCATCTGGCTCAGGGTGTCTTGAATCTGTGCAGGTATAATGAAATCTCAAGACTATCAAGGGATTATAGAGAGAAATGTGGTGCCCAGTGTCAGAAAGCTTGGTCTCAGTCTCAGGTCATGGGTTTTGCAACAGGATAATGACCCAAAACACGCAGCTAAAAACACCCAAGAATGGCTAAGAGGAAAACATTGGACTATTCTGAAGTGGCCTTCTTTAAGCCCTGACCTAAATCCTATTGAGCATCTTTGGAAGGAGCTGAAACATGCTGTCTGGAAAAGGCTCCCTTCAAACCTGATACAACTGAAGCAGTTTGCTCATCAGGAGTGAGCCAAAATACCTGCTGAGAGGTGCAGAAGTCTCATTGACAGTTACAGGAATCATTTGATTGCAGTGATTGCCTCAAAAAGTTGTGCAACCAAATATTAAGTTAAGGGTATCATCATTTTTGTCCAGGCCTGTTTCATGAGATTATTTCTTAAAATAATTCTGTTGAAGCATGTTTGAAAAGCAATGTCTGACTTTCATTTGTTCATTTTCATAGAATTTTTTTTTATTATTACCTTTGTCAGATTCAAGTTATTTCTGTGACCATTGTGGGTTTTTCTTTCATCAACCGAGGGATACCAACAATGTTGTCCACGTGTGTATATAGTCCAACTAGTATTTAACCTGAAGTTGAATTAATGTTGTTAATAAATTCTTATATTTTAGAGAGAAGACGTTGTGTGTTCATTCTGTATAAGTGTGCTGGGCTTGCTGTTAGAGAACGCCAGAGCTTGAATTCACTCTTTTACCGATTGTTCTACAAGTGTTGGTCATAGAATTAGAATCATGAAAAAAAAAATTTATTTCAGTAAATTAATTCAAAAAGTGAAACTTGTATATTATATTCATTCATTACATTAAGACTGATACATTTCAAATGATTATTTCTTTTAATTGTTATGATTATAACTGACAACTAATGAAAACCCCAAATTCAGTAAAATTATTCAAATTCAGAAAATTTGAATATTATGAAAAGGTTCAATATTGAAAACACCTGGGGCCACACTCTAATCGGCTAATTAACTCAAAACACCTGCAAAGGCCTTTAAATTCTCTAGTTCTGTAGGCTACAGAATCATGGGGAAGACTGCTGACCTGACAGTTGTCCAGAAGACACCTTTCACAAGGAGGGCAAGACACAAAAGGTCATTGCTAAAGAGGCTGGCTGTTCACAGAGCTCTGTGTCCAAGCACATTAATAGAGAGGTGAAGGGAAGTAAAAGATGTGGTAGAAAAAAGTGTACAAGCAATAGGGATAACTACACCAAGGAGCGAATTGGAAACAAAACCCATTCAAAAATGTGGGGGAGATTCACAAAGAGTGGACTGCAGCCGGAGTCAGTGCTTCAAGAACCACCACTCACAGACGTATGCAAGACATGGGTTTCAGCTATTGCATTCCTTGTGTCAAGCCACTTTTGAACAAGAAACAGTGTCAGAAGCATCTTGCCTGGGCTAAAGACAAAAAGGACTGGGCTGCTGCTGAGTGGTCAAACGTTATGTTTTTTGGAAATCAAGGTCCCAGAGTCTGGAGGAAGAGAGGAGAGGCACAGAATCCATGTTGCTCGAGGTCCAGTCTAATGTTTCCACAGTCAGTGACGTTTGGGGTGGCATGTCTTCTGCTGGTGTTGGTCCACTGTGTTTTCTGAGGTCCAAGGTCAACACAGCGGTCTACCAGGAAGTTTTAGAGCACTTCATGCTTCCTGTTGTTGACCAACGTTATGGAGATGCAGATTTCATTTTCCAACCGGACCTGGCACCTGCACACAGTGCCAAAGCTGACAGTACCTGGTTTACGGACCATGGTCCCTGTTCTTAATTGGCCAGCAAACTCGCCTAACCTCAACCCCATAGAAAATCTATGGGATATTATGAAGATGAAGATGCAATATGCCAGACCCAACAATTCAGAAGAGCTGAAGGTCACTATCAGAGCAACCTGGGCTCTCATAACACCTGAGCAGTGCCAGAGTGATTGACTCCATGCCATGCCGCACTGCTGCAGTAATCCAGGCAAAAGGAGCCCCAACTAAGTATTGAGCACTGTTCATGCTCATACATTTTATGTTCATATTTTTCAGTTGGCCAACATTTCTAAATATCCTTTTTTGTATTGGTCTTAAGTAATCTAATTTTCTGAGATACTAAATTTGTGGTATTCATTAGTTGTCAGTTATAATCATCAAAATTAAAAAAAATAAACATTTTGAAATATATTAGTCAGAGTGTAATGAATGAATATATTATACATGTGTCACTTTTCGAATGGAATTACTGAAAAAAAACTATATTTTCTTGATATTCTAATTTTATGACCAGTAGTTGTATAATACCACACCACCTTGGGCTGGGAATCACAGAACAATACCTGACAGACTGACAGTTGTTTGGCAAATCTCTCCTGATCAGGTGAAGCCCTTATTTATTAGTCTGACTAAAAACATAACATTTTAACTTTATAAAAAATTGTTAATTGTTAATACTATACATTACTATAATTATTAGTAGTAGCTAGTAGCCAAACCAAACCTATTGTTGCACAACAATGCTTTTAGGCAAACACTCATTGGAAGGGCTGTGGTGCAGCAAGTTATTTGTGTCAGTTTTCACCAGCATGAAAAGGAGACATTGCACATAGGTAAACACAGTAAACAACACATTAAAACAGTTTCTAGAAGGCCTGCTGTTGTGTTTAGATGGGCTAATGGGCAGTCAGAAGCAGCTCCTGTGGGCTCTAACAACGAGTGACGTTTGGTGAGATCCAGTGTCAGTCAGGCAGTGACAGACATGCAATTGTGCCATGGGGCCACCAAATATGTTGGGCACAGAATCATACTTTGAGGCGTGGATGTGAACTGAAAAAAATCAATATGAATATGTTCCCAAACGCAACTCAACCACCACATCTCAGAATAGGGTCTTGGATAAAGAAGGAAAAAGTATGATGATCCTAAGGTGTGTGCTTGGATTCTAACTTGTTTTGGTATTTGTGTTACTTTGGGCGTTTTTTTGCTAAGGGCTTTCTATACCTGTTTATTCCTTGGTGCTGAGTTTTTTCCTTCTTGTGTTTTGTTCTCTGTATATTTTGGTTTGGACTCTTTTATTGTTTGTCTTTTCCCTCAATTAGAAGATCGTTTTTTGGTTTGATCCTCCCCTTCCTGGTTTATTCTGTGGTTATTAGTCATCTCTCCTGAGCTCGCTAGTTTCTCTTCCCACTCAGCTGTGATGCATTCTGTTGATTGTACTCACCTGTTTCCATATCACTAATAATCCCTACTCCTTATTTAAGCTCTCCCGTATCATTATTTATGTATTGCTGGATCCTTCTTTTCATCACCCTGATTTCATGGCCTGATCTCCTCTTAGAATTGTGAATACATGCAGAGATTTCTTCATATTTCCTGAATCTTTTGATGATGTTGTGAACTGCAGACAATGAAATCCCTAAATTCCTTGCATGTGTACATTGAGAAACATTGTTCTTAAACTATTCTTAAACTATTTGCTCACGCAGTTGTTCACAAAGTGTCAGGAAAGGCTCTTGGAGTGGACCAAAAATGTAGACAGGCAGGCAGCAGCACAACAGTGAAAGAAAACATTTTATATAAAAAAGGTAAACATCCGGACAGGAGCAAATCAGAGGCAAACATAAGCAGGCATGGCATGAGCGAAACAGTATTCTCCAGCAAGGAGTAAACAAACCAGAAGAGTATATATAGAGCATGGCTCAGGTGAAAACAATGAGACTGATTTAAATAAATGAAGCCGATTAATGAGGCAGTGGCAGAGAATAAATGACTGAAACTAAACAAAGACACTGGAAATACTTTAACAGAAAATACTAACAAGAACAGCTTAAAGTATAAAGACCACAATAATAAACTAAAAAGCTATATGCAAAGAAAAGCATGAAATAAATCTAACAAAATATGAGCACAAAAAGTGAACCTATATGGCAAAACCCTTTAGAGCATAACCCAAAATACTACAAATTATGACACAAAGTAGTGAATCTCACCCCATGCTTGCTTGTTAACAACTGAGCCCTTCAGCAATTCTCCTTTTATTCTCAATCATGACACTGACCTGTTTCCGGTTAACCTGTTTACCTGTGGAATGTTCCAAACAGGTGTTTTTGGAGCTTTCCATAACTTTCCCAGTTTTCCCACTTTTTTGTGGCCCCTGTCCCAGATTTTTTTTTAAGTATATCAAATTCAAAATAAGCAAATATTTGCAATAAACAATAAAGTTTACCAGTTTGAACATTAAATGTATTGTCTTTGCAGTGCTTTCAATTGCATACAGGTTGGACAGGATTTGCATCTTTGTATTTGTTTTACACAACATCCCAACTTCTTGCAGTTAGGGTTGTAGTTTGTGAATTTAACTTAGCTAACCTCCTTTTTTCATTAACTGTACGACATCTCTTCATTGGGAGTGCTGGAGACATTTATTTGTCAAGTATAATTAATTTTGAAGGGCAGTAAGATTACCAATACTTGCATTAAAATTTGAACGGTTAAAGATTTATTAATAAAAATATGTCCTTAATGCATGTGTGCCCCATTTAAATTACATTACTATAATTGCTGTCAAGTAAAAATAATGTTTATGAACATTTTTAAAGGACACTCTTAGTTTGTCTCTATTTTTTAGGGTTGGATGGTATACCATTGTATAAATAAGTCAAATATAAAAAAATGAAAACAAAATGACACTGACATCTTTATAAGGCAATTCTTTCTAAGTTCTTCCCGTTAACTTCAAACAGTAACCTCACACAGAGACTGGTCCTACTTTCATTTACTTGTAGTTCCTGTGACTTATTAATTCAACTAGATTAGACTAAGACCAAGCAACTGTATATATATATACACACTGCTCAAAAAAATAAAGGGAACACTTAAACAACACAATATAACTTCAAGTAAATCAAACTTCTGTGAAATCAAACTGTCCACTTAGGAAGCAACACTGATTGACAATCAATTTCACATCTTGTTGTTCAAATGAAATAGACAACAGGGGGAAATCTTTGGTGATTAGCAAGACACTCAATAAAGGAGTGGTTCTGCAGGTGGGGACCACAGACCACTTCTCAGTACCGATGCTTTCTGGATGATGTTTTGGTCTCTTTTGAATGTTGGTGGTGCTTTCACACTCGTGGTAGCATGAGACGGACTCTACAACCCACACAAGTGGCTCAGGTAGTGCAGCTCATCCAGGATGGCACATCAATGCGAGCTGTGGCAAGAAGGTTTGCTGTGTCAGTCAGCGTAGTGTCCAGAGCCTGGAGGCGCTACCAGGAGACAGGCCAGTACTCCAGGAGACATGGAGGAGGCCGTAGGAAGGCACCAACCCAGCAGCAGGACCGCTACCTCCGCCTTTGTACAAGGAGGAACAGGAGGAGCACTGCCAGAGCCCTGCAAAATGTCCTCCAGCAGGCCACAAATGTGCATGTGTCTGCACAAACAGTTAGAAACAGACTCCATGAGGATGGTATGAGAGCCCGACGTCCACAAATGGGGGTTGTGGTCACAGCTCAACACCGTGCAGGACGCTTGGCATTAGCCAGAGAACACCAGGATTGGTAAATTCACCACTGGCGCCCTGTGGTCTTGATAGATGAAAGCAGGTTCACACTGAGCACATGTGACAGACATGACAGAGTCTGGAGACACCGTGGAGAGAGATCTGCTGCCTGCAACATCCTTCAGCATGACCGGTTTGGCAGTGGATCAGTAATGGTGGCCCTCCATGTGCTCACCAGAGGTAGCCTGACTGCCATTAGGTACCGAGATGAGATCCTCAGACCCCTTGTGAGACCATATGCTGGTGTAGTTGGCCCTGGGTTCCTCCTAATACAGGACAATGCTAGACCTCATGTGGCTGGAGTCTGTCAGCAGTTCCAGCAAGATGAAGACATTGAAGCTATGGACTGGCCCGCCCGTTCCTCAGACCTGAATCCGATTGAGTACATCTGGGACATCATGTCTTGCTCCAACCACTAACGTCACGTTGCACCACAGACTGTCCAGGATTTGGTGGATGCTTTAGTCCAGGTCTGGGAGGAGATCCCTCAGGAGACCATCCACCGTCTCATCAGGAGCATGTCCAGGTGTTGTAGGGAGGTCATACAGGCACGTGGAGGTCACACACAATACTGACCCTCATTTTGACTTGTTTTAAGGACATTACATCAAAGCTGGATCAGCCTCTAGTGTGTTTTTCCACTTTCATTTTGTGTGTGACTCCAAATCCAGGCCTCCATTGGTTAATAAATTTGATTTCCATTGATGATTTTTGTGTGATTTTGTTGTCAGAACATTCAACTTTGTACAGAACAAAGTATTCAATGAGAATATTTCATTCATTCAGATCTAGGATGGGTTATTGGAGTGTTCCCTTCATTTTGTTGAGCAGTGTGTAAACATTATCCAACGCGTGTGACGTCATCGCATGTGCTTGACAAGCTGCTTGGATGACGCGGAAGAGCTGAGTATTATTTATACGGGTGTGTAGCTGTGGCTACCAACAGAGCTAACGCAGATGTATTTCCTCCACACCGACCCACAGGTTAGTAACGCATTTAGTCGTTTTCTTCTGGCAGTGTGTTTACACTGCCGGAGATAGGAGGCTCAGGCTCCTGTCTCCGGTAGGAGACATAACCTTTCTCGTTGAAGCTTTAGCTTTGACAGTAAACTCGAAGTCAAGTAAAAACTTGGTGAGCTGCAGCCTCCAAAGCTGAAGTCTGTGTGTTACCCACACATGAGTTACAGTTGGCACTTCTTAATAGCGTTAGCCAGGAACGGTACCCACAATGTTCGCTGGCAGGAATGGAAATAAGAAATAAGTCCAGGCGGCCTCAAAGCTTCACAGCTGGTTCTGTAGTTCGATTAAGGGGCTATTCGGTGTTCGACAATAAACGTGACCCGTGACAACGTCGTAACTCTGCGTGGTCACGGGTCAGCAGATTGGTAGTTATCAATTAAATGAATCGTTTTGTGTTTTGCTGTTAATTCTGTAACGAAATGCTTAAAAGTTTGTCCTTAATTACACAGTAATAAGTAGACTGAAACCGAGACATGCACTGTTACAGTAAAAACACTGAGGGTCTGATTATCATGCTATAAGAGCACTTTGTGGTTCTGGCCTCATCTTACAAAGAGTAATTGCTATGTTTCATTAAAGGCACCGCATAAAACGCTTAGTAATTATGCAGAAAATTAAACCCTTGATAATGTTCAGCTGCAGGCTTTCAGACCTAAGATTGTGACACAGAAGCAGAGTTTCGATTTTCACTTTAAGAACCTTAAATCTGCTATTTTATTGGCATGCATTCCCTGCAATAAATGTAGAAGTGCTTTTTTTTAAAGCAATTTTTACATAAATTCTTATCAAATCACATTTATTGTTTGATATTTTGTTGCCAAGAACCTCTAATTCCTCACAAAGTCTTATCAACACAGCTGAAGAGTGTTGCACTTTTAACTGAATCAAAGCTTCAGATCATCATGTGAAATGCTGATGTTGGCGTATTTGGGGACCAAATAATTTCTAAAAAATTCAATAGAATAGATTATAGTTCCCTATTTTTGAGGTTACCGGTTTTAAAATAACAGAATAAGGCAGTTTCAGTTTAGTTGTAGACACTGAAGAGCTTCTTTTTGAATTTTCTGCTGAACAGCCCTTCCCAGCAGTGACGGGTTGTGTAAATCACTTCATCAAATGAGGAATGTATGCAAATCATACCATGTTTATAGCAGATTGTGAATACTTAGAAAACCCAATGAGTGTGTGTTGCGGAATAAAATGCTGTAATAAACTGTAGTTTCCTCTTTAATGTGACAAAAGGGCATTTTTTAAAGCTGACATTTCATCCTAAGAGGACAGCTTTTTAATAAGCTGACAAAATATACACTGCTCAACAAAATAAAGGGAACACTCCAATAACACATCCTAGATCTGAATGAATAAAATATTCTCATTGAATACTTTGTTCTGTACAAAGTTAAATGTTCTGACAACAAAATCACACAATAATCATCAATGGAAATCAAATTTATTAACCAATGGAGGCCTGGATTTGGAGTCACACACAAAATGAAAGTGGAAAAACACACTAGAGGCTGATCCAACTTTGATGTAATGTCCTTAAAACAAGTCAAAATGAGGCTCAGTATTGTGTGTGACCTCCACGTGCCTGTATGACCTCCCTAAAACACCTGGACATGCTCCTGATGAGACGGTGGATGGTCTCCTGAGGGATCTCCTCCCAGACCTGGACTAAAGCATCCGCCAAATCCTGGACAGTCTGTGGTGCAACGTGACGTTAGTCGTTGGAGCAAGACATGATGTCCCAGATGTACTCAATCGGATTCAGGTCTGAGGAACGGGCGGGCCAGTCCATAGCTTCAATGTCTTCATCTTGCAGGAACTGCTGACAGACTCCAGCCACATGAGGTCTAGCATTGTCCTGCATTAGGAGGAACCCAGGGCCAACCGCACCAGAATATGGTCTCACAAGGGGTCTGAGGATCTCATCTCGGTACCTAATGGCAGTCAGGTTACCTCTGGTGAGCACATGGAGGGCCACCATTACTGATCCACTGCCAAACCGGTCATGCTGAAGGATGTTGCAGGCAGCAGATCTCTCTCCACGGTGTCTCCAGACTCTGTCATGTCTGTCACATGTGCTCAGTGTGAACCTGCTTTCATCTGTGAAGACCACAGGGTGCCAGTGGTGAATTTGTCAATCCTGGTGTTCTCTGGCAAATGCCAAGCGTCCTGCACGGTGTTGAGCTGTGAGCACAACCCCCATTTGTGGACGTCGGGCTCTCATACCATCCTCATGGAGTCGGTTTCTAAACGTTTGTGCAGACACATTTGTGGCCTGCTGGAGGACATTTTGCAGGGCTCTGGCAGTGCTCCTCCTGTTCCTCCTTGTACAAAGGCGGAGGTAGCGGTCCTGCTGCTGGGTTGTTGCCCTCCTACGGCCTCCTCCATGTCTCCTGGAGTACTGGCCTGTCTCCTGGTAGCGCCTCCAGGCTCTGGACACTACGCTGACAGACACAGCAAACCTTCTTGCCACAGCTGGCATTGATGTGCCATCCTGGATGAGCTGCACTACCTGAGCCACTTGTGTGGGTTGTAGAGTCCGTCTCATGCTGCCACAAGTGTGAAAGCACCACCAACATTCAAAAGTGACCAAAACATCATCCAGAAAGCATCGGTACTGAGAAGTGATCTTTGGTACCCACTTGCAGAACCACTCCTTTATTGAGTGTCTTGCTAATCGTCAAAGATTTCCCCCTGTTGTCTATTTCATTTGAACAACAAGATGTGAAATTGATTGTCAATCAGTGTTGCTTCCTAAGTGGACAGTTTGATTTCACAGAAGTTTGATTTACTTGGAGTTATGTTGTGTTGTTTAAGTGTTCCCTTTATTTTTTTGAGCAGTGTATTTTCCCGGTGTTCCCACCAGGGCTGCACAGTAACAGGAAAACAAGCATTATCATCATTGATAATCGAGTTGTCTGTTTTGTGATTTCTTGTGGTTGTTAGTCTTTCTTCCAACGCTTTCGATACGCAGCTGTCCCGGGTCCGGAGTCCCAGCCTCCGCATGTCTTCCCTCTCTCTCTGTAAATCCTACATCCGTCTGTAAATCCTACGTCTGTCTACTCTTCCTGGATTTCTCATCAGCCTTCAATACCCTCATCCCACAAACCCTTGTCTAAAAGCGCTCTTCTCTTGGACTAAGTCCCACACTGGGGAACTGGGTCCTGGACTTACTGACCAACAGACCTCAGACTGTCAGGATCCACAACACTGTTTCCTCCTCCATCACCTTAGCACTGACTCACCCCAGGGCTGCGTGTTGAGCCCCCTCCTGTTTACTCTGCTGACGTACGACTGCTTGGTGAGACATCCCAGCTGTTATATAGTGAAGTTCGTAGACGACACAGCAGTAGTGGGACAAATCATGAATAATGAGTCCAAATACAGAGAGGAGGTGGAACACCTGGTGCAGTGGTGCAGAGAAAACAACCTCCACGTTAATGTGAAGAAGACTAAGGAGGTGGTGGTGGATTAGAGAAGGGACAAGCCCCCACTTCCTCCCCTGCAGATCAGAGGAGCAGATGTGGAAGTGGTCCTCACCTGGAGTGCCAATATTTCCTTCTGGTCAGGAAGGCTCACCAGCCTCTCTACCTCTTCAGGAAACTGAGGAATGCTGGACTGGGGAGCTCAGTTCTGAGGAGCTTTTACTACTGTGCGGTGGACAGCATCCTCTGCACCTGCATCACCGTATGGCAAGACAATTGCACTGCTGAGAGAGAGGCTCTGCAGAGGATGGTAAAGACTGCACAGAGGACTGTGGAGGGTCGTCTTTCCACCACTTCGGACCTCTACACATCACGATGCAGGGGAGGGCTCTCCGCATCATGAAGTACTCCACAACATCCCGCACATAAACCATTTCAGCCCCTGCCCTCAGGCAGGTGGCTGAGGAGCATTCAGAGCGAGGCCACCAGGCTCAGAAACTGAAGCTGTCAGACTGCTGAACTCGAGCCACACTCTGTAGACTCTCTCACTACACACTGACCTGCACTAAACACTTCACCCACCGAAGGTGCAATATTTCACCCACTTAAAGGTGCAATATTCAAAATGGTAGCTTTTCAAAAATCTCCATTCCCTTAAGGTTATAGTGACTTGTTTTTTTAGCAGATTTTGATTGAATATTAGAAGCTAATAATTTTTTATGAGCTTTATGTATGATCTCTTGACTGAGTTAAAGGGTGGCTTGTCCTCTTCAGGTTTGAGGGGAGTTCCCACTTCAGGGGCAGGAGTTCAAGTATCTTGGGCTCTTGTTCACTAGTGAGTGGAGAATGGAGCGGGAGATCGAGCGACGGAATCGGTGCACCTGCTGCAGTAATAGCGACGCTGGGCTGAAGAGAGAGCTGAGCCGAAAAGCGAAGCTCTTGATTTACCGGTCGGTCTACGTTCCTACGCTCACTTATTACCATGAATTTTCGGTCATGACCGAAAGAACGAGATCCCGGATACAAGCGGCTGAAATGAGCTTCCTCCGTAGGGTGGCCGGGCACTCCCTTAGAGATAGGGTGAGGAGCTCGGCCATCCAGGAGGAGCTCGGAGTAGAGCCGCTGCTCTTTCACATCGAGAGGAGCCAGTTGAGGTGGCTCGGGCATCTATACCGGATGCCTCCTGGACGCCTTCCTCGGGAGGTGTTCCAGGCACGTCCCACCGGGAGAAGGCCCAGGGGACGGCCCAGGACACGCTGGAGGGACTATGTCTCTCGGCTGGCCTGGGAACGCCTTGGGCTCCCCCTGGAGGAGCTGGAGGAGGTGTCTGGGGAGAGGGAAGCGACCCACTGCGACTCGGTCCCGGATGAAGTGGAAGATGATAAATAGGAGTATGATACATGATCTGCAAAATACTATAAATAATACATTTGTTGGGTGATCATTGTACTTTCTGATGATAATTGTTATAGCTCTTTTTTGCAAGATGAAAATAGGATTTGTTATTGTCTTACATGCTTTTCCCCAAACTTCAATACAATAAATTAAATATGGAACAATTATCGTATTATACAATATATACAGAGCTTTATCTTTTAATAGTTATTTTACTTTATACAGCAATGCAATTGCTTTTGACATTTTTATTTTTACTTAATAGGATATTTCCATGTCAGCTTTGCATCAATGATGACACCCAAATATTTTAGATATGCATCTATTAAGAATATTAGAGCATATGCCTTCCACAGTCTTGGATAGATGTTAAGTACGCCTTTAGCAAACTCGAATAACACTTAATTTAGGTTCAAAACCCTTGAGTGACATCATATGATGATTGCTATTATTAGACCCGCACAATATATTGAGTCACAATTGTCATCACAATACCAAGGCCTGCAATAATGTTGTTGCCAAGGACTGCTTGGATGCTATAATATTTCAAGTGCTATGCAGTAAAACTCCACTGGTATGTGTTTGGCTACTTGATTTAGTGACTTTAGAGGACGTTTACTGTATTTGATGTTCGCACCATATATGGATCTTAGTGACAAGGTTTAGAAACTCTGGCAGAAGAGAAGGGACATTATGCTGATGGAAAAGAGAATAAAATTTGGGTTAATTGCAGTCAGTGTCATATCCGCAATATTGAGCAATAATATTCCATTGTCATGTTTCCTAATATCATTTAGTCCTAGTTAGCATTTAAATCACACATCATAATATGTGTTCTTTGAAGTATTGGTCATCATTCTTCTTCTGTCCTTCCAGGCAGGTGATGAGAGCTGAAGGCTTTAGCTGATTTTTAGGAGATAATGGAGGAGGACTGCAGGCCTCTGCTGAGCTCAGAGCCCACTGGTGAGAGTTACTCCCACAGAGGCTCCACTGGCTCACTGGACATCAGAACTAAAAGGTAGGTATCCTTGAAACCTGAACCTCACAAACAGACAGTAGGTTTCTCCAATATGATGTGCTGCTAACACTCTAATTGGCTAGCTATTAGTGGTGAATGCATGGATATTAATGTCTAGTTGAGAGCGTGACACAATGGAATCCAACTTAGCAATATTCCTAAGATAATAAAAGCAAGAGCGAACCAAAAACCTGACATGAAAATCAAGAGTAAAAGCTAAATCAAAAATTACACCAATAGAAGATCTAGTAGTCTATTCAAGCTGATCAAGAGAATACCCGACTTTAGGACCAAACGTGTCTAGAGGACAGATGAGGATTTAAGTTTACTTTTAATTTAATTGTAGAAAGTTCCCAGCCATACAAGTTATAATTGAGGCTAAACACATATGCAACATCTGTAACTTAAACAGCTCTTGGGGATTAAAGGAGATGTACAATTAAATATCATCTGCATAAAGGCAGTAGGGCCCCTTCTTGACCACCTTAACGTGGTGGAGGGGTTTGAGTGCTCGAATGATCCTAGAGGCCATGTTGTCTGGGGCTTAAATGCCTTTGGGTCAGGGTAGAGGTCTCTGACCGTTGTTTTGGCCTATGGGCTGAGCAGTAGTGCGGAGTACACTTTGTTCTTGGTGTCCCTGTCGGGGTTGCTGGATAGTGCCCATCTTGGAGACTCCGTCATTCTGCTGGGGGAGTTCAATGCCCACTTGGGAAATGACAGTGATACCTGGAGGGGCGTGAATGGGAGGAATGACCTCCCGATCTGAACCCGAGTGGTGCTTCATTATTGGATTTCTGTGCCAGTCATGGATTGTCCACAATGAACACCGTGTTCAAGCATAAGGGTGTTCATTAGTGCACTTGTCACCAGGACACCAGGCAGGAGGTCAATGATTGACTTTGTAGTGGTGTCTTCGGACCTTCTGGCATATATCTTGGACACTCTGGTGAGGCAAGGGGGTGAGCCGTCCATCGTTCACCACCTGGTGGTGAGTTGGATCCGCTTGAAGAGGAGGAAGCTGGACAGACTTGGCAGGCCCAAATGTATAGTGAGGGTCTGTATGTTTTCAACTCCCACCTCCGGGAGAGCTTTGACCAGATTCCAGGGGAGGTTGGAGATATAGACTCAGAGTGAACTATGTTCTTCGACTCTACTGTGAAAGCACATGTATAATTTCTTTTAACATTCAAGCCCAGTCAATTTTTTAAAAACGAATTTAAGCCCAAAGTGTTACTTCCACAGAGGCTCCACTGGCTCACTGGACATCAGAACTAAAAGGTAGATACCCTTGAAACCTGGACCTCATAGACAGTAGGTTTTTCCAATATGATGTGCTGCTAAAACTCTGAAAACACTTACTGGCTAGCTATTAGTGGTGAAATGTTCAGGTCATTTTCATACATAAAATGCACAATATTAATGACTCAAAGTGTTCAGCCCCCAGCAGGAGAAGGAGGAGAAGGTTTTTGGAGTTAGGGACCAGAGGCTCCTGGCCTAGATCCTCAGCCAGGCATTAAGTGGGCTTCAAGATGTATGGTCATCTGGTGGATAGTGAGGTGTATCTGAAATAGGACTTCACTGACAACTCTGAAAAACGCAATTCCGTCTTTCTTTTTGAATTTTTTTTTCTTCTTAAAAATAAGTTTGTTCCATTTAGTTAGGATGCCACAGAGACACTGTACAGAAAAGGCAGCTAAGTTTAACAAGTGTAGAAGGTAAAAAACAGAAATCCTCTACATAGAATGACAGCATAGAAAACTGAAGAATAATGTCAAAATAACGAGAAGTAGACTTGCATTGGACAGGACATAATCTCTCTCTCACAAATAGTACATTTAATTATTCATCTTGTTCAGGTTTAACATCAACTTTCAGCCTGTCTTCTGTAAAATAAAATAAGAAAATAAAGTTTAAATGTCCTAATTGGCCAACATCAGGCATTTAGAGTACCTTTTATGTAAAAGGCACCTAGTTTTTCAGAAAAACTTTGTTTTGAATGTTTTTTTTCTAGGTCATTGCATGATTATAAACAAACAGTGTTTTTCTTTAGGCTTGACTTCATGGTAGAAAGCAATCTCTATGACATACGTGTGAGTTTGGCACCACCTTGGCATAATTCCCCTCTCTGTTAACAGTTTGTGTGAATTTTAATCCAGTTAGGTATTTCACAGGGACCAACAAGTTGCTAGCACATTAAACATTACAAACACTCCCTTTCACAGCTCACAAACACAGTCTTTGTTTCACTGAGAGAATTGCTGCAGAACAGTCAGTCAGTCATTTTCTACCGCTTCTTCCATAGTGGGTCACAGGGAAGCTGGAGCCTATCTCCAACAGTCTATGGGCGAGAGGCGAGGTACACCCTTGTCAGGTCACCAGTCCATCACAGGGCAACACACAAACAACCATGCACACACTCATTCATACACCTAAGGGCAATTTAGAGAGACCAATTAACCTAACGGGCATGTCTTTGCACTGTGGGAGGAAGCTGGAGTACCTGGTGAGAACCCATGCATGCACGGGGAGAACATGCAAACTCCATGCAGAAAGACTCCAGGCCATCGAACCCAGGACCTTCTGGCTGCAAGGCAACAGTGCTACCAACTGCGCCACCGTGCAGTCCCCGCAGAACAGTAACACATATTATTTAGACATAACCAGGTGTTCAAGAAGCCCAGATTACTGTGATGGTGACCTTCAGGTGGTCTGCATTGTTGGCTCTGGTGTCTCTCATCTTCCTCGTGACAATAGCCCATAGATGCTCAATGGGGTTTAGGTCAGACTAGATAGCCAACACATCCAGCACCGTGATAAAAACAGGTACTAGTACTAGTAAAATGAAATCAGCATCTGAATAAAGCATGTCAGCAGAAGTAAGCAGGAAGCGCATCTAAAATGTTCTGGCTTTGGACTTGATAAAGCACACTGGACCAACACTGCAAATGGTTTATTTTTGGAGAAACATCTGTAAGTGATTTGATGTGAATTCAAAGTGGATCAATACTATTAATTGTTAGCACTCCATTATACACAAAAAAGGTTTTGGCTGAAAACAAAAACAGTTTGTATTATTTTTCTGGGTTTGGCCTAAAATGAGCTGAAAACTCTATTCATGGAGACATAATAGGTGTTTAAAGGTTTAGGTAGTTGGCATGACAACAAACTCTGGTCTTTCAAAGGTTTTATTGTTTTTTGTATTTCCTTGATAAACTCTGAAAGTAATAAGCAAATTTACCCCTGATCACAATATTTATTATAATATTTAATAATAATAATATTTATAATATTTATTATAACACATATGTTCAGCTTTTCCATTGGAGGGCCTACATTTAATTTGGGTACATCTTAAACTTCACTTAAACTTCAACATCTTAAACTACACTTAATATGGGTACATCTGTTGCTTGCTCTATAGACTTTTAGTTAGTTTGATAAATTTTCAGTTTTTATTTAAACACCGTGACTAAACTACAAGATGATACAGTGGTGGGGGAGTGGTAGCCTAGTGGTTAGAGAGCAGGGCGTTTGCGTCCTGGAGAGGCTGCAACTTTCCCGGTGCGAAAACATACTGCCACTCTAGGTCCCTGAGCAAGACCCCTTGCACCAGAATGCTCCCACTGCTCCCTAGGGGAAGCGGTCAATCCAGAAGACAAATTTTTCATTTATGTACAATGACAAATAAATGTGATTATATTCTATTATTATAGTGGAGAGTAAGCAACAGTGTCTGAAGTAACTTATCATTGGAAATTCTGTAAACCATCCATGTTTTAGTGAATTGAAAACTAAATGTTGTTGAAATGATGGGATTGTTTGGACTTGCAGGCCTTTCTATGTGGAGCCCAGGAACATTGTAAGTGATGACCTGCAGGAGAGAATCTCTGCAGAGGCTGCCATCCTTAACAGTAGAGTCCATTACTACAGCAGACTGACAGGCTCCTCTGACACAGTGCTGGTAGGTCAAATCACACTTTGTTGCTATAGCAAAGAATCTTTTAGTCTAATTATATTTCCTCTATGCTAATAAAATTTCAGGAGGAATGGAAAGTTCACCTGTAATAAAAATGGCTGTTCCATGTTTTTCTTACTGTTACCATTACATCCAAATTAATTTATTTCATACAATTAAAATCCATCCAGCCATCCATCCATTGTCTCCTGCTTATCCGGGGTCGGGTTGCGGGGGCATCAGCCAAAGCAGAGAGACCCAGGCTTCCCTCTCCCCAGCCACTTGGGCAAGCTTGTCCAGGGGAATCCCAAGGCCTTCCCTGACCAGCCGAGAAACGTAGCACTTCCAGCGTGTCCTGGGTCTTCCTCTTGGCCTCCTCCCGGTGGGACGTGCCCGGAACACCTCACCAAGGAGGTGTCTAGGAGGCATCCTAACCAGATGCCCGAGCCAGCTCAACTGGCTCCTCTCGACGTGGAGAAGCAGCGGCGAGAGGAGCCAAGGAAGTGACCAAGCTTCTCACCCTTCTTACCCTATCTCTAAGGGAGAGCCCAGACACCCTGCGGTGGAAACTCATTTCGGCCGCTTGTATCCGTGATCTCGTTCTTTCGGTCATGACCCAAAGCTCATGACCAAAGATGAGGGTAGGAACGTAAATCAACCGGTTAATCGAGAGCTTCGCTTTTTGACTCAGCTCTCTCTTCACCACAACAGACCGGTACAGCACCCGCATCACTGTTGACGCAGCACCAATCCGTCTATCGATCTCCCACTCCATTTTTCCCTCATTTGTGAAAAAGACCCCAAGATACTTGAACTCCTCCACTTGATGCAGGAACTCCTCCTCCCCCCCCCCCCGAACCGGAGGAGGCACTCTACCCTTTTCCGGCTCAAGAGCATGGCCTCAGACTTGGAGGCACGGATTCTCATCCCGGCCGCTTCACACTTGGCTGCGAATTGCTCCAGTGAGCACTGTAGATTACGAGCTGATGAAGCCAATATGACCACATCATCCGCAAAAAGCAGAAACTCAATCCTACGGCCACCAAAATGGATCCCCTCAACACCTTGGCTGCGCCTAGAAATTCTGTCCATAAAAATTATGAACAGAACCGTTGGCAAAGGGCAACCTTGGTGGAGTCCAACCATCACCGGAAACGAGTCCGACTTACTGCCAGCAATGTGGACCAAACTCTGACACCGGTCAGCATAACAATGAAAATGTTATGCTTTATTTTTTCTAAAGATATGATTGATTTTAAAATTTTAGTGTTTGTCTGTTTTCCCCCTCCAGAGTCCTCCAAACCATGTAATCCCCACAGCAGAGGAGATCTACATTTACAGTCCCCTGGGGACAGCTTTTAAGGTGCCAGACAGCGTCCAGGCTTCTAAAAATCCCAGTATTGTCACCATGTAAGCCTTAACTGCTTTAGTCAGCCTGCGTTGAATGTATAGGTCTTTTTTTCCGGGCTTTGATTATATTGTGAATATTTCCTTGCAGCTTTGCCATATGGAACACCATGATGGGTACATCCATACTCAGTATACCATGGGGTATTAAGCAGGCAATTAACTTTTTTAATTTCTTTCCTCACATTTTGTGGCTTTCAGCTAACAGGAAAGCAGTTATTGTTGAACTGGAAATACACTTTGTTGGACAAGTTCTCCTAGAAACTGAATCGACTTTTTTTATTCACTTCATGTCTTCAGGCTGGTTTCACTATGGGGATCATCATCCTTATCTTCACTGGCCTGCTAATGCTGTACTGCTGTTACATTGTCATCAAATCACCAAAGGCAATAAGTAAGTTCAACTGTTTCTCTTCTTCCTCTTTTGTCCTGTCCTCTCCCTCATGGATGCTGTAGCCTACAGCCTAGATGTTTTATTGTTTTAGTTTTTTCTAAATGTGAACAGACTTGGTGTGTACAGCTGCTTTGTCCATGTTAGGAAATAAGAGGTTATCATTTAGTAATTTAGCACATCACCGTTGTTCAGCAGTAAGCTGTGAAAAAATGAACTGAGGAGATGATTATAAGAACCTGAAGAAATTCCTGAGTGTTGTTTTAAAGTAACAGTCTAGAGGTTCTGTGAGAACTGTGGACAAAGAGCAAAACCTGTTATCTGCTGAAGATAACATTGAGATCATTAAGGATTTTAACAGAAATTCCTCAGTGAGGCAGACTTCACTTTATTCTAGAAAAATCCTTTTTTTTTTCTTCTAGAATTGTGCCGCTCGAGGTGGCAGCAGGTTGAAGTAGTTCTGTTACTTTTCATTCTGATTAATTCTTTTTAAGAACTAAAATTCTTGTTGTGGTGGATAAAAATAGATTTTTGCTTTGACACTTATCCTCTCCAGTATCGAATGCTGTGCAGCTGGAAGAATATTTGCTGATACTTTTTTGCTTTTGGAAATGTTATGATGCATCACCATGGCAATGGCAATTTTTTTTTTACAACCGGGAGCACCTGATTAATATCTCAAAAGCTCAAATACTTCAACTACAACCCCAAATCCCTCAAGAGTTGAAAGGAGGGACCTTGGATGCAGAGCAGGAGCAGAGAGGAGAGAGAAGGAGGAAGTTCAAACCATCACTTCCATCGATTATGATGGACAATGTAAGATCATTGGGAAACAAGTTGGATGAACTCCAAACTCTAAAAAGGACCCAGCCAGAGTATTGAGAATGCAGACATGGCTGCAGGACCATAGATCCCAGACTCCACTGTCTCTCTGCCTGGCTTTCTGACCATGCGAGCAGACAGAGATTTAAAGGGGAGCGGCAAACGCAAAGGAAGTGGACTAGTAGTTCTTGTCAACAAGAGATTGTATAATCCAGGACATGTTACTGTGAAGTGTCGTCTCTGCAGTCCAGATATCCAACTGTTAGGTGTACGTTTTCGCCCATATTATTTACCCACAGACTTTACCAGCGTTATTTTGGCAACAGTTTACGTTCCACCTTCAGCTGTTGCCGACACTGCATGTGATGCCATCAGCTCAGTTGTTGCTAAGCTACAGACACGAAACCCCAATGCGTTTGTTGCAATATCTTGTGATTTAATTATGCTTCACTCTCTGCTACACTTCCAACAGTTTGTTAGCAGCTCTACCAGAGAAAACAGAATGTTTGATTTGTTTATGCAAATGTCAAGGACTGATCCATCTCTAAAGCAAGACCACCTCTAGGCAAATCAGATCACAGTCTTGTTTTTCTCTGCTTGAAATATAAGCCCCTTGTTCAGAGACAACCTGTAATAAAGAGGACTGTGAGAAGATGGTCACATGAAGCTGAAGAAGCCCTGTGAGGTTGCTTTGAGGCTACAGACTGGGACACACTGTGCCAGCCACATGGAGAGGACATCAATGCCATGCCTGAATGTGTAACTGACTATATAAACTTCTGTGTTGTAACCATATCCCCACCAGAACGGTGAGGTGCTTCCCCAGTAACAAACCCTGGGTCACCAGTGACTTAAAGGACCTTCTTAACAAGAAAAAAAAAAGAGCATTTAGGGAGGGAGACGGGGAATTATTGAGGAGTATACAGAAGCAACCTACTGTCAAGAGAGCAAACAATGTGTGGTCAGGGATGAAGAAGATCAAAGGTTCCAGCAGAAGGACAATCGGACCGATGGATGTCTGGACAGTGCCAATGAACTAAACAGATTCTTCAATAGATACATTTCAGAAATGAGCTCAACATCCTTCTCTCCTTCCTTTTCACTCTGTACACTTCAGACTTCCAGTACAAGACAGACTTCTGTCATCTGCAAAAATACTTCCTGGCATGGTTTAGAAAAAAATCATCTCATCTTCAACTTGAAAAAAACAAAGGAGATGATTGTAGATTTTAAGAGGAACTGGACAATATTTCGGACAGTATTTCCATCATGGGAGAAGAAGTGGAGGTGGCGGAGGAGTATAAATACCTCGAGTGGGATGCAACTGTGAAACCGTCTACAAGAAGGGACAGAGCAGACTGTACTTCTTGAGGAAGCGTAGGACCTTCAGTGTTTCCAACAAGATGCTGCATATCTTCCATTAGTCTGTTGTGGAGAGAGTGATCTCTTCTGCCATCATCTAGTGGGGTAGCAGCATCAGAGCCAGGGACATAAAAAAGCTCAACAACCTGATAAAGAAAGCTGGCTCTGTTCTGGGGACTCCTCTGGAACCTCTGGAGATCATTGTGCAAAGAAGGATTCTTCATAAAATGAAGAACATTGTGGAGAACCCTGAATATCTTCTTCATGAGACTGTTGTACAACAATATTGTGTCTTCAGTCAGAGGCTTCTTTAGATCTGTTGTAAGACAGACCAGCTACAGGAGATCCTTCCTGCCATCAGCATCTACAATGGCTCTTTGAAGAAACTTGCATAATATAAGCTACAATATTTAATTTCCCTTTGGGATTAATAAAGTGTTTTTTAAATTAAATTATGCACTCACCGGCAACTTTATTAGGTACACTTTGCTAGTACTGAGTTGGACCCCCTTTTGCCTTCAGACCTGCCTTAATCCTTCATGGCATAGATTCAACAAGGTACTGGAGACATTGCTCAGAGAGTTTGGTCCATATTGACATGATAGCATCACACAGATGCTGCAGATTTGTCGGCTGCACATCCATGATGCGAATCTCCCGTTCCACCACATCCCAAAGGTGCTCTATTGGATTGAGATCTGGTGACTGTGGAGGCCATTTGAGTCCAGTGAACTCATTGTCATGTTCAGGAAACCAGTATGAGATGATTCATGCTTTATGACATGGTGCGTTATCCTCCTAGAAGTAACCATCAGAAGATGGGTACACTGTGGTCATAAAGGGATGAACATGGCCAGCAACAATACTCTGGTAGGCTGTGGCATTGACACAATGCTCAATTGGTACTAAGGGGACCAAAGTGTGCCAAGAAAATATCCCCCACACCATTACACCACCACCACCAGCCTGAACCGTTGATACAAGGCAGGATGGATCCATGCTTTAATGTTGTTGACGGCAAATTCTGACCCTACCATCCGAATGTCGCAGCAGAAATCAAGACTCATCAGACCAGGCAACGTTTTTCCAATCTTCTATTGTCCAATTTTGGCGAGCCTGTGCGAATTGTAGCCTCAGTTTCCTGTTCTTAGCTGACAGGAGTGGCACCCGGTGTGGTCTTCTGCTGCTGTAACCCATCTGCCTCAAGGTTCGACGTGTTCAGAGATGCTCTTCTACATGCCTTGGTTGTGTAACGAGTGGTTATTTGAGTTACTGTTGCCTTTCTATCAGCTCGAACCAGTCTGGCCATTCTCCTCTGACCTCTGGCATCAACAAGGCATTTGCGCCCACAGAACTGCCGCTCACTGGATATTTTCTTTTTTTCAGACCATTCTCAGTAAACCCTAGAGATGGTAGTGCGTGACAATCCCAGTAGATCAGCAGTCTCTGAAATACTCAGACCAGCCCGTATGGCACCAACAACCATGCCACGTTCAAAGTCACGTAAATCACCTTTCTTCCCCATTCTGATGCTCGGTTTGAACTGCAGCAGATTGTCTTGACCATGTCTACATGCCTAAATGCATTGAGTTGCTGCCATGTGATTGGCTGATTAGGAATTTGCGTTAACGAGCAGTTGGACAGGTGTACCTAATAAAGTGACCGGTGAGTGTATCATGGTGTTGTAGTGTCACAAGATCTGGATATACCAGTAATGGTTTCATTTCATGTTTCCACATGCTAATATGATTTGTGGTTGTCTTAACTTATATTATTGACAAGATCCTAGCGCTGTATGTTCCCAGTGGTATGCATAAACTAATGTTGGAATACCTTAAATGTACTATCTGTTGTGTAATAGTCTGGAAACTTTGCAGTCAATTGGTAAAACAAACTAAAGCATTATGAGTGTTATGGTTCAAGTTATTTTCTAACAACATTTACGCTAACTGAGTATTTTTCAGGTTGTTGATTTTATGCACTAGTTAATGCCAACAAAAAATGGTGGTACATTGCAGAATTTGGAGACCCCCTCTTCTCTATATATTTTGCTAGGAAATTGCCTTTTGGTGTGTCTTTCAGGAAAGGGTCTTTTTATCACTTCAGTGAGTTTCACTGAAGGTCAATGCAGCTCTCAGGTCTTTCCAATACTATATTTTCATGAAATTTCTAGGAACTCTTTATCCACTGTGTATGTAGTGCTACCACATTTTTACCTTTACCTATCACGTCTTCCATTACCTCGTGCTTTAGGGACAATGTCATCACCCTTCTAAAATATATCAGATGTTCAGCTAACATTTTGGGAATCACATTGTTTATAACAAACTGCTATTCTGTTCGGACATGCTGGTGGACACAAAGTTTTCAGATTCATTTTGATATTCCTTTTTTGGTAACTCGTCTCTTATGTCTAAGTTCAACACTGGTTCATCCTTTTATGTTTTGAACAGGCAAATGCACAGACATACAGACATTTTTGGGGGCAGGTGTTCAACCAACAGCTCCTATTGCTAGATTTGTTCATGAAGTTAAAAAAGAAAACACATTAGGACATATTTATTTAGTAGCCTCTCTATTCTTGGAATTATGCTGCAAAATTTATAAATGAAGTAAAGCAATGTTGTTCTGTGCATAATGATCAAGACTGACCTATTGAATCTCCATGAAGCTGAGAAAACAGTGTACATTATTTCACTGTTTTCTGACAGAGTTGAAGCATTACACTAATAATATACCATCACCAATATCAATATACTGCACCAAATTATCATGTAGCTTAACTTAAGACCTATCTTTAATTTCAAACTCCACAAACCTACTTTTGGTAGTAAATGTTAAGTCTTTTGTTATACTAATAAAATCAAACAGACAGCTAAGGAACATTTTCCTATTTATTCATATTTTTTTGTGTGTTGCTCTGTATCATATAGCTTTATATTAAGCGTCCTATATATGTTTGTTTGTAATGTAACCTAGCAAAATGATTCCTCAACTGATGGAGTAGAAATGATTGCATGAAAAGAGCTCCTTGAGTAAAAGTGACTTTTACCTACACAGAACAGAGATTTGGTCAGCATGCTGTAAAGTATTCAGAATCAGTATCAGCTTTATTGCCAAGTTTGTACAGACAAACACGGAATTTGATTCCGGCACACTTTGCTCTCAATAATAAAAAAGATTTTTTTAAATATACATACATACACAATTGACTTTACAATGGAATATAACGTCTGACTGTCAAGTGTTCATCAGAGAAACAGCCCGGGGAACGAAACTGTCTCTGTGGCGGTTGGTAGCGCCACCTGAAGGTAAAAGCCAGTTTGTGAAGGTGTTTGTTTCTATTTTTTACACTAACTCATGAGAGGTACTTGACATGGTCCTGCAAAATGTTTGTGGTCATGCTTTTTTCTTTGGGACTTCACATCAAACTAATTAAGATTTTATATGAAACAACACTAGTGAACTGATATAATGTGTAAAATAGTGAAACAGATGGACAAATCTTTGAAATCATGGATTTCATGAGTACCAAATGTGTAGGTTGTGCATTATGCATGGATGCTCTTTCTATGAAAGCCAGGTGTTTTTAGGGATCGTCGAGCGAGAAGCCACATTATGTTTTTAGTGGCACTATAATGATAAGTATTGTGGTTAATTGTGTACCAAACAATGTCAATCTGCAGTGGCTCTGTGCACGTGTCTGGTTTTGAATATACTAGAATGATTCATGGGTCAGGGGTCATAACAAACATGGGAACATTCCTCTGTGACAAGAATATTGACTGATATTCATTTAATATCAATAATACTCCTTTAATAATGTTCTCTTTTGTTCAGAGGTTGAGGACACTTCCAACTGGGAATTCCCGGATGTTTGTAGGTTCTACTTTGGAAAGTTTGGCCAGTGGTCCAGCTTGTTCTTCTCCATGGTGTCCCTTGTTGGAGCCATGGTGGTCTACTGGGTCCTCATGTCCAACTTCCTCTACAACACTGGGCAGTTCATGTATAGTAAGTTTAAACACAGAAGAACGAGAACATAATGTCCCAGGTTTACTCTGCTGTCTTGCATCTTGTCCGTTATGTGCTGTTGTCTGCAAGTTTTCAATTCAATTCAGTTTTATTTATATAGCGCCAATTCACAACACATGTCGTCTCAAGGCACTTCACAACAGTCAGGTTCATACATTCCAATTAATCCTAACCATTGAACAGTGCAGTCAGATTCAGTTATTCATTCAAATTGGATAAAAAGTTTTTCTATCTAAGGAAATCCAGCAGATTGCATCCAGTCAGTGACTTGCAGCATTCACTCCTCCTGGATGAGCATGTAGAGACAGTGGACAGTCACTGGTGTTGACTTTGCAGCAATCCCTCATACTGAGCATGCATGTAGCGACAGTGGAGAGGAAAAACTCCCTTTTAACAGGAAGAAACCTCCAGCAGAACCAGAACCAGGCTCAGTGTGAGCGGCCATCTGCCACGACCGACTGGGGGTTTGAGAGAACAGAGCAGAGACACAAGGAGAACAAAGAAGCACTGATCCAGGAGTCATTTCTATGGAAAGGAAAAGTAAATGTTAATGGTTGTAGCTCCTTTAAACATTTCATCTAGAAAGAAAGAACAGATCAACTCTGAGCCAGTTTTCAAGGTTAGAGTCTGAAAGAGAGAACATAGAGTTAGTCACAGTAGAAGCTCAGTCAATCACCATGTCTAGGAGAGAGAAAGGGTTAAACACTAAAAGACAGAGCCATGTGGTTCATCTGTAGAAGGTGAGCATTAAGTTGTTGCCAGCAGAAGCTTGGACGATTCCCCCCTCCAGAAAGGTGTCACAGGTAGACACAGAGTCAGGCCAGGTGTAGCTTCTAAGAAGAGAAAAGAGAGAGAACATAAAGTTAAAAGCTGAAATAACAGCAAATAATGCAAAACTGGAGAGCAGTGAGTGTGTTTTCAAATGATCTACCAAAGTGCACCATTTCTGTTGTGTACTGCACATATTGACCTCCATAAAAATGCAATTCCAAAGTCTAGCAGTTTTTGTCTATGAAGTCACACGGAGCATGATAGCTTCAGATCTTTATGTTTGCTTCAGCAAATCTAAAATGCTGACTCAGCTATGACTGAAGTTCAGTTCATACATCCTGTTTGAAGTTGCCCATTCACCTAAACAGCAGCCAGTAACTTCTTTTCAAAAGATAACTCAATCATATTTCAAGTCAAGTTATAACTATGGGTTAATTTGTGCATGCAGCACTAAAGGCATCTCTACATTTTTGTCAGATGTATAGAAATGTTATCTTGGGAATGTGTCTGTGGTTGGAGATGGTCAGAAGTAGGAGTTGTTTAGATATTCCCTCATTAAAACCTTCTAAAATATTTATTCTTTGTGGGTTTATTATCTGGAGAGCATTTGACTTAAATTTAGTCCTGTATAAATAAGCATTTAGTTAACTGTCCAGCAGTGCTGTGTAATGTTAAAAAATGAGTTTCATTAAAAAAGTAGATTCAGAAGTGAACCCATAGCATTGCTGTGTGGCACCAGAATTTGATGATTTCATTTGTACATTTCCTTGTATATTTTATGTACAAAGATGAAATGTTTATTAACACGAAATAATGAGTGTTTTACAAGGATTTACTTTCTTTACCTGTCTACAGACCATGCTAACAATGTCAACACATCCGATTCAGAGTTTGGAACCAATGGCTCTGAAAGAGGTGAGGCACCTGCACCAGGAAACCTTCATCTTTAACATTTTACAGCAGTTAAATGTTCAGACTGTCTGTGTACTGCTGTTTTACATCAGTAACTGAATTCTTTACTTAAGGCAAGGCAAGTTTATTTATATAGCACATTTCAGTAGCAAGACAATTCAAAGTGCTGTAAATGAAAAAGAGACATAATAGAAAAAGGGCATTACAGTGGCATAAAGGTAATTAAATAATTAACAAACAAATCATTTAAAGAATATAAACATGAATAACTAAATGAACCTCCTGCAGGAAAATTTGAGAATTGTATTCAATCATTAATGCATGCAATGCTCCTGGTCCATATTTTCTCAGCATAAAATCAAACATTTCTTTCTGGGGGTTTGCAATTTCCTGGAACCCTGTGTCTGTCCCATTTCACAGGAACTCTGCTTCCCGTCCAATTTATCCGCAAGTAATTTACCAGTCTCTGTGCACATGCCTGGTTTTGAATATAATAGAATGATTCATGGGTCAGGGGTCATAACAAACATGGGAACATTCCTCTGTGAAAGGAATGTTGACTATGTACTTAAAAAATGTAAAATTAACTGTTGGTGACCAACAATGAATTTCTGTGAAATGCAGAAAAGAAGAAAAAACGTTTTTTTGAAAATTGGATATGATATTTGTTCTGTTGCACAGGATTTCTAAACTAGGCAAAAGTTATGAATCTGAGAAGCTTTTAAAGATTTTTTTCTTTTGTGGCACTATTTATGTGTCCTTTTGTTTTGTTTTTTTATTTGAAAGTAGACAGAGAAGAAGTGGGGTGAAGAGAGGGGGAAGAGATACAGCACAGGTCGCCATGGTTGCGACTCCAACCAGGGACAGCATCGAGGAATATGGGTCACACACTTTACTGCTACGCTGTGTGCCGCGCCCCACAAGCTTTTTTTTAATCCTTTTCCTTCTGGATCTTTTTGTGAAGTGAAAGTATGAGTCAGGTTTTAATTTTTTGTATCGAGATAAAAACATTAATTAGAAAAAATGAGGACATGAAATTTTGTACAATGAGAAACCAAGATTTGTGCTGTATTTTGGTCAAAAATGCATGATAAAAAAATTGTGCACTATAAAGATTTTTTTCTTAGCAAAACATTGGAAAGGACTTGCAGATTTTTGCATCTTTAAAGCAAAATATTCATAAACAATTAGCAAATCTGGAAGAATTTTAGTCAGTGCACAAAGAGCTTGGAGACAAACCTAACCTTGAGATCTGGCAGTCCCTCAGATGCTACCCTATTAAGTAACATCATTAAAAGATGGCTAATGAAGCACATGGCCAAGGGTTAACTGTGAACTTTTTTGATCAGTTTTACAGAGTTACATTTTACAAAACCTACTTCAGACTTTACAGTGGTCAGATGAATCGGCAGATCTATTCATGCCACTGCTGTGTCTATAGCAGCTTCTGTTCGGTAGTTTGTTATACTAAACTGGTGGTTCAGGGATGTGTTGGTTAGGCTTGCACACACAGGCCAGCAGCATGGAATGAGTGGAGTAGTAGCAGTGTTGTTAAACTGGTCTACAGTGTACCCTACTCTCCTCTTCATCTGTTCTCTGATTACCTCTGTTACCTGCTCAAAGATACATCAGCTTTGGATCACCTTCATCCCTCCTGTCCACCTCGGTATTTTCTCAGGACACAAGACAGTGACAAACGTGTTATTAGGCCTGACTTGAGGGCTGATGTGTGAAAGAGGCTGATATTTCAGATCTTATGCCGAATTGTCTGTGGTATGGGCCAAAGAGGATCAGAACCTTCCAGGTTTAAAGGCCAGGCTCTGATGGTGCGTGGTTGTTTTGGGGCACTTTTTCATTCAGAGTATTTGTAGAGAGTATGGTTGACCAAACCATGGCTCAACAACTTTGAGTTCCCACATGGTTCCTCACCCTGTCAGTAACTGACCAGAACTCATCCAGAGTATAGCTTATCGGTGTAGAAAGAAAAAAAGCTGACGTGTTAAAGACACTATTGCCTTGGTGGAGGTCTGCACTCTGAGTGCTTTTCTAGTTCACCTAATTATTTAACTATTTTAGGGTCAACACTATTATTTAATGTGATTCAGTGTGACAAGACAAAGCAACAAAATGATGCTATGTAGTTCACTATGCCTAAATAATTACCTTCATAAAACGGGTCTTATTTATCAATTTTAAAGCACAATAAACAAAAACACTGAAGGTCCAAGCAAAACTATATATCCAGACTGCAGATGTGATTAACACTCATTCCGTGACTCAGCAGTGAGCAGCAAAATACAGTTTCTATATCATGAACAACAAACCACAAAGTTAGTTTAGTTTCTTTTCTAACGTCTGGCTTTATAATCTATTAAACATCCAATGTTGCTTCAAACTAGCATCAATATCATTTATGAAAGTTACCTGTAATGACAGTGAGGCAGCTCGGCTGTACTGAAAATTCTGATCCGAGGCTCTTCTGAAAAACGAAGTAGGTAAATAATATAAAAAAATAATGCTTCAAAAACATGGAAGAGGTATTGAAAGCCCTGTTCTCAGTAACACTATAAGGCTGGATACCTTTTTAAAGAAGGTGATGGCATCTGTAGCTAACTTGAAATTAGCAGAGCTGTTATAAAGGAAGACGGGAAACAACGTTTGGAGCTCCTTGCCCAAGAAAAGTCTGAAGCTGAGGTGGGAAAAGCTGGATACCAGGTCGATCTCCACATTCACAGCAGGTTGCTGTCTTAAGTGTGTGATGAAATAATTTGTGCTAATTTATAGTTAGCTTGTGTGTGCATTTTTACCGCTTCCTCCATCCTTACCTGGTTGTTGTTTGTGGCACACGCCTTCCTCAGGCTCCACCTCCTTAGCAGAGCTAATTGTTGTCTGCTTTCTAGTAAAGAGTGTCAGGGGAATGTTTCTAAATTAAAGCGTAGAGTACCTCATAATTACACGGATTGTATTGCAAGGACGTGAAAAGCATCTAGATTTAATTCCCAAAACTGCAACTTTTCTCAGCTGTTTTAGCGATGCTCTGGCACCTTGCACAAGCACTTCTGAGTATTAATTTATTAATCTTAAATAAATGAATGTTATGATAACGTTATCTTTGGGTTGGAAACCAAAGGATGTTGGGAACTTCTCTAGCTCATACCATCAATACCAGAGTTTTTTAATGTTTGTAGCAACGTCACAAAGATGTAAAAACCTAACTGTTACCCAAAATTCAGAAATAAAATAAAATATTAGTAAACGAAATGAAACTGACTCAACAAAAATATGAAATATCTCAGGTTTATACTTTTGGAGGTGAAGAATAAAACTGAAATAAACTGTTTTTCTGATTCTTCCATTTTGGGTTCATAGTATCTTAACCTTTCTAAATATCTTAATTGTTATTAGTAAAACTATTATTTAAGTGTGTGTGTGGTAATGTCTTGCTGATGTATTCACCAGTCATCTGCCCATACCCCAAAACTAACCCTGGAAGAAATGACACCACGAGCACGCTGTGTCAAATCACCATTGGGAATGATACGTCGGGGAGCAGCTTTGAGCACTACTGGAGTAAAACCAACACCATCCCTCTCTACCTCATCATCCTGCTGCTGCCACTGCTCTGCTTTCGCTCAGCCTCGTTCTTTGCAAGGTTTACTTTCTTTGGTAAGTGGAGCCCAAGCTGCTGAGATGCAGTTAGGGATTTTTGGGATTAGTAAACAACTAGGGACACATTAGCTGTTTTGTGTAGACATTCCTTGGAAAGATTAAAACTTATCATGTGAGTGTAGTGTGTTCAACACTCTTTCGTCCTTATTTGTGAAACTCCTGAACTCTGCCCTGTCACTGCTATGCTGTGTTACTTAGAACAGCTGATACAGCTCAACAACTCTTGTAATTCTTGTGTTTATCTTGCTATGATGATAAATTAGCCACAATCTCTTTAAAGAAGACTTAAAGCAAGGACTTTGTCAAGTCTAAAATATTATTTTACTCAAGGGCTGAAATGGCTAATCAGATTAATCACCATTAATTGATTATTGAAATAATTGTCAAGTAATTTTGAAATTCAATAATCCTTAACTGGAGTATGGAAACTCTAACGTAATTTGCACAAAGAACAACCCACACAGAGAAGTAATTGGGCCATAATTGTACAGATAATATATTTTATATTTTGCATTTAAGATGAAAAACTTTCGTCTGTAAATATGCACTATCGAGAACTCCTTAAGTGACATGGCTTTAGCTACATCTGCTTTAAATGGTATAAATCTCCTATTTGGCACCTTTTTACTATCCGATTATTAATCGAATAGAAAAATAGTCAGTCAGTGGCCTCTGTTGGCCTGTATGTTACAACACTTCTATTGCACAATTAGCTGGTCATGTGGTGTCACCTCTCTTTAGACAGACAGCAGCACTGAGCCACAGTGACTCAGCAGTGTGCATGAATGAGTCAACAAAAGCTGCTGCATATCAAATACATTTGTTTGTGTCATCCATGTATGGAACTGGGTTTTTACCAGACAGGATCAAGGATAAACAGAGCATTAACTTGAGAGGGAGAAAAATTGATATTTAATTTGAAGTTTGTTCTTGGGTTTTGCCATGACTATATCGATGGTTGCTAGCTTCCTGTCATGTTCTTTATTGATGTAGCGTTTTATAGGTATATAGATATACAACAGCATGATTAAACCAGAGTAGTTAAGTGGTTTATGAAATTCACTGTATTTATTTCTCACTAATCCCCAAGCATCATTTTGTCTCTTCTAGGCACCATATCAGTTGTTTACCTGATTGTGCTGGTCACAATCAAAGCTGCCCACCTTGGGTTCCACCTAGAGTTCCACTGGCTTGATCCATCTCAGTTCTATGTTCCAGGTAGATCTCTGCATTTGTCAATGCTGTTTGTCTTCCCTCTGCTTTTGCACATCATCATCCTAGTTTTGCCAACAGTGCATTAAAAATATCCCATTTACATGGCAACCCTGTTGAATGAGAAATCCTCTGATCTTTTATGTGAAACAGAGGTGTGTGGTTCGAGGGGGCAGGTGCACGTTGTGTTTTGACAATGCTGCCATTATAAAAATCTGAATACATCTGTTTGGCCTTCATATCATTTTGGTCTTTTATTCTTTTTGGTGTAAAACCAAAAACAACTCTGTAAAAGGTTTTAGATGTAAATTTAAACCAAGCCAGGATAGAGCACTAACAACTGCATGAACATTCATACCACCAAAGAAGTTTTCAACGTGTTTGGCTGAAAACATGTTCTCATACTGCCGTTCAGGACAAAGATCGTGGTTCTGATTTTCACGTTTTCTAACAAATGTCTTGTTTTCCTCTTCTTTCAGAATTCAGGCTGCTTTTTCCTCAGCTGACTGGTGTCCTCACTCTGGCCTTCTTCATTCACAACTGTATCATCACACTGATGAAGAGTAACAAAAAACAAGAAAACAATGTGAGCCTCTGCTAAATTTCTGTTCACAAAATTATTTGCACAAGCTAATCTGTGCTGGACTGCTAGATTTATCAGGAGGTTGGAAGAGAAGAATCTTAAAATTAAAATCAAAATTTATTGGAGGCTAACTTTGTCAAATTAGTTTGATTAAAACTTGTAAGACCTTTAAACTTGGACCCAATGTTTAATCACAGTCTTTTAATAACAACCAAAGCAAATTAGGTAGTATTTCTTTTTACACCCGGAATATTTGTGCAAATAAAATATGAATAACCTTCTAGCTACAGATATTATGTTGTTAAATTGACAAAAATGTGCCAAAAATGCTGCCAGATCATTTTAGGGTTTGCAAATCTTTACCCGAGGAGAAACACACATATTTAAAGTGACACCAGTCAAGCTTACTGAACCAGTCCCAGGCTTACAGTGAATTCAGCAAAAATTTTTTTTTACATTTCCCCAACATTTAGGATTTCTTGTTTTTTGAACCTTATATAAGGGCAGACTGAGTTAAGGCTTATTCCACATGGTTCCTTCAGTTTATTTTTATTTCTTGTTGCAGGTAAGGGACCTGTCTTTGGCTTATCTTCTCGTTGGAGGGACTTATATGTATGTGGGGGTGTTGATCTTTGCTGCCTTTCCCTCACCTCCTCTCTCCAAAGACTGTATTGAACCAGTAAGATTTAAACTTGGTTTTGGTATTTGATATTTTATTACTTACAAAAGGTTTTTCCCCACCACAACCCCCTTCCCTCTATAAAGCATAATCACTACATTATCAACAAACATACAAAGACATAACTACTGTAGGAAGTACTGTTTTCATCTATTCCTCCTGCTAACATCATATTATGTATTTATAGATACTGTCGAGTGTTTCTGCGTTAGTAATAGTTCTTTTGGTACAGATCATACTGTGTAAAAACCTGATGTAATGTGTGAAAAGCCAGTGCTCATCTACTCAGAGTATAGGTTATACTGGATTAGATGGTTTTAACAGTGAACATAAATGACTTTTGGGATAAGTGGCAATGAAACAAATATTACATGTTAGTGGTACCTAGTCTTCTCGGTCTGAAAACTTTTACCGACCAAAAAAATGTTTTCCCTGTTATTGGCCCTAAGTGGAGTCCTAAACATAATTTAACCCAAACTGGATCCATCAGGTCATTAAGTGGAATTTGCAAATATGTATTTCATTGGATCTTACTTCTTGGGTACAAATATATGATGGAACTGTTAAAAAGATGTTACAAGGTGTGACTGCTAAATGTTTTTACCCTAAGTTCCCTCTACAGCATCACTCGTTTGGTTGTTTGTAACTGAGCAGTTTTAAAGTAAAACTTTTCACTTTATTTAATGCGATTCCTAATTCTCTTTGATAAACTTGTATTTATTGTAAATAACATCGCAGCTCATTCACTGATTTATTCATTTAGTTTTACAGACAGACCTATAGTATCGACTGTCTGCTTCCTCTCTCTTACAGAACTTCTTAGATAACTTCTCCAGCAGTGATGTGTTGGTATTTGTGGCTCGCGTATGCTTGCTATTCCAAATGATTACGGTCTACCCTCTGTTGGGTTACTTGGTACGAGTGCAAATTATGGGTCAGTTGTTTGGAAATCATTATCCCAGGTAAGAGAAAACTAATTTTATTTACAGTTCATGTTTGAACATTTTTCTCTTCTTTACATTCATGTGAATTTAGGCTAAATATCAGTTTTGTTTACTCTTAAACCAATATAACAAAGTATATTATACATGACTGTTTAAGAATAGTTCACCATGTGTGTAATAAGCAAACAGATTGAGTTTACAAACCTTGGATTCCAATTGGTCCTGACTGGTATACACAGAGTTTTAGCAATTGTACTGCTCACATTTTCATTTTTTAAAATCTTTTAATCGTCCCGTGAAGTGTTTTATTGTAACCTCTTTGACAAGTTTGGATTCTTTATCAATATATTCCAGCAATCAGCTTCCATCTTTTGATGCAAGCTGATGCATGTAATTTTCAACTACATTCATCAGCCTATTGATGCTATTTAATCAAGTGTTTGGTAAAGTGAATGATCTGGTAAAGATCATTCACTGGTGTCTGATGCAGCAGTAAAATGGTGCATCTTCATGTTTTTTGCCTGTTAGTGTCCCATTTCAAAACTAAGATAGTTTCTGTTTGCTTCATATCTTAGCCTTATAGCCAACCATGCACATCTTTTAGTACCAATACACAGCAGTACGTGCATTGCTTGTCCTTACTGTGGCAGTAGACCTAAAACTCCAATATCAGAACTCCATTATTTCTAGCAAACTCTTGAACAATGGAGAGTCAGTGGTTGTAGAATGGTTAAATACAGGACCAGTAATCATCATCACACTTGGGATCAGGATCTGCATAGGTTTATTCCTATAACACAGTACCATGGGACACTTAATTTGCAGGCAGGAGCATGCTCTCTCACAGCTTCCAGCATATTGGTCAGGCAGCCTTTTTTTCTTTAAATACAAGAAATGAGAATAAAGACAAAAATGAAGTTGTGCACAAATAAACACCATTAAATTAAATGAGTAATTACTGCAAGAATAGTATAAACCAAAATTGTGCACAATACAACACTCAAAGTTCCTGCCCAATTTTACTCAATTTAACTCACAAATCATCAGTATATCACCATGATGTAAAAACTGCATAAAGGACTTATTTCACAATACAGTCCTTCAACAAAAACGTATAAAGAACACATCAGATAACAGTTTGTATTTGAAACATACCAATAATATTGTAGCATGAGACACATGATTTGCTGGCAGCTACATGCTCTCTCGCAGCTCCATGTGGCAGATTACAGACGACACTTGAAGGGGAAAATCTCAGGAAAACGTAATAAAACTTTTTTTTTTCCTACTACTTGGTAACAGTTTAACATAAACTTTTTTATGCAGTTCAAACTGTGAAAACAACTTTTCCACCAGCTACAACATTAAGGAACCAAAGATTAAAACAGGGAATAATGGAAATAGACGTGCTGGAACACGAAGTTAATACATGAAATTTAAAAACGCTACGAAAAACATTTTGAGAATGTTCATTAAAATAAATGAGATATAAATAAAAATGGACTCAGCTACAATTGCACTAAATGCTTTGTGTCACATTGTCTCTTCAGTTTCCTTCACATTCTTGTGCTGAATATTGCCATTGTTGGAGCTGGAGTTCTGATGGCCATGTTTTATCCCAACATTGGATCTATTATACGGTATGTGTAGAGTTATATTGTTAACTGTTAAGGAATAATAGATAATGCATCTAGTCAAGTTAGCCTAGTGATTCTTCCACAATCAACTTGTTTAAACCTGTACGTTCTTCAACTACTGTAAGGAAACAAGCAGCTGTATTGTAGAGTTATTCAACCTGGTACTTGGCCTCAGAACAATTCAGTTTCAATTCAATTCAGTTTATATAGCGCCAATTCACAACACATGTTGTCTCAAGGCACTTCAATTCAGTTTCATAAGACTGGGACTCTTTACAGAATGTGTTACTGACTGTTGCATTAATGAAACTTCCTTGTCCATTTTAAATTGATGTTTTATTACAAAGAAAAGGTGTAGACAAAGGTCTGACAACTCAAATATGTTTCGGTGTAGACGACAGTGTAGCAAAATGAATCAGATCATTCAATCCTGCTGAATGTGTGCCAACTAGTTAGTCGCTCAGAATCAAAACTTTCCATTTTTAGCAAACCTCTAAAGCAATGACAAATACAAACTTTATTTAGAGTTATGAAAAGAATAATATAGAATTTAAAATATTTTTGGAATGTGATAGTTTATCTTTGAAGCTTGGAATGTGTAGCGTCTACAGCACCTTGCAAAGCACTTATACACTGTTTCACATTTTCTGTGTTACAACCACAAACTTCAATTTATTTCAGTGGGATTTTATATGATTCACCAACACAGTCCATAATTATGAAATGGGAGAACAATTGCACATTTTGTTCTCACGTAAAATTAGTAAAGTGTGGCATGCATTTGTATTCACCTTGCCCTGTCTCTATCCATAGATCAATTCCAGCCCAACCAGTTAGCTACAAAAATACTTGACCAGTAAAATAGTCCATCAGCCAACTAACCATTGTTGTAAGACAGCCATAAGAAGTCCCATTGCACTTTTTATTATCTTTACCATTTGTTTTTTTGTTAAAGATACTTCTCAAGGTTTACTTCATGTCCCTCGAGATTGTCCCACTGCCAAATAGAACAGTCAGCTCTGTGTTACAAATTCTGTTATTACTAACCAACAAACTAGATTTGGGGTTTAAAGGAATAAAGATGTGAACTGTGAGGCTCCTAGATACATCAGTCTCCACCCAGTTACTGCATAAGGTTTTCATTTGATCCAATCACATATAACAGTATTAAAATTCCTCCCTGAAAACCCTCAGTGACAGTACATCACCAACATAAGCAACCAGGAGGGGGCAGTGTTCTTTTTTTTGGCAGCTAATCATGGTCCAACACATCCAGCTGGGACAAGGAGGAATGTCATCCTGAAATCTAAATCCTGAACACACTGCATAACAACAGTCCCAACTCCTCATATCTCTGAACTGTTAAAGGATAGGCAAATCTTGTTCAGTTTTGTTGAATGCATATAAAGTGGTTGAGTTCCGACGTTTTCAATTTTTATATGCAGCACAGAATGTACTCATCCATATTTGCTGATCATAAGTCTCTGTTTCTTTCTGCAGATTTTCTGGAGCAATTTGTGGACTGGCTTTAGTGTTTTTACTTCCTGCTTTAGTCCACATGATCTCCCTGAAGCAGCAGGGGAAACTCACCTGGCTGTCCATTGTTTTCCACAGTTTCCTCATCCTACTGGGTGTGGCCAACCTGCTTGCTCAGTTCTTTATGTAAGAAACAACCAGCCAAAAATTCAAAAATGATAAAAACTAATAGACAACCAGCTTGTACCATCTCAAACCCTGTGCACATGACAACATTTTTTGTTGAAAAGGGAAAAGTTTTATTGTGTTTTTACTGTTCATGTAAACCACAACGGCGTGTTTTCTCTGAAAATGGGTTCCAGAGTGTAACGTTTTGAAAACGTCCCACTCTTTGTTGTTATGTACACCAGAAAACGGAATCTTCCTCTATGGGGAAGCCCTGGCTCATGTGCAGTATGACTGCAATCAATGCGCATGCACAGCATAACGGATGCCAACCAGTTTAAACTTACCCACAGTAGAAAATATTAACAATAACAATGATGGATTGCAAAATACATATTGGGCTGCTGACCCTTCTAAATGTATAATGACAGGATGGTTCTGCAACAAAGTCCTCATTTTCTACCCTGTTTTCTAAGCAGGGAATGTTTGTACACATGCACATATTGAGTTTTGACGAACATACAACCTAATAGTAGCATGGCAGGAAAATTACACTGTTTTTACCATATCTACTAGTTTGGTGTACACGGAAATCGCAATTAAAATGTTATGTTGATGTGTTAACAGAAACAGAAAAACAATCTTGTTTTCAATTGATCTTTGTCGTGTGCACAGGGCCTGAAAGTGGTATGGTCTGAATATCTGCAAAGCAGGCTCCAAACCTTTACCAAGTATATATTTATTTCAAGACATCCTTCATGTTAAAATTCATTTATAATCATGACTTGTTTTGACATACAATGAATAAAAGAAGTGCTGAACACTGCACCATTTTTTTCAGCTCAAATGTTTCTAAAGACGCCATTGACATAAAGTTTGTGCCAGATGTGAGCAACAGCCCAAGTAATCCATGTTTACAAAGTTATTAAAGCAAAGTAGTCTTTTTCTTAGGTTAACGTTTATGAAGTGGAATGGTGCAGGGAATACGTATTTAACACAAGCAGAAAGGGATGTGCAAAGAGGCATAGAAATCCAAGAATTCAGCTGAAATCTGAGTTTTTAGAAAGCATTCCTGCTGCTGTGTACAAGTCAATATCAGATGGTTTAATATTAACTGACTGCATATAAAAAGGTTTCTTATTACCAAAGTATTGCACAGAGTGGTATGATTGGTAAACACAGATAGACTTTTAATAAAAAGTCTTACTGTTGCTAAACAAACTCATGGCAATACTTACAGCTACATTTTCAAATCAGTTTATTGTGACTTGGAAGGAATCTTATTTGACCATAAAATCAGCCAGGAACCCCTTGTAAGATTCTGGAAATGGAAGGTACTGTTCCCATGGAAACAATAAGCAATGCTTTCAATAGCAATGGCCTCTATGCACACCCACTGCACAAGACTCCACTCCTGAAGAAAAGCATGTTGAAACTTGTTTAAAGTTTGCTGCAGAGGATTTGGACAAGCCTGTGAAAAACTGAGAGACTATAGTCTGGTCAAATGACGCCAAAGCTAAGCTCTTTGGATGTCATTGCTCACATCCTGTTTGGAGGAAGAATGGTTAGGCACATCACCCTGAAAACACCATGCAAAAGGTGAAGCTTGCAGGTGGGAACATCATGATGTGGGTTATACTGCATATGGTACTGACAGATTTCATATAACTGAAGGACGGGTGGGGAGATGTACCAGGACATTCTTGATAAGAATCTGAGAATTGTGTGGATTTCCAAGCAAGTCCCAAACTCTTAATTGGTTTTAGAGAAGGTAAAACTGCTAGAATTGCCCAGTCAATCACTTGACTTAAATGAAAATCTATGGTATAGAACTGAACTACAGAGCGCAATTAAATGGCCCCCAGAAGAGTAGGCTTGTCTGGAAGAGTAGCAAAAAACACACCTAAGCAATGCATAAGACAAGTTTCTCTTTATAGGAAATATCTTGAAGTTGTCATTACCAAAAAAATATTTTCCACGAGGTATTTAGGACATTTTTATGTGTTCAAAACTTAGTCTCTGTCATTCCATTATTTTATCCCAAGTTCATTGCTGGATTAATTTGCTTAGATTTTTTTTTTTTTTTGTATGAGTGGATTGATTGGGTTGTTGCTGACATTGGTATTAATTTAGTCAATGTCCCAACTAAAAACATTCAACAGAAAAATGTTGACCAGTTCAATACTTATTTTATTCGCATTATTTTAATCCAGGGCAGGCATAGTTAATTTTTCTTTGTTTATTGGAATAAGTATATAGGTGATTTGTCCTGCGTCAGCTGATCCCAGCCATAACCCAATGGCACTGTACAAATGCTGCATCTGTCATCTCATCAGCTTTTACAGAAGGCTAGCTTTGAACATTTGCAGAATTAATCAAACTTTATTTGTAGAGCACTTTTCATACAGCAAAGTGTTTTACAGACAGACATAAAAACACTGGAGACACATTAAAAACAAGCTAATCAGATAGACACGATAATAATAGTAAGATCAAGAATTAAGAGATAAAACAATAAATTATAAGGATAAGGAATTGTGTAAAAGCAATGCTGTAGATTAGCTAGAAAACAGAAATTTATAAAAGCATTAAAATTGTAACATAAAAAAACATTCATTCTAAAATAAAAGTTGGTATGGCCTGTACGAGAGAATCAAATCTGATAAATAGTCTGGGTTAGGACAACTCCTGGTTTACATACCACTAAGAGCAGCTTAAGAGCAATTCTAAAATGCACAAGTAATCAATGCAATGACTTTAAAGTTGGTGTGATCTCACCTCCAGGTCTTTGACCAGTGTTCTTTCAGCTGAGTGAAATGGTTATTTTAGGAGGATCAGAAAGCAGAGCACTAGGTTGGAGTCTGGCAATGTTCTTTGGATGAAAACATTTATTTTTGGGTAACATTTTAATGTGGTCTGTGAAGCCAAAGTTCAAATCAAATATGACAGGTTTTTCCATTTTGTCTTGATTTAGCTGAAGTATATTTTCTGCCACAAACTGCATCAATGGGTCCGGAGTCACCAGGAGACAGTCATATATAGAGCTGTGTGTCATCAGCGTAGCTATGAAAGTTAATGCCATGTGTCCTGATCACACCACCCAACAGTAGCATAGAAAGATCAGAAAGACTGGCAATCTAAAATTGAGCCTTGTGGAACACTGTAGTTTAAAATTCTGATGAACAGTTTTGTATTTTTACTGATGTGTAAGTTGAACCCTTAAGTACAATTTCTCTGCAATGATTGGATATAAAACCAGACAGGTTTTTTCCTGGAATGCAGTTAGAGTTTAGTTCATTCAGATCAGGCTTCTCTAAATTTTCACTTGAAAACAACAGGTTAGAAATTGGTCTAAAATGATTAAGCATGGTTTGTTCTCTTCACATGAGGCTTAACAGCAACAGTCAGGAAACGGTCATCTGAGGAGAATGGTTGACATCATTATTAGAATCTTCATAATTTGAAGAGTTGATTACATTTTTAGAAAGGTGGTTAATTGGGTCTCTTTAACCAACAATGACTCGGAGGTAATAATACTTTTATGTTAGGAATGCGATAATTTTTATCTTAGATTTTTATATTACCTGTGAAGTGGGCTACAAAGTGTTCACACTTTGAGATCCTGAACATACTAGTAGAGCTGCTTTGGTTAGTCTGTCAAAAAATGGGTTCTTTAATTGTTTTTATTATCAGATATTACTTTTCAGACATATGAATACCTCACCTGCTTGAGTAAATGATCCGATTATGACAATTTGGGTGTTTTTTTTTCCTCCATTTTCTTTTTGATTTTCACAATTGGATATTTCTTTTTTATATTTCTGGGTTAACTGTTGAATTTTTCCAACATTGATACGTGAAATATTGATATTTAAATGATGCTCTGACAAAGTAGTTGTGACTCGTAGTATTGACCAAATTGAAACCAAATGTTTCCTGGCCTCAGCTTCTTGAAGTATCATAGCTGCTGCTCTTTGTAGACCTGTTTATCTGACTCCTTCAGTGTTGCAGCTCTTATCTCACTTTTTGGGTTGCAGCTGATTTCTGTGACAGAGCTCTTAGACTCTGCAATAGAAAGACAGCATCACTGCACAGTTAGACAGTGTGTTCAGGAGTTGGTTTTAATTAGACCATGACATTCACAGCAGTCTGAACAGCAGTGTTGCTTTTCCTCTGCGGGATTAAATCCGGGCTGTTTGCTGTTGTGTTTAGTTTAAGTTAAATATATTATAAACTTCACTGTTATTGAAACTCTTTTTCTTTGTTTCTACAAACAGTACAGGGTGTTGACAGTTTTGGAAGAGCTTTTGCAGCAGTTTTTATTTTTGTTGGAACTGTACTAACCTACTTATTGCACATGTTTATGTGATATATGATTTATGTTATATTTTACCAGTAATGATGCAAAAGGGAATTTGTCAAAATGTAGGATCTCGGTGTATATCTGTTAACTTTTAATAAACTTCCTGTTAATTTTATCCACCGCAATTTGAGTTTATTGAACTTTTGATTCTACAGCCTTGCTTCCCAAACATTGAGTGAAAACATCTAGAATATAATATGCGGGAGCCTTACAGCTGGTTTCATCATACCTTTTTAGGACAAAAGGTATATATTTTATCCAGTGCATGCTCTACGGTCACCACCATGGTAAACTGGACAATCTTAATCATAGTTATTAGCTAATCTCAGTTATTGCATTCTGTTATGTTTAAAACCTTTTTTTATCAAACACTGTATGAACATCCGTTTATCTTTAGTTTGTGGTTTTCACGATGCTGGGAAATATTCTGGAGATGCAAGCATTAATCCTGGTTGATCTGAAAAGGAGAAACAGATATCAGGGGCCATCAGAGACTCTTTTATGGGATTTTTCTGATGTCAAAGGCTTCTACATGTAGGCTGTGAAACATTAAATGATTTTTTTCTGGTCAGTCTGAAATATAAATTTGTAAAAACAAAACGAAAGACAAAAGGTCTCTCATGGGTTTTTTGTTGTTCCTATCAATAGTACAACATCACAGCATTTTTCAACGCCTGTCATTGGATTTGATTTTGGTGTCCCATCCCAAGATTTTTACTGGCCCCATGTGGACCCCCCACTGTGAAACATTTCTGGGGTACCACTGATATTGGAGCGCCCCATGCAGCCAAAGTCACTTCTTCAATCTGATAGGGAATCTGTGCAGACAGATGGAGATTTTGGTGATGGCAAGGACTTCCAGCCTGAATTACTCTGTAATGCTGACCAAAGGAAAATGGTACCAGTGAGACCAGCAGAAACATGTAAAAGCTGGTCAGCAGTTATACAATTAATTTCAATGCTTTAACATCAGTAAAACTTCCTTCACTTTAAAATCAGTAAAAGATTTTTCACTGATTATTGAGGAAAGTATAAATAATTTTCTACATGCCATTTTAATACAATGTAAATAAATGCAGATTTTTAAAACTCCTTTTACATTATTATATTTGAGGTACCTACCTTGTTTCCTACCTACTTGATTGAATTACTCTCAATCTAGATCTGCCAAAGTTAGGAATAATTTTGGATGTAACTTAATTCAGTGGCTTGGTGATTGTTCAAAACTGAGAAGTTCATGTAGTCACGTTTTTGGATGAAGTTTTTCTTTCTTTAATTTTGTGGCCTTTTGCAGCATACAAACAGGAAATGGACAGCAAGAGAAAAGGGGTAGACATGCAGCAAAGGTCCTAGTGTTGGGAATTGAACCACGACAGCTCTGCCGAGGACTCATTATCTTTTGATATGGTGTGCACACTTTACCTCTAGACCAGGCGCTGTCTCTTGGATCAAGTTTACCACTCCCTTGTCTGTCCTGCTTTGTTTAACAAAATCAGCAAAGCATTGAGCTTAGTTTGCTTCCAAACTTCATGTCTAAACAGTTTCTAGCATAGTCTCCTGACACACCTGTTCATTGATTGTGAAGATATAACCCAATCTTCTGTCACAAAGAAAACTAGTGGTTAAACAATAATGTGTCATTCTCCATTGTGCTCCCAGGGCTGTGACATCTCATCTCTGGATTAGTTCATGTTTCTGCAGCTTCCTGGGTTTTGTAAAGCTACTGTAAAGCAGATTCTCCCACATATTGAATTCAGTTTATTTATATAAAGATGTTTCCTCTGGAATTGTTGCAAATTATTTTAAATGTTCAAAAAAACCACCAATAATACCCAGCTAGATCTAAATCCAAAACATCCCATTAGCAGAATGCCTCTTTGTAGCACCTAAAAAAAAACAAATGTGTGCATTAATCCAATCATACTAGGAGAGGGCATCCTTTCTGTGTTACAGTAGTGGAAAGGGCACCCCAGATGAATGTGACAATGACCGCTAAAGGAATATGAGAAAAGTGTAAAATCAAAAGAATATTTCAGAGTTTATAAGTGGATCTATATCAGTCTGACTGTAAAGAACTGAATAAATTTGGACTTGGCTTTGTCCAATTGGATGTAAGTTGGACCTGTTGTCTTGTAAAGTGCCTTGTGATAACATTTGTTGTGAAATAGTGCTATTTACATGAACTGAACTGAGCTGAAATGGATTTTAAAGAGCAGTTAAGCCCCAGTTTTTATGTAGGATCAGATCTTTGGCTTGTAATTCAAACATTCAGAAAGCCTCACTTTAGCTGTTATTTTTCTATTAAGGATTTAGGCTTTGATTTAAAAAAACTATACAATGTAATAATACATTCAGATAAGACAGACAGCCTTCTTTTTCTCACTGTTTGACTTGCAAAATGAACTTTTTCTGTTTGGAGTAAGTTAGGATGACCAGGATTATTAGTTTCCCAAAAAATATTTTGCTAGAATAATGTTTTAAACTTTATAAATTGAGTCAAACATTAGGTGTTCGAAAAAGAAAATGCTTAGTCAATCAATTAATGTGGACGGCATTAAATTGACCTCTGGTAATAAAGTTAAAATTCTTGGTATTATTTTTTACCAGGACGTGTCATTTAAATTCCATATTCAACAGGTTTCTAGGATCTTTGACTTTACTAATAATAATAATAATAATAAAGATGATAAAAGCAAGGCTGGACTACTGCACTGACCTGTTTATTGAATTTAAAATCTGAGTCAAGGATCACCCCAAGATTCCTAACAGACACACAGCCAAAGGAGTCCAGTGATCCAACTGCACTGCTGCATCCTTTCAGTGGGTCAGATTTATCAAATAAAATGACCTCTGCCTTTTATCATTTATAAAAGTTCAGCTCTATCCATGTTCTTACATCTGTCAAACACTTCGACAGCCTCTCTACTAACTGTCATCCACTCGATTTTAATGGAAGGAAACCTGATTGTCATCTGCCTAAAAATGGAATGACACATTATATTTCTAAAAAAAATGGATACCAGAGAGAGAATACAGAGAGAATAAAATATGACCTAATGTGGAGCCTTGAGGAGCAACAGAGGATGAAAACTGTCCCAACTGGACAGAGAAACTTCAATTGGACAAGTGGGATTTAAACCATTCTCTGGCTGTGCCTTTAATACAAACAGACTGCCCCAGTCTAGATTAGAATGTCATGATCTACAGTGTGAAAAGCAGTAGTATCAAGAAAAGGAAACGGCAATTTGCAAATTGACCTAAAGTTTGTAAGAACAGCAGGTAATAATAGGTAGGTAGTAATTTGCTCTTCTTAAGAAGAGGTTGGACCACAGCATGTTTAACAGCAGCGGGAACACAACCTAAATAAAGAGAGGTGTAAACAAAATTTAAAATCCAGGAAGCTACAGCACTAAAAGCCTCCTGCAACAATCTGGGAGGAATACTATCACCAAGACAATGAATTAAAAAGAATTTCAGGCTTTCTGATGTTTCTTAGGTACTAAATTAGAAATAGAAGTCTGATTTAAGGAAAAATATTTTTACAGTTCATTTAAATATTTGATTTTTATTAAGCATGGTGAACCAGAAGAGCAAAAGTTCTTGATTAAATGTTGACTTTAATAAGAATGATTCAAAGTCATTCAGTAACATATTAAGTAATACATATTTTGACCTTTAGACCACACCCTTTTGTAGCATTGGACCAACTGTGCAAGATGCTGAATTAATTCAGTGTTTTAGATTTCATTTTAAGAATGTACGTCGAAGCAATGGAAATTATTAGCATCTGTGAATGTTTTCATTTTCAAAAGTAAAAATTAAAAACCAAGACCTGAACATTGATAAATAATTCCTAATTATTCCTATTAACACGATAATTTGGAATCCTTAACATGCTTTGCATAGTTGCTAATTTATCTGATGAAGTATTTGCAAGGGTGAGCCTTATTCTCTTATGGTCTAAACAGAGACTAAACAGCTCTATGATAGTAATAGGTCTATGGCAAACCCCACAGACATATATTATTCTGCACTTCCTGTGTCAGATTATGTATCCTGAGAAGTTGATCAATATTCAGGTCACTAATTCAGAGGCCTGACAGGAAGTGCTCCCCCACAGATACCATTACTGGTATTAATTCTGTCTGAAGATGGGATAGGGTCACAGGAGTGTCAATGCTCAGTATGTGATAAACTGACCTTTTAGACTGTCCTCATCTTGTTTAACTCCTCTCCCCCTCCCAAACACCACCTTGGATTTGTCCTTTATCCTATTTATAAGTCTGCTGTGTTGGTGGGGGGTGGGACTTGGGAATTAATTGTTTAAATCAGGGTCTGGTGGCTTTATTTTACACTTGCAGCTTATTTTTCAGAGAACAGTAAGGTCATGGATAACAGAAACTATTTCCTGAACCAATTTCTCCAACCATTATAAAGTGGTAACTGTGGTAAATCTTCAAATTGCATGTTGATGAGCATCAATAATTTGTCCTATAACGTCATCAGTTTGTTATAGTATTTGACCTATTAGATGCCAGCAGGCAAACGTTATACCTTGCGAAGCTTCTGAAACTGTATTCCACAGTCAACCACAAGTACTATTCCCAGTCACAGGAAGTCCTGCTGCTGTGGGAACATCCAACAACTTTTTTATAATAGGTCCTGGAAGGATTTCGCTGTAATTGGTATAAATAAAATATGGTAATATTCCAAGTATTTTGCTTGTAATTCATTTATCAATGAAACTTGGAAAACTGAATACCCTATTTTATGCCATTTATTTTTCCATGTGTATAATATGACTGCTTTATTGCTCTTTACCCTTGGAAAAAACCAGCCTTTCAGTATAATCAACGGGGAGTTGTGCTGGAAGGGGTGGCTACAGCAGTTTGGCTGTCTGTGATTCGCTGACTGGCACTCTAATTGGATCATGTAGGAACTTGCTTAGCTGGATGCTTTGTGCTTGGATTGGGAGCAGCCTGTAAAGACAGAGGAAGTGAGGCAGAGAGGGAGGAGGCCAGAGGCTTCTGTGTACTCCAGTTGGAGAGAAAAGACAGAGAGAGGAGGAGTGAGAGTGGAAAGAAGGGGAGTATCCAGCCTCCTCTGGCCCACTGTGCTACTGCAGCCCCCCTCCCTCTCTCTAGGATTCTCTTTCTTTCCCTTTTCCCCTTACTCATCCATTTCTTTGGCTGCACTGAGAGGAAGGACACCTGCCGCTCCCTGATGATTCAGCCTTTCAGCTGCTTGGAGCACTTTAGACAAGACAGCATGACCGTCCTGCCACTGCAGTGCCTGGCCAGCCTGTCCTTGACGATACAGTTACTGCAGCCGGCCCATCACGTCGACACCGCCCCTTCTCTTTCCCCTGCTAAAGTGTTCAGGTGAGTCAGAACTACTTTTCCACCGTTGCTCATGACTCAACCAACTAGAACATTAATGTATTATTATTTTTTGTCTGCAGATATATTGATTGTTGTACAACTCTATTATTATGTATGTTGATAAAGCATGTGTAAATAGCTGGTTTTCCTTGGATGCAGGTCGTCTACCTACCTCATGGACTCCTGTAAAGCTTTTAGTCTCTGAAGAGCTTTATTTAACTGTCCTCTGATATCTGTCCTCTGACTCTGCAACCTGATGTTGGAAAACCTTCTCATAGACTCGAGGCAGACCACAGTTGTGTGATGTTCTGTTTTAATGGTTGAAGCATTCAGAGACACTTCATCCAACAGTTCAAAAGGATGACTGAGGGAATGGAGGACTACTCTGCAGGACCAGCTCCATCTCCTGAAACAGCCTCCCCCACTGGCCTGCCTCTTGATACTGGACAAGTCCCAGAGGAGAAACCAGAGGAGACGGAGGCAGCTGGTGAAAGTGGGGATGAGGGTGTAAAGGGAATTACAGAGGAAGGCAGTGGCAATGGGGAGCTTGAGGGCACTGTGGAAATTGTGGCTTTGCCTGCAACCTGCTGTGTGTGCATAGAGATGGAACAGATTAACCATTGCCTGCACTCTGAAAAAATCTGCATTCTGCCAATTTTGGCCTGTCTTCTTAGCTTAGCTCTTTGCACAGCTGGACTCAAATGGGTATTTGTGGATAAGATCTTTGAATACGAACCGCCCACTCACTTAGATCCCAAACCCATCGGGCAGGAGCCAATCATTATATCAGTCAACCCCACGCTCGGAATCACCGTCTCAATTCCTCATTCAGCTCCCTCTACTGTCTCCCTGACCACTACCATCGCCATTACACCAGGACACCCTGGGGTTTTTGAGAAAGACAAATCTACAGTCAGGCCATTTGTGCCTCAGTCTCCACAAGTGACATATCCTTCTGTGACCCTGAAATACAATGCAGAACGTTCTACTGTTCCAAAGCAGAGCTCCAACACACAAACAGCCCAGGACCCAGACAAACTCTTCCAAACTATCTGTAAGTATACCCGAACATTCTTTTTAACATATTCTCTTTCTTTCCCCTTTTTTCACCTAACACAGAAGTTTAGGAATTTATTAATGATACTTAGTGATACAGTGTAACCTGAAAAGGTCATTTCATTCACAGAATTCTAAACTCAACATTCAACTAAAAGGATTTTAAATCATTATGTTTTCTCCACAGAAATCTTGCAAGTTGATTATCATAGAGTAGATCACTGGTTTTGTTCTAGACCATGGGTTGCAGACCTGTGGTCTACAGCATGCGCTCAAAGACAGCACCTTTGTCACTTGACGTTTTCTATCAGCTGTTTGAAATATTTCCTTTGAACAAAAACAGGCTGTGACATGTAGAGTGTAGCTTGTGAGCCCCTGACCCGCCCTCTGTTGCACAGTTATGCGTGTAGGAAGCAACAAATGAACGGGTTCCAACTTCTAGTCCAACCTTTTAATCCTACAGTGATTCAGATCCATTTCTGTAAACAAATTTACCATTAAAATGTTATTTGTGATGTATTTGGTGTCACACTAACTTCTTTTTTTTTTGGAAGCTTTCAAGTTCAGTGAAATGAAATGGAGTTATCAATAGAGATGATAAGAGCTGGTCAGATTCCCCACAACTCTAAGGAGAGAAGTCTCAGTGTTTCATTTATAAAGTCATTTAACTCAGGAGAAGCTGGGCTATTCTTTATGAAGGGTAGAAGGGCACTTCTTTACTTGGAAGTTTTAGTTGTAAACATTAACTGCAATGCTTCTTTGTGTTACAAATCTGACTTTAAAGGTCAGAGTCCTCTTAACCCAGACCTCAAAACATCAAGATGGCAGCATCATGTATAAAACAGTAGAAGCAGTTGCTTTGCCTCTGACTGCTTACATCTTATTGACACGGTCAATCAGACACAGTACTGTAAAACGTCGATTTTCTTTTCTTTTATGTTTGAGTGCCTAAAATGAAGAATAAATTTTTTTTTCTGATTGTATTTCCAGTAGTCAACCTGGCCACTGAGTACAACAATTAGTAAATCCAGCAAAATCTTTGAATATCAACAAGGTGTCTCTAATTTCATTTCCATGTCCGAGTTTGGTTATACGCTAACAATTTGCAACAAATGTTATCTCACAACTCACAAGTTTACAAATCTACCAAGACCATTGACAATCCAAAAGCATACACCTAATCATTCCATCACAATCTAATTATTTACAGTTGAGAACCACTATCGACCACAGGCTTTATTTGCGACACATGGAATGTAGGATGTATCCGAAGGCTTGACGGAAGACGAAGGCGAACCGCGGAGGGGCTGATGACAGTCTCAATCTCGTACGGCCCGATGAAACGAGGCAAAAGTTTCCAAGACATGGACTTGAGTTGCGCGTCATTTGCTGACTACCATACCCTTTGTCCGGGCTGATAATCGGGTGCAGGTCGGCGTCTCCGGTCAGCAAAACGCTTGTTCTGGTCAGCAGTTCGGTGAAGGGCCTGGATAGTAGAGTTCCAGATGATTCTGCAGCTGTGGACATGTTGATGGACTGATGAAATTGTAATATCCTTCTCGTCAGCGGAAAACAGAGGAGGGTGATGTCCAATAGATGCTTCAAAGGGTGAGCGACCAGTAGCTGAAGAGATGTGAGTTGAGTGCATACTCGACCCAAGGTAGGTACAAGCACCAATCTGTGGGTTTCGTTGATGTGAGGCAGCGTAAAGTGGATTCTAGTTGCTGATTTAACCTCTCTGTTTGACCATTGGACTGAGGGTTATAGCCAGAAGTCAGTGAAACTTTGGCTCCTAGAGCTAAACAAAACTGTTTCCAAACCTGAGAGATGAACTGTGGACCTCGGTCCGACAGAATGTCCTGAGGTATCCCATGGAGATGAAAGATGTACTTGGTAAAGAATTATGCTGTTTGTAGGGCTGACGGAAGTTTTGAGGGGAATGAGATGGCATGATTTAGAAAAGCGATCAACGATTGTGAGAACAGTAGTCATACCTGACGAGAGATGCAGTCCGGTAACAAAGTCCAAAGCTATATGGGACCATGGTCGATTAGGGATGCTGAGTGGTTGGAGAAGACCTGCAGGAGGTTGGTTACTTGACTTGTTTCTGGCACAGGTGGCGCAGGCTTGGACAAAATCTCTAACGTCTTTATGTATTGATGGCCACCAAAACCTTCTCTGAACCAATGCTATGGTTCTGCTCACCCCAGGATGAGCCGAAAACGTATGTGTGTGTAGCCACTCAATAAGCTTAGTGTGTACATGAGACGGAACATAAATACAGTTTGGTGGTCCTGTGCCAGGGTCAGATTCCAGTTGTTGAGCCCTGTTAATTAAGTCTTCTATTTCCCACCTGAGAGCTCCTACTGTCCAACTGGACGGCATAATGGGAGCTGGTTCCTTCACCGAATCATCGGCAGCAAATTGTCTGGACAGGGAATCAGGCTTAGCGTTCTTGGGGCCTGGTCTGAAAGAAATACACAAATAAAGAGGATAAAAGAATAAAGACAAATGGTTCTCCAAGAGGCGCTGGAGTACCTGGCGAACATTTCTGCGATGTGCCTCATTGTCCTTAGAACAAATAAGAATGTCATCCAAATACACGAAAACGAAAATGTTCAAAAAATCCCTGAGAACGTTGTTAACTAGAGCCTGGAAAACAGCAGGTGTGTTGCATAGTCCGAAAGGTGATTTGGTTTAAGCCCCCATAGTCAACACATGGACGTAACGAGCCGTCCTTCTTACCCACAAAGAAAAATCCTGCCCCAAGTGGTGAGGAGGAAGGCCGAATAATACCTGCAGTCAAGGAATCATTAATATAATTCTCCATGGATTTATGTTCAGGACGTGAGATGTTATGCAACCTGCTAGAAGGCAGGGGGGCACCAGGAAGAAGATCGATCGCAGAGTCATAAGGTCTGGGGGGGGGGGGGGGTCAAACTTGGGGAGAAAGCTGACTGTAAACAAGACGAATGACAACTAGTGGACCAGGACTCAATGCGACACTCAGACCAATCTAAATGAGGGTTATGTTTTTGTAACCAAGGGAAGCCAAGAACTATGGAACCATGAGAAACTGGAAACACAAAGAAAGATATTTCTTCCCTATGGTTATCTAATAGTAAAAGTTCTAGAGGTTTACTGCGTTGGGTTATCTGCTGCAATCTCTTTCCGTCTAAGGCTAGAACGGAACGAGGGGAAGTAAGTGGTTCCACCTCAATGCCTGCTCTGATGACTAACTCGGAATCTATTAAGTTCTGTTCACTGCCTGAATCCAACATGGCAGACAAAGTATGTTGATTAAATATGTTAGTAGCTGGTAGATTGAATCTGGGGGCCTTGCAATTCATTAAATGGCCCACCAACCCTACGAAGTGATCAGGTGAGCCGCAGTAAAAACACTGCTTGGTTAGCTTGTGTCTCTGTCTTTCTTCAAAAGTTAACCGGGTTTGCCCCACCAGCATGGACTCAGGTTCAGCTGCAGATTGTGGAGGTGGAGGCTTAGCTGTGGGTAGAGAACTAGTAGCCAACTGTGGTTTAAAATTCTCTCCCTAAATCTGTTGTCAACCTTAATTGCTAATGTAATTGCTTCGTCTAATGTTGGGGGCTCATGGATTAAGACCAACTCATCCTTTAAAGAATCGTCTAAAGCGTGGAAAAAGGTTGATTTTAAAGCATCATTATTCCAACCGGAGGCAGCAGTCAAAGTGCGAAACTCGACAGAAAAATCAGTAAGTGGCCTATTACGCTGCTTTAAGGCTCTCAACTGTCAACCAGTACTAGTCTTGTCTATAACTGGGGAAAAGGTCTGCTTAAATTCTTTCACAAACTCATCAAAAGTACAATCAAAATCTCTGCAATCAGAGAAACGGGCCTCTGCCCACTGTAAGGCCTTGCCTGTTAATAATCCTAGTACATACGATATCTTAACATCATTATGGGGAAAGGAACGTGGTGAGCGGTTGAAAACTAGAGCACACTGAAGCAAAAATCCCCTGCAGTTACTAACCTCGCCAGAGAATTTCTCTGGATAAGGTGAGGTGACGTCACGTGAATGAGGAAGTTGTTGAGATGATGGTGGTGGTGCAACAGCGCCATCTGCATGAGCAGAGGACTAAGAACTGAGGACTGAGAGTTTGCTGAAGCATGGAAGTAATCTGTTCCAACTGTTGATTTGTATGGCGTTGCTGCTCTGAAAGGGATCGAAGAGAGGTGTCATGGAAATGGATCTGGTTAGCGTGTTCAGCTAAGGTTCTTCGCAGTGTTTCTGCTGGGTCTTGTTGGCCAGAGTGTTCTGTCATTTTCTTCGAAATAGATCTGACCCACATACAGAAGAACACTCAGAGGAAACAACTGAATAAGTGAAAAGTGTTTATTTACAGCCAGTGAGTCTGGGACATGAATGGGTAAATTTGCCAACTGTATGAAGAGAGGGGAAGAGAACTGATGAAACAGGGAACTGATATGTTGTGAAAAATAACATAAGGTAATTTCTGTAATCAGGAAAATGGCTTACTAAACAAATGCCGTCAGGTCGCCAGGGGTAGAGGGAGTCGGGACCCAGGTGTGCGAGGCGGGGTAATCCAGATGGTTTTACTGGAGCTGAAGAGTGAGTACTGGTGAGTTCAGGAGTTAGTTCAATGTTCAGGTACTTGCGTTGGAGGGTGGACAGGGTACACTTCTGCCTTGGTTCAGGTGACGGAGGATAACAGGAAGCTGCCAGCTTAATCCTTGGGAACGAAATCCAAACGAAATCCGCCAAACATAGGTAATCTTGATCGTCCAGAAACTTCTGGGACCAAAGTCAATGTTCAACAAAGAATGATCAAAAGGTTCAGGTTTCTGCCTGCAAAGGAACATAAACAACATCAGCTTAGAGACCAGAAACAAAGCATAGCTTAGAGGTGGCTGAGCTTGTTAGCACTGAAGGCAAACACTCTGGCACCGAAATGCTGGCAGCCTCCTGCTTAAATACTCCTCCATTGCAATCAGCAGATCAGTCGCACCTGTCACCCAGCAAACCTGAGAACTCCAGCACCATCTGGAAACTGAAAACAAAGTGCAATCAAAAACAAACACACACACAGAATCCAAAACCCTGACACTTACTTACAACTGACCAAAATTGCCATGTTGAAAATTATTTATACCCTTCTCAATGACTAATAGAAAGACCTTTATTGGCATTGGATGATGTCTGAGCAGCTTTTTGCATGTTTCCTTTGATATTTTTATGGTTTATCTTTGGCGATGAACCCCCAACTCTGAGGTTGGAAGGCCACCTTGCCATCACCCTAATCTTTAGCTACCTTCACATATTCACTGTCAGATTTAAGTCAGGACTGTGCTGGGCCACTCCAAAAAGTTAATATTACTTCTAGTCTGAAGAAACTTGTCGGTAACATTAAAAGATTTCTTAAAAAAAAGTTTTAATGAACATGAACATTTTTCAGATTCAGTTACATACTGTATATTCCAATACAATCCTAGGTATTATCCATGATTAATTGACTATGCTGCAATTCCTCCTCCTGAGCAAGCATTTGGTGACAGTGGAAATTAATAACTCCCTTTTAACAGTAAGAAATCTCCAGCTCAGAATAATGTGCCACGTTCCATTTGCCTTGGAGGTCATGTTATCACCCTCGAATAGGAATGACAATACACCCAGCTTATTCCAGTAACAAACCAGAAAACCAATAGAATTAGCTAGTTTTTGGCCTTATTGACCAGGCTAATAATATTTTTATACTATACTAGTGTATTTCTGTGTTTTACTGCAAATCGTGTGGTACTGTATTTTGTGTGCCACTGAAACCATCAGGACAAAAGAATATATTACTGCAACTTTCACTAAGGTTTGTATGTTTTGGAGCTGTACTGAACTTTGAGAAAAAAAAAACTGTTACTTTCCAATTTAGAATTACACCTTTAGCAAACTTTCTGCTTGATATTTTCTACTACAAATGGAACACACCATTTATCTTGAATAATTGAATAAAGTCCTACTTTTTATATATGCAAGGACTAAGGCATGAGCAGTCTGTGAAAGATCTTTTTAGTTTATAGGCTTTTCTTACATATTCATTGAGATATGTTGAAGAGCTTATTTGGAAGGAAATGTGATTAAAATTACAATGAGCTTTTTCATTTGTTTATGCTCATTAAAGCTTAGCGTAAGTTGGGTTCGATTAGCTAAACTTCCATTCTGAAAGCCCTTTTGTATTTTTCTTTAACTCCTTTCTTTAACTCCTTTGTTCACCCGTTATCATTGCTTGAGTGGATGTGTGGGTGTGTGATAACGTGTGTGTGCTGGGTTGCTCTTCTCTAAGATCAAAACCCACAAGCGTCAATCTGTCTGCACTGAAATTGTGGGTGCCTAAAATGTCCTGCACAACTGTAAGCAATGTACAAGCTCCCTGAAACGTGTGGATGAATAGTTCCAGTCTTATGAATAAGTAAAAACCAATAAATGATGCATGACACTAACTGAAACTCTGGGCTCTGATATGGAGACACTTCCTGTTTTCTGCCTGTGCTCCATTTCAAGGTCAGAGCCTGCTGTAAGCTAATTGATGCTGCCTCCTTCCACAGGCAGACATCACAGTACTGTGTCTGCCTGTGGCTTGCCACCATGATGTCTCTGTTGTGGTCACCTCACTCTTTGATTTATTATCCTGGGAGTGCGTTAGATCATCTACAGTGATGATGGCAGAGGTAGTTTCTGTATGACTTGCAGTCAGGTTGCAAAAATTGTATAGATTTGACAAGAAGAGAACATGCCACAAATATTTTTAGAAGAAAATTGATCTGGGATCAACAAACATGTGAGGCTGCCATTTAAAAAAAGTCTTGATTGTCATATTTTATGCTATAAAATTTTATATTTTAACCATTTAACCATGAAAAATCAATTGAAAGGAAAATCTGAGTAATAATGGTGTCCTGTCAAGGTTATACAAATGGGGTTAATGGAATAAATATAACAGCATCATAGATCCAGTTCTCAGTTGAAATGTAGGAACTTCCAAGCCTTCATTTCTTTTAATTATGATGATTTTCTTCTTACAACTAATGAAAAAACATTTAAGATTAGAATATTACATTACAGACCAATAAAAACAGTTTTAATACAGACATGTGGGCTTAACTAAAAGTGTGTTTAATACCTGCTTAAAGGTTGTTACTTTCAAAAAATACTTGTAATCTGCCCAACGAGCCAGCCTCATCAGAGCATCTAATTTATTGTATATGACTGTTTAAATCTCAGAAATGTATTCTTTGATGTGCATTATAAGTTTTACTCTCACCAAAGTATTGTTTTCTTCTACAGTCTTTAGATACATTTCAGGTTAGTTGGTTAAGCAGTTTATATCAAACATGTAAATGAACACAAATAAATAAAAATAATAATAAAATACCCATAAAGGTTGGCTTGAAATAGCTTTTGTATATAATAAACCAATGTGTTGCAGTATAAATTTATTGTTTTTTTTTTCAACTGATTCGGCTTCTGGACAATAAAACGCCTGAGCACTGACAAGGATGAATGATCAACACCATGTGTCCATTTCCCTCACTCCTTCGCTCATCTTCAGTTGGATACTTTTCAGAAAATGTTGATTGCTTGTTTTGAAAATGTCTTTTAACGCTACATTTTTTATTGTTTGCTAATTTCGCATCACATGTCAAGCACACTGGTAAGCCAGCATTGTTGGAGGTATTTACAGTTAGCTTACTGCAGGGTCGCCACCTAAAGAATCCACTTGCAGATAAAGGCGAGGGCTATAGACGTGAATAAGATGTATATTTTGATTGACAGTTTTTAGGGATTTTTTTTTAAGTTGTGAATGTATCACCTCAAACTCCAAAGAGCCGCAGGTTGCTGATTCACAAAAACAAAAACCTTATTCTACTCTAAATGAATAACATATGCCAGATGAGTTAGAGAACAGTTATCAGAGGTTGCTGCCAAATGGAGAGTAAGGACAATGAAATTTTAACCATTACTGATTATTATGGGGAATGTAAGGCCCCCGGTGAATAAAATTTATGAGCTTCGAGTGTTGCAGAGGACAAATTCCAAATGAAATATTATGTTTCAAAAAGATACAGGGGTTAGACAATGAAACTGAAACACCTGTCATTTTAGTGTGGGAGGTTTCATGGCTAAATTGGACCAGCCTGGTAGCCAGTCTTCATTGATTGCACATTGCACCAGTAAGAGCAGAGTGTGAAGGTTCAATTAGCAGGATAAGAGCACAGTTTTGCTCAAAATATTGAAATGCACAGAACATTATGGGTGACATACCAGAGTTCAAAAGAGGACAAATTGTTGGTGCACGTCTTGCTGGCGCATCTGTGACCAAGACAGCAAGTTTTGTGAAGAACCACGGTATCCAGGGTAATGTCAGCATACCACCAAGAAGGACGAACCACATCCAACAGGACTAACTGTGGATGCAAGAGGAAGCTGTCTGAAAGGGATGTTCGGGTGCTAACCCGGATTGTATCCAAAAAACATAAAACCACGGCTGCCCAAATCACGGCAGAATTAAATGTGCACCTCAACTCTCCTGTTTCCACCAGAACTGTCCGTTGGGAACTCCACAGGGTCAATATACACGGCCGGGCTGCTATAGCCAAACCTTTGGTCACTCGTGCCAATGCCAAACGTCAGTTTCAATGGTGCAAGGAGCGCAAATCTTAGGCTGTGGACAATGTGAAACATGTATTGTTCTCTGATGAGTCCACCTTTACTGTTTTCCCCACATCCAGGAGAGTTACGGTGTGGAGAAGCCTCAAAGAAGCGTACCACCCAGACTGTTGCATGCCCAGAGTGAAGCATGGGGGTGGATCAGTGATGATTTGGGCTGCCATATCATGGCATTCCCTTGGCCCAATACTTGTGCTAGATGGCGCGTCACTGCCAAGGACTACCGAACCATTCTTGAGGACCATGTGCATCCAATGGTTCAAACATTGTATCCTGAAGGCGGTGCCGTGTATCAGAATGACAATGCACCAATACACACAGCAAGACTGGTGAAAGATTGGTTTGATGAACATGAAAGTGAAGTTGAACATCTCCCATGGCCTGCACAGTCACCAGATCAAAATATTATTGAGCCACTTTGGGGTGTTTTGGAGGAGCGAGTCAGGAAACGTTTTCCTCCACCAGTATCACGTAGTGACCTGGCCACTATCCTGCAAGAAGAATGGCTTAAAATCCCTCTGACCACTATGCAGGATTTGTATATGTCATTCCCAAGACGAATTGACGCTGTATTGGCCGCAAAAGGAGGCCCTACACCATACTAATAAATTATTGTGGTCTAAAACCAGGTGTTTCAGTTTCATTGTCCAACCCCTGTATGTCTGAAGTCATCCAACTCAATATTGTTTTCAAGATTTTTGGGCAGACACTACTGTCAGTGCAGTAGAAAGAAATTGTTGGGGCTCTGATTGGAGAGTGATATGTCCTGGGGCTTGGCTCTCTGGGTCCTGGCTGGACATGCTCGGGCGTAGACAACTGCCAGCTGGGCCTTTGGCCTCATTGCTGCAGCTCAATGGGGCTTCTGCACTGTGGCTGCTGGGGGGTTCCCCTGGGACTCTCCCCTGCTCTTCTCTGGGGGGGTTGCGGTTGTCCCGCCAATTGTTCTCTTGGGTTTCCTGGGCTCTGGGGGGCCTTTGAATGTTTATGGCTTGGATCTCCTCTGTATCTGTTCCGGGTCCAGGGGGCAGGTCTGTGGCTCCTCTCACTCGCTATTGCATATTTTTATGGAGAAACCTTGTACACACAAGCACACTCACACTCAGACCCACAGGTGTTTAGATTCAGGTGTTAACAGATACACAAATGTTCTATATTGAGCCGCATTTAAAACTAAATACATCTTGCATACATAAGTACCGTGCATTTTTTGGTAAAAAGGCTGTTAATATCTCTGCAGGTGTAGAAGCAAGCAGGGTGATTCTCAAACACAGATAACACCGAATGGTAATATTGCATAATTTTTGTGGTCATACCATTTTTATTAATTCCCTTGTTCCTTCATTTGTATATAGTTTATTGGTTTTCTGGTTAATTTTCCTTGGTCGTTTCGATGAATTTTTCTAGTATAGTAAAAAGTTTGTTAATTTAAAACTTTTTAACTTGGAGTTGAATTGTTTTTGTTAAATAATTCTTATATTTTAAGAAATTGTGTGAATTTATTCCATGTGTGTACAGAGTTTTGCTGTACAGTAATCACAGAGCTCGTTTCACCCTATTTCAGCTTTTAGGGTTTCAGTATTTGGAAGGCTGAAAAGGACAGAGTGGGAATAGCCACAAAGTTATAAACCAAACGAAGACTATCAGACTACAAGAAATTAGCGGCTTGCTTACAATTGTCTACTTCTACAGTTAAAGCAATAATAAAAGGTTTAACAACTGAAACTGTGTGTGATGAAGAGGACTGGATGAAAAATCAACCTTTTCTTGCAACCATACGCAGACACAACTGATTGTAGATGACTGTAGGGATGGGCAATTATTGTATCGTTTATTGTCATTGTGAAAAAGGTTATTATGGTAAGAATACAGATTTATCAGAACAGTGATAAATTCTAATTGGTGATGTTTGCAAAACATTGCTAGTTTTGCTGTTTGATCCAACTTTTTTTCTAATTTTGGTTTCTTAAGTACATTAATTAAATCATTATATTTGAAAACATGACTTATTTCAGTTATTTTGTGTGGTTAGTGGAGCAGTTGCACCACTTTCTGTAACTGACATTCTAAAGCAGCCTACTCAATAGGTTTACTTTAAGTTTTACTTTAAGAGCCACGATTGTGTTTGTTGGGGTCTTACTGATTTCAGTTACAGATGTACTGTCAAAAGATTATAGGGATGCAAATACATTTTTAAACATTTTTATCATAATTTTTATAATTATTGTAATAAATGTAAAAAAATATCATGATAAAATTCTAAGTTTACATCGCTCATCGTAGAAGACTGAACTACAATATTTTTGCAAAATAAAATTACTTGTAGTTAAAAACTAACTGTAATTATTTGCCTATGATTTTCCTTCCTTTAGCAATAATCTTGGTTATCATTCTGCAGCTACCACCAGCACCTCCACTACAACTAAGAGCTCCAGCCACATAATGCGTTGCAGTGCCACCCAGAAGAACTACTGCGTTAATGGAGGGGAATGCTTCACACTCGAAATCATGCCTGGCAGTACAAAGTTTCTATGCAGGTACGAGACTGACCTCTGCTTTCTATTTACGTTAATGTTATACCTGTTAGACGAAAAAATACATTGTACCCTTCTGATTAACATTATGCACTGTATATTAAAGGGCACATATTATCATTTGTACAACTTCTCCTTTTAATTGTGCTTGGGCTTGTACTGTAGTTCACAATAGTTGTACTCATTTTCATGTAAATAAATATGTGAGAAAAAGTGAAAGAATGAAAGAAGGCAAGCAAGAAAGAAAGAAACCAAGCACAAGGTAGCCGAGAACAAGGCCTAAAGTTGCTAGCGTGATGACATTAGGTAAGTAACACCAAACCAATGCACAACACAGTTCCCAAAGACAAAAGTAGTAATGGCAAAGTCAACAACTTGAATGTCAGTTCATATTAATAATTACTCAGTGATTTATCCAATGAAGAGGAGGACGTCTTGAGAATTGTTTTCCAAGAGCAGTTCATTTGAGATCTAATAGGCTGGCACCTTACTGTGGGTTTAAAAGTGCTCTGTGAGGAGCTCAGTCTCACTGCATTCTGTTAGATGTTTCATTACAGCTCCAGTCTTCGTTAGCACAATCTTTTCTCTGAACAATTGTGCCACAGGGATACTGTGTCTAATATGTGACATAACTGTGTGTAGTTTAGCAGCAATGAAGATGAACATTACAATTTACTCACATAATCAATCTTGTTTTACTCCTGTACTATGTTGCTAAATGTTAATTTTCTAACAGCAGCATGCTGTTTGGCTCTAAAACTTAACTTCATGCAAATGGAAGCGAAATCAAAACACTGATACTGTCTGCAGTTCATTTGTCTCAGTTGCTGAGAAAAATGTAATCCCTGCTAGAGCTAATTATTATAGGTTAACATTCATTGGGACTGTTTAGAGACCACAATGTGTCGATTATTTAATAAATGATCCATGGACATGAGCAACTATTTGCACTAACAATGGACACACAAACAATTAAAATAATGGTTAACAGCCAGTTTTGGCATTGATAAACTTGCTCACAAACAACACCTGAGGTCGCCTCAGAGGTGTGGTTAGACATGAACTGTTGTATTCTCCTCCCTTAGCCTTGAAAGTTCCTTTTCATGAAGCTAATATTTGAATTGCCTCATAATCCTGGGGTAAAATGTGTTTTGAATGGAGAGACTGTTTGGGGGGGGTAAGGAAAAAATTACCCTATCAAATCATTTCAAACAGTGCCCTATCACACTCATTTTTACTTACAATCCCAGTTTTTGATTTAATATGGGGGGCTTATATTTTCACAGAGGAAATGTTTAGTGTGGATAGTTTCTTAAAGAATGAAATAACCATTTGAAAACTGCATCTTTGTATTTTTTCACATTATTTTTGTCTGATTTTAAAAAATGTGTTTGATGATCTGAAGAGGGGAAAAAAGCAACATACGAAATCTATAAGGGCCCAAATACAGGGGTTGGACAATGAAACTGAAACACCTGTCAATTTAGTGTGGGAGGTTTCATGGCTAAATTGGACGAGCCTGTTAGCCAGTCTTCATTGATTGACATCCGGGAGAGTTACGGTGTGGAGAAGCCCCAAAGAAGCGTATCACCCAGACTGTTGCATGCCCAGAGTGAAGCATGGGGGTGGATCAGTGATGGTTTGGGCTGCCATATCATGGCATTCTCTTGGCCCAATACATGTGCTAGATGGGCACGTCACTGCCAAGGACTACCGAACCATTCTTGAGGACCATGTGCATCCAATGGTTCAAACATTGTATCCTGAAGGCGGTGCCGTGTATCAGGATGACAATGCACCAATACAAACAGCAAGACTGGTGAAAGATTGGTTTGATGAACATGAAAGTGAAGTTGAACATCTCCCATGGCCTGCACAGTCACCAGATCTAAATATTATTGAGCCACTTTGGGGTGTTTTGGAGGAGCGAGTCAGGAAACGTTTTCCTCCACCAGTATCACGTAGTGACCTGGCCACTATCCTGCAAGAAGAATGGCTTAGAATCCCTCTGACCACTGTGCAGGACTTGTATATGTCATTCCCAAGACGAATTGACGCTGTATTGGCCACAAAAGGAGGCCCTACACCATACTAATAAATTATTGTGGTCTAAAACCAGGTGTTTCAGTTTCATTGTCCAACCCCTGTACGTTTCTGCTTTTAGACACAATTTTATTATATTATCCCATTTCTTTATTCAGAGCCTTAGTGCTTCAAATGAAAAAAGTTGATTTAGACCCTTGGCTTAAAAACAAATCAGCTTCTTATTTTATTGGCGTCAACAACCCAACATAGTCAAAAGCAATGTTGTCTATCAATCCGTTGTCTATACCTCCTCATCAGGGTTGGGGAGGAGGGGGAGAACTATTGCCTGTCTCCATTGGTCTCTGGGTAAGAGGCTGGGTACACCCTGGACAGGTCACCAGTCCATCACAGGGCAACACACACACACACAAACGCGTGTATTTGGACTGTGAGAGGAATCTGTGGAGTACCCAAGAGGTAAACATGCATGCATGGCCTCCACCAGTCAGTGGATCACCAGCTTCTTGACTGATTGGCAGCCGCAGGTGAGGCTGGGAAGCATCTTCTTCTGCTCAAGAACCATCAGCACTGGCGCCCCCAGTGGTGTGTTCTCTTCCCCCTCCTCCCTGAACACAAATGACTGCACCTCAGCAGACCCGTCTGTAAAACTCCTGAAGCTTGCAGATGACCACCATTGTCATTGGTCTGATCCAGGACAATGATGAGTCTGCATACAGACTGTCATGTCACGGAGTTAAGCACAGGTCAGTGTTGTGTATGTGTGTGGTTTTCTTTCTCTCACCTCTTCTTGCAGGGTGCGACAGGCAGGTGGAATCACACAACTGAGGATCATCAGGTATCATTAAGGGAGAGCTCTTAAGCAGCAGGAACCTTGAAGGAGGCATCAGATTGTTAACTCACCTGAGTGGTAATCAGACCAGCAGACTAGCTCCTTTACTCTTGTTTTCCTGACCATGTCTTACATGAGTTTTGTGCTCCTCTCTATCCCTGAGTGGATTTATACCCCAAAAACCCAGTCCTTGATTTTTCTCAGGCTTATGGTTCGTGTTCAAGTTTACAGTTGGCTGGAAGTACTTCACTGTGCTTACCCAATTGTGAGCCTCCCTTAGATCCTGGGACCTGCATACCAAAGGAAGTTCTTACCACTTCTCCAGTGAACCTGCCTTGTAAACCCCTGCCTGTCCACCCTCCAACTCTACACATTACTACCTGGAAATTATCAGAGAGAATCTCAGCTGTCACACTTCAATCTTCCCTGTCAACCTCAGTCTCCGTGGCATTACTCACCTCTCTCACTGGAACATCTCCTCCACTAAACGGTAAAAATGATCCGCGCTCTGTTCAAGACTGAACGTTTCTTCTAAGATCCCGTACTCACTCACCTTTCTCCCTCAGTGGATCGCCCAGTGAAATCTTGACTCCTCGACGACACCACAGTTATTTCTTGTTTATCAATAAACCTGTTAAAAGTGAACTCTGTCTCTGTAATTGTTGCCTGTACTAGATTCACCTAGTTATCTGTCATGACAGAACAATCTAACTAATCTGACTATGTGGCACAATTATAGACGGCCCTCACTCAGCAGAACTTCTTGCTCAGTCAGCATGACAATCTCCCTTATTTACTAAATCAGCAACAAAACACCACAGTGCAAAACCTTGGCTGAGATCTCCTGTCAGATTCACACTCTCAATTCCAGACCTCCGCCTGCTGTAACTAGCCCTGCTGCTAGTTTAGCTTCCACGGTTGCAGCCCCCACCTGCCGTGGACTCACATCTCCGCCTCCGGAACCTTTTTTGGGGGACAGCTGGACAAAAGTCGGGCATTTCTTTTGCAATGTGCTCTTGTTTTTCAGCGTTCACCTCATTCCTTCCTCGATGACGCCAGTCAGATATCCTATGTCATTGGACTGCTCAAAGGGCAGGCATTAATGTGAGACCTTGGTAAATGAAACCACTATTGGTTTCTTCTCCTTTGATGAATTTCTTGAGCAGATTAAATTAACTTTCTCCCTTAGACGTAGTGATGAGGAAATCGTCAAGAAACTTTGGAACTCAAAACAGAACCACAAACCCATGGCCATAGAATTTTGCATTTTGGCTGCAGAATCAGGTTGGAACCCGCCAGCTCTTAAAGGAGCATTCCGAAATTCTCTCACTAAGAAAATAAAAGATGAATTAGCCTATCATGATGAACCTGACACGATTGATGAACTGATCAACCTGGCCATACGCATTAACAATCGTCTGAGGGAGAAAAATAATTAAAAAAGGACTAGAAAAGTATCTACACTCAGACATGAGAGCTTTGCACCTGTTGTGACCACACAAGAAGCGCCACACTCCGTCTCTTACCATCAAACTGAACCCATGCAGTTAGGCAGAGCCAGCTTTACGCCAGATGAGAGACATATGGTACAGACCAAAAGTTTGGACACCTTCTCATTCAAAGAGTTGTCTTTATTCTCATGACTATGAATATTGTAGCTTCACACTGAAGGCATCAAAGCTATGAATTAACACGTGGAATTATATACTGAACAAAAAAGTGTGAACAACTGAAAATATGTCTTATATTCTAGGTTCTTCAAAGTAGCCACCTTTTGCTTTGATTACTGCTCCGCACACTCGTGGCATTCTGTTGATGAGCTTCAAGAGGTAGTCTCCTGAAATGGTTTTCACTTCACAGGTGTCCCCTGTCAAGTTTAATAATGGGATTTCAAGCCTTATAAATGGGGCTGGGACCATCAGTTGTGTTGTGCAGGAGGTGGATACAGTACACAGCTGATAGTCCTATTGAATAGACTTAGAATTTGTATTATGGCACGAAAAAAGTAAAGAAAAACCAGTGGCCATCATTACTTTAAGAAATGAAGGTCAGTCAGTCTGAACAATTGGGAAAACATTGAAAGTGTCCCCAAGTGCAGTCGCAAAAACCATCAATCGCTACAAAGAAACTGGCTCACATGAGAACCGCCCCAGGAAAGGAAGACCAAGAGTCACCACTGCTGCAGACGATAAGTTCATCTGAGTCACCAGCCTCAGAAATCGCAGGTTAACAGCAGCTCAGATTGGAGAACAGGTCAATGCCACAGAGTTCTAGCCGTAGACACATCTCTAGAACAACTGTTAAGAGGAAACTGTGTGAATCAGGCCTTCATGGTAAAATAGCTGTTAGGAAACCACTGCTGAGGACAGGCAACAAGCAGAAGAGACTTGTTTGGGCTAAAGAACACAAGGAATGGACATTAGACCAGTGGAAATTTGTGCTTTGGTCTGATGAGTCCAAGTTTGAGATCTTTAGTTCCAACCACCGTGTCTTTGTGCGGCGCAGAAGAGGTGAACGGATGGACTCTACATGCCTGGTTCCCACCATGAAGCATGGAGGAGGAGGTGTGATGGTGTGGGGGTGCTTTGCTGGTGACACTGTTGGGGATTTATTCAAAATTGAAGGCATACTGAACCAGCATGGCTACCACAGCATCTTGCAGCGTCATGCTATTCCATCCAGTTTGCGTTTAGTTGGACCATCATTTATTTTTCAACAGGACAATGACCCCAAACACACCTCCAGGCTGTGTAAGGGCTACTTGACCAAGAAGGAGAGTGATGGGGTGCTGCGCCAGATGACCTGGCCTCCACAGTCACCGGACCTGAACCCAATCGAGATGGTCTGGGTTGAGCTGGACCGCAGAGTGAAGGCAAGAGGGCCAACAAGTTCTAAGCATCTCTGGGAACTCCTTCAAGACTGTTGGAAAACTATTTCAGGTGACTACCTCTTGAAGCTCATCAACAGAATGCCAAGAGTGTGCGGAGCAGTAATCAAAGCAAAAGGTGGCTACTTTGAAGAACCTAAAATATAAGACATATTTTCAGTTGTTTCACACTTTTGTGTTCAGTATATAATTCCACGTGTGTTAATTCATAGTTTTGATGCCTGCAGTGTGAAGCTACAATATTCATAGTCATGAAAATAAAGAAAACTCTTTGAATGAGAAGGTGTATCCACACTTTTGGTCTGTACTGTAAGTGCTTGCCATCTAAGTGATGCCTTTGTTGTGGTAAGCTTGGCCAGTTCCGTCTACATTGTCCGGTACGGCCAAAAGAGTCAGCCCGTCAGTAATATAGGAGGCACTGGCGGGCGCCATTCACCACCCCATTTATCCTCGTTTTTAGCTCCATTACACCATCTGTAATGACCAAGAACCTTTCATTTTCTCCTCATCAACCTTATGACTGCTGTATTGATCTCCTTCCTGGTGCCCTATTACCCCATGGCCATCTTTTCAACATCAACTCTGAGTAAGAAACATGGAACAGTACATCAATGACTCCCTCAACACAGGTTTTATCCGTCCATCATCCTCTCCTGCAGGATTTTTCTTTGTAGAAAAGAAAGAGGAGACCTTAAGACCCTGCATCGACTACAGAGGCTTAAATCAGATCACTATTAAAAATAAGCATTATTTTCCCTTGTTAATCCCTGCCTTCAAATCAATTCATGGCACCACAATTTTCAACAAATTAGATCTCCACAATGCATACCATCTGGTCCGCATTCGTGAAGAAGACGAATGGAAAACAGCATTTAAAACACCCATTGGCCACTACGAATACTTCGTCATGCCCATTGGTCTTACCAACACTCCTGCCATCTTTCAAGTCCTGGTCAATGGCATGCTTAGGCATAATATTTGTATTGTGTACTTAGACGACATTCTCATCTTCTCTAATGACCTTGAGACTCATAAACGGCACCTCAGAATGGTTCTTCAACGACTCTAACCATCTCTATGTCAAGGCCGAGGAATGTGAATTTATTGTTAATTCTATTACCTTTCTTGGCTTTATTATCGAGGGTGGACAGGTGAAGGCAGACCCCAGCAAGATTCACGCAGCCGTCGTGGTGCCTACTCTAGGAAGCAGCTTCAACGCTTCCTAGGTTTTGCCAACTTCTACCGTTGTTTCATCCGGGACTTTAGCATAACTGCTTCACCTCTCACTGCCCTCACATCTACCAAGAGAGCCTTCAGTTGGACTCCAGAAGCAGAAAAGGCTTTTCATGGACTAAAGGAGAAGTTCTCTTCTGCTCGAATTCTCTAGTTGCACTTACCAAACTTCCATCTGCTGTGTCTGCTACTGTCACTGCCAAATCATGTTTTAAGAATCCATGGACTCCCCATGGTATTAGTCTGCGATTGAGGACCCCAGTTCATATCCCAAGTTTGGAAGGGTTTCTGTACTCCTCTCAGCGCCCAAGTCAGGCTCTCCTCTGATTTTCATCCCCAAACAAATGGTCAGTGCAAACGCCTGAATCAGGAGATGGAAAACACCCTCTGTTGTCTCTGCACTAACAATCCCACTTTATGGAGTCATCATTTTATATGCGCTGAGTATGTACACAATTGTCATGTGTCTTTAGCATCTGGTTTATCTCCTTTTGAGTCTTCCCTAGCTTATCAATCTTCAATCCACCCCTTGACCATTTGCTCTGTTGCTGTAAATTCTGGAACCAAACCAAAACAGCTCTTCAATATTTATCACTACAAAATAAATAAAAATAAATAAAAAATTGCTGATTTTACCTTCCCTTTGCTCTGAATTCAGAAATCTGTTATTGTGGCAATCAATAGTTCCTTTGAACAATAATTTCTAACAAGTCTATCCTGTCTGCCGTGATGGACCCCTTTGCTATTATAGATGCTGGTTTTTGCACATTTTCCTGAGGAGAACTTGGATCTTCTGTATCTTTTTGGTACTTTAACCACAGTGTAATTTATTCACAAAACCAGGTTGAAATGTTGATTTAACCAGAGAATAAACAGTTTTCTGTCCATCTGAGTGTATTGGCCATAAGAAGAATTTTAGGTTGTATACAGGTACATCTAAAAAAATTTAATATTGCATAACAGTACAACATATTTTGCAAGTCATTTCAGAAAGTTAAATGGTTATTTATAGAGATTCATTTCACATAGAGTAAAATATTTCAAGCTTTTATTTCTTGTTATTTTAAAGATTATGGCTTACAGGTAAAGAAATCCCAAAATTCAGTGTCACAGAAAATTTAAATATCACATTAGATCAATCAAAGGATGTTTTAAGCACAAATGTCAGGGTCTGAAAAGTATGACCATTTATATGCACTTAATACTTGGTTGGGCCTCCTTTTCCATGAATTACTGCATCTGTGTGCTGTGGCATAGAGGCGATCAGCCTGTGGCACTGTATAGGTTTAATGGCAACCCAGATTGCTTTGAAAGCTGCCTTGTTGGATCTGGTGTCTCTCGTCTAACTCTTGACAACAGCCCATAGATTTTTGATGGGTTTCAGGTCAGGCCAGTTTGCTGGCCAAACAAGACCTGGAACAGCATGTTCACTATGCCAGCTTGTGGTACCTTTGGCAGTGTGGGCAGGTGCTAAGTCCTGCTGGAAAATAAAATCAGCATCTCCATACAGCTTGTCAGCAGAGGGAAGCATGAAGTGCTCTAGAAATTTCGGATAGACGGCTGCATTGACTGTGGACCTCAGAAAACACAGTTGACCTCTCCCCTCTTCCTCCAGACTCTGGGACCATGATTTCCAAATGAAGTGCAGGACTTTGGACCACTGAGCAACAGTCCAGTTCCTTTTCTCCTTAGCCCAGGTAAGGTGCTTGTGGCGTTTTCTCTGGTTTAGGGGTGGCTTGACATGAGCAATTTTTGTAGCCCATGTCTAGTATTCATCTGTGTGGTGGCTCTTGATGCACCAACTCTAGCCTTAGTCCACTCCTCGTGAAGCACCACCAAATTCTTGAATGGATTTCTCTTGACAATCCTCTCCAGGCTGCGTTTCTCCCTGTTGCTGGTGCACCTTTTTCTACCACACTCCTTCCTTCTTAATTTTCTGTCAATATGCTTGGATACATAACTCTGTGAACAACCAGTTTCTTTGGAAATGAGCTTTTGTGGCTTACCCTCCTTGTGAAGGGTGTGGATGACTGTCTTCTGGACATCTGTCCAATCAGCAGTCTTTCCTATGGTTGTGCAGAATGAGGCCCAGAGTGGGAGAGCATTTAAAGGCTCAGGAAACCTTTTCTGGTGTTTTGAGTTAATTAGCTTATTAGGGTGTCACAACATGAATGTCTAATAATGAACAGACTGTTGCCTGGACTAAATGGCATATAAGGCTGAAAGTCTGTTTGAAGAGGTGAATTGAGCACTGCAGATCCCATGTTTGTAAGAAATATTTCACCCAAAATTGAGAGTGATTCTATCAGACTGTGGGAACAAAAGCAGAGTTCTCTGTCCAGAAGAGTGCAGTCCTGGAGACAGCTCAAATACCGTGTAGAACCATAAAACCCCTATGCCTCTGGTAGCAAAGCCAGAATAAAGATATTAGAAATCTAGTAAAGTCCCAGGATTTCCTCTTCTCTCTTTCCTCTTCCAACCCGTTGTTGTCGTCTTCCGCTTCATCCTGGACCGGGTCGCACGGGGCAGCAGACTCAGTAGAGACACCCAGACTTCCATCTCCCCGGACACCTCCTCCAGCTCCTCTGGGTGGAGCCCAAAGCGTTCCCATGCGAGCAGAGAGACATTTGCCCCTTTTTTACTGGCTCGTTTTTGCCGGCGCAGCTCTGCACCATTCGTTTTCGCTCTACTCAGTACAGTATCAGTTGTGTTTCCACTGACCCGCCGACGGCTGAAGCTAGGGTGGCTGAAGCCCCGCCTCCAGCCATAAGTGTAGTAATCTGCTGAAGTGATAAAAAATAAATAGAAAATAAAAACATAAATAAACTAAATACTAATAACGTTAGTATTAATATATATATGCAAGAATGTCTTATGTTTTTTGTCTAAAATGATCCTGTAGGATAATTATCTGGACCACAGCCCAGCCAGAACTTATAAATAAGGCATAGGGGTTCTGATGTGAGGGCGTGTGGCAGGTGAAGCAGAGTGGTGGAGCTCCAACGTTTGCCTGACGAAGTTACAATTTTCTGAGGATGTTTTTGTCTTATCCATGGCAATAATGAGGACAAGGACTTAAAAACGCAAAACCGCAGACTTATGACCTTTGAAGTTAGTTTTAGGTTGGATATTACATATTCATGCACCACAGATCCAGCGGACTTGTCCTCCTGTTTGTTCCGATGCAAGCAGTCTGAGCTGCTCTCTGCCTGCTCCCTCCTCCTGCAGACGCTTGTTCGCTTGTTCGTCAATAAATGTCTGAACCAAACACGTTGTTTCATGGTGGTATTGTTTGGTGTGTTTTGGGAAAAATGTTTGTGCCTCTGAACAGCTGATTTTATGTGTGATCTGCTGATTTAGGATGTTATTAAATACAGAGCTCTACCTGCATGTAATTCTGAAAGCTGATGTGTCCTTTTTCTTTTCTGTTAGCCTTCAGGCATGGCTTATGATTTGCAAATGGTAAAATTACATGTATGACCTGCTCCGGCCACTGTGGTCTTTAATATTATTGTACACATGTGGACAAAATTGTTGGTACCCCTCGGTTAATGAAAGAAAAACCCACAATGGTCACAGAAATAACTTGAATCTGACAAAGATAATATTGAATAAGAATTCTATGAAAATGAACAAATGAAAGTCAGACATTGCTTTTCAAACATGCTTCAACAGAATTATTTTAAGAAATAATCTCATGAAACAGGCCTGGACAAAAATGATGGTACTCTTAACTTAATATTTGGTTGCACAACTTTTTGAGGCAATCACTGCAATCAAACGATTCCTGTAACTGTCAATGAGACTTCTGCACCTCTCAGCAGGTATTTTGGCTCACTCCTGATGAGCAAACTGCTTCAGTTGTCTCAGGTTTGAAGGGAGCCTTTTCCAGACAGCATGTTTCAGCTCCTTCCAAAGATGCTCAATAGGATTTAGGTCAGGGCTTAAAGAAGTCCACTTCAGAATAGTCCAATGTTTTCCTCTTAGCCATTCTTGGGTGTTTTTAGCTGCGTGTTTTGGGTCATTATCCTGTTGCAAAACCCATGACCTGAGACTGAGACCAAGCTTTCTGACACTGGGCACCACATTTCTCTCTATAATCCCTTGATAGTCTTGAGATTTCATTATACCTGCACAGATTCAAGACACCCTGTGCCAGATGTAGCAAAGCAGCCCCAGAGCATAACAGAGCCTCTTCCATGTTTCACAGTAGGGACAGTGTGCTTTTCTTCATATGCTTCATTTTCCGTCTGCGAACATAGAGCTGATGTGCCTTGCCAAAAAGTTCAATTTTTGTCTCATCTGTCCATAGGACATTCTCCCAGAAGCTTTGTGGCTTGTCAACATGTAGTTTGGCAAATTCCAGTCTGGCTTTTTTCTGATCCGTTTTCAACAATGGTGTTCTCCTTGGTCATCTCCCTTTAAGTCCACTTTGTCTCAAACAACATCGGACGGTGAGATCTGACACTGATGCTCCTTGAGCTTGAAGTTCACCTTTAATCTCTTTAGAAGTTTTTTTGGGCTCTTTTGTTACCGTTCTTATTATCCGTCTCTTTGTTTTGTCATCAGTTTTCCTCCTGTGGCCACGTCCAGGGAGGTTGTACCATGGATCTTAAATTTCCGAATAATATGCGCAACTGTAGTTACAGGAACATGAAGCTGCTTGGAGATGGTTTTATAAGCTTTACCTTTAATATGCCTGTCAATAATTGTCTTTCTAATCTCCTGAGACAACTCCTTCCTTCCCTTCCTCTGGTCCATGTTGAGTGTGGTACACACCATGTCACCAAACAGCACAGTGACTACCTGTAGCCCTATATATAGACCCACTGACTGATTACAAGAATGTAGACACCTGTGATGCTAATTAATGGACACACCTTGATTTAACATGTCCCATTGGTCACGTTATTTTCAGGGGTACCATCACTTTTGTCCAGGCCTGTTTCATGAGTTTATTTTCTAAAAAATAATTCTGTTGAAGCATGTTTGAAAAGCAATGTCTGACTTTCATTTGTTAATTTTCATAGAATATTTATTCATTATCACCTTCGTCAGATTCAAGTTATTTCTGTGGCCATTGTGGGTTTTTCTTTCATTAACTGAGGGGTACCAACAATTTTGTCCATGTGTGTAGTTGCTCTTGGGTTTTATTAACCTTTCCCTGCACTGTCTCAACAAAAACCTTTTTTCCTCCTTCCATGGTCAATCAGTGAACAGCTGATGGTATCCTTCCCAGATGCCTAAAACACCCCAGTTAGTTGATTTTCAACAATGATTTAAATCTCTACTCCTCCTGAAACACTGAGTTTCTAACCTTTTCCTAAAGGGTGAATCCTCAGAAGCTAAATTTGGCTTCTTTTACTCACAATCTCATTCATTCCTCTCAGGAGAAGATTTCAATCATTAATATTACTAGAATGTGTCATAATGGGGTTTTCTTAGACTCTGAGATACACAACCACGAGGGCAAGACAGTGTTTTAGCAGTTTATTTAGAAACACGGAAAAAGGTTGGACTGGAACCAGGACTGGAGCTGGACTAACGAGGGTCTCTCTGAAGGAGAAAGACAGAAGCTGGTAAACATTCTGGGTGGAAATGGAGACAATGTGAATGTGTTCTTTAGATGCTGACTTACAGGGGTGGGGTTCATGGTAAGACCGGGGGGAAATAAGTACTTCTCCACGGTGGCTTGAGGTTGACAGGCTGTGAACAGTTTTTGGAGGATGAAGTGCTTAGTTTTTCCTCTCTCTGGAAATTCCACTATGGTTGGAGAGTTTTAACGTTGGAGGGTGGACAGGCAGGTTGATGGGTGGTTCTCAGGTGGCTCCTGAGAAGCTGGGCTTGGAGCTGGAAGCAGAGAGGAGGCTCAGGGCTGAGGTGTCGAGGCTGGAGTTCCCAAACTCCTCGGAACATGACACGAGTGAAAACGGAGACCAGAAAGGTTCCACGACTTTCTTCAGCGAAGGGTGATCTGCAAGGCAGGGAAAGAAAAACAAGGAGATCAGAGAAGCTGCTTGGAAGCAGGACTGCAGAGAAGCAGAGGTCTAGCTGTTAGCACACCAAGTGAGAAAACGAGCTGACGCCTCCCTCTGGGTTTCCTCTCTATAAGTAGCCTAGCTGATTGCTCTCAGATGAGCAACACCTGTGCAGCAGCACCTGACAGCCACACCCTGCATAGAAAGAGCACATCACCTGAAAACACAGCCTGCAAAAAGACCACCGTAGATATGACATTGATAGACATGATAACAGTCTTGTTTCTAGAAGGAGGGAGGCCAGTGACAAAGTCTAAAGCGATATGTGATCAGGGACGAATCAGGACTGTTAGGGGCTGAAGTAAGCCAGCAGGGGGCTTGTAAGAAGGTTTATTTCTGGCACAGGTAGTGCAGGCAGAAACAAAACTGACAACATCCTGGTTAACAGTTGGCCACCAGAAATATCTGTGAATGAGGGCTATAGTGCGACTTGAACCAGGATGCCCTGAAAACCTGGAGGAATGACACCACTGGATGACCTGAGATCTGACAACAGTGGGGACATAAAGACGATCCCGGGGACCCCCACCTGGATCAGGATCATCTTGTTGGGCATTTCTAACCTGATCCTCCAAATCCCATGTTACAGCCCCCACAACACAGGACAGGGCGACGATTGGGTCAGGTTCTGAGTTGTCTTTGGTTGGAGAAAACTGTCTGGACAAGGCATCAGGCTTGACATTCTTGGAACCTGGGTGGTAAGTAATAGTGAAGTTAAACCGGGAGAAAAACAATGATCAACGAGATTGTCGTGGTTAAGTCGCTTAGCCTTTTTGATGTATTCTAGATTCTTGTGATCGGTCCATATTACAATTGGTTGAGAGGTCCCCTCTAACCAGTATCTCCATTCTTCTAAGGCCATCTTGATGGGCAAACGTTAATGATCTCCCACGTCGTAGTACTTTTCTGCAGCAGAAAAACGTTTAGAGAAGAATGCACAGGGGTGGAGCTTACCATCCCTGGGTGATTGCTGGGAAAGTACTGCTCCCACCCCAGTCTCCGAGGCGTCCACCTCCATCTGTAGAGTCAATTTGGTGCTGAAGAGATACTACTACTGATACTATTATAAGATTATTTTGTGTTACTTATTGTTAGTTATGAACAGAGGATTATTTTACAGAGCTAAAGCTTCGAAGTTATCTTGACTTTTCTGTTATTCACCATTCAACTCCTGATTTTATACCTACTCATACTCATGTTCCTTTACGTCACATGTTTGCTCTGTTGGTTTTAGGTTATTTTCCCTAGGAAACCTCCCTTAGTATTTGTTGCAATCTTTATTGGACAATATAAAATAGTTTTTAATTGCGTTTCATTAGAGAAGTACCGTAAATTCCGGACTACAGAGCGCACCTGATTAAAGGCCGCATGCTCTAATTTTAGAAAGAAAACCAATTTTGTACTTGTACAGGTCGCACCGGATGTTAAGCCATGGGTGTCCCACGTTGTAATATGATTTACACAGAAAGATATTACATGTGAGGAATGTTTAACTTTTAACTTAATCCGTATGGTAATATAAACAAATGAATATTGCAAATGCTTTTTTTCTAACAGTGGCTAACACGGCTACCTTTAAATATACGTACGTTATCAGTAAGACACAAATTTCGTTGCTAATGCTTTTTTACTGAACAGTGCACGGACAACATTCCAATATCTCCTAACCGATATACACTGCAGCCTACAAGGTAAAAAGTCATTATTTTATAACAAAATATCTGATTAATTTCACATGCTTGATGGTAAAGTAATACTTCTAAAGGGATCTGTTATGACCATTAAAGTACAATTCCCAGATTTCCAAACAGCTATCAGTGAATGTTACCCACTGTAACACAGTTATAGAATAATTGCATTTTTGTTTGGTGATAAAATGATTCTCCTGGATCTCTATGTTTTTTGTTGGTGTTCAGTGTGGTGTCAATAAGTGTGTGTTTGTGTAACACCTAGGTGTTGTTTTTCTCCTTTTCCTTCTATATATCACCCAGGTGCTTGGCTGGATTCACTGGGCACCGATGTGAACAGGCTGTGCTTAAGAAAGTCTCAGACCCAAAACGTATGTGAACACAGCTGTATTCAGTCCCACATGCCATTACTGGTGTTTCACCCCTGTCATGTTTTCTCAAAGACATGATAGAGAAATCCATGTTTCCCTGGTAACCTGTGATAAAAATCATATGAGACAACATGGTCTTTTTTTTGTTAAATCTGATGCAGTCAAGTAGAAAAGCATCTTAAGAGTTCTGCCCACTATCCTTTGCAGAGCACTGCACTGAATTTTGCATGTACTTCACATCTCATCGTGTCATCCATGTTGTAACCCATCATGTGAAAGGGCTGTGGTGTTTTTCAAGAGTCAGACATACATTTACAGCTTAATGTTGTCTCCATTCAGACTAACATCCTTCCCCTGTGACTCCTAATGTATAGGATTCTATTAGTGAAAGTCTGGACTCAGTGGCCATGCAAGTACATGCAAAGTTCAGTCTGTTGCAAAGAGACAAATTTAACAGACTTGTTGCAAACCCAAACCATTTGTCATGTAATTGCTGCATGACAGAAGACAAAACTAAAACAGACATGAAAGTCTGAGAAAAATGACAAAACTCAGATTCTCAGACATAAAAAATGATAGTTTGACTGTTTGGTCGTGTTGGCCAGTCCTCCTAACACCAGTGATGACTGCTGTGGGTTTTACACAGATCTTTTGTAGCTAACATACTCGCTTCTTGTTTGTTTCTTGTCTTTCATACTTAGGTGTCCAAGTGAATTTACTGGTGATCGCTGCCAAAACTATGTAATGGCCAGCTTTTACAGTATGTCTCCTATTCTTCTATACCCTTTCACGATGAAAGCATGCATCATTAACAGTCACTCATGTTTTCACTTCATGTCAGTATTGTCACATCTTTTTGCATGCTCGCAATTGTCTTTATGATTTAGCATTATAGAAAAGGGCTTCACTAATGAGTGCTGCTTGTTAGGCCTATATTTTATTGTATCACATATTCTAATGTTTATTTGTTTTTGGACCTGGCAGGAAATGGTGAGATGCATCTTTATGACTAGGAAGCCTTGGATTATGGATATTTGTAATCTATATCTAATTTTAACATTTTAAAATACAATTTAACAATTTCAGATATCTCAATACATTTTTCTATTGCTAAGATGTTTATTTTTAATTTTATTTTTAAAGTAGGTAGTATAACTCCTGTCTTGTTCTGAAATTCAAGCTGAAAACTATTTTTCATCGTTCGTTCGTTCGTTCGTCGTCTTCCGCTTGTCCAGGACCGGGTCACGGGGGCAGCAGACTCAGCAGAGACGCCCAGACGTCCCTCTCTCCAGACACCTCCTCCAGTTCCTCCAGGGGGAGCCCAAGGCGTTCCCAGGCCAGCCGAGAGACATAGTCCCTCCAGCGTGTCCTGGGCCGTACCCTAGGCCTCCTTCCGGTAGGACGTGCCTGGAACACCTCCCGAGGAAGGCGTCCAGGAGGCATCCGGTATAGATGCCCGAGCCACCTAAACTGGCTCCTCTCGATGTGGAGGAGCAGCGGCTCTACTCCGAGCTCCTCCCGGATGGCCGAGCTCCTCACCCTATCTCTAAGGGAGTGCCCGGCCACCCTACGGAGGACGCTCATTTCAGCCGCTTGTATCCGTGATCTCGTTCTTTCGGTCATGACCCAAAGTTCATGGCCATAGGTGAGGGTAGGAACGTAGACCGACCAGTAAATTGAGAGCTTTGCTTTTCGGCTCAGCTCTCTCTTCACCACAATGGACCGGTACAGCACCCCCATTACTGTGGCAGCCGCACCGATCCGTCTGTCGATCTCCCGCTCCATTCTTCCCTTACTCGTGAACAAGACCCCGAGATACTTAAACTCCTCCACTTGAGGCAGGAACTCCCCTCCAACCTGAAGAGGACAAGCCACCCTTTTCCGGTCGAGTACCATGGCCTCGGACTTGGAGGAGCTGATCCTCATCCCAGCCGCTTCACACTCGGCTGCGAACCGCCACAGCACATGCTGTAGGTCTTGGCTAGAGGGGGCCAGCAGGACCACGTCATCCGCAAAAAGAAGAGACGAAATCCACTGGTCCCCAAACCAGACCCCCTCCGGCCCTTGGCTGCGTCTAGAAATCCTGTCCATAAAAGTTATGAACAGGACCGGTGACAAAGGGCAGCCCTGCCGGAGTCCAACATGCACTGGAAACAGGTCCGACTTAGTGCTGGCAATGTGGACCAAACTCCTGCTCCGCTCGTACAGGGACCGGATGGCCCCTAATAAAGGGCCCCCGATTCCATACTCCTGGAGCACCCCCCACAGGGCATCACGAGGGACACAGTCGAATGCCTTCTCCAGGTCCACAAAACACATGTGGACCGGTTGGGCAAACTCCCATGAACCCTCGAGCACCCTGTAGAGGGTATAGAGCTGGTCCAGTGTTCCACGGCCGGGACGAAAACCACACTGTTCCTCCTGAAGCCGAGGTTCGACTATCGGTCGGACTCTCCTCTCCAATACCCTGGCGTAGGCCTTACCAGGGAGGCTGAGGAGTGTGATCCCCCTGTAGTTGGAACACACCCTCCGGTCCCCCTTCTTATAAAGGGGGACCACCACACCAGTCTGCCAGTCCAGAGGCACTGTCCCTGACCGCCACGCAATGTTGAAGAGGCGTGTCAACCATGACAGCCCTACAACATCCAGAGACTTGAGGTACTCAGGGCGGATCTCATCCACCCCCGAAGCCCTGCCACCGCGGAGCTTTTTAACCACCTCAGTGACTTCAGCCTGGGTGATGAAAGAGTCCAACCCCGAGTCTCCAGCCTCTGTTTCCACCACGGAATGCGTGATGGCAGGATTGAGGAGATCCTCGAAGTACTCCTTCCACCGCCCGATAATGTCCTCAGTCGAGGTCAGCAGTCTCCCGCCCCCACTATAAACAGTGTTGGCCAAGCACTGCTTCCCCCTCCTGAGGCGCCGGACGGTTTGCCAGAATCGCTTCGAGGCCAACCGGTAGTCCTTCTCCATGGCCTCACCGAACTCTTCCCAGGCCCGAGTTTTTGCCTCTGCCACAGCCCGGGCCGCAGCACGCTTGGCCTCACGGTACCCATCAGCCGCCTCAGGAGTCCCACAAGCCAACCACAGCCGATAGGACTCCTTTTTCAGCTTAACAGCATCCCTTACTGCCGGTGTCCACCACCGGGTTCTGGGATTGCTGCCACGACAGGCACCGCAGACCTTACGGCCGCAGCTATGGGCAACAGCATCGACAATAGATGCGGAGAACATGGTCCACTTGGACTCTATGTCTCCAACATCCCCCGGGATCTGGTCGAAGCTCTCCCGGAGGTGGGAGTTGAATACATCCCTGGCCGAGGGCTCCGCCAGGCGTTCCCAGCAGACCCTCGCTATGCGCTTGGGCCTGCCAAGTCTGTCTGGCTTTCTCCTCCTCCAGCAGATCCAACTCACCACCAGGTGATGATCAGTGGACAGCTCAGCCCCTCTCTTCACCCGAGTGTCCAAAACATACAGCCGAAGGTCTGATGATACGACAACAAAGTCGATCATCGACCTCCTGCCTAGGGTGTCCTGGTGCCAAGTGCACTGATGGACACCCTTATGTTTGAACATGGTGTTCATTATGGACAATCTGTGACTAGCACAGAAGTCCAATAACAAAACACCACTCGGATTCAGATCGGGGAGGCCATTCCTCCCAATCACGCCTCTCCAGGTGTCACTGTCGTTCCCCACGTGGGCGTTGAAGTCCCCCAGCAGAATAATGGAGTCCCCGGGAGGGGCACTATCCAGCACCCCCGACAGGGACGCCAAGAAGGCCGGGTACTCTGCACTACCACTCGGCCCGTAGGCTGAAATGATAGTCAGAGACCTCTCCCCAACCCGAAGGCGCAGGGATACGACCCTCTCATCCACTGGGGTAAACCCCAACACGAGACGGCTGAGCTGGGGGGCAACAAGCAAACCCACACCAGCCCGCCGCCTCTCCCCGTGGGCCACTCCAGAGTAGAAGAGAGTCCAACCCCTCTCAAGGAGATGGGTTCCAGAGCCCACGCTGTGCGTGGAGGCGAGCCCGACTATTTCTAGTCGATATCTCTCGACCTCCCGCACAAGCTCAGGCTCCTTCCCCCCCAGCGAGGTGACATTCCACGTCCCTAGAGCCAGCCTAAGCATCCGGGGATCGGGCCGCTGAGGTCTCCACCTTCGTCCGCCACCCAATCCTCTTTGCACCGGTCCCTCACGGTTTCCCCTGCAGGTGGTGGGCCCACTGGGGGATGGCCTTGCGTCTCTCGTTCGGGCTTGGCCTGGCCGGGTCCTGCGAGGAGCAACCCGGCCACCAGGCGCTCTCCGATGAGTCCCGACCCCAGGCCTGGCTCCAGGGTGGGACCCCGGCTCCGCCCTACCGGGCGACGTCACGTGCCTCGATATTTTGTTCTTCATGAGGGGTTCTTGAACCATTCTTTGTCTGACTCATCACCTAGAGCCTGTTTGCCATGGGAGACCCTACCAGGGGCATTTAGGCCCCAGACAACATAGCCTCTAGGATCATTTGAGCACTCAAACCCCTCCACCACGTTAAGGTGACGGTTCAAGGAGGGGTATTTTTCATCAAACGGGATTTAATCATTTTTCTTCATACATTTTTCTTTTTTTCCATCACAAAGGTCCACCTCACTCCGGCCAACACGGCCTCATGTTTTGTCAGGTTTTAGGTGTCAGCTAGAATAAAGTTATGAAAGAACAGAGTAGCATTACCTCTGGGCTGCTCGATCATGAAAACAATTATAATCATGAATATTGTGTTAAATCATGATTATTTAATATGATTATTCTTTAAGTGTAAAGAAAAACAATGCATTTATTGCACATTTAGCAGTTGTGAAACATGACATTTTCCCCGATACCTTCTTGATGAATCTTGCCTTAAAATAACTGACTTTTAGTATTTATTAAGATGAAGAATAATATATAAAAATGTATTTACAAATAAATCAGCAATTTAGTGCCATTCAACAAAAACATCTAAACTGTAATCTAATAAAAAGGACATCCTCGCAAAACAGAATATGACTCACTATGGAATAAGCGGTAGAAAATGAATGAATGATGGTTACATTGGTTTTGTATTTGTTTGGAGCCTGAATTGAAATTTAATGATAAATTAGATTTATTGCACATTACCTTCTGGTAATTATCTGTATGTGTGTGTTGCCATAGTATCAGCTTGTTTTATTAGTGATCTGTTAATGCACATGTTTCTGTGGAGATTAGAGGGATTGTGTTTTTAAATCTAGTTTTATTTGAATGTTTCCGTGCTCCAACATACCTGTTTAACCTAATACATCTGTTCATTTTTATTTAATCTCATTGCCCTGTTCTTATAATATTTTATGTAGAGTTGCAAACAGCAGGGCAAAGTAATGTAAATGGTCAGTTTGACTTAATCAACATCTATAACTATTGGGAGAATCTTTCATCTAACTTTTCTCTGACTGTATTATGCATATGAATGTTAATTATATGCATGGTTGTTTATATAAAAGCATCATACAGACTGATTTCTTTCTGTTTGGTTTTAATGCTGTGCTATTGTGATATTATAAAGGAGTTTTCTCTTCTCTTTCAGAAGCTGAGGAGTTGTATCAAAAGCGCATTTTAACAATAACAGGGATTTGCATAGCACTCCTAGTTGTTGGAATCATGTGTGTGATAGCCTACTGCAAAACAAAGTAATTTTTTTTTTACCAGTTTTTTCTTTTTAATTGAATCATAAAGGTTTTGAAATACTGCACCCAAATCCCCAAAACTCTCTATCCAGGCAAATCTCAGTGTCTCATCACAGATTGCAGATTAGTCTCAAACATAAACCTGAAGATCATTTCTTATTTATCATAGCAGCCAACAACTAGAACCAAAACGAAACTGTTCTGGTTCTTAACTTAAGAGCACTGGACGGTGAGACATTCCATCAAGCTCAGAATTTAGAACCTTCCCGTTTCCTCAAACATGTTTAGTTATTACATTGTTTTGTATTACTGATTACATTGTTTTTAGACTAGAAGCAGAATTATGTCCAAACTGTATGAACTGAGGGAGCTTTGAGGTGGTTGAGGTGTCATTTTAAAACCGTAATACTGTTAAATGTTTTGTCTTGTGCTGATCAAAGTAAATAAATAATAAATATTTAATAGTCATAGTTTTGGCTACACCTACACTTATACCATTTTCTTTTTTTTCTAATTGTTTACTTCATATTAGAGCAAAACTGAAGACATCAAGTACAAGAACATATAAATGAACACATATATACAATGAATTTGTATGTCTTTTAAAAGGCATTGCTCCAGGGAAAACTGGGGCAATTTTTCCTAATGAACCAAAAAGGTTTTCCTGGAGTTATTTTGACTTCAAAACTCATTATAAACTTAAATGCGCAATTTAACAGGCTCAATATGAGAAGTAAAAAACATTAAATAATAACATTTACAGAGCTCAGTGTCATCACAAAGACACTTAAACACTCTTCACACAATTACATTACATACCTTTCGTTTCAGTGGCATGCCATTGAAATAAAAATGCTCCACCATCGCCCTCTTATGAATTTAACACTGAAGCAATTTGATCACTATCTAAGCAAGACTGTCACAGAGCTTTAAGACATGTCATCATGAGTGATGCTGCATGTAAACCACACATGTACACAGCTACAACAGAATCGAAGCAACAACCATATAATAACTTCAAGGCTCAGGTATACCTTTGTGCGCCAGATACTTTAGAGAATTTGGATTTAAAGAATGTCTGCTTGAAGTGCTCAGCATTCACTGCAGTTCTTTGTTTCAAAAGTGGATGTCACTACAGATAATATTTTCCTGTATTTAATGATTGATAGCAGAGGAAGAGCATTCCTAGTACAACTTTAACCATAAAGATTGACTTTATAACTGTTACATTTTAGACATTTTTTAAATCTATGTAACATTTTGCAATAATTATTACCTCTGCGACTACATTCAAATGAATGTGCTTTCAGACTTTTACTTTCAGCTTCCTTTTTGGCGAGTGCTTTGCGCAAACTCTAGTATAAACAAGGTTGTGAAATGACCCCACATGCAGTGCCTGTTTATGTCGGCTCGGTGGATTGTTGAACTAATGGCTCCTGACTTTCTTTCTGATTAAAATGAATAATAACTGTCTGACAATTTTGAAGACACCCATTGACCACTGGATTTTTATACACAGATGATCCTATATACAGGGGTTGGACAATGAAACTGAAACACCTGGTTATAGACCACAATCATTTATTAGTATGGTGTAGGGCCTCCTTTTGCGGCCAATACAGCATCAATTCGTCTTGGGAATGACATATACAAGTCCTGCACAGTGGTCAGAGGGATTTTAAGCCATTCTTCTTGCAGGATAGTGGCCAGGTCACTACGTGGTACTGGTGGAGGAAAACGTTTCCTGACTCGCTCCTCCAAAACACCCCAAAGTGGCTCAATAATATTTAGATCTGGTGACTGTGCAGGCCATGGGAGATGTTCAACTTCACTTTCATGTTCATCAAACCAATCTTTCACCAGTCTTGCTGTGTGTATTGGTGCATTGTCATCCTGATACACGGCACCGCCTTCAGGATACAATGTTTGAACCATTGGATGCACATGATCCTCAAGAATGGTTCAGTAGTATCCTTGACAGTGACGCGCCCATTTAGCACAAGTATTGGGCCAAGGGAATGCCATGATATGGCAGCCCAAACCATCACTGATCCACCCCCATGCTTCACTCTGGGCATGCAACAGTCTGGGTGGTACGCTTCTTTGGGGCTTCTCCACACCGTAACTCTCCCGGATGTAGGGAAAACAGTAAAGGTGGACTCATCAGAGAACAATACATCTTTCACATTGTCCACAGCCCAAGATTTGTGCTCCTTGCACCATTGAAACCGACGTTTGGCATTGGCATGAGTGACCAAAGGTTTGGCTATAGCAGCCTGGCCGTGTATATTGACCCTGTGGAGCTCCCGACGGACAGTTCTGGTAGAAACAGGAGAGTTGAGGTGCACATTTAATTCTGCCGTGATTTGGGCAGCCGTGGTTTTATGTTTTTTGGATACAATCCGGGTTAGCACCCGAACATCCCTTTCAGACAGCTTCCTCTTGCGTCCACAGTTAATCCTGTTGGATGTGGTTCGTCATTCTTGGTGGTATGCTGACGTTACCCTGGATACCATGGCTCTTGATACATCACAAAGACTTGCTGTCTTGGTCACAGATGCGCCAGCAAGACGTGCACCAACAATTTGTCCTCTTTTGAACTCTGGTATGTCACCCATAATGTTGTGTGCATTTCAATATTTTGAGCAAAACTGTGCTCTTACCCTGCTAATTGAACCTTCACACTCTGTTCTTACTGGTGCAATGTACAATCAATGAAGACTGGCTACCAGGCTGGTCCAATTCAGCCATGAAACCTCCCACACTAAAATGACAGGTGTTTCAGTTTCATTGTCCAACCCCTGTATATGTATAATAACCAGCTCTAACAACTATGAAAACAAAGTACGAAACACAGAAAACACACTCAACCGTACCTTGTGCTGTAGTCTTCTAATGCATAAAAACCTGACCTGTGACAGATCATCTTTCTTTGCTAAGCAGAAATTCAGAAATTTCAAATAAGGTTCTAATAACTTTACCAGTAGAGTGTTTTTATTATCTAAATTACCCATCAACAAAGTCTAATTTGAAGAATTGCATTCTTCAAATTAGATGCCACTCACTAAAATGTTGTAAAATCCAGAGTAGTATCCAGAGAATCTGATGTAGCATCTTCTCACTTCAGCATCACAATGAAGACCTGTATACTATATGCACCGAAAGAAGGAAACACAAGCCAGCTGTCGTTAGAACAACCGGAAGGCGTGACTTCCAGCTATACTTTCTTACTAAATTTAACTGACCAAAATGTAAAATCTTTTACTAAATGTTGTCAAGTTTTTTTATTACTGGCATCAGTGTGTTTATAAATCCTCCTCAAAACAACAGCTTAAATTCAGTTTTCAGCACCACTTCATCATACTATTTAGAGCTTGATAATGCTGCTCAGTTAAAAATGTGAATCAATAAATATGTGCAGTTGCGCCTCTTGACTACTTATGATTATTTGAAAAAAAACACCTTGGAAATATTGTGTCAGTGTGATTTGGGTTGTTTCAAATTGTCCTTTGTTATTTCACAAACAGCAAGCAAAGAAAGAAACTACGTGACCGCCTGAGGCAGAGCCAGAAGAAGAAGAAGAGAAAGAACAATACAAATACTGGTACTGGCTCCAGTACGGAAAGCTCTGCTACAGGACGTCAGATTTCTAGTGTGCCTCTTCAGGATTTGAAGATTGTCAATGTAAGCTGCCAGTTTTACATTAAAAGTTTTAAAACTTAAATCTGTAGAATCAAGCTGCTTCTCATCCTGGTTTTACCTTTTTATAGCCATGTAATGGTTCCGTGAGGCAGCTTGCAACTGAGGAGACAGAAACAACCTTTCCCACGAGCAAATATGCAACTGTTAATCAGCCCACTACACTCACCAACATCTCCAGCCAAAGGTAAGAACATCTAATGAGGTGCTCTTATTGGTTTAATTAGTTTATAGGAATTTATGTCTCACTAATTAAATGAAGGCTGTGTTTGCTAGAACAAGTTGGGGTTTACTTCAGTGAAAAGAATAATTAATCACCATAAAATACATAATCAAAGAAAAGTGATGTCTTCAAAGCCAACACATAGCCTTTGACAGTCAGCCTGGAACCTTCTTTCTGAAATTGGTGTTCCCAGCACAGGGACAGAAGATATTTGGCGTTGCTGGGTCTCTTTCGGGACTGTTCTGTGTTGACAACAATACCCTATCATGTGTTTTAACATACATAAAATAGCAGCAGAAGAGCAAAAAGCAAGATACATCCACAAAACTCTTATTGATTGATTGATTGTTTTTTTATTTGTACAGGGACAGTGCACAACAATACATTGACCTAAAATAGGGAATATGCATGGTGCCAGGTTATAGCAAAAGATGCTAATTTCCACCTGTAGTCTCTTGACAGGTTGATGTTAATCATACAACACAATCGTAACAGACCTCGCCCCTCAGTTACCCCAGTTATTAAAGATTTCCAGGGATTTATAATTTCTCTATCACACGCTTGCACCTATACAATAAACATACCCATTTGTTCATACACACATACACTTTCGCACTCACATACTTTCCAAATGAACCAACTATACTTTCATTTACACACATTTATCACTAATGAGTGCAGACCTGCTTTGATAAAAGCAATTTCTTTGTCAAATGTGCAAACATTGAGAAACTTGTACATGTTATAATGTATTCCACTGACTCATGGCAACAACAGAGAAGGCAGATTTAGCAAAAGACGTCTTACATTTTGGAATGCTATTAAAATACATACATCTGGAAGCTCAGGAGAGGCAAGGTAACCACGAATCCAAGAGAATGGTTCATAAAGTGTCTTGTGAAAGTTTTCCAACTCCTCCCAGTGGGACGTACCTGGAGAGAGGATGTAAACGCAGCACTTGCGTGTCTTCCCTGGAAAAGGGGCACGGAGCTAACATCAAGACCACATGAACATCCTAATCAACAGCAACATCAAGAAGACAAGAATCTTCTCACGGCAGTCAGGACTGAGAGCTTAAACTGGAAGAGATGTTCTGTCACATTCCTGGAGAAACTTTTGACATGTCTGTGCAGAACAGTGATGCCCTGGAAAAAGCTAAATTTCTGCATATAATCCCCAAGCTGTCAATCCCCCTGTAGAGCATGGAAGCTTGAGATGCCCACAAGTAAGGGCCATTGGAGGGGTTTTCTTTTTGTGTTTTCTTATGTGTCAGCATGTCAGCCTCCCTTGATGTTCCTGTGATGAAGCCCATATAATATACAGATTATACTCCTCCACTCATATTTATGAGGGATTTTCTAAATTCAGAATAAATGGATAAATAAATCAACAACCATAATAATAATAATAATGATATAATGATAATGACAACTAAAAAAGCACTAAGCGAGCGCAGACCTCCCCCAAGGCCACTGCACGTTAACAGCTGACAGGGTCACAAACCATGTGGGAATTCCAAGATACCGCAAGGATAAAGAATCCTTAAAACAAATCCTGGATCTAGATGGTGCTCCACATCACGACCAAAATCTAATAATCTTTTCCTTGTCCTAATATGCACCTTGTCTTAAAATGTCATCAGAATCTGTTTATAATTTTTTTTGATATTTCCCAAAGAGACAAACCAATGCAGACAAAACCATAACCTCCTTGGTGGAGGTTATAATAATATAAGATATATAAGAACAATAATTTAAAACTCCAGCACTCCTTTATATAACTGTAGGTTTATTTTGGTCCCAGAGTTTAAAGAGGAGAATTGCTTTTCAAGTCAGCTGAAGCTTGTCATCCATAGAACAATGATCCCAAGCAGCTAAATTTGCAACAGAATGGCTAAAAAAGAAAGAAAATAACATTGTAATGGCCCAGTCAAAGTCTAGACCTCAACCTGAGTGAAAGGCTGTGGTAGGAGAGCTTTACCAGAAAAAAATCCTTCAAACCTCAATGAATCAGGGCAAAGTTGTAAAGAAGAGGAACTTAAATTCCTTCATACTGAGATTGACAAAGCCATTCAGAAAATCACTGAAAACTATCTCTGCTAAAGGTCCTTCTATCAGCTGCTGGATAAGTGGGTGGTCTTATTATTTAACTACCTGATTATGCATTTTTGCTTAACTTAAGGTACAGAAATAATGATGCAGTTTAATATTTTATATTTTAAGATTTGCTATGGACTAGAACTCCTTTTTTATGGTTTTCTTATGATCTCTGCTTAAAAAATATTTAATTTAGATAAGCAGTCTTTGTGGGAAAAAGAAATTGTCACACAATGACACATTGTACACAACCAGTTAAGCCCAACATTATTCATACCTCCAGGTAGTCAAAAAACTACCTAGGCACCAGGGCTGGACACGATTTGATTTGAGGTGCTGAAGGCTCTGGACTTTGTGCGCTGTCATGAGTGACTCCAATGATGCATAGGGGACTGGGACAATTCAGGTGGAGTGGAAGGCAGTAGTGGTGGTGCTACTCTTTGACAAGGGGGATTGGTTAGTGTGTTCCAACTGTCAAGGGATAACACTTCTCCAACTCCCTGTTAAAAGCTCACAGTAGGATGTTGGGAAAAGAAAAACCTCTCTGAACAGGGTCTCATCTTTGCTTTTTGTGGATGATGTAGTTCTGTTGGCATCTCCAGGCTATGGCCATTCACACTGAAAAACAAACTACCCTGGAGCAAGTTGGATTTAAATGTAAAGCGGTCGGCATTAGAGTAAGCTCTTCTAAACCAGGAAGAGGTGGATTTTTTAACTTGTAATTTTGACTATTTATCTTTGGGGATGAACTTGACGTCTTTGAGGTTGGAAAGTGACCTTAAAAAAAAAAAAAGGAAAGTGACCGTGCCATCACCCTCATCTTTAGTTCCCATCACAGATTTCCCATCAGGTGCCTGTCAGGATTCTTGCTCAGCCACTCCATTAATATTACTTCCAGTCAGAAGAAACCTGTTGGTGGAATTATGATTACTTTAAACCTAAACCTGCCAGCAGTTGAATAATTTTGGGCTTAGTTGTAGCTTAAAGTTTGGTTCATACAGAATATTTTTGTTTTTACTCATTATTACAGTTCACAATTCTAAAATAGTTTAGAATTTAGTGGTTTTTCATGAGCCAGAACTTTTTTGTGCTGTACATGATGTTGGGTATATACATATTCTGCTTTCATGCTACCTTTGGACTTTGCAGTAATTTCGTATTCATTTGCTGCACCTACAAGCTTAGATCTGTCTCCTCAAACAAAATAAAATATATTACACAGTAGTTAATGATTAGTAAATATGAACTTAATATGAAATTACCTTGCCACTAGTTATTATTGAATATTGTCAAAGATTACATTGATTATTTATTATTTCCATCCATCCATCCATCATCTATTCCCGCTTGTCCTTGCAGGGTTTTTATCTTCTCTTATGGATAGTTTATTTTATTCAGAGTCTGATCATTTTGGCTCTCTGGAATGTTCAATAAACAAGAAGAGTGAGAAGGAGTTGAGCCGATCAAAGGAGTACATGAAGTTAGGTGTATCCTCAGTGATGAATAAGATCTAAAATGCTTCTTCTAACATGTAAAGTTAACAAAAAACTGTAAAGTCATATGAAGCCACCTTTCAGTCACAGTTTTTCATTTCTGAGAGGACACAAAAAAAGTAACCAATGGTTAGATTATGTTATAGCACTGATTTAGTAATCATTAACTAGCTAATAACATAAATAGGATTGGAGCTTTGTATCCCTGCTCTTTTAGCAGTTGAAGAACAATTTAATCAAATAGTTTTGAGGTTTTTAATGCATTGAGCTCCATACATCTATTAGTCTCCCCCTTGATGTTTTTCTGAGCTGAGAATCTGTTCTTGTTTTCTGACTCCCTGTTTTAATTCTCATGTACAATGGGAATAATGACCAAAATAAAACAAACAAACATATTTTAGATGTTTTAGTAGATCGGCTTCTGTCTAAAAACCTTCTATATGATATGGTTTAAGCAGACCGTGGGAAAAAGAAGTTTCAGTGTGTGGTCTCCATGTAAATAACTCCCTCCCTGTCTCTGCAGCTGGAGTGAGGACTGGAGCAACAATGTTCTGTCTGATACTGAGTCTTACTCTGTGATGTCATTGGCGGAGAATAGCCAACGTGCCACACAGGGTGTCCGGGGTCGTCTGAATGCCACAAGTGGCACCACTGATTTAAGTTCTAATTCAGCAAAGTGCCGAGACACCAAACGCCAACAAGAGTTGCCTTAAAGTTCCAGGTAACTGATAAATGAATCTTAAATTTGACTAATAAAGAGAAATATGAAGAACAGGACAATGACAACACTCTGGGAGAAAGAAAATATTTGACTTAACAGTTTGAACCAACCAGAAATAAGGACTTATATCTGCATCTGATAGTAAACTTTGTTAATTTAGCCATTTGAAAAACTTTTGAAAGTTACACATATCTCAGCTATATGTGTTTCATTTATTAATTTTCTTATCTAATTTTAATGAAGTATTTTGATATCCCAGCTCTTTCTGTAGATTTCAGTTACTAGTGTCTAGAGCAGCTGTTCTGAGGACAGGTGTGGACTCCTTCTTTATTATTTCTCCATCAGTTAATAGGTATGGAATTATATTACTGAACTATATCACTGCAATTCTCCAACATGCAAATAAATTGAACTTTAATGGCCCTAAAGTGCAATATGTCAACATTTCAAAAACATTTTATTAATTTTAATGCTAAAGGTGGACAGGACAATTATTATTGTGATTGGTCCTAACATTGAGATCTGGTCAGAGGTTTACATTCACTCATCATGGTGTGAACATCTTATTCATTTTAAGCTCTTAATATTTTATTTAAACAGTTTTTTCAGGGGAGAATTATTGTACAACAATCACAGTCAATCGATGCAAAATTTGATGCCACTTAGTTAACTACATTTCAACCACATGATTCTTATACCCATATAGAAAGTTTTTGCATAATTCTGCCTGAGAATTTGAGCACTGCTCTTGGCAGAGTTCATTTAAACTGTTTAGTTTCATCTCATGGACATTTTTTTAAATATCGCAATACCTGACAATTCTAGATCATTAAAAGGGAGCTCACATCCATTACAAAGCCAGTTTGATGCCCTCTGTCTTCATTATTCCATCCACCTTGAGCAATGCAACAGTGTCTCTGGTAGCAAAAAAGGCCCACAGCATAATGCTATCACCACCACGCTTGGCAGTTAGTGCTATGTTCTTAGGTATGCGAGCCTTACCTTGACCCTCAAACACACTTTTTGTCATAGTTCGATCTTTGTCTCTTCTGACCATCAAACCTTTCTCCAGAAGGTATTTGACTTGAAAATGTGGCGAATTTCAGTCGGGCTTAAAGCAGGGGCTTATTCTTTGACCGGAAACCTCTAAGTCCGTGGCGATCTAAGACCTTGTTCACTAATGGTGACATTTCCACTAGTTTTCAGTTCACAGCATGCTTAAAGCTTGATGGAGTCTGGGTTGTTCTTCAACATCCTGGCCCATTTCCTTTCATCTAAGGATGGGAGTTTGGGTGAACTTCTTGATGCTAATAGGATTACATGTAACAACAGAACATGGATTCTAAACAGTGACTAAAACTGGTTCAAAAGCATTCTTAAAGTACTAAAATAAATCTGATATAGCTCCCAAAGAGTCGGGTGTACTGTGAGCGTCATTATGTCATCAGACAAGAAGAAAAAGCTAATTTGCCTTGTAACTTTGGAAAATCAAAAGGAAAAGAGGGTGTTATATAAGGCCATTAAACCGGACAAGGTGACGACAAAGGGGAAAACACCTGTCAGTGTGGCGCAGAGCGGCTGTGACACGGTGCGTCCTCTCGACCAGTTGCTCGGCATATATATATCTCTCTATATCTATATGTATAGATATATCTACATATATATCTATATCTATATCGATAGACATCCAGGTCACCTCTAACTCTGCATCAAATCCAAACCTTCAAACTCGTGCTCGTACTCGTCGTCTTCCACTTATCCGGGACCGGGTTGCGGGGGCAGCCGACTCAGCAGAGACGCCCAGACGTCCCTCTCCCCAGACACATCCTCCAGCTCCTCCAGGGGGAGCCCAAGGCGTTCCCAGGCCAGCCGAGAGACATAGTCCCTCCAGCGTGTCCTGGGCCGTACCATGGGCCTCCTTCCGGTAGGACGTGCCTGGAACACCTCACGAGGAAGGCGTCCAGGAGGCATCCGGTATAGATGACCGAGCCACCTCAACTGGCTCCTCTCGATGTGGAGGAGCAGCGGCTCTACTCCGAGCCCCTCCCGGATGGCCGAGCTCCTCACCCTATCTCTAAGGGAGTGCCCGGCCACCCTACGGAGGTAGCTCATTTCAGCCGCTTGTATCCGGGATCTCGTTCTTTCAGTCATGACCCAAAGTTCATGGCCATAGGTGAGGGTAGGAACGTAGACCGACCGATAAATCGGAGCTTCGCTTTTCGGCTCAGCTCTCTCTTCACCACAACGGACCGGCACAGTGCCCCCATTACTGCGGCAGCCGCACTGATCCATCTGTCGATCTCCCGCTCCATTCTTCCCTCACTCGTGAACAAGACCCCGAAATACTTAAACTCCTCCTCTTGAGGCAGGAACTCCCCTCCAACCTGAAGAGGACAAGCCACCCTTTTTCGGTCGAGTACCATGGCCTCGGACTTGGAGGAGCTGATCTTCATCCCAGCCGCTTCACACTCGGCTGCGAACCGCCACAGCGCATGCTGTAAGGTCTTGGCTAGAGGGGGCCAGCAGGACCACGTCATCCGCAAAAAGAAGAGACGAAATCCACTGGTCCCCAAACCAGACCCCCTCCGGCCCTTGGCTGCGTCTAGAAATCCTGTCCATAAAAGTTATGAACAGGACCGGTGACAAAGGGCAGCCCTGCCGAAGTCCAAAATGCACCGGGAACAGGTCCGACTTAGTGCCGGCAATGCAGACCAAACTCCTGCTCCGCTCGTACAGGGACCCCCGATTCCATACTCCTGGAGCACCCCCTACAGGGCATCACGAGGGACACAGTCAAATGCCTTCTCCAGGTCCACAAAACACATGTGGACCGGTTGGGCAAACTCCCATGAACCCTTGAGAACCCTGTAGAGGGTATAGAGCTGGTCCAGTGTTCCACGGCCGGGACGAAAACCACACTGTTCCTCCTGAAGCCGAGGTTCGACTATCGGTCGGACTCTCCTCTCCAATACCCTGGCGTAGACCTTCCCTTCAAACTGTTTGTCCTTAGGTTGAAAACACCGCATTAACATTGAATAATTATTTTTTAATCTTCCAATATTTATTAACAGTTATCTTTTAATCATTTAACATTTAATTCACCACATCATATAAAATAAAAATCTGCTAAATATTGATTTATATTATTTTGAAATTGATCAAATGTAATAATTACCCTTTTAGAAATTTAGATTGGTATTTCTGCTGTAAGAAAAATAATAGAAACAGATTAAAACCTTTCATTGTTGAATTTCTACTGTTTTGCCTTTGTAATGACTAAGTTAACAGCTGTTTATCCCTTATTCTGAATATTCTGGAGGAATAAATGTGTCGTGATTCTGTCCCGTCTGCCAGCTGTTTCCTCCTCTGCTCTCCTCAAGCACATCTGTATGGAAGCAAATCGTTACCATATTTCAAATGAAAAAGCATTTTCAGAAATGCTTTTTCATTTTAAGAATGTGGCTGCATTGTTTGACTCATAAATGAAATTAGTAATCAATAATCCTATTTGCATTTTAATTTTCTTCTTCAAGACTGCTCATTCTTTCACTTAATTAAAATGAAAAAGAAAAAGACATTTGAGATTTATTTTTCCAAATGTACCCCAGCAAATAGATACCAAAATTCAATTTGAAATGTAAAATATGAAAATGAAAAAGCATTTCCAGAAATGCTTTTTCATTTTAAGAATGTGGCTGCATTGTTTGACCCATAAATAAAATTAGTAATCAATCATCCTATTTGCATTTTAATTTTCTTCTTCATGACTGCACATTTTATGCCATAATCAAAAAGAAAACAAAGCAGACATTGCTTTTTCGTTTTTGTGGTCTGCCCGCAAAGTACTGCTCAGAACTCAAAAACGAAAAAGCATTCCGAGCTGCGGGCGCAGAAGAGTGACGTCAGCAGCCGCTCTTCCTCAGCTCCCTGCTGACCGAGCTACCCATCTTGTTCGGTAGGGGGCGCTGTGCACGTCTGCATTGCATTACATTGCAAACGTGCCGAGAAATTGATTGAACTGCAGCAGGACCGAGCTCAATTTGTGGCAGTGGCAGGTAGAACTGGCAGTTCCGGTGGCGGAACTGCCACAGCCTGCCACCGGAACTGCCACAGCCTGCCGCAGGGTGGCACGGGATTCCGCGAGGATGCCAGAAGGTGCCAGACCGGCCGTAAAAACTTGCCAATGCGGTTGCCGCTGTTTTTGTGGAAGCTGATGCTGATTATCGGCAAATGGGATGTCATTGTTGTTATAGCCTGTTACCTTTAAATAATGATTTCATTATTGATTATTATTCAATAAACAGCTTTAGACCCATAAGGTGATTGTATTTACTTGACATGGAAAATAAATAGCACTATGTGTTTGTGTGACGTATTGAAAGGATGACGAAGATTTATTGCACAAACAGCCGGTTTATTATAGAGCATGAGCGGCTATTCTGAATCGTCACTCACAGAAAATTATAAATAAATGCTTAAAAACACGCTGGATGTCCCAGGCCATAAGGATGCCACCGGAACTACCAGTTCTTCCTGCCACTGCCACAAATTGAGTTCGGCCCTGCTGCAATTCAATCAATTTCTCGGCACGTTTGCAATGTAATGCAATGCAGACGTGCACAGCGCCCCCTACCGAACAAGATGGGTAGCTCGGTCAGCAGGGAGCTGAGGAAGAGCGGCTGCTGACGTCACTCTTCTGCGCCCGCAGCTCGGAATGCTTTTTCGTTTTCGAGTTCTGAGCAGTACTTTGCGGGCAGACCACAAAAACGAAAAAGCAATGTCTGCTTTGTTTTCTTTTTGATTATGGCATAAAATGTGCAGTTGTGAAGAAGAAAATGCAAATGCAAATAGGATTATTGATAACTAATTTTATTTATGTGGCAAACAATGCAGCCACATTCTTAAAATGAAAAAGCATTTCTGGAAATGCTTTTTCATTTTCAAATTTTACATTTCAAATTGAATTTTGGTATCTATTTGCTGGGGTACATTTTGAAAAATAAATCTCAAAAGTATTTTTCTTTTTCATTTTAATTTAGTGAAGGAATTAGCAGTCTTGAAGAAGAAAATTAAAATGCAAATAGGATTATTGATTACTAATTTCATTTATGAGTCAAACAATGCAGCCACATTCTTAAAATGAAAAAAAGTAAAATATGTCAGTATGCCGCATATTAATAGAAATATCTTAATTTCCGCTGATGCAGAATCTCAGAAATACTTTGGCCAATTTTATAAGGCAGGTGGTGGACTTCACCTGTATATTTACTTCTCTGGAGAACAACTTGTGGTTCTTCTTGTCGCCTTCTGAGGTTTAGGTTGACCAAAGCGCAGACAAGAGCTTGGCAGCAGCATGTTGAAAAAGTCTTAATCTTTATTCAAGGTTTTCCAAGCGTAGGAAAAACGTAGCAAAATCACTGCAGGTACAAGCATGACACAAATCCAAAACTTACTTGAGTACTCACTGCAGGAACGTAGCAAAAACTGAACTTAATCAGAGGTTGTGAACGGAAGGAACCAGCGAAGCACAATGAAAACCACAGAGCTAATAAACAGAGGGGAGTGAGGTATGAATCAATGAGACACTGAGGCAGGTTATCAGATGAGAATGGACAACAGATGTGAACCAGGCTACAGGGAACTGAGGGAGTAAGAATAATAGCAAAGATGACCAGGCTATGAAACAAAGGGGAACCCGAGAGCTAAACTATAACATAAATCCAGGAGGGAACATGACTACAAAACAAAACTTTAAGTAAAGGACTGAATAAACAAGAATCAGGGAACAGATCTAAATGAAGCTATGGACATAGATAAATAACCAAAGAAACATAAGAACCTAGAGAAATCATTAACTAAAGTAAACTGAGAAACTAGAGGGAACAAAAGAACACCACAACCTAATAATTAACAAAGAACCCATGAAGAAAACCTTGACCTGTAAAATAAACAAAACCTAAACCAACAGTGACTGAAGTAACTAGAAAGGAAACAGAGAACGTGAGAACTAGAATATGTGCAAACCAAAAGTATACAATAACTAAAGCTAACCTATAAGGGAGGCTGGAACTATAGTGACTAAACCAAGGAACTAAACTCGAAAAGAGAACAAGTACCTAACAATAAAACACAGAGATACTAAATGAGAAACTAAACAAGAGAATCCAGGGAGACAAAGAACTATTATAATAATAATAAGAAGAAAACCATAATAAGAAATAGGAAAGCAACCACAAAAGGAACTAGGAGCGAGGGGAGAGAAAACAACAAACACTAGGAGGCAGAAGAAGGAAATAAACAGCCATGACTACAAAACCAAACTAAAGTCAAAACACAAACCACAAGAAAGTCCAAAATGTCGCGCCACGACACTTCTCCTTCACTGTCTGATTCTGTCTCAACTTGCATCTCTCTCCTGACCACCTTTCTCATTACTGCTGGGTGCACTACTAATAAAAATGTAATCTTCGTCTTCCTCTTACCTGACAAGAAAAACATACACTATGTTGCCCAAAGGTATTGGGTCATTCCACCAGATCAGTGAATTCTGGTGTTCCAATCACCTCCATGTCTACAGGTGTATAAAGTTTGGTGTAGAGAAACTTGACAGTCCTGACCTCAACCTTCTAGAACATCTTTAGGGCGAATTAGATTTTAATCCTAAACCTCGTGGAAGATGTTTACAGAATAGTTAAAAGTTGCTACTGCTGGCAACGGTGGGTCCATCAAGACAAATAGTGTATCTTAACATTATAAGCAGGCATTTCAGTGACATTCCATTCCAGTACCTTATCGTTTAGCTGCCACCATTAGTGCGGACCCATGCAAATGATCCAAGCAAATAACACGTAAGGGAACGTTTTCTCATTTTTATTTGTTTTATCTTAAATTAAGATAGGAAACATTTCAAACACAGTAAATAAACCTCATTCGCCATTTAACCTATCTCAGAGTCTGACCTCTTCTGCAACAGGTGAAAATGAGAAATTGCACCGTGCTCCACAAAGTCCTTCTGTAGTTGCTGCCTTTACTGATCTTGTGAACGTAAAACAAAATTGCTTTTTCTATTATATTTGTGTTAGTGGTTGAAATTCCATTTGAGAGTTTTACTGATGCTGCCATTTATTTTGGAGGGAACTGCTTGTTCCCGAGGTGTGCTCTGTTGGTGATTTACATCCCCATGGGAAAAACTTGCCTGGGGTGGATGCAGGGCTGGTTGAAGATTGGCTTATAGTGGCCATAGCCACTCCTGCCCACCCCCTGGCTCCGCCCCTCCGCCTTTTATTTTTGCATCTTATTTGTGACTCGACTAAGAGTCTCAAAATCGAGTCACAGTATCTCCTATATATACAAAATGTTTGTTTAAATGAAGGTGCAATCCATGGAAATTTAGGAACAATTGAGAAAGGAAGTAATTTCGATCTATCAGTCTGGGAAAGGTTTTACAGCCACTTCTAAAGCTGCGGGACCACAGTAAGAGCCATTACCAACAAATGGGAGAACACATGGAACAGTGGTAAACCTTCTCAGGAGTGGCTGACCGATCAAAACTGCCCCAAGATCTCAGTGACGACCTCTTATCGTAACGCTTGATTGCTGTTGTTGCTAAAAGGGTGGCCTAGCCATTCATTAGCTTTAGGGGGATATCATTCTTTCACATAGGGACATGTAGCTCTTTGTCTAATATTTAAATGTGTTTGATCATCTGAAACATTTACTTGTGACAAACATAGAAAAGAAAATTTTCAGTTCAGTTATGTGTTTATTTTAAAGAGAATTAATGATGCATATTTGTATAGCTGTCTGTCTTGCATCAAAAATCCTCCATCTAATTTTTTACAGATCTGATTATCAGACAATTTGTGTATTTGTTTTGTTTTAGTTTGATTTTGCAATAAAGACTCACTTTTGGAATTGTAAATGTTTGTGTGTTGTTACTTTCATATTAAAGTTCAATCCTATCATGTGAACTCAGTTGTATTTATAATATTTCTGGTCTATGTCTGGTGTTTCTGCAGATTTGCGTCTCCCATGAAAAGCCTGTCTCAACTGTCGCCAGACTCAAAGACAGCTCTAAGTCCTCCCGTCTCTCCTCCATCAGAGGTGTCAGCTCCACTGTCCAGCCTGGCCGTTTCTGTCCCCTCAGTGGCTTTAAGTCCCTCCGTTGAGGAGGAGTGCCCGTTGCTGCTTTCAAAGAAGAGTCTGCAACACATGTCCTCAATACTGTCCGATCAGAAGAGGAGCTTCTCCCACTACAACCACGGCCATGTTGCACACAGCTTACCACCTAGCCCAGCCCTTCTTGCAAAGAATGTTACCAACAGAGTCACAGGGGACTGCGACATCACCGCTGCCTGCCACAGTTTTTCAGAATTACCTGAGAAACGAATGAATCTAACCAACAGTACCAGTACCTGCAGCAGCAAAAGAGCTGCAGGCCATATGCTGCGTTCCGTGGAGTCCAGTGACAGCATGCTATTCAGTGAAACAGATGAGCCTCAGGCAGGAGACGCACCCTTCCTCACTGCAGACAGTATGACAGCCCTTTGGGATATGGAGAGCAGCAGGACTAACCCAGCATCACCAAACCATGTCCTGCAGGTTAAACCTTCCAATCCCATTGCTGTGTAAAGTAAACAGAAATACCTTCAAATTCTACTGAGAAATATTCACTTAAAATGTAATTTCAACAAGCCAACCGCTGTGTAAAGATTTTGAAAAAAGGGAAAAAGAAACCTATTTTAGTGATGTAGTAAATAGAGTTTTATAAAAGAAGAAACAACTGTACAAACATGTTCTTGAGCTGCAGGTAAAGTGCCATATCCTAGTATGTAGCAAAGGTTCCCAGTATATGTAAGAGCAGAAGAAAATCTACGGTGCCTTTCTGTTTAGTGTGGCTGGAATGGAGTAGCATTGACTACTGATCTATGGATCACCGTCCCAACATTTTGTTGGCTACAGACGCATGCTTTGATAAAATGTTCAGCATGTAGCGGTTTGATTTCCAGGTATTTCCTTTGACAGGTCACTCCTTTGATGCCCTTGTCTTATTGGTCCACTGAAATGGTTTAAAGGAATGCTTCACTGAACTACCATGCCTGGACTCATACTTAGTAATACATTTTAAAATGGCTCATTACCTGCATTCGTTTAGAGATAGAGAAAATGTTAGTGATCATATTAGTCATATTGGTCACTATCTGTCCAAGTAACCTGTCACTGAATAAATATTAACTGTGAGATAAATGTGCAATCACTAAAATCTGCATTGTAGGACTTACTAATGCTGTCACCTCTATACTTAACATAACCATGTAGATTTCTTTCAGTTCTATATTGGGTTTTATTCTGTATTAAAGTGAATATGCTGATGTTGTTAGAGACAGCACTACTGTAGCTCTGTAAAGCTCTTTCACACATGATTTGCAGTCTGGGGATTTTCCAGAAGGGCTACATAACAGAATGCCAAAGTCTGCAGCTACACTCTTAACTCCTTGCCAAGCTGATTTTAAATGCTGTCCTGTGAAATATCACATGAGTAAATACTAAATAATTACTCCAAAAATATGAAAAGAAAGACGGAGATGCTTCTCTGCTTTTTTGCTGACCTCTAGCAAATCACTGAATTTAAAATGGCTGCTAGAATGAAAACAAAAGTGGTCAAAAACACTAACTTTTTGCTGATTTGAGTGAAACGTGATCCTACATCTTCTAACAAAAATATCTTCTCAAAAAGTTATGTTTCATTCATTTCTAAGGAGGCCGTTCACTTTGTTTCACAAACTATAGAAAAACTCAGTCAGGGTAGTGCCCCAAAAGACAATGATGAAAATCCAGAATAAATGGAGTATTGTTTCTTTAAAAAAAGGCATACATGTTGTACAGACTTAGGCAGATAATGCTTTAAATACACATAATGGTTAACTGCTTAAAGCTGATATCTTTGACTTTTATATTCAACAGCTCACAACCTTCAAAAGACTTGTTTGCACTTCTGTTTTGAAATGCTTTAGTTTGTGACTTATGTGTGTGGTGTTATTGTAAATGTAATTTAAAAAAGAATTAATAAAGAAAAATCCAAACTGGTTTAACTGTCCATTCTGTGATTAGATCATTTACTGAACGCTCACTTGTCACCAAAGAATGAACAGAATTTTTAGAAGAAAAATCCTCCAGTTTCTCTAAACAACCATAACTCCTTAACGTTAAAAAAGTAATGTTTAATATTTCTAGAACAAAAAAATAAGAAACTCATAAAAACAATGACAGTTTATTGCCACTTTGTTTAGTTTTACACTGTAGATCTCAGACTTTTCAGCTCTGTAGATACTCAATAAAAATAATTGCTCTCAGTGAATTTAAACATGTTCTGGGTTTTGTGCATCGATGTGCTCCTATATTTCTGTTTTACATTTAGTTCTTACTATTATTCACAAGTGTTCATACAAGTATTTACACAGCTTGACACATTTGTCACGTTCTAACCACAAACCCTTATGTATTTTATTGAGATTTTACATAATGGACCATCATAGAGGCACATAAGTCTCAAGTTGAAGGAAAACAATACATGGTTTAATTTTTTTACAAATAATTTGACATATGTATTCAGCAAGTCAACCCTTCACTGTAGTTAATAACTACAAGTCTAACACTCGTTCTAATGTATGTGTGTTAGAATGGCCCAGTCAAGGGATCATGTGGGGACTTAGATGATGTTTCGATCTGAACGTTTCCATTTTAGTTCTGGCTGTATGTTTAGGTTGCTGAACCTACATTCCAGTCTCAGGTCTTCTGCAGCCCCTAACAGATTTTCTTCCTGGATGGCCTTGTATCAGCTCTCACCACACATCCCCACAGCATGATGCTGCCACCATTATGTTGCACTGTGGGAATGGTGTGTTCAGCTGGATGTGTGGAGTTTTTCGTCACATATATTGTTTTCCATGTGGACTAAAAAGTTATTTTTGACTAAATGAAAAATGGGACCAAAATATCCCCCAACATCTTTGACCTTTCCGGACACAGCATCCCACCATCAAATTTAACCAATGAGTTCTGTGCCTGTTCATCAGTAAATCATGAAAGACTTGGCAAACTTGACCCTAGATATTCCACATATGCTCGGTGAGCATTAATACCAATCCTAAACTGAGATGGAATCAGGTACAGTACCATTTCAAGTAAGTGAGTTTCTGTGTCTTGTAGAGGAAACCTCTAGAGCCTCCTATTATATTTCTATTCTCACCAAAAAGCCATTTTGCCCTTATTCTTAATAAATAAAATTTGTCTATATGTGTAAAAAAAAATAGTTTTTGTTAAATTAAATTAATTAGTTACTTAGTAATTAATTAAATAGTTAAATTAAAGAACTAAAAATTAAACTTTAATTTAGGTTTTAGAACAAATAAATAATGAGAAGACAATGAAACTCTTTTGTAGAATGAAACCTTCCATATTTATTGAAAATATAGAAGGAATGTGTTGTTTGCAGCCTCATGACAGAACACAAGGACTAAAAAGAACCATTCCTTGTGTCATAAGTGCCATTATGTTGTGGAAATTCTATCCAGATACAGCATAAAAACACAGAAAAACATGTTTTTACATTTATTTTTTAAAACATTTTTGAGGTACTTATGATTTCTGCTCTAAGAGCCAATTATGTAGGGCCTAAAGAGCCACATGAGGCTCTGAAGCCGCAGGTTGTAGTTTATAGAGACAGTTGATCACAAAAAGAGAGAAAGCAGTATGTTTTATGAGATGGTTAACATGGACTTCTTTTCTGTTGCACACGGCTGTATCTCACTTCCACTGCATTCTAAGTTCCAGGCCTCCGAACAGCTTCTGACATCCCAGTCACTTTCATTAGTATCCAAGACAAGTGGTTGTACAGAGTTGCTGCCCATAGATCCTAAGTCTTGCATCAGTTGATCTGCAAACTCTTGTGTTAATACTTTAGCCAGGCTCTGTATGTCCCAACACTGAAGCATGCAATGTAAACTTCTTTTGTGTAGATATAATAATACTGATAGGTCCTTGGAGTAATTACATCCTTTTGAGTTTTTTCATTTGAAATAAAGTAAAAAAAAGTACTTTTCAAAAATATGCTAAACATTTACTGCTGTAATACAAAAGATCTTCAATATGCGAAGTTGAAATAAAATGCTTCTCATTTGATGCTGATCTGAAACTGCCACTCACTAAAACTTCAACTAGAAATTTTAGATGACTTCTAGATTTTTGTACTATTCTTTTTTCTCTGTTATATTGTTTTTGTATTATCTTGTGTTATGTGGATTTACACATTTACACCTTTCTATATTTTACTGTTGATTCCATTTATTTCTGTAATTTTGCTGCAGTCTCTCTGTTTTTGGTTGCCTATTTTTTGTAAATAAATGTAGAAAAATAAGAGTAGAAAACAAAGCAGTATTGACCTGGTAACACATAGATTATTTTCGTACAGTGTTTAATTGTGTAACGCTTTTGAACTAAAAAGTAAGTGGCCTTTTCTTGTCCTGTGCAGACTGTAGAGTAACTAAGTTGTTTGTTCAACTTATACACCCTGTCCACTAGATGGAGTCAGAGTCATGTAGGCGTTTTCAGATGTTTTACATCAGCACCAGAAAAAACAGCTTGTTTTTATTTTAATTATAGGTAAATATTAATGTATTGTATATAGAACACTGTGTATAATTCAATTCAATTCTATTCAGTTTATTTATATAGCACCAATTCACAACACATGTCGTCTCAAGGCACTTCACAACAGTCAGGTTCATACATTCCAATTAATCGTAATCATTGAACAGTTCAGTCAGATTCAGTTATTTATTCAAATTGGATAAAAAGTTTTTCTATCTAAGGAAACCCAGCAGATTGCATCCAGTCAGTGACTTGCAGCATTCACTCCTCCTGGATGAGCATGTAGAGACAGTGGACAGTCACTGGCGTTGACTTTGCAGCAATCCCTCATACTGAGCATGCATGTAGCGACAGTGGAGAGGAAAAACTCCCTTTTAACAGGAAGAAACCTCCAGCAGAACCAGGCTCAGTGTGAGCGGCCATCTGCCACGACCGACTGGGTTTGAGAGAACAGAGCAGAGACACAAAGAGAACAAAGAAGCACTGATCCAGGAGTACTTTCTATGGGAAGGAAAAGTAAATGTTAATGGATGTAGCTCCTTTAGTCGTTTCATCTAGAAAGAAAGAACAGATAAACTCTGAGCCAGTTTTCAAGGTTAGAGTCTGAAAGAGAGCACATAGAGTTAGTCACAGTAAAAGCTCAGTCAATTGCTGTCTAGGAGAGAGAAAGGGTTAAACACTGAAAGACAGGGCCATGTGGATCATCTGTAGAAGGTGAGCATTAAGTTGTTGCCAACAGAAGCTCGGACGATTCCCCTCTCCAGAAAGGTGTCACAGGTAGACACAGAGTCAGGCCAGGTGTAGCTTCTAGGAAGAGAGAGAACATAAAGTTAAAAGCTGAATTAACAGCAAATAATGCAAAATTGGAGAGTAGTGTGAGAATGTAGCAAAGAGGGTGAAAGTGGTTGTTATGTCCTCCAGCAGCCTAAGCCTATAGCAGCATAACTACAGAGATAGTTTCAGTTCAGATTATTTAGTTAAACGGCGCTTATTTTCAACAATGTCGTCTCAAGGAACCCCACAAAGGGTCCCACTGATGGTCATTGTTATACTAAAAACTACAAGGATTGGGATACCTCTCTCTGTCAGACTGATTATAACCATTGGAAAAGAGAAGGAGTCATACAGGTAGCAGAAATGGAGGGTGTGTTTGGACCTCAACCATAACTGAGCCAGTTTGGCTAAACCTGACTCACCCTTACTCCATCCAACAGGGAGGGAGGAAGGCTCTGTTAGGAACATATGAAACAATCAGATCTCTGATGTATGATGGAGCTAGATCATTAACGGCTTTATATGTGAGGAGGAGAATTTTAAATTCTATTCTGGATTTAACAGGGAGCCAATGAAGAGAAGCTAAAATAGGAGAAATATGATCTCTCTTTGTATAACAGTGGCGTTCTTATTGTGTTTTAGCAAACGTATTATAACAAGTAATTCATTTTTAGGCATAAAACACAATTATTCTTTTCTTTCCAGGATTGTTCTTTCCAAGGATAATTCCACCAGAAGGAAGCGGAAAAGAACATGAAAAAGTGGCTGATTGTTCCCTGATCTTTTTAAATTAAAATCAGCAGAATATTTAAGTCTTTCCATGTCGTAAAAATGTATTTAGATGTTCATTTCCTTAAAACCTTGAGACCTACATGTTTTAAATCAGCATTATAACAGCATTTATGCTCTGGAATGTCGTCCTGATTTTTGCAGCAGGAAAACCATGGGAGCACGACCACGTTCCCTCCTCCTCTGTCGGCACAGCGGGCGGGTGGAGAAAGGGAGGAGGAGCGCTGAGAAATCTGACGCAGTGTTTGCAGCTGCTGCATCACTTCCACTCTCTGCTCCCCGGCGGACGCACGGCGTCTCTACAAGCCATCACAAACACTCGGCTCCTCCCGGTTAGCGAGAGCCCGAGGGGCGGCATCAGTGCACGGAAATGTTGGCTGTAACGATCCGATGGCAGGCGGAGCCCTGGGCCTCAGGTTCGGGGTTAAAGCTGGAACTTTAACCGCGGAGGTCTGCTCTTGTGTGCTGAGTGGCGCAGGAGAAGAGGATGTCTCCGCGGCCGCAGGCACTCCTCCCATTGCTGCCACAACACTTGATTATTAGCCGACACCAAAGGGCTGTTGTTTCCCTTCTGACAGACGATTTGTTGATCGGAGGAGCGCTGCTTTTTGAGGGGATTCGTCTACCATGCTGCCTGTTCAGAAACCATGAAAACTCTCAATGAAAACAACGACGAGGAGGAGGAGAAGGAGGGATCTGGGTGCAGCGCCATGGAGGAAAAGGAGAACAATCTGAAAACGGCCAGGTTGTGGAGGGATGCTGCCCTCCGCTCCAGGAAGCTTCGGAGCAACCTTCGCCAGCTGACCCTCTGCTCCAAAAATAACCAGATCGTCCTACCCGACGATATATCCGACATAGAGGTGCTCAACCTAGGAAACAACTCCCTCCAGGAGCTGCCGGACGGATTGCAGTCCACCCTCAACAATCTGCGCATCCTTATCCTTCGCAGGAACAGGTTCACCGCGGTGCCTAGGGTGGTTCTTAAGCTGGGGCAGCTGGTAGAGCTTGATATAAGTCACAATTGTTTGAGGAGCCTACCTGATGGTGTAGGACAGCTGAGAGAATTGAAGAAGCTGTGCATCAGTCACAACAAACTACAGAACCTTCCAGCTCAAATTGGAGCACTTCAATCACTGGAGGAACTTGACATCAGTTTCAACGACCTGCGCGACTTCCCCAGGTCCTTCACCAGCCTTTGCAAGCTGCGAACTCTGGATGCAGATCACAACAAGCTGAATCGGTTCCCTGCGGAGATCCTCGCCCTGGGTGAGCTTGAGGAGCTCGACCTCTCTGGGAACAAATTTCAGGCTTTGCCGGCTGACATCATGATGCTGAAGTTCACCAAGATTCTGTGGCTCAGCAGTCTGCACATGTCCTCTTTGCCTGACACTTTCTGTCATCTGCACAACTTGGAGAGCCTGATGCTGGATGGGAACAACCTCACAGTGCTGCCTTCATCCTTTGCTCAGCTGCAAAGACTGAAAATGATGAATTTGTCTTCTAATGACTTTAAGAACTTTCCACATGCTATTTTAAGCATCACAGGATTAGAGGAACTCTACCTGAGCAGAAATAAACTGACTCATATTCCAGAGGAAATCGCTCAGCTGGTGAAGCTGGTAAATCTCTGGCTTGACAATAACAACATCACTCATCTACCTGATTCGATTGTGGAGCTGGAGAAGTTGGAGGAGCTTGTTTTACAGGGTAACCAATTAGCCATTCTTCCAGATCATTTTGGGAAGCTGTCCAGGGTTAATATTTGGAAGGTGAAAGATAACCCTCTCATCCAGCCTCCATATGAGGTATGCATGAAGGGAATCCCATACATTGCTGTCTATCAGGAGGAGCTTGCACAGTCTCAGCTTGCTGTGAAGCCATGGCTGAAACTGGTGTTGATGGGGACAGCAAATGCTGGGAAAACCAAGTTGAGACATAGTTTGCTTGGAACTGAACGGAATGTAAGAGGAACACAGGAAAACAAAGGAATTGAAGTCACTAATTGGGTGGCTGACTCTGATCGCCATCTAACATTCTTAGTGTATGACTTGTCAGGGAACCAAAACTATGACCTCATTAAACCCTTTTTTTTCTCCCCTGGTGCTCTCTGTGTTCTTGTTGTCAATCTTAAAGCTTACTCACCCAAGAACTTTTATGCCCATGTTGGGTATTTTCTTCACCTACTGTTTGCTAAAGTCCCCCATGCTGTGGTGTGCTTGGTGGGCACACATTCAGACCTGTGTGGAGAGATGGAGGTGGAGGAGAAAACTCTGGACATACACAGACAGATCGGCCTGCAGGAGAGGAGTGACATCCAGTGTCTGAGGAGCCTGGTACAGCAGGTGGACCTTGCTCTGGAGCAAGGCTACAAAGTCCGCACCTCCAGCCCACATGTCCTCTTTTATGGTGTCAGCGACAGAAACCTGAGGCGCAGGAAAGCCCAGTTGCAGTACATGCTAAACCAGAGGTTGCAGATCCTGTCCCCGGTCCTGTGTGTTAGTTGCACGGAGACCCAGAAGAACATCCAGAAGCTGAGGGAGAAGCTCATGTCAGTTGTAGACCACCGGGAGATATTCCCCAACCTTCACCGTGTGCTGCCAAAGTCCTGGCAGATGCTGGAGGAGTTGCACTTTAAGTCCAAAGATCTGTGGCTCTCATGGTGGAGCTCAGCCCGTTTGGGCCTCCAGGCGGGACTTACAGAGGACCGACTGCAAAGCGCCTTGTCCTACCTGCATGAGAGTGGGAAACTGCTCTACTTTGAAGATAGCATCACACTGAAGGAGTATGTTTTCCACAATCTTCCACGTTTTATAGCAATTCTTAATGTCTTCTTTCAGAGGGACAAGTCCACGCTTTTGAACCGGCTGTTGTCTGAGGGGGAACGGGGAGACAAGGGGAGAGTGAGTCTGGTCATTGAGGATGAGAAGGGAGAGAACCTCAGGGTCACCCATCTTCAGGAACACCTGGAGGGCTTCCTCCATGATGGCCTCTTGCCCTCCAATGTCATCCGCCTGCTTCTTAGACCGCACATCCAGACACAGCAGGACCTCCACCTCATTATGGAGCTCCTGGAGAAGATGGGGATCTGCTACTGCATCACCAAACCCCGAACCAAGCCCCTGAATGGGGCCACAGCGTGGTACAAGTTTCCTAGCTATGTCAGTAGTGAGGGAGCTTTGTTGGAAGACTTAGCTGGAGGAAACTTTCTGCCTATTAGCCCTTTATTCTCAGTGGAACAGCTGTACATCCAGTACAGCTTCCCTTTCCTGTTTCCTCCTGGACTGTTTGCACGCTTCAGTGTGAAGATCAACAACCATGTGGTTCAGCGGTCAGATGGCAGGCATCAGATATTTGCCCATCGGGGTAAAGTCCCAGTGGTGATCAGCCACCAGCCCTCCAAGGGCAAACTCTTCGCAGAAACTCTGTCCATCGCCAGCCACGCCTCACTGCCTAACATTTGGACTGCCTGGCAGGCTGTCACTCCACTGGTGGAGGAGCTGAACATGTTGCTGCAAGAGTGGCCAGGCCTGCACTATTCTGTACATATTCTCTGTTCCAAGTGCCTCAAGAGAGGGTCCTCCAACCCGCATGCCTTCCCGGGTAAGTCCTGTTTGATGGGTTCTGCTGAGTGAAATCTCCTGTCTGAGCTCACCCAGGTGGGTCCCTTTCATCCAGATAAATTAATGAAAGTCAGAGAAGTTCACCACATTGAACTGGGAGTGGTGCAGGAATTATTCAGTAATTCTAATAAAAAATATAGGTATCTGCACATTATATACAGGATGAATAAAGTTAAACGGCTCTGAATTCTACAATATACTAATATTACTATATGCTAAGGGCATAGGTCCCTTTTGTCACACAACAGAGCTGTTAACAAATCATATTTGGATAAAAAATTGTCTGAAAGTTCATGAAAGTTCAATTTTGAAAGAAAACTAACATTGAATTTCCTTATCAACTTGGCTCACTGCAAGATTTAACATAAAACTGAATTCAATATAATCTAATGCTTGATCTTGTGTTTATGTCTCCTTTTAAGGAAAATTTAATGCTGTAAACCCCTCTGACACCTTGAACAATTTATGTACAATCATTAGGAGTTTCCTTGTCCTGGGCAGGTGGTTATAATGCAGCCTTTCTGATGGTGTCTTAAAAAAAAGAGTGATGTGAAATTTGATTGAGTTCTTTGTCCTTGTCTGGCGTTACTGTGAGATAAAGATTTGTCAGTAATCAGATTCAGCCACACCCTGATTCAGAATGCAGCTCCATGGAAGATGGAGCCAGATGCCTCCGTCAGAGGGGGGATGGAGGTGGAACAATGCTGCTGCCTCTGACATTGGGTTAGACAGACAGGAGGAGGCTTCATAGAGGTAACCCCCTCCCTCAGGGTCAGAAATAATCTTCAGCGCTGGTTGGGCTGCAGCTGCACCATGACCTGCCTTTAGAGCTGGGCTCTGCTTCTACTGGCAGCAGGTTAGATGGAGTGGAACTGGTCAGATGCTGTTGAAGGCTGTGGTGTCATGTGTTCTCATATTTTGCAATATATTATGAACCTTTCAGGAAATTAGTTTTACTAAATTTAAACGAATTAGATGATCCGTTTTTGCTCTTCACATGCCTTCACACAGTTTAGAGGAGAAGCTCCGACAGAGATAAGATCATCAGACAGCTTAGATTTTGACTTTATGTGACAATAACTCAGGTGGTCTGTGTGTTATATCCAAATTATCTTCTGGTTCTATATGACTTCACACTGTCCATAAATTTAGTAATCTGTTATTGGAACAGGAGGCTGCATTGTGGTGACAGTTTCCATTTTGGCTTGAAATGTTGACACGGCATGTTGCCCAAGGCCGACCAGCCTGGGATGCTTTCAGACATGATGGCTGACACACAGTTACAGTGAGCTTTACACTGTCAGAAGTTTTGTGTGCTTTTAGCTGCCTGAACAAATAATACAGAATATTTGATCATATCCACAGTGTTTATTATGTCAAATCATAAGCAGATATTTTAAATGTTAAAGGTCTAAAATACCAAGTTTTTAAAATGCTGCTGATTACACTTCCCCTATAGCCAGAGAATTTAGCTAAGATGTGGGCATGGCATTAGAATGTGAGCAGTGGAGGAAGTAGTGGTGTCAAAAACATTTATTTATATCAAAACATGGTAATGTCACACGCCCCTCTCTGATCATTGTTCCACGCAGCCATGAATCCTCGCAGCATGTACCTGCATAAGGTGTGAAGGACTTACCTTAGGGAACATCCAAAACACAGCGCTCTGTCGCGATCTTCATGCAGGGAGGCTGTTTGAATGCATTCAGTGCTTTAATTACATGCAAAATTGCTTTGTGCCGTCATGAACACGTTGTCATCTGCATCAAAATCTGCTGATCAACACATTTCTCAGATCAGGTGGACACTAGGGGGATGACCTCATGTCTTCACTCAGGCTGTGCTACCATAGCTGCTGTCTGAGGGGATCTGTGACAACAGTGAAGAGGGCAAGGGCAAGTTGTGGAAGAATGGAAGGCCAAAAGCCTTGCAATTGTTCTATTTTACAACATGTGGCAGCATCCAATAGCTGTTAAAAACTCCACCAGACATAAACACCACTATGTGCTTAACAAGCGCCACCTGGCCTTTGAACATAGTCATAGCAGGTGAGTTGTGAGGATTTAGTTTTAGGTGTGTACCTTCAAATGTAAATATGATTAGTGGCAATTTTTAGTTTGTGCTGTTTTTTAACAGCTTATTTTTAGTTATTTTAGACTTTTTTAGTTTTAGACTTCAATTCCAATTCAAGCTTTTTGTTTGATATTTAACCTGTAAGAAACTTTTAGTCCATTACATTTACTTGAAATTGAAAGTTCTCCTTAGCATATATAGATGGACTGATGATAGAATTTCTGGAGTGAGGGCTGGTTTGAGCCAAACTCTTATTGGTCTACTTGATCACCTAATTCAGTTTGTTCTGAAATTTAGCAGAAAGGTTCCTGTACCGAGGAGAGAACCCTCTCAGTAAATGTCCTGTAAACAGTGGTCAACGTTTGTTTACATTAAAGCTTCTCAGTTTTCTGGAAAATTAAGAATCTTTTCATGACTAGAATTGCAATTTACATAGATTTAGAAATAAAATCTGTTGTCTACAATTGTTCCTAGGTAACGAAATTTAGTAACTTGCTCCACTCCTTGGTGTTTTACAATTATTGGCCTTAAAACAGACCTTGTAGTAACCATCTTCCATTCCTCCTGCTGAGCAGGTCTTTGGTTTAACCATATCTTTGGTTTAACCAAGACTGGGGTGAAGAAAGCTTCTGTTATATCAAGGGAACATGTATTTAATATAGTGAGAGTAGATGAAGTTGTTAACATCCTGCAAGTTTCTTGGGCCATGTCATAAGCATATTTTATTAAGGAGAAGTCTTGTGTTTTATTGTTTAACTCATTTGTATGAACTAAAAATGTTAGAGGTGATAAAACACACCCCTGTGGAACACCTGTGATTAAGACATGGCAATGAGAGAAAATATTGACACAAACTGGTTGTGGCCTGTTCAGACATGATGTAGCCTTATCTAAATGCCTAGAAATCTTATCCAGAAGAGTGAGAGAAGCCTTTTCATATCCACCATTAAATGTTCTTAATTTAGAAGTGAAGGTACCAGGTACAAAAAAAAAGTCCTGCCTGGCTGTACAGTAGAGCCTTCAACTGAGATGGTTTGTTTTTCTTGTCTGTTTTAATGAGACTTACTTTCTGTTTAAAATAATAAGAATAGAAAGAAATAGAATAGAAGGATAGAAGAATTTATTTTTGCTGTTGTGTTGAACCACCACCAAGACATGATCTTGTCTTACACCCCGTATAGACATTTGAACCACAGTTAACGGTTGTTGTTAATTTGTTGATCCTAGCTAAAGTAAAACAGAACATTTCTGGAGAAACTGGAAGCAGGTGATCATCCAGCCTCTGTCCCTGTGACTCCGCGGAGAATCATTTCCACTGAATGTAGTTTTGTTACACATTTTACACCTCAGTGATCAGGTCCTGGGGCTTTAAGACTTCTCAGAGTCTAAATGGCTTGGTGCAGATGTTTAGGTCCAGCATAGTGTGAAATGTTGGCTGATATTGGCATTTTGATCTGAACAGCTTGGGTGTGACAGCAGAATGATCACATTGCTGATGTTTAACAAGTTGTTTTCTAGCTGCAGTCATCCAGATAAAAGCCAGAAACTCCTCCTGCAGGACTCATTCTGCGCCAGCAGATAAGCAAGCTTTTACACTTTGTCGGTGAGGCAGAACAAATAGAAAGGACTCAGGCTTTTATGGCACATTGTGTGCTGGCAGCTGTGGAGCCATTTTCCCCTGCTCATTATATTTAGAAAAAGAATCTGGGTTTGTTTTTTTGGGTAAAGTTCAGCTGTGCTCAAAGGAAACAGGCTGCAGGTCTGCTGGAAGGAAAGAGTCATGTGGATGGAGGCTGAAAGATTTACTGATTCATGGCTGAAAGGCACATTTTCTTCTGGTCAAAGGAAAACAGCGAGGCACATTCCCTGAAAATCAAGAGATTAAAACTGATCAAATGATGTTTAACAACCTGAAGTCAAAAGAGACGTGGGAGATTAGGAAACAGAGACTACAAACAACAAGGTATAATTGGTATGCTGTGTGTTAGGAGATCTGCTTCATCGGGCCTTTTATGGACATGATATTGCTGACTCCAGTGTGTTGATTTGGTTTGGACCCACAGAGACTAAACACACTTTTTCCCCAGATGATCCGCTCTGTCTCAGAACAAAGACCCAGGCTGTTTTTGTGTATTGGTCTGTTAGCATCTTCTCCTTTGTCTTTTTTCTATGATTCACATGTCACGGGTCACAGCTCAGAACATTCTCTGTTCTGGGTTGATAGCTTTAATATGTAGTGTAAATCTGCTAAATAGTTTATTTTTGTTTGACATTTTGTTAGTACGGGATCTTATAAAAGGTTTAAATGACATCACAGTTTCCCCTCAGGGGGTCGGGGGGATTTAATGTTCATTTATTCATCCATCTTACTTGCGCTAATGAAGGGAGAATGCTATCTTCTTTAACTTTAGTTTATAGTTAAGCCTGCTTATTTTAATAACCCAAACATTGAGCAGAACATGTACCTGTGGAGGTCATTGTTCAACAGAGCTTTTCCCATAGTTATGGCAAAAAATATATTAAACATGCTATTTTTGGCAGGTTTGATGTGTTCTTACTCTCACACCTCATTTAGCTTGTTTAATTATCTTCTCAGCCTGTTCCCACATTCTGTAGCAGCCTCCTAATGAGCCATTTATTTAAATTTGCTGAGTTCAGGATGGAAACCCTTTAAAACATGAAGGGCTCTGGTCCTTAAGGACAGGACTTGCTTAACACTAATTTAGACTGTTCATTAGTGCTTTAGCAGTGAGGAGAGATAGCAAAAGTTAGAATGTTTGTCATTTTGTCTCCATTCTCTAAGAAACGTCCAGTGTAAGAGAAACTCTCAGTTTCAATCACTGGTTAAAACCGGACTCACTCAGCATGAGGATGTCTATAGCTTTGGAACCTGGTGTCTTTCCATATATCTGTGCTGAATGGAAAATAAAATGTTGGTGTAGTGTCATGATATGATGTTATAAGTCAATAGACTGATATTGATTAACTGACCTATGCTAATGCGGTCTGGTTTTACCAGGCTCCTCTGTTCCATGCTAAGGTCAAGGTCAAATCTCTATATATAGCACATTTCCAGTTCATTTCAACTCATGCTGCACACAGTGCTTTACAAGTAGAAATCAGCCAAAAATGGTAAAAGGAGTGACATTAAGTAATTTAAAATATGAACAAAAATCAACACAAGACAATAAAAACTGTTTAAAATGGCTGTTTAAACTTACAAATGTGGCCAGAAAGATAAAACGTCATGAGGATGAAGCAGTTAAGATAAAAAAGCATTAAAAGGAAATGAAAGACAATAAAACAATTTAAGATAAGAGCAAAATGTTTGAGCTGATGCTAGTCGAGATATTGTTTCATTCTGGCAGCATGATATGCTGTTTATTTGCAAGTATCTTCTTCAGAGTAGCATCACAACATCTAAGCTTCGCCTGTGATGGAGAAGACAGACTGATGGGGAACACGGCTGCATTCAGCCATGTGAAACTTTTTGAAAGGTTGAGATCAGTGGTGAAACTTCTCAGAAAGTAAACAGGTAGGAAAAAAGTCCAGATTCTCAGGTCCTGTAGATTCATTTTTGTTCATTAGCTCCTCCTAAAGCCTGTTAAACATCTCTGACGGCTTGCCAGCTTTGCTGCTCAGCCTTTACAAATACGTATTGGTGACTGCAGGTCATCCAATGGTGAAGACCCTCTCTAAGCTTCACAAGGAATCTATGGTACAAAATTAGAAAACATAAAAATAGATGAAGCAGAGTTCATTCCGACCTCGAGGCTCAGACTCATCAGAGCTCCAGGAGTTGTCAGTGAAGGATTACTCTTGTCGCAGGCAGCAGAGCAACACTCTCAGAATGTGTGGTTCATTTGAAACCTTTTGTGTTCCTTAGTGTTACAATGCAATGTGTGACTGGGAGGAAAACACAGAAGTCATGAACAGTTCCAGATAATGAAAGGTTGTTTTAGATGCACCCTCTTCGGTTGTTGTTGTCCTTAAAAGCACCTAAAATCATGATGCTCCTGAAGTTATCTTCACATTACTCTGTCAGACTCGAGCTGATCTGTGTCTCAAACACACACTGGGACCAGTGAGCATCCTGAGGTAGCTGCTGTAGGAAGCTTTCAGGTGTGACCAGCAAGTACTCGCTCCCTCAGCACTTCGCGGTTGGGTCATCTGATTTGCTTAGAGACTGTAAGCTTGTGACAGGTTATTTAAGCTTGTGGGTCTTTTCTACCTGCCTGCCTTTCTGGGTTTTGACTTTGCTGGAAGGAGATCACAAAATAACATCAGAAAGGCTTCATGTCCTGTTATCAATGCCAAAATATTGCTGAGAAATCACTTTCAACCTTAAATTAAGATAAATTAGCATCCTCTTTCATTCTAGTCAATTATTTGTACTTTATTTATATTATATTATATCTATATTATTCATTTAGGCTCAGAAATGTAATTATGTTTATGGTAAAAAAGCAGAGTCGCTTTTCATGTCTCGGGTTAAAACTGATCTGGTCTTTAGGTTCAAACATATAAATCAAACCTGAAGTGTACATAGACACACAACAGTTTACACACTTATTTTATAAACAAAAATGAAGTTGGAATTAGAAAGCTGTGTATGGATAAGTAAACTTATAACTTAGCTTGATGGACCACCTTTGGCAGTGGACCCTTAAAGTACTTGTTTTCTGTGGTATCAGAATTTTGACCCACTTGTTTCTGTGCAGCTTTCTCCAGTCCCCATTACATCATTTTATTCAGCTTGAGGTCTGGACTTTGACTGGACCATTATAGCATCCTGTTTTCTTTCTGTTGTGGATTTGCTGCTGTGTTTGGGATCATTGTCCTGTTGACCCAGTTTGAGCCGAGCTTCAGCTGTCAGTCAGATAGTCTCACATTGAACTCTAGATTACTTTGGTGAACAGAGTTCATCATCAACTCAATGACTGCAAGGTACCCTAGTCCTATGACTGCAAAACAAGCCTACATCATGATGCCTCCACCACCTTGCCCGACTGTTGGTACCAGATGTTTGTGGTTATATGTCTACACTGTTCCTGGTTGTCTCCAGACATGCTACTGTACTGTATGGCCAAACCTCTTTGCTTTCATTTGTTCAAAGGACATTGTTCCAGGAGGCTTGTGGTTCAGTCAGATGCAAACCTAAGTCTCGCTGTCATATTGTTTTTAGAGAACAGATTTTCACCTGGCAACCCTTACCAAACAAGCCAAACTTGTTCAGTCTTTTCCGATTATTCCGTCATTCCTATGGAGTCTAAGATGGAATTCTGGGTTTTCTGAGTATTGCTGATCTTGGGGTTAATTTGCTGGGATGTCTACTCATGGGAAGACTGACTATTTTAAATATTTGCCACTTTTTAATGATTATTCTTATTATTGGATGCTCAACTTGAAATAGTTTGTAAATAGTCTAATAACCATTGGTGATGTCTGTCCACCTTGACGTGTTGTTCACACTGATGAACTCCAGACCAGCTAACTCTACCAGAAGAACTGCTTTTGTAGATGTGATCATACATGCTGATCATCAGTTAATCAAATGAATTTGATAAGCAGCACTTTGCTTTACTTTCCTTTTTAAAGTTTTGAAAGCAGCAAATGAGTACTTATTTTGTTATTTAGTTTTTAAATCTGAATTATTTTAGAGCTTAGCGACGACCAGATCATTTTTATTATGTTCAGAAACATAAAACACAAGACATTCTTTTCCCCATTGCTGTAAATATCAAATATAATAAATAATTATTTTGTCCAGAATTATCATTATAAATAAGTAAATAAACATTAACTCTACTTTAGTCAAATCACTTGGATCCAGCTTGTAATATTTTTTCCTTTAACCTGTAGATTGAATGTTAACAGGGAGAGCCACAGATTGTGCTTCAGTAGATCTGGTGAATGATTAATCAGCTGTTTGTGCACTTTAGGCCGTAAAATATGTGTTTTGTATCCCTGAGGACACGTGTGACTGCAGCTGCTCATCACAGGACTTTTGTTCCAACTCTTAATCCAGTTACAGGATCTGCTGGGATTAGCTTGAGTTTACCAGCAGCAGGCAGTCAGACGCAGACGATCTTTTTTAAATGACTCTGGAGCGACAGTCTGTGCAACGGAGGGGAGACGAGAGGTTAGGAGCCGCTTGTCCTGCAGGCGTTGGCCTCCTCCCAGCCGTCACATTCACACAGTTGTAGTGTTGCTTTAGCTTCAGGCTACTCCGGCCCACATTTCTTTCACTTGTATATTTGTGATGAAGCTGAGCCAGGTAGCAGTTTGAACATGTTCAGACTGAAGGCTCATGTTTCTGCCTCAAGCATTGAATCACTAAAGCAACATGGATCACTTATTAAATCATTCCCACACCAAAAACCTCCTGGGAACACATTTGACTGAAACATTAACAGTTTTATAGGCTGAACTACACCCTGTTTTTTTCGTTTCCGTTTCAATTTTTAAAACAGAGAACTGTAGCTACCATCCAGGAACCCACAGATACACTTGGTTTTAAATGACAGCTTGTGGTCTGATTAGAATGCTGTACACGAGTTCAGTTATAGGACATATTAAAATGCTTCGCTGCAGCATGAAGACCTGGAATAATTGTTTCAAAATTACTCAAATAATGTAAGTCTGGGTTTATTCCACCAAAATAAATGAAGTTTTTCCAAAAATTCTCACCAACAAGGGTTTTTGTTAAAGCAGAGCTGCTGTTTGTCCTGATTGGCTCACAGGTCAAGTGTTAACATTCCAGTTGTGCAGACATGCGACTGTCGCAGCTTTTCAACTTCAAGCTGAATCTTTTTCATTTTGAGGAAATGTCATGTCAAGGCACTTCATATACACACACACACACACACACACACACACACACACTACTCAGCCAAAATATTGTTGCTATATGAGAATTATGTCCAGTTAATGGAGACAGAAACTAAATGTCTGAATTTCTGTGGGTTCATCAGTTTGTCCTTTAGAACCAATACATCTTATAAGCTGTTGGACAAAGCAGTGAGAGATAAAGTGGGGCTTAGGTGAATCATCTGTTTTTTTAAGTTCTACTTAAAGTTTTCTTGGTTTGGCTGTGATTCTTCATGAGGTCCACAAGGTCAGTGGTATTATGCAGAGGTGGTGTGGAGAATGATGTTCTGTCTGTAGCCAAAACAAATTCCTTCTAAGGTCTTCCGAGCAGACGAGTTCAGATTACATCCTGTTGTATAATTTTTAAGGGTTTGAGCGACACGTGTTGTCATGACCCATGGCTAAAAATGCAAAAGGATTATTTACAGCTATAAAGATGGAATCAAATATCTGGACCAAAACCTGGAAGAAAATCCTCAGACTTTTATTTTTCAACAGATCTTTAGTCATTTTAAAAGGTTCAGTCTGTAAAAATAACACAATCTAAAGTCAAATTGTATTTATACTAAATGTTTTCCAGACTGACAGATGGTAGGAAGCACAACTCAAAGCAGTGTAGCAGTCTGCTGGTTTTACTGTTGGTGTTACAGTACCATTAGCTTGATGTTCAGCAGAGGAGTCTCAGACATTCCTCAGCTCCCTGTTGGCACTGCTTCACTAAAATCAGAATGACCTGAGCTCCCTTCACTATCCACTGCAGGACTGTCCTCTCTACCATATTGCGGCTGAGCTGCAGTATGTCCACACAGTCTCCACCACAGCTCAGTGCTGTGAATATACTGTTGGAAAGGGATCTCCAATTTACATAGTTTAACTGAAGATTTCTTTTCCTGTACTTAGAAAAAATATTGTTTAGACTTTGTAGAATAGAATCCATTATTGTTCCAATCAGGAAAAAATGACATTGTTGCACCGGAATAGATAGAGCAAGCACAGACGTTAGTATGCAAGAATATATGCATGTTAAATGCATGTTATATTCATTAGTGATCACTCTCAGCTCTGAAGTTGGAATTGCAAACTGTTTAATCTTTTATCTCAGCATTTGCTTCAATCTGGTCCACCTATTTGGGACCAAAGTACAGATGAGAGGAATGTAAGTAATGAGAGCAAAGATGCGAAAATGGGCCTTGTTCTCTTTTAGGAAAACAATCTGTCGGCAGTTTTCCTCTAATGTAGCAGCAGCTTCAGCAGACAGGAAACATGATGTTGTTGCTCTGTGCAGGAGAAACTCCTCACAGGGAAGGAGTGTCTGAGTGGGAGAGGATGGGTGACCTTTTCAGCTGGGAAACCTGAGGATGGGTATTGTTGGTGGGATTGGTTCAGATATTCAGAGAATATGCAACAGGCCTGAACAGATCCCTTCACTCCCTCTGAGTCACTGAAGGAGGAACCTATGAGTGGACTAAGACTCATTGGTTATTTCACCATGCGACCCAGTTAAAATCCTTACTTTGTAGACTGCTCTCATTGTTATCCCATAATCCTTCTCAGCCTAGTCCTTAGTTCTATGATTTTGAGAACATTTACGTGCTCAGAATACCATGTTATTCCCAGCAGTGTGCTGAAACATGTCTGTGCCAGTTTAGAACTTCAGGATCAGATATGAGCTCTATACAGTGCCTTGAAAAAGTATTCGGCCCCCTAGAACCGGTCAACCTCTTGCCACATTTCAGGCTTCAAACATAAAGATATAAAATTCAAATTTTTTGTGAAGAATCAACAACAAGTGAGACACAATCATGAAGTGGAATGAAATTTATTGGATGTGTCAAACTTTTTAAACAAATAAAAAACTAAAACGTGTGGCCTGCAATATTATTTGGCCCCCTTGCGTTAATACTTTGTAGCGCCACCCTTTGCTACAATTATAGCTGCAAGTCGCTTGGCGTATGTCTCTATCAGTTTTCACATAAAGAGACTGAAATTCTTGCCCATTCTTCCTTGCAAAACAGCTGGAGCTCAGTGAGGTTGGATGGAGAGCGTTCATGAACAACAGTCTTCAGTTCTTTCCACAGATTCTCGATTGGATTCAGGTCTGGACTTTGACTTGGCCATTCCAACACCTGGATACGTTTATTTGTGAACCATTCCATTGTAGATTTGGCTTTATGTTTTGGATCATTGTCTTGTTGGAAGATAAATCTCCGTCCCAGTCTCAGGTCTCTTGCAGACTCCAACAGGTTTTCTTCCAGAATGGTCCTGTATTTGGACCCATCCATCTTCCCATCAATTTTGACCATCTTCCCTGTCCCTGCTGATGAAAAGCAGGCCCAAACCATGATGCTGCTACCACCATGTTTGACAGTGGGGATGATGTGTTCAGGGTGATGAGCTGTGTTGCTTTTACACCAAACATATCAGAATCAGAATCAGAAAAGCTTTATTGCCAAGTATGTATTTTGAACATACAAGGAATTTGTTTTGGCGTAGTCGGTGCAATACAATACAAATTAAACAGTATAAACATATCTACAATATAATATAAATATATGTGCACAGTTTTAAGTTTGCATTGTGGCCAAACAGTTGGATTTTGGTTTCTTCTGACCAGAGCACCTTCTTCCACATGTTTGGTGGGTCTCCCAGGTGGCTTGTGGCAAACTTTAAATGAGACTTTTTATGGATATCTTTGAGAAATGGCTTTCTTCTTGCCACTCTTCCATAAAGGCCAGATTTGTGCAGTGTACAACTGATTGTTGTCCTATGGACAGACTCTCCCACCTCAGCTGTAGATCTCTGCAGTTCATCCAGAGTGATCATGGACCTCTTGGCTGCATCTCTGATCAGTCTTCTCCTTATTCGAGATGAAAGTTTAGAGGGACGGCCGGGTCTTGGTAGATTTGCAGTGGTCTGATACTCCTTCCATTTCAATATGATTGCTTGCACAGTGCTCCTTGGGATGTTTAAAGCTTGGGAAATCTTTTTGTATCCAAATCCAGCTTTAAACTTCTCCACAACAGTATCTCAGACCTGCCTGGTGTGTTCCTTGGTCTTCATGATGCTCTCTGCGCTTTGAACAGAACCCTGAGACTATCACAGAGCAGGTCCATTTATACGGAGACTTGATTACACACAGGTGGATTCTATTTATCATCATCAGTCATTTGGGACAACATTGGATCATTCATGTTTGAAGCCTGAAATGTGGCAAAAGGTTGAAAAGTTCAAGGGGGCCGAGTACTTTTTGCAAGGCACTGTATTGGCCCAGTGAATAGAGAGCACCCTTGTTTTTCTGGCCATGCCTACAAACCTCTGAGTAAATGTATAAAATCACATCTCATTGAAATAATCATTTAGTTGTTTGATTCTGGAAAAACAATCTTGCAGCAAAACTTTATTTAGATCACAATTTTTATTTAAAAACACTTAAAAGAAGCAATAAAGATCAGCTTCATGAAAGTCTGCTTCTGAGTCCAAGAGAGAATTCATGATGCCATCTTGTGACAAAGCTCCATCCTGCAAAGTTGAAAAGTTGGAACTTGATGAATGAATCTGTTAACATTAAAGTTGGTGCTTTAAAGTATTTAGACTAACCAACCAAAACAAGCTCCAACAAATTAGTGAATGTGATTATGTTTATTCTTGAGCTAAAAAACAACCATAAATACCATTTATCACATTTTTCCTGTATTTTTTGCAAAGCCGCAGGGTTAATTTCACTAAAGGAGTTTTGTGTCATCTCTGAGTGGAGTCGGCTGGTGAGTAATGTGTCGGCAGGAAGACAATCCTGTGACATCACCCTGCAATACGTGTGACTCAGGCTGCAGCTTTTCTTGCTCAGGTCTGAGATGGATCCTGACGGCGGCTTTGTCGGGAAGAGTCGGGTGTGTGAACCTGATGACAGAACGGGTTGATCAATGATGAATTGGGAAGCCCAGAGAGCTCCCTGCTCATCCTCTTCAGTCCTACAATTGTGTTCAAATTATTTCAGTTCAGGTCATTTATATTGCGCCAACTTCCAACAAATGACATCTGAAGAAACTTCAGAAGACAAATCGCTTCAATCCAAAATGGAATGATTAATTATCAGTTGTATCCAGCTTGGATGAAATTTAGTTTAAATCAGTCGTATAATTTCAAAAATATCCAATCATTTATGGCTGTGAAAAACTCCAAGTCATTGACCCCCATTGGTCTGGGGAGGCTTGTAAAGCCATTTTAAGGCTTTGGGACTACAAAATACCACAGTAAGAGCCATTATCCATAAATGATGAAAACATGGAACAGTAGTGAACCTTCCCAGTTGGCCAACCAAAATTACTCTAAGAGTGCACTGACCCAGAACATAATCTAAAGCACTCATTTGCCTCGCTTAAGGTGAAAAAGACTGGGCAAAAAATGCATCAATAGGAGGGTTCCAGGACCAAAACCACTCCTGACTAAGAAGAAGACAATGATCGCAAAGAATTTAGGGAAAATGTGGAACTGAATAGACTAAAGTGGATGTTTTTAAAGTGCCTGTCCTGTAATATCTGGCATAAAACTAATACAGCATTTTACTGACAATCAAAGTTACAATGTGATGATCTGGAGCTGCTTTGGATTATGAATTCTGCTCTCTGGCAGAAAGTTTTGGAGGAGAATGTTCAACCATCAGTTTTTGATCTTATGCTCAAGCACACTTATGAGATGCAGAATGTCCTGTTGTAGCATTATGTAGCAGGACATTGGTCTGAAGTCCATCAGTAGGTTCACTGCTGAATAGTTAAAAAGAAATCAAAATAAATAAACCAAAAAAAGAAAAAAGGTTTTGGAATGGCATAGTCAAAGTCGGAAGGGGGCGCGTTAAAAACACAGAAGCACTCAGTGAGGTTCATGCAGTTAAGATGTCTGCCAAAGGATGTCAGTTAGATTCTTTTTCTCTGAGCATGCAGGCTGCAGTTGGATCAGAAAACTTTACTCATTCACTGCTTTCTGTAGTTAGTGCTGAAAAGTCCTGTTTGGTTTTATAAGATGGGCTCTTTTTGGCTACTTGTTTTCACAACTAAACAGCAGAGTGATAAAGCCCAAGTCTGAGGCTGCTGTCTGCTCGCCACAAGCAACCACCAATTTGTCAGAAGACGACCCAGTAAACCAGAATCCCTCCCAATGTTAACAGATTCTCTGGCTGTTGCTGCTGCCTGCTTTCTTTGGGCTGAAGGTTTAAATCTGCTCTTTCATATGGATCACTGCAAAGACTGTTTAACATCTATAGTTATTCTGTTGTTAATAAGAACAGAATATCTGTTGTTGTGGAGCTGTATCTAGGCCCTCAGCCAGGAAACTGAACTTATTATGACTCCGGTTTCACTTTACATTGCAGAAAATCTTATTGAAGTTTGAAACAACTGAAAGTGTGAAAAACAGAGAAGCTTAGTAAATGCTGAAAGCTTTCAGCCATTTAGTCACAGTAATAAGTTTCCGCCCCACTACGTTTCTGTGTCTAGGTATCGAATTACCACGCCTTAAATAAAAAGAGGTAAATACAATCTCACATAAACAACATCCCAGGAGCTGATACACTGTGTGAAATAAATGTTAGATATCAAGTGAACCATTTCTACTTTCATAAGACCCCAATGTGTACACAGCAGCCATGTCTTGTTAATCAAGTTTATTGGTGAACTCATCATCATCAGTGTGACCACCTGTAAAAAGCAGAACTGGCCAACCCAGCTAAGGTCAGACCATGCTATGCACAGAGAATATCCAGAAACCTAAGAGTTCCATCGCAGACTTGTGACAGGGCAATATGTAAAATACTGGGATAACTGGGACTGGTATCCAGGATAAATCCTACTCTTTTTAAAAAGAATATTCCAGCACAGCTTAGGTTGTGCCTGTCTGGCCAAATTCAGCACAAACACATCTAATAGTAACTCTTAGGCATGGTGGTGGCCTGATGCTTTGGTCTTGTTGTGCAGCCACAGGACCTGGACACCCTGTAGACCTTAGGTGGACCATGAAGGCTGTAAACTATGTAACTGTAAATGTGGGCCTTCTGACTCGGTGTGAAGCCATCTGTCTGACATTTAGTAAGAAACCACTGTGCAGGGAGCCAAAAGCAGGAAGTCTTTAATCTAAAAAGCTGCATTTGAGTTTAACTATTTCCACTCACAACATATACAAATGATTTGAATCAGTAACATTATATCATTATATTTAATATACTACCTGTCAACTGTAACACATACCTGCCAAATTAAATGTTAAAAAAACAAGGAACCCGGGCTGCCTCCTCACTTCTGTCTTGTTCTCTGCTGTTTACACCGTGCTACTGTGTGTATTTGGAGTGATGTTTTTTTGTGCTGTTACCTGTTTGCAAACACCTGTAACACTGAGTTGAGCTACAACAGCCACCATACCTTTTCTCTGCTTCAATGATTTCTTTCCAGACAGGACAGAATGTTGATACAATAACAGGGAATGAGGGAGAGCTAAGAGTTGGAGGCTGAACATGCAACTGACTTTGAGAGTCTCAACAGGAGGGTTTCATTATGATGTCTGCAAAATCTGATCTTTAAAATGATATTAATATTGATGGCACTGACATTTAGTCTGAAAGCTGTTTCAGGAAGTGTTTATGACCTCAAGTTCCCTCTGTAGTGGTAGTTAACAGAAGCTCTATCAATTCCCTGGAAATTGCAGCTAATAATCCTCTGCTAGCCTCTTCTCTCTCTGTGTGTGTGTGTGTGTGTGTGTGTGTGTGTGTGTGTGTGTGTGTGTGTGTGTGTGTGTGCGTGTGTTACTGTTTCTGCAGCTGAGTGTGGACCATTTTCCGTATTTCACAAGGGGGAACATATTGGAAACCTTACAGATCTGTAAATGGTTTAACATGTTTTATTGGCCAAAAACGCCTCAAACCCTTGATGTTCCTGCATGGCATTACAACATTTATACAGTCTCAGGATTTGACTTACAAAAGATAAATAAAAGAAGCATCTGTTGAGGCTTTTCCTGCACATAAAGATTTTTCACAACTGATTTGCTGATGTGTCATACAGTCAAATCTGTTAATAGCTTAACCTAACGCTGCCATTAAAAGTGTTTACCTTCAGCCTTGCACCGTCCTCTACTTTTTCTGTGTTTGTGCTGCTGCATTGCTGCTCCTAAACATACAAGAACAGACAGAGATGCATGTCTAAGGCACCACTTCTGAGCTTAAAGGTGGCACATTATAAAAATAAATGGGGGAAAAAAGCCACCTCTCGGTTACTATGGAGCAGCATTTCACCATATAAGTGTGCAGAACACTTGTGGGGCGTTCTAGGGCATCTGATAACCTCATATCCTAACCCAAATCTTTATAGTACTGTAAAAATAATAAAATAATGACTAAGAAATTATCTTAAGAAATTAACCTGACATCTGTCCTCACCTGTTCTCCTTTCTGGGTCTGTTCTATCAATAGTGTGATTTTTAAACTTTACCACATCCTGAAGCTCCCCCTGGCTCTAATAATATTTTTATCACTAATCATTTCAGACCTCACTTGAGCCATCTTTTATCGCTTATAATATCTAATATTATGTCATACATGTTAAATAGCCGAGTATGATAAGGTGATGTGTAACCGTTACTCACATTAACGTCAGTCTTGAAGAAAACAAAGTCCTGCTGTCGTTTAAGTCTTTTCTTTGGTGATGGCATTTTGCTGAAATAAGATGACAAAACATTTTTTTGATGGTGTTAACTAGTGCTGGGCGAATAATTGAGAAAATTATGTTAAAAACGATAGAAGAGAAGTAGCACAATAGACAGTTTTCTGTCGTCCCCATGATATGTATTGACTTATCGCCCAGCACAGTGTTAATGTTACGTGGAAAGCCTGACAAAGTTAGCAGTCTAATAATGGACAGGTACCCATCCCAAGATTAGGATTACTTAACTCAAAAGATATGGTTTCTAAATATAAATGTATACTAACAACAAGACGTTATAAAACAGTTTTACCTCATTCAGAGGTCTCTGGTCAGACTGTAGCTGATAGCGCAGTCTCACCCTAAGGGAGGGGGTGAGCCAGTGCCATCATGCTGCGTTGCGCTTTCACAAGTTAACTTAAGTGGTCTCTCTAAATTGCCCACAAAGCACAGGTTTTAGTTATGTTAGTCTGTAAGCAGCATCTGCAGTCATACTTTCTGAGCCAAACATTTTTAAGACAGTCTCCATGTCTGCAGCTGCTGATCTCATAAGATTCTGGGTCTGCCAGCATTAAACTAACAGTCTGGGCCGGTTCTCTGAGCCTCATCTTCCCTACTCATTCTGCTCCATTTCGCACATCCTGCTTTTATCCAGTACAGCTTCCAAGGGGCTTGCAGTGCTCCTTAGAGCTGCTGCAGTTTATCTTAAAGGGCAACCTGTCACTGCTGAGAGTTCAGAGACATAGCCTGCCAAAGATTGTGCCAAAGCTTTATTTTTAGAATTGTTGTTCATCTATAGAGATTTAAAGTCCGTTTCTTCAACTACACGTTTTCATATCAGATGTTTAAGTTTACAACTGATTCTTTTCTATTTTGAGGAGGACTCCTTTCAGAAATACATCCCCCTGAGACAAAGGTATAAAATGGAGCTTCATGAGTGTTATTTTTGTGTGGCGTTTGCTGTGTGTGTATGGGTGAGTGAGTGTGTGTGTGACTGAGTGTGTGTTTGGCTGATCCACCCATTTAACACTGTGCTGTCTTAATCCTCCGTCTGAGCTGGTGGCCTCTGCCAGCCTTCCAGCATCTGCTGCGAACCCATTCATCCTCTGTACACAGCGACCTCATTACGAGTTGCAGTCATCCCCGTCAGCTTGCAGATGTACATGCAGCCTTGCAACCTGAATGGACTGCTATTTGGAGTCGCTCTGGGAGGTGGTGGTGCTCTGGTTTCTCTTGTAAAGGTCACATCTGTGGAAGTTATTAGGACGTTAAGATTGAGAAGACTCTTTCAAGTGGAGAGTTTCTGATGGTTGAGCTCCAGGTTGGGTCTAAATCCTAAATGTCAGTATCTGGTGTGGTACATGGTGCTTTCTGCCACCATTCGGTGATCTGTTTCAGCAGAGACGAACTTCTAAACATCAGACTGTCCTCTCTTGGTATCTTTCCACCATCATTCATTGGCGCCAACTTCACTAAGATTATGGCCAGCGGAGCTGCGGCTCTTTATGGACTATACTGCCAGAGACAGCGGAGAGGGAAGAAAGCTGGCGTGGTCGTTAAACTCGGACAGCGGGGATTACACGCACCTTGCCTTCAATCCAGCTAGCAAATGTGCGTTCCCTGGCCAACAAGATGAAGGAACTGCTTCTCCTCACCTGTAAAAACTCTGACCTGCACGGATCTACCCCCCTCTGCTTTACCGAAACCTGGCTGAGAGAGAACACCCCGGACTGCGCACTTCTGATAACAGGCTTTCAGCTTAGAGCGGCCCGCAATGCAGATTTACCTGGGAAAAGCAAGAATGCGAGGCAGAATCTGCTTTTACATAAATGAAGGTTGATGCTGAGATATTAAAGTGTTGAAGACACTGGCAGGGAGTATGACGTGGAGGAAATGATCAAGGAGCTGATCCAGGAGAGGGAGCAACCCAAGACCCAACTTGACACAAAAACAGGCACGCACACACACTCCAAATCATGCATTCCAACCCTCACATGTACACATAAAAACACTCACACCCCAAATGTAAAGACACACAACAATGGATGTTGTACTCTCACTCACACTCTCCATACATACTCTATACTCCCAAGTCCAGGTACCGATACCCCAGAGGGGCAACCATCCATCGGACCTAGGAGGTGGCCCCTTTCATTCCAGGGTGGAGACAGGCAGACTGCCCCAGCACCAGCCCTGACTAGTGCCGGCACTGCCCGAACCCGAACTACTCTGGCCCAGACCCCAACCTCTCGCTCTGACCCCAGCCCCAACGACCCCTGTCCCCATACAGAGAGGGGGCCATGAACAAAAGAGGGGGTCTAGTCCTAAGTCCCAAATGAGACCACCAACCAGAGCTGTCCCCGGATGAAAGAGCCCCAACCCCGCAATGAATTCCAATCTCCATCCCATAAGCCCCGCCCCCCCCCATGAACCCCAACATGAATTTTCCCACAGGGCCACCCCCAACCAGGACACAGATATCGAACACATGCCGCCGAACCCAAGTGCCATTAATCCCCTCCCCACAGGGCCACATCCCCCCACTGATGAGCTCCACCCCTAAAAAGCTGATGAAGAGAAATCCACACAGCGCTAGATCCACACACAGCCCCACTCAAGGCACCCCAGCCGCATGCCGCCCTCCACTACACAGCTGAGCGCAACAATGAGAACTTTTTTTTTTAATATGACTATTTACCAGTGTACCTGATGCCTTATTTATTGAGTTTTTGGATGTCTCCAGCAGATCACACCAGATCAGCATACCGTATGTTTAATCTCTGTCCCTCTGTACCTCAGCAGAAGTTTACAATAAAAACATTTTCCTCTGAGAAGATGGAATCCTGAGTATTAAAACCATGTTCTGTAAAATATGCATTTTTTGGAATTGTATAATACCAGAAGCCTGACAAATAATGTAAACAACTCTAAATATCAATATTATTTACTTTGTTTTAAGTTTTATTTTTACAGCTCAGCAAATAGGGAAAAATAGGCAATTGTCAGATAAAGCTCTGCCATTTTGCTTTTCGTCACCTGTTTGGGAAATTGAGTCATCTGTCTTCTCATTACAGGGTCTAAATAAACACGTTGTAAATCTGTCCGTTTACTGTGGCTCCTACATGAGTCTAAAGTTGAGAAACGTGTCATCTTGTAGGACAGCACCTGGTATGCTTCAGTCAGGCCAGGAATAGCTCCTTCTCTATGCTCCTTGTCTCCTTTCAGTGTGCTGCAGCACACTGAAAGGAGACAAGGCAAGAGTGCCTCCAAAACGTTTTATATATTAGATGGGGGGCAACTCTAATAACCTTGGTGTGACGCATCAAATACAAAAGTGTTAACAGAATTTCTAAAACACTGTTATTATTAATAAGGCTTTGTTGCATATGTTAATAGTCTAATAAATGTTAGTTTATGTTACAAGTTTATATTACAAGTATGTATATACCAAAAATAAGCTGATTTTTCTTATGTTAGCACATGAAAATTCTTCCCATTTTTATACTCAAGTCTTGCCATTTGAATTGCATTTAGGTCTTGACTTTAACAGGGGCAGGTAACACATAACACATTAATATGTTTTTACAGGGGTTAGCTTTGCAATATTATGAGCCATTTTTAACTTTATGTTTTAAAATTGTCTAAGGTCCCAATCATTTTTGGCCAAAGTTATAACGAGCCACTGTGGCCCAGGAGCCACAGTTTGCAGAGCCCTGATCTAAACCTTTCCATTGTAGCTTTGCTGTGTGTTTAGGGTCGTCGTCCTGCTGGAAGATGAACCTCTGCTCCAGTCTTAGGTATTTTGCAGCCTCTGATAGATTCTCTTTAGCCACATCTTAATGAGTTTATTGATGAGCTATACAGTTTTGTTTTGTTTTTTGGAAATGTTTAAAGTTTTGGATATATTCTACAGCCTAAACGTACCTTTAACATTTCCACAACTTTATCCCTGAGTTGTTCGTTGCGTTCTGTGTTCCTTATAATCTTTTCTGTTCACTGATGTTCTCATAACAAACTTTCTAGTAATTTATAGGGGTGGACAATATGCCCCTTGGTGGCCCCACTGATTCAAGGTCGGAGATGGTGTGCAGCAGCAGAACATCACCTGGTTCTAATCCAATCTTTCTAATAGAGGTAATTAGCTAATTAAGTCCTGTGTGGTAAGGAATTCATCCTGTGCTAGAAGAAAAATGATCATATTAATCCTTGAGGTCGCTGGTATGAAAGGGCAGAGAACTCACAGAGCCAAAACCAAAACCCACCGAGAAGCCGAGACCACTCCATCCCGAGAACAACTTTGCCAAACCCGGCCACCCAAGCCACGCAGACCCCTCCAACCTCTCACCCAGAAAGCAGAAAGAATTGGAACTGGGAATTGGAACCAAGACAAGGAAATAAAATCCAAACCGGAACCACCTAGGCCCCACCTAAGGCCAACCACCCACTCCAGCAGATCGCTCCACCGCTCCATCTGCAAACATCTCAGTGTGTTGTACAATAAAGACTTGGGGAAGGCAACCAATCATCTTACCTTGCTACTTTGTGTGGATTTTCATGCAGACAAGGTGACAGACTGGGAACTCAGGAGGATTGGAGTGCTGGACACTCTCACCCCGCTGATTCCCTCATTGTGCACTGGATGGGGAAGCAGAAAATCTGCTGGTTCTGCAGATCCACAAAGCTAATATTTAAAAACAATACACCTTTGCATGCCTTCCAGGACCTGATTCAAAAAACTAACCATGAAAAGGAGACAAGATATCAGCATTGCTTCAAACAAAGTTCTTCAGCAGCTTGTCATTAGGTATCCTCTGTCTGATGGAGTGAAAACAAACAGGGATCTCTAGTACTTTGGTGCTAGTGTCTCCACTGCACATTTGTGAATTTTTTTCATTTTCTGATTAATCTAAACTGGAAATGTAGACTTTGTAAGTTTAGACTTGACAGGTTTGTATGAGATATTAGAGAGAAATGAAAACATTTGATTAGTTTAATTCACAAATACATCAAATCTCTTCAAAGTGTCAGTGTTCACTGGGTTGATGGTAAGATTATTCATAGTTTAACTGCCCCTCCTTTAAAAAAAATTCATATCCCTCAGCTCTGGGAAAACATTTTGAGTCACACATTCAACTATTCGCAGTGAGTGTAAATGTATGGATGTGATGACTTGTTTTATAGACATTGTGTTTATCTGCCTGATAGTGTATTGTATTTTGTTAAATTGTGTCAGACTGTTTTAATGCATGTTTTTTATTTTTTATTTTATACTCACTGAATAGCATCTAGTTGTTTTTATGTATTTATTTTTATTTTGTTTTGTTTATATGTACTAGCTGGGTCAGGGACTACAGGTGGAAATTAGCACTTACAGATATAACCTGATACAGTGCATATCTCCTCTAGTGGTTAATGTATACTGTATATTGTCCCTGTTTTAAATAAATAAATAATTATTAAATTATTATTATTCAGAACTTCTGCAGTTCATTCTGACTTACTGGATTTCCAGTTCTGGAACCAATTCTGACAGATGCTGACCTATTACAGGTCCTTCTCAAAATATTAGCATATTGTGATAAAGTTCATTATTTTCCATAATGTAATGATGAAAATTTTACATTCATATATTTTAGATTCATTGCACACTAACTGAAATATTTCAGGTCTTTTATTGTCTTAATACGGATGATTTTGGCATACAGCTCATGAAAACCCAAAATTCCTATCTCACAAAATTAGCATATCATTAAAAGGGTCTCTAAACGAGCTATGAACCTAATCATCTGAATCAACGAGTTAACTCTAAACACCTGCAAAAGATTCCTGAGGCCTTTAAAACTCCCAGCCTGGTTCATCACTCAAAACCCCAATCATGGGTAAGACTGCCGACCTGACTGCTGTCCAGAAGGCCACTATTGACACCCTCAATCAAGAGGGTAAGACACAGAAAGATATTTCTGAACGAATAGGCTGTTCCCAGAGTGCTGTATCAAGGCACCTCAGTGGGAAGTCTGTGGGAAGGAAAATGTGTGGCAGAAAACGCTGCACAACGAGAAGAGGTGACCGGACCCTGAGGAAGATTGTGGAGAAGGGCCGATTCCAGACCTTGGGGGACCTGCAGAAGCAGTGGACTGAGTCTGGAGTAGAAACATCCAGAGCCACCGTGCACAGGCGTGTGCAGGAAATGGTCTACAGGTGCCGCATTCCCCAGGTCAAGCCACTTTTGAACCAGAAACAGCGGCAGAAGTGCCTGACCTGGGCTACAGAGAAGCAGCACTGGACTGTTGCTCAGTGGTCCAAAATACTTTTTTCGGATGACAGCAAATTCTGCATGTCATTCAGAAATCAAGGTGCCAGAGTCTGGAGGAAGACTGGGGAGAAGGAAATGCCAAAATGCCAGAAGTCCAGTGTCAAGTACCCACAGTCAGTGATGGTCTGGGGTGCCGTGTCAGCTGCTGGTGTTGGTCCACTGTGTTTTATCAAGGGCAGGGTCAATGCAGCTAGCTATCAGGAGATTTTGGAGCACTTCATGCTTCCATCTGCTGAAAAGCTTTATGGAGATGAAGATTTCATTTTTCAGCACGACCTGGCACCTGCTCACAGTGCCAAAACCACTGGTAAATGGTTTACTGACCATGGTATCACTGTGCTCAATTGGCCTGCCAACTCTCCTGACCTGAACCCCATAGAGAATCTGTGGGATATTGTGAAGAGAACGTTGAGAGACTCAAGACCCAACACTCTGGATGAGCTAAAGGCCGCTATCGAAGCATCCTGGGCCTCCATAAGACCTCAGCAGTGCCACAGGCTGATTGCCTCCATGCCACGCCGCATTGAAGCAGTCATTTCTGCCAAAGGATTCCCGACCAAGTATTGAGTGCATAACTGTACATGATTATTTGAAGGTTGACGTTGTTTGTATTAAAAACACTTTTCTTTTATTGGACGGATGAAATATGCTAATTTTGTGAGATAGGAATTTTGGGTTTTCATGAGCTGTATGCCAAAATCATCCGTATTAAGACAATAAAAGACCTGCATTATTTCAGTTAGTGTGCAATGAATCTAAAATATATGAATGTAAAATTTTCATCATTACATTATGGAAAATAATTAACTTTATCACAATATGCTAATATTTTGAGAAGGACCTGTATGAGCACCTCATCTGTTTCTCCACCTGCTTTTTACATTAACAGCTACTTCTCAGTGATATTAGGTCTGTGGAGGTTTTTCACCATGGGTCTGTTGTTCTTGGGTTAAATTGTGAAGAAGCCCACTCTGATAATATGCAGCCCCACATGAATGAAATCAGGATGCTTTATTGTTTGAATTCAGTTCAGTTTTGTTAATATAGCGCCAATTCACAACACATGTCGTCTCAAGGCTCTTCACAAAGGGTTTGGACTGGTGTGGGATTGTTGGGAAGGTTAGATTAAACTACTGAGTGTTAGAGTTTGGACATTTTAGAATGGGCTATGTGTAAGGGTTGCCTAAACACCCGCTTGTTGCCCATGTTGACTGCTTTGGACCAGTCCATAGATAGTCCATGAATAGATAGCATGAAAATATATTAACTTGAAAGCTGTCATTCCTCAGTTAAAGAATGAGAGCTTTTTGGGGCAAAGGCCAAGGTTTGTCTCTGTGGAAACACAAAGAACTCATAGTAAGTACGCTCTAGCACCAGTTAAGCACTGGAACCAGTTTGGGAGAAAACGCTCCTGACACTTTGTGTCAGAATCTCAACATGTACTTTAGTTTGAGAGAAAACACGTTGTTTATTGCTACAGTGGGACTCAGTCACAAAGAAACCCTGAAAGTCCAGGCGTTCTTCGTCACAACACAGATTCACAATGAAAGGGGGAAGTGAAATAGGAAGTCTGAGCTGTTGTGAAGCAGTTTATGAATGAAGCAGACCCTCAAAGCACACCACGACATCCCAGTGGGAGTTTCCTGGGGACAGGAAAACTTTTGCTGCTCAAGCTGAAGAGTCTGTTTCCTTTTATGGCTCCTATTGGAAAACGGGTTGGAGAAGGCAAGGAGGGAGGAGGTAGTGGAAACAACCAGAGCAGAGCGAGAGCCTTAACCTGCAGTGTTTAAGGAGGTGTGTGTGTTCAGTCAGACTGAGGAAGAGGAGGAGGAGTTATTAGGCTTTGACCTGTTTCAGGACACGCAGCCGGATATACGAACCCTCAGCTGCTTCTATTCTCCCCGTATTCCTCCTGGTGATACCTGTAGATAGTAGATGAAGTGGCAAAACTTAATGAAATATCAATACATACAGTTTCATGTATTCTCTAATCTCCGATCACGTTGTTACTTGTGAGCTCACAGTATTGTAGCTTTTTGGGTTTAGAACCAGTTTATCCAGTTAACAATGCACCCTTTGTTTTTTTAAAGCGTTGTTTGCCTAATTTTGACAGATTCGGATCTCTCTTTAAGTATCGTTTGTACCCAGTTATCTTTTCTGGGTTGGGGGGGTCTGGTGTCTATCTCCAGCAATCATGGGATAAGAGGCAGGACAGGTCACCAGTACATCACAGGGCAACACAGAGACTATCATGCACACACCACACTCACTCCTAAGGGCAATTTAGAGGCTTCAATTAACCAAACAGTCTTGTTTTTGGAATGTGGGAGGAAGCTGAAAGACCCAGATAGAACCTCCCCATGCATGGGGAGAACATGCAAACTTCATGCAGAAAGACCCCAGGCCAGCCTTCCTGCTGTTAGCGGCCATTAAATATTTATATTAGCAGCAGAGATGACACTGTATTTGTGAGACAGCAGCTGCTGTAAAACTGGTTTTTACTTTTATTCCAAAACAACACAAAATAAGTTGTTTTTTACTTGTTCACATGTTAAACTTTCTTTAGCATCTTAGATTAGCGATTGCTAGCGTCTTTAAAACCACCTGATCATCACCTGTCCAAAAATAATGTCTGATTTAGAAGATTAAGCTACATTAAATATGAATTACCCCTTAAATATAAATATTCTAAATGTATATGTATATATTTTTTATTAAAAACAGAATTTACTATGCTCAACTTAGATGTATGGAAATAGATGGAACATGTCATAAGAGCACCAAAAATTTTATTTCCAAAATAAAATTAATTATAAACAAAGTTTTTTAATACAACACACAAAAACTGTATCTGTTTAATATTGAACATTCCTGGTCTTTCCTAGTTTTTAATTTTATAATCTAACTGGTAAAGCTACAGTTTAACAAAACAGAAAATAAAATAGGAACTAAAGACTATTTTTAAATTGTTTGACTAAATGAAGGAACTGCAATGCTTAGGGCTCTGCCTCTACAAAGCTCCATCCAAAGGCTCCTGGTACATGAAGTACTACTGCCCTACCAGGGCCTTCTTCTGGGGTAACGGCACCACAAATCTACCCTGGTTCCTGCTGAGCCTCATTAATACTGAAAATGACAAACCTTGACTTCTCCCCCCAGTAACAAGGTCTACACTGAAGACTGAAGTAATGCTGAGGTTTGCTGCTTTTATTGATTCGAAAAAGATTCAAATTCTGAGTTTCCAACCAGTTGGGTCATCAGTGAGACCTGGAAAATGTGAAAACCATTTCAGATCCCAGGAAAAACTCTTGGTGCATTTCTTCATTTTGGCTTTCAGGCAGCATTCAAGCTATCAGGATCTGACTGGATCTGTTACTTATTTCTGTCTGAACACTTGGAGCAGAGGTGGTGAGCGCGTGATGCTTTGAAGGCAAATACTGTGTGCTTACTTCTGTCTCCATTTTGTTAGTTTAGCACAAAGCAAACAGAGCAGCACCCAGTCCGGCCTAAACCTAGCAACTGTTTGCGGAGCTGCATTTTCCATCAGCATGAATTAAAGCTTATTGATTTCCTTTGTAAGCTTTGAGGCTAATAACAGCTTAGGAAGGCTCCATCGTCTACAGCATATCGAGCCCTTTTACCTTGAACTTTTTTCTGTTTTATCTGGAAGGCTCCCTGATAAGATGAGGTCAGGTTAAAGGTGGCCTGCCAAGAAAAACTGCTTGTCATACTTTATCAAACCATAAATATCTATATTTATCCAGAATTAAACAGGCTGAAAAACATGTAATGCCATTTAAATCATTTACATACCTTATTGAATATTCAATTTAAATGTAATTTAAACTTTCACTATTAACACATCAGAGCAGCAATAATATGAAAGCTTGTAAACATTCCTGTTCCCTGTTTGATCTGGTTAAGCTGTGCCCACGGCTGGACTGAAATCCTTATTATAAACTAAATCAGATTGTCAGGAATTATTCAGACAGTCCTGGGGTTTCTGCATCGATTATCTCAACATCTGGCAGTTCACCAGATGCTGTATTAGATTTTTGCTGCTGGAATGTCTAAACATTATCCTCCAGACGTCCTAAGCTCCTGGGACGCGGTTTGCTATCCGCCTCTTGTATGTTGGTGTATTGAAAAACATGTTACATTGTTCTAAATGTGAGGAATCACATGTCAGGACATCAAGGCCTGTCATCACTTTGATGTGGCCCCAAAAGCACAGTTTGTGTACGTTAAGATGATGGGGATAGATTTCAAAATGTTCTGCTGTGTCATTACTGGATGTTATTTTTGCCATGACATCATTGTGTTATTTTATTTTGCGTCCATATATAAGGATCAATTGACCATCTAGGGATGAAATACCAATGCTGGTGCCCCCAAGTAGTCAAATAATTATTAGCTGAATTAATCATAAAGTAGGCCTAGCAGCCATCACTTAGACCCCAAATGAATATTTTACATACAGAGGTGAGTAAATCATCCTCAGAGCAGACAGTGTTCGCAGAACTTAGGATAAGATTAAAAATGTTATCGGATCATTGCTGCAACGTTTGAATGGCACTTGCATTAAATCTATAGCAGTGGCAAATGTAGGTATTAGGTGTCTTGTCTTCGAGCAGATTAACATGCTGTGGTTGGGCAGGACATTGTGTTTTACAAATAAAAGATAAACCCAGATCATCCGATCATTGTTGAGCTGCAGCTGCCCTGAAAAACAGGATGGAACTGTGCTGCAGGGGCCAGAACATATTGTGAAACATCTTCATGTGACCGAAAGACACAGTGAGCACAAGATGGTGTCAGATGTCTACTGTGGAAAAGCACAATTGGTTTTAATGGTTTCTCTGTGATGCAGTGGTTGTGCTGGTGCTGAGGAGCTTCCTGCTTATACCCTGTCTGCAATCAGTCTGAAGTCACGTTGTTATGGTGCTGTGAGACCATAGCTGGACCTTCTTTTTTTAGATTGCTTGTCTTTCCTTTGACGTGTTCAGAGTTCAGTTGGATCACACTTCGTTCCTCTCAGAACTCTGTGTGATGAATAGAATAAGATAGAATAAAATTTATGGGGGGTTGTCCTGCTTTGGGGACATTTCTATAAAACTTTGACAGTATTCATAGAAATGATTGGCCATCAGCACTAATACTTTTACTTTAGTGGCAGTTCTTCACTAAGTGAATCCCTCTTCTTGTCATGCACAAACAGAATAGGTTTTCTGTGATCATCTTGACATTGATCTCTTAAAGAAATCATATTGTTTCCCAGGTGTAACAAAACACATGTTTTACATTTGTATACAGTGTAGAATATTTCAGACCAGATTTGACCAGACTACACTTTCACACTTGTCTCAATCTAAAGTGCTCCTGTGACCAAGAGAGCTTTAATTAAATCCATTTAAAATGATCTTTTTTTGTATTTTTACAAACAAAATCTCAGTAATCTGCTTGATGGTCTCAGGACAAAGATGTCTGTCTCTTTAGATGAAAACAATATTCCTTATAGTTCTTACTTTTAACACGAACACACAACATCACATTACACTACTCTACAAATTGTATGTCATTACGTACTTGATGCTTACACCACAATTACCTGCTGTATTGTGGTGTTAGTCTATGTAATTGATTAAATATGATTTAAAGTTGTTGCATGCTCTCAAGTGGAAAAAAGTGCTTCAATTTTTGAAATCCAAATGAGGAGAGCTTTTAGGAGATTCCTCAGCTCCACATTAATCAGCTTTAGGCCTGATTATCAGACTAGGAGGGAGGGAAAATAGTAGAAACAAGCACATGTTGATATCATTTGATCCTTCAGGCTGCAGCTTGTTTATTTTTTTTGTCTGTAGAAGACATGCAAGGGATCGGTGGGCTCTGAACAGAGAGTGTGTTTGTGTGTGTGTGTGTGTGTGTGTGTGCGTGCGTGCGTGCGTGCGTGTGTGTGCGTGCGCCTTTTCTAATCTCTTGAAGCAGAAAATGACGAGAGGATCATAAAAATTGTTACAAGCAGTAACAATGGCTGCCACTTCATGCTGGAAAATGGGAAACAAAATGTGCCCTGAATTTAGACTGGCAGGCAGGCTTGACCACACCACATATATAGAGAAGGAAGAACAATGGCACATTCTGTTGTCAGATGATAATATTGTTTAACAGCTACTGCAATTATATCATTCATGCTGTTATATGCTCACTTTGGGCTGTGGCTTTTCAGTTCTTTAAGGGACAGTTTTAACACATAGAATAACACAAATGACTCTGCTTTTAATTGTTTGCTACAACAAACGTTATTCCCTCTTTGCTCACCAACAGCTTCTGAAAAAAAAGAATTTGTGCAGATTTTTCAGGCCAGAGCCATTGAGTCCCAGCTGTGACTGTCTCTAACCTGATGTGCGTTCAGGATGAAGCGATCCTAGCTGTCTGTTTTGCTCTCCTGACAGACCCACCAGCAGCTGTACAGGTCCTTCTCAAAATATTAGCATATTGTGATAAAGTTCATTATTTTCCATAATGTCATGATGAAAATTTAACATTCATATATTTTAGATTCATTGCACACTAACTGAAATATTTCAGGTCTTTTATTGTCTTAATACGGATGATTTTGGCATACAGCTCATGAAAACCCAAAATTCTTATCTCACAAAATTAGCATATCATTAAAAGGGTCTCTAAACGAGCTATGAACCTAATCATCTGAATCAACGAGTTAACTCTAAACACCTGCAAAAGATTCCTGAGGCCTTTAAAACTCCCAGCCTGGTTCATCACTCAAAACCCCAATCATGGGTAAGACTGCCGACCTGACTGCTGTCCAGAAGGCCACTATTGACACCCTCAAGCAAGAGGGTAAGACACAGAAAGAAATTTCTGAACGAATAGGCTGTTCCCAGAGTGCTGTATCAAGGCACCTCAGTGGGAAGTCTGTGGGAAGGAAAAAGTGTGGAAGAAAACGCTGCACAACGAGAAGAGGTGACCGGACCCTGAGGAAGATTGTGGAGAAGGGCCGATTCCAGACCTTGGGGGACCTGAGGAAGCAGTGGACTGAGTCTGGAGTAGAAACATCCAGAGCCACCGTGCACAGGCGTGTGCAGGAAATGGGCTACAGGTGCCGCATTCCCCAGGTCAAGCCACTTTTGAACCAGAAACAGCGGCAGAAGTGCCTGACCTGGGCTACAGAGAAGCAGCACTGGACTGTTGCTCAGTGGTCCAAAGTACTTTTTTCGGATGAAAGCAAATTCTGCATGTCATTCAGAAATCAAGGTGCCAGAGTCTGGAGGAAGACTGGGGAGAAGGAAATGCCAAAATGCCAGAAGTCCAGTGTCAAGTACCCAGTCAGTGATGGTCCGGGGTGCCGTGTCAGCTGCTGGTGTTGGTCCACTGTGTTTTATCAAGGGCAGGGTCAATGCAGCTAGCTATCAGGAGATTTTGGAGCACTTCATGCTTCCATCTGCTGAAAAGCTTTATGGAGATGAAGATTTCTTTTTTCAGCACGACCTGGCACCTGCTCACAGTGCCAAAACCACTGGTAAATGGTTTACTGACCATGGTATCACTGTGCTCAATTGGCCTGCCAACTCTCCTGACCTGAACCCCATAGAGAATCTGTGGGATATTGTGAAGTGAACGTTGAGAGACTCAAGACCCAACACTCTGGATGAGCTAAAGGCCGCTATCGAAGCATCCTGGGCCTCCATAAGACCTCAGCAGTACCACAGGCTGATTGCCTCCATGCCACGCCGCATTGAAGCAGTCATTTCTGCAAAAGGATTCCCGACCAAGTATTGAGTGCATAACTGTACATGATTATTTGAAGGTTGACGTTTTTTGTATTAAAAACACTTTTCTTTTATTGGACGGATGAAATATGCTAATTTTGTGAGATAGGAATTTTGGGTTTTCATGAGCTGTATGCCAAAATCATCCGTATTAAGACAATAAAAGACCTGAAATATTTCAGTTAGTGTGCAATGCATCTAAAATATATGAATGTTATATTTTCATCATGACATTATGGAAAATAATGAACTTTATCACAATATGCTAATATTTTGAGAAGGACCTGTATGTGAATGGTGCCTGGACCTGTGGGTCAGTCACAAACAAACTTGTATGACTGACCTTTCAGATGCCAGGAAGAGGACTGGATCTCAGCACAGTCACAGACATGTTGCTGCCATCTAGTGGAGGAATTCCACCATTGCCTGCCAGTTTGACCTAATAAAATGAGTGACATCAAAGATTTAACAGTCTGTTTTATTCAGGAGCCTGAGCTGGAAAACTCACAACTATATTACAGAATGTAACTGGGATTTAGATTTACTGTGTGAAAATATTCCTTTGTAATGGATGAAGTGGTGTTTGAAGTGTGCTTTTGTATTTTTCAGGGGAGCTGCTAAGCCAGCCACGGCCCGACGGTCTGACTGAGATTATCTGTCCAAAAAACGGCTCGGAGAGGGTCGACGTGGCCCTGGTTTACCCCCCAACTCCCACAGCCACGAGCCCCAAGTGACACCACCACAACCTCCCCACCCCAACTGCAACTCTCACGCCCTGCCTACACAATGGCATACCTGACCCAGCTTGTCAAACCCTGTCACAGAGACACCTCCTCCCACACCTTTTCTGCTGTCCACCATCACCATCAGCGCAGCTGGTTGAGCAAACACAGAGGAACTCACAGCACATTCAGGTACCATAAACATTTCTCCCATTTTTTTTTATCAAGGAAATGTCTGATGTTCTGTTACCTGCATAATTCTGCCTGGATATCTGACTACTCTTCCTTTCAGAAATAACATGGTTTATTTAAAACTATAAGGTCATAAGTCAATGCTACTTTTAAATTTTTTTGTTATAGATCCAAACTGTCATATGAGATGGTCAACACAATCCTGGAGCATTAAATCCTAGAGTGTTAAAGGCAGAACTGTTTTGACCTTTACAGTCTTTAGTGAAGCCAGTTTAACATCAGCATTAACCAACCAAAAGGAAGGTCCTACTCCAAAGTCAAAACCCCTAAGCTTAACTGAAATCTGCAGCTGCCCACATGGACAAACCAGATGTCTTCCAGTGAAACGTTTTATAACCAGACAAAACAAAGATTGAGCTGTTTGGCCACAATGACAAGATATATTTATGGAGAAGTCAAGAGGAAGCTTTCAAACCTAACCCATGGTACCAGTTATTAAACATGGTGGTGATACCATTATGCTGATGGTTTATTTTGTTGCCAGTGATCCTGGTTAAACAAAGTGGGTGGAAAAGATGAAAACGAACGATCGCTTCTCAGTTCTTTCACTTTACATCAAATCAACAGCTGGATAAATGAATCCTGGGAATAACTGTTCCAACAAGACATTAATCCAAACTGGTGTTGGAATAAATGAAGGAGGCTTAGATTAAACCTCTGGATTGGCTTCTTTGACTGTGTTTAAGAGCTGGGTCTGTCCCAGTCTGTGCCAATTTAAATCAACTTCACCAATTCTAGTAGGACTAATTAAATATCCGGCCAGAACAATACCAGAAGCTTTTTGATGCTTACAGAAAGTGTTTGGTTTCTCTGGACTTTCCCACAGACATTTAACCAAATATTAGTTGGGGTTAGAAGTGTGTAGTTGTGCCTGTATAAATAATTTATCCACAATAAATTCAAGCTTGTGCACCCAAATCTTGATTTTGGAAATGATTTTTGTTGTGTAGTTATCCCACCCTGTAGGGAGAATGGTTCAAATAAATCATTAAAAGCCGCAATCTATTGTAACATTCATGCCAGTAATGAGTGTAAGTTGGGCCCCTCTGCTCTGCATGCCTGACAGTGGCACAATTCCACCTTATCAGCCAGTGCTTTGAATGCTGTCTAATATGTTTATGAGGCATATTCTGTGCCTGTTGACCTTTACTCAATGTTTTGACTCTATCAGACTCTTGCAAATGGATTGACTGACATGCCCATAGCTTGTCTACATGTGGACCACATTTTGCCCAAACTATAACACTGCTTCTGGGTGCTTTGCTTTGTCTCTGGGGATGTATATTGAAAACTTGTAAAGAAAAAGTTAGAATCTTAAATGTTCCAGATATTCTTCCAACTCTTAAACCTTTCCTTAGAATTGAAGTTTCATCTATAAAGGTTAGAATGGAATGGAGAGATGTACCAGATACACTATGATTCATGTTTTCATGAAGCTGCTTAATGTGGTGTTTCTGTTTTTACCTGAATGTGATTGTGTGTTGTAGGTGTGTGGGTCAGATGTCTCTTGGCGTCACCTCAGTGCAGACGGAGGAGCTTTTCAGCAGCAACACGTCACTTTTCTGTAGCACCTGACGTCCTAACACTGCTTCCCAAGTTTCTATGTTGACTCTAAGATGAAACAGTTTATTCTCTGTCAACCTGAATCAAAGTCCAAAACTCATGTTGCATTTATTTGGTCTTTTATCAACAAACAGCCGTTTTCTAGAGAAACTTGTGAAGCAGAGAGGCTGCTTTCTGCTTCCTGAATGAGAACATACAGTGAGGACCTCCTGAGCAGGGTGTTGAACGGCTCCCATCCCAAAGCTGCAGACCTGTGGGGCAGCATGAAGAAGACCCGTAGCAATGTGTCTTGCTCATACATGTTGCTATTCAGTGCAGACCACAAGTCACAATGACCACAGACATGTTAGTAAGGTTGGGACAGAATGTAACTGCAGATGACAAGCCAGCAGGTAGAGCCAAAGATCAAAGAGGGCTCATTTTAATATGAAGGAAGCAGCACCTCTGCAAGATGAATGTGAGAATATTAAACATGTAGTTCTAATTCTTTGAAACAGCTGGTCTGTTTTCAGTTGGCTGGATGTTTTTATCACTTCATGTAAGTTCTCACATAAATCAAACCAACTGCTTAGCAGGCTTTAGGGTATATCTGTAAAAGCACAGTTTCTTTGACCATCAGACAGTCCACTCAACCTGAGAACAACACAGCACCAGCAATGGTAACCCTAACCCTGGAGTGTGGAAATGGGGTCACAGCAAACATAATAAAAAGATTCTGCAAAGGTGCCTCCTTGTTTCAGTTGGAACTGCTCACACAGAAAAGATTTTATAGGAACTTTCCCAGCGTTGTTGCTTTGTGGATGTTCATGTTTTTCTCCACATGCAGAGCTCATGTGAGTCTGGTAGTTTCACGCTGGGATTAGTGTAGAATTTCTTCCATTTGGAGCTAATGGACAGCTTGTCCGAGACGACAATGCTGTGGGATTGGCTCCACATCACCAACTCCAGTCATAACGTCCATTTAAATTCAGGATTTATTAATGATTGATAATAAAAGAAAGTTAGATTTTTATCCTAAAGTGGTTCAAAGAAATTTAGAAATGCGTCATAATAAATTAGAATATTGTTGAAACGTTTAGTTATTTCAGTAACTCCATCACTTTATATAGATTATTTCCACACAGAATAATGATTTCATGCCTATACTTCTGTATCTGTTAATTATTAGGATTTTCTGATAATGAAAACATGACATTTAAGTTTAGAATATTACATGAGAGCACAAAAAACATTTTTATTACAGAAATGTGGGCTTAATAAAAATGATGTTTAATACCTGCTTAAAAGTTCATTCCAAAAGGTTAAATCTGACAAACAAACCTCAGCAGCACAGATTCTAATTTACTGTGATGTACCTGTAGATACCTGTTGTCTGCTAGAATTCATCCAAGCTCTGGAAATGGGTTTTTACTACACAAAGAAATATTCTGCAGAATGGGACAGACCAAATTTTATCAGACATAAGAAATAAAAAGGAAATCTAACATTCCAGAGCTGGAACAGTTTCTTGAACACACAGCTCATCTGAGCCTTGTGGTCTGCACTCCTTCGGACTCTGAATGACCACTGGTGGTACTTTGTGACAACAAACTGCTGCTCTAGATATCAGCTTTTCCTGCACACATTGTTCAACATGCCGCAAGTTATCGGGGCTGAGTGTTCAGATACTTTTCTCCACTGCCACCTCTGACTGAACAACCCAGAACAATGACTGTGTATTGTGAAAGGATGAACCCTGGTTGTTTCCTCACTCTAAAGACCTTTTCTGCAGGATCAAACTAAAGTCTGTTTTCTTTCTTGTAAATAATATCCTTATTTTTTTACGTAGACACAACGTGTCGAGCTGTGGCATATTTACAGTGCAATGCTGTGCATGACTTGATGGGAGTGCACACAGGGTTTTATATGTAACTGGTTTCAACATGAATACCAAATAAATCAATAACTGGCTTTAACATGTGCTGCACAGTGTTGTTCTTTATTTTATTTACACAGAATAGGTATTATTTCTACTTTTTCCTAATGCATTCTCAAAATGTACAGAGTGGTTCATAGCTCTTGAACCTGTTCACATGTAATCATACCACCAACACAAAATTGACTATTTTATTGGGATTTTAGGTCATTGACCAACACAAGCAGATCATATTTCTAAAGTGGACATATTGTTCCCAATCTATTTACAAATAAAAATGGAAAAAGTGTGGCGTACATCTGTAGACAGCACCTGTGAATAGAAGTACCTTTCGCTGTAACAGCTCCAAGCCTTCTGGAGTATGTCTGCTTAATTTGTACATCTAGAGACTAAACATTTTGTCCATCCTTCTGGCAAAATAGCTCAAGCTCATTCAGAGTGGATGGAGAACATCTGTGAACATCACTTTTCAAGTCTTGCCACAGATTCACAAATAAAACATTTTTTTTATCTCACATCACAATTATGCTCTATGCCTCTGTGTGTCTGTCACATAAAATCCTAATAAAATATGTTCTTGTGAAATGTGAAAAAGTTCATCCAGTTTGGACAGTCACCACAAGGCACCACATACCTCTGGTATATCTTAATCACACTTCCACGTGGTAATGGTGGTGACCAGGTGATGCAACAGGACAATGATATATTTTAAATACTATTTTAAAACACATTCTCCTCTAACAAACAATACAACCTCCAGTGAAACATGGACAGTGACAAACTACTACAACATAAAATCACTTCTTCTGCAACACTTTGACGATACTCTGAACTGAGGACCCGACGCCTCTGTGCTGGTAAAGTCTCACTGCTTTGTTTACCCATGGAATGGAGAGAATGTGAAGGATAAAGAGGAGTCACAATATTATTGATGATGATGAAAAAAATATTCATATTACTAACAGGAATACTTATTACCTGATGTTTTGTATGTCCTGTTCAAACTGCTGGATGGTCCCTTTGATGTGGACGGTCAATGTTCTTCTGGAGCTTGGCATAGAGGAGGTCCACATGTGGCATTATGTGGTGAAAAATTTCCAGAAAGAACTTAAAGTCCTTATGTTTCAGCAGCATGCCTGATGCTCCTGCCTCCCTGATGGTACTGGGGTCAAAGTCGTCTGAGTCACAACAACACTGAATGAGATCCTCTCTGTCCTCTCTGTGAACCTGTCTGTGCTCAAACATAATGTTGACTGAAAGTTCAATCTGACATGACTGGATGTTTCAGGTCTATGGGCCACCGTTTTATTAAGAACGGCTGTACACTCAGGTGATCTAGAAATAAAGCGGGCAAATCCACCAGGGTCAGAAAAGAAATTCTCACCTTGGAAATGTAAGAGGTGACTTGTGCATTGGGTATAGTGTTCAATCCTAAACCACCTGCAGTGGGACCCTTCATCACACTGACTCTATCATACACCTGGCAGATTAGCTTACTGATCTGATCCACAGGAATGATGGCAGAAAGATGCTCTGTTAACGCAGTTGCAACAGACTGACTCAGCCGATCACCGCAGAGGAATAAACTCTTTCCTGCACATGATGTTTGACATCAATGTGGCGTAGTACAAGCACATGTTGAGACTGTGTTAAAATATCCTAAAACACTCTTTTGATCTTCTTTGATTATTTGCTCCCTTGCTACAGACAACACGCAGACCAAGCGCTTATTTTGTTCTAATTTTGAAGTATCTTTAAAAACAGTGGCAGTCTCAAGGTGCTCTTTCTCCATTGTGAGATCAATAAAGTCTATCTTATCTGTCAAAGCTCTATCCAGAGAGGTAACACAATCCACCAACCCACTAACAGAGCTCTAACCTTCATCATGACCATATAAAGACAACTCTAAGGCCCCACAAAATTTCACACAGTCTACTATTCTGGACAATATGTGAAGATTCTTTGCTATCTCTTTGTTGTGCCTTCTAATACCAGCTCTATAGCCCTCATCTAATGGTTCAGTAATGCTAACTCTGCCCAAAATGTTTAGCAGCATGGCTGTGGTTACTTCATTGCTGTTTGCATTTTTTCAGAGAGATGTTCAAGGAGATATTCATTTGTTTATTTACTAGGTCAACAAATTTAGAAAGAGCCAGAAACAATCATAGGTCAAAGAGAGTCAATGAATTCTAAGAGATCATCAGTATGTGTCTGTTTCCACAGTAGCAGAAAGGCCCATAGATAGTGTCCGATCAAACTGAACCAGTTGTGTTTTATTCCCTTCGCTAATGTTGTGTTTATGTTGTTCCGACCCATCTGGTCACTGCCTTCTGGAAATGAGAACAGGAAGGAGAAACAGAAGAGAAGAGACATTTTTAACGACAGTAAGATTGAACACACTGAACTCAACAATAAACTATTTAGAATACGTCGACATGATACAGGAAACTGTCGACAGTGTGGTGAGAGTGAGACAATACATGAAGTACTGGTATGTCAGAGGCATGTTGTATGATGGATGAATTTAGAAAGATTAAAGAAACATTTAATGCAAGAAATACAAATTCTAGTTCTTCAGGAAAACAAAACTTAGAAAGATATGATTATGAACAGTAAATACACAAAATAAATTGATATTTTGCCCCACACGCCATACCAATTGTTGGCAGTAATGCACACCATATGATTTTTACCAACTGCCAAACACACCCAATAAGAAGAAGCAGAAGAAGCAGAAGAAGAAAAATAGAAGAAGAAGCAGATCCCTGCCTTCTTTTTTTTTAAATATTGCTTTATTCACATCAATACACATAACAATACAATACTGTTACTGCTTAAGACAGGCAAAAAAAAATATCTCCAAAATATATAAATGAACAGTACAAAAAGTAAGTAAAATACGAAAGTAAAGAACACATCTTAAACAAATATCTTTTGCTAAATAAGGTTTCAATGCCTTTTGGTTTTCCAGGCCTTGAATATTGATGCTGTATTAGTATAACTCCTGTTAAAAATGTGTTTAACTTGATTTGGAATCAGATCATCTTTTATGAATGTGGAATTTGCCAAAGAAAAACAGAATTTGTACAAAAAAAGGATTTTCCATTTGTCTTCAAAACAAGGAAACATGTTCTTCTCTTGCAGTCTGTCCCATTTTTTTGACATAATGTAATACATTCAACCAAGACATTTTTGTGTATAGGCAGTAATAAAACAAATGTGATATACATTTCTCATCTATACCACACAAACTGCAGGAGTATTCAATGCTCATTTTAAATCCTTCTAATGTTTTTTGTTGGGTATATTGTGTGGATGAATGTCCAAGGTATGTATTTGATTTTATTTGTAAAGAAAACTGTATTCCCAATTAGCCACATTTTTTATCACCATAAATCGATGTCCAGCCAAACGTAACTCAAGGAACAGGCATATGTACTATAAGATTTCTAATGAATATTTTTGAACATGTGTGTTTTGTGATGTTAATATCTCTATCACCAGGATCAGTCGTGTGAAGCTCAGTTACAGAGCTTTTATTTTAAAAACCTGTAATACATTTCTTGGAACAGAATTAAAGATCACATGATATTCTTTTTGTGTTAGAGGTATGCCAAGTTTAGAAATTAATACATAATATATTAATGACTCTTTCTGTATGGAGTTTGCATATTATCCTCGTGCATGCGTGGGTTCTCTCTAGGTACTCCGGCCAAAAACATGACTGTTAGGTTAATTGGTCTCTAAATTATCCTTAGGTTTGAATGTGTGTATGTATGTGTCTCTGTGTTGCCCTGTGATGAACAGGTGACCTGTCCAGGGTGTCCTCTGCCTCTTGCCCGTACACCACTTGAGATAGGCAGCAGCTCCCCCCGTGACCTTGTACAGATGGGTGGATAGGTGGATATATTAATAACTGTCCATCATTCCTCATGAGCTGTGAAAGTAAATAATTGTTTGTTATATGACTATTTGTTTTTATATTGAATAGTTTGGTTATTTCAAATGTAATAGTTTGGTGGTGAAACATTATGCTCCTACATGCTGCATATGCGATTTCCATGCCAGCAGAGCTTGTTTATGAAAATTTGCTAATTTTACCAGTAACTTCTGAGATTTTAATAAGAGATGAACTCCTCCAACTGAATTAGATATACATTTTGGGAAATCATTCCAAATAGTATCTATCTCTTAATTGATTTTGTCAGCCATTTAATGTGAAAAGTATTTTTTAACATGTAAAAGCTTAGGACCTCCAAACCTTCATTTTGTATTGTGTTTTCTTAGAAAATGACATTTATTTCTCTACATGAAGGTGAAGAAGATTTTAGCCAGTTTTTGCAAGTTTTAATGGGCATTCCCAATAATAGGGACACATAGACAGCTCAACGTACTATTGGATCAAAATTTAAATTATTGCAAGATTTTTCATGCTTTTTACTGATATGCCTAAGTATGTTACTGTATTTCTTTTACTGGGGTACCATGTATCTCTGACAGGTCACATTCTTTAAAAGGCAACAGCACAGATTTATTTTGATTCATTTTTAGACCCGATGTTCTAGAGAACATCTTTACACATTTTACAGCTTTGGCTACCTCATGTTTATTAGACAAAATAATAATTGCATCATCTGCTAGCTTGGATACTTTATATTCTCTGTCACCAGCCATAATACCTTGAAATAAACTTTTTTTTTATGAGTATAACCATTATATGTGCAACAAAAATGAACAGGAAAGGGCTAAGAGGACTTAAACCATAACTAATGTCTAATCTTGGAGTTGTTTTGTAGAGCAGTCCGACAGAGCTGTTCTAACCTTTATAAAGAGTTTGGACCGCTCTCAGAAACCAGTTCCCAAAATAAATATATTGGAAAGTTTTAAACATAAATAAATGACTTATCGATTTAAATGATTTATAAGAGTTAATGAATAGAATAAAACTAATGTCTAAAATATATTTATTATAGTCAATCATGTCCAAAATCTGTTGAATATTATTGCATATGTTTCTATCAGGCATAAAACCTGATTGTTCCTCAGTGATATCATTTATGCCTTATTATAACCATTTAACAAAGATCAGAGCAAAAATGTTTGAGTCACTATTAAATAAACATATTGTCTCAAAATTTTACTTTATTGATCTTTTTTTGTTTTGCGACAATTTTAATAAGACTTTGACAAAGAGTTGGTGGTAATTCCCTGTTGTTTATGGCCTCTTTAAATACAGCAACTAATATTGGAATCAAGTCTTATCAAAGGTTTTTAAAGAGAATTAATGCATTTCCGAACCTCTGCTACGCTAACTTTCTGAGGACAAACTTTGTAAAACCTTAATTACCTCTAATGTCCTTTTCCATTCATTTAATGTTGTCTATTGCTTCTGATAGAAATCAGACAGTTGTTTGAAAATAAGCTTTTAGTCTTCACATATTTAGTTACTGATGTTACATTTATACAGAAAAAAACAATTTAACATTTTTTTTATTTTTTTATTAAAATAACACCTCACTCACACTTACCCCCTTGTTCTACCGATTTCATTCTGAAATCACTGCCTCCTCCTGACCAGCAGGGAGCGGTAAACGTAGAGGAAGCAGAAGAAGAGGAGTACAGGCTGCGGAACTTCCTCTTCCCACTGCGGCCTCAGAGGTAAGGACCGAAGTTGTTCGTTCAAGTACTACAATCTATGTTCAATCGCTTCTAAATCTTCTCCATCCTACCCTTTAAGCAGATGCGTTTTATGCTTAGAGAATAGACAGCTACGTTTGTGTTGTATGTCGGTGTTTGAATGCGTAGATGGTGGATTTTATGTTAAAAAGTGTGAGGAAGCCGGGTTAGGTCGCTACCGCCGCTCTCCGCCATGTTGGCTGCATGTGTTAATAGAACCATAATAGGCTGTGTATACGGATTATTGGCAGCAGAGTTCTCTTTTTATTGAGGTACTACTAGATTATTTATTTTTCGGTGATTTAGTTTTTTTGTTACCTGTTTTACAGAAACTGAATAGTTAGCTAACAGCAGCCTGTAGTTCTGCTGGGCTAAAGGAGGGGGCTCAATGAAAACCTGACCATGTTTGTGTTGTTGCAGGTGTCTGAAAATGGTCCGCTACTCTCTTGACCCAGAGAACCCCACCAAATGTGAGTAAAGCCTGCAGCTGGTTCTGGAGCTTGGTTCGGTGGCTGTGATGACTCTTAGGACACCTTTGAGTTAGCCGTGAAAATAACTTGATGTAAAAACCTGAGCTACAGAGTAAAGAGGCAGTCAGTGTCCAGTTGGCTGCTGCTTTGTCATTTTTGTTCTGGTTTTTTTTTCAGCATGCAAGGCGAGGGGCTCCAACCTCCGGGTTCACTTCAAGGTAAGCTGCTCTGCTGTTGGACCAGACAGTCCTGAAGCTTTCTGCTTCTAGGACTTTCAGACACCTTCCTTTTACTCCATGTATCTGTAGAATTAGGAGATCATTGCTGCTGAGGCAAATGTTATTCATTTCTATGTATATAACTTTGTTTTAATATTTTACAGACGGCACAAAAATAAGATTTTATAGAGAGTTTGTCAGAATCTGTCGAATATGAGGTTGACCTGTTAAGGTTGCTATAGTGAAGGGAAAGTCAACATCAGTTGTTGAATGCTCTGGTTCTACAGGTTGGTTACTGATTTCAAGTTATTATAAAGTTCTGGTTTCAAACTGATCAAATTTTTCCTGACTTTACCATCACCTCCCTAGTTCTGATATTAGCAGCTGCTTTTCTGTTTGAAATAAAGGCAGTGAGATCATGTTAAACAGTTTTACTTGGTTAGATCATGAGAAGCTCGCAGGGCACAAGCACCGTCGCCGCCTTGGAGGCGTTTGGGTTTGTAAGAGAGGTTTGTTGATGAAACCAACAAGCTTAATTAAACCTGTTAACTTATCAACTATGTTGATCTGAATTTTCCATCCATTAATTGTTTTTGGTGATGGTCTGGTGTTTGCACAAACAAGGGAATGAATGTCCAGATGTGTCAGTTTTAAAACACTAAATTTAATTGTAGATTTTCTGCTTTCTCCATGGTTTAGTTTGCACCTTCATCTGAAACTCGTGTTTTATGTCCATCTTAATGTTGTTTTATTATAATAGGAATAATGAAGATGTTTAAACTTAGAGCACCATGTTGAGTTACCTGGAGAAAAGGTTAAATGAGGCAGTGTAGAGGAGTCAGTTCTGCAGTCTTATTCTAGAACCGGATCAGGTCTAGTTTGTAAAGTTCCAGTTCAGAGTTGCAGACAAACGCAGGTCTGAATCAAGGAACCCATCTGAAAGTTTGGACAGATTGTTGGACTTTACAAGGTTGAGATTTGTTTAATTTCCTCTGATTTCTCTCTGGTCTCTTGGTAAAACAGCTTTAAATTCAACTATTATTCATTTTTCCTTGAACAGAACACCCGTGAGACAGCCCAGGCCATCAAGGGCATGCACATCCGCAAAGCTAACAAGTACCTGAGGGACGTCATCGTCAAGCACCAGTGTGTCCCCTTCCGTCGCTACAATGGTGGTGTTGGACGCTGTGCTCAGGTTAGAATCAGAACCAACACTTAGAGATGAGTTGAGGGCTGCCCTGATGACTATCTTAGGACACCTTTGGATTAATGATGAAACCAAACTCTTAGTCTGAGCAGCATTAGGGTAAATTCTCAGACTAAATGAAAGGATGCGGCTCTTCTAAACACTTTGTTGTTTACAGGCCAAACAGTTCGGCTGGACCCAGGGTCGCTGGCCCAAGAAAAGTGCAGAGTTCCTACTGCACATGCTCAAAAATGCAGAGAGCAATGCTGAGCTGAAGGTAACCATGACTTTAACACTTTGATTTGTGCATCACTTGATTAGAGACTGATGAATGATGATTTAGGAAACATTTTTAATGAGTACAAAATACAAGCATGTCTTCATCAGTACTGCCATGTAACATTTGTTCTTCCCAACACATTTCTGTAGTTACATTTGAAAACATTTCTCTTTGACATTTGTGTGCACATGTCTTGATTTAAGCTCCTTTGCTTTGCAGACAAAATATTTTATTGAAAAAAAAAAAGGTCAAAATGTCTAGTCTACAAAAAACCGTAGGAGTTACTGGTTTATTGAAGGGGCTTCTATTTAAGCCTGACCAGATCACCATGGTAACATATAGATGTATATGCTGAACTCATGATTTCTACTAAAGTTCTAGCAGTAGAATGAATGACATACAGTACCTTGTGAAAGAATTCGGCCCCCTTGAACTTTTCAACCTCTTGCCACATTTCAGGCTTAAAACATAAAGATATAAAATTCTAATTTTTTGTGAAGAATCAACAACAAGTGGGACACAATCATGAAGTGGAATGAAATTTATTGGATGTGTCAAACTTGTTTATCAAATAAAAAACTGAAAAGTGTGGCCTGCAATATTATTTGGCCCCCTTGCATTAATACTTTGTAGCGCCACCCTTTGCTACAATTATAGCTGCAAGTCGCTTGGCGTATGTCTCTATCAGTTTTCACATAAAGAGACTGAAATTCTTGCCCATTCTTTGCAAAACAGCTGGAGCTCAGTGAGGTTGGATGGAGAGCGTTCGTGAACAGTAGTCTTCAGCTCTTTCCATAGATTCTCGATTGGATTCAGGTCTGGACTTTGACTTGGCCATTCCAACACCTGGATACGTTTATTTGTGAACCATTCCATTGTAGATTTGGCTTTATGTTTTGGATCATTGTCTTGTTGGAAGATAAATCTCCGTCCCAGTCTCAGGTCTCTTGCAGACTCCAACAGGTTTTCTTCCAGAATGGTCCTGTATTTGGACCCATCCATCTTCCCATCAATTTTGACCATCTTCCCTGTCCCTGCTGACGAAAAGCAGGCCCAAACCATGATGCTGCTACCACCATGTTTGACAGTGGGGATGGTGTGTTCAGGGTGATGAGCTGTGTTGCTTTTACTCCAAACATATCGTTTTGCATTGTAGTCAAACAGTTGGATTTTGGTTTCTTCTGACCAGAGCACCTTCTTCCACATGTTTGGTGGGTCTCCCAGGTGGCTTGTGGCAAACTTTAAATGAGACCTTTTATGGATATCTTTGAGAAATGGCTTTCTTCTCGCCACTCTTCCATAAAGGCCAGATTTGTGCAGTGTACGACTGATTGTTGTCCTATGGACAGACTCTCCCACCTCAGCTGTAGATCTCTGCAGTTCATCCAGAGTGATCATGGACCTCTTGGCTGCATCTCTGATCAGTCTTCTCCTTGTTCGAGATGAAAGTTTAGAGGAACGGCCGGGTCTTGGTAGATTTGCAGTGGTCTGATACTCCTTCCATTTCAATATGATTGCTTGCACAGTTCTCCTTGGGATGTTTAAAGCTTGGGAAATTTTTTGTATCCAAATCCGCCTTTAAACTTCTCCACAACAGTATCTTGGACCTGCCTGGTGTGTTCCTTGGTCTTCATGATGCTCTCTGCGCTTTGAACAGAACCCTGAGACTATCACAGAGCAGGTGCATTTATACGGAGACTTGATTACACACAGGTAGATTCTATTTATCATCATCAGTCATTTGGGACAACATTGGATCATTCAGAGATCCTCACTGAACTTCTGGAGTGAGTTTGCTGCACTGAAAGTAAAGGGGCTGAATAATATTACACGCCACACTTTTCAAGTTTTTTATTTTTATTTTTTTAAAGTTTGACACATCCAATAAATTTATTCCACTTCACGATTGTGTCCCACTTGTTGTTGATTCTTCACAAAAAATTAGAATTTTATATCTTTATGTTTGAAGCCTGAAATGTGGCAAGAGGTTGAAAAGTTCAAGGGTGACGAATACTTTCAGAAGGTACTGCATTGTGTCGACAGTAATTGAATATAATTGACATGAAATGTAATTTGCGAAGAATTATAGAAAAAATAAGTGATGTGCTTAGGTATGTCATGACAAGTAGTACAGTGTTTAAATACTAAAACAAAACATTTTACTGACTAAATAAAGGTTAGATGATATAATACAAGGATTTCAACATTTATAAAAAGTCATTTATTAGTGGCCTTTATGAAGGGTAAACAGAATTTGAATTCCTGCACAGTTCAGAATTGAAACAAATACTTTTTCCAGATTCTGTTCATTAACCATAATTTACAATATCCTTTGTAAAAACATAACATTTATTTTATTAAGTTTGTGTTGGTCCCCTAGGTTCCTCAAAGTGGAACTAACCTCCTCATTAAACTGGTTTTGCTGGATAGGCTATGCCAGCATTTTTACTCTTCACCACTAGTGGTTAACTTGCCTGTCCCCTTATGAACAAATATGAATTTCCAGCACTTTGCTGCATCGGCAGCCAGTACTGTCTTATTTTAATTCTCCCCCTCTCTGCTCCTCCTTTCCTCTTTGGCTGTGACAATAAAGGAGAGGGTATCTGTCTTCAGTCTGGGAGCTTTAGCGAGGCAGATACCCGAGTGAGCCGCACGAACATCATGGATTGTTTATTTAACAAAATCAGACGACACCCAATCAGAGCCTTTGGTCCTGCCCCTTGGCGATAGCTGAGCGAGCCAGGACACCCTGGGTCTAAATCATTGGAGTCACATGGACCTTCTATTAATATATTAGTTTAGGAAATTCCAGCATCAAGGCTAGAAACTAACAAACTGTGATACAATAATCACATTGTAGCCCAGTAGGTATGTCTGTTAACACTGTAGTACACAGGTCACACACTGCTTATAAATTTATGTTTAGGGCGAGTACATATTTCTATGTATCTTAACATCTGCAATTTTCTTTAATTTGAGCCATATTTGATAAACATCAGATAAGAAATAAGGATGCTACGACCGTTGCACCTACAGATGCATGATCATCCAGCAATGGAACAGCGTGGTTTTGTTGACATGAATCAATGCATAGCAATGTCGTAACTAACTATTCAGGCTAATAGACAATGTCCAATCCAGTAATATTAGTCATACGCTTTCAAGAGTTTAGGGCAGAGAATCCAAGCCTGGTGTCGTTTATGGAGATGCTGATTGTATTTTCCAGCATTTGCTTTTTTAATGTCAGCTCCAAAGCAAAGGGTGAATACTTTGGCTAAAAACAAGCTGACACTGGAATGCCTGGAAGTTCCTGTTCCGACCCAGGCCAGTTTTCAGCTGGGCATACAGAACCGATGGTTTTCAAAACTCTGACTAGGAGTATTAAATGCTTACTGCTTAAGATGCAAAAATAACTTTAGACTCAACTTGGACTCCTGATCTGAGACCCGAGTGAGCCAGTGACGACTATAAAGTTGATTATAATAGGATGTTATTACCAGTCAGTTCATGTTAGCTTTAGCTTCACAATAAAGACTGCATTAATGTCTCTCTAATTGAACGCTGCATTAAATGACTTTGGATCATTTAGGAACCAAAATAAACATAAAATTCTCTTGCTGCTAACTGTAGCATCGGTGACACGTCTGGCTGGAAATATCAAAATAAAAGCACTTCCTGTTCCATACCTTTGGACATTTAACACTAATTTACTTGCTACATATTATCTCGTTAGTTGTGTTGTAATGTAGACCATATCTATATTAGAATTAGAAATTTTAAGTCTATTTTTTGTTTTACTTTGCTCTCATCAGTGTGCAGCACTTTAGTCGATGTTTTTGAAGAACAATAAAGTTGTATAGAATTATAAACACTAGTTTCAAATGTGTATTTAACAAAACTGGTTTTCCAAAATGATTACAAATTCTCCAGGTTCAGTATATAGTGGAGTGAGCAACATGAAGGTGGGATAAACAGCTGTTAACTTAACTCATTACAAAGACAAAATGGCAGAAATTCAACATTAACAAGCAGCAAACAACATAAACCCATAGGAATGGTCGGTGGTTCTTTAAGAACCTTGGTATTTCTGCTCAACCATCTGACCCATGCCTTACCTCCAGTCTGATTGTATGTAGTGTAGTCTGAGTCAGCAACTTTTGAGTTTCTGTCCCATCTGGGTTTAGGGTCTGGACGTGGACTCTCTAGTCATCGAACACATCCAGGTCAACAAGGCCCCCAAGATGAGGAGACGCACATACCGCGCCCACGGCCGTATCAACCCTTACATGAGCTCACCGTGCCACATCGAGATGATCCTGACTGAGAAGGAGCAGATCGTCCCCAAACCAGAGGAGGAGGTGGCCCAGAAGAAAAAGGTGCAGTACAGATGGGTAACGATGTGCCCAGACATGCAGCAGGATGTAGGTCGGGTTCCCACCGCTTGATTCAAAGTGGACTGATCCTGTTGTATGTCTGAGCCCACCGGCTCTTCAATGGTTGCCATGATGACTGCTTAGGACACCTTTGGATTCTCCATGAAAACAAACTGTTAGATTCTGAGCAACTAAACCGTACAGTTGTCATGATGTTACATCATGGACCCTTTAATAACTGGGAATCTCTGTCTGCAGGTTTCACAGAAGAAGCTGAAGAAGCAGAAGCTGATGGCACGCGAGTAAATTCGAATAAAAAGATGACCTGTTGTATCACTCTAAACTCTGGTTTCTTTATTCCACTCTGCACATGTCAAATTCCTTCAGGTTTCTTTATTTTAGGTGTTTCACTAAATAAGGCCTCAGGAAGATCATCTGCAGAGTTCAAAGGCTAAGTGCTGCGCTTGAGGCTTTTTATTCAGAAAAGATGTATTTACTCATAGATGCTTCCGGTTTCCATTGGCCACCATACAATGCAGGTTAGTTCACTGGTTAAAATGACTGAGATATTGATTAAACGTTTGAGTTTATTTTATTGAACTGGATAACCTTACTCAGCTTATGGCATTTAGTGGTAGGTTTCATCCTACTTAATGTTGGAATGAAATACTTCTGATAAAGTGGCGGTGCAGATGTTGTCATGAACATGAACTTCAGTGTTTAGATTTGAAACCTAGAGCAGAGAAGGTGGTCGTTTTCTTCAGGTTAATGAAAGCAACCAGGAATAAACTCTTTGGTAAGTCAGACTATAAGCATCACATTGAACAACTGAAGCTCCGATTACTGCGGAGGACAGACTGACGAAAAACTCGTGATTTGTTTTTAAAACCTGAGGTCTTTCACCTGATAAAGCTGCGTCATTTCCCCCTGGTTGGAGTGCTAATTTGGCTGCTGTTACACCAGGTGTCCGCACGGGGGCTCCAGTGGATCATACAGCTGGCGTTTTAAAGCGCAAACGCATCCAGTTGTCAAGATACGCTGGTACGTTACGTCATTAACTGAAATTATTCCAACTGGTTCAGATGCATTATTAAAAGAGGATTTTAACTAGTTCCCAGAAAGATCCATTTTACTATTTAATGTAGTACATCACAGTTAATGAGAAATGGAGGTTTTATCTGTCCAGCAGTAAGTGTTGGACGTATTCAGAACCTTCCTTGAAAAATGTTTTCACCACAATTTGTAGGAAGAGCAGAATACCACTGAGATTTAATATGGATATGTGACCATAAGTCGTAAAACCTGTATTTGACTAATGGATCAGTGCTGGCATTAATAAACACCAGATCCACTCACTTTTTTCAATGTTTTGACATTCTGGGCATACAGGGAAATTATTTTGTCCTTGCCAGGGTTGAAAATGTATACAAGAATGGATTATTTCCCACATGCAGAGCCAAAATAATGATGAGCAGCCATACAGATGCCCTCATGTCTAGAGTTCCTGGTTGATGCGGCGACGGTGAGGCGCCTGGATACTGTTGCTGAAAATAAGCCCACATTCCACCACCATGATTGAAATTTGAGCTGTTTGTGCTGTGCTTTATGGTCCAACATCTACGTTGGTATCATCTGATAACAGAACATTGTTCCAGGAGGCCTTTTATAGCATGGGGAAGCTGGTACAGGATGAATTTTCTGGCATGTCCACTCCTGGAATGATTGGCAGCTGTCCTAAATGATTTCCATAGGTTAGTAATCTCTCTCTCTCCATAATGATGTCTTCCATTTGTTTGGAAATTGCATTTAAACATTTCCAGATCCCCCCACCAACACACACACACACACACACACTCCAGTGCAGTCAGTCCCATGTAGATGTAGACACTGGTGAGGATCATTTGATGAAGGAATTTAATACGCATCACCTTTACACGTCATCCGTTTCCTAAATTCAGTCTGCAGAAACTGGTTGGGATTTTAAAGATAAGATTAATCAGAAAAGGATTGAATTTTGGATTTCTCAACTAAAGCAGCTAACCAGTTGTCAGCTGACTCACCAGCAGGAGAAATTCTTATTTTTAGTATAAATATTATCAGTAAAAATTGTTTTCTAGTGGTAGTGGTAATCATATTAGGATCATTAATAAATCATGCAGAATTTTACCTTTTACTCATAATTCCTGATATCTGACATTTAATTTAAGGAATATATTTTAATTTGTACAGTTTAAACTGCAAGAGACTCATTCAATAAATGTTCAACACTAGCTTAGATATAAAAAGCATTATAGGGAAAAATAAAGTAGCTCAATTTAATCCTTTTACTTGAGTGAAGATATTTTCTGAATAGATTATGTATTTACATAGAATCTTTCATTTGTTCGAATATTTGATCAAACATATTAAGAAATATTTACAGAAGTGGAACAAAAATCCTTTTACATTTTTATTAAATATAAAACTAGAAAAAAATAATAAAACTTAACTGTTTTTTTCAACATGATATTCTTTATGAAGAACTGACGGAATATTTCTTGCATCCATCTAATCAGACCTGTAAATGAAATGATAAAATGAATTTGAATATGAATTATAAATGTTTCTGTAAGATGAAAATGAAAGGTCCTGTCACAGTGAGGAGTAAAATAGTTACCTGATTACAAATGCAGACTGTTGTACTCTTCAGTAACCTAAAATATAAGAAAAGCTGGAGCTGCTGCGGGTTCATCTGGGCCTGGTTCTGCTGAAGGTCACTTCCTAAATTTAAGACAATTATTCCTTCGTTCTGCTTGCTCAGGATAAGAAACTGATGCAAAGTCAGTGACGTGATGCAATCAGCTGGACTTTAACGTTTTACTAATTGGGATGATATAATCACCTAAACATAATTAGATTAATCTGGAATAGATGCGCCTTGATTGACTGTTGTTCGATTAACTGAACAGAATTTGCACATAATTGAGTTCTAATAGAATATGAAGTGTTGTCTTCTAAACATTTGTTGTGAATAAGCGCTGTATAAATAAACGGAGGTTTAACTGAAGTGAATTATTTCCCTAGTGGATTTAGATCATATTATGGGGTGGCGCCGGTGACGGGTCACCAGCAGGGCATCTGCCCACAAAACACATTTATTCGTTAGGCTGCAAATTGTTTTAGTACCTTTTATGTACAAACGTTAGTGTTATTTAAACCTATGAAATAATTAAGATACAGCTTCTCTGAGCTGTAAATGTTTGTGGGAAATGGGCCAATACGGAAATATCTGAAGAGACTTTGTTAGAGCACTCAGGTGTGTGTGTGTGTGTGTGTGTGTGTGTGTGTGTGTGTTCCGATCACAGGAGCATCTCCCAATCGGAATATAAGTGCTTTGATCTCCGCCCCTCATGTGGGAAATAAACTGGAACCCTTGTTGTCTCCTCTTTATGATAAAAAAGTCAAACATATGAACCGAAACCAACGGAAGCCTTTCGGAGACACATGAAGGCCCATTTTATCAGGTGATGCAGAAAAATCACAATATTGTAAAAAAAAATGTAACACAAAAATAAAATAAATAAAGCGGAATATTTAATGATCATTTTTTCATTTAATAAAATTTGTAAATGTTTAATAATCACCCTTCAGTTTCGGGATAGTCTTATTTGAAAGCGAGGCTCATTTTGTTGTTTTAAACACTGAAGAATAAATGAAACTCTTGATTTCTAAGACAGAGTCAGCTGCTGTCTAACCCAGTAATTACTGAACATCTAATCTCAACATGAACTTTTCTCGCCCCCATCTTTATTCCGCAGCCTGTTGCTGATCCTGCAGAAATCATTTCATATGCAGGTGAAATGCGCACTTTGTTTTTTGGTTTCTATTTTTAAACCAATCATCAACAACATTAAATGTTTCTCTGCTAATGCAAACCTTTAATTTCCTTTCTGCTCTCATGTTGCGGTTCTTGTTCCTTCTTGGATATCTCCTCATTAAATCAAAGCAGCCGCTGAACCAATCAGAAGGCCCTGTGAATCTGGGTGGACTACATCACGGCCGGGTCATCCAATCCCAACAAAGACCCCCCTTCTCCCCACACACTACCCACCCCACCCTCCGGCTCTTCGTTTCCTCCTCTGAAAGTTTGGATCGCAGCTGATGAAGATGCTGAGCAGATGATCACTTTTGATGGTCTCCTTCAACGAGCTGGACAGATCAGAGCGGTTCCGCGCTTAGCGCCGGACCTTACCAGGGCCCGAACACAGACTCTCTGTCGGAGCGGAACTTTTTCCCGCTTTCCTACAACATTTGGGATTTGTATTGTTCCGGTTGAATGAGATGGGCTTTGAGTCCAGAAAGGAGGTGAAGCTGCTTTAGTTTAAGACCGGGTTGAGGAGACTGTCCGCCGCAGCCCCCGCACACCCCATCCCCAGTGCCCCGGGTCTCCCTCAGAGGCGGTAATGTTAGCGGTGGGTCAGATGGACGGGTCCCGACAGAGCGCCTTCCTCCTTAGCACTCCACCTCTGGCAGCTCTGCACAGCATGACCGAGATGAAGACCCCCCTGTACCCGGCGTACCCCCTCTCCTCCACCTCTCCCGCCACCACGTCTCCTAATCCAGGCGGCATGGCCGTGTCTTCCCCCGGGATCAAGAGTTCCACTGGGCTGTCATCGGGCCTCGGCTCCCCGCAGCATTGCTCCTCCGCCACCCCGCACGGAATTAATGATATCCTCAACCGGCCTGTCGTCTCCTCGGTCGGGACCACAGCGGTCGTAGCGGCGGCCGCAGCCGCGGCTTCCTCTTCTGCGGGGATTCTGTCAGGTCTGCCCAGGTTCAGCAGCCTCAGTCCCCCACCTCCTCCCGGACTTTACTTCAGCCCCAGCGCGGCGGCTGTAGCCGTGGCCCGGTACCCGAAGCCGCTGGCAGATCTCCCGGGGAGGACGCCGATCTTCTGGCCGGGAGTCATGCAGAGTCCGCACTGGAGAGATGCCAGATTCGCCTGTTCGCCCCGTAAGTGATTATATATATAGATATATATATAATTACAAAATGATCTTTTTTGGTGAACAGCTTTTCATGTTTCTGTTGCAGATCAGAACTCGGTGTTGCTGGACAAAGATGGGAAAAGGAAGCACACACGGCCCACTTTCTCTGGACAGCAGATCTTTGCGCTGGAAAAGACTTTTGAACAAACGAAATATTTGGCGGGGCCTGAGAGAGCGAGGCTGGCCTATTCTCTGGGGATGACTGAGAGTCAAGTGAAGGTAAGTCACAGGAAGAGAGGCAAATCAGACAAATCAGCAAAAACAGAAGCGGCTGAGTTTATTTTCTGCTCTGATAAGAATCTAAATGATTATTTTGACATCTTCAAGTAACCTAATTATAAAGGATTAAAATTATGATAGCTGTTTAGAATGGACCCTCTTTTAAAACTTTTTGCCTAAATTAGTTGATGATATATTCGGGTTTAATTTTTCTTCCGTTTAAAAAAATATTGAATTCATTCATTCACTGAGCTGAAGCTTTCCCTGCAGGTCTACTTTATCGCGTTTTATTAATTTTTTTAATGTTATTTAATTTTCCGCTAAGTACTGCTAGAAAGATGAGGCAGAAAAAGGTGGATATATTGAGCCGTGTGTGTGTGTGTGTGTGTGTGTGTGTGTGTGTGTGTGTGTTCGCTTAGGTGTGGTTCCAGAACAGAAGGACAAAGTGGAGGAAGAAGCATGCAGCGGAGATGGCCTCCGCGAAGAAGAAGCAGGACTCAGAGACGGAGCGGCTCAAAGGAACATCGGACAACGAGGAGGAGGACGACGACTACAACAAACCTCTGGACCCGAACTCGGACGATGAAAAGATCACACAACTGCTGAAAAAACACAAACCAGGCTCTGCGCTGCTGATGCACACGTCTGAAAACGACAGCTCTTAATTCCGATTTCATTTTTGTTCCGCGGAGGGATCTGGTGGGATGAACTCATGGATTCGGTTCACTTTGCGAATCTTTTTTTGCGAGGCAAGGGAGGACACTCGTTTCCTTTCCACAGAGAAGACTTTAGCTGTAAATAGAGGCGTGAGTTGAATAGAAATTGCTATTGAATTATTGCTGTGAATAATTTATGTGTAGTTTTTTTTCCTTTGTTTTGTACAGAAACGCTGCTCCAAGATCAAGATATTTTGATCTGACAGCAGTTATTTTTTTCTGTGTCCCTGAATGCCCCCTGATCTGTCAGATAAAGCAGGATGTGGTTGTGACTGCTGCTGCACCTGAGGTCCACACACACACACACACACACACACACACCTTGGTGAAACCTGTGAGGCTGTGAGAGCGGCCTGCAGCAGCTTCATGTAAAGCACTTTTATTTAATAAAAACTATAAAGTTGGCTTGTTGTTTCCACCCGATGCATTTAATCAAAGCAGTAGATTTATTGCGCGCTGACATCTCGCTAATTTATAATAACCTGTTAATATTTTACATTAATATTGTTATTATTTGGATATTATTTATTTAAAGATGTTTAGATTAAGCAATTCTAAAGAAGGTTATTTAAAATTGTTCTTTATTCTTAGAAATGCTTCCGAATGGAGAATATTTAATCCTAAAGGGCAGAGTAAATTGAGTTTTATTCAGTGCAGGTCCACATGTCCTCTGAAGGCGCTGAGCAGGTCGTGAAAACGAGGTCAACCTGAGGTCCAACTTCTCAGCGGGCAGCAGGCTGCTCCGCCCGTATTCATTTATTCTAATAAATTAATATAATACATTTTAAAATAAAAATCACTGGCAATGTGCTTTTTTAATCAATGTTTATTAAAACCAACTGTTTTCCTTATCTTGAGATTTACGCTGTGAGGAATTCTTAATTGTAACAATTAACGATGCTGAATTTTAATTTTATTTCTCTAACTCTTAAATATATTTTTGCAAAAATGTTGCTACACTACTGAAGTGATGTGGCCCTCCGTCGATAAGAGAAGGGTTATTGCGGCGATATAACTTCAGTTATTTAGTGCGTGTTGCTGTTGTTTCACAGATGTTTTCACAAATCCTCCAACAAATCACCTGAACGCCATTTTTTATGCAAAAACCACAAACCTAAGCAAATTCAAATCTTATTTTGTTTTAGATCTTCCAAATATAAAGTTCATCAGTAAATCTTTTTCTGAGAACACAAACGTTTATTTTCTGGCATTAGCCAGATGTTACAGGACTGATGGGTTTCGTTCTTAACAGGACGTCAAATGTATTATTATTATTATTGTAATACTAATAATTCAATTAAACGAAGTTTATTTATATGACGCAACACATGTCGTCTTCAGGGAAATTGAGTCCAATCATCCAGACAGATTCCACAACATTTCCAATTTGATCCTAGTTATCAAAAAAAAAATACAGCCTTGTTCCCAGTATTATTTCATTTGGTTAAAGCATTTTCTATCTATTGGCTTTTATAATAATAATAATAATAATAATAATAATAATAATAATAATAAGAAGAAGAAGAATAGCTTCCTGACTCGGTGTTTTTAAGGTAAAGTATCAGTCTTATTAACGGTTAAGTGAAATCTGTGTTTTAATGAATGAAGAGTCCGGCCTTTTCATTGGTCAGTTTCAACTGACTTTACACTCACGATGACCTTCCTGCTGTGATCCCCATCCTCCTCTTCCTCACAATAAGGCTGATGATGAAGCTTTCAGTCTCGTTGTTTCATCCAGTGAAACAATAGCTGCTTCTTGTTAAAGTCTGTGTGTGAGAGTGGAAAAAAGTCGGACTGGTTCTGTGGGTCCTCTCCACCCTGACAGGGAGAATGGGTCAGAGCAACGCAGCGCCGCTGCTGTTGGTTCCTTCCAGCCGAACTTGACCCAGAAGGACACCGTCCGGGACACAACTTGATTTCCTAACGTTTGCTGGACACGAGTTCTGCAGTGTGAACTGGGTCGCGGTCCAAACCCTCTTTATGTTTTTTGCATTTGAACCCTTATTTCTTGCTGAAGGCAACAGAGGCGAACCGCACCACTAATTACCGCTTTTATCGACATTTCTTATGTCTAAAATATGCATCCTGCGAATGAGCTTATGTTCATGATGATAAAAAACAAAACGGAAATGTTTACCCTTTTTATTTTTGTAATATACTTTGTAGGCCTACACTTCTCACATTCTTACCGAACCATCTTCGCCTGCAGGGGCCAGAATCTGACCCGTCCGCTTGTTGGGCTCTAGTTTTCTGCCAAAATAATGAGACTCACATCTGCTACGGTGGCCGAAGTGGCCCGATCTTAGCCCAGGGACCCCTCCGGAGGTTCATCGGGTCTTGTCCACAAAGCAGAAGGGCTAAACCCGTTCACTTTCTCAGACCATCAGATGCGTCCGGGCTGGTGGTTCCGTCCTTAGTTAAGAATCTGTTCACTGCAAGAAACCAAACGAAATTTAGATCAAGAAAAGAATCAAACCAGTTTCCTATTCCATTTTTAGCTTCGCTGGTTTTCATTGTGTGTGTGTGTGTGTGTGTGTGTGTGTGTGTGACCGCAGGGCGTCTAGTTTATCAGAGACAGTTACCTCCACTCGTGGAGTCCACCTGATAGTTTGGAAAGTGTCGCTAGGTTGTTTTTCGTCATAACCGGTGACAGACCCATCCTGCGGCCAGCGCCGGACCTCTGTGACGTCACACCATACCGTCAGGATGGAGCTTTAACTGAGGTAACAAATCAAAGTTTTCCCATACATCAGTGACAGGGTGATGTGCTCTGCGAGGGTCGGAAACATTTCCTCAGCTGCGGTATTTATTTCCAAGCTTTCTCTCCAACTTATTTCAGTTTGATAGAAGTAAATAATTGTTCCGATTGTTCGGACCTGTTTCTCAGCCTTCATATTATTTGTTTGTTACGTATTCACCGTTATGGTTACCTCAGGGCTGGTAAAACATAACTGTGTTTCAGCATGAGGGTCCACACCTATATCTACTGGAGTCTCAACAGAATCTCCTTATTTTATTTTAGCAGAAAAAAGGCATTCTAATTTTTTTATTTGTTACAATAGGTAACTGTTTCTTCTGTTGCATATATTTGTAATAAATCCCCACATAAAATTTAAAAGATAGTCCAGAACAAACTATAAATATTATAAATATACAGTGGTTTTCCTGCAATGTACATAATTTATCTCCTGTTCAGTTTTGAGTCCTATTTAATTTTTTATTTGTAAAATCTAATTATTCAAATGATGGCACGGACCTGAAACCTTGTATATATTATATATATCCACTATAGGTCATGTTCTGCAGATTCTTCAGGTCTCACACAGCAGAGCATCGTCTCACACATCTTCATCTCAATGCTTTTTGCCCCATATATAATGTTTAACTGACAACTAGGCAAATGTCACACGTTGTGGCTTTTCATTTTGTCCTTTTAAAAAATACAAGCAAACTAAAAACAGCGTATTTTTCTGGCTTTGTAAAAAGCTCTTATAGATTGTAATAAAATAGTTTGAATTGATCCATTTTTCAAGGACTGAGCTGGCTGACTGACCCCATCAAGAGAGCTGTGCAGCTGAAAGAGGAAAAGACTTTAAAAGTTCTGAAAAGTCACTTAACTGGAAATGTGGCAAATCATGTCAGGTAGGTAAAATGTTCCAGTTTTAAAAGGGAAAGCCAGTGGTTTACCAATCAAAGGTTCCAAACAGAAAACTGATATTAAAATATCTTACAGTACAAAATACACAACCAAGCAAAACCAAAATGAAACTCCATAAATCTGTTGTGGTTTTTCAGTGTTTGGCGATCCAAACGTCTAAGATGTGAAGGTTTACTTCTCACTAATTCATAATAAAACTCAATAGGTTTGACTTTTGAACAAAAAACAATGTGGGCTGCTGATTAAGAAGTGGCGCACCATTAGTTCAGTTGTCTACATGTTAACTGAAGGCTTCTTGTTTCCAGGGAGAGATTTTATGCAGAACACAAGTTCATGAATGATATGAATATAATGAAGAATCATGACAAACCATAGAAAATGATTTACTAATAAATGTGGGAACTGCTATATATTTATTGAACACATTAATGTCCTACTGATGCTGTTATGTGCCAGAAACAATCCTTATTTGTTCATGATCTTTAAAATAGAGTCAGTAAAGAAGATTGTTTTTGTAGAAAATGTGAGCCTGTGAATCTTGGCTGAGGCCTTTCTCTGGGGTTTGGATGCTCTCCTCATGCAAGCATGGGGTTTTCTCTTCCCAGGGTCCGTCACGATAGATGGATGAATGGACAGAGTGGAATTTTATTTAGACCTATTTTAAAAATGTTAAAAAGGGTAAAAATGACCTTTGTAAATATTTTTGAATCCATGTCTCTGATCCAGAACATAAAATGCTTAAATATCAGAACATTTCTTTATCTAAAATGCTCTTTTTCCGGCAGATTTGTGATGATGAAAGCGGCTTTAACGATGATTTTTGACTTTAATCTCTCTTTGTGTTAGTATGTTGCACTGCCACCATTTGGATCTGAATGATTATAATTAAAGTCTGAATTGAACAGAAAAGTATCAACAGGAACACATCGGTATTGAAACTAATCAGACTGAGCTGCACCTTCATCTGCACAATAAAGCGATGAAGACATGAGTCTATCAATTTTAATATTGTATTTTATAAGACATGCAGTCTAAAACTGGTCAGTCTGAAAACCCACCTAATGCATCCCTTTTAAAGGCTTAAAGTGAACCCAACAGCTGGACATTTATAGACATTTTCACCTTATGTGCACCTCAGTAATGTCAAAACACATGTCTCCTTGGAAAAAAGACCAGGTTGGAGCTCTACAGATGAAGTCCATTTGTGCTGCTTGTTCATGAGGAAATGATCATGAATGTTGAGGTGTCCAGGCTTGCAGACAGAAGAGTCCTGCTGCTGGTTAAACCCCAGATTGTTGTAGAAGCATTGAGGTTTCCATCCTGGTCTTAGAAAACTGGACCAGCACTGCCCTAGAGGAATGGAGCTTATATACCAAATAAAACCAAATTTAATTTGAAAGATAGTTTATAATAATAATAATAATAATTTTTAATTTAAAAAATAAAAATAATAAAAAAACAATTACAATACTACTATAGTGCTACTACTAATAATTCTAATATAATATAAAACATATAATAGATTAATATATTTTAGAACTGTTTTTAGGAGGAGGAAGACACCAAATGTTTGGATTCCCGGAGGAAAGCTGATGAGCTCAGTTTGATCATTTCAGGTAATTTATTTGTTCTCTATGTGAAAGTTGCAGCAATTATCCCCTATAAAAACCATCTGAGCAGAAATCTGAATTATTGGAGGATTGCTGGTTTTTATGGAGAGATAAAAGTGTTTATTACAGATGAAAAACTAATAAATTGTATAAATCAGGTTTCAGTTGTTCGGGTACACCTTGATCCGTGCATGTGTGTGTGGGTTCATGAGTACGTGTGGGTATGAGCTATCAGGCATTTTGCCGCAGGCCTTTTCAGCTTTTGTGGTACTGGAGTCAAAACTCGATGTTAAGTGTTGACAGTAAGTCAGGCTGCTATCTTCCTGCATGCAAAGTTGTCGAATGACCTAGTCAGGATTTTCTTTGGGGGCCTTCTCCAGTAAAGCCCACCATTCACCACAGCACCTCTTACTTTCTATATAGAAACTTCTTGCTTGACCGTTTTTTTGTTGATTACTGTTCAACATTCTACATGAAGGGGTAGTTTGATCTTATGTTGAAAAGTGACTACAGGAAAAGGCCAATACTTACTGATCTATTTATGGGCATGGAATGTTTTCCCAGCTCATAGACAAGCAGCTGAAATGATTAAATGAGCGTCAGATTATCCCTCTCTTTGCATAACTTTCACAGTAATTTAAGGTTTTCCTTACTGTGTGTACCACATTTGTCAACCTGTCTTATAGGAATTCAGTTTCTCTAGGGGCCCCAGTGCAGCAATGTGGCCCTAAACATATGCAAATTGTGTTTAGAACTCAGGCAGGCCCTGCCTGCATGTTTTACTCTACTCTGATGAAAGGTTGCTGGACTTATCTTTACTGATATCTTGGAGAGGTTTGTTGCTCCTCCTCATCAGATGAAGCAGGCTGGGTTGGTTCAAGAATCTGTCAGCAAGCCCTCTAAAAACCACCCAGGGGATGAGTTTGGGTCATGTCTCACTGGAAGGAAAACTTGAGGTAGATCAGCAACTAAATGGAGAGATTATTTCTTCTGTTTTTGTAGAGCTGAGTGAGGTGACTTTGAGGCGGGAGGTCTGAGAACCTGTCTGCCTTCACTACTCCAACAGACAAGAGGTACAAAATGAATTGATACATGATTTGCTACTATATGAATCTGAGCCTGTTTCCCTGAGCTCTAATGTGAGAAGATGCACCACCACGGGATCTGGCAGGACTACAGGTTCAACAGAGACGCATAATATATGAAATTGCAATCATCATCACAATACTGGAATTACAAACGCTGCTTGGATGGAATATTTGATAGGTTGTATTGTTTTAGGTGTAATGCATTCAAATTTACTTCCTAATAATGTACCCGATCAGCTGGATGGGCTTTCGCTATGTTTTATACCCCACAGAATATAGATTTTAGTGATAAAGATGCTAAAGCTCAGAGTGATGGATCATCACAATGATAGAACTGCAAGAGGGTAGTGAGGATAATTTGGGTTAATCACAGTTGATGCCATCATCACAATGTTTAACAGAATATTGTAAATCTTGTTTATCATGTTTCCCAATATTGTGCACCCTTCATATGTATTATAAGCATATAGAGAAAACCCCTCTGCACTGAGAGAAAGCAACAGAGACAACAACATACTTTTCATTTAGGTTAGCAGAAAACAAATCAGCTAATTTAACTAAATATGCAACAAGATGATTCAGTAGTTGTCAGCTTTTGTTGCTATTTTTATTTGCATTAAATAATAGCACTAGAATATTGAAGTGGTAAGAACAAAACAGACTCCCGCTTATGCACAAAATCTTTTAGCACACTCCACAGATGTAGCTTGCGCTTCTTGGAAGAATATATGAGACTGACACTTTTTAACCAGTTTGCTAGTGACTGAAAAGCTGCCTACTCTTAGTCGTTTTTGACTGCTTTTGTAGATGTTACTCATTAGGAGAGATTGATCTGCAATTTCTTTCTCCACATGGTGTAAGATGTTTGACAGCAGCAGCACTGTAAAGATCCAGGAGGAGGCTATGAGCTCCCTGTTGACCCCAGGAGGGGGAACACTGCTTTTATGTACTCCAGGTGTGGTGAACATGGCCCTGGTCCTCAGAGACCCTCTGCAGCATCTGTTCACTCCCTTTCCCTGCAAGTTTGCCGGCTGCTGTTCTGACTGCACCCACAGATGCAACTCAGGACAGAATGGATGCACATTTTCCTCTCACTTTCAGTAAGAACTACATTGTCATATGTTATACTGCAGTTTGCCAGTTTAAAAGAAAAGATTTACATCGTCTCGTACATGGATGCACTGGGTTAAATGTTTTTGTGAAAGAGATTTAGCTGCTGAGTTGTACTAATCTTAACATCACTGCAGAGGCTGAGGATCTAATAACGAGAGAAAAAATGTTCCATATAGTACAAAATTCTGTTAGGCAAAATATCGACATGTCTTAAATGTAAAGCAGTTTTCCATGCAAAGATCAGAATGGTGACCAGAAAGACAGATTTATTGAAGTACAACTTCAAGATTTCAGTGCAATGTGAAGCAGTAGGAGTATACAGAAATATTGCAGGGTTTTGAACTGCCTGAATCTAACCTGTTTGCTGCCATTCAGCAAACAGCTCTACCTGTTGACTCCTACTAAATCTTTCCCTGTGTGCCAGAGTGACTAATGTGTCAGTCAACCTTTATAAAGAGCCTATTGACGCTCTCTCAGTTGACCATGTTCTACAAGAGATTATACACAAGGACATGTGTCATGGGAGCCGGCAGCTCCCACAGACATGAATGGCAGTCTTATCTCCTTCCACCCTGCCTGTGCTCCTGTGATAAGGAATGCCTGGGGATCCTGTATTATAAGAAGGTGCTGTGCTGCAGCAGCACTAACCATACATTCATGGTTGAGTGAAAACATTGTGTCTTTAGAGAACGCCAGTCATTCCTGCAGCAGTACACTGCTAAGCAGCACAGATGAGATGGAAATAAAGTCACTTTTAATTATCTGTCTGCTTGAGCAACCTAATGACAACTTCTGTGAATCATTAACTGAATGTCTATGTGTGTGTATGCGTGTGTATGTTTGTTGGGGGGGCATCTTAAGACAAAGCACTCACCTGTTGGCTTGATGATATGAATGATGAGCTAGTGAAGTGTGATGAGGAGTCATGAACAGGCCAATCAGCTCTGATTCTTAACAGTTCTTAAATATGAACATTATCATTACCTTACCACTAGTTATTATTGAATACTGTTCTATGATTTCCTTGATTATTTTTAGACTTATTTTCATTCATTCATCCATCCATCCATCCATGGCGACTTAGCAGGTCACGGTTTTTGCAGCATTTTTACTGTTTAATTCCTACCAGGCTGCTGACTGCCTTGCCTGGGCCCAGGACAAGATATGCCCCAACCCGTGACATTTTGTAACTACTAGAAAAAAAATTCATATTTACCTTTTGAAGACATATATGACACTATATTCTATGGCCGTCTTTCTCCATTCATTTTCTCCCTAACCTCCTCATCTGCTCCATACTTTTTTTTTTGTATTCTTGTTTAAAACAGTTTCTAGCTGATCTTCAATCAAAATCTGAATCAAATATATGGTAAAATCATAAATTAAATGCAATTTTTTGCTTCATAAAGTACATAATGAAATATTTGCTAATTGCCGAGTCTCACAAAATAAATCCTGACATCTGACTAGTTAACCAAATTTTTTTAAATTGAACTGAGTTGAACAATAGCAATAGCCATACATAGCAAACAATTCAGCTTGCTTTCCAGAAAGCCCTACACATTTTATACTCCACTGGAGCAGCCAACCCATTTTGGGAACTTGGGGAAAGGGGCGTTTCTTTCCCACAACTGGAAGGACAATTATGAAGAAATAATAAAAAAAAGGTTTAATGTAACTTAAACATCAGACCCGTCTTGTCAGCAGGGGTTCTTACTACTGTGTATTTTTAATCGACTGTAATATTTTTGAATTTTAATCAAAACTTTTTTTTTGTAGTTTAATTGAAGACTTGATTATTTTTATGATCAGTACATCTATTTAAACATTGTTTAAGTAGACCTATATGATATCACATTATTCCAATTATTCTGTATTAAAAAAAAGCTGTAAGTGTTGTGCTAATAAAAATTCCATGTCTAGCTAACATTTTAGAGATCAAATTAGTTATTAGTTCATCATCTATTCCCGTTTGTCATTGCAGGGTAGTAGGGAACTGATGCCTATCTCTTTTGGTCAATGGGTAGATTACACCATGGCCATATCGTCAGTCCATCACAGGGCAACACAGAGGCACACAGTGCAGACAACCATGCACACATAATATTTTTGGGACTGTGGTAGGAAGCCAAAGCACCAAGTGAGAACCCACACATAGATTTAAATTCCATGCAGAGAGACTCCAGGCCACAATGTTATCCACTTTAAATTTGTAAGCAGAAAAGTCGCTCAGGTTCTTATATGTTTAAGATATATCACGAGTTATAGATAAATATAGCTATGTATCATCTTTGTAACACTGGAAATTTATCCCTTGCTGTCTGATAATTTGATGTGAATTTTGAGGTGGAAGCATATACAATCATTTTCAATAAATTAGAATAATATTGAACATTTCTTTCATTTCACTAACTCAATTCACTAAGTGAATATATAGAATAATTCCACAGACTGATGTGTTAAAGCTTTTATTTCTTCTCAGCACAGCAACACAGCATTTAAGATCAGATTATTACATCAGACCAAAAAGAAATAAACATTCTTAATACAGAAATGTGAGATTACTACATGTTTAAAACTTATTTTCAAAAGGTATTCTTAATCTTAAAATAAACCTCATTGGAACATATCGGAACAGACAGGGTTGTGAGGGAGGCACTGTTTTTTGTTCACACTCAATACAATAGATCCGGAGTATGAAGCCAGAAGAGGATATGTCTGTGAAACATTTTGGCAAAGCCAGTTAAATCCAAGATAGGATGTTTGGATTTTGAAGTGAAACTAGATTTTAATCAGTCTGTCTACAAGTGTGTTAAAACAACAATCTGTTGAAAAAACAGTTTTAGTTTTTCTTTACACATCAACTGTAGTTGATGGAGAAGAGACTGAAAAGTTCCACAGATGTGCCTCCATTTGAAACACATTTTGTAAATTAACTCATCAGAAGTTTACAAAGCCATGACATCATCATCAAAGCTTCCCAAATCGCTTAAAGGCATTATAATTGTAGTTGACATAAACCTAAGACATCAATGAAAGTAATAAAATATAAGTTAAAGAATTCTCTCTATCATTATTTTGGTAATTAGCAAACAGATATAGTTTGGATAATCCTAACTAACCGATAATCCTAACTAACCTATAACAAGAAATGTTTTGTATGATTTAATGTCAGACAGTGTGGAACTATTATTGTTTCCTTTTCATACATCATATGTAAATATTTGGTTTCAAATATACACCACTCTATTTGTTAATAATGTTAATAATATACGAGTTTCACTTTTTAAATTAAATTACAGAATAACTAAACTTTTTGATGGCTGTTGAATGAATTTAAATACACCTGTATCTTTTCGAAGTCAAAAATATTCAGATGTTTTCTAAAATATTCACTTTTCTACATTTAAAAGATGAGGAAAATATGAAAAATAGTCCGAAATCTTTACTGAATGATTCACCTGAAAGGCCACTGTAAAAACCTCTATGATTTGGTTTTGTGTCAAAGAACATTTTGACACACATTTTGACACACATACAGTGCCATTTTGCTGCTACCTGCCTACAAACAAAGGCTCAAACAAGAAACACCGGTTCCAAGGGACATTTTCAAGTGGGACAATGCAGCTGATGAGGCCCTACAGGACTGCTTTTAAACAACGGATTGGCAGATGTTTGCATACTCAGCTGATGGCGACATTAATGAGTACACAGATTCTGTGATAGGCTCTACAGGAAAGTGCATTGAAGATGTTGTGCCAAAAGCCTCCATCTGTACTTACACCAACCGAAAAACGTGCTTAACCTAAAACACACACTGCTGCCTTTAAATCTGGAAATCCCGAGGCTTATAAAGCAGCCAAGTACGACCTCAGAAAGACTGTTAAGACATTGTACAGGGAGTACAGTTAGAGTGTCACCAGACCACACATGGATAGGGAGGATGCTACATTCAACATAGACATGGCTACAGTGAGACAGGCGTTCAAGAAAATTAATCCTCGTAAGGCACCAGGGTCTGATGGCATCCCAGGACGAGTGCTGAGAGTGTGTGCTGACCAACATCTTCAACCCATCTCTGAGCCTGTCCATTGTGCCCACCATCCTCAAGACCTCCACTATTGTCTCCATTCCTAAGATCTCTGCAGTTACCTGTGCTGATGACTTTCTGCCCATAGCACTTACATCTGTCATCATGAAGTGTTTTGAGCTAATAATCGAGAACCACATCTGTGCCCCCTTCCTGACACCCTGGACCCTCTACAGTTCGCATATGGAGCAAACAGGTCAACAGACAATCCATTGCTATAGCAGTCCACACCTCCCTCGACCACCTGGAGACGGGAAACACCTATATGAGAATGTTCTTTATTGACTTCAGCTCAGCATTCAGAACCATAATTCCCTCTAAGCTGGTCACCTAGCTCACCACCCTGGGACTGGAAAAGTCCATCTGCTGCTGGAAATTGGACCTTCTTACAACAGTACAACAGACCACAGGCGATGAGAATCAGCAGACACCTCTCCTCCACACTAGTCCTCAGCACCGATACACCTCACAGCTTTGATCTCAGTCCACTCCTCTTCTCACTCTTCACAAATGACTGTACTGCCAGGCACAGCTCAAACGTTATCCTCAACTTTGCTGATGGCACCACCATCTTGAGCCTCATTGAAACTAACAACAAGAGTGCCTACAGGAATTAGGTGAAATCACTGACCAGTTTGTGTCAGGAAAATAACCTCTCTCTGAATGTCAGCAAAACTAAGGAGATGATAGTGTACTTTAAGAGACAACGTGGAGGCCAGTCATTCCTCCATCTATATTGATAACACTGAAGTGGAACAGGTCAGCAGCTTCAAGTTCGTCTGCGTTCACATCACTGAGGACTTATCCTGAACAGTACATGCAGACATTGTGGTCAAGGAAGCCCGACGGAGACTCTACTTCCTGAGAAGGCTGAGGAAGTTCGGTAGGAACACTAGCATCCTCACAAATTTCTATAGGTGCATTATTGAGAACCTGCTGATGGGCTGTATCACAGTGTGGTGTGGGAACTGCACCCATAGGAAATGGAAAGCACCCCCTCCCAGTCCAGGACACCCACTGCAGCTGGTGTCTGTGTAAAACAAGCAGCATCAACAAGGACCACACTCACCCAGCAAAAGGACTTTTTTGTCTGCTACCCTCTGGGAGGCGGTACAGGTGCCAGCCAGCACGCACAAAAAGACTTAAAGACAGTTATTATCCACAAGCTGTCAGACTACTGAACTCTGGACAATACTACTGCACCAAACCACATTGGTGACACTTTATTAACTTATTGCTGCTGCATGATGTGTTCTTTATTTATTGAATGCCATTAGTACTTTTGTTTTTATAGTGAGTTGAGTGGTTCTTCTTATCCCAAGCATTTCATTGCATTGTTGACTGTGTGTTAACCTGCATATGACAAATAAACCAATTCAATACAATTTGACACATATTTTGTTTATGCTGAGTGTGGTTCGTTTGCTAACCTTAACACCTTGTATAGCCTGAAACATACTGATCTGGAGGAGTTCAGTTACGCTCAACAATCTTAGAATAAAATTGAGACAAATCATTGTGACTAATTATAAGGCTGAAGCCAGTTGTTGCCTTCTGAAGAATGGACAGCAGTTAAAGATGCCTAGTATGAAGATGAAGAGATGAGAAGAAGGAGGAGGGAGTGGTTGTGCTAAGTAATGACAAAATGAGCACCCTCAGTAGACTCTGACAATAAAAAACCCTGGCCTCATCACCCGGGCCTTTTGTTCAGAATTTTATTAGCACTAGCCACGCTAAAATAACCTGTTAACACGTATCATAGTGCAGCAATAATAACCTCCTCAATCATATTTTAAAAGTCACGTCAAGGCGGCCGGCCGTAACTCATCTCTATGCAAATGCCCCTTTGTCAGCCCATTAGTGTGTTGCTATACGGGTTTTATTAAAATGCATTTGGCTCTCTTTCTTTCTGCTAAGGACTAATAAAACACAAGCCCTGCTGCACAAGAATTATGGCAACTATTAGGGTAACATGTGGACAGCATGCAGTGTGAAAATAAAAACTAACAGATAAAGTGGCAGGGTCAGACCTGGGAGCAAACACTTAGGAAATGGCAGTTAAGTAATAGATCGTTCCAGAGGAGCCTGATGCAGATGTGGAAATCAAACTGTAGTTACTCCTTCATTTGAGTGGGGGCCCCTTCATCCCTCATCATCTGCAGCTTCTCAACTGTACGTCACAGTCACGTCACTGAGTATTGTTGACTTATAACAGTTTACACTATCTTGCCAAAAGTATTTGTCTGTCTGCCTTTACATTTACATCAACTTCTACCTCCTATTCTTAATCTGTAAAGTCCAGTTTGTTGATGGACCCACTGTTGCCAGCAATAGAAACCTTAACTATTCTGTAAACATCTTCCTCAAGCTTTAGAAGTGTGTTCATAGTTTGATGAGAAAAGAGTATCAGCCTCCACTGTGATTCATCCCAAAGTTGTTCAAGAAGGTTGAGGTCAGGACTCTGTGCAGACCAGTCAAGTTTCTCTATACCAAACTTTATACACCTGCAGCCATGGAAATGATTGGAACACCAGAATTCATTGATCTGGTGGAGTGACCCAATAGTTTGGCAACATTTATAACAGGTATGAACTAGGCCACTAAATAGAATAAACACATAGCCAGTCCATCGCAGGGCAACACAGACACACACACAGGACAAACAACCACACACACACACCCATTCACTTCGCTGAAGTATATTACCCACTGCTGCAGATGACGTTCTGATCAACCATCAAATCAGAATAATAAGAACTGCGTAAACTTTAGACAGCAAGCTGACAATTTTTTTTTTTTACTAGTTTTCCAGGCTCAACATTGTAAGAAACCACTGAGTTCAGAGTGAGTCTGGGCAGTCAGTAGGTCATAACAATGAAGTTACCTTTCAAACAAACACTGGCGCGGCGAGAGTCTGGTGTATAAGCCTCCTTCGCTTCCTGTACTTTCTTCTCCTCAAAACAATTGCTTGTTGCAGTTTTAAATAGTTTTTTTATCAGCAAGACTGTGAAAACAGTGCTGGTTGCCGCCCTTTTTGTTGCAGTTACGGTGCAGAGGTGCAAGTCGATGACGTAACCCCTACGGTCCCAATTCTCCAATTTTGCACGCTTGTAACCTGCGCACTTCAACCCCTACATGCACTTGTACAAAGTACACACTTCATAGAGGGGCGTAGGGTGTAGTGTGGGTATTGGGACAGGGCCATGTTCTATTGGTTTTAGTCATGTGCAGTCAATAGGGAGTTGGAACCCCTGCTTGATGCTGAGATTAGGAAGATTAGGTTAGGTGCCTTGTGCGGAACTGCACAACATGCCCCAGAACCTCAGTTGAGTTCATTCATCTAGACTGGTTGGTTGGTGGCAGAAGGAGGGTCTCGTCAAGGGCCCCATTTATGCAAGAATAGGCACTGGTGCCAACAAATGTTTCTGTGGCTGAATGCCAAATTATGTATGTTGCTCTCTGCAGTAAATGTCTTAGTGCTGTGCTTATCAATAAAATATTAAGTTTTAAGTCATACTTTGATAGGGGATCAAATACCTATTTACCAGGGCTTCAAATAATAATTTTCCCTCTGTAAGTTAAATATAATAATTGAACTTACAATATTATAATAATTTGGGTCATCTCCTTGGAATAAAAACACTGTTTATTTGGAAGCTTCTTAAATAATCTTACCAGACAAACCAGAAAATGAATGAGGTACATATCTTCCCAGTTTGATAGAAAAACAATGCTTTTGCTCTTGTTTGTCCTATGTGTCCTGGCCATATAAATGAACAGTGCAAGTAAGATATAAGGTGTTTGTTTCTCTGACTAACAATAAGGCTACTCTAGCAGTAGTTTGTCAGAGCATAGATTATTGGTGTCACATTAAAAAACACTACTCTAGAGAATGGTGTGTTGTTATCAAGCAGGAATCAGACCCCTGGGACTGACCATATGGAAGAGTTTGAGGAACTTATTGATGCTGTTCCCACATCTGCTTCAGTTTCATGGGAAATGCAAAGTTATGCAGATTTTAGATGTTGCAAGATGATATCTACTGACTCCTGCACCCAATCTGACCATATACATCTAAATCAAGACACATCAAGGGTTTGGACTTTTTCAAGCAAATAGAAACATTAAAATACAAATTTTCTTTATTTTTTCTCACTCAGATTTAAGATTAAAGCCTTAGAACACATCAACATTGTGGATCTCCACTACAAGTATGTAGTGGAGATCCATCCAGAGGCATAAGGACTCACCCTTCTGCTGCTGCACCAACGGATGAGCTCCCACCATTCTGATTATCTGTCATTTAATGGTTTATCAATGTCAGAGCATCCTGTCATGCTTGTGTGAACAGTGGATTTTTCTGTTTTATTAAGTCATTAATTTCACATGGGTCATTAGCTGCCATATAGATTCTTTCTTTGATAAATGCAGCTGGTGAATTATGCACACAATGTTCTTCCTCCTCGTCCCTCTGAATGATAAACAGGGAGTGTCCCATCACATTACCTAAATGTGTTGTGGGGGTGTCCATCACTCCGTTACAGAGGAAAGCTCTCAGTCACTACAGCGAATGGATGACACATGATGTGACCGTCAATGAGCTTTTCACTGAGAAAGCCAGAGTAGTTGAGTGATACAACATTAAAGCACCCCCCCCCCCCACACACAAACATTCAAAAAAAAAGTTAAGCTTGACATTCCTTCATATGTAATGATGTTAAATCTCAACAGCACATCATGTCATATTGCAATAATGATAAAGACCTGACTTTAATTAAGAGCTGTTTATGGATGTATGGACCATCTTCAGTTGAGATGAGTCTTGACTATCAGTATAAAGCTGGATCAGTCATCCGGCAGATTAAAAAAACTTGTCCTTCACATTTGAGGTTCCTCATCAAAGATATAATTTCTAAGGTGGCCTTCCACTTGTTTGAGAGTTGCTGGAAGTTATTTATCCTCAAAGTGATGCTGCAAGGAAGCCAATTGTCAGATGTGGAGGTTTGTAGAATAACTGATTATTGTGTCTTTGAATGTCCCTTGATGAGGACGATCAAGGGAGAAGACTGTTGAATTGGTGTTACAACCCATGCTGGTCCTTTTGTGGTTGGAAGAGGTATTGTTCTATAGCTGACTGCTGTTGTATGAAACACTGGGAACCTACCAGTTTTCTTGCATTTGCCTTGCTTTTCTATGGTGTAAAGACTTACACAACTTTAGGTAAATACATTTCTAGCATTGCCTTTCTTATTTATTTATATAAATATTTTTTGCAGCACTAGAGGCCTTTATTTTTCATTTTTCAAAAGTAGATAGAAAGGAAAGAGGGGCAAAGAGAGGGGGGAGACATTCGGCAAAGATTGCAGCAAATGGACAGCCGCACCGAGGACTATAGCCTGTGCACTTGGTCGCACGCTTAACCCCTACACCACTTCCACTCCTGATCAGCCATCACCGCTGCAACAGACTCCTGATCAGCCTCTTCTCCCTACAGCCCTGGTTCACACCTGTGTCATATTGCTCCTGATTTGCTGTCTCCCAGTTCATTGGTTCTCACGTCAATTCCCTCAGTTTATTCTTTGGTTTTCATTGTTCCTTGCTGGTTCCTTCCATTAACACCTTGTTACCTACCCTGTGTCTTTGCCCTGGTCCAGGCTTGAGTTCTTCCATGTCTGTCATGTCTGTTGCCTGGATTTTCATGCACCTGTTACCAACCCGTTTATGTTGTTTTTCACCTGCCTGTACCTGGTCACCTGTAAGTTCATTTTTTCATTACACCTTTTTTTAAACTCTACTCAATCCTCCATTTGGGTCCTACCTTTAAAACTCATCATGACAGTTTAATATATATATATTAATAAGATAAATATAAGGACAAGATTAACTGGATTAAAGCAGTTTTCAAATAATGATACATCTATTAGAGGAAACAAATCTATCCAAAACAACTTAGCCCTTTGTGAAAAAGTAATCAATGTGAAATCATGAATCAACTCTGATTGACCACATTTTCCTGGAAAGATGAAGCGTCTCTGATGGTGGTGTAACAGTGATCCAGAATGTTGTCCTCTCTGGTCGGACATTTTATAAACTGTCTATATTTGGGGAGTTCGTGGGTCAGATTACCTTTGTTAAAGTCGCCAACGACGATAACTAAGGAGTCCGGGTTGGTCCGCTCCACACTCAGTATCTGGTCGGCGAGCATGCGCTGTGCGACCTGCACGTTAGCTTGCGGCGGGATGTAAACACCGACCAGGATGAACTCACGGGGGGAATAGAAAGGCTTACAGTTTATGATGAAGGATTCCAGGTCTGGAGAACAGTGCTGCTGAATCACTGTCACGTTGTTGCACCAACCACTGTTGAGGTAAAAACAGATTCCTCCACCTTTCGCTTTGCCGGAGAGTTCCGTGTCTCTGTCCGCTCAGTAGAGCTGGAATCCTGCCAGCTGCAGCGCAGAGTCCGGTATTAATCCTGTTGGAGTTGTCTTTCTAAACTCCTGCGTGTTCGTTTATTTGGTCAAAGCATCTTAATTCTGCACGAGAAAATCTAAACTTAAATGTCTAAGAAAACAAAATATGGACAAGAGGTTGAAGCTGATTCACCCGGCCGGGGAAGAGATGCTGCATCTGTGTAGTCAGGAACACATCTGTTTTTCTCTCCCCTGCACCGTTCTTTTATTGAACACACACATACTACAGGAAATATACATTTTACATTTGTTGTGCAGCCCTTCTCAGTTTTCTCATACATTCTTTTGCTGAAGGTCAGTTTCCCACACGTCTTCAGGAATCTTCAGGGAGAGGAGTACCATGCCTCCCCAATCCACTGTCATCTTCTCACGATACAGACAGAAAACACCTGCAATCTTTAATCTTGAATAATAAACACTCATTGTGTGACCACACTAGAAGCTACTGTTTAAGGATTTTTCTAACTCTCAAAAGCATAACTAAAAACTCCTAATAATAATCAATCTATAAGCAGCAAATCCCAAATATATCTTAGCTATAGCTACTAATGATAAGGCATTTATATTTCCACAATCCACACAGCCACGTCTCCGTGAAGCACAAAACTGCCGATGAATAAAAGTCCCTGTTTTTCCCCAACAGCAGTTGTAGTTCCTCAATTTTGTTGGGAAGTGAGCGCACATTAGAGAGAAATATTCCAGGTAACGGTGTTCGTAGTTCACGCTGGCAAAGACGTACCAGCACCCCAGCCCGTTTCCCTCTCTTCTGGCGTTTCACCGCGTGAGCAAAGGTGAGCGCACCTTTGACCAGAATGTCCAAAAAGTCCAGAGCAGTAGGCAGAAAAGTGGGAAATAACTCCTCTGGTGTAGTAGCCCTGATGTTCATGAGTTCTTCTCTGGTGAGAGAGCTCCGGGTACCATCACAGAAGACCGTTTTAAAGCAAAAAACAAAACAAAACAATGCTTCTGCTGCCAACAACTTTATGCTCACCTTCTACTGATGATACACTTGGCCCTGTCTTTCAGTGTTTAACCCTATTTTTTTCCTAGACATAGCTACTGACTGAGCTTTTACTGTGACTAACTGTATGTGTTCTCTTTCATACTCTAAACTTAAAAACTGGCTCACAGTTTATCTGTTTTTTCTTCCTAGATGAAACCACTAAAAGAGCTACATCCTTTGACATTTACTTTTCCTTCCCATAGAAAGTGCAGCTGGATCAGTACTTATGTGGTGGTGTTAGTGTGATGCTCTAACACTGCATTTACAAAACTGGGACAGCTTGCTTGATTGATGGAACTTTCAATTCTGCAAGTCACCAGCAAGTTGACTTCTGATTGGCTTAAAAAACATATGAAGGTTTTGGAGCGGCCTTGTCAAAGTCTGGACCTAAATTGAGATGCTGTTGAATGACCTTGACAGGCTGTTTATGCTTGAAAACTCTCAAATGTAACTGAATGAAAACAATTCTGTAAAGAAGAGTGGGGCATAATTCCTTCACAAGGATATAAAGACTCATTACAGGTTTTGCTAATGCAGAAGCCGCTGCAGCGTCCAGCCAAACTTCCTTCTTTTCAGTTCATTGAGGCCCACGACCTTGGTAACCGCAACCGCACTACACCGTGGCTGATGAGAGTGTCCACATTGATTTTAATGATTTGGATTTCTTGAGGTGCCCGCACCTCACACTGAATGTGGTGCAGAAGGAAGTGTGGCCCGACGCCGCAGCGGCTTCTGTATCAAATCCCCGAATTTTGCCAGCCAAACAGGAAGCCAGACAGGAGAGAGTTCCAGGTAATTTCATAATAAAATCAACTTACCAACACACGCTAACTTGATTAGTGTAATCAAAACGACAAAGAACAGAAAAACTAGGAAATAAGGAGCTATTTGAGGATCAAAAAGGGTAGTTATGCGCATGAATAACGAGTTTTGCCATAGAAAATAAAATCCATAGTTTTTTTTACTCATTTAGAGGGATAGCAACAGAAAGGAGCAGACAGGGATTTTCCTCTCTTGTTTTACCTGCTTGCTGCAGAAAACTACGATACAATGGTTGTGCAGCAAAATACGGGCATTGTTTATGAGAGACTTGCTAAATGTTTGGGGTAGTTCTCGCGTGAACTACCATAAATCGCCTGAACCCACGGGAACTGCTGCTTTCGGGAGCGCCGTTTCCGCAGCCGGAGCCGTAGCTGGGCCAGGCTGGCCGCAGCGCAGTGTGAGTGGCTTTCTGCACCGCATCTGCACTGCAGCTGATCCGCGTTCTGTGTGAGCTCGGCGTTAGTGTTAGATTTAGGTGGCAATTAGATCCCCAATTAAATATTCTTTATTTTTCCCTTTTCACAGAACATGTACACTGGAGTTCTTCTGTTGGTTATCAGCAGTCCCAGTGAGTTTGCCCACAGTCTCTTCTGTCTTGGATCCCTGCTTACTACTAAAGAGGCAGAAAGTATAAGTTAACCAGCAACACGTGCTATTTAGCCTCCACTCTTCCCTAAACCAGTGCCCCAATGTCTCCCTCTGCAGCTGAACAATACCACACTTGTGCTATTCTAATCACATGCTTTAATGCTTTTGTTTAATTTTATCTTAGATATTTCATTTTTGTTGAAGCACTTTGTGATTTTTATCTTGAAAGGTGCTATATCAATAAACTTTTATTTACTTACATGCTCTGTCTGCTCTGATGCACATCAAATGATTTCTGCATAATTCTTAAACACTTTGGGGTACCCACAGACTGTATAGAGGAACACACTTTTTGCCCAAGATGGTTTTCTACCATTAAGTATGGAAGAAGAGAAACATGAAACAGTGCTACCACAACTACTTGTCCAGAAATATAGCTTTTGATCATGACACCGAGGATGCAGGCAGGTGAAGAGACATTGATGAGCCAGGAATCATACAGATTGCTTTGACATCTTTGTCAAATCTCTTGAGCTTCAAGATGTCACAATCCTTAAGTGTTATATTTTGGTTCTTACTTTCTTTTTGATACTTTGAGTTGTTTATTAGTGCCTTTGAGGTCTGAGACTTCCATTTAAGTTTATTCCTTCGTGTCAACTTTCTTGAGCCTGCTGTTGTGCTGTTTGCATTTGGGTTTTCCAAATGCAGAAAACAGGTCACAAGAGATGTAATAGATGTTATCACCTTCCTATGTATTGCCTAATTTTTATATCTGAAGCAAGATATTACTTCATTGAAATACTCAACGCAAGAGTTTATAGTTTTGTGTCATCATATATTTTGTAAAAGAAAAGTCATGTGTGAGGAGTATTACTCTGCTTATAGCCTAATGGAGAATTGGGTCACATTTTAATTGTTTTTCTGATAGTTTGGCAGTAGCTTCTCCATACAAACAGGAAGTCTGTCGTATCCAGCCAGTGTCTGTGTTTCTGAGTTTGTGTTTTTGTATATTTTATCCGGTCTGGTCCTTCTGTTTACGCAGCCTAGCTCGCACATGTTTCTTGTTTCTCCTAATTACCTGGTCTTGTTTTTCCCTGGTTCTCCCTGCATTTCCTGTTTGTATTTAAGTTCCCTAGTTGCCTTTGTTCCCCCCTGTGTTCTGGGTTGTACTTATCTTTGTGTCCTGGTCGTACTTATCTCTGCGTCCTGGTCGTACCTGGCCGAGTATCCTATGTCCTGGCCTGGTTCTGGTTTCCCTGCCTGGTCAGTGAGTGAGAACAATAAATATCGGACTTACCTTTATTCATCTGACTCCTGGCGTCTCCTTCTCTGCTCTTTGGTCCTACCTACAAACCGCACACCATGACAATAGGACACAGCCAAGAGGACCAAGCAGAAGAATTACTCCTTGGGAGTATCTCGGCGTGCTGCAGAGAGCTGTGCATGCCAGGCTGAAGTGGCGGAGGAGCAGCGAGTGGCGAGAGAGCAGCGATCTCCATTCTGGGTCTCGAGGCTGGCGATTCCTCTCCCAGGAACCGGCCCGCTGCGCTATGTCTCTCCCTCAGCCTCTTTCTCATGCCACAGATGGCGTTGCAGGCGTGACTCTTCAACTCCAGTGTCTGCTGAGGGTCTGGGCGACGCTTCTGCTCCTGCCTTCACCCCTGATTGGCACTCATCACTGCTGCCGGCTCCCGATCCCGTTCCTGGTCATGTTTTGGACTCACATCTTGTTTCTGTCCGTAAGGGGTTTGAGGATGGACTGCCTCCATTTCTCGTTCTTGCTCCAGAGGAGTTCAGAGATGAGCTGCCTCCACTCCTGATTCCTGTTCCAGAGGGGTTCGAGGACAAACCGCCTCTCCTTCTTGTTCCAGAGGGGTTGGGGACAAACCGCCTCCAGTTTGGGTTCCTGATTTTCGTGCGGGAACGCACTGCCTCCATCTGCTGAGCCTCAGTGGCTCTGCCGCACATCTACAGGGCTCCGCCGCAGATCTCCACAGCCTCGCCGAGGATTCTAGCCGTTTCTGCACTGCTCCCCTGAGCTCCACCACCAACCTTTCCATGGCTGGCCTCCAGATTGCCTGCTCCGTGGGTCCTCTACTCTGCTCGGCTGGCCTTCTGTAATTTGGGTCTTGCCGGGACGTCCCCCGGGCTGTCTGCCTGAAATCTGTCTCTGCTAGGGATGACCTTCGGGTCGCCCGACTGAACTTTGTTTTGTTTCAGGTCCTGTTTTGGGTAATTTTTTGTTTTGCCTCTGTGTCCTAGTCGTACCTGGTCATGTATGTCGTGGCCTGGTTCTGGTTTCCCTGCCTGGTCTGTGAGTGAGAACAATAAATATCGGACTTACCTTTATTCATCTGACTCCTGGCATCTCCTTTTCTGCACTTTGGTCCTACCTACAAACCGCAGAACATGACAAAGTCAAGATGGAGTACAACACTGTGCATGAGGGCTGGTTTAATGTGATGTTTTTGGGTCCAGAGTTGGAGACCAGAAGTCTCATTAGAACTTTAGCATATAATTCAGTGAGAGGAGGCATATTGATAAACTGGATTGTCCTCTGTGTCTGGAGCTTTTGAACATTTGACCTTGTTGTCTCTGCTGGATGCTTGCTCATGCTGATCCGACTTGCCCAGTGTGTTGTTTGGTTTATTGACTGACGCTCTGCTGCATCTGCATGGGCCTAAATAGGTTTTCATTTTTTATTGGCAGCTCGGTAATGATGGTTGTCTTGTTGAGGCTCTCTACACTATTACAATCTATGATATGAAAATATGTTCTCTGGCCCTAGTGAAATCAAACAACACAGAACGCTGTGCTCAGCTAAAATAAATTGGGCATTAAAGGGAACTATGAAAACATGTTTTTGGTGACAAGATTGAAGTTGGATGATTAGACTCCTAATGACCCAGTTATATTTTGTATGTTAATAGTCCTGCTTTAATCTCTTCTTCAATATGACAACAGTCAAATGAAGTAAACACACAGATTGAAATTGCAAGAACACCTTAAGGAAAAAACATCCGATTAGCTGCAGCCCACCTTTGTGTCCAGACTTACTCGGAAGGTAAATGTTTTTTTTTTTTTTCCCTAAAAAATGAATTTTATTTTCATGAGGTGGTAAGTTTTTATTCCAATAAATGTTCCTTAAATTCTTCCACAGAACAGTATCACACTCTGCCTAGAATTGTATTTCATGTTGGTTAATTACTGCATTACTGTGCTGGTCCGTTGTGGTGAAGAGAGAGCTGAGCCGAAAAACGAAGCTCTCAATTTACCGGTCGGTCTACGTTCCTACCCTCACCTATAGCCATGAACTTTGGGTCATGACTGAAAGAACGAGATCCCGGATACAAGCGGCTGAAATGAGCTTCCTCCGTAGGGTGGCCGGGCACTCCCTATCAGCAGCTCGGAGTACAGCCGCTGCTCCTCCACTCGGGTATCTATGCTCCAGTACAGATACAGTATAGTGGCTTGGGCATCTATGCCGGATGCCTCCTGGACGCCCGCCTAAGGAGGTGTTCTAGGCACGTCCCACCGGGTTGGAGGCTCAGGGGGCAAAGGACTCGCTGAAGGGATTATGTCTCTCAGCTGGCCTGGGAACCCCTTGGGCTCCTCTCGGAGGAGCTGGAGTCTGCTGCCCCCACGACCCGGTTCCGGATAAAGTGGAAGACGACAAGTATGAGTACTTTAAATAGTATATTGTGAGATCTAAAATATCAGTTGGTAGGTATCTGAATTAAATTATCCAGGAGAAAGTCCAGGGTGCCTTTTAGCTCCAGTCACCCACCACCAAGTTTGGGTTTACTAATTATACTGGTGGAGTAATTAGTAGTTTTCCTTCACTGATCATTCTTTCTTGTTTCATTTTTATCAGATAAAAGGAATGAATTTTAATAGTGGTTTTCCTGTTATATCTGACCGCTCAAAGCGCTTTACACTGGAGCCACATTCACACTTACACAACTTAAGGGCCTTGAGCAGGAGCACGATGACATGTGACAAGAGCTAGCTGGGACTGAACTCACAGCTTTTGGACTGCAAGTTGACTACTCTTCCCACTGAGCCAGAGCCACCACAACATAATAAAGATGGACTTAAAAATCCAGAAAAACGATTACTAAAATTTATATCATGTGTATTTTAGTTGTAACATATTTCAAATAGTTAATTTCACTAATAAATAATGTTTCACACGTTTCAGTGGACTGTGCCACCTGGTCATCTGCACACCTAAAAGCAGCCATTCACTTTGCTTTAGATAAACATTGTCTAATGGATTTCACTTCCTTCACACAACAGCAATATCTGAGAACTGTATTTGTTTGAGAGTGCTGTGCAATAGATTCCAAAATGCACTGACAAGCTAATTTGTCGGCTGCTTATTTAAAATACAGATTTCAGTGATTATTCACATGAAATCTGATGGGTATGAATTCCACATCAGGATTTAACAAAAATAAAATGTTTTTCAAAAGCCTGGTCGAAATACTTGCTTGTGGAATAAGCAGGTTTGTGTTTATTTGTGGTGATCATGTCCTACAAGGCAGCAAGAATTGACAGCAAGGGTTGATGTTATGCAATGAAAATAATTATCCATCAGAAGCATTTCAGCAAGTCTTCCATTGGGAAAACAGTGAGGTAAAGAGAACTATAAAAAAGATCAGGGCAAGAGTTCCAGTTTCAAGGGCTGAACCTTACTTGTTGGTGCCAGCATTAGACTCATGATGGCTGCTGCTGTGGATGGCCAAACTAAAAGAAAGCATTGATCATTTTCAGAACTTAAACATGACTATTTCTATTCCTGCTTGATTGTTTGATATATTTGCTGCCAGTAAAGGCCATTTTCTGGCTGATCTTCTCAACTAGTTATATGACACTACAGAGACAGTGCATACAGTTTTAGAAAATGCTCAAATTCAACATAATAAACAGAATGGACAAAATCACTCACTCTGGTGTTGTCAGGAGTGAAGGTGATGGTATGGCCTTTACTGCAGGTGCTGGCATGAAAAGGCTTGTTCTCATTAAAAGTCTGTCTGCCTAGCAGTCATTACAAATGGCACATCCTGGCCGGATATATCATTAGGAATGGTCTTTTTTTTTTTTAAATAAAATGATTATAGCATTTATGTCATATCACTTTGTGTAAATTATTGCTGCAGATCTTGGATAATGAAATTGGGCCACTCCACTCTGCCCTGTTCATCTACACAAACCTTCCATGGGTTTTAATGGTGACAAGTCATTCAGAAATGTGTGCAGTGTTCTTCAAGGTGTTCAGACGTATTTCGTCAGGGGTGCAGACTAAACGTAAACTCCACTGAACGATGAATTTGATTGAAAACTAGAATTAAAAGAATGACCAAATTGATATACTCAGAAAACCATAGATCAGTTGACATCTGTATTATGTCTTAACAGAGGCCTGCATGCTAGAAGTGGATTTATTTGAAAAAGAGTACATTTGATCACAATTTAAAAAAATACTTTACAACTGCAAAACAAATAAAAGTGCATGTCATATTCTTTTAAATGTATACTATAAATCTTTTATTTTAAAGGGCCTTATTTAAAAATCTACAGTTTAATTCAGTTAGGCAGCAAGTGTAGATATACCAAGTAGTATACAAAGGGTTGCCATTTTGTCTTTCATGTGTATTTTATAAGACATTGGGTTTTAATTGGGTTTTATAGTTGACAAACTTCACATAAAATTGGGAAATTTGGTTGTGTTCCATAATTTCTTTGCTGTAACAATGTTTCATGGCAATACACCTGATACTGTTAGAAAGCATGTTTATTTCCTATTAAATGGTATCACATTTGGAAGAAACATAAATTTGTGGATTGAGCTGCAGAGTTGAGTATTTGGGCTGCTCTTGAAAAACTTTGGCATGTCCTTGTTGAGCCATCGTCCATTTTGAACGGAAACTAACTGCTATTACACTTCCCAGCATGCATCACAGCTCAACAGGTGTCACAGCTTTGACGTCACTGGAGGTGAGCTTTATAAGGGCTTGCGAAATGCTCTGCACTTACCATTTCCAGCTGTAGTGTGCCAATACTAGGCTCTCAGGCAATCTCTGGAGTAATAGCAGCTCACAGGTGGGTTTAATTTTCCTCCACCCTGGGCATTCTTGGAAGAGCTTGAAAAGCTGGAAATCTGTTATATAAGAAGATCAGAAGATCCATATCCTGATTGAAGACTGTCAGCCAATACCCCTGCGAAGGTGAAAACCCACACACGGTTCCCCATTTAGATGGATTTCCTCCTTGTTGTTTCAGTCGACTGCAACGGTGCATCATATTTTCGTGTGACACTTGCCCTTTACAACTTCATCCTAGAAGGAGACCCACTTGCCTGCACCTCTCTTCTCAGAGGATTCACCACCAAGTAAACAAGTTTTGTTTCCTATTTTGAGACATTTTTGATGTCTAGTCTGTGCAGGGTGAGGCATATAGTTAAGGTGATCTATGATCACCATTATTTAATCCAAGGTATTACCTTTTTGCATACAATATTGACTGAAGTTTATGCTGAACTGTTTTGGGTGCTGTTTGAATACTGTTGGATTCTGAAGCGAGGCTGCGCAGCAAAGTTTTGAATGCCTGTGCGTGTGTACCATGTTTTCATCAACCGAGCGCTGACTCAATTGGAGTTAACGTGGACTTTAAAACAGACTGAGGGTACAAACTGAGCCTCGTGTTCATCTCCATTGTTTCACAGTTTATGGCCTTTGTGTTTTTCCACTAGGTTCTCGCCTCAGAGTTTTTTGACCCTTTGTTTCGAGACTAGTTCGCCATCAGCTGTTAGTGGCTAAGGGGCCGGCTGCTAGGTGCTTTACTGTCTCTGAGCTGGCCTGGCTCTACCGTATAACAGCTGACAGCTATCGAGATGCATCAATGGACCAAAGAAGGCTTCACCACTTATTAATTCTGCTCCATTTCCCGAGTCAATCCAAATTGTTATTTTTTTCCCATTCTGTCCATAAACTGCTGGTTTGATCTCCAGCTACACTCACTACGTATTTTCATTTTTGGTTATTCATTTACTCCCTTACGTAAGATAGTGCATGCTAAATTGGGTGAAGGTTATTGGGCCAGAATAGTGAATTGTAATAGTGGACTATTGGTTTAATACATTTTCACATAGCAAAAGAGACAGCATTTGTGTTTATTTTGTTCAAGAGGGATTTGTCTGTCAACTAAGGTTAGTGATCCACACCATTTTGTAAAACGATTGATAACACAGTGGCATATAGCGTAGTTTTGGTTAAAAATTATCAGTCATTAATGACAATTAACAAATTGTAATTATTAAGTAATGTGAGCTCAATAATCAAAACACCAGAGTGCATCTCCTACTTCTATTCATAAGAAATGATTTTTGGTTAGAATTTATTTATTTCTTCTTCTTTTTTTAATCATGTTTGATAAAAATATATGGCCAATAATCATAATCTCTTACATCCGTTTTGCTCATGGCAGAAATCAACCCAGCAAAAAATTCGTTTCTTCCTCGTGTATGGTACTTGACAGAATATTTGCCTAGTAGCTTTAACATGTTTTTCCTAAATGAGGCAACAAGCTGAGTTGTTTTCAACCTAAAAAAGAAAACCCTCCTGTTACTATTTTGAATCCTGCTTCTGTTTAAAAATCTTGTCATGTCAACAAGCTTTTAGAAGTAAAAAGTAAAAGAAAATCCACCATGTGACAGCAGAATCCAAAAAGGTAATTTGTAATAACACGGAATAAAATGGTTATTCTAGAATTGGTGTAAATAGTCCTTTGGCTCTGTTTTATCATCTCTCTGTTTTTTTTTTAAATTAAAATAGTTCCATGTAAACTCCAACAGGTAAAGTAAGGTTCAATTATAAATCATTTTTTTTACATGGACTGAGCTCTATTCAAACAGAAGATATGATGGAAACATAACCTGTTAGCTCCATTTTCTGTATATATGTGAGAAAAAATTATAGTTGTATGAAAGGACCCAAATCTTTAGCTAGACCATTTTGTCTTTCTGTGGTCAAGGTCTAAATATAATCTTGATGTAAATGTGGGTGGTGTGTTAGCCCTGTGAAAAGGCCTGTAAAAGAACTTTACGTGTGGGTCAGGTCAGGGCAGAACCACAGTGCGGCGATCAGACAGTGACCTCAGTAGGAAAACGACGCTGCCTTCCCTTCTGAACTGCACTATTTCCCGCTGTGACAGACACCCTGACAATAAATAACTCTATGAAAAATGAGGAAGGAGAGAGAGCCCAGTAACCTGCTGAACTTGAGAACCTCTTCTCATTGATTATGGAAATCTCTCTGCTGCTGACCTGGGCTATTATGAGTCTTAAGCATTGATTCAATGCGTACAGGAAAATACTTTGGCAGTTAAATAAGCCGCTCGTTTATTTAGTTTCCCTTTATTACTGTTCCAACTCTGCTGCAGGTTAAAAGGATTACTTTTTGTGTATACAGATTTGCTGTTTGGAAATAGAATTAACTCTGGTGCAATGTTAATGCTGAGTGACCCTGGGTAGGAAGTTGAACCCTGACCTCTGACCCAGAAGAGTGTCTAGTCATAAGAAAAGTAACAGTGAAGCACAAACCTCCCCCACTTAAGCCCTTCTTTTTCCTCTGATTTGGCTCAGACGCATCAAATCATCCATCGCTTGGATCAATATCCTCTTGAGACTGACTTCATAAGTAGGTCATAAGAAGCACTGTGGATATTAACGCTTGATGAAATGAATCTGACTGGAGTTCACGCTTCTGTCTCGGCCTTAAAGAGCGACTCTGCACTAAAACCGAGCCCACATGTTATCTGGACACTTCCGTCAATATGAGCAGATATTGATAACTTTGTCTGAACCTGTGGTGTTAATAGCAGAGGTGCTCTCCCACAGATCTCCAGCAGCTTCTTTTAATACATGTAAGTGATTAGTACACCCCCTTTTGCAGTGATAAATGTGAAATGTTACAAATCACAAATGGTTGGGCTTCTTCAACCTTTTTGTGTTCCTTACAGAATCCTAAAGTGTACAAGAAGAACAGATCTGGAAGAAAATTATTCCTGCTCACATTTTAGGAAAAGATTAGAGCATAAAATATCCAGAAGAGCTATTGACTACCTAGTCTGGAGTTAAAAGGGTGAAGCAATTATAAAATAAGTGCTGAGGGAGTGGGAGAGGATCCAACTAACAAAGTTAACCTGGACTGGAGCTGGGGGGCTGAGTTTGAGGTGAGAGGACCTGAATGCAAGCAAGAGAGAGGCAGCCTCATAGCGAAAGATAAAGTTTATAATGCAAAAACTAAGGTTCAGAAACAGAGGGGAAACTAAAACTAAAGGAAAGCAGCAAGAATCATGACAACAGCAGCACAGATAAAGTGACCAAAGACAGAGTAACTCAATCTAAATCTGTTTGTGAATACATTTTGCCCTCCAAAGAAGATTTTGGTTTACTGACGTTACTAAAAACCTGACTACATTTAGAGAAGCTGTAGTCCGTTTGCATGAAAACTGATTAAAGATAAGTTAATAATGAATGACATAGTATCAACATCTTCTTTGGATTTCTGTGACCTATTTGAACCAGCTTGCAGTAGTATTTGTGTTTTTTACATATTTCTTTAGCTTCGACTGTTGTCTTGTCCTCAGGTTGTCCCCACATCTCCTGACAGTAAATCCATTTGACCTAGCGGTAACAACAGCATAATTAGAAGGTCAGAAGAATGGAAGGTCAGATTCTTGTGTTTCATTGGTGCCTTGTTTTGCTTTGTTGATTTCTAGTTGTTTATTATAATAGAGTGAACATTAGAAAGAATAACAAATGGTAAATGGCCTGCACTTTACACAACATTCAGTCATCCCCCCATTCATCCACTGACAGTGGTAGACTATACTGTAGCCACAGCTGCTGTGGGGCAAACAGACTGAGGTGAAGCTGCCATACAATTGGTGCCATCGAGCCCAACGCCTGAGACAGATGGAGATTCGAGCCGGCAAGTAACCAGTTACAGGTTGTACTCAGGTCCTACCTACCACCTGAGCCACAGTCACCCCAGGGGGTAAGAACAGGTAGAGTAAATCTGGCAAGGCCCATTCACGTCTGGTTCTTCAAGATTCTTTTTCAGCCTCAGAAGTTATGCTGGCTTGTGGTACAGTTCCCAGACACTCTCATACATGTAATAATCTTGTACAGAATAGTAAAAAAGAAGAGAAGAGATAAACAACAAGAAAAGGAAAAAATGGTGACATGTTGTGCATTATTGGTGTATATATTCAAGAAGTAAGAGAAGTATGAACTTAAAGTGACCCACTACCAGAAACAATATGTTCCCATATTGAAGAAGAAATCTTTCTAAGAATGTGCTGCAACTTACATACTCCCTGTCAATATGATCTACATATTTACAAGTAATGTAATATACATTATATTTACATATAAGCAACAAACTACTACCAATAAAAGAAACAGCAACAATAATAATAATAACGTTTTAAATATGATATCCATTTATAATCTTTTTATATACCATGATTCAAACTGTTTAGTGTTTGGACATTGCTTGAGCTCTACATTCAGACTGTTCAGAAGCTTCACCCCACACACAAAACTGCAAAATGTTTTCTTTGTTGTTCTGACGACGGGTGTTTGATATTGATTTAAAGCTCTCCCTCTCTTTTTCAAATAGTTTTTAAGAAAACAGTTTTCTGGCAGCAGGTTATTTTGGGCTTTGAACATAATTAGGGCTGTTTGTACTTTAACTACATCTGTAAATGTTAATAACTGATTGCATAAATAGTGGGTTAGTGTGTTCTAGGTGCCCAGCTTTGTTAATTATCTTTACTCCTTGTTTTTGAAATATGATTAATGACTCTATTGCAGTTTTGGTATTGTTTGCCCAAATCTCTGCACAGTGACTGAAATAAAGTAAAACTAAGGAAAAGTACAGAATGTGAAGCGCTTTATGATCAAATACATGTTTGGCTTTGTGAAATATAGAAATGCTTTTTGATAGTTTAGTTTAGACATATATAATGTGAGATTTCCAGTTTAGTCATTAATAATATTTTAAAAAAGTTGTTTTTATGTACTATTTCAATATTCACCTTATTTATCTGTATTTTGAGCTCCATGTTTGGTCTACAGTTCCAGAATAACAGTATTTTTGCTTTTTTATATTTAAAGACAATTTATGACTATCAAGCCCTGATTTTCATTTATTCATTTTTACAGCTACATTCTTTAACAGTTGTTTCAAGTTATTTACAGCACAGAAAATGTCAGAATCCTGAAGTGTTAGGTCACGGTTTACATTTGTGATTATGTTTTTCAGCGTGTTCCCTGTTATGTTCTATAGGTCTTGCCATATTTTGTTATTTTTGACACTTGTGCTCCCATTCTCAGGTGTATTTCTTTAGTTCATTCTTTGTGTTTTCCTTGTGATCATTTTACATTTAGTTTCCTGTTAGATTTCTGTTTAGTATTTTCTCTAGCCCTCTATTGCATAATGTTGCTATATGGCAACAATGACTTTATCTTGATTTTCTAAAAAAGCTAAGATATAAAATCTATGTCTTTACAGTTTGTTGTAAAAAACAGGCATTTACTTTGATGGAAATGGAATGTATGAGGTTACATGTCCAGGATATCCTGTTTCCCAGTCCTTTTTGCTCATGGAGATTGACATGTGAACCTCATACATCTGGGGCTCCAGAAGATTGCATTTAATCTGAATTTTGGAAAATTTTCATCAAATACAAAATGTAAATGACTATCTGAGGTAAGTAAACTTTAATCTTTTAACATTAAATTTAGTTTTGAGATTAAACGTTTTTTGTTATATGCTAAAATACATTTGTTGCCATATGGCAACCGTATACAAATATGGAAACGTCCTGGTGCATTCAACCTAATGGAGGCCTATAGACTTGCATAGCATGAAACTACTCTGAGACTATGTTTACAACTTTTACATATATTTTAAAGGTAAAAAACATTATATAGCTATATATTTTTTAAATATTTTCTGGTTTAGGGTATTTTGTAGGTTATCTGTAAAATATTGTCCTCCATAAAAGTTGGGTCCCATCTACTTCCATGAGATAGGGAATGAGAACAGGGCTGAATAAGCTGTCCCATCTCCCACTGTTGGACTTCAAAATCCAAGTGGCCTCATGCTTGTGCATTGAGAGCAAGGTGAGCAACAAGAGGAAGTGGAGAACTTCACGAGCTGTTGTGGTGGAGAAAAATAAAAGAGGGCCCCAAAGCTTTGTCCCACCAGATCCCATCCGCAGAGACAGCACCGACCACTGGCCCTTGTGTGCATCTGAGAAGGGCAGATGCAAAATCCCAGGATGCAAGGAGACTGTGAGAAGCAAGTGCTCCAAGTGTGCAGTTTTCCTTTGCTTCTCTGCTAAGAGGAACTGCTTTGTTGACTTTCACAAGGCATGAAGAGAATGAAATAAAACAGCAAAAATGACTGAATGAAATAAAACAAAATGAATGAATGATGTTCCAGGTTCTGGGTGGTTATTACCAGACATTTCAGATAACTGCTGAAATTGTATAATGTTTTTACTGTATAAATGCTTGTTTAAACATTTCACTAAGTGTGAAATGGTTTTGTGAATCTTGTTTTAAATAAAATGAGTTTTTGGTTAAAAAAAAAACATTGATTTTACAGTACTTTCCACGATTGCATATTGTTGCCATATGGCAACAATTTATCAACGACCCCCCTCTAAACTTTTTTTAAAAGATTTTTTTTTTAATATATCTGTTGTTTAGCTCATTCAAAATAATAAAAACATGGAAAACATTTTTTACCATGTCTAAGTAATATTTCATGCAATAGAGGGTTGAGGGTTTTTTGTTCAATTGATGTTTATTTGTCTTTTCTCCCCTTCTCGTTTCTCTGCTCTGCTCATTTCTTTTGCCCTCAGCTGCTTCACATTTCCTCTGCCTTCTCTTTGCCTCAGCGGCCACTGTAACATAAGCCCCCTGATCCCCTAGCATTGACATTTTTATTTTTTTTTTATCAGAAATTTATCATTTATTGTGTCATCCCAGCCATCACCAGGTCATACGAAAACTCTGATAGGCAAGTGAGAAAAAAACAAAAAACATTCAGAGGCTTATTTTTCTAAGTGTTTGTTATTATAATACTTGGCTGTGCCACTAGAGGCACTGGGATTAAACTACCAGCATTCACTAGCAGCTATATTGTTCAAAAGGATAGTCAAATTTAAAATATGAACCCTTTAATGATTTATATATGTATTTATGTCTTTATGCATTTATATTTTGGTGACAACAGCTCAATAAAAACTCATTTTGAAAAATAAAGAGTTTTTTTAATCTCAGTCAACAGAGTGGGAAATAAATCTTGGTTTATTATTCTAAGTCTTTTTTTTTCTTGACTCAAGCCTGGAAAGACCATTACAAAAAAAAAAAAAAACATTCCTGTCCTCTTATTTTTCTAAGGGTGTATTCACACCTGCCAATTTTGGTCCACTTTGAACCGACCAGAGTTCGTTTCCCTCCTTGGTCTGGACCTTTTGTGCAGGTGTGAATACACTCAAGTGAACCCTGGTCCGGACCAAACAACTGGACCGAGACCCACTTTTTTCTCAGTCCGCATCCAAAAGGACTCTGGTGCAGTTCGCTTATGTTCTGAATACGAACTGGTCCCGATCTGAACCAACTACAGAAAACATACGTCTCTTTGGACTTAACAAGTCGCCATAGTCAATAACAAAGGTGTATGTTGTACTGAAATCATACCTGATAAGCTACTGGCATGTTGTAGGGCAGGGCACATTCTTTCTCCAATGCCGATCCAAAATTATAAATAGAACTTTTGCAAAAAAAGCTGTTCTTCACTCTCACAATAATATTGCTGCTGTAATAATGGCACAAATATACAGGACAGAGTTGTCGCATGCAGCACGTCTACAGATGTTTTCCTACATTTCTGGGTGTGTGCTCTGTCCCGCCCCCGTCATTTCTGTCCAATGGGAGCAATGATCGTCGCCCGCGAGGCTTTGTTTACAAGTAATAGTTCACTTGTAAAAAGTACAATGTGAAAACAAACCGCACCAAACAAAAACAAAACCCTCCCCTGGCATATGTTCACATTTAAACATTGCAATCAAATTGATCCAGTTCCGATTGCCCTGCAATGACATAACGTTACTGTCAATAATGCTGCCTTAAAATGGTGATTTTTCACCTGCTAACAAGTGATTTTAGCGTCCAGTTTGCAAATGAAAGATTTAATCTGCCTTATAATGTCTTTAGATCTTTCCTATTAATTATATTATCAACATCAAAGCACAGTGGGTCTTTTGTATGATGTGCGATAATAGGCTGTGTGCGCTTGATCAGTTATGTGCGCATTTTGCCATAATCAGGTTTGTGTTCAGCAGATGATCACTGACAGCAATGTTACGCTGGAATGATGTTAAATGGATTGTTGCTAGGAGTTTTACCATAGGAGAAATATATGGCTTTTGTTTGGGATTGGCTCCAAATCAGAGCTTAGATAATTCTACATAGAATCCTCTATTCTAATCTATTCTTCATATTTAGATTTTTGACAATCCAAGTCTGCTGACACATGTACAGAAGGTTATTTCTCCCTGTCATTCTATGCCTCCTTCTGGCCAAAGTGACAGCAGACATTTTTGCATGCCAGTTAGCACCTGCATTTCAAATGTGCTAAATCCACACGCAAAAATTGCGCCCGCAAACCGTTTCAGGCTTTGAAAATTGTATTGCGGGTGGTAAGGGATGACATATGCTTATCCTCCTCCCATGAATTTGCGGGTTTGGGTCATTATCATATGTCATGTGTATTCATGAAGGCAGACATGCTAAAATGTTTGCGCCCGTAGTCCCGCTGATTTTGCACACGCAATCTGATTATAACCTTGTTTGTAGATCAGCTTTGCTGACGCAAGAGGTTTGCGTGCGGTTTTGTACACGCAAATCGTTTGAAGATCAGGCCCTAAATGTTTTCCACATCAGATGAAGGAACAGCTCAGATTAGTGTTAAAAATGGACTAAAAGCAGAAACAAAACTGCATGTGTGGAGTTTGTGGTTACCTTCTTACTTAAATTATTCAAAAGTTTATAAAAAATCTATATTGTAATGTTATTATGGATCGATTATTTTTATATTATGTCGTTTTTCTTTTGCAGATGGTAGCTTTGTCCTTGCATACTGCTCTCTTTACACCAATCACGGACAAAATATACCTCAGTTTGCATTAAAGTGCTGTGATAATCAGAGCTCAGAGAAAGTGAGCCAGTTAAAGTTCATAACAGTCTGTTCCAACTAGAAGACTGCACAGAACTGCTGCAAAGAAAATGAAACGGTCAAAAGATCAGTCCACTGCTTTGTGTTGTGTCACATGGATGTATGTGTGACCTAACCGCCATTCTCTGTTCCCCCTTGTCAGGGTCATTTGGTTGAAGTCATTTACACCCTGGTCAGGTTGCAGGGTCCTTCACAGCCTACCATTGGGTTACACAGAGGCACACAGGCATATCTAGCAAAACAAGGTTAAGTCCCTTGTAGAATAACTACTGTTTAATATAAAACAGACAGTAATTATGGAATTTTAATTGTAGTAAAAAGGTGGTTCTCTGGGGGGATGAAAAAAAACGCACTCCACATTTTTCAAAATTTTTTTTGTCACAAGTTGTCTTGGTAGTCTTCTTGGACAACATCTCTAGAAATCAACTCTCATTTCTTTTGCAGCCTCTAACAGGGTTTCTTCCTAGATTTACCTGTATTTAGCGCCATCCACTTTTTTATGAACTCTGACAAGCCTCTCTCTGTGTCTGCTGCGGAGAAGCATCCTCACAGCATGATGGTGCCATCACCATGTTTTACCCTAGGGGTGGTGTGTTCATGGTGAATTGTGTGTATGTGTTTTTTAACCACATTTGGCGAGTTAATAGTAGAGATGAAATATGTGGTTTTTTTTTCTTTTTTTACCAGGTAGCATGTATTAAAGTCCATAGTAAATAAAAAGAAAATAAGGCCACTTAGATTTATACCCCCAAGAAATCTCAAAAAACATGCAGAATCATTCTGCTGGGAAAGGAGAGATTCAAAGGAATTCAGAAGTTTACTGGAGGGTGGCAGAGCAAACACAGAAAAAAATTAGAAACGTTAGGGTAAAACCAGAACAGTTGAATTTACAATGCTCTTAAGAAAAAAAAATTACAAGTAACATGATTGCAGTATATGTCTCTCACTGTGCTTATCATCTTCGTAATATAACGTTTCAAACAATTCATTGTGGAAATGTGTTTTGTAAAACCTAAAAATTTTTCAGACTTCTTTGAAATATGTATGTTTATAAAAAAATTTAAGTGGGCAAAAAGCATTAATTTAAAATGGGTTTATAAATCTTACTGGCTTCCCTTATTTATTTTTTTTAAAGTCCAAATGGTGTCATTGAGAAGTTTATATCAACATTTGTCACAGTTGATCCTGCACCAGTCAGCTGATCTCAGTTGATTCTCAGAGGTTGTATTCTGGATACCAAGTGCTGTGGGTAAATTTGATTAGCTTTGCAAGACTGGAGCAAACCACAATATTTTCCCATGAAGCAAAGTGCAAAATCAAAGAATTGTAAAGCTTTAATAAACTATATACCTTGGCCTGTTTCACATTTGGGGGATCTTTCCCCATAATCAATTGCAGAAGCAGATATGCTTCATCAGACTATAAAGACATTGACAACAGAACCAGTGTCAACACTGTGTTGTTGCCAGTAGTGATATGCAGGAAAGACTTGACCCTGCCACTCTGATTTATGAGTTTAGTGACAGAAAAAAGCCCTTTTATGGAGCTGATCCTGTCTGGGAAAGTTGGTATACATGAGAGAAAGTTGCCAGCTCTGTGTAGACAGAGGCAGAGATGGACTACTCCACACAAGGCAGTGATTGTGGCTGTTATACTCATTTAATTCACTACAGGACTTTAATGCTGTTTTCCCAAGCTCGCCAAGGCCCCAAATTTGTTTAGTAATGTCATAAGTAGGTGTTAATGCTTCTTTAGTTATACCACCCCAAGCTGTTGAGGAGGCACCTCTGCCTCCTTACTCAGAAACTGAAAGGTCCCTATTAACCCCATCACCTCCACCTGATGAGAAACACCTCAGACTTAAAAGGATGACAAATTCAAATTCCTGATCTTTACAAAAACATTATTGAACCATAAATGGCTTTTCAAGCAGTTATTTGGCAACATCCTAGCACTGAGGCCTGAATAGGGACCAGTACCTTCTCTGGCTCCAAATTCACCATAGAATTCACTTTAAAATTGTGATATTACATTGAAGAGCTTTGCACAGACAAGCTCCTCCTTACATTTCTGTTCTGATTCAGCTCCACACCCTATCCGGTAAGTTAGTATCTGACCCTATTAAGTCAGATGTTGCTAGTATCACCCCGCACAAATTTGAAATCCTGAGGGGTCAGGTCCCAGGGGGCCTTTGTAGAAATGCTTGTAGTTTACACGAACATCTGATCAATTAAAATTATAGCAAAGTCCCAAAATTCCATGTGTGATAAAAATATATATGTGAGAAGGAGAATTTTAGATTCTATTCTGGATTTAACAAGAAGACAGAGAAGAGATTTTGTGGACATCCTGTTAGTAAATTTTTTTTTAAATTCTTTATAGAATTGGCTCAAGCACTGACCCCTGTGGTACTCCACAATTAACCCTGGAGTTTGAAGATGATTCATCATTTACATGAACAAACTGGAATCTGTCAGACAAAATAGAGTTAAACCAGCCTCGTGCTGTTCCCCTGATCCCTACAGCATGTTCAGCCTTTCTAAGAGAATGATGTGATCGACTGGATCAATTGCAGCACTGAGATCTAACAGGACAAGTACAGACACAAGTCCATTATCTGAGACCAGGAGAATATTATTTGTGACTTTCTGATGAGCTCTGAAACCTGATTGAAACTCTTCAAACATGTCATTGCTGTGTAAATGCTCACACTCTTGATTAGCAACTATTTTCTCAAGAGTTTTAGATAAAAACAGAAGATTGGATACAGGTCTGTAATTTTTTGTAAGTCATCTTGAAGGTTTCTTAAGTAAAGGTTTAATCACAGCTACCTTAAAAGCCTGCGGTACATTTACTATTTACAAAAGATAGGTTAATCATATCTAAAATGGGGCTGGTAATCAGAGGGAACACTTCCTTAAATAATTTGGTTGGGATTGTGTCTAACATACAAGTTGAAGGTTTAGATGAAGCTAATATTTCTGATAACTCATGAAGCTCCACAGAATCAAAACAGTCCAAACACAAATCAGGTTCTGCAGTTACCTCCGCTGCTGTCTCACTTATGCCCCTTTTCCACTGGCTCGATTTGGCCCTACTCGACTCCACTTGGCTCACTATGCGAGTGTTTCCATTAAAGTTTTTTTTATACCAGTACCTACTTTTTTGGTCCCTGCTCCTGTACGACCGGGGCTGAGTCGGGACTACATGTGACGTGAACAGATTGCTGTTCACTGATTGGCTGTGGGAGGAGGAGAAATGAGAATGTTTTCGTTGAGACAGTGAGAGACTAAATGTACACCCTTCAATCAAACGAGGTGTGAACATTTTGACAGGTGAGGGCGGGACATCCGGTGGCGTAACGGATGTCGTCATTAACCGGATGTTGTCATTAGAGGGGGGGCGAATCTTTCTAATTGTATGTTTTTAGATGATTTTACATCTAAAAAAAATAAAAAACATGCAGTTTCTCCACTTATAAGATACACTCAACTTAATGCAGGCACATCACACAAAATTCTGATAAAAAAAGAGAACCTGACAGAATTGTAATTTCTGTGCTCAGTATGCTGTTTCCAAATTAGAAATGGCTTCTACAGCTAAAAGTCTTTGTTTGGAATCATGAGAGACTCCATTTGGTAAAATAGATGATAATTTTAGTTACCTTAAGCTTTTCTTTTTCATCTTAGAGCAATAGTTATTGAGGATTTAGAGAAAACTGTCATCCTGTAACTGCTGCCTCGTCCTTCTGATTCAAAGGCTTCTCCTCATCAAACTTTGGAGCCGGAGGTTGTATCCTGTATGTGTGGTCTATGTTAAACGTCACAAGAAACTGAAAAAAAAAAAAAAAAAGTTAAAAAGTCCTCAGACATGTCACTGTTTATTGAATTAAGGCAGACATCAGCGGTTTTGCTTAGGTGTCGGGAGCTTCAAAGTCTTCACACCGACTGTAGTCATAAAGTAATTAAAACGACCGTCTTCCTTCCTGGCCCAAAGTGTCGAGCACTGTGTCTGACTATACACATCCACAAACAAAATAAATTCTACTTACAGATTTAACGAGAGGCGTATTCCTGAACGTTGAAGAGGTCAGCGGTTGTAACCGTCTGCCCCCAAAAAAATTAAAGTTGAGACGGAAACTTGTCTTCAAAAAAGACAATCCGATCCCATCTGAACATATCCATTCATGCACCACAGTCTGTATTATCACCTGATTGTGCGCCATAAAAACTAACAGCTCCGGAAGAGGAGAGTAAGTAAAAAAAAAAATTTTTCTATGCATATGTTTTCACGGGTGTATGGGATATTGCAGACTTGTTTTAACCCCTGAATAAATATATTACAGATATATCGAATGATTTAATCCAGAACCCAAGCCTGGATAACATTCAGCAGAACTGTACCAGTTCAGTGCAGGAAGAGTTGAAACCGCCCGGAACCGTTAAAATACCCCATGTACGGAGTAAGTTATAGTTATATTCAAATTCTGTTCTATCCAAATATTCACAGAAACCAGAATTTTTTCTTTTTCTTTTTGAAATATCAGCATTGTAAGGTAACTTTACTGAGGAAAAGGCAGCGACTCTCTGCTCTGTATACCAGGGCGAAGCTTGTTAGAGGTTTAATGAATGGTATGTTTAATTCTTATTTTACCTACTGAATTAATTCGTATATTTCAATAATTTATTTTTTCTCTATCAATCCAGAGGCAATGTTGATGGTAAAACAGATTCCATCCAGACCCGGACAGCAACAGAGCAGACAAAGAGTTTCTCTAGCCTTACGTGACCATCGTAATAAAGCGTCAACCTTAACGCTTTTGGCTGCATACCAGACACTGTTACTGAAACATTGCGCTGATATCAAGGTGATTTAAATTGATCCCTGGGTTTTTTTCTTCTTCTTCTTATACTCATGTAAATATGGATAACCAAATCACACATGCGCTGAATGAAATAAGGAATGCAGAAGTAGCAAATAACATCGGGTTAAGTGAAGATGCATCTCCTGCAAACAACAGTGAAAATGTGCAAGGTGACTTTTTTAGATGAGTTAGTACAGTCCATTGCTGAAATGCTTGCAGATAATAACCTGGAATTTGTTCTACAGGTAGTTAATGACCCTGCAGGAGGGTCAAAATGTAGCAGGATGTGGTAACATGATCAGACAGCAGTAACTTTCAGCGACATTGGTAAATTTGAAAACATTCTAAAGAGAAAAAATGTAGTGTTTCACAGAACCGTTACAGGGTCTACAGCTCTGTGTAAATTTGAGACCAGTTTCCCTGATTGATCAAACCCTCTCTTTCTGCTGTTATTTCAAGGTCACTACTATGGGATAAAAAATCTCAAGGGTTTTATAGGATTGAGATACATCTGTGCATATTGTTACAGCAACTATGAAAAGCGAGACACACACCACTGTGAAGGCTATTGCTCAGTTTGTCACTCATACCAGTGTATGCGTGAAATTAACGAACCTGTTGCCTGTGCAGGTTGTCACAGAATCTGTCGTAATTCTTCATGTTTCATCAGACATAGGGAACCCTGCAGCCGACCTAGCACTGACAGACCTATGAGTGACTGTGAGTTGGTAAAACTGTGCCAGGTGTGCAAAAGGATATACGTTATTCCAATCAGCAAACAGGATAAATTACACGTGTGTCGTGTGAAATGTTTGTGGTCAGAATATACCTCCTGGTTTAGATGTGACATGCGATGAACATCAGTGTTACATTCAACCTGGCAAACCCTGTAATCAGCTTCACGTTTTATTTTATGTTTAACGGTGTGCACATCCCCTTTCTGGTCTGTGTTAAAACGTTGAAAGGTAAGGAATAGCACGCTTATGGATTGAATTGCACCCAAAAATCTTTTCTTCACTTCAGGAGACCGATGTATAGGGGCTTCACATTAACGCAATCATAACGCACGGGTATGACAGCTACCTGATTCTCACAGTTATGCTGCAGTTAGGCATTAAACCTCATCTCATCATGCAAGGAAGTAAAGTTCTCTGTTTAACCGACCCTGATTACAGGTTAAAATTCATTGATAGCCTGTCCTTCATGTGTATGAAGCTTAGTGCGATGCCGAAAGCGTTAGGTTTTAGTGATCAGATCAAAGGTTTTTTCCCCCACCTATTCTCTGAACAACATCTCCAGTATGTGGGGTCTTTTCCTCCTCCATCCTGCTACGCTGTCGAATGCATGAGTCTTTAAGAACAAGAAGTGTTTAACAGCTGGTACAGAGAAGTGAGCAAAGGCGTCTTTGACTTTGAGAAAGAAGCTCTTCGTTATTGTAAAAATTATGTGGACATTCTTTATCAAGGTTGTGTTAAATTCAGGGATGAGTTCTTTAAGGAGACAAGTGTGGATCCGCTTAAATGCATCACAATAGCCTCAGCCTGCATGAAGGTCTTTGTAACCAATTTCCTTCCTCCTAAAACCTTGGCCATCCCGTCACCTCTGGACTACAGGTGTAGTAGTAAGACATTTTCCAGCACGTCCATTCAATGGCTCGGCTGGATTTCAGATAGTAGAAAAATAGATATCGCACATGCATTAAACAAGGGGGAAAAGAAAATCTGTCCATATTCTGTGGATGGGTTTGCGGAGATTAATGGTGGAAAGGTTGCATTCGAATTTTACGGTTGTTTTTTCCATGGCTGTAAATTGTGTTCTCCACCTCATGAGATATGTGCTTTGAGAGGGGTAGCATTTGAACACTTTTACGCAGCCTCTGTTGAGAGAAGCAAGGTACTCCAAACTGTGTATGGTCTTCGTCTCGAGGTTATTTGGGAGCATAAGTGGACTGAAATGAAAAAAATCAGACCCGGGGGTGATCAGCTTTCTTGAGAAAGGTAATACACCCGAACCGCTATCACCCCAAGATGCTCTGTATGGTGGTCACACTTGCACAATGAGGCTGAGGTACACAGCGGGGCCGGGTGACATTGTGTGGATTACACATCTCTGTACCCTTATGTAAATGCTAACTGCGTCTTTCCCCTCGGACACCCCACCATCATTTACAAAGATTTTGATGACCCCAGCAGCTACTTTGGCCTCGTCAAAGCTGTGGTCTACCCACCACGAGGTCTCTTTTTCCCTGTTTTGCCTTACAGAACATCCCAAGGTAAACTTGTTTTACTCTCTGCCGCACATGTGCTGAAATAAATAATCAAACAGGTCCTTGCATGCATAATGATGAGGACAGAGCTCTGACAGGTGTGTGGGTGAGTGTAGAGTTTTGTAAAGCGTTGCAGTGTGGTTATCGCCTTGCTAAAATCACAGACATTTGGCATTTTGAGAGTAGCAGTAGCACAATCTTTAAAGGTTACATTCACTGTTTTTTAAAGGGTAAGCAGGAGGCTCAGGCTACCCTTCTGAAGCGGTGGATGAGGAGAGCAAGTCAAAGTATGTAGCAGACTACAAACTCCACCAGGGTATTCAATTAGATGCAGGCAAAATCGAGGTGAACCCTGCCAAAAGACAGGTAGCAAAACTGCGTTTAGACAGCTTTTGGGGAAAGTTTGCGCAGCAATGTGATCTGTCTCAGACCACAGTCGTCACTAATCCTGATGAGTTTTTCAGCTTCATGTTCTTGAGCAAATACAGGGTTAACTACTTCCATTTTCTCAACCCTGAAATGTGTGTAGTGCAGTGGAACTACGGCATACGAGTCATCTCTCCCCGAGGCAAAGTAAACAATGTGTTTATTGCAGCATTCACCACCGCTTATGCACGTTTAAAACTTCTCAGCAGCATGGAGAAGTTACAGAACAGACTAATTTATATTGACACAGATAGCCTAAGCTTTGTGATGAAAAGTGGTGAAACTCCTTTGGAACTGGGAAATTATCTGGGGGATCTTACAGACGAGCTAGGGGGAGACAGCATTTTGGAGTTTGCATCAACAGGACCCTAGATTTATGCATACCAAACCAAAAACCAGAAAAAGCTAGTGATACGTGCTAAACGTATCACTCAGATGCATGAATGCAGCGAGAGGGTCAATTTTGACAGCATCAATGGGTTGGTTGAGGGCTACTTAGCAGGAACCAGTGAGGGTGTCATCGAAATTCAACAGCACATGATCAGGAGGGATAAAAAGAGATTCCGCATAAGAAATGCTGCATTTGTTAAAAGGTTTTGGTTGGTGTATGACAAGAGACGCCTTTTTTCTGATGGTACAACTCTGCCTTTTGGTTATTAGAGCATAAGAAGAGGAAGAAAGATAAAAATAAAAAAATAAATAATGTTGCATTCCTCCGATTTACAGGAAATTGATTTTGATCCTAGATTTAGAGCGCCTTTCTCATGTATGATTATAGGGCCCAGTGGCTGCGGCAAAACCTTTTTTGTAAAACGTGTTTTGCAAAACTGTAACCATGTCATGGATGTTGTTCCAGAAAATATTGTATGGATTTACACTTCTTTTCAGCCCATGTATGCTGAATTGCAGAAGATGAATAAAAATATTAAATTTGTGGAAATATGCCCGTTCTCAGTCTGAAATGTTCTGGGCAGGTAGGCGTGAAATCAATGATTAAATAACCATGAGCGTCTCTTGTTGCGTCTTCAAAACTCTCCAGGAAGAGACCCTTTTGCGGTGGAAACGTTTGGCGGGCCAGTATATTCAACTGCAGTGTATCTCTTGGGTTCTTAAACAACACCATATAATTACAGTTCAAACTAATGGTGCGATTGTACTTTCCCTGATGAAATACATTCTGAGTCAACAGCATGACGCTCATATTACGATGGTGATGAAACTGTATAAAGACCTTCCATCACGTTTTCATCATCTGAGGCTTGGGCAATAACATCGTCTAAAATAACCAGATGATTCTGATCAGGAAGAAACAGGTTTTCATCTTCAAAACAATGAGGCAATCCTTCCGATGGCGGGTCAGTGGAAACACAACAGTTGCCGTACCTAGTAGAGTGAAACCGAGTGGAGTGGAGCCACGCCGCCTAAAACGAGCCAGTGGAAAAGGGGCTTTACTAAGGATGAAGTAATCATGTTCAGGAGTGTGCCAATAATTTTATTTTTAATAGAATCAATTTTATTTAAAGAGAATCCCATGAAGTCATTACTGCTGAGAGCTGGGGGAATGGATGGCTCAACAAAGCTATGTGTAAGTTTAGCAACTGTAGTAAAGAGAATCCTAGGATTATTCTTGTTCTCTTCTATTAATGATGAGAAATAAGCTGTTCTAGTTTGGTGAAGTGTCTTTTTTTACAACAGTAGGCTATTTTTCCAGATTAAGTAAGAGTCCTCTAGGTGTGTAGAGCGCCATTTTCTCCCCAATTTTCTAACAGTGTGTTTTCAAGTACGCAGCCCTGAATTAAACCAGGGAGCCAGCCTCCTATGAATAATTACCTTCTTTTTCAAGGGGGCTGCATTGTCTAATGCACCATGTAGTTAACACCATGAACAAGAGAATCAATTTGTGAAGGGAAAGAAATAAAATTATTGCCCTTATCTGTGTTTTTCTATGATAATGGGGAAATAAAAAATGGAACAGATTCTTTAAAGGTTGTTACGGCACTGTCTGTTGTTACAGCATTGTCTGATTATGATCTTCTATAATGACATTTTCTTTCAGGTGTGGATAACTCAGTTAAATTAAACTCAAAGGTTATTAAAAATGGTCAGACAGGGCAGGGTTATGAAGAAATAATATTCCTTTCAACTCAATGCCATATGTCAGCACAAGGTCCAGAGAATGAAGACAAAGGTGGGTAGGTTCCCTAATGTTTTGAGCAAGGTCAATTGTGTCCAAGAGTTTTGACGAAAATTTGATCTGGAAGACTCACCTCCACCACCGGCTCTGTGCTACGACTCCATCATGCGTCTCCACTCCAACCAATCGGTGTCAAGTCTGTATTCCTCCTCAGCCAATCACCCTTCAAGGCTTCACTTTTAAGGACCTCCAACCAAGGATCTCCCTGCTCTCCCGCCGAGCTTCGACCCTCCACCACCCCATCGCTGCGGTCTGGCTTCCTAGCAACTTCCAACTCCCTTATTATCGGACCTCCACTCCATCACCAGTATTGTATCCTGGGGGAGAAGAGATCTATAATTCTAATCCTAAATCATTCATTCAAACTCATGTCATTCATAGCATTCATGTCTTTCTCTGGGATCCGAGCGCCAAAGAAATAAACACCTGCTATTTAACTTCGCTATTCGGCATCTTTGTGTTTTTATTGTGAGTCTTTACAGGATTGAATTAAAATCCCCCACTATTATGACCCTATATGTATTTAACACTATATGAGATAAAAATTCTGAGAACTGATCTAAAAGTTGACAATAAGGGCCTGGTGGAAAACAGAAGTGGTTTTACTGCTTTGCAATTTGGATGAGGAAAACTAAGGATTAAATATTCAAAAGAGCTGTAGCTATTAATTGGTCTGGTACTAATCAATAAATCGGACTGAAAGATGGTTGCTACTCCTCCTCCTTGCCTGGTAATTCGAGGTATGTGGAAATATAACCAACACAAGCTGAAAAGGTCATAGATAAAGCTAGTCAGAAATAAGAGCTGAAGAAGCCCTGCGAGGTTGCTTTGAGGCTACAGACGTGGATGCATTGTGCCAGCCACATAGAGAGGACATCAATACCATGGCTAAGTGTATAACTGACTATATAAACGTCTGTGTGGATAACACCATCCTCACCAGAACGGTGAGATGCTTACCCAATAAGAAACCCTCACCAGTGACCTGAAGGACCTGCTTAACAAGAAAAACAAGCTTTCAGAGAGGGAGACAGTGAATCATTGAGGTGTATACAGAAGCAACTTAAAGTCAAGATAAGAGACAGCAAGGTGGTGTACAAGAAGAACCTCGAGAGCAAGCTCCAGCAAAACAATATCAAAGATGTGTCGTCAGGGATGAAGAAGGTCACAGGCTTCAAGCAGAAGGATGATCAGAACGTTGGAGGTCTGGACAGAGCCAATGAACTGAACACATTCTTCAATAGGTTCAGTTCAGAAACAAGCTCAGCATCCTCCTTTCCTGCTCAAAGCCAAACAGACATCCCACCCTCCTTGGACCCACAGCTTTCCTGTCACACCTCAAATGTTTTATCTTCCACCTCAGCCATGGACACTTCTGCTTCTACATGTTTGTCTTCAACCAAATCTGAAGAACCAAATCAGAAGATGCTGATACTCCCTTTGCCTCCCCCTTCTACCTGTGTGTCTCAAGAAGTCAGGTGAAGATGCAACTGGAGAAACTGAATCGGAATAAGGCTGCGGGTCCAGATCGTGTCAACCCTAGAGTCCTGAAGGGCTAGCAGAGCAGCTCTGTGGGATTCCACAGCACCTCTTCAATCTTAACTTGGCCCAGAGGAAGATTCTAGTGTTGTGTAAGACCTCCTGTCTTGTTCCAGTACCAAAAAAAAAAACTTCACCCATCAGTCCTCAATGGCTATAGACCTGTTGCCCTGACATCCCATCATGAAGGTCCTAGAGGGACTCCTGTTGGTCCACCTGAGTTAACAATGAATACACTATCAGGACCCCCTTCAGTTTGCTTATTGCTGTGGATTTGGAGTTGAAGATGCCATCAAACACCTGCTTCAACAAACCCACTGTCATCTGGACAAAGCCAGCAGCACTGCGAGGATCATGTTCTTTGATTTCTCCAGTGCATTTAATACAATCCAACCTGATTTGCTTTGTCAGAAACTCCAGAAGACTCAGGTGGAGGCCTCAACAATCTCCTGGATCGAAGACTACCTGACAAACAGACCACAGTTTGTGAGACTGAAGGGTTGTGAGTCTAACCAGGTAGTCAGCAGCACAGGAGCACCACAGGGGACGGTACTCTCACCATTCCGTTTCATTCTGTACACCTCAGACTTCCAGTACAAGACACACCCCTGTCAGAAATACTTGGAAAATTCTGCAGTCGTGGGGTGGATCAGAGCAGAACATGAAGATGAGTACAGGGAGCTGGTGGATCGCTTTGTGGCATGGTGTGGAAACAATCATCTCATCTTGAAAGAGAGTTAAACAAAGGAGATGATTGTAGATTTTAAGAGAAACAGGAATAGGTCAGACACTATTCCCATCATGGGAGAAAAAGTGGATGTGCTGAAGGAGTATTGTCACGTTGTGGTTTTGGGGTGGACTGAAGCGCAGGCAAGAGCTTGGCAGCAGCATCTTCATCATGATCTTAAACTTTATTCACAAGTCATGAACAAGCAAAACATAGCGGAACTCACTGCTGGTGCGAGGCATGAGTACAATCAAAACTTCTGCGTTGTACTGCAGGAACGTAGCAAACACTGAGCAAAATTAGGTAATGTGATTGGAGGAACCAGCAAAGGACAAAGAAACAAAACCAACTAATATACTGAGGGAGAACAAAGGCAGGTAATCAAAGGAACTAAGAACCGGTGAGACAAGGAGGCAGTAAGGCAGAGGGAGCAGGTGAACCTAATAGAACTAAATGAGGAAAAGGACTAAAGACAAGATAGTGAGCCGACCGTAAAATAAACTATAAACCAATACTGAAAGAACAAACTGTGAATGAGGCAGAGGAAGCGAGGACAAGAATAAAAGTAAACAATAACAACAGCTAACCTATAAAGAGGGACTGGAGAATTAAGATAAAGAGAACCAGACTGGGAAGACTAGGAAACAAGGACCGAATACAGTATAACTGAAGAGTAACAGAAAAGGAAACTAATAAGCAGAAGAGTGCAAGGGGGAAGAAACAAATACCTAACCACAAATTAAAAACACAGAGAAACCAGATGGAGAACTAATTAAAGAACCCAAGGAAAACAGAGAACAATCATATTAATAAAGGCAACAATGACAACAAAGAGAAAACCATACTAAGTCATAAGAAAAACAACAGTAATAACTAAAGGAGCTATGAACGAGGGGGGAAGAAACAACCAACACTCAAAGTAACACAAAGCCGCCACAGAGTCCAAAAGGCGACAGATCCTGTCAAGTATAAATACCTACATTCATTCATATTGAATTTTTTGAAAAGCCATTGCAAATGTTTCCCTACAGTTTCATAATTTCTTAATTTGTGGACAATGGTACACATTGTATTTCTCTGTAGTTCTAAAGCCTTGGAAGTGACTTTGTAACGCTTTAAATGTTGATAGGGACAGTTTTTCATCTGTTCCTGAATTTCAGGGCATGATGTATTGTTTATCTCTTTGTCCTACTTCATGTTGTCAGATAGATCTTTTAAATTTTTACTGGTTCAGCAGTAATCAGGCCTGGGTGTGGCAAGTAAAACTGAATGGTTAATCAGAGTTAATTCATGATTTTGCAAGGGCAGCATCTACGTTTTCACATAAGGCCAGGTTGGTTTTGATAGTTTTCTTCCTTCAATACAAGAAACTCTCATTTTAAAAGTTTCTGGTATTTACTCAGGTTACATTTGTCTGATATAAACAATGTTTGCAGATCCAAAACTTTTAAGTGCAACAAAAAAACAAAGAAACACTGTTTTACAGCACTCTAAATACAGATAGGAGAACCAGTGTGGTTGTTATCATGTGATCCCTAATCTGCTTGGATAACCCAGATTAGTTAGGAGTAATGCTGATCTTCACACATCCCCAGCTATTTGGATCCCATCGCTCTCTCCCAGGCACATTCTAATGGCTCTATAAAGTCTGGTGACCTCAGCCTCTCACATTTACAGCCAATGACTTTAAGTGTGTCCAATCCAATCCACAGGTATTTATTGACAGAGAAGTGCACAGCCTCCCACTAAGTAAATTGAAATTGCTGTCCTCCCATGAGACATAATTTCAGCTGGTAGGCAGTGGTCAGGGGAGTAGCAGCACTGAAGGATATGAGGATATTTAAGCATCACCCATGATGTTATTCTCATTTATTCCATCTATAAAGAGGTGTACTGTTGCAGTTCTGTCCCTTGCAAATTACTTTTATGTTCTTCTAATTCAAACTGAGCACAAGGGAAAGATGTAATGAGAGACTGCTTAGCTGCAGGACTTGTCCTGAAATTTGAAGCGGGTAAAACAGGAACAGACTTCCATGACAACAGGGTTGTGCTTAGGCTGATGGGTGCGCACTAATTTAGACTGTGCAGAAGGCCTTTCTTGGGTTAGGTTGGTGAAGATTTGGGGGACTTTGACTCTCCCACACCATGTGTGTAAATGACGTATATAATAATATATTTAGAGTAATCTAAACTTTACCGGTCAGTGCAGCTACAGCCATGCCTAGAAGATTAAAGATGTGATGTAATACACCCACAGTTGCCTGCCACCTGCAGCCTCAACTCAGTCTTAGAGACATGGTTCATTACATCATTATTCAGACGGACAGTTGAACTCCATGTAGCTTATTGATGATGCATATATTAAATAATGATACATTCAACTGATTGGTCTTTGTTCTGAATATGCATCATCATGTGTTCTAATGCAGAAAGATAGATTCTTATATAAAAATCAATAGAGGATATTCTCCAGAAGGGTGTCAGTGTTTAGTGTTATGGATCTTTTTTGACAGAGAGGCAGCTGGAGCTTTAAGTAAAAAATGTTATCGTTTTGTCAATCGATAAAGGAGCCACTTCTTTCACCATCTTCACTCTTCAAGCAGCATCAGTCTTCTCAAGTACACTTCGATGGCTAATGCCCAGTTCCAAGATTTTCTAATGAGGATTTTAAATTCCATTTATCCTTTTATTGCTGATCAAGTGAGTCTGGGTAAACTTAAACATTAAAACAGGATTGCTTAACCATCTCATATGGTTGTCTGCAAATTGTGAGAAAATAAAGAAAAAAGTTAATCCTGTTCTGGAAACATTTTCAGATGTTGTCCCCAAACACTAGAAAGATTGTATTATGAACATAAACCAAATTACCGAAAGAATAATAAGCCTCATGAGTTTAAAGGATATGGTATAAAATGTAGCTTTTTATAGAGAGCAAAACATTTAATTGGTTTTCAAAGCTCACAGTTGCAAACTAAAATAATACATTTAATTAGAAAATAAAAAAAAGAAGAAATGACCAGCCCTGAGTGTTAGCGGCCAGTTGAAAGAAATAAATCTGTTCTTTCTTCAGTCAGTGAATGCAACATAACAGGTCTTACTGACAACAACACCTCTCAGGTGAAAGGCTCAGTTAAGAAGAGCTGTTGTTGTACCTTCTTCAACAGGCGAGGGGCGTTTCCGGTCCAGGAGAGGTCAGAGGAGATCTGGATGCTCTTGCACTTTAAGCTGTCCAGACCACTTCCCAGGACCTCATCGACCTCACCAAAAAGAAGCGTTTGTGGTACTTTGTTGGGGTAATTGTGTATTTCTCCAGAAACCTACAGTGAAATTATGAAATACTAATTCTGGTTATAATATAGATGACCCTCTAATATAATCTGAAGAGATTGTGTTGTCACTTCTCTTGGTTTTGGAGAAATAAATTCCTGAAAGTGGGACAAATGCATATAATGGTTGAGCATTTTGAGGTATTTTGACAAGATATTTCTCCAAAACTGTACAGTAAAATATAAAATATTTATTCTTTTACATAAAACATGAATGTGAAAGTTGTAAAAATGTAATTAATATAAATGTTGTGTAGGTTACTTTTCTAATTTCCTCTTATTTTCTCAACCGTTGCCAGGATCGGATCCTTTCTGCTCCATTACCGTAATGCACCTTGTATGCGTGACGCTAATCTTTAAGGAAGAGCTGGTGTCGGCTGACGTCACCGCGTATTTCTGACTGTCGGCTCACTTGACCGCAGTTTTCTTCTGTACAGTTGATGTCTCCTCACTGAAGCGACGCTGCAAGCCCTGCAGTTCGAGCAGAAGTTCAGAGATGCGGGGGATCAGAGTCTGCTGCTTTAGTCAGCGCTAACCAATAGGGAAACGTCTTACAGCGTTCGTCTTTAGGCCCCGCCCAGGATGTTCATGTTTCCAGAACTAAAAATTCGTTGAGTTCAACCAAAAACAGAGAGCGTCAAAACCAAAAAAGCGAGACTCGTAACCAAAGATTTTTGACATGCGCAAATAAAAGTTTATGTTTTGCAAATAACTTTTTTCTCTTTGTGAGAAAAAACTGAAAGTTTTGATCACAACTTAATATTGTTTGATTGAGATTAGTTTTTTGTTTGATTGAATAATATTGAGACAAATTTAACTCCATAAGCAAACCCAGCAGATTGCATCCAGTCAGTGACTTGCAGCATTCACTCCTCCTGGATGAGCATGTAGAGACAGTGGACAGTCACTGGCATTGACTTTGCAGCAATCCCTCATACTCAGCATGCATGTAGCGACAGTGGAGAGGAAAAACTCCCTTTTAACAGGAAGAAACCTCCAGCAGAATCAGGCTCAATTGCCATGACCAACTGGGGTTTTGAGAGAACAGAGCAGAGACAAAAAAAGAACACAGAAGCACTGATCCTATTGTACTTTCTATAGGAAAAAAAAGTGAAACATTAATGGTTATAGCTCCTTTACAGGCTGCATCAAGGAAAGAAAGACAGCTAAGCAGATGAACTCTAAGCCAGTTTTCAAGTCTAAAGAATCAAAGAGAGCACATAGAGTTAGTCACAGTAACTCAGTTGTTGGAAGCAGCAGCTTGGCCATTGTCCCCCTCCAGGAAGGTGTCACAGCTAAACCCAGAGCCAGGCCAGGTGTAGCTTATAGAAAGAGAAAAAACAGAGAGAGAACATAGAGTTAAAAGCTGAAATAACAGCAAATAATAAAATATGACTGTATGTAAAGTGATGGGCGGACTTATATTGGGGATTTTGACATAATCAAATAAGTTCAGAAGTTTGGAACACGATCAGGAGAGGAGAATTAGAAAACAAGGTCATGAAATTGCTATACTCAATAAACAGCTCCTGTCATCAGTGCAATTGATCAGTTAATATCTTGATATATATATATATATATATATATATATATATATATATATATATACTGTATTTATCGTACACTGGTCATTTTCATGGCCATCATGTGCGCGATCCCCGTTTTAGAACCTTTATCATTTAAAATGTTTCTTCCTGAGCTTCCTGGTGCTGCTTCTGTTTGACACAAAAGGAGTGAGAGGCTCCCTCCTGTCAGAAGGACTGAGGGATGCAGATACTGATAAAGACATTAAAGGTACAAAAATGTTTTATGAAGCCTGCACACAGATATACAGTCTAATCATAGACTGATTATGCTGCTTCACTCCATTGATTGTGCTGCATGTGGTTCTGCTGTCAAGTGTGCCGACAAGAGAAGAAAGGTAGAAAACAGACCAAAACACTTTGATTTTCATTTGTGTTTATCCTTCTCACCATGACGAGCAGAGGAATAGTTTTTTTTAATAATTTCATGGATTATTCGCTCATTATGCATTAATCATGGTGCCCCATCTGAAGGTGCAGGCGCCACAGTGTGAGAAACAACCATTCTGATCTCAATTAGATTCTGGCTCTGCTCTCTGTCTGCTCATAAATCACCTTTCCAAAGTGAAATTAACAGTTACTGGAGCGCATTAATATCCCAAGTCAGGCATGAGGGGGAGGCAGTGAGTGGAACCAGCGATCTTTCACATTATAAAAACCTCAATTTGTTTGTAAAATATCAACTCTCAGGTTTCCCTCCTCCTCCTCTTCCTCCTCCTCTACAGCTGAGCCTGACAGGGTGAAATGATGGAGCATACATCTGTCATCAGCAAGTCATCACAAGCTGAGCTTGTGAGCTACTTCAGTGTACCATACTGGGCTCAGTTAACTCAATCTGAATAGGAACCCTATCAGGAAGTATTCAGATATTACCCATTCATTCTGACTATTTAACAAATCATCAACAAAAAAATCAGCAAATTCTCTATTACTTTGTTCCCCAAATGACTGATTGCAGTAAATATAGTCAGGGAAATATATGCTCCTAGACATAGCTGTTTTCAGCATTGGTTTTATTATTTTATTTTGGCCTCTTTGAGTTTACTGATTGGTGGGGAAGCTGTAAGATTGATAAAGTGAAAAGTTCAAATGTCTCAAAAGAAGGAATAATTGTGGAATTAATACAATGAATGAAACTAATTAAATAAAAAAATGGAAAAACATTTTACACTGTGATGAAAATAAAGAAACGTGAAAATATTTGTGAGCAAGAAAAATTATATCACTTTCTCTACACAAATAACATTTTTGCAGTAAATACAACCTGAACTCTCTATTGTCCCATTTGGTAATAAACCCATTAAATTCCTTCCACACACACAGTACCTCCACTTTTAAAATTTAGTGGACTGAAAGAGAGATGAGATCCTAAGAGAACCAATAGCAGTGTTTAAATTTGTCACACGACTTTCGTGAGGGAATTTTGAAGCCCTTTTCTGCGGACCTCTTCGCAGGAAGGAGCTTCTTCATTTGACTGCTCAGAAATCATCACTAAAAGTTTTTTTCTGACATTTGTTTCACTGTTCTGTGGTTTATTGTGCTGTATTTGATCATTTAATAATGTTACACTGTTAAAATGTGGATATTGCCATATGGTAACAATGTACCATTAAGAATACCATTTTATTGCTAGCCCAGCATGTTGATGGTATGCACTAATATATATGATAATGCATTTTGTGAGTCCTTTCCATATTGCGTATGACTTTATTTGACACTCTCTTCTTTCATTTACAGAATGAATGCAACAATGTTTTATAGTCTCTTACGGAAGAAAATCAAACTAGAACTTCCTGTAGAGGGTAGTGAGGATGAATTAGAATTTAGTGATGAAGAAAACGAGCAGCTTGCCACCTAGCAAGGAGAGAGTATGATAGAGACATTGAGAATGATGAAGACTATGAAATAGAGAACGAGGACAGTGGAGACAGCGAAGAAAGGAGGAGCAGTGCACATCTCAGAGTGTTTAAATTCCTACAAAGTGAAAATCAAGCTCATATTTCAGTGAAAGCGTTTTATTTAAAAAACATCATTCAGCAAACCGTAGCAGGGAATGTCCATACAAAAATCCCTGGAATTCTGCATCAGACTTAAGACAAAAATGGTACAGTAAATCATTAGTTTATCTATCCTATATGCAATTATTTCACCTTTAAATGGCATATATAATAAGTTTTCTTTTTCCTTTTTAATTGTGTTTGGTCTTGTAACTTATACTCCAATTTATTTTCATGTCAGAAATCGAGAAATAAGTTATGCAAATTATAAAAGAAAAAAGTGAGCGCAAGGCAGGTGAGAATGCTGTTAAAATTGAAGGGAAGAGATAATGTTAGATTTAAAACTGAACTTATCCATAAATCCTGATGAGCCCAACCAGTTAGATAGACTACAAGCATGTCTCGAAGACATAAAAACTTGGATAACTTAAAATTTTCTGCTGCTAAATTCAGACAAGACAAAGGTTGTCGTCTTTGGAACGGAGTCTTTAAAAAAGAAACTGCTTAGTCAATCACTTAACGTGGATGGCATTAAATTGACCTCCGGTAATAAAGTAAAAAACCTTGGTGTTATTTTTGACCAGGACATGTCATTTAAATCCTATATTAAACAGGTTTCTAGGATTTCCTTCTTTCACCTCTGGAACATTGCCAAAATTAGAAATATCCTGTCCAGGAGTGACGCTGAAAAACTAGTCCATGCATTTGTTACTTCAAGGCTGGACTATTGTAATTCTTTACCATCAGGATGTTCACAAAATGCAGTTAAAAGCCTTCATCTGATTCAAAATGCTGCAGCAAAAGTTCTGATGAAAATTAAAAAGATTATTTTAGCTTTCCTTCATTGGCTCCCTGTTAAATCCAGAATAGAATTTAAAATTCTCCTCCTCACATATAAAGCCCTTAATGATCTAGCTCCATCATACATCAGAGATCTGATTGTTCCATATGTTCCTAACAGAGCACTTTGTTCTCAGACTGCAGGTTTACTGGTGGTTCCTAGAGTCTCTAGAAGTAGAATGGGAGGCAGATCCTTTAGTTATCAGGCTCCTCTCCTGTGGAACCAGCTCCCAGTTTTAGTCCGTGAGGCAGACACCCTGTCTACTTTTAAGGCTAGGCTTAAAACTTTCCTTTTTGATAAATCTTATAGTTAGAGTGGCTTAGTTTATCCTGAGCTATCTCTGTAGTTATGCTGCTATAGGCTTAGGCTGCTGGAGGACATAATGACCACTTTTACCCTCTCTCTCTGCTGCATTATCATACTACTCTCCAGTTTTGCATTATTTGCAATTTCCAATGGCGTTCTATTAGTGTTGACAGTGTAATTCTTGCAAACACACTCAGACTTACATTGCACCCTCAAGATTCCACCGTACCCTTGCTAAATCTTTACTTATGTCTGTGTTGCTTACCCCTGCTGAGTTTTTTTTGGTACTATTTCAGACTCTATTCTGCTAAGAATAGAGTCTGAAATGTGATTTTTTTCCTCTTATCTTACTTTACCTAAATGTGTGATTTCATTATTTTTCATAGATTTTCAGATTTCTCAGAAGGATTACCAGCAAAAACCAAATATTATTAGTAATTTGGACTTTAGCTGCTCTTACACCAATGACCAAGCTTTCTTTATTAGACTACAATGGGCTGTTATTACTTAGTTCAACTTCAGTACCAGTAAAAGCAATATATCATTAGCACCTGAAAATGGATTAAAGCTGTTTTGTACCAGTGACTCAGCTTCACTAGTTTGAAATCAGTGGAATGATGAGACTATTAGATTTCTCAGAAGGATTCATAGATTTTTAGATTTCTTAGAAGGATTGTAGTATCATTTGATTTGTTTTTCTGTGTCTGTATCTGTGTTTATTTTCGTTGTGATTGTATTATAATTATATGTACAGCGCTTTGAGTGTCTCGTTTCTGAATTTCTGAAAAGCGCTATATAAATAAACTTGCCTTGCCTTGCCTTGCCTTGCCTTGCCTTGCCTTGCCTTGCCTCGCCTTACCTTACCTTACCTTACCTTATTTGCTGTTATTTCAGTTTTTAACTTTATGTTCTCTATCTTTTATCCTGGAAGCTACACCTGGCCTGACTCTGTATCTATCTGTGACACCTTCCTGGAGGGGGGCATCGTCCAAACTTCTGCTGGCAACAACTTAATGCTCACCTTCTACCCATGATACACTAGGCCCAGTCTTTCAGTGTTTAACCATATTCTTCTCCTAGACATTGTAGGATCTCTGCTCCTCCCCTTCTGGTTGGTTCTGGCAGCTCATTGTCTGCAGCTGTAACGCATTCTCCTAATGAGCTCATGGGCTTCTTAAGGTAGCTGCTGATACAGACCTTTGCTGGAACATAACCTCAGTCATGTGGACTCCTGTCTGTCTGCCTATCCGTCTGCCTGCCTGCCTGTCTGCCTGTCGACCTGCCTATCTGCCTACCTGCCTGCCAACATGTGGTAATACTCCCTCCTAAGGACTGCACTGTAAATATTCTCCAGTACTCTCTCTCTCTCTCTCTCCTTGGATTCCTGGGTTTACCTCCTCCTCCTCTGGCTTCTGGACAACTCCAGCTCAAGATTCCTTAAACAAAGTCTACAGTAGAAATAAACCTCATTTACCGTCTTATCCTGTGTGCTGAGTCTGTTTCATCCTCTGGTTTTGTTCTACTTCGACTATCTAAGCAATTCATGATAGACATGGCTAATGACTGAGCTTTTACTGTGACTAACTCTCTCATACTCTGAATTTGAAAACTGGCTCAGAGTTTATCTGTTCTTTCTTCCTAGATGAAACGACTAAAGGACCTACATCCATTAACATTTACTTTTCATTCCCATAGAAAGTACTCCTGGATCAGTGCTTCTTTGTTCTCTTTGTGTCTCTGCTCTGTTCTCTCAAACCCCCAGTCGGTCGTGGCAGATGGCCACTCATACTGAGCCTGGTTCTGGTTCTGCTGGAGGTTTCTTCCTGTTAAAAGGGAGTTTTTCCTCTCCACTGTCGCTACATGCATGCTCAGTATGAGGGATTGCTGCAAAGTCAACACCAGTGACTGTCCACTGTCTCTACATGCTCATCCAGGAGGAGTGAATGCTGCAAGTCACTGACTGGATGCAATCTGCTGGGTTTCCTTAGATAGAAAAATCTTTTAACCAATTTGAATAAATAACTGAATCTAACTGCACTGTTCAATGGTTAGGATTAATTGGAATTTATGTACCTGATTTGAAATCTGTATGATTTGATTGAATTGACTTAGCCCATTTCAAAGTTACCCACCCTTCACACAATGCAACAGGACACAACACTTTCCAATTATTTTTTTTACCTGTCTTCTTCCCTCCCCGTTGGATGGAGTAAGGGGGAGTCAGGTTTAGCCTAAACTGGCTCAGTTATGGTTGAGGTGCAAACACACCCTCCATTTCTGCTACCTGTATGACCCCTTCTCTTTTCCAATGGTTATAATCAGTCTGACAGAGAGAGGTATCCCAATCCTTGTAGTTTTTAGTATTACAATGGCCATCAGTGGGCTCTAGATGGACAAACTTTATCAGTTTATTATTTTTCTTAGTACCCCAAACTCTAACAATCAGTAGTTGAATCTAACCTCCCCAACAACCCTGCACCATTCCAAACCCTTTGTGAAATGCCTGGAGACGACGTGTGTTGTGAACTGGTGCTATATTAATAAAACTGAATTGAATTAAATTGAATTGAACTCAGGCATCATTACATAACACAATGGCCACCCAAGACAAAAATGGTGAGAGCAAAGTCTCCATCACATGTTCTTAAAGTGAAAACTCAGACTGTGAATTATTCAGTGACAAGCAGGAGGATGTCAGGAGAAATGTAATCTTGAGTGCACGAAGTTGGAGACCTAACGAACTGGCACTACCCAGGGATTTAAAAATGCTCTGTGGCAAGCCTAGTCCATGTGAAATTCACCACAGTGGTCAATCATCGCTTGTGACACAAATTGTAATTTGAAACTGAACAATTCTGACAGCTTTCAGGTTAGACATTGCAATTTTGTTCTCCATTCCGACCAGCTTCATTGCACTTTGCACAGACATCAGGAGTCCATTTCTCCTAAAAACTATCCCTAAGATTGCCTTTCTTACATTAGGGAACCAAACAGAAATTGTGCAACACACCTTTCAGTCCATATTTTACTTGTATGGGTTTTTAGCCATTCATGTAATTTTTTTAGGACATTTTCATGACAGTCAACCTCTGTTAGTCCACCTGCAGTAAACATCCCACAACATTTTGTTTGGACTCAAAACGTCACTTCAGGCTTATGCTTCACAGTAGGTGGTCGGAGCGGAAGTTAAAACAAATGCATACCCAGTATTAAAGACTTGACTCCTTTTGTGTTCAAAAAGACATATAATACCATCTAAATAACTTTAGATGCTAATGTTAAGCGATTTCCGTGTAAGTTTAGTCAATATGAAATGAAATACAAAAAGTGTGTTTTAAGTGCCTGACAATTATCCACTTTGACATCCAATACAAATGATGAGGATTTATTTATGTTTGCTACTTTAAACATTTTTAGGTTTTTTGGCTCTAAAACAGGATGATACTTGGCCTGTAAAAACCACATCTTCACGGAAAAATACTCTCTTTCTCTCCAACCGCTCTGTCAACCTCTCACTGTGGTCATTGAAAGGTCAAAGGTCACCCAGCATTTTCTTATCAGGTTTCCCTTGAGTCACTACCATTTTAATGTCACACTTCCATTTATCACTGCTGTGAAGGACAGCACACAGAGAGTTTAAGCCTCTGTCCCGTGGGGTTCATTTGCTCTATCTGGTGACAGCTTGAGATTAATCCTGCTGCTGATGTACAGTTAGGGGTTCCACTTTGCTCCTCTTATTTTTGCTGAGACATACTTTTCAGAACTTTTCAATTTAGGGCAATGATTTAACAAAACTCTCTGAATGCATTCATAGCAAAAAAATGTTTCCGCCAACTGTTATGCAGTCTTGTAAACGCTAATATTAGATGGCTAGCTGTTAGAGAGCAGGGCATTTGCATCCCCGAGAGGCCATAAGTACCCTAGTTCGAAACCCACAGCCTGCGACGCTGGGTTCCTGAGCAAGACACCTGAATGGTCCCCGGGCGCTGCGCAGTGGCAGGCCACTGCCCATTTTCTCCATTGTGAATTCAAAAAAGTCTAAGTTTATTTTTTATTTATTTATATCTAATGTGGAATTTCATAAAAACAGTTTTAATTTGACTACATAGGGTTCAGATTTTCTCTCATTTTGGTAAACAACTCTGTTAAGTTTATTGAACAGGATTATCAGCTGTCACAGACACATTTTTTTTCAGCTACTGGTTGGAACCAAATGCTTTATTTGTTTGCCATGGTTCCAATCCAGACCTGGGATCTTTCTGAGTTTACATGTTCTTGTCAAGGTCACCGATGCTACGGGTTCTCCCCGGGTATAAAAACATGCAAACTCCATAGGAGTGAGTGTCTGTCTCTCTCTCTTTGTTGTCCTGTGATGGACTGGCTACCTGTCCATGGTGTACTCTGCTCCATGCCAAGTCCCCCTTTCATCTTGCTGCAAGGATATATAGAATGGATGTTAGTTAGTAGACATGAAGAATCACAGTCTGGGGCATACAATTAGACAAAGAAAACGTTAGTTAAAGCAAACAGCATTTCTCTCAGAAAAGTTGAAAGGTAAATTAAAAGTTTGAAAAATAAATGAGGTATAAATACTATCTAACGAACTGCACATCAGGGCAATGCAGAAATAGTTGGTAATGATAATGTTCAAGAACTTTCAGAACTGTCCTGTTATTTTTACTTAGCAGGACAAAAAGTGGGACCTCATTCTTTCTCCTCACAATTTATTTCTTTATTTTTTGTTATATTATCTAATTGTAAAAATGTCCTGATCAGGATTTGTTTTGTCCAGTGTCCATCTGTATCACCTAACAACAGGCATTTCCTCCTTAATATCAATGCCATAGTCATCATAATCATGCTTGAAAACTTTACAGTTTGGTAAAATAACAGGCTACAGTTTATCAGTGTTATGAGTTTATAAGTGTTCTTTATGAGTATTGTGGTAATTTCCCACTTTACCATCTCACCAATTATTTTTAGTCTCTGTTTTTTTCTCAGCATCAGATATTTGTCCCAAAGGAGTTTCTGAATAAATATCTGGCATGACACACACCTCTACTGTTGTTAATAAACTTGCATCCAACCCTGCTGATTCTTGTTCAACAGATAATGGAGTGCTAGACTTGCTCACATGTTATCTCTCTGTTTTCATGTAACTTGATACTTTGGCTAGTAACATATTTTAATGCAGTTTCAGTTAATCATGTAGAAAAAGTTGTTCTCCTGCTTCATTAACTGATGACTAGTTTTAGCGGTGCTACTCCTATCTACATCATCACCTGTGTGGGGACAGCACACAAAACGGGTTCTCTTGCTGTGAAAGTTATTTTAAAGGGATTGATGAAAATACTGATTATTAGTTCAAACACATTTTTAGCAACAATATAATGTATAAAGTTCATAATCCAGCTTTTGCACACAGAAAAAGGTCATGACCAAGCAAATTGCGGTTGGACAGGTGGTTGATAATTTAAAAGTGCCTTCATCAGGACTGGGATATCCCTGCTATAAAACAAACAAACAAACAAACAAACAAACAAACAAACCAAACACTGCAAACAACACAGTGTGGTTGAGCATTACTGCAAAGCAGAAAAACCTGCAGTTTATAGGTTTTAATCTTTAGGATTTCATGCAAAGTTGTCTAAGTGTCCTATATTCTGATGTCGTTAACAGGTGGGACACATGTATGATTTTTATTTTTATTACCAACAAATAGGTAAAAGTAATGGCAAAACTATTCATACCCATAGCAGATTTAGGTTTAAGGTTATCTTAATCTTGTCACCATGACTGAAATTAATAAAAATGTGGTCCAGACTCCCAACTAAAGATTAGGGTGATGGCAAGGATGCCTTTCAACCTAAGAGTTTTTGAGTTTATCACTAAAGATAAATCATTCAAATATCAGCGCAAACATGCAAAAAGCTCTTTAGAATCAGTGGAACAAAGATTTTTCCACTGATTATTGACATAAAACTTTAACGTGCCATTTTTTGTCAATGAAAACAAATTTATTATTTTATCTAAACTTATACACACAGCAGGTTTTTAAGGTTCCCATAAATAAAATATGTTTTAGCATATCTTTGAGCCAGCTGCTCCTGTTTTGCAATTTTTACCCCAAAATAAAAACATCGAATGAATGCAGAGGAGGAAAGCAACTGGAAGAAGTAATATCAGGGACTACATACTAAAGAAACGAGATGCATTTTCCACCACATAACCCAACTTTTAGAGATTCCCATTTCCAAGATACACATTTTAAAACCAGTCATTTCTGTTTTTTTGCAGTGCTGGTATTTACCACCCACAATCAGAATATGCTTTTCTTTTCTAAAACAGACATTTTTTAAAACTCAAATCTCAGAGTGTTGTTCTGATAGTTTACTACTAGTGATCATATGGATGCAGAAGAAACAGAGTTTTGATCTCTGAAAATGTCATTATACGCTCATTATGGCAGATGATGAGACACAGAAAGTACAGAATGTATGTTTGATAAAATGCATGTGCTGCTGAATGGTTCATTGAAGGTGCTGTTTATTAAAGGTGAAGATAAAAACTGAATTTCTCAAGATGAACAGAAACCAAAGAGCTGCAGCTGAAGACCAAAGGTTATTTCAGTAGAATGCCAGGGAGAGAAGTAAAAATATAAAGAGGAGATAAAGAGTCTAAAGATGGAGCTGGAGATAAATTGTTCCCTAAACGCTGATGATTCCTGCTCTTACATCTGTCAGGATGTGAACCGCAGCAGCAGCAAGCTGAGGAGGAGAAAGAATCTCCATACATAATTAATTATATCATTTCAGCTACCCTATTGACTAAACAAATGCATAAATCACACAGGCCTGAGTCAATAGACATGAAAATGTTTAATCATGTTCTTAGTAATGACTACAGTTCCCATAATGCCATAATAATTTTGAGCTGCCAATGTGGATTAATGTGCTGTCAGATTTAGATTGGACTGAGGGCAGACATGCTGCAGCCATCAGATTGCTTGAGCCATGATTGACAACGACAGCGTAGGGGGAAAAAACACTTGCGTTTTCATGTGGAGTGGCAGGTGAAAGTGGCTGTCAAAAAATGCACTGGATATTTGCTATTTTGTTTATCAGTTGGCTGGCGCTGAATAAAAGTGCAGGAACATGTATAGGCTGTCCTCCTGCCTTTTCATCTGCTCTCTAAATGGGTCGGGGGATTGGAGAGTGCAGTTTATCCCCTCCATTCTGCCTGACAGAGAAACCATTTAAAGCTGGCTGCCGAGGAGACAGCAGTCTGTCACCAGAGACAGCGTTCAAATCAACTCTTCACATGCTGCTGCCCGCTGCGCCTCCTGCCTGCACATCAGCATGCTTAGTTTCAAGCTGCCAGCTGTGTACAAATGTGCCTCTCAGACTTGGAGCTATTTTTCTGTAAAAATCACAATGTGCTTCTTTACTTGTGGTTTTAGGCCAATTATAAAAGCTGTTGCACAGTAGGTCTAAAGTAAGATTCTTACGAACAAAAACATCTCATGTCTCTTTGAGTTTCTGTGTTTTTCTTCTGTCTTTAATTCTTAAATGAGTAAAATGTTTGTAATACAAATTCTATACAGTTACAGTTTTATTACATAGATGTTAGCTTTTCATTTTCACAGACAAATCAAAAATCTTCACTTACAAATTAGCTAAAAGACGCTGTAGTTGTTATGATGTTTTCCATGTTTCCATGACTTAGCACCCGATTAACCTTTTCACACGTTCTGCTTTTTCTCATCTGTGGCTGTGCAAAAAAGGACCAGTTGGCTTCTTACTCATCACCAGATTGTCCTGTCTACTTTGATGAATACCTAACTGATGTTTCCCTGTGCTAAATGGACTTACCTGGTTTTGCCTCATGTACCATCTGATTGCTTGATGTTTAATATGAGTCGCCTGAGATGAAGCCTTCTTCCATATAAGTCTCCACTGGTCTTCAGTTCACCAAACCTATCAAAATATATGACTATATATATATATATGTATATATATATATATATATATAGTCATATATAGTCAGCCAAATCCCATCCTCCATACTCATGTGCCTGCCCATCCTATGATATTCACTTCTTCCTTTTGCCAAGTTCTGAACCACTGCATTGTCACCTGGGAACCACCTCCCATGTATTTCTCTACCCTCAGCATGGAATTTATCATACTCCTTCAACACATTACCGCTTCTTCTGTAAGCAAGCCAATCAGTGTTCAAGCAAAGATTCTAATCATGTTGTTTTCCATTATTCATAAGTATTTTATTTATTATAGAGATAATAAGTAATAAAGGCTCATAATAGGCTAAACGGCTCATGCATAAGTTGAATCCATTGTATGGTATTATCTAGATATGTATTACACTTCATTTATTTTAGTTCTGATCCATGTTTGGGCCTGTTGACTCTTATAAAATGTGACAGATTTTTACCCTAAACCGTGATAACACTGATCAGCGATTCCTGTTGGTAGATATTATTTATTGAATTAAAAAAGAGTGGACCACTTGAAAGCAAAAGAGCCCTCTCCATGCTGCCTGAGAATCCTCGAGCCCACTCCTGGTCTCCATGCCCCTGAGCTTGGCCCTCCCCAGCGCCCCGTGTTCCTCTTTCTGTACGACATAGCAGTCTACTGCATGCAGCCACTTCATTTTCCTGTTGTTTATATTCTTGAAGTGTTGCCATTTTACTTTATTCCATTGTTTACTTATTTCATAGTTTATTCTTGTATTTTGTTACAATTAGATATTTCTGTTAGATATTTTCCGATTTACTTCTGCTCTTATTCTGCTTATTATTCCTTTTCTCTCAGTTTCCCTGCCTTCATTGGTCTCAACTATTCCTCGTTTCCACCTGATTAATCCAATGTCAGTTTTGTTTCTCTGAGTCTCTGCCCATGTTTCTATCCTGCTTCCAGATTTCCAGTATGCTCCTTGGTCCCGCAAACAATCTGCACATCTTGACATGAAGAGACTGACAATGTTAATTTGTTGAAGATGTAAAGCATTTCTGGCAGTAAGTATTTTATAGAATTCAAGCAATGCATGATTCTAGGTATCTAGGAATGAAGTGGATAATCAATGTTTTTACCCTAAAAGACTGAATACTTCAATAAATTGAAGAGGTGATTTGACAAGCATTACTTAAAGGGTGTGCCCACTTTGCAGCAAGGTTATTAGAGCTATTTTGTTTTGGACATTTCCCCCTCTCATTATTAAAAGGTATGTCACATTAAAAGGTAGAAAAGTTTTAAAATGACATAGTCTACATTTTTAACCTTCAAACCCTGGGGTTTTAGCAGGGGGTGTACACTTTTAGGGCTTAGTTTCAGTGCCTGTCACCAAAATAAGAAAAAACATTTTATTTGGAAGTGTGAGTATATCCCATCAACACATTGTCCCATCTATCCTGCCAAAGATCTTTAGTATTAAAGAGTATTAAAAAGTTAAGTACTTGCTTCTTTATCTTCTTACTGTTGATAACAACACCTGCTTATCTTACCCAGAAATGAATCTACAATATCATTAAGAACCATCAGCACCAGAGCCCCACAAAAGTGTGTTCTCTCCCCACTCCTCTTCTCCTTCTACACAAATGACTGCACCTCAGCGGACCCATCTGTGAAACTCCTAAGTTTGCAGATGACACCACTGTCATTGATCTGATCCAGGACAGTAATGAGTCTTGTACAGACAAGAGGTGGATCGGGTGGTACACTGGTGTGGTCAGAACCACCTGGAACTTAACCCACTCAAGACTGTGGAGATGATGGTAGACTTTCGGGGAACGCTACCTCCACACACCCCCGTCACCATCCTCAACAATGCTGTGTCTGCTGTGGACCACTTCTGATTCCTAGGAACCACCATTTCTCGAAACTTGAGATGGTCTTCACACATAGACAATGTTTGGAAGAAGCCCCATTAGAGACTGAACTTCCTGAGGCAACTCAAGAAGTACAACCTTCAACAGGAGCTGCAGGTCATCTTCTACACTGCCATAATCAGTCTGTCCTGTCTTCATCCATCTCAGTGTGGTTTGGCTCATCCACAAAACAGGACAGGTCCAGACTGCAACGAATAATCAGGTCTGCAGAGAGAATCATCGGGGCTGACCTTCCCTCTATCCAGGACGTCTACAGGTCTAGGGTCAGGAAAAGGGGAGCTAGAATCTCTGCAAACCCCACACACCCTGCACACAATCTATTTAGGTTTTTACTTTCAGGTCAGCGATACAGAGCGCTATCTGCTAAAACCAGCCACCACAGGGACAATTTCTTCCCCCAGGCTGTTTCTCTGATAAACACATGACAGTCAGAGTTCCAGAACAACACCATGCAAACTTGGACTGATCTCACATTGTAATGTATTGTAAAATCAATTGTGAATATATGTACATTTAAAAAGATATTCTTTACTTCCTCTGTTATATATTTTTGTTACTGCACTTTACTGCAGGTTACTGCACTTTATTTTGAAAGTTCCAGAAAAGTCCGTACCGGAGTTTAATGTTGAAATCCATGGCTGTGGGTCCCAACATCCCCCCTTTTAGTTCCGAAGAATGGTCACAGTCTTTGGGGCTAAACATCAGTCCTAAGCCATGTGAAGAGTCACTGGGGTCCTGTAGGTAGGCAGAATTCAACAGTTCATTTTCGTTTTCGTTCAGAAGTTAGTGTTTGGACAGGCGTGAGGCAGGTTTGGGCAGAGACTAACACTAATAAAATGTTTCAAAGAGAAAAAACAAAAAACAAAACAAAAATCATGCAATAATTTTCACACCATAATAATACTGCTTTTAAAACCTTAATAATTTCTCAAGTTCAAAACCATAATAAAGAAAAAGATTAAAACAGAATATAGGGTGTTGGAAATTATTTACCATCTTCATACCTTGTTTGATAGATTTTACAGGGTTGATTCTGGACTGCAACGGCTTGCCATGTCTTTTAGGAACGCCGTTACCTCAGTTATAATACACCTGCAGATCATGTCAAACTCCTCCTTTGTGATGACACCTTTGGAGTGGCTCCACTCTTTACCACCAACCTTACAGTTTGATGTTGCACTGTGAAAAGGTGTTTGTCTTTTAACCGGTGGCTTGTCTTTTGGCTGACGCCAGTTACCACCCCACTGGTTCTATTGCATCACTTGGGGACCGACTTTGCGTTTCTTCTTAGGCCTGTTCTCAGTTTGAAAGTTTAACACTCTAACTTTACCTTTTCCTGCACTGTCTGAACGAACACGTGTTTCCCACACAAGCTGAGCATATCTACGAGTCTCGTGCATGGAGAGATTCTCTGTTATGCAATGCATGGTCACTTCATACTGCACGCTAACATGGAGGTTGTGAAGAAACAGCAACTTAAAAGTGTGGTCTTCTTCAAGACCTGGAGCATAACATCCCTGAAAATAAGCTGTCTTTAAATGGTGGAAATATTCTCTGGGAGGTTCATCCTGTTTTTGCAAAACTGTCAAAGCATTAATAGTGGCAGTGGCTTCACAGTTTTCTTCCTTTAAGTGGCAGGCACTGATGCTCCAGGCTTTGATGGTTAAGCAGGATCTTTGTTGTTATTTGTCTCTGAAGACAGTAGTTTCCAGAGGCTAAAGAGTTGAAGGAAACCCATAGACATAAATGAGGTTGATTCAGGACTTACAGAAGCCTGAAACTTAGAGCAATCAGCTGTTCACTGATCAAGTTCACTTCTGTTGTCTGGATAAAAAGGCTTTAGATGAAATCAGATTCTTAATCTTGAGGCACAGTCCTTTCTGGGCCCACGGGTTGATCCTCTTTTTAATGCAGTCGATCAGTGGGGCTGTGTCTCTGTTCCTTTTCCATCCAAGCTTATTTTCTCCGTCCGATCTTGTTCGCTGGTCTTCTGCGAGGAAACAACCCCGTTCCCTCCTTCAGCATTGCTTTTATGGTGCTTGATGCTTTCACCAGTCAGCCCCTTATTAGGCTTCTCAGTTATTGCGCAACCTATTCAGCTCAGCCTCTTGATTATTGCTCAATACTTTAGTCATGGTCATTGTGACCTACTGATGCTGTTTTCCGGACTTGGAGATGCCAGTAATAGCCACGCAGCTGGTTGCATCTTCCCTTCCTCCCGTTAGGCTTGAAAAGGTTCGCTGTCAGCATGCAGCTGGCTCTTGTCACTCCTAGTCATCCTACAGTTCTTTCCATAATCTGCTCAGTTTTAAACTTTACACAGTATTACACATATCATTCTCAGCTTTCTGCATTTACTTTAAAATACCGTTGCAAAACCATCCCTTCATTCTTTTTATTCATGCTTCACAAATGATTAACGTTATATGTCTTTCATATATAGCTGATTGAGAATGTCAAACCTTAATACATGTGAAAGAATATAAAATCATCATACATCATAGGATACTTGTTTATACTTCTGCAAAAGATAAGACAGATAATATGTGGCTCCACACAGGCCTCTCCAGTCTCTCAGCTCCTGAATATGAGAACATGCTTGTTTCACTCCTTACTGCTGCAACTGTGTATTTTAATAATTATTGCCTGGATTACACATAAGGACATAAGGATATTTATTGTAACTTTTATGGAGTTAACTGTGAGCAGTTACTAAATGTTGCATGGATTACATGGCAATAAAGCTGATTCTGATTCTGATTAGTTCTTGATTGCTAGTTTGTTAGAGCTATTTATATGGAAAGTCAGCAGATTGATCACACAGTATAAAACTGAATGGTCCCAAACTCATTATAGTCCTTCATGACATTACCATAGTGTACTTTTGGAGATTGCTGGCCCAGGGACTAGACTGACTTGCTTCAAACAAGGAATGTTCACACATCTTTTGAGTTGATGATTGATAGCTGTCAGTCAGCTCAGCATTGTAAACTCAAGAGACTTAATTCCAGTCTCTTGAGTTCACAATGCTGGTACGGTCCAGGGATCGGTAAAAGTGAGGAAATTCAATTGACCCGGTTTGCTTTCACACAGAAATATTTTAGACCAGACCAAACAAAGTTATGCAGTTGTAACATATCGTTTCAGGGGCAGTAATGCACTGATCGAGAAGAAAAAAAGCACAAAGAAGAAAGTTTGCCTCGTCTGGGTTTCTGTTACTGCCTTGGTGTGAAATTTAGTTGTGCAACTGCACCTCTTCACTACTTCATGAAGCCCCACAAGACATTCTCAAACTCTTTTGTCTTTGGATTTGCGCTCCTACCTTGATTTTCCTCTACTGCAATTTTTTTCTAATTAAATAGGTTCTTCTACTCTTCCTACTTTTGTTACGCTGGCCCAGCATGCATTCACACTGCAAGCAAACTGCTCTAGGAGGTGGATAAACCGTACTGAAGCCACCAGTTGTAACTGTGCCAGGTACGGTTTTCTGGTCTGTGTGAGGGTCTGGGATGGGTTCACACTGGTGCGATTTGCTCTAGAAATAGGACTCTGGCACGGTACAATAGATTCCAAAAATTTGTTGAGAAAGCATTGTACAAGAGAGTTTTCAGATAGGAAGGGGAAAGGGAATAGGTTCACTGTTGCAACTCTTCTTTTTCATCTGGGCTCTGACATCCTTCTATCCATAGGACGTTGTCGCCATGAAGGAGCTTTCTTTGCTAGCTTCATTATCACTGTGAGAGTAATGCTGATTTGATGAATCCATCTACTCATGACACCCTGAAGCTGAAGGGTAGCTCCTCTCCAAACAGTCCTACTCCACCTCGTCCACAGCCTGCCAGCCATCTGGGTTGCAGGTTAATGACTTTGTGTATAACGTCCAACACTCTCTTTGATAAAAAGTCGCCCTTCCCCTCCCTTCATGTGTCCACTGTGAGGACGATGAAGACACATGGTGTAGCAACAGGAAGAGAGGAATGTGATGCCAAACACATGGCTTTGTTGCAGAACAAGCAGCCAGACCTTCTCACTGAGAACCACCAATATTTATTCATGATAGAGAGAAAGTACTGGTTTGTTGGCACAGGCTACTTCATTTACATTCTGTTATAGACTGTTTGCTCCAGCGTGGGAGCTGTGTCTGTTTCAAAATAGATGAACCTGTCCTGCTCACTGCTTTTCTCTGTCATCCAGTTAAGAAAGCTCTCCAGTCCAGTTGTCCATGGAAGCTTTCCTCCATGTTAAAGCCAAGTTATCTTCTGCTGAGGAGCTGCTCAACAACCTTTAAAATTTGTTAGAGTAAATTAGAATTGGTCATGTCTTGAGATATCCTTAAGATGTTCTGTGAAACTGAAGTTGTAGACCTCTACTTCATTTCTTCCAAGATTTTATTAGTCAGTCATGCATTTCTGTATTCGATTCCCCAGGTGTTTTCCCTAAACATCTGCCACTAGTTAGATTTTAGCTCTCTCAGGGTATTGCTGGTTTTCCTTGTTGTTTGTCTTTATACTTTTGTCATGTTGGCTCTGTCCCAGGGTTCTTTCAAGTTGTAATTCTGTTCACCATGCCTGTGCCTGTAGACTGGGCCATTTGGGCCCTCCTTCCCACTTCAAACAAGACTGAAAGCAGGATAAAGTAATCAAGTTATTAAGTAGAACATACTGTATGTGAAACCACTTTTGAAAAACAGGTCTTTTTGTGATGCAGCACTCACAGATACAACTTTTTGATATCTGTTACGGTTTTTCTAAAATTGTGATTTAAGTTTTATGCAACTTTTTTCAAGATTTAGTTTTTGCAGTGTAAACCATGCTTTACAGCATTCACACTTCCATAACTGAGCAGCCCTACTACAAAACAAAAACACAGCAAAAATATTTTCTGGTTTAAAATTGCACTTAAATATCTAATATACTGACATCTGGACTTGGCATACATAAACTGAAACCCCCCTCTTTCAATCCAGTTTATACATCTTGTGTGTAATCACACAGATCACTGTAGTTTTAAAATGAGAGGTCTAAATTAAGATACTGTTTCAAGAAACTTTTTTTCCTTTTTACAAGCTCACATTTGCAGTGAATAAGCTTTTTGTTCCCTGAAAAACCTATCTGGACACAAAGGACAAGAAACCTAGTCTTTCTAGTGTTGAACAAGTTTTTCTGTGGGAACTCAACTTTCCTTACCGAGCTGTTGATGATAAGAGTGGAATGATTGCCCTTTTTAGTTTAAAGAGCTGAACACTTAATCACTAGCTGGTGTGAAGAGGCTGCAGATAAAGAAGCTGAAAGCTAGTGAGACTCTAAAAGGAAATGCTGAGTTTCTGCTAATGTTGTCCAGCTGTAACAACTGCAGAGTGTCTCACCACTTTTATCTCACCATGGTCATTCATTACCCCGCCTGCTCTCTGACTAATAATATTTCGTTTCTTCACAACGTTGTTTTGCTGGTACCCCAGTCAAACTGTTGTGTATCCTTTGGAAAATAACATCTTCCTTCATATTTAACACTACAGTTTGATAACATAAACCAGCCCGTCATGGACGTTTTTGCAGAAGTGGGACCAAGTCATTGTTTTTTAAGTCACAAGTTAGTCTCAAGTCTTTCCATCCAAGTTTCGAGTGAAGTCCCACCACACATGAGAGTCAAAGCATGCATGTCCCTAGTCAAGTCCAAGTCCTAAACTTTTACTGGATTTCTAAAATATTTTATAATATATCTTTTGTGTCAATTACATTTGAAAGTTGCTTTTAATAAGTCTCTTTGAGCTAGCCACATCTTGCCACTGGAATTTTTGCCCATTCCACAAGGCAAAACTGCTCCAGCTCCTTCATGTTGGATGGTTTTGCCTGTGAACAGCGATCTTCAAGTCTGGATTTTGACTAGGCTATTCCAACACATTTCAAGGTGTCCCCTTAAACTACTCCAGTGTTGCTTTTGCAATATGCTTCGGGTCATTGTCCTGCTGGAAGGTAAACCTCTTTCTCAGTTTCAAATAAAGTAAGGTAAGGTGGGGTAAGTTTATTTATATAGCGCTTTTCAGTAACGAGACACTCAAAGCGCTGTATCAGAATCAGAATCAGAATCAGAAAAGCTTTATTGCCAAGTACGTTTTTGGACATACAAGGAATTTGTTTTGGCGTAGTCGGTGCAATACAGTACAAATTAAACAGTACAAACATATCTACAATATAATATAAATATAAGTGCACAGTTTTAAGTGAGTGAGAGTAAATATAGAGCAGTATAAGATGCAAGAGCAATACAACAGTGCAGGTAATCATTGTGCAAGTAAAGCAGTGCAAGTAAGCAGGAGTCCAAGCTGAGCGTTAATGTAACGCATAGAGTTACAGGTTACAGGTGTCCTGTCAGCAAAAAAAGGGGGGGTGTGGGGGAAAGAGAGAGTGTCAGGGTGGTTTCCGGGCTTTGTTAACCAGGCTGGTGGCAGATGGGAAAAAACTGTTCTTGTGGCGTGAGGTTTTGGTCCGGATGGACCGCAGCCTCCTGCCAGAGGGGAGAGTCTCAAAGAGTCTGTGACCGGGGTGGGAGGGATCAGCCAGAATCTTCCCTGCCCGCTTCAGGGTCCTGGAGGTGTACAGTTCCTGGAGCGACAGTAGACTGCAGCCAATCACCTTCTCAGCAGACCGAATGACACGCTGCAGCCTGCCCTTATCCTTGGCTGTAGCAGCGGCGTACCAGATGGTGATGGAGGAGGTGAGGATGGACTCAATGATGGCTGTGTAGAAGTGCACCATCATAGTCTTTGGCAGGTTGAATTTCTTCAGCTGCCGCAGGAAGAACATCCTCTGCTGGGCTTTCTTGATGAGGGAGCTGATGTTTGGCTCCCACTTGAGATCCTGGGAGATGATGGTTCCCAGGAAGCGGAAAGATTCCACAGTGTCAATTGTGGAGTCACAGAGGGTGATGGGGGCAGGTGGGGCTGGGTTCTGCCTGAAGTTCACAACCATCTCCACTGTCTTTAGAGCGTTGAGCTCAAGGTTGTTCTGGCTGCACCAGTCCAACAGATGGTCCACCTCCCATCTGTACGCGGACTCGTCACCATCAGAGATGAGTCCGATCAGGGTGGTGTCGTCCGCAAACTTCAGAAGCTTGACAGACTGGTGACTGGAGGTGCAGCTGTTGGTGTACAGGGAGAAGAGCAGAGGAGAGAGAACACAGCCTTGGGGGGAACCGGTGCTGATGGTCAGGGAGTCAGAGACGTGCTTCCCCAGCCTCACGCGCTGCTTCCTGTCAGACAGGAAGTCAGTGATCCACCTGCAGGTGGAGTCGGGCACACTCAGCTGGGAGAGCTTCTCCTGTAGCAGAACTGGGACGATGGTGTTGAAGGCAGAGCTGAAATCCACAAACAGGATCCTGGCATAGGTTCCTGTGGAGTCCAGGTGCCGGAGGATGAAGTGAAGGGCTAGGTTGACTGCATCATCTACAGACCTGTTGGCTCTGTAGGCAAACTGCAGGGGGTCAAGGAGGGGGTCGGTGATGTCTTTTAGGTGTGAGAGCACAAGGCGCTCAAAGTACTTCATCACCACAGAGGTCAGGGCAACGGGTCTGAAGTCATTAAGCCCTGTGGTCCTTGGCTTCTTGGGAACAGGGACGATGGTGGAGGACTTGAAGCAGGCTGGCACATGACATGTCTCCAGTGAGGTGTTAAAAATGTCTGTGAAGACTGGAGACAGCTGATCAGCGCAGTGCTTCAGGCTGGCTGGTGAGACAGAATCCGGACCAGCAGCTTTCCGGGGGTTCTGTCTCCTGAAGAGTTTGTTGACGTCCCTCTCCTGGATGGAAAGAGCCGTCCTCGGCGTGGGTAGGGGGCTGGTGGGGGGGAACTTCAGGGTGGGGGTTGGAGGTGCCAAGGCCCCTCTTGAGGTTGGGGAGGTGGGGGTGGTGGATTGTGGCTGCAGCTGTTGGGGGGCGTTGTGGGAGATGGTTGCAGGACTGTCCCTTTGTCTTTCAAAGCGGCAGTAGAACTCGTTCAGGTCGTTGGCGAGGCGTCGGTCGTTGATAGAGTGGGGGGCTTTCGGCTTGTAGTTGGTGATTTGCTTGAGCCCTTTCCAGACAGACGCAGAGTCGTTGGCTGAGAACTGGTTTTGGAGCTTCTCAGAGTACAGTCGTTTGGCCTCTTTCACCGCCTTGCCAAACTTGTACTTTGCCTCTCTGTATATGTCTTTGTCCCCACTCCTGAAGGCCTCTTCCTTATCCAGTCTTAACCTTCTGAGTTTAGCTGTGAACCAGGGTTTGTCGTTGTTGTAACTCACCCTGGTGCATGATGGTACACAGCTGTCCTCACAGAAGCTGATGTAGGAAGTCACAGCCTCTGTGTACTCGTCCAGACTGTTGGTAGTAGTCCTGAACACATCCCAGTCTGTACAGCCTAAACACGCCTGGAGATTCTCCACAGCCTCACTGCTCCACTTCCTTGTCGTCCTCACAACAGGTTTGCAGAGCTTAAGTTTCTGCCTGTATGCAGGAATCAGGTGGACCATGATGTGGTCGGATTGGCCCAGTGCAGCACGTGGGACGGCGTGATAAGCGTCTCTGATGGTGGTGTAACAGTGATCCAGAATGTTGTCCTCTCTGGTCGGACATTTTATAAACTGTCTGTATTTGGGGAGTTCGTGGGTCAGATTACCTTTGTTAAAGTCGCCAACGACGATTACTAAGGAGTCCGGGTTGGTCCGCTCCACACTCAGTATCTGGTCGGCAAGCATGCGCTGTGCGACCTGCACGTTAGCTTGCGGCGGGATGTAAACACCGACCAGGATGAACGAAGCGAACTCACGGGGGGAATAGAAAGGCTTACAGTTTATGATGAAGGCTTCCAGGTCTGGAGAACAGTGCTGCTGAATCACTGTCACGTCGTTGCACCAACCACTGTTGAGGTAGAAACAGATTCCTCCACCTTTCGCTTTGCCGGAGAGTTCCGTGTCTCTGTCCGCTCTGTAGAGCTGGAATCCTGCCAGCTGTAGCGCAGAGTCCGGTATTAATCCACACAACCACGTCTCCGTGAAGCACAAAACTGCCGATGAATAAAAGTCCCTGTTTTTCCCCAACAGCAGTTGTAGTTCCTCCATTTTGTTGGGAAGTGAGCGCACGTTAGAGAGAAATATTCCAGGTAACGGTGTTCGTAGTCCACGCTGGCGAAGACGTACCAGCACCCCAGCCCGTTTCCCTCTCTTCCGGCGTTTCACCGCGTGAACAAAGGTGAGCGCACCTTTGACCAGAATGTCCAAAAATTCCAGAGCAGTAGGCAGAAAAGTTGGAAATAACTCCTCTGGTGTAGTAGCCCTGATGTTCATGAGTTCTTCTCTGGTGAGAGAGCTCCGGGTACCATCACAGAAGACCGTTTTAAAGCAAAAAACAGAAGAAAACAATGCGCACCAACACGCCGAGGCGACCATCTGCGGCGCCATCTTAATCATTGATGTACATACAATTACAATACAATCACAAAGAAAATAAACACAGATACAGACACAGCAAAACAAATCAGATGATACTACAATCCTTCTAAGAAATCTAAAAATCTATGAATCCTTCTGAGAAATCTAAAAATTAATAACAGTCTTTTGCATCCATTGAAATTTAACTAAGCAATCGCTGAGTTCTAACTAAGGAAGCTGAGTCACTGGTGTAAAAACAGCTTTTGTTCAAATTTTTAAGAGACTAGTATTATTTTCCTTTCACTGGTAAATCTAAAAATATATGAAAATGAGAAGAAATGAAGAAATGAAATCCACATTTAGGTAAAAATAAGGAGCATGGGAAAGCAACACACATAAGCAAAGATGTTTCAGGGGCATGGTGGACGTGTGAGGGTGCCAATATTTAAGTATGATCATGTGTGCAAAGAATTAGACTGTCAACACTGACGAAGGTGCCATTGTCCTTGAAAAAGAGATGGAAGTTTTATCAAACGGCCATACAGTTCAGTTCACAGATGAGGGGGGTGGCTGGGGCAGAGCGTCGTATTTACAGAACATCCAGGAGAAATGTTTCGATAAGAAGTCTGTGAAGGCCATATCGGGGCGCCTGAATTAGACAAACAATAAATGTTTTGGTTCAGGCCGGCTGTGATTTTACACCTGCCTTCAAAGTCTTACTGGCATTCTAAATTTCAAATCTAAATAGCCAAATTTCTGGTACTTTCAGTAGAACCTGAGCAAACAACTTTCTCCAAGATTAAATCATATCACCTTTGAGTCCGGGAAACCCAGCCAACCTGCGATTCTGTTCAAAGATTGCGTCCAGCTTGCGATTCTGCTCCCTTAACATATCAGTCTGAGTGCTGAGAGCTCTAAAGGTCCCTTCAAACATCCCAGGCAGCTTTGGAGTGCTTTGAACAGCTGCCAATGTTTTACAAATCTTTCGATAAGCCAGGTAACTGCCAACTCCAAAAAGCAGAAATCCTGTTATCAGAAATCCAATTATGTACAAATCTTCCACGTCCTCGACTGACATTGTTGTCAGGCACACAATCTTCCACTGCTGCTAGGAATCCATTGCGTATCCGGAGAAGAACGTCCTGTTTGGACAAGAGGGTTCCCCTTTACCCTGTCTTCCCGTCGGGAAAATTTTATCGATTGCGTTGAGAGACCAGCTGACCAAATCCATAATGAACAAATTAGGAGGATATGCGAACAGAGGCTCTAAGAAAAACATAGAAACAAAGTTGAAGCAGGGCAAAAAATGTGGGAGGATCAAGGAGAGAGTGGAAAAGCGTCTGACCCCACCGAGAGCAGAAGAGAAAGTCTGACAGACTGACACAGTTTTTGCTCAGAATATCCCTGTATTTAGCACCATCTATCTTTCCCTTGACTCAGACCAGTTTCCAAGTTCCTGCTGCTGAAAAACATCCCCAAAGCCTGAGGCTTCCACCACCAGGTTTCAAAAAAGATGTGTTTATTCTGACAGATCATGTGTCACTTCGACTCCACACAGAGGAAAGTCATTTCACTAATTATGTGACATTTGAAGGGATATGTTTGTCATGGGGGTTGGGGTGTGATCCCAGCGGTGGCCCTTCTGAAGCTCCATTTGTAAAGAGACCACCTTCCCAAGGTGGCCAGCTCAGGGAATGTAGTGCCCCAACGTCAGCACAGTTTCACAAGCCACTTTAGGGACCACTAACTGCTAAATCTTGCCATGCTGATGGTATAAAAGGCCATCTTGTAGAATATACTGCTCCTTATTTGTGTCTGATTCTACCCCACATTGCTTCCCCTGAGCCATTAGCAGAATAGCAGACAAAGTTAGGTCATCCTGATGCATTTGTCATTTGTCTGTGGGTACTAGAAACCCCAAAGGCATCTCTGGAGCAGCCTCAGCTTACATTTTCCCAATAGACTGTTGAAGATTTTCACAGCTTCTCTGAATGCGTGGCTTCTGAAACCTCCCGGGTTCTGTCTCTAGCTCAGCCCCAAAGAAGGGTAAAGTACTGAGGGTTGCAAAATGCTCCTCCTGGTTTTTAGCTTGAGCCCTTGTCACAGCAACATTACAGTTCTGCATTTCCGGAGTCATAAATAACTGGCAAATTCTCTCCTAGTAGATTATCAGCAACTCCAACCTTTAACAGATAGAGAACCCCCTGCACTTTAATAAATAGTTCAGCAGTGAGGTATGATTTTTCATGACCATGCACACAGCAAACTGATATGGTTTCAGAATGACATGTATAGTCATTTGGCACATATTTCCCGTCCACCAGAGTTTGTGTGCTGCCAGTACCTATTAGAGCATTTATTTCTTGTCCATAGATTTTAACTGCGGTGATTTTCTTTGACTGCTTTTTCTCCAGTTTACTGTCCACACTTTGATGAGGCATAAAGCACATCTGCGCTAGCTTGCCTTGAATGTTAGGACACAAGGGCTTGGTGGACCTTCCTGCCCAGAAATCAAACAAACTAGCGGCCTTTTACCTGGCTTGGAAGCATTTGGAAGCAGGTTTTCTCTAACGAGCTTATGTCGAAGCCGTCTCTGCTTCCCCGGGTCCGTTGATTTGGGCACAGGTTTCAAAAGAGTGAAATAAACACAAAATACAATCAACTTACGTTCGCCTCTGGGCAGAGTGAGAGATATGCCCCAGCCAAACACCTGTGAGCCCAACTCTGGTCTCTCTCCGCTTCCAGCTCATTTTATTAAGTCTCCTGGGTGTGTTCACATTACATATATCATGTCACTCATGTATAGCATAACAGTTCCTTATGTCCAAATAAGGAGTGCTTCTTGTTATTTCTTCCAGCAAGCTCATCTTGTCTTGTCTCCGGCCCTCCCTGTCCTTCACCAATTTATGACCTTGCACTCTCTATCCTCTACTCACCGTTCTTCACCAATTTATGACCTTGCACTCTCTATCCTCTACTCCCTGTCCTCTATCTGCACATTCCAGTTACACACATAGATAGTTTATATTCTACAACACCCCCTTTTGAACTCTCAAAAAGAGTTCACAATCTAAAATGTCCTTTAACCAAGTACTTCTAAGAATAAGTAGAAATAAGTAAAAATATTACTGCACCACCTGTAAAAGAGAAAATCATCAAGAAAACATGCAGCCATCTTATTATGCGTCCATGAATTCACACTGTGAGTCCTCATCCTGGTTATGGTCAATTTGCAACAGTGGCATCGTTATCTTTGGATCCCTCAGCTCAATTGTGGAGGTAATGAGGCGCACCATCAGAGAAACGAATGCATGGCACATAACAACATCCACAGGTTACCATTATAGCTACAAATACTGCAATAGAAATCATCAAATACATTATTAAACCCTTCCAGTGTCCAAATATGCCTGTCATCCACCCCTCCAGGGGATTATCAATTCCAGAATGTTCATGCATGGTGGCGGAGAGGGTCTTAAGTCCCTCTAAAGCCTTTGACACTGAACCATCTGGTGCAGTGTTATTGGGAATGAAGGTACAACACATATCTCCAAACATGGCACACACGCCACCTTTTTCAGCTAACAACATATCCAATGCCATCCTATTTTGAACTGCCATGAGGGAAGTTGGGGCCAATTGTTCAGATAAACCTTCTACAGCGTTTCGAGTTAGATTGGCCAGACGCAAAACATTATAATGAATATAATTAATGCGGTCTACGTTTTTGTTGGGCGTTACTGGGAACAAGGCAGCTATAATAGGGACGTTTTCAAATCCAGATATTTGGTCTGCAAGTTTATACTCATTTGGGACTCCTCGCGGAACTCCAATTGCATCTATATAGGTGGGGGAACCCTGACTCTGGTCAAAAGTGGTTGAAGCGCTTCTTTTCATAATATGTCTTCTCCTCCTACGAGTGAGTGCCAGTGCCTTATCTTGTTGATATGTCACAGAGGTAATATTAGGGCCAATTAAAATCAACGGGGCCTGCAACCTGACCATTGCAAATACTCCTATAGTGTTATTTGGTATATTAGTGAGAAGTCTATATCCTCCGCAGTAGTAATATAATCCTGATCGTGCCCAAAGTCCTATCACTTTCCCAGATGTGGTGGTATTACACCAGTCTGAGGGAATTTGTCCTACATTCACCTTTGGGGTGTTTGAGGTGAACTTGAAACAAGAATATGTCCCATTCAGCCTCTGGGGAGTGAATGGTCCTGTCTTAGTATTGTTTGGGATGGGTGGAAAGATGCTAGCTAGCGTGGTACAGTTGGCTGGGGTGGCTTCTTTAGTTAGTTGTAACATGCAACTGTACCCCCAAGCATCTTCCGGATATAAAGGGGCTGGATCAGTGGTTAACAGACTACAGTGGAGATGCAACTATGAAGCCATCTACAAGAAGGGACAGAGCAGACTGTACTTCTTGAGGAAGCTTAGGTCATTTGGTGTTTGCAGCAAGATGCTGCATATCTTCTATAAGTCTGTTGTGGAAAGTATGATCTCTTCTACCATCATCTCCTGGGGAAGCAGCATCAGAGCCAGGGACTTAAAAAAGCTCAACAAGCTGATAAAAAAGGCTGGATCTGTTCTGGGGACTCCTCTGGAACCTCTGGAGATCATTGTGGAAAGACGGATTCTTCATAAAATGAAGAACATTATGGAGAACTCTGAGCATCCTCTTCATCAGACTGTCCTACAGCAACAGAGTGTCTTCAGTCAGAGGCTTCTTCAGATTTGCTGTAAGACAGAGCGCTACAGGAGATCCTTCCTGCCCACAACCATCAGCATCTACAACGGCTCTTTGAAGAAACCTACATAATATGAGCTATAACAACATTTAATTTCCCTTTGGGATTAATAAAGTATTTTTGAATTAAATTGAATTGAATTAAGTGTGGTCTTGCAGATGCACATGCAATGCAGTCAGACCTACTTTGTTCCTTTGCAGTTTGGGCCATCCACTGCAACCAAAGATTATCCTCTGCATAACCTGTGGCCATCTGTATTATGTCTAAAGGTTGCAAGGTGGAGTAGTCTACTTTAATTACCCCTCCTTGTGGGACCAGTGGTTCAGGGACAGCAGGAGCCCTGGTGGCCTGCACCTGATAAGTTTCTTTATTCAAATTAACTTTTATTATTGCCTTAGGGTCTGTTCCTGATGCCTCTACTCCCAAAATGAAATAAATTACCGTAACCTCAGAATGCGATTGTGCATGTAAGCCGCGCGACAATGACTTAATGGACAAAAGTAAAGGATTCACCCCCCCGGGTGTGTTATGGGTCAACGCATTTCTTACCAGACTAATTTGTTTGGCTGTATTCTGAGATCCATATGTGTAAGTGGGAGTCCACCTGCCAGTATAGGCCAACACAAGCTTCACACAAACTATGACAATGTATGAAAGAGCACACACTTCGCCCCTTAGCGCAATCCTCCTGTATTATGGGGCTACCACATAAATACACATCATATCCCTTCCAGGCCGTCGGATTTTGCCCGCAATCTATGACTTCACACAGGTCAAACTGAAAAGTGGTACTTGCCCCTAACATGTAATTTAGTTCTAATCCCCCATAATATTTAACGCATACGTCCTTGGATGGAGCTACCCTAGACCTTTTGGACACCTTCCCGGAGTGGTTTTCAGAACATGTCGGGAATGGAAGTTCACAAAAATACCACAGAATAAACGTAACAATGATTACTGAGAGTAACACTCCACCTATGATGAAACTCCTAGAGAGTCTAGTTCCCTTGCTTTGGGTACTCAATTTTCTTAAAACGTATGAAACTTATAACATAAACATATAAAGTTAAATCATAACCTGAAAAAAGATACAAAAAATCAAAATGTAGTATAAAATATAAAATGTTCGCCGAACTGTGTCTTCTGGGGTGGGAGGGAAACTCTACCACTCCTAGTGAGAGGGAAACTCAATCACTTCCTCCTCTTCTTCTGCTATTCTTCTTCTGTCTTCAGCTCTCAGGGCAGACTAACCCTGGGCTAATTTCTCTCACCCGCGGATTATTCTGCCCCTTCTTGGGTGAGAGAATTGAGATAGTCTTTTCCTGTGTATTCGCTCAGATCTTCCTGGACCTGAGAAAGGGATCGTTGAGGTGGTTCTGCCCCTGCACACTGGCTCTAGTGATACCACGTAGCACCTTTGCCCTTCAGCCTGACTGCATGGTTTGTCCTCTCTGTGACCTGAAATGAACCGGTCCACCTTGGCTCTGACCACTTTCTTTTGATGACTTTCAGGAGGACCCACTCGGCTTCCGAGGTGGTGGTTCCGACCATGGTCTCTGGTTCTGCTGGGATTTGTTTGGAGAAAGCTGTAACAAGACTGTGGAGAGATCTGTAATAATCACGATGAGACATAGATTGTTCACACTCAGTGAGAAACGGTAACCTTGTTTGGGGGCCTGGAAATGGCCTCCCTGTTTGCAGCTCATGTTTCTGATTTATAGAACTTTAATGTCTAGTGCTGCTGCTGGTTTGTGAGGGTATTGGGGCTTCCATATTGGTTGGTCGGCGGTCAACTGAAAAGTAATGGGGGAACATTGAATCAGGCCTACATCTGTGGGCCCCTCTGCCCAGAGGGTGGAAAGCATTTTTTCCACAATAACAGCTGCCAGCGGATGGTCTGTTTTTTCCCTACCATGGTGTCTGTCTAACTGAACATGCTCCAGTGTGCCCACATCCGTGGAGTGGTTGAATATGCAATAAATGTTCCCTGAGGGCGAGTAAAAGAGGTTGGGGGTTGCCAAAGGCTGCCAATCCTGTAGGTTCAGGGAGTATTTTAACACACCTCCAAGTTCACGTGCTTCATGACCTGGGTGCAGAGCCAAAGAGACATGAGGCACGCCATCAGACCACACCCTAAACCCCACTTCCTGCTCTTCAGTCAAGTGAACCTCGGCCACCACTCCTTCTGGTGCTACATAAATGTCTGTGGTGACAATGTCCCAGTGCGTACCCTCTAACTTGTCAGCAAAGCTTTCCTGGTAACATTCACAATTATGTCTATCATAAAACAAGGTGACATGCGGGGGGTCAGGAGGAGGTACATAGGTCGCCAGAGTGGAAACCCAGGATTTCCACCGATGGAAAACCGAGAGAATGCCTTTGTGCGCGGTGGTTTCAGGTTGCAGCAAAATCCAGTATATGTCAGCCATTGAGTCCTGCAGTGGCTGGAGGAGGTATTGTCCATGTGAAAAAGAAGTGTTATTGCCACAAAATAACTGGGTGCCATTGGGCAGGTGAACCTGCAGTCCATCACTCCCGCATAAAATTGTTGCTCCCATTTTTATCAACATGTCTCTACCCAGTAAATTTACTGGTGTGTCAGTGGAGACTAGATAACTGTGATTCAGTGTCTGTCCACCAATTTCAGTCTTTAAGGGCTTGGTATATGGCAGGACCTGTTTTGCCCCCGAGAACCCCATGACAGTTGTAGTCCTGGTGGAGAGTGTGTTTGTAGGAGCCTGTTTGATGGTTGAACATGTGGCCCCAGTGTCCAAAAGAAAAGGAAGGCTATTTCCAGACACAGTCACAGACAGCAGGTGTCCGCAGTCCCGCTGTCTTCTGGGGTCGGTGGGGACCTTCAGTGGTGCTCAGGCCAGAGACTAAGCGTGTCCCAGGCCGGTAATTGGAGTTGTGGTCCATGTGCACCGCGTGCTGGGCCACCTCGGCCTCTGTATGGACGGGCCGGAGGAGCCATGGCAGGACCATAACACCCATACCCTCCGGGTGGACCATTCTTATGGGGGCAGTCTCGGGCCCAGTGTCCAGGCTCATTGCAGTAATAACACACATCAGCATTACCCAGTCTCCTTTGTGGTCCTCTCTGGAATCCCCTTGCTCTTGGCCCTCCCTGTCCCCCAAAACGACCAGCATGTCCCTGATATGAGACCGGGGCCTGATGCCACTGTCCTGCTGTTTCTCGATTTCCAGGAAATGGAGGAGCCTGAGGGGGCTGAGACACTGCACCTTCATACATAATTTTAGGTGTTTTACCCTCCTTCCTCTTTTCCCCGACCTTCTGTTTAGCTTCTGCTAGTTGCATTTTCAGGAGCTGAGTTTGTAACGTTTTTAATTCACTCTCCTCATTTTGTTTTGCCTCTTTGACTTTAGATAAATGATGCATCAGATGTCGATCCCATACTCCAGTCTCTGCCCCAGGGAGGTTGGGATTATTCTCCATATTAGTTTTAACCTGCAACGGTAACCCTCTTAAGACAGCATCCCGTAACCAGTCCCATTTGGGGACCAGCTGTGTTTGGATTAGTTCCTGTCTGTGTTTGCCACATTGATTTGCACTGATCTAAATATTCTCTAGGATTTGTGTTTGTGTTCCACTCAAATTTTGGAATGGTACGTCCTCTGGTTACTGGATACATTTGTCTAAGAGCTATGCCTATGAGAGTGGAATAGAAGGTAAATGGGTCCCTATCTGCTGCTGTTGTTATACCCGCAACAAGCTCTATGTCCCTACAGCTGTGTGGCTTCATGCATCGTCCAGCAATGGCCCTGTAATCACCTAGAGCTAACGTGGTGCCTGCTGTCAGGGAGTCCAGTGTCTGTAATGTTGAAGTACCCCTTTAAAGAGGCCTTCTGCGCGTTCGTTTATTCACCATAACCTGGAGGAATTCACAACACATTAGAATAAATCACACGGAGACAGCTTTATGTCATTCAAAGTACCTGGACCAGGGGAAGCTCTCATGTGATCAGGACACACACTGAGACGACTTCAGAGTTTCTCAATGGGTACATTGCTTTTATTAAAACACACATTAAAATGGGCAGCGCCCTTGATTACAATATTTTCTCACATGTAGTCACGTACACACTTTTCCGGCTTTACCATATTTAGACAGTCATTGTCCTGCACCTGCACCCTGTTTTCTACTGATATGAGAAGGGAGTAAGTCAGTCAGTTGTACTATCTCTATTTTTCACACACTCCTGCAGTTCTCAGTAATTTTCCACTTCACCTCTCCTGTGAGAAATACTTCTGCAGGCCACACACAATGTCTTATACTAACACATGTTACACATTTTATTTCCCACACTGGTTATGAACATAGTAATAATAATGATGCACACACAAAATATATCTCCACAATTTCCCCCTTTTGAAGTCTCCTAAGACTTCACCACTACTTGAAGATGCTTCATAAAATATTTTAACAGTCATTACAACCTATGGAGCAGAAGGAAATGTTTGTCATCATGCTTTTTGACCCTGCCTCCAATGCCATGCCATGTGCCCAGGGACTATTGCCTGTCCGGCCTTTGTAGTCCCAAGGATGCTTACAACCTTCTAAGTCTTGACAGGGAGTATTGACCCCTCTAACTTATTCCATAGTCTGTCCAAATATGCCAATATAATATTCTATCATCCTTCTGCTCCCTAGACAGTAATACATATCAGACGCCCTGTAACTTACTCTTACGGGTTAATCTTCGTCCTCCTCCTCGTTAGCATCCACCGCAAGCAAAGGCATCATATGGGAAGGAGGAAGTGCGGTTTTCCCTTCAATGGTTGTAGTAATAAAGCGAACAATCAAAGATCTTATACATGGCACACAGCAACATCCGCAGGTAACCATAATAGCTACAAAAACAGCAATGGATATAAACAATGACATAATCAACCCTTTCCAGTGTCCAAACATGCCCGTCATCCAGTCTTCGAACGGATTGTCTATTCCTGAGTGCTCATGCATGGTTGCTGACAATGTTTTAAGCCCTTCCAAAGCTTTGGAAACTGATCCATCAGGTGCTGTGTTATTGGGTATGAATGTGCAGCACATGTCTCCAAACATTGCACAAACACCCCCTTTTTCCACTAGGACCATGTCCAGGGCCATCCTATTTTGTACTGCCATAAGGGATGTGGGGCCAGTTTGTTCAGCTAGGCCCTCCACAGCATCTCTAGTGAGGTTGGCCATTCGAAGAACATTGTAATGTATGCAATTAATGCGGTCCACATTTTTATTGGAAGTTACCGGAAAAAAGGCTGCAATAATGGGAATGTTTTCGAAGCCTGCTGAGACTTGGTCCGCCAATTTATACTCATTGGGTACGCCTCGGGGGACTCCAATTGCGTCAATGTAGGTGGGCGAGCCTTCGGTCAGGTCAAATGCGTTTGTGGTCCGCTTCATGACATGTCTACGCCGTCGCCTAGTGAGAGCCGTGCTTTGTGCATGTTTCGAGGGAAGATACTTAAAGTCTTTACCTAATAGAAGGAGAGGTGCCTGCAACCTAACCATGGCACACATTCCAATAGTATTATTTTGAATCCTAGTTAATAGCCGATGTCCTCCACAATAATAGTAGAGTCCTGATCTTGCCCAGGGACCTATCACTGAGCCTGGCACCGTGATGTCACACCAATCGCGAGGAATTTGTCCGACATTTGCCTTTGGTGTTGTGGAAGTGAAGTTAAAGCAAGTGTATGTGCCATTTCTTCGTTGAGGGGTGAAAGGGCCTGCTCTGGTGTTATTGGCAATGGGTGGGAACAGACTGGCCAAAGTGGTACAGTTTGTGGGAGTAGCCACTTTAGTCAGCTGTAGCATACACCTATAACCCCACTGGTCCTCTGGATACAGAGGAGCAAGATCAGTAGTTAAATGTGGTCTTGCAGCCGCGCATGCCAAACAATCTGATTTACTTTGTTCTTTGGCAGTCTGAGCTATCCATTGGAGCCAGAGGTTATCTTCAGTATATCCCGTGGCCATCTGGATAATTTCTATGGGTTTTAAGGTTTTGTAGTCTATCTTCATCCTCCCCTTGTCTGACTCTGCCTGATTGCAGTGGTTTCCGAAATTTATCTTGATGATGCCTTCCGGATTCTATGTGTTTCATCCTCGTCGAAGACCAAACATGAAATGGGCGTTGTGTGTTCCTAGGGGGTTGTGTGTCAAGGCTGTAAGGGGTTAAAAGAAATGGCTGTTGCCCGTTTGAGGCGGTATTCGGTAAACTACCGCGAATCAGGGATATGTTTAGCGCTTCAAGTTTAGGTGTCGGGTCAGGGTTAAAAATATTGGTATTCCATGGTCTGCTGTAATATATAGTATTTTTCCACCCCCTACCGCACAAAGGGGTGGGTGTGTCTGCACTTGTGGACTCAGTGTGTGGAGAGTTCAACATTAGCGCATAGGTAATAGTGGAGCCTCGTCAACCATGTGCTGCCTGAGATTTGGTAAGAGCTACAATTGATAACGTCGCAGAGATCAAATTGGAAAGTCGTGGTCGCACCGAGAGTGTAATTTAATTCTATTCCCCCAAACGCCTGGAGGCATTTATCTGGACCCTGGGGTTTGGATTGTCTTTTATTGATCCTGGGATGACTGGAGCATGTCTGGAAAGGACGTTCACAAAACAATCCTAGAATCAATGTAACAGTGAAAAATGATACAGCACCTATACCTCCCATGACCCAACCCTTAAGGGGCCTGGGTCCTAACTTTTGATCTCCCATACTTTTCAAAGTTACCTGTAAAGGAAGATAAGAATTAACAATATGGTGAAACACAAAAGAACTCTTTTTTTTTAAAGTTCAGAGTGTTCAGTTCAGTTCTTCGGTGGGAGAGCAGCTACGACCACCAGTGAAAGAGAGGAAAGCTAAATCACATCCGCCTCTTCTGTGTGATGTCCTGGTCTTCACTCACAGGTGTAGACTGACCTGGAGCTAAGTGGTCTCACCAGGGGCTTATTCTGCCCTTATTGGTGGGACCACTGATCTGACAGTGCACCTAAGGTGTAGACTAACCTTCAGGTGTAAATGAACACTTTCTCACCCTAGGGGATTATTCTGCTGCTTGAATTGGGTGAGAAAGGTCTTCTGGTGTGCTGGTGTTGTCCCTCAGGTTCTGGTGAACCTCTGGCAGCAATCTCTGTGGTGCCTCTGCTGCTTCACACTGGCTCCAATGATACCACGTGTCTCCTTTGCCCTTGACCCTCACCGCATGTGAGGTTCTCTCTGTGACCTGGAATGGACCCGTCCACCTGGGCTCTGACCACTTCCGTTTGATGACTTTCAGAAGGATCCACTCCGCGTCTAAGGTGGTGGCTTGAACCTCGGATGGTTGGGCGGCCACCTGTTTTGAGAATGCTGCAACCAAGCTGTGGAGAGATCTATAGTAATCGCGGTGAGACATAGATTGTTCACATTCAGTTAGAAATGGCAACCTGGTTTTTGGGCCTGGAAAAGGTCTTCCAGTCTGTAGTTCATGGGGCGTCAACCCATGTCTTTGGCTGACTGAGCTCCTTACTGACATCAAGGCTAAAGGTAATGCTGTGACCCAATTAATTTTAGTCTGTTCACAGATCTTAGACAATTTGGTTTTGATTGTCTGGTTAATCCTTTCCACCTTCCCTTGAGATTGGGGGTGGTACACTGTTCCAAAGGAATGTCTCAGTCCCAGGAACTTTTCAATCTCTCTAAGTTCTTTATTTTTGAAGTGTGCGCCGTTATCTGACCTGATTTTCACAGGAAAACCGTGCCTGGAGATGTAGTGATTAATCAGACACTTCACCATTGTTTTGCTGTCTTCCTTTTTTGCTGGCCAGGCCTCTGGCTAACCAGTGAACGCATCCACACACACCAAAAGATATCTGAACCCATTCATTCTCTCAGTCATGTCTGTGTAGTCTATGATGATTTCCTTACCTGCTACCGGGTCCACAGGGAACTTACCTGGTGCAGGCTTCAGAGTGGGTCTCACATTGAATTGTTGGCAGGTGCTACACAAGCTTATCCAATGACCTACCGTCTGTTTCAGGTATGGATGCCACCAGTGCTCAAGACTCTTCATCATTTGTGCAGTTCCTCCATGTCCCGGTCCATGTGCTTCTTCCAGCACTGCTGTGGTCAACCCTGGGGGTAGGATGGGACGTCCGTCTGGACTTCTCCATAGTTCATCCTGGTCTTTTCTTCCCCCTCTTGCCTTCCAGACTGATTTCTCTTCCGGTGAGGCCCCCTTTTGCAGTCTACTCACCTCCTCCAGAGTCGGTTCTGGTGTCCATTCAACTTCAGAGTTCATCAAGATGTGTATGGGCAGATATCCAGCTTTGGTTTTGGCTGCTTGGTCTGCAGCTTGATTTCCTTGAGCCACCCTAGTGTAGCCGTTATCATGTCCTTTGCATTTTATGACCGCTACTTCTTGGGGAAGTAGTAGGGCCTCAGCTTATCTTCTCATTTCTTGCTCATGTTTAATGGGTTTTTGTCCTGCTGTTCTAAACCCTGTTCTCATCCATTGCTTTAGCTCCACGTGCGCTGCTCCCGTGACATAAGCTGAGTCTGTGTAGATGTTCACTTTTTGTCCTTCCCCTAGTTCTAGGGCTGCTATTACTGCTAGCACCTCTGCTCTCTGTGCTGATTGGGTGTCTGTCAGCCCTTCTGCCTTAAGAGTCACAAAGTTCGTTCCTGTGTCTTCCACAACCGCATAGGCTGCTTTCAGACCCTCTGTGTCATGTCTAAAACAACAGCCATCTGTGTACAGGCTTCTTGCTTCTGTCAGTGGTTCTCCTTGTAGGTCTGGTCCAGCACCTTACTCAATCTCTGTTGTCTCAATGGTGAGTGTGAAAGTTTTGGAATTGACAAATGCCACTACCCCATGTGATGTTAAAATGTGTAGTGGATGTCCCATCACCACATGGGCTGTTTTTTGAATTATTTTTGCCAACCCTGCTGCATGTCTGGTACATTCATGGTGTCTTTGTTCCATGTTGTCAAGCATCACGCTAATATACATTAGCACTGTTCTTACTCCCCCTGTTTTCTGGAACAGCACTCCGTTCGCGGTATGTGCTGTTACAGAAACATCCAAGTGAAAGGGCAATGTGTAGTCTGGATGTGCCAAGTGAGCAGCTTGGGAAAGGCTGGTTTTAAGAGCAATAAATGCTTCCTCTGCTTCTGTTGTCCATTCTAGAGGCGCCGTCAAATGGTGCATGCCCTGTGTCTTCACTAAGTCGCAGAGTGGGGCAGTTAGGTCAGTGTATCCTGGAATAAATGACCTGCTGTATCCGGTGAGTCCCAAGAAGGAAAGCATGTCCCTCACCCGCACCGGTTTTGGATGAGAAAGGACAGCAGATTGATGTGAAGGGGACATTCTTGTCCCGGGCTGAGAGATTACCCTACCCAAGAAACCCACCTGTTTCCGGCAAATTTGTAGTTTGGCTTTGCTGACCTTGTACCCAGCTTTTGCTAGGTGTGAGAGCACCACAGCCGTGGCCTCCAAGCATTCAGAAACAGTTGGTGTCGCCAAAAGAAAGTCATCCACATATTGAATCAATGTGGTGTTCGGTGGGAGGGGACAGTCCAATAAATGTTAGGTATTATTTAGTCAACTCAGAGGTAAGAACGATCCAGTCAGTTACTTGCAGCAAGGGTAGCCCACTTTGCAGTGAAACTACAAAGTTTTTGACACCCTATCTCTTTATTTATATGCACAGTTCAACAGACAGTTCAGACAGGGTGTGTGTGTGTGTGAGACGGAAAGGAGGCTGGTTCTCACAAAGATAACAATGATCTCACACACACAGGGAGGAAGGCATAGTGCAGGTGCCTTGCAACACAAAGTTTTTACATGAGTGATAACAAGTTTTTGCACCCATCCAACAGAGGGATTCCTTAAGGACCTGATTAAATATTCCTGGTGACAGAGCAAAACCCTGCGGCAAACGAGTGTAGCGGTACCTGTTTGACTTATATGTGAATGCAAAACTATCTCTGCACTCCTCAGCTAGAGGCAGGCAGAAGAAAGCATTGGCAAGGTCGATGAAGGTGAACCATGCATGTTCGGGGTTTAGATTGGTAAGAGCAACATAAGGATTGGGCACTGGAACTGTAGGAGTGGAAAGTGCTGCATTTACAGCTCTCAAGTCGTGGGCCATTCTCCATTTCCCAGTGCCCTTCTTTTCTAATGGTAAGATGGGTGTGTTCCAAGAAGAGCCGTCAGCTGGTTCCAGCACCCCAGCGTTCCACAGGCCTTCTATGGTGTCAGAAATTCCACTTTCGGCTGCTGGTTTGTGAGGGTACTGGGATTTCCAAATGGGTCGGTCAGTGTTAAGCTGGAAAGTGATGGGAGAGCAGTGAATGAGTCCCACGTCCGTGGGGCCCTCAGCCCAAAGTGAAGATGGCATGCTCTGAACTACAGCTGCAGCCATTGGATGATCTGTTTTTTCTCTGCCATGATGTCTTTCAAGTGGCACATGTTCCAAGGTGCCATCGTCTGTGGACATGTTAGTAATGTGGTAGGTGTTACATGAGGGGGAATAAGATAGAATGGGTGTGGATGAAGAATGCCAGTCAGTGAGAGCTAGGGAGCGTTTTAACACTCCTCCCAGCTCACGGGCTTCGTGAGCAGGGTGGAGCGCCAGTGAAACATGGGGTACACCATCAGACCACATTTTAAACCAGTACTCCTGTTCTGTAGACAGCTGCACGGAGGCTACGACACCTTCAGGGGCTACATAAATGTCTGTGGTGGCGATCTCCCAGGAAGTCCCCTCCAGCTCCTCAGCAAAGCTTTCCTGATAACACTCACAGTTATTCCTGTCATAGAAGAGGGTGACATGTGGCGGGTCAGGGGGAGAGACGTAGGGCGCCAGGGTCGAGATCCAGGATTTCCACCGAAGGAAGGACGAGAGGATGCCTCCGCCCGCTGTGGTTTCTGGATGCAGGAAGACCCAATATATGTCAGTCATAGGGTCAGCCAGGGGTTGTATGAGATACTGTCCATGAGAGAGGCGGGAATTGTTGCCACAGGCTAATTGAGTTCCATTGGGCAAATGCACAGACAGTCCATCAGGTCCACATAAAATGGTGGCTCCCATTTTAATCAACATGTCTCTGCCCAATAAGTTGACAGGGGTGTCCGTTGACACCAAATAGCTGTGGTTCAAAGTCTGTCCCCCTATCTCGGTTTTTAGGGGTTTGGTGTAAGGTAGGACCTGTTTAGCCCCAGAAAACCCCATGACAGTGGTAGTCCTTGTGGAGAGGGTGGTAGGAGGGGCTCGTTGAATAGTTGAACATGTGGCCCCAGTGTCCACCAAAAAAGGAAGAGTTTGTCCATACACTGTCACGGACAGTAAGGGGTCCTCAGTCCCTCTGTCCGGGGGGTTCTGTGGGGGCCCTCAGTAGTGGTCCGGGCCAAGGCTGGGTTCATCCCAGGCTGGCAGCTTGTTAGGGTTTTTATGACTTTTTGTATTATCACTCATCTAAATGCTTTTCCCTCCTTACATGTTGCAGGAGGGGAGATGGTCACAAGAATGAATTATGCTTTTATTACCAGCAGCATCTGGGGGCTATACACCAGGTGCTCACTTCCCACTTCCTATGTTTGTTTATAATCAAGACAGATGAACACTAACCTTTCTGACCCCCCACACACACACATATACACCCCCACCCTGAATGATGTTTGAACTGTGTGTGACCAAGCATGTATAAATAAAGAGAGAGGGGGCTAATACTTCGTATTCTGTAGTGCACAGCTACCCTTGCAAGTAAAACTGACTCGGTGTCTTTCCTTACCTCTGAGTTGATTAAATAATACCTATCACAGCTGAAGTGAAGGTTGCTGCTGTTGACCTCCACGTGGTGGACCACCCCGTCCTCGATACGGGCGTCGCCCTGGGCCTCCTCTGGGTCCATAACCACGCTCATATGCCTCAAGGTTGTACGGACATTCTCGGCTCCAATGACCCTGCTCCTCACAGTAGTAGCAAACGTCAGCACCCCCCCATCGCCTTGGTGGTCCTCCACGGAATCCACGGCCCCTTGGCCCGCTTCTGCCCCTGAACCGGCCTAGTTGGGCACGATAAGGACCAGAGGTTGCAGACCTCGGTTCAATTGTGTCCTGATGGCCAGGAAAGGGAGGAGTCTGGGGGACCTGAGACACCCCACCTTCATACATTATTTTGGGAGTTTTGTTGTCTTTCTTTTTTTCTCCTGCTTTCTGCTTTGCTTCGGCTAACTGCATTTTTAGCAATTGGGTCTGCAGGGTCTTAAGTTCCTCCTCATCTTTCTTATGGTCCTCTCTTATTTTGGACAGGTGGTGAATCAGATGGCGATCCCAAGTTCCAGTGTCCGCTCCAAGCATGTCAGGATTGTCGTCCATACTGGCCTTCACCTGTTGGGGCAGTCCCTTGAGGACAGCATCTCTGAACCAGTCTCGCTGTGCCCCCTCATTAGCTGGGTTAGTTCCTGTCTGAGTTTGCCACATGGATTTGCACTGGTCCAGGTATTCCCTGGGGTTAATTTTAGGGTCCCATTCAAACTGTTCTCAATGCATCACCTAGCCAGTGGACATGCTGGGTGAAGAGGTCAGAATCCGGGGCTCCTGAGGTGTAAGCAGCAGTCTCAATCTCTCTACATGTGTGGTGTGGCATGCACCGTCCTGCCACTGCTCTATAATCTCCCAATGCTAGCGTGGTGCCTGCCGTCAGGGTGTCTAAAGTCTGGAGCCACCCACACTGCTGCTCCTTCAGTTATGGGGGGCAACTTGTCACAGAGAGCCGTAATGTCGCCCAGAGAGAAAGGTTTATACCTACAGGGGGCTCCAGAGCCTTGTTGCTGTAAAAGGGGATAATTGGTCTTTGGGGCATAACTAAAGCCTTCTGGTTTAGCTGCAGCTTTGCGGGTTAAATGTTCCCTTAACTGTCCAACTGTCTGACTGCGTATTGGGGATCCGTCCTCAGGATGGTTGTGCTGCGGATCTGCTCTGTCTTCTCCATCTTTTTGTGGTATGCTGTGGCTGTTTTTCTGCAGCTCTACAGCTGGGGTAGAGGTGTAACAAGGTGTGGGTGTGAGAAAAGAATTGGGACACAAAACCCTATCTGGCCTCCAGGATCCACTTAGCATTAAAGCCACTGATCCCACCGGATCAGTCCCTGCTGTCCCGGGTGGCTCCCGTGCCCCAGCCTCTGAAATTAGACATGATTCTTGTGGGGGTGAGCGAAAGGGATTTGTTTTGCTCAGGCTTCTTTGTTGTTGTTCTTGTCTTTCTCTTACCTCTCTGTCCTGAAAAGCTGCTTTTTCCGCATCCTGAAATGACCCATCAGATGCTGACATAGATAATCTGGAACTTCCACTGACAGATGCAGCCCCCCCTTCTGGAATCTCTAAGCCATGCAGTACAAGTGTTCCATTTTCTACTTCCAATATGGGGTACAATCCACCAGGGGGCGGTGTGGGTGCACCAGTGAGGGAGCTGCATGGGGAGGAGGGTCTATATGGGGGAGGTGTGTCTGAGCCCATCTCCTGAGCTGATTTTGACCCCTCCTTCTTGTCTCCTCCCCTGGGTTTTTTTCCGCTGCATTGTGTGAATTCCTCCTTGGTAAATCAAAAGAATATCTCCCCAGAATCGCTCTTCTTTTTCATATTTATGTATGTTTGTGTTGTGCTTACCTTTGGACCAGACAGAAGCGTCATTCAACTTACCTTGTGCGTCCAGTCTGTTTTTCTTCGCTGTGTTCAGTTTCTTTCTAAACCAATCACCTAAATTCCACTTGTCTGTCAAATTAATTCCATCCGCCTTAATTGTTTGTCTTACCTTTTTTGCGATTTTGTTTTTCATTTTATCAGCGTCGTCCTTATCTCTCGTTTGGAGAACCAGTGCTTGTATGTTAGTTACTTGTGTGTTTAAATCTAGCCATCCTGGTTTTTCAAAAAATTCCTCTTCCATGTTGTCTAAAATCCTGTGAAATAAATGTTCAATCAACGCTTCACAATATGCATATAAAATCCACTTATCACTGTCTTGTCCTTGTCAACACGCCAGGTTACCGGACAATACAGTGCATTTCATAAACAGCCATGGCAAGCCCGCTCTGTGCGGGCGTCACCCAGATACACACACACATACAATCAGTCAGTCAGCGCTTGTCACAGTCACTCCCGTTTAATATCAGCAAAAACACTTAACATTCACATTTCTTGTATAATCCGCACCACAGATATTTATATGTAGTACTTTGTCTTTTATTTTACAGCAAATAATCATCCAGGTCAGTTGCACACACACACATTCAAGCTCGTACTGCCTCAATTCAGCACAACTGTCTGTGACAGACACTCGCACACAGGAAATATGTACAAATATGCAGAAACAATCCACTACAAGCCACTTCACCCTATATTCAATAAATGCATTTTATTTTCCCTCAAATAATAAAAAATGCAACCGCATTTTTAATTCAGAACGAGTGTCCAATGATTTAACTTCGACTGCACTCTCAGTCGCTTGTGTAATTCCTCCGTGTGACCACTAGATGGGACTCTAACCCTTCATAGATTTGAATGAACCAGTCACAGGTTTAAAAAATTCAGATGAAGTTCTCCTCTTTTAATCCTTTGTGTTTTGTCAAAACACGGGACTTAAACCCAGCTTTTCTTACTGCTTCGTCAAACAATAAGTTGAGACGCCAACCTCAGCAATTAGGCCTCTAACCTTTAAGGACTTTAACCTTTTTCAGCTTTAAATGAACTTTCAAGCTGCCTTATTTTGCCGACCCTGTCAGCAAATCTTATCTGACTCTATTTTAACACGTCCAGTTGACGCACACACTTTTACAGTTTTGAAGATTAAAATGACATTCAGAATCCTCTGACACCCTGGTTAATTTAGCCTATACATAAATTCAATCGGAGAGTTTAATAAAATAGGCTCTACCTCACCTTTTTATGATGGACGGGTGCCCGGTGTCAGAAGATTCCGTCTGTCACACTCACTTTTTGTCCACGTCGGGGGTCACCAAATTGTTGAAGTACCTCTTTAAAGAGGCCTTATGCACGTTCATTTATTCACCATAACCTGGAGGAATTCACAACACATTAGAATAAATCACACGGAGACAGCTGTATGTCATTCAAAGTACCTGGACCAGGGGAAGCTCTCATGTGATCAGGACACACACCGAGACGACTTCGGAGCTTCTCACTGGGCACATTGCTTTTATTAAAACACACATTAAAATGGGCAGCGCCCTTAATTACAATATTTTCTCACATGTAGTCACGTACACACTTTTCCGGCTTTACCATATTTAGACAGTCATTGTCCTGCACCTGCACCCTGTTTTCTACTGATATGAGAAGGGAGTAAGTCAGTCAGTTGTACTATCTCTATTTTTCACACACTCCTGCAGTTCTCAGTAATTTTCCACTTCACCTCTCCAGTGAGAAATACTTCTGCAGGCCACACACAATGTCTTATACTAACACATGTTACACATTTTATTTCCCACACTGGTTATGAACATAGTAATAATAATGATGCACACACATAATATATCTCCACACTAACCATATAGAGGCACCTTCTGTGATCGGAGGAAGTTTGTCTCACAAAGTGTTGAGATCTCCCAGTGTGAATGGCTTGTATCTGTTTCCTCCAAATTGTTGTTGGAACAGTGGACCCATATAAGAAGGTTTGGGCTGGGTTCGGGGTCTCATGTTATAGCCATGTCCAGCAGGGGGAGGAGTAGCCTCAGGTACTGGTGGCAATGGGGTTGAGGGAGATGACATAACTTCCTCATTTTCAATTGGTAACTGATTCTGTACTGTAATAGGTGGTGCCTGCATAGCAGCGTCATAATAAGTTACTGCAGTCAGTGGTTCTTGTTTTACCCATTTCCCTGACACTGTCATATTAATTGAGCCCTCAGTTACATCTGGTTTCAGAGGTGTGACCAATTCCATATCACTAGGTGAATGGGAAATATACGGGGTGGAACACTTTATTGGGCCAGAAGCTGGCTGCAATTTGTAACCCGGGTGTAAATTTTAACTTCCATTTCCTCATTCTCCAATTTTTCACTCTTTAGGCCCTTTATCTCTCAAATCTCGCGATAGTTTTAATATAATGTCAGCAATTCTCGCGAGACTGCTACACTGCCAATCGCTGTCGAGTATCGGGGTCACATGTACCACCGCAGCCTATCTGCTAGGTATATTAGCTGGAGCGGGGAAGTATGAAAGATTGGGACGCGTTGGGAGGAGCAGAGCTGTAGGAGCCAACTACTGTGAGCCGAGAGGGGATGAGATGAGAAAAACCCGGTTGTGTGAGATATAAACAGAGGAATTGGCCAGGTTTTGATGGCGAGCTGAAGATCCAGGCCTTGAGCCTAAGAACGATTGCACTTTTGGTGCATGAAGACTTCTGATTCTCCTGCCAGGCTGGTAGGAGGCTCCTTGCAGCTAGCGAACAATTTGTCCCCACTCTGATCTGACTTATGTAAGTCCATGACCTGCACGGCACCAAGCCCTCTATAATTAACTTGTGTGGGACCTCTAACCAACCCCAGCTTGGGGTGGATGAACTGAAGAGTGTGGGTCTATCAATTAAGGAACTGTGGGATTGATTGATTAATTTTGTTTTCTTTTGCGCATTTTATATGGCCATTCGGATGTTTCATTGATGTTGTAAATATGTACCGTATTTTCCGCACTATAAGGCGCACTTAAAAACCATTAATTTTCTCAAAAAATGACAGTGCGCCTTGTAATCCGGAGCGTCTTATATATGGATCAATTGGTTAATTGGTTGATCCATACTGGTTGTACACGGCGCTCTGTCAAAGTGTTTCAGTACGACTGGTAAACTACAAAGCCGCACCGCTTGCAGCATTACGGCTACCGTAGTCAGGGGTGTCGCCGAAGTAATAGCGGTAAACACCTGTACTGTGCTTACTCCTAGTCCAACACCACTTGTGTGTGTATAACGACCCCAAAATTGCACCTTTCAAGAGACACGCTTACGATGCTGAGTTCAAACTCAAGGCTGTCAGCTACGCAGTCGAACATGGGAATAGAGCAGCAGCGAGAGAATTCAACAGTTAACGCTACTATATTGTGAATGTACTAACGTTTGATTTAGTGCATCAAACTGTTTCTTTTACGTGTTTACTGAATCAGGGAAAAGTTCCCTTTCACGTTTTAACTAACGTTTGATTTCAACTTCATAGACTCCAATGCATTCCTAACGTGCGGTTGACTCTATTCAATAGATTTCTATGTAGAGGAGACCTTACCATGAGAGTGAATGGAGTTATCAGAACGCTGGTTTGTAGTGTATTAATAAAGTTTGACTGACTGACTTATCTGACTGTTTTGTTGACATTCTCTTTAGCACACCTCCATCTAGTGGATGCATAACGCAACCCCAGTCAAACGTTTGACTGCAGTAGCTTCTATTCTATGCGCCTTATAATCCGGTGCGCCCTATATATGAAAAAAGTTCTAAAATAGGCCATTCATTGAAGGTGCGCCTTATAATCCGGTGCGCCTTATCGTGCGGAAAATACGGTATATGATTTTTCTCACTTTAAATACAAGGCACTTGCAACTGCAACCTTCTAGTTTGTCTGCTCCTTCATGAGTCGTATCTATCTTCTGAGAAAAACTAGCCCATTGACCTTATTGGTCACCATCCATTTACATTGATTTAAAATATAGTATACTGTTATCTTTACAGATATGCTACAAATTTGTCCCGTAATACCCGGTCAGCAAATGGGTCAGTTAGTGGAGCCTGTGAAATGAATGAACCTCCAAAAGACAGTGCAGACTCAGCAGTGGAATGTGAGCAGAGAGAGGCGGTGGCTGAGGGGGAGGGAGCATGCAGTGATGGGGCAGGAGGCGACTGGGCAGTTACTGGCGGCAGATCACACACGCTCACGTGTCCCCCAGTAACTTGCAACGTGAGGTATAAGCCTGCGAGGGGAGAAGTGGGGGGAGTGGGAAGTGTATAAGGAGGCGGCATTTCAACTGTACTGCTATCTTTAATCTGTCTGCTTTTCCTGTCTCTGTTCTCAGTCATAGCATGGTCACTACTTTACACAGCAAACCCATCTGTGACCAAAATTTTTCATCTTTTTCTGCTTTGTCTGTAAGTTCCTTCCACTTTCCTCTTCCCAACCACCTGCTGTCTCTGCACTGTTTGTCAGCCAACTCTTTCTCCTGTTTTGATTTTTTCATCTTCAACCAGAACCACTTGCCAACATTCTCTCTATCTGTCTTGCTCTTTCCATCTTTTGACAATTCTTCATTTATTTTAGAATCCATCCATTTAACCAACCTCTGCTCCTCTTTATGCTCATGTGATTTTTTAATAGCAGCTTTCATTATTAGCAGCTGGTTCTCTATGCTCTTCCATGGACCATTCTGTTTCTCTGGACTAATATTTACTTCTCTATAAAATTCACCTTCCATTCTTATGACAACTACTATCCTTTTTTCTAAAAGATATATTTAATGCGTTATCTCAGTCACTCACTCATTCAGTTCTGGTCAACCGGGACTTATGGCACGCTATGTCCCTAGTTCCCGGTCCAACTGAAGGTTCTTTAATGACCTTCAAGACAGCAGAACACATCCACCCCCAAGGAGTCTGTTTTCAGTGGCCGGTCCTTGTTATCACCGTCAGGTTAACAGACCGAACACTTATCCAGTCCCCCGGGCCTTTCACACCGTTTTTTTAACCCGCAATGGGAGCCGCTCACTGCTTTGGCGTTCTTCCCCACTCGTGTTTTCCTAATTACTCTGCTCTTGCCGGGGTGTGTGTCCAGCTCACAGCTCATTAATTTAAACTATAAATCTTGTCTGATCTTGCTGGTGTGTGTGTCCAGCTCACAGCTCAAATTCACTTTTTAACCCTAACAATGTCTGATCTCGTTGGTTATATATATCCAACTCACAGCTCATTCATTTAACTTTTATTTCTGTCTGATCTTGTTGGTTGTGCCCAACTCACAGCTCATGGCCGGTCTTACAGTTGTAATAACTTCTGTTCACGGCTCTTAAGAAAAACGTCTCGAACTCACAGGACTACCTATTCTTACGGTGTTATTTTCACCGCTTATATTGTTCCTTCTGTGTTTATGCAGATGTCTGTAATCTGAGTTTTCGCAGAGAAATATCTCCGTTACTCATCAGCATTCACACACAGTGTATTTGCCTGGTCTTGTTCTCAGTTATATGTAGAATTCAAGGTTTCTCAGTCCCCCGGGCCTCTAACCCAACTTAATCAAACTCCCCCATCAAGGACATATGCTGAACCGTCACGTTCGAGAAACTACTATATTTTTTCACACAACACCACCACTAAATCTTGTAATTATCTTAAAACAACATCCTATTCACCAGTTTAAATCCTAGTCAACCTTTATGACACTCTTTTTCTTAAGTTTTGGCAGACTTAGACTTACTAAGACATCGGACACAATATTAATTTAGCCTATCGAAAATCCAAAAGCAGAGTTTGATAAAACAGGTTCTACTTACCTTTTCTGTAGTTTTGGCTAGCCTGTGTCCGGTGTCTGTTTGTCCTTGTCAGTGATCCCAATTTTCACCTGTTCTCCCAAATCCCGGACGAGCCTCCATGTTGTCAAAGCCGTCTCTGCTTCCCCGGGTCCGTTGGTTTGGGCACAGGTTTCAAAAGAGTGAAATAAACACAAAATACAATCAACTTAAGTTCGCCTCTGCGCAGAGTGAGAGATATGCCCCAGCCAAACACCTGCGAGCCCAACTCTGGTCTCTCTCCGCTTCCAGCTCGTTTTATTAAGTCTCCAGGGTGTGTTCACATTACATATATCATGTCACTCATGTATAGCATAACAGTTCCTTATGTCCAAATAAGGAGTGCTTCTTGTTATTTCTTCCAGCAAGCTCATCTTGTCTTGTCTCCGGCCCTCCCTGTCCTTCACCAATTTATGACCTTGCACTCTCTATCCTCTACTCCCTGTCCTCTATCTACACATTCCCGTTACACACATAGATAGTTTATGTTCTACACTTACCAACACCCGTTGCTGACTTCTGATGGTACTGAGAAGATTGTGACGAACGTGAGACTCTGGCAGCCTTCCAGGTACTGTTGCTCCATGACTGACTCCTACTTCGGGCAGCCACAAATACATCAGCCAGGGTTATGGTACTTAATCCACACCTGAAGCTCAGGACACAGCATCCTTAAAAGTTGTTCCAAAATAATGAGTTGACCAATTTCTTTTACAGTCTTGTGTTTAGGCTGAATCCAGTTCTTGTAAAGTTCTTTCAGCCTTGTATACAGTTCCTTGGGACTTTCATCAAAGACATCTAGGCAGCCTGTAGGTTTCTGGATTTACATCATATTTTAGCAAAATGGCAGTCTTTACCTTCTCATAATCCAATGAATTTTCTGCATCCATGTTAACATATGCACTTCAAGCCTTACCAGTCAAAAGAAGAATGAGGTGAAAAATCCAATCTGACTTTAGCCAGTGACAAGAAGCTGCAATTCTTTCAAAAGCTGTTAGACAATGTTTAATATCATCTTCAACAGTTAATTTCTCTAATTTTGGATGATGAACATGTGCAGACTGACCTGTTAAGCTGGAGGCTGAGCCAGAATGTTCCAGTTGAAACGTTGCTTGAGTCTAAATATCATTTGGAATTTAAACAGGATCTGGACCAGTTAATGTAGGCTCTGGCCTGCCCTTCCATCTGCAAAAGCCGAAATTGTTGCAAACTCTTAAATCGCTGCTCTTGCAGTATAGATTCCTCTCTCTGTTTTTTATCTGGAAATTCCTGTTGTCCCATAAAGGCCTGAAGAATTTCAGGAAAATCCTGAAGGGTTGCCCCCCTAGCATCTTCACCCTCAGTGTCTCGTGCCATGACTGAAGCTCCTTCCATCTCCTCTCTGTCTGCTCCTGCAAGGCCTCTTTAGTATCCATTCTGTTTCCTTTCCTTGGCCGCACAGCAGTCTGCATGGCTAAACAAAAACCAAGATTACTCACAAAAGAAAAAGAATATTGGAAAGAAATCCTGTCTCCTCAAATGGAGCATCCCTTTTCTGACACCACTTGTGAGTGATCGAATCGGAAAGCAGGAGGAGTTACAGGAATTATTAGAAAAATAGGGTTTTTCATTTTAACCCAAAAAAGTTTTGACTGCAAAAATGACAACTGAGCTCATAAAAGAGGTCAAATAAGCAAAAGTAAACTCAGGCAAAAAATGTGAGCAAACCACCTGACTGCACAAACAAACATAACTGACCTGTTAGGACATGACACACAAGAGTATATAATTTGTTAAAAATACACGTAAAACAAATCTGTGTGCTTACAAGAAGAACCCATGCATTTAAACACCTTAATAAAACTTTGTTGCAAACTAAAGCGCATCATTGTGTTTGGATGAATGAACAATGAGGGTGCATGAGAGTTACTCAACTTTACTAGCGTGTGGCCATGGATTTGGCCATCACAAGGAGAAATATCTAACTGGTTGGGCTCATCAGGATTAATGGCTAAATAAACCCATCACCATAACAGTGAAAATTTATCCTATGCAGCCTGATACTTTTTCCTATTGGAAGCATATATATAGTAAAGAGAATTGGCCCTAGCACTGAACCCTGTGGTGCTCCACAATTAACCCTGGAGTTTAAAGATGATTTATCATTTACATGAACAAACTGGAATCTGTCAGACAGATACGATTTAAACCAGCCTAGTGCTGTTTTCCTGATCCCTACAGCATATTCCAGGTTTTCTAAGAGAATATTGTGATTGACTGGATCAAATGCAGCACTGAGATCTAACAGAACAAGTACAGACACATGTCCATTATCTGAGGCTAGGAGAATATCATGAGTGACTTTCAGCAAAGCTGTTTCAGTGCTATGAGGAGCTCTGAAGTAGAGGCTGACATTTGTTCGGGAGTCCCACGGGTCACGGGATTCCCACGGGAATCCTGCGGGATGGGAGACAGCATCAGTAAAGATCACGTGATTGGGACGGTACAGGATAAAAAATGAACGGGAGCAGACGGGAGCGGGAGCTAACCAATAGGAGGGAAAATAAACTAGGATCAATTGTCTTTGGAAATGTAAAACTGAGACTTTGTTATAAACGTTAAGAAAAAATAAACTTGAATCGACACCGCCATTATTGTGTAGTTTTTTTCCAAGAAGCCTATACTATAATGCGAGTCAAGCGAACTACACAACCCACAAGCCAACAGTGCTTCTGATCAATGTTTTCCACCTGCATTCAGAATGGAGGGAGCAAACGCAGGTGGAGAACTGGACGTGGTAAAATTGGATTTGTAACGTAAAGTCAGAAATAAGGACTTATCTATTAAACTCATAGAGCTGACAGGAAAGTCGCAAATATTACCGAACTTCAGGAGAGTTGAATGTAGCGGTGATAAAAACCAGTCTGCTGCTTGTAAAACGTGTTTAGTCATAATCAAGGACACCAGTGATTAAAGGACACTTGTAAGACAGATTCTGGATTAAATCAGCCCTGCATCTCTTCATTCATCAAACCAAAAGTACCAACATGTGTCAAATCTCATCTGACCAACAAAGTTGCTGCATGTGCTCTAAAGATTTAAGAGGTAAGGTACGGAAGCCCGTGAGGGGACATGGGGAAATTTATTTATTTTGCGTCCTCACTCAATACTTTTGCGTTCGGCATTTTGGAGAAACAGCACAGATGATAAACTGCTCATAAAACAAACAGCACTGATATGTGATTGATATGGTTTATTTATCATATGCAGGTTAACACGTAGTAAACAATGCGATTAAATGCTTAGGATAAGAAGAACCGTTCAAATCACGATAAAAACAAAAACACTAATGACGTACAAAAAAAAGTACACATCATGCAGCAGTAATAAGCAAACAACGTGTCACAGATGTGGTTTCGTGCAGTTTTATTGTTCAGTAGTTTGTTTGACAGCTTGTGGATAAAAACTGTCTTTTAGTCTGATTTGAAGATAATTTTATTTAAGGCTGATTTCAAAATAAAATTCAATAAATCTCAAAACGGGTGTAGTGTTTGTTTCATTTTGTAGTTATCTGGTTTGGAAACTATCCCACAAAGTATTGCGAAATAACACAAAAACTATTGCGTGGGGACACAAAAGAGACAAATTCCATGTCCCCTCGAGGTCTCCGTATAGAAATGCTTCATCAAGGGAAGATATTAAATAAATATGTTGTGAAATAGAAAAAATTTTTATGTACCATTAAATGTACAATTTATTTAATACGTCATTAAATATTAAGTGTACCACTAATTACGTCATGTCGTCTTTAAAATTATACTTAATTATTAAGTGGCATATTTAATTGCATAATAGTCCATTTCATGATATAATGGTACATTTATTGTTTCTAATGATGTATTAAATAAATAAATGGTACCTTTAATTTAATGGCACATTTAATGTTACATTTCTTTCATGTTACATTTACTTCACTTATGGGACATTCACAACATTTATTTATTTAATGATGATTTTATTGTATTAAATTTGTCCAGTTTGACCCTCCATTCTTGATGCCTGTATAGGAGGTCATGTCAGAATTTGAATCAGGTGTTCTGGAGCAGATACACATCTAAAACTTGCAGGGAAGGGGTCCCTGAGGACCAGGGCTGTGAACCATTGAGGTACAGTTTCTAAATTATGAAGGTAATGCATTTTTGTCCTTTTGTTCAACAAGAACAGTTCTCTTACTAGGTGCATTTTTCTTTCGTTTCAGCAACTTGAAACATAAAAGTAATGTCATTGTTCAAAGGAAACGATCACTTAATAAATAAGTAAAATACAACTAAGTACATTTTGTTTATTCAACTAAGATAGACATGGTCTGTTTCCTTGTTTGATATTTTATTATTTCTTCATTATTATTCTTTTTACTTTAACTGGCCTTTACTACAACTAAAAACACTTGCATCTTTCATGTTTGGTATTTATCTCACAGTGGTGAACAAACATTAAAAAACATGTGGACTGCTCATTTGATTGTATTGTATTGTATTCGATTAAACAGGCTAATATGTCATGATAGAGGTGTTATGGCTTCATTTGGGTTCATGTTTTTTCAGCATTTTCCTTGTTGTCTATGTTGTTCTACAGGTTTTGCCATATCTGTTAGTTTCTCTGTGCTCATATTTGTTTTTCACGCATGTTTTTGCATTTAGCTGTCTAGTTTATTCTTGTGTTCCTTATCTTTGAATGCATTCTCTCTTAGATTTTTGTAGTATCTTTGTTCAGATCCAGTCATGTTTTGGCTTTCACCCTCTGCCACTGCCACCGTATCACAGTAATCACAGTAATTTCTTCCACCTGCCTTATGCCAATCAGTCTCACTACCTGCACCATGTACTATATATAGTAATCTGCTTTGTTCACTCCTCACGGGTGAATACTGCTTCTGGTTACCTCAAGCCTGGAAGTAAGTTTTCATGTTTTAATGAAACATCTCAACTCACCTGGCAGCTTGGCGGCTGTGGTCCAGTCAACTAAAATAATACGTTTTATTAGCTGCACATTACTGCCCATTATGAAGGACAAGCCATAGCAACAACGTATGGGGCTGTGAGTAGCTGAGGCACCTACAGATCGTCTGCACCTCAGCCCATTTTTATTTACACATCAAACACATCATTTGCCTCCTGAGCTTCTCGTTGCTAAATCCCCTCCTTCTGCCTGAGATATATTGCCATTTAAACATGACAAAGAGGCCATGGAGGTGGCCATTACAATAATCCATCATGTCTAGTAGTGGTTGGATCCAGCCTTGCGGTAAATCCAATCTATGCAGGGTCAACTGTGTTTTGTTGTCTTGCAGTGTGGCTGCCTGACATGTCTGCTGGTCTGTCGTCGGTTAGCTTTGTCAACACATGAGACACCAGAGGCACATTAATGCTCCACGTCTGACAGCAGAAAGAAACTGGGATGTCATCGTACAGTTAAATATCATCAAACACACAGCTTTTTAAAATGTGTCTTTATTATAAATCTGATGTACAGTTCCAATAGGAATAATTCATTTTTTATCAAAATATGCTCATAGTTTCCAGATAAAAAGCATTATTAAGTTCTAATTAAATAATTTTCAGAACTTACAGAATAATTGATTGAATGCTTTACTTTGAACATGTGCAGACACTACATTACATGCATTTTAATATGTTCAACTAATACGTAACATACCTAAAAATGAGCAGTAAGAAGCTTAGGCTAATTCAGTCCAACCTCATTAAAGGTCCCTTAACGAGGATGGACACCCTCCCTGGGCTGCCACCTTACCATGGTGGAGGGGTTTGAGTGTCCCAATGATCCTAGGAGCTATGTTGTCAGGGGCTTTATGCCCCTGGTAGGGTCAGCCAAGGCAAACAAGTCCTAGGTGAGGGATCAGACAAAGTGCAGCCCACAGACCTCTTATGATCATTGCCACAAATGGACACAGTCTTCCCTCGCCCGGACGCAGGTCACCGGGGCCCCACTCTGGAGCCAGGCCTGGAGGTGGGGCACGCTGGCGAGCGCCTGGTGGCCGGGCTTTCACCCATGGAGCCCGGCCAGGCATAGTCTGAGGAGGAAACGTGGGTCCCCTTTCCGATGGGCTCACCACCTGTGGGAGGGGCCAAAGGGGTAGGGTGCAATTTGGTATGAGTGATAGCTGAAGGCAGAGACCTTGGCGGTCTGATCAATGGCAACAGAAGCTGGCTCTTGGCACGTGGAATGTCACCTCTCCGGTGGGGAAGGAGCCTGAGTTGGTGTGCGAGATAGAGAGGTTCCGGCTAGAAATATTTGGGATCACCCCGACGCACGGCTCTGGCACCAGTCTCCTTGAGAGGGGTTGGACACTTACACTATGGAGTTGCCCCTGGTGAGAGGTATTGAGCTGGGGTGGGCATACTTGTTGCCCCCCGTCTTGGCCCCTGTACGTTGGGGTTCACCCCAGTGAACAAGAGGGTGGCCTCCCTTTGCCTACGGGTCAGGGGACGGGATCTGACTGTTGTTTGTGCTTATGCACTGAACAGCAGTTCAGACTACCCACCCTGTTTGGAGTCCTTGGGGGGGGTGTTCGAGAGTGCCCCTTCAGGGGACTCCCTTGTTCTGCTGGGGGACTTCAACGCTCATGTTGGCAATGACAGTGAGACCTGGAGGGGTGTGGTTGAGAGGAATGGCCCCTTCCGTTCTGAATCCGAGTGGTGTTTTGTTATTGGACTTCTGTGCTAGCCATGGATAGTCCATAACTAACACCATGTTCAAGCATAAGGGTGTCCATATGTGCTCTTGGCATTAGGACACCCTAGGCCGCAGTTCGATGATAGATTTTATTGTCATCTGATCTGTCCGCATGTGGTGGTACCTGGTGGTAAGCTGGCTCTGATGGTGGGGAGGATGCCGGTCAGATCTGACAGACCCAAACAAATCTTAAGGTACACCGCCAACACAGTTTACAGTTGAGAGGGTGGGCTGTGGACCTCAACTCGGGACGTTGTGGGTCGGTGGGCAGAGTACTTCGAAGATCTCCTCTATCCCACTGGCATGTCTTCCACTGAGGAAGCGGAGCCTGGGGACCTGGGGCGGGCTCTCGAAACTCTGGTGCTGAGGTCCCCGAGGTGATTAAAAAGCTCCTTGGTGATAAGGCCCTAGGAATGCCTTGGGATTCCCCCAGACGAGCTGGCCTAAATGGCAGGGGAGAGGGAAGTCCGGGTCTCTCTGCTTAGGCTGTTGCCTCGCGACCCAACCCCGGATAAGCGGAAGGATGGATGAGTCCAACCTCATTCTCCCATGTTCATAAACCAAATGATCGGTTGTCCTATAAATGAACTACTTTTATCTGTCATGATCCTTAGGTGTTTGGATATTTGGGTTTCTTTGGTGTCTCTGTTTTCTTCATTTTTCCTGTTGTGTATGTTGGCATTTTAGTTTAGTCCTTTGTGTATTAATTTCTTAGTTCATTATTGTGTTCTTTGCACCTTTAGATTTATGTGTGATCTCTGTAAGATTTTTTACCGTGGGTTTCTTGTACCTCTATTCAGCTCCTCTGTCTTAATTAGTCTCCCTCCCTCAGTTCCTCTGGGTTCCTTCTGTCTCAGCTGTTCCATAATATCCCTGATTGCTCACACCTATATTTCATGTCTTTCTTCACACTTACCTCAGTTTATAAGGACTCTTGTTGTCATCACTCTTTCGTGGATTCTTCTGTTACCATGCCTGTCGCTTCCCTGTCGTCAACCTGTGTCTCTGTCCATATTCCATGTTGACTTCATCTTGTGCAGTTTGTGAGATTTGTCGTTTATTGTTATTAAATCCTGCTTTTCAACATGCTGCTCCAGTATTCATGTCTGCACTTTGGTCCCACAAACAGCTAACAAAACCTGCCACTTCTTAACACAAACATCCTAAGTACATATATGTACAAACTTTTTAAATGATTGCAATCTAATCTCGTGCACAAGACTACACACTACAGATATAAGATTTCCATTTATTACCAGTTCATCAATCTGTTTTAGAAAAGTTAAAGCCAAATTAGGAAGGTTGGTAAGAAGCCTACAAACACTCTTAAACCCTGGATACAAAAAAAGCCCAGTTATTTTTACAGTGACTGCAATAAACAGATCGAAGACCTAAAGCGTGGTTAAGGTAGATTTCTAACCTTTAAATTCCCAATACATAAATTAAAGAGAGACAACATTAATTTCCAACAGAGTTCTTCTCTGTTTTCAAATATAGAGGCATTTTGTTAGTTAACCTTAACTTAAACTCTAGGCCTCTTTTTGAGAGTTCTGCTCGAAAATGACATGCCTAAGATGAACTGACTATATCTTAGGAACTATAAGGTTTATTTGAATGGTTCCGGTGTCCTAAGAAAGGTAAGACTCCAGAGAATATTTCAGAGGTCTAAAGATCAATACTTAAGTTACTGAGTGAGAGAAAATAAATCTGGCTAAATAAATTACACATCTGAATATTCTTTCAAAAGTATGTAGTTGCAATCTAGAAGATCTATTAAACCACAGTCCACAATGTTAACATTAGCTGTACCAAAATTATGCAAGGTGAAGAATTGTCATAATTCTCCCGTGTTATGTTTGGAGTTTCATTTCCTTGTCTATTTCTCTGCATTTTCTCTGTTTATTTTTTTCGGTTCCTGTCATGTTCATTCATTGTAGTTTAGGTTCAAGATTTATTCTTGTGTTTAGATGTTTCTGTTACTTCCCTGAAATCTCTGCTAATCTGTGTTAATTAGCCTCCCTTCTACTGTTGCCCTGCATTTTGCCTGTCACCAGCTGATCCATATTTCTCTTAGCCCCCAACCTCTGTATTCATACCCTCTGGTTTTCATTGCTCACCACTGGTTCCTCCTGCTTGCTCCTTTTCCTTTACCTCAGCTTCCCTGTTTACTAACCGCTCAGTGCCTTTATTTTCAAGTCTTCCAATTTATTATTATTAAAGAACCTCTGCTGCTCACCATGTGTCTCCCTCACACCTGGTTGCACATTGGTTCTTCAAAACTACAGCTATTAGTTGATTTAAAATCTAGGCAAAACTTCTTAAATAGCCATTTGGCAACATGTGTGTCGTGAAGTGCTCAGTGTTTTTAGGAACAACGTGCATATCAGGAGCATCAACATGCATTGAGCTGCAATAAAAACTTACAGAGAGGTAAAGGAGATACAAGGTAACATGCTTCAAACAGTTAGTCAACAGTACAATCCAGTGGTGAGAACAGAAAACCAGAGAAAATAAATACTGAGGAAAAGTGGGAAATGGACCAAGGAACCTAGGGAGCTAATAAGAGGGAGAATCAGAAACAGGTGGAGGAAGAGAGACGGAAGGTAACTGAGGGTGGGAGGATAATTGACACAAATAAGCAGGGAATCCAGGTGAATAACAAATACATCAAAGTAAACAATAGAACTAACTTAAACAGGGAGGGACAGATCTACAAGGAAACACAGACTAAAGCACCTAAAACAGGAATCCAAGAATCTAACCACAAGAATGAACGATTATTCTAATCAACATGAAATGAACCGAAATAATAGCAACTGTAGAACATGGCATTGAAGAGAAAACAGAAGTCACACTCAAAACCTGACATAGGCGGATTGTGACGTTAACCTAGTTTGTATTTATTTATTTATTTTATTTTACTTTTTTTTTACCATGCCCTGTCTGGCAGAGAAGCACTCAGAATTGTTGTCTGAGTGCCAAGAAAAAGCCAAACAGATTTACTTTCACAAGTGGAGCATTACAGTTAACGCTTGAAAGCTCTGCTTGATATTTATAAAAAGAAACTTTATAAGAAACTGTTTTGGGATTATTTCAATTGTTACAGACACAGAGACAGAAATGGAAAGGAAAAAAAAAAGAAGCACAAAAGAGAGAAAGGGGGGAAAAAGGAAAGGGGGAAAGAAGGAGAATAGAATGGAGGAAAGAAAGAAGGATGAAGAGAATACAAGATAACACCTTGCTTGCTTCTACACCTGCAGAAATGTTCATATTAACAGCTTTTTTACCGAAAAGTGCATGGTACTTATCAATGCAAGATGTATTTAGTTGTAAATGCTGCTCAATATAGAAAATCTGTTAACACCTGAATCTAAACACCTGTGGGTCTGAGTGTGGGCGTGCATGTTGCATACAAGGTTTCTTCATAAAAATATGCAATAGTGAGTGTAAGGAGCCACAGACCTACCCCCCTGGACCTGGGACAGATACGGAGGAGATTCAAGCCACAGACATCCAAAGGCCCCCCAGAGCACAAGAACCCCAGGAGATCCACCGTCGCGACTACCTCAAACCCCCCAGAGAGGAGCAGGGGATAATCTCAGGGGAACCACGCAGCAGCCACAGTGCAGAAGCCCCAGGGAGCTGCAGTGACGAGCCCACAGGCCCTGCCGGCAGCCGTCTATGCCTGGGCAGATCCAGCCATGCACCCAATGAACCCGAGACCCCGGGACATATGACTCCCCAAGCAGAGGCCCGACCGAGCCCAGGGGTCCAGGCCCCGGCAAGCAGCCACCAGGAGTGAGCCAGCACACACCAAAGCACCCAGCCCTGGATACCGAGAACCACAAGTACACCGGCGGGCAGCGATACCAACCACCGGCAGCTAGTGTGGCGGGGAGGGAATAAGCCATACATTCGATGGGGGCCTAAACTGATTCAGGAGAGGGAGCAGCCCAAGACCCAACCTGACACAAAAAACAGGCACATACAGTCACAATCACACATTCCCACCCTCATGCGTACACATAAAAACACTCACACCCACACACCCAACGTAAAGACAAACAACAATGGATGTCGTACACTTACTCACACTCCCCATACATTCTCTGTACTCCCAGGTCCAGGTGCCAATATTCCATAGGACAACCAGCCCCCTGGACCCAGGAGGTGGTCCCCTTCCCTCTGGGGGTGGAGACAGGCAATACGCCCCAGCACCTGAACCTGGTCTGGGTTAGCCTGGGCTTGTGCCTGAACCTGAGCGACCCCGGCCTGGACCCCCCGGCCTGACCCCAGTCCCCAACCACCCCCATATACAAAAGAGGGTCCAAACAAGCCCACCAACCAGAGCCGCCACAGAATAAAGTAGTCCCAACCCCCAAGGAGTTCTGATTCCAACCCCATGTGCCCCCAACCCCCAATGAACCTGACATGAATCTCCCCACTGGGACACCCCCAACCAGGACACAGATATCGAACACACCCCCGAACCCAAACGCCATGAATCACTCCTCACAGCACATGGGCTACTGTCACAGGAGAGCTTAATCCCCAAAAGGCTGATGAAGCAACACCCACACAGCGCAAGCTCTACACACAGTCCTGCTCCAAGCAACCCCGCTGCGTCCCACCTCCACCCACAGCGCGCTGCGACAGCAAGGCAAGGGCCCCACAAAATGCTGTCCCAGCCCCCGCCCACAGGCGCAACAGGGCAGACACCGTTGAGCACCGAGCTCACAACGGAGCCCCCGACCCCACACCAAGACGGGACAAACTCACCCGGCAAGAGGTCCCAGGCCAGCGGGAAGCACTCGAGGCTGGCGTCCCTGGCATCCTCCACCCCGCCCCCGCAACCACACAGACACACCACATCACTGCCACCGAAACGATAGCCCAGGTAGAAACATTATCCAGCTCAGCTCTGCCATTGCTGCTCAGCCAATCCAGATTCCGGTGACCCCACAGCCAAGAAGAAGACGCAACCCCCTCCGACCCCTTTCCCCCAGACAGAACTGGGACTGGCGTCAGGAACCGGAATCTAGACAAGGAACCAGAATCCAAACTGGAACCACCGAGGTCTAAACGATGCCCATCCCCACCCAAGGCTAACCACCCACCTCCATGCCGGAAGAAAACCTACACCCACCCCAACATTCGAACAACTCCCAGAACACATAAGACATTAGACACCCAGGTTGACTCCGCCCTGCCCCCTCCTACAGATCCTCCGCCCAGCCAGCAGAGTGCACTCCTTGAAGGAGAGAGCACCTGCAATGAGATGGTACATACCCGCCAGTTTAGGAGGCCCTTACCCCCACCGATGCACCGAAGGCCTCCAGCCTGGTGCCGGATGCCAGAGCATGTGCCGGCCTAAAACCCCGGTGACGTACCAGCCCGGGGGCAACACGCCCCAGGAACCCAGAGCCCCTAAGATCATCCCAGATCCACCCAGGAGCAGCCCGGCCACCAGGCCAGTAACCTATCTCCACCGGTAGAGGCTCCCCAAAACCATTGCATGCAGCCACCAGATGCCGCCCCAGTGAGCCACCAAAGCCCCACCCCAGTTAGGGCCACAGCCCCCGGCGCCAGACCCCCCAGAGACCCCAGCCCAGTGACACCCCAAATGCCCCAAGCACAGACACCCACCGTATCCGCCACAATGCCCCACAGGACGAACCCAAAGGTGCCCCACACCTACTAGGTGATGGAGCCAATTAAAGGAGCCCAGAGAGATTTCTGTACTGGTTAATATTAAGAAGGTTTTTATTTTTCCAATTCATGAGGATAGTTTTCTTATCAATACATAAGGCAGTGAAAACCATGTAAACTGAATTTGTCTCTATGGTGACATCATCTAAGTTGCCCAACAAACAAACTGAGGGGGAAGGTGAAATATTACATCTCAGACACTTTGATAAGTCTTCACATATCAGGCGCCAGAACCTCTGAACAGGTGTACATAACTATAGTGCGTGGATGTAATTGTCAGGTATATTGCCTGTGCAGTGTAAGTAAATATTAGTTGGTGCAAAACCCATCCTGAACATCCGTTGACCTGTATAGTATACTCTATGGAGGATTTTATATTGTATTAATTGTAAACTGGTGTTATTAGTCATATTAAAAGTTCTGGAACATATCCGAGACTATAATGTTTGGTCAAAGTTAACTGATAAGTCCACCTCCCATTTCATAATAAGAAGGGAAATTGATTCGTCTATATTAGACAGTGTCCTGTGTATGTTAGACATTAATTTGGGGGTGTTGAGTTTTAGGAACTCTAGCACACTTGATGGCATTTGGAACCCAACATTTTAAGCCTAAATGTATTTTTTATTATAGATTTAATTTGTTGATATTCTAAATATGTATTCTTGTCCATCCCATATTGTATAATTAATCTGTTAAATGGGATGAACTGAATTCCTTCAAATATATGTTCCAGGTATTCAATTCATTTACTCCTCCAATCTGGAAAGTTTATCATATTATTTTTTTGTGGGATGTCAGGGTTGTTCCAGATGGGTGTACGTCTGCATGGGATTAGCGAAGACCCTGTCATTTTTAGATAGTCCCACCATGCTGTCACAGATGTGCTGATATTGAGTCTTTTAAAGCATAAATATCGTTCTATATTTGAATCTGCGGCTGAATTGTTGTAGAGGCTCTGGAGACGGAGGCGGCTCACCCTCGAACCGCTCACGTAACTCAGGAAGAGGAGGCGGTTTGCCCTCGAGCCCCTCATAGAATTCAAGAAGAGGAGGCTGGAACAACATGAGGGATGGGTGGTCAGGTAAAACTGAACAGTCACGCTGACCCTCAGTAGCCACATCTGGAGCACCTCGCTGACCCCTCAGTAGACTTAGCTGGAACGTCGCATTGACCCTCAATAGATGGAGCTGGAGTTGAAGCGTCATGCGGACCCTCAGTAGACTTAACTGAAGCAGAGGCATCTGGCTGACCCTCAGAAGCAGGAGGTGAGGCGTCGCGCTGACCGTCAGAAGTGTCGCCAGCGCTCTGAAGATGGGAAGCGGATGGTGTGGTCCAGCAATAAAAAGCCCTTACTGCAGTCTCATGAATCCCTTCTGCTGAATGCGCACAAACCTGATCATGGCAAAATGCGCACATAACTGATCAAGCGCGCACAGCCTGTAATTGCACATCATGCAAAAGACCCACTGTGCTTTGCTGTTGATTGTTAATAGGAAATAATTAAAGACATTATAAGGCATAATAATTACTTCATTTGCAAACTGCTAAAAACATCTTCTTAGCAGATTATAAAATCAGCATTTTAAGGCATTATTGGCAGCAATCGGAGCTGGATCAGTTTGATTACATTGTTTAAATGTGAACATGTGCCAGGGGAGGATTTTGTGCAGTTAAAAATTATTTTGTGTCACCAAAAAACAATTTAAACAATCAAACCTTTTATTTATCGTATATTGTTAAAATATTGGCAAAACAAACAAAACGAATTTAGTATAACATTGGAAAATAATTTATTTTTACGTACATAAATGTTGGATTTAACTTTTTGCAGGATAGTTATTTGATGCTATGTTTTAAATTTAGCAAAGCTATAACATACAGATTGTCAACTCCTACAACAATCTATTTTTATCTTGCTAATTATGTTCAGGCTTAATTATTGTAGCTGTTTATGATAAACTCCAAACTCTTCAAACGTATACTCTCAAAAAAACAACAGAACCCAGTGAGTCTCCGAAAAGAATTAAAAGATCATGGGAGACAAATTAATTAAGAGTCATATTTGTCTTTAATATTGTTAATATTGATTGGCCAATTTGTTGCAAGGTACATCAAGCAAGATAAGAGGAATAAACTCATCAGGGCAGATGACAAACCTGATGTGAGTAGCACAAAAAAGGTTTAACTGTAACAGTCCAGAAAAGCAAGGGCAGAACGGAACAGAAGGAAAAAATTAGCAAATGGATCATTTATAATGATGCAGCATAACAATCCCTGCATATTTATAGCAACACAGCAGAGGATCTCTTTGCTTATCCTCTTGTTCCAGCCAATAGCACAAGCAATTTCCTCATTTAAATAAGGTGGTATTCACCTGTTTCACACCTGTTATCCATGCTCAATCTTTGAAAATCACACGCAACACACCCACTTATTGCACGTGCTATTTATTTATAGTACACTCAATTTAGCACCTGCTATTTTGGATCTTTGAATATCAGGCCCTTAATGCACTGGCAAGCACTAATTGACACAAATAAGCAGGAAATCCAGGGTAACACCAAATAGTAAACAATGGAACTACCTTAAACATAAACAGGTAGGAACAAATCTACAAGGAAATACAAACTAACACAGGAATCCAAGAATCTAACCACAAGAAAAAATGAGTGATCTAATTAACATGAAATTAACTGGAATATTAGCAACTGAAGAACATGGCAGCGCAGAGAAATCAAACTCAAAATCTAATATAGCCTGAGCTTGTGTGGGAGGTCGAGAGATATCAACTAGAAACAGTCGGACTCACCTCCACGCACAGCGTGGGCTCTGGAACCCATCTCCTTGAGAGGGGTTGGACTCTCTTTTACTCTGGAGTGGCCCACGGGGAGAGGCGGTGGGCTGGTGTGGGTTTGCTTGTTGCACCCCAGCACAGCCGTCTCGTGTAGGGGTTTACCCCAGTGGATGAGAGGGTCGCATCCCTGTGCCTTCGGGTTGGGGATAGGTCTCTGACTGTTTCAGCCTACGGGCCGAGCAGTAGGGTGGAGTACCAGGTCTTCTTGGTGTCCCTGTCGGAGGTGCTGGATAGTGCCCCTCCCAGGGACTCAATTATTCTGCTGGGGGACTTCAACGCCCATGTGGGAAACGACAATGACACCTGGAGAGGCATGATCGGGAGGAATTACCTCCCCGATCTGAATCCGAGTGGTGTTTTGTTATTGGATTTCTGTGCTAGTCACAGATTGTCCATAATGAACACCATGTTCAAACATAAGGGTGTCCATCAGTGCACTTGGCACCAGGACACCCTTGGCAGGAGGTCAATGATTGACTTTGTTGTCGTATCATCAGACCTTCAGCCGCATGTTTTGGACACTCGGGTGAAGAAAGGGGCTGAACTGTCCACTGGTCACCACCTGGTGGTGAGTTGGATACACTGGAGGAGGAGAAAGCCGGACAGACTTGGCAGGCCCAAGCGCATAGTTAGGGTCTGCTGGGAAAGCCTGGAGGAGCCCTCGGCCAGGGATGTATTCAACTCCCACATTCAGGAGAGCTTTGACCACATTCCGGGGGATGTTGGAGACATAGAGTCCGAGTGGACCATGTTCCCCGCATCTATTGTCGATGCTGCTGCCCGTAGCTGTGGCCGTAAGGTCTGCGGTGCCTGTCGCGGCGGCAATCCCAGAACCCAGTGGTACACCAGCAGTAAGGGATGCTGTCAAGCTGAAGAAGGAGTCCTATCAGCTGTGGTTGGCTTGTGGGACTCCTGAGGTAGCTGACGGATACCGTGAGGCCAAGCGTGCTGCGGCCCGGGCTGTGGCAGACACAAAAACTCGGGCCTGGGAGGGGTTCGGTGAGGCCATGGAGAAGGACTACCGGTTGGCCTCGAAGCGATTCCATTCGGTGCCTCAGAAGGGGGAAGCAGTGCTTCACCAACACTGTTTATAGTTGGGGTGGGAGGCTGCCGACCTCGACTGAGGACATTATCGGGTGGTGGAAGGAGTACTTCGAGAAACTCCTCAATCCTGCCGTCACGCATTCCCTGGTGGACTCGGGGTTGGACTCTTTCTTCACCCAGGCTGAAGTCACCGAGGTGGTTAAAAAGCTCCGCAGTGGCAAGGCTTTGGGGGTGGATGAGATCCACCCTGAGTACCTCAAATCTCTGATGTTGTGGGGCTGTCATGGTTGACATGCCTCTTCAACATTGCGTGGCAGTCGGGGACAGTGCCTCTGGACTGGCAGACTGGGGTGGTGGTTCCAACTACAGGGGGATAACACTCCTCAGCCTCCCTGGTAAGGGCTATGCCAGGGTATTGGAGAGGAGAGTCCGGCCGATAGTCGAACCTCGGCTTCAGAAGGAGCAGTGTGGTTTTCATCCCAGCCGTGGAACACTGGACAAGCTCTATACCCTCTACAGGGTACTCGAGGGTTCATGGGAGTTTGCCCAACCGGTTCACATGTGTTTTGTGGACCTGTAGAAAGCATTCGACTGTGTTCCTTGTGATGCCCTGTGGGGGGTGCTCCAGGAATATGGAGTCGGGGGACCTTTATTAGGGGCAATCCGGTCCCTGTACGAACGGAGCAGGAGTTTGGTCCGCATTGCCAGCACTAAGTCGGACCTGTTCCCGGTGCATGTTGGAATCCAGCAGGGCTGCCCTTTGTCACCGGTCCTGTTCATAACTTTTATGGACAGGATTTCTAGACGCAGCCAAGGACCGGAGGGGGTCTGGTTTGGGGACCAGTGGATTTCGTCTCTTCTTTTTGCAGACGACGTGGTCCTGCAGGCCCCGTCTAGCCAAGACCTACAGCATGCGCTGCGGCGGTTCACAGCCGAGTGTGAAGCGGCTGGGATGAAGATCACCTCCTCCAAGTCAGAGGCCATGGTACTCGACCGGAAAAGGGTGGCTTGTCCTCTTCAGGTTGGAGGGGAGTTCCTGCCTCAAATGGAGGAGTTCAAGTATCTCGGGGTCTTGTTCACGAGTGAGGGAAGAATGGAGCGTGAGATCGACAGACAGATCGGTGCGGCTGCCGCAGTAATTGGGGCACTGTGCCGGTCCATTGTGGTGAAGAGAGAGCTGAGCCGAAAAGCGAAGCTCTCGATTTACTGGTCGGTCTACGTTCCTACCCTCACCTATGGCCATGAACTTTGGGCCATGACCGAAACACAAGATCCCGGATGCAAGCGACTGAAATGAACTTCTTCCATAGTGTGCCCAGGCACTCCCTTAGAGATAGGGTGAGGAGCTCGGCCATTCGGGAGGGGCTCGAAGTAGAGCCGCTGCTCCTCCACATCGAGAGGAGCCAGTTGGGGTGGCTCGGGCATCTATACCGGATGCCTTCTGGACGCCTTCCTCGGGAGGTGTTCCAGGCACGTCCCACTGGGAGGAGGCCCAGGGGACGACCCAGGACACGCTGGAGGGACTATGTCTTGCGGCTGGCCTGGGATCGTCTTGAGCTGGAGGAGGTGTCTGGGGAGAGGGACGTCCGGGTGTCTCTTCTGAGTCTGCTGCCCCCACGACCCGGTCCTGGATAAGCGGAAGATGACGAGTACGAGTCCGAGTAAGTTTCAGTCTGTCAGGAAATGCTGTAGTTTTGTAAGACCGAGGTGTAGAGTGGAGTGAGGAAGCAACAATGGAAGTCTTGTCAAGTTTATTATACAATGTTGTATCCACTTACACAGTTGCTGAGATAGATATAGGCAAGGTACAGAAGCTTTTAAGTGAGTGAGAGTAAATGTAGAGCTGTATGTAGAGCAGTATAAGATGCGAGAGCAGTACAAGAGTGCAGGTGGTCAGTGTGCAAGTGTGGCAGTGCAAGTAAAGCAGAAGTCCAAGCTGAGCATTAATGTAACGCATAGAGTTGGAAGTTACAAGTGTCCTGACAGCAAAAAAAGGGGGGTGTTGGGGAAAGGGAGAGTGTCAGGGTGGTTTCCGGGCTTTGTTAACAAGACTGGTGGCAGATGGGAAAAAACTGTTCTTGTGGCGTGAGATTTTGGTCCGGATGGACCGCAGCCTCCTGCCATAGGGGAGAGTTTCAAAGAGTCTGTGACCGGGGTGGGAGGGATCAGCCAGAATCTTCCCTGCCTGCTTCAGGGTCCTGGAGGTGTACAGTTCCTGGAGCAACAGTAGACTGCAGCCAATCACCTTCTCAGCAGAGTGAATGACACGTTGCAGCCTGCCCTTATCCTTGGCTGTAGCAGCGGCGTACCAGATGGTGATGGAGGAGGTGAGGATGGACTCAATGATGGCTGTGTAGAAGTGCACCATCATAGTCTTTGGCAGGTTGAATTTCTTCAGCTGCCGCAGGAAGAACATCTTCTGCTGGGCTTTCTTGATGAGGGAGCTGATGTTTGGCTCCCACTTTTGGTGTACAGGGAGAAGAGCAGAGGAGAGAGAACACAGCCTTGGGGTAACCGTTGCTGATGGTCGGGGAGTCAGAGACGTTCTTCCCCAGCCTCACGCGCTGCTTCCTGTCAGACAGGAAGTCAGTGATCCACCTGCAGGTGGTATTCGGGCACACTCAGCTGGGAGAGCTTCTCCTGGAGCAGAGCTGGGACGATGGTGTTGAAGGCAGAGCTGAAATCCACAACAAGGATCCTGGCGTAGGTTCCTGTGGAGTCCAGGTGCCGGAGGATGAAGTGAAGGGCTACGTTGACTGCATCATCTACAGACCTGTTGGCTCTGTAGGCAAACTGCAGGGGGTCCAGGAGGGGGTCGGTGATGTCTTTTAGGTGTGAGAGCACAAGGCGCTCAAAGGACTTCATCACCACAGAGGTCAGGGCGACGGGTCTGAAGTCATTAAGCCCTGTGGTCCTTGGCTTCTTGGGAACAGGGATGATGATGGAGGACTTGAAGCAGGCTGGCACATGACATGTCTCCAGTGAGGTGTTAAAAATGTCTGTGAAGACTGGAGACAGCTGCTCAGCGCAGTGCTTCAGGCTAGCTGGTGAGACAGAATCCGGTCCAGCAGCTTTCCAGGGGTTATGTCTCCTGAAGAGTTTGTTGATGTCTCTCTCCTGGATGGAAAGAGCTGTCCCTGGCATGGGTAGGGGGCTGATGGGGGGGAACTTCAGGGTGGGGGTTGGAGTTGCTCAGGCCCCTCTTGAGGTTGGGGAGGTGGGGGTGGTGAATTGTGGCTGCAGCTGTTAGGGGGTGTCTTGGGGGATGGTTGCATGACCGTCCCTTTGTCTTTCAAAGCGGCAGTAGAACTCGTTCAGCTCGTTGGCGAGGCGTCGGTCGTTGATGGAGTGGGGGGCTTTCGGCTTGTTGTTGGTGATCTGCCTGAGCCCTTTCCAGACAGATGCAGAGTCGTTGGCTGAGAACTGGTTTTGGAGCTTCTCAGAGTACAGTCGTTTGTACTCTTTCACTGCCTTGCCAAACTTGTACTTTGCCTCTCTGTATATGTATTTGTCTCCACTCTTGAAGGGCTCTTCCTTATCCAGTCTTAACCTTCTGAGTTTGGCTGTGAACAATGGTTTGTCATTGTTGTAATTCACCCTGGTGCATGATGGTACACAGCTGTCCTCACAGAAGCTGATGCAGGAAGTCACAGCCTCTGTGTACTCGTCCAGAATGTTGGTAGTGGTCCTGAACACATCCCAGTCTGTACAGCCTAAACACGCCTGGAGATTCTCCACAGCCTCACTGCTCCACTTCCTTGACGTCCTCACAACAGGTTTGCAGAGCTTTAGTTTCTGCCTGTATGTAGGAATCAGGTGGACCATGATGTGGTCGGATTGGCCCTTTGCATCATGTGGGACGGCGTGATAAGCGTCTCTGATGGTGGTGTAACAGTGATCCAGAATGTTGTCCTCTCTGGTCGGACATTTTATAAACTGTCTATATTTGGGGAGTTCGTGGGTGAGATTACCTTTGTTAAAGTCGCATGATAAGCGATGATAACTAAGGAGTCCGGGTTGGTCCGCTCCAGACTCGGTATCTGGTCGGCGAGCACGCGCTGTGCGACCTGCACGTTAGCTTGCGGCGGGATGTAAACACCGACCAGGATGAACTCACGGGGGGAATAGAAAGGCTTATAGTTTATGATGAAGGATTCTAGGTCTGGAGAACAGTGCTGCTGAATCACTGTCACGTCATTGCACCAACCACTGTTGAGGTAGAAACAGATTCCTCCACCTTTCGCTTTGCTGGAGAGTTCTGTGTCTCTGTCCGCTCTGTAGAGCTGGAATCCTGCCAGCTGCAGCGCAGAGTCCGGTATTAATCCACACAGCCACGTCTCCGTGAAGCACAAAACTGCAGATGAATAAAAGTCCCTGTTTTTCCCCCAACAGCAGTTGTAGTTCCTCAATTTTGTTGGGAAGTGAGCGCACGTTAGAGAGAAATATACCAGGTAACGGTGTTCGTAGTCCACGCTGGCGAAGACGTACCAGCACCCCAGCCCGTTTCCCTCTCTTCCGTCGTTTCACCGCGTGAGCAAAGGTGAGCGCACCTTTGACCAGAATGTCCAAACATTCCAGAGCAGTAGGCAGAAAAGTGGGAAATAACTCCTCTGGTGTAGTAGCCCTGATGTTCATGAGTTCTTCTCTGGTGAGAGAGCTGCGGGTACAATCACAGAAGACTAGTCAATAAATCAGACTGAAAGATGGTTGCTACTCCTCCTCGCCCAGTATTTCGAGGAATGTAAAAATTTAAATAATTAGTAGGAGTTGACTCATTTATAGTAACATAATCCTCTTGCTGCAGCCAGGTTTCTGTGAGGCAAAATAAACCAATCGGATTGCCACATTTCATTGTTTTATATTTCTTTTTAGTCTGAGTTGTGTTTATTTTTATGAAATTTTCCTGATTTCCTCCTTTTAGATTGTTTTTTAATCTATTCAATTTTGGCCGTGGGCGAGACACTGTCGTAATAGGGTAATGGGTGGGTAGCAGTACAGACACTGCAGACAGGAGTATTAAACTACGACCCTGCTTCCCGGTTTGAACCCTGGGTTGTCAGAGTTTTGGAGAACTAATAAATCCGGCCATATTCCTAGAAAGAAGATCTTCTCCATCCAAAGTGGGATGGATGCCGTCTCTCCGGATCAGAACAGGTTTTCCGAAAATGATCGCCAATTGTCAATGTAGCCCACATTGTTTTCTGGACACCACCTAGACAGCCAGCATTTACGCATTTACGCTTATCCTTAGCCAGCAGTTTCAGGTAGGATTTGATGTTGCCCGTTCTGGCCCATGGCAGACATTTGACTATGATCCCTGGTGTCTCTAGTGCCACGTTTCTGACTATGGAGCTGCCAATTACCAGGGTTGGCTTCTCAGCGGGTGTGTCACTGAGCGGGGAAAATCTGTTAGAAACGCAGACTAGTTGGTGGTGACCTGTGGGCGGGGATCTACAGCGGGGCTGCGTGGGCTCTGCTGAAGAACTGCTACCGGGAGCTACCCTTGGTGGCTCCGTGCTGGCAAAGGGGCCTCGGCTATCTGCTGGTTTTTCAACAGCGCGGAGCTGGGCCTCCAATTTCGACACCCTCGCCTAAGCTACAAAAATGCTACATTTATTACACGTACCATTATCACTAAAGGAGGCAGAGGAGTAACTGAACATCTGACACAGAGAGGAGGAGACTCAGAGAGAGAAACAACAGAACGGGTAGCCATGGTGGAGCTAAAGCTAATGCTAAGCTAGCGACCCCTTACCACCACTAGAAAAACCGTGTAAGACACAGAGTCCCAAACGTTAAATGCAGCAACAGAAAGTATGTGTTTTAACGTGCTTATGTATTAGAACAAGTAAGAGATATCACAGTAGAGAGAAATCAGATCAAACCAGGGAGCCTTCACACACCAAACAATCCACCGAGTGCAACAGCAAAAACAGGAAGTGACGAATGTGCCTTACCACGCCTTCCACACAGGAAGCCTAACAGAGCACTTTGTTCTCAGACTGCAGGTCTCTCATACTCTGAGCTACATTCATTACCATTTACTTTTCCATCCCATAGAAAGTACTCCTAGATCAGTACTTCTGTGTTCTGCTTCTTTGTTCTTTTTCCTTCTCTGCTCTGTTCTCCCAAACCTCCAGTTGGTCGTGGAAGATGGCCACTCACACTGAGCCTGGTTCTGCTGGAGGTTTCTTCCTGTTAAAAGGGTGTTTTTCCTCTCCACTGTCGCTACATGCTGCTCAGTATGAGGGATTGCTGCAAAGTCAACACCAGTGACTTTCCACTGTTGCTACATGCTCATCCAGGAGGAATGACTGCTACAAGTCACTGACTTGACGCAATCTGCTGGGTTTCCTTAGATAGAAAGACTATTTATCCAGTTTGAATAAATGACTGAATCTGACTGCAGTGTTTGATGGTTAGGATTAATTGGAATGTATGAACCTGACTTGAAATCTGTATGATTCGATTTAATTGACTTAGCCCATTTTAAACTTTTCACACAATGCAACAGGAAACACTCTCCAATTTTAACACTGCATTCCTCCCTCCCTGTTGGATGGAGTAAGGGGGAGTTAGGTTTAGCCTAAACTGGCTCAGTTATGGTTGAGGTGCAAACACACCCTCCATTTCTGCTACTCCTTCTCTTTTCCAATGGTTATAATCAGTCTGACAGAGAGAGGTAGCCCCAATCCTTGTGGTCTTTATCTAGAGCCACCAGTGGGCTCTAGATAAAGAAATTATAAGATTTTCCTTGGTACCCCTACACATAGCCCTTTCAAAAATGGCCAAACTAACACTCCGATTAATCTAACCTCCCCAACAACCCAAGACCATTCCAAACCCTTTGTGAAGTGCCTTGAGACGACATGTGTGGTGAATTGGCGCTATAAATGAAACTTAATTGAATTTTGCACATCAGCCCCGATGGTAAGATAAGTAGCTTTAAAAATTCAATTGTACTGCTCCTTTAATAAATCAGGGTTACACAAGTCAGCTGATTTACTAAATTGTGTCTCCTGTATTAAGTACTGGCAAGCTTAAACCTTATTTTCAAATGTTAGTGTTTAATTTAAGAGCTTTTAATGGACAGGCCCCTCCCAATACATCACCAAAATGTTGATTCCTCATTTTTCTAGTAAGATGTAAAAGACAATATAAAAGTTGTACAAAAAAAAGTACAAAAAAACCCAAAACTTTTTTGATCCCACAATGAAGAAATTGTCCTCAGCATTTAACCCATCCCTTAGGGAGTAGCATCCAGGGGAGCATTCAGGGGCTAAGGGTCTTGCTTAGGGACCCTGAGTGGCAGGCTGTGTGATTTGAACCAGGGTACTTGTGGCCTCTCCAGGAATCAAATGCCCCTGCTCTCCAACCACTAGGCTAGCTGATTAATTTATCGAATCATCAAAACCAATAGTACTCGGGGTTCTTTTACAAAGATCACGTAGCCAACATTATGCTCCAATCACAGCGAGGGAAATACATTCACCTCAAAGCGAGGGAATGTAGCGTCACGGGACGCTACATGGGAGACAAAAAAAAAAAAAACCTGAAATGAGCCACAAATCACGATAGCATGATGCTGGGACAATGGATTACAGGAGTGGAAATACAGGTCCTTCTCAAAATATTAGCATATTGTGATAAAGTTCATTATTTTCCATAATGTCATGATGAAAATTTAACATTCACATATCTTAGATTCATTGCACACTAACTGAAATATTTCAGGTCTTTTATTGTCTTAATACGGATGATTTTGGCATACAGCTCATAAAAACCCAAAATTCCTATCTCACAAAATTAGCATATTTCATCCAACCAATAAAAGAAAAGTGTTTTTAATACAAAAAACGTCAACCTTCAAATAATCATGTACAGTTATGCACTCAATACTTGGTCGGGAATCCTTTGGCAGAAATTACTGCTTCAATGCGGCGTGGCATGGAGGCAATCAGCCTGTGGTACTGCTGAGGTCTTATGGAGGCCCAGGATGCTTCGATAGCGGCCTTTAGCTCATCCAGAGTGTTGGGTCTTGAGTCTCTCAACGTTCTCTTCACAATATCCCACAGATTCTCTATGGGGTTCAGGTCAGGAGAGTTGGCAGGCCAATTGAGCACAGTGATACCATGGTCAGTAAACCATTTACCAGTGGTTTTGGCACTGTGAGCAGGTGCCAGGTCGTGCTGAAAAAGGAAATCTTCATCTCCATAAAGCTTTTCAGCAGATGGAAGCATGAAGTGCTCCAAAATCTCCTGATAGCTAGCTGCATTGACCCTGCCCTTGATAAAACACAGTGGACCAACACCAGCAGCTGACACGGCACCCCGGACCATCACTGACTGTGGGTACTTGACACTGGACTTCTGGCATTTTGGCATTTCCTTCTCCCCAGTCTTCCTCCAGACTCTGGCACCTTGATTTCTGAATGACATGCAGAATTTGCTTTCATCCGAAAAAAGTACTTTGGACCACTGAGCAACAGTCCAGTGTTGCTTCTCTGTAGCCCAGGTCTGGGGAATGCGGCACCTGTAGCCCATTTCCTGCACACACCTGGGCACGGTGGCTCTGGATGTTTCTACTCCACACTCAGTCCACTGCTTCCGCAGGTCCCCTAAGGTCTGGAATTGGCCCTTCTCCACAATCTTCCTCAGGGTCCGGTCACCTCTTCTCGTTGTGCAGTGTTTTCTGCCACACTTTTTCCTTCCCACAGACTTCCCACTGAGGTGCCTTGATACAGCACTCTGGGAACAGCCTATTCGTTCAGACATTTCTTTCTGTGTCTTACCCTCTTGCTTGAGGGTGTCAATAGTGGCCTTCTGGACAGCTGTCAGGTCGGCAGTCTTACCCATGATTGGGGTTTTGAGTGATGAACCAGGCTTGGAGTTTTAAAGGCCTCAGGAATCTTTTGCAGGTGTTTAGAGTTAACTCGTTGATTCAGATGATTAGGTTCATAGCTCGTTTAGAGACCCTTTTAATGATATGCTAATTTTGTGAGATAGGAATTTTGGGTTTTCATGAGCTGTATGCCAAAATCATCCGTATTAAGACAATAAAAGACCTGAAATATTTCAGTTAGTGTGCAATGAATCTAAAATATATGAATGTTAAATTTTCATCATGACATTATGGAAAATAATGAACTTTATCACAATATGCTAATATTTTGAGAAGGACCTGTATATACACCAACATGAATTATGACCATAATCCAGCTGTGTGCAGCTTTTAGCTCCTTGAACAGTACTGCATGCTTTGAATATTATTATTACATCAACAGTTTTACATTGTTTTTGCCATTTTTGTCATGTTTCTGCGCTGCTAGATAATTAAAACTACAAAAATGGCCAAACATGTTAAACTGAAGTGCTCTTTGACCTTGAGGGGGTTGGGGTGTAAAGCGCCTCAATAGCACTTAAAGAGACCACACCAAAATGAGTTGCACCTCAGAACAGGGGTAAAAGAGGTGCATGTGGAGCTACAATAACCAAAGCATTGCAGTTCCACATTACATAGACCACAACTGAATGATTTAAGTGTGAAAAGGAAGGATTGGAAGCATGAAATGTCCCCGTTAATAAAAATGGCACAAAAATGTTTTAGTTAATTATATCAATTGCTTCAAAAGTTTCACACAGCTGTCATGATTTGCCTGTTTTAAGGTTTGAGTTTTGAGTTTATTTTTGGATCTCTTTCCTCCCTGTTGTTTACGTTCTTTAGTTGCTGTTATTTTAGTTTATTCATTTTTTATTAGTTTTATGGCTCATTCTTGTTTAGATATTTTTGTCACTTCCCTGGACTTCTCCATATTCCTGCTTGCCTCCCTCCTTTAGATGCCCTGCATTCCCCCTGTTACCAGCTGCTCCATATTTCATCTGATAATTTTTCCACCCTGTCTTTGTACTTATGCTCTCTGGTTTTCACTGCTCATCACTGGATTCTTACGTTGGCTCCATAATACTGTTTGTCATGCCAAGCCTGTCCACTACTGTTTGCCTGCCCATTTCATGCCCGTCTCATTGCTTTGCTCAATGTTCTGTTTTTAAACACAAAATGTTTTCAAATGATAATTTCATTTATTAAAAGAGAAGAGCTACCTGGGCCTATATAAAAAAGTGGTATACATCTACACCATATAACTGGCTGCGGCAACCTTGCTAGCAACAACTGCCATCAAACGTCTTTTGCATCTCAGCCAAGGAAATTTTATCCACTCTTCTTTGCAGAATTGTTATATTTCAAGTACATTGGAGGGTTGTCGAACATGAACAACCTGCTTAAGGTCATGCCACAACAGATCTAGGTCTGGAGTTGGACTAGGCCACATTTATGATTTTTTACCCATTCGGCTATGGACTTGGTGGAGTGCTTTGGATAATTAACCTGCTCCATAACTCAAGTAAGCTTGAGCTTGAGGTCACAAAGGGTTGGCTGAACATTCTCCTTCATGATTTTGTCTTAGAGAGCAGAATTCATGCTTCAGTCAATTACAGCCAGTTGTGAAGTCCTGAATTAGGTAAACAACCGCAGACCATCACGATGGATGGATGGATGGATGGATGGATGGATGGATGGATGGAAGGAACAGGGCTTTGTGTTTTTTTTCTGGTCAGCAGTGCTTTTGCCTTGGAACTCTCCCACAGAAGCCAGGTTATTTTTGTCTGATATTAAAATATGTTTTCATAATCTGAAACATACAGTATAAGTCAGACTAAAAAAGAATAAAATCAGTATGGGGTATTACACCTTTTCACAGCACTGTATGTATGGAGAAGAGCCTTGGCTTGTTTTTAGGAGGTATTGTGCCCGTGAGGCAGAAGAACAGAAAAAGCTTAAGGACGTGGATAAACCATTGTACAAGCTGTGCTGCAGTGGGGGCTAAAAAGTTGGAAAAGCATTTTAAAGATTAATTTCTAATTTGAAATCTTTGTAGCATTGTGTCACCTGACTGAAACAAAAACATTAAACAAGAGTCCTCCAGAATTGTTAAACATCATAAATGAGAATGTGATAACTCTCAGCTGATCAAACAGGAGCAGGTGTTACAATGACTCTTTACTCAGCTGAAGAAAGGCCCATGGCTCTAAATAAATGTTCTATACACAGTGTATGTACAGTGACCATACAATGAAGCAAGTTCATGGTCAAAGAGCGGCTGCTGCACTTCACCGTGGCAGCTTAAATCCTAGTTTGTTTAATCTCTGCTGATCTTCACAGCTTTGTGTGTCTCTTTCAGCGCTCATTATTTCTGCTGCAGGATTTGAGTGAAGATCAGATGGAAAAGCTTTGTAGAGTTGTTGAATTTAAGATAAATGTCTTAACTTTTTCTGAGGTATTAAAGAATGTGTCTGCTCTGATTAATATTTTCTTTCTGAGAATAAGTTACATAGCTTTAAGCCTCACGAGAAACACTTATTTAAATCTTTCCAATTTCTTCTTCTTAATGTATAATCTTCCCTCAGGTTTATGTCTGTGAATAGAAACAGATATTTCAACTGATCTACATGTTCTGAAGCAAGAGCTGCATTAAACAGATTAATCACGTTACACTGATATAGCTTGTATCATGAATATCTTTAGAGGATCCAAGCAAACTCTTAGTAAGTTATGAAACTGTGATCGTGAATGTTTTATTTTCTACAACGGGGCACAGGTTCATTTTTAATGTAAAATTGTGAAGTTGGGTTGTCAGAATGTGTTAAAATGTGTTGATGCAGTTTTAGTTTGATTTTTTTATGCACGGAAACTCACATTAACCTTTAGTGTAAATCAAGAGCATGGTATTGGTTTGTGTTCTTTGAAAGAATATGTTGTTTCCAGCCAAAGTACATTCAGCGGTGTTCCAGCAAAACACAAATAAAGTCTAACAAAGTTTCTTGTACTGACCTGCGACAGACCACAACAAAGAATGTAAAGTTCTAGCAAACTATCTTCATTGTTTTAGATGCTGACTGTATTTTAGGTAATGCAACATTCCCAGACGTCCATGATCAACCATGATCCGAACACAACTTGGATCCCAGAAATTAACATCACAATTATTTATAAAGCCAAATGCAGAAATAATACATTACATCTTAACTGATGGGTTTTGATGTACTTTAAATGGAAAATACCTTTTTGGTTTTAGCTTTGAATAGTAAAGCTATATCTAAAAGCATGATGCAGATTTCATTTCGATCCATAACAGGTTACATAAATAAAGCCAGTCGTATACAATGACACTGAGAAAAAGCAGGTAAATACAATCAAGCACAAAAAAGGTCCCCCTTTTTCAGCCAATAGCTTTAAGTATCAGAATGCAATAAAAGTGATCCAGTCTTACCAGGTTGGGAATTTATTCAAATACAATAAAAAAAAATTTGTTTAGAAAAAGATGAAGCCAAAATGGAAAAGTTGTCAATGAAATTTAGTACACATCAAAACTCAGTAAATTTATGCTGGAACCATTTAATGCATCAATTATAATAAATCAATAATAATAATGAATAAATAAATCATCCCCAAGCACTGCTTTGACTGAGGATTATAAAATTATCTGGGGAAACACAAGGAAAGAATAGGGCACAGATACATAGAAATATGTAACTGCTCAGGACCTACAAACAAGTCTCTTGGAACCATGGTACAAACCCCACAGGAAGTCGAAAATTTTGGATCAAAGCCACCATGTACTTTCGTTTACGCAAGTCGTATCTGAGCGAACTCCTCCTACAGTTTTTGACTTACATAAAAATTACTCAGGGTACTCTCAAGGCATTGGGGATCAAAATTGATCAAAAATCTTTTTGTTGCATCAAAGAGTGTGGGCATGGCCAAGCCTCAAAGTCGGATTTCTCACCATAAAAGAAGAAACTGTAATAACTTGTTTTTTTCTGCTCCTTGTTGTTCATAAAATCTTAAACAATATACTGGTATCTTCCTGTCTGTGCATGTTTTCAGCTCCACAACATGTCATGACAGTATTATAGTCAGAAATATCTACTTTGGTTTCATCTGTGCAAAGACATTATTCCATATGTCTTTTCAGAGGCAACTTTGCAAATCTAAGTAATGCTAACATATTCCTTTCACTAAACATGTCAAAATGTTTTCTAAACTAGCCACACCTATTCAGCCTTTTTTCAATAGTACAATGGTGATCCATAAAATTTAACAGAGGAACTTTTACTGTTTTGCTAAACATTACACATACAGATCTTATAGTGGGGGATTTTAAGATTGATGTTGACACTGAAAGTGATAGCCTAAATATAGCATTTAATGCTATCTTAGACTCAATTGGCTTTGCACAAAACATTAACAAACCTACTCACCTTTGTCTTTATTCTCTGGACCTTGTGCTGACACATGGCATTGAGTGTAAAGACATAATATTTTCTCATAACCCTGTCCTGTCTGACCATTTCTTAATAACCTTTGAGTTTAATTTTACCGAGTTCTCCACACCTGAAAGAAAATTTCATTATAGTAGATCATTATCAGACAATGCTGTAACAACCTTTAAAGAATTTGTTCCACTTTTAAGTTTCTCATTATCACAGAAAAGCACAGTGGAGGGCAATAATTGATTCTCTTGTTTATAGTGTTACTTAATCATTGCGTGATGCATTAGACAATGCAGCCACCTTGAAAAATAAGGTAATTATTCACAGGAGGCAGGCTCCTTGGTTTAATTTAGATCTTCATACTTTAAAGCACAATGTCATAAAATTGGAGAGAAAATGGCGCTCTACACACCTAGAGGATTCCTACTTAATCTGGAAAAATAGCCTACTGTTGTATACAGGTCCTTCTCAAAATATTAGTATATTGTGATAAAGTTCATTATTTTCCATAATGTCATGATGAAAATTTAACATTCATATATTTTAGATTCATTGCACACTAACTGAAATATTTCAGGTCTTTTATTGTCTTAATACGGATGATTTTGGCATACAGCTCATGAAAACCCAAAATTCCTATCTCACAAAATTAGCATATCATTAAAAGGGTCTCTAAACGAGCTATGAACCTAATCATCTGAATCAACGAGTTAACTCTAAACACCTGCAAAAGATTCCTGAGGCCTTTAAAACTCCCAGCCTGGTTCATCACTCAAAACCCCAATCATGGGTAAGACTGCTGACCTGACTGCTGTCCAGAAGGCCTCTATTGACACCCTCAAGCAAGAGGGTAAGACACAGAAAGACATTTCTGAACGAATAGGCTGTTCCCAGAGTGCTGTATCAAGGCACCTCAGTGGGAAGTCTGTGGGAAGGAAAAAGTGTGGCAGAAAACGCTGCACAACGAGAAGAGGTGACCGGACCCTGAGGAAGATTGTTGAGAAGGGCCGATTCCAGACCTTGGGGGACCTGCGGAAGCAGTGGACTGAGTCTGGAGTAGAAACATCCAGAGCCACCGTGCACAGGCGTGTGCAGGAAATGGGCTACAGGTGCCGCATTCCCCAGGTCAAGCCACTTTTGAACCAGAAACAGCGGCAGAAGCGTTTGACCTGGGCTACAGAGAAGCAGCACTGGACTGTTGCTCACTGGTCCAAAGTACTTTTTTCGGATGAAAGCAAATTCTGCATGTCATTCAGAAATCAAGGTGCCAGAGTCTGGAGGAAGACTGGGGAGAAGGAAATGCCAAAATGCCAGAAGTCCAGTGTCAAGTACCCACAGTCAGTGATGGTCTGGGGTGCCGTGTCAGCTGCTGGTGTTGGTCCACTGTGTTTTATCAAGGGCAGGGTCAATGCAGCTAGCTATCAGGAGATTTTGGAGCACTTCATGCTTCCATCTGCTGAAAAGCTTTATGGAGATGAAGATTTCATTTTTCAGCACGACCTGGCACCTGCTCACAGTGCCAAAACCACTGGTAAATGGTTTACTTACCATGGTATCACTGTGCTCAATTGGCCTGCCAACTCTCCTGACCTGAACCCCATAGAGAATCTGTGGGATATTGTGAAGAGAACGTTGAGAGACTCAAGACCCAACACTCTGGATGAGCTAAAGGCTGCTATCGAAGCATCCTGGGCCTCCATAAGACCTCAGCAGTGCCACAGGCTGATTGCCTCCATGCCACGCCGCATTGAAGCAGTAATTTCTGCAAAAGGATTCCCGACCAAGCATTGAGTGCATAACTGTACATGATTATTTGAAGGTTGACGTTTTTTGTATTAAAAACACTTTTCTTTTGTTGGTCGGATGAAATATGCTAATTTTGTGAGATAGGAATTTTGGGTTTTCATGAGCTGTATGCCAAAATCATCCGTATTAAGACAATAAAAGACCTGAAATATTTCAGTTAGTGTGCAATGAATCTAAGATATATGAATGTTAAATTTTCATCATGACATTATGGAAAATAATGAACTTTATCACAATATGCTAATATTTTGAGAAGGACCTGTAAAAAGACACTTCGCCAAGCCAGAACAGCTTATTTCTCATCATTAATAGAAGAGAACAAGAATAATCCTAGGTTTCTCTTTAGTACAGTTGCTAAACGTACACAGAGTCATAGCTCTGTTGAGCCATCCATTCCCTTAGCTCTCAGCAGTCATGACTTTATGGGATTCTTCTTAAATAAAATTGATTCTCTTAAAAATAAAATCTTTCACATACTCCCGAAGATGATTACTTCATCCTCAGCAAGTGAGACAACATTGGAAATAACTGTAGAACCTGATTTGTGTTTGGACTGTTTTGATCCTGTGGACCTTCCTGAGTTATCAGAAATATTAGCTTCATCTAAACCTTCAACTTGTATGTTAGACCCAATCCCAACCAAATTATTTAAGGAAGTGTTCCCTCTGATTACCAGACCCATTTTAGGTATGATTAACCTATCCTTAGTAAATGGATATGTACCACAAGCTTTTAAGGTAGCTGTAATTAAACCTTTATTTAAGAAACCTTTGCTTGATCGAGATGACTTGAAAAATTACAGACCCATATCCAATCTTCCATTCTGATGTAAAATTCTTGGGAAAATAGTTGTTAATCAAATGTGTGAGCATTTATACAGCAATGATCTGTTTGAAGAGTTTCAGTCAGGCTTCAGAGCTCATCATAGCACTGAAACAGCTCTGCTGAAAGTCACTAATGATATTCTTATGGCCTCAGATAATGGACTTGTGTCTGTACTTGTTCTGTTAGATCTCAGTGCTGCATTTGATACAGTCGATCTCAATATTCTCTTAGAAAGGCTGGAATATGCTGTAGGGATCAGGGGAACAGCACTAGGCTGGTTTAAATCTTGCTTGTCTGACAGATTCCAGTTTGTTCATGTAAATGATAAATCATCTTTAAACTCCAGGGTTAATTGTGGAGTACCACAAGGTTCAGTACTTGGGCCAATTCTCTTTACTATATATATATATATGCTTCCAATAGGTCAAATTATCAGGCAGCATAGGATACATTTTCACAGTTACGTTGATGACACTCAACTTTACTTATCCATAAATCCTGATGAGCCCAACCAGTTAGATAGACTGCAAGCATGTCTTGAAGACATAAAAACTTGGGTAACTTTAAATGTTTTGCTTCTAAATTCAGACAAGACAGAAGTTGTTGTCTTTGGAACGAAGTCTTTAAAAAAGAAACTGCTTAGTCAATCACTTAACCTGGATGGCATTAAATTGACCTCCAGTAATAAAGTAAAAAACCTTGGTGTTATTTTTGACCAGGACATGTCATTTAAATCCCATATTAAACAGGTTTCTAGGATTTCCTTCTTTCACCTCCGGAACATTGCCAAAATTAGAAATATCCTGTCCAGGAGTGACACTGAAAAACTAGTCCATGCATTTGTTACCTCATGGCTGGACTATTGTAATTCTTTACTATCAGGATGTTCACAAAATGCAGTTTAAAGCCTTCAGCTGATTCAAAATGCTGCAGCAAGAGTTCTGATGAAAATTAAAAAGATAGATCATATTTCTCCTATTTTAGCTTCCCTTCATTGGCTCCCTGTTAAATCCAGAATAGAATTTAAAATTCTCCTCCTCACATATAAAGCCCTTAATGATCTAGCTCCATCATACATCAGAGATCTGATTGGTCTATATGTTCCTAACAGAGCACTTTGTTCTCAGACTGCAGGTTTACTGGTGGTTCCTAGAGTCTCTAGAAGTAGAATGGGAGGCAGATCCTTTAGTTATCAGGCTCCTTTCTTGTGGAACCAGCTCCCAGTTTTAGTCCGTGAGGCAGACACCCTGTCTACTTTTAAGGCTAGGCTTAAAACCTTCCTTTTTGATAAAACTTATAGTTAGAGTGGCTTAGGCTATCTTCCTTTTTTTTTTACCTCTGCCTTTCTTCCTCCTTGTTGGATGGAGTAAGGGGGAGTCAGGTTTCGCCTAAACCGGCTCAGTTATGGTTGAGGTGCAAACACACCTTCCATTTCTGCTACCTGTATGACCCCTTCTCTTTTCCAATGGTTATAATCAGTCAGACAGAGAGAGGTATCCCGATCCTTGTGGTTTTTAATATAACAATGGCCATCAGTGGGCTCTAAATAGACAAACTTTATAAGTTTATTATTTTACTTAGTGCCCCTACACGTGGCCCGTTCTGGGGTGGCCGGGCTCTGGCACTCGGTGGTTTGGTCTGGCCTCCCCGGTGACCCGTGCCGTTCCGGACCCTTTGTGGGGTGCCTTGAGACGACATCGTTGTAAATAAGCACTATATATACAGGGGTTGGACAATGAAACTGAAAGACCTGTCATTTTACTGTGGGAGGTTTCATGGCTAAATTGGACCAGCCTGGTAGCCAGTCTTCATTGATTGCACATTGCACCAGTAAGACCAGAGTGTGAAGGTTCAATTAGCAGGGTAAGAGCACAGTTTTGCTCAAAATATTGAAATGCACACAACATTATGGGTGACATACCAGAGTTCAAAAGAGGACAAATTGTTGGTGCACGTGTTGCTGGCGCATCTGTGACCAAGACAGCAAGTCTTTGTGATGTATCAAGAGCCACGGTATCCAGGGTAATGTCAGCATACCACCAAGAAGGACGAACCACATCCAACCGGATTAACTGTGGACGCAAGAGGAAGTTGTCTGAAAGGGATGTTCTGGTGCTAACCCGGATTGTATCCAAAAAACATAAAACCACGGCTGCCCAAATCACGGCAGAATTAAATGTGCACCTCAACTCTCCTGTTTCCACCAGAACTGTCCGTCGAGAGCTCCACAGGGTCAATATACACGGCCGGGCTGCTATAGCCAAAACTTTGGTCACTCATGCCAATGCCAAATGTTGGTTTCAATGGTGCAAGGAGCGCAAATCTTGGGCTGTGGACAATGTGAAACATGTATTGTTCTCTAATGAGTCCACCTTTACTGTTTTCCTCACATCCGGGAGAGTTACGGTGTGGAGAAGCCCCAAAGAAGCGTGCCACCCAGACTGTTGCATGCCCAGAGTGAAGCATGGGGGTGTATCAGTGATGGTTTGGGCTGCCATATCATGGCATTCCCTTGGCCCAATACTTGTGCTAAATGGGCGCGTCACTGCCAAGGATACTACTGAACCATTCTTGAGGACCATGTGCATCCAATGGTTCAAACATTGTATCCTGAAGGCGGTGCCGTATATCAGGATGACAATGCACCAAAACACACAGCAACTGGTGAAAGATTGGTTTGATGAACATGAAAGTGAAGTTGAACATCTCCCATGGCCTGCACAGTCACCAGATCTAAATATTATTGAGACACTTTGGGGTGTTTTGAAGGAACGAGTCAGGAAACTGTTGGAATATTTTAATATAGATTTATCTTATATTTTCTCCTATTCTTTAACTTGACTATTTGATTTTTATAACCTTTCATGATGTTTGTGTGAGTAAAGGATGTGATGAGTTTGTCTGCAGGCAAAGGTCATAAATGGAGCTGAGAAGGAAGCAGTCCGCAGTTGAGGAGGTCATAAAAGATGAAGACTGATTGTGCTGAATGGACAACACACTGATCCTAAGATTGGAGGAGACTGTGGAAGTGTGTTGTTAAAAGATAATGATGTTTATGACCTATATACGATGCAGCTGTTTTTCCCATCCTTAGAGAGTAACGTTCTTTGTAATTAAGGACCCCCGAAAAGATAATAAAAAGAGAGGGTCGGACAGATGTTTTTCAGAGCGGTAGGAGATTGTAACTGAAAACATCTCTGTTCGTTCTCCTCGCAGTGAGTGAAATAACTAATTCGTTGTCTTTCTCTTCTTTTTGTGATGTTATAAGTATTGTAGGTTGTGTAAACCTGACATTAATTTGGTCCTTCGAGCCGGATTCTAAACACACCTGATGATTCCAGCGGGTTGGTAGACTCTGAGAGAGAGGAGAGGACAAAGTGGTGAGTTGAATGTGGATTAAAAAGTGTGATGAATGACTGGGGATCATTGCGTGAAAAAAAACCCTGTGAATCCTAGGCCCTAACAGATAAAAGTAGGGCGGCGGAGTCCTGAAAAAGTATTAATAAGTAATACTGAAAATTCCGTGTTTCCAGGACGGCGGAGTCCTCAAAATATCAATAAGTAATACTGAAAATTCCGTGTTTCCAGGACGGCGGAGTCCGCGTTTAAGTATTTTAAACAGAAATACTAAGAAAATTTTTGTAAATGACAATGTCATCAAGATATGCACAGGCATAATCAGCAAGACCATATAGTACCTGGTCCATCAGTCTTTGAAAAGTGGCAGGGGCTCCATGTAGACCAAATGGCAGAACAGTGAACTCAAACAGCCCCCAGGATGTGCAGAAAGCTGTTAACTCCTGTGAGCCTTCACCAAGAACAACCTGCCAATAACCCTTAGAGAGGTCAATGATGGATAAATATTTAGCTTTCCCCAAACGCTCTATCAGTTCATCCATTCGTGGTGTAGGGTATGAATCAAATTTTGAAACAGAGTTCAGATACCTGAAATCAATACAAAACCTTATGGTTCCATCTTTCTTGGGAACTAGAACAACTGGATTGCACCACTCACTTTTTGAGGGCCAAATAATTCCCAAGAACAGCATGAGGTCCACTTCTTTCTTCAGTGCTCCCTGAAGACGTTCAGGAACCCTGTAACTCATGCGTCTGACTGGCGCCTTCTCTTTTAAGACAATGTTATGTTCCACCAAATTTGTGCGACCTGAAAATTCTTGGAATACATCTGAGGTTATGAAAGTTTTTACCACATGGCATTGGTCGTCAGTGAGGTGGCTCAGATCCATGTTGGAGGCAGACTGTGATGGCAAGTATTCATCAGTTTCTTCATCCTCTTCCACACGCCGGATGAACAAGACATCTGCTTCTTTCCCAGATCGTGGGACCCACTCTTTAAGCAGATTTACATGCAGCACTCTGGTAGATCGTTGGAGCCCCGGGGCGGCAACCTGGTAGGTTGTTGGACCTAACTTCTTCTGCACTTCAAAGGGACCCTGCCACTTTGCCAGAAGCTTACTATCATTTGTAGGCAACATTACCAGCACCTTTTGACCTGGTTCAAAACTTCTTTCCCTTGCTGAACGATCATACCAAGCTTTTTCGGGACATTTGTGCAACTGCCATATGTGTTTGAGCTAATGCACTCATTTTTTCCAGTTTCTCCCTCATCTGTAGGACATAGGAAATTACATTAACTGGCTTCTCTCCTTCTTGGGTCCCTTCCCACATCTCCTTTAACAGGGTAAGAGGGCCCCTGACCTCATAACCATATAGGAGTTCAAAAGGTGAGAACCCATTGGAGGCCTGGGGAACTTCCCTATAAGCAAAAAGGAGGTAGGGCAACCACTGATCCCAGTCAGAGCCCGTTTCATCCACAAACTGACGAAGCATTTGTTTCAGGGTCTGGTTAAACCGCTCTGTTAACCCATCTGTTTGGGGATGGTATGGGGTGGTCCTCACACTTCTAATCCCCAATAGTTTATATACCTGTTTCAATAAAACAGACATAAAATTAGTTCCTTGATCTGTGAGAATTTCACAGATCCTTTGTCTATAGGTCTCTGGATTAATGTCATACTTCTTCAAAATTGCTGTTTTCACATTATCATAATTGAGTGTCTCATCAACATCCATATGAACATAGGCACTTCTTGCCTTACCCGTAAGGAGAGGAAAAGGCCGAAAAACCCAGTCTGCTTTTGGCCATCTACAGGCAGCTGCAATTCTTTCAAATGTAACAAGGAAATGTTCAATATCATCTTCACTTGTCAATTTCTGCAACTTTGGCTCAAGAGAAAATTACGACTGACCTGAAGATATATTGACTGGTGCAGATATAACCTGGGCCCACTGAACAACTTCATAGTCATCCTCCTGTGTTTCTGGATTAGTTGAAGAGGGTTCAGGGAGTGGAGATGTGCAGGCCTGCACTTCCATTTGTAGTAGCTGAAACTGATGTTTTAAGGCTTTAAACCGCTGTTCCTGTATCTCACATTTTTGGTTTAATTTTACCTCCCGTGCCTCCTGCTGGCCCATGAACGCCTGCAAAATCCCAGTCAGGTCTCTCAGTGTTGGTTCTTTATCATCTTCACCCCCAGTGTCTGCTGCCATTGTCGAAGCTCCAGCCTCCATTTCCTCGTCTCCAGCACATGGTTCCTCTGTTAGTTGAGTCTCTGGTTTGTTTTTCCTGGCTCCGCGGTGCATGATCAAAAAGGGAAAAACATGGAGAATCAAAAAAGCAAAAAAACAAAACAAAAACTGGGCTTAAGAAAACTGCCAAAAACAAAAAAAACTGTGTCCTCAACTGGCAAATCCCATTCCTGACACCATGTGTGAGGGACCGAGCCGGTCAAGCATGAGGACACAGTAATAATTTTCAAAGAACATGGGTTTCATTTCCCCAAAATAACAAAATTCAAATAACGGTTACAGTGCCCTTAAAAGAGGTCCAATAAAGAAGCTAAACTCAAGACAAAAAGATCAGGGTTAAACATAACAAAATCTCAAATTAACTGCTCAAACAAACAAACTGACCTCCTACACAACAAACAAAGGGGACCTAAAAACTGGCTGATCAGACCAAACTAACACACTGAGGGAAGAGGGAAGGAAAACATATACAGAAATTTAACTAACAAAAATAACTAAACACAGTTAGCTTAAAAATGTACTTGAATGACTAATAACTAAACAAAATAAGCAAATCACAAAAACAAAGAGAACTTATGCAAAAATTAGAATAAAGACTCCATGGTCTTCCCCCGTGGTGGAACTCCAGATGGTATCACCCAATCAGTCAATCTGGAATTGGAGTGTGCCAGCCAGAGTCCATTGCTTCTGTTCAAGGTACTCCCCCACAGCACCAGCAAAGAAAACACAAAAAATGTTAAATATTTGACAAAATTAAATATACAAAAGTTAACCAAATGTGCGTGCTAAAATTAGAAGTAATGCATTTCAATATTGTCAAATGAAAATATAAACAGAAACCCATGTATTTTTGCTGCAGTGAATGTGTATATAAAAACTCAAAACGAAAAAGTGTTTGTGTGTAGGGTTACCGACTGTGTGGCTGCAGGTGTGGCCATCACAACCTGTATAAATAAACTGAAACTATCTCTGTAGTTATGCTGCTATAGGCTTAGGCTGCTGGGGACATATTGACCACTTTCATCCTCTTCGCTACATTCTCACACTACTCTCCAATTTTGCATTATTTGCTGTTATTTCAGCTTTTAACTTTGTTCTCTCTTTTCTTTTCCTAGAAGCTACACCTGGCCTGGCTCTGTGTCTACCTGTGACACCTTTATGCAGAGGGGCATCATCCAAGCTTCTGCTGGCAACAACTTAATGCTCACCCTCTACAGATGATCCACTCTGTCCTGTCTTTTAGTGTTTCACCCTATTTTTCTCCTAGATGTAGCAATTGACTGAGCTTTTACTGTAACTAACTCTATGTGCTCTCTTTCAGACTCTATCCTTGAAAACTGGCTTAGAATTGATCTGTTCTTTTTTTCTAGATGAAACGACTAAAGGAGCTACATCCATTAACATTTACTTTTCCTTCCCATAGAAAGTATTCCTGGATCAGTGCTTCTGTATTGTTTGTGTGTCTCTGCTCTTTTTATCCAATTTGAATAAATAACTGAATCTGACTGCACTGTTCAAGGGTTAGGATTAATTGGAATGTATGTACCCGACTTTGTCAAGTGCCCTGAGACCACATGTGTTGTGAATTGGCGCTATATAAAACTGAATTGAATTGAATCTTGGTATGAATGTGTTCTTAATGTTTAGAATGCTATACTTCAAGATGTTTGGTAATGACTGCAATCCAGTGACTTTCTCAACCCTCCCATTGTTATGATTCTGGCACGTCTGCTCTACCCTGTCTCCCTGGCTGCAATCAGCAGATTAGATGCACCTGGTGGCTGCTGCAGTGTAGTGCAATCTGTGGAATGCCAAGCACCTGTGTCTTCCCTGATATATACTGACTCTGACAAGCAGACAGTGCCAGATTTTTGAAAGCCATTGTGTGAGTAGATATCCAGCGTTCCTTCCTGTCTGATCATTGTTTCTTGACCTTGCCTTGCCTCTTGGATTTTTGCCTCTCTGCCTGCCCCCTGTTGGACTATTTGGATTTTGGTTGTCGACCTTGTTTCCTGCATCTGGTTTATGCCTCTGCTTGCCCCTTGCCTGACGTCTCTTGTTCCGATCGTTGACCCTGTTTCTGTCCTTGGATTATTGAGCCAGCCTAGCCCTCGGATTATTCAGTCTGGAGTCACTTCTTACATGTGCTGTGGAGATCACTGCCTGCCACCCACTGAGGTTTCCCCTCTGGGTTTCAAGTTCCACTCAAGACAAAAGCAGGTTAGTGACTTTTCTGATCCCTGCAAAATCTGGAGAGACTACAAGTCACTAATCCCTCTTTCTGCCTCAGTGATTCCTGGAAGCTGTGAGGAGTGTTACCTGTGTGACGTTTTCCTGTGGCTGAATAAACCTTTTAAACTTTCAGTACTGTGTCTGGCTGAATCTTGGGGTCCGCCTTTATCTGATTCATAGCACCCATAATTGAAAGCCAGCATTGGTTGCTTCCCTAAAATAATTACTGCTGTCTTTTCTTCTTGGCATTGTGTTGACACACACATGTGTGCTCAAGAGCAAGAAACTGTGAATACTTCCACTTTGCATTTTTTAGCAGAACCTGGCAGCCATTTTTAGTTTTACGACCCTTGGAAACAGCAGGGCGGTACTTAGTCTTTCCATCATTTTAAGCATAATTTCTGGTGCAGTTGAATTTGTTTTTTTTTCAGGCAAGTTCATAATGGGGTTTGAGCAAAATTTTGGAGCAAACATAAGAAAATTCCTTTTTATCAACATTCACTGATAAAAATGTTAGGCAATTTTACCTTATTTTCTCAGAAGTAGCAGCATCAAAAGGATAAAGTGAAACTGAGACAAATTTGAAACTTTTAGGTTAAACTGGATGCAATAAAACATTCGTAAACCTCCATATCATGGAACTTCATAGAAATCTATGTCATTTGATTGCTAACTAAAGTTGTTTAAAGCAAAATGACAAAAGCATTGGTTTGTAGTTCAAGAATGGAGGTGTCTTCAAAATTTACTTCTAGTTTGGTCAAATACTGTTTTTTTTTTTACCAAACTAGAAATAAATCAAGTGGACAAACAAAATGACCATTAGCTGCAGCCATAATTAGAAACATAAAAGCAGTGGATGTCTAACATCTAACAACATTTCAAATTGGCTTCACTACAGCCCTGAATGTCCAGTGTGCCTTTTCGGGATCTTTAGTGAGACTGATAACAAGAGGAAGAGCTAAGTGGTTCTGGTAGCTGCAGGTGCACCTGCTACTTGCAGTTGAAAGGAACAACTCCTGAGTTAACTCCATTTAATGTGTCCTGCAGTATCTGAAATGCATAAATATGTCAAGTGAAGAAGCCTTAATAGACCTGTTTAGGCTGGTAATTGCAATGGTATTGTTTCCTTCTGATTAAGACAAAAGCTTTCCCTCCTGACCCCCACCCTCGATTGCTTCAGCTGCTCAATGTGCATTAGCTGCCTCTTCCCATGCTTTAATCTGCTCCCTCCTCAGGTATTTAGAATAAATCAATGGAAATACATGATTGTTTAATGATTTTGGGAGGAGCTTCCTTTGACCACAGGTGCATGATTTAGAATGACTAATCCCAGTTTTTAGCATTGATCCTAGGGGGTGGGAGGCTGAGCATCCTCACTGAGGAATGGCTGCATTAAGAGGTTACTAGCTGGGCATGTCCAGCATTTAGCAATGAGAAAGAGATTAGCTCAAGGTTACAGACTGAACACTAGGAAGTGTTGAGACTAAGTGGGGAAAGAGGTGCCCATCTGAAAATGGAGGAAGACTTACAGAATGTTCCACAATGTTCCTACCATATGCCCATACACCCCCCACAATCTTAATACTTACTGCCTCATACTGCACACTAGAAGATCATGATGCTCCCAAAATTCTTCTGTCATGGCTATTGCTTCTATGCTATGATCTTTCATGACCTTGTATGATTTGTACAATTTTCCTAAATATTTTGGAGGTTTCTGGACCTCTATCAGTTTTAGCCTTGTTGTGGAAGAAGAAAGATACGCTTTTTCATCAGGTTATCAGTAGCATGACAGTCTGAAACTGAAGGGTTTTCTGTGCATAGTGAGGATACTGTGCCTGGTCAAGTCATTGTAAATATGATGCCAGGGCTTTTTGTTGACAGCCTGATACAAACTGCATTCACATTGTAACCTGGAAACTTTATTTCCTTATTTCCATTTTCACTGGTAATTTTGATATTTCTTCCAAAGTCAGCATTCAGACTAATAACAGCTCACTGTTCTCTGGAGTCTGTGACAGACAGGGTGCATTGTGCATCACATATTGCTGTTTAAAAATTGCCAAGAGACCGATACTGATAAAAAGGTAAATTTCGGCTGAATCATGGACAGGCAGATAATATCAGTCGAACTTTAATTGTTATAAGCTTTTTGGTAAGCCGCAACCTCTCAGTGATATTTGCTGTTATATCACTATTTTTTAATATTATTTAGTGTTTAACTTTTGCAATTCAGGTATATAGAAAACATCTTTATTATTTTTAGTCATACATGAACTCGATGCAGCACTGTTCAGGTTCCCCCCCGAAAAGAAAAATAGTTAGATTTGAGTCACAGCAGATTTGATGATTAATCTACTGACTTGTGTCTTCAGCCTCTGCTGTGCTGTTTATCTGTTTCAAACAGTTAAAAGTGAACTCATTATTCTGGCAGGTTGATTTCCTGCAGCTCTTGGGCCAAGGAAGGAGTGGCGGCATCATCTTTCCAAGCTTGTTGATGGACACTTTAATTACAGTGGAAGCTGATTAATTATGGGGCTGCCAGTTGCCACTTTGCCATGAACCTCTGCCCCCTTGGCTGGTTAAAGAACAGGAGCATCAGGTGAACATCACACCTGTGGTTACCATGGCTACAGCTGAAAGGTCACTATTCCACCCAAGGACAAGAATTAGTAATGTGGAATGTTTTAATTACAACACAGGGTCTTTCATTACACTTGTATGGATTTGTATAAAGCCTCTTGACTTTCTTTTTTAGGCTAAATAAGTTTGAAGTCACAAAGATGATCAAAGTTTGTGGAGTTTAAATGACTACAGGGAAAAAATATTATGCTTCATAGAAACAGAAATCTCGGAATCCAGAGGGCACCCTAAAACAAAAGGATGAGAATTAAATGGATTACAGACACAAAAGCCAGGATCATAGCACTAACCAAGGAACAAGGAAACTGAGAAGAATGGATTGAGGGGGAACGTGAAGGAAAATATGAGGGCAGTGATTACTGATTGAGCTAATAAGCACAATGAAGCAGAATGAATAAAAATGTGAAACAGAAGACAGAACATGCTTCTGACTGGAACTGATTGAACCACTGATTGCTCCTTGGGGAAAATAAAGATCACCTTTCCTTAACCTTCTACCAGTTCTACATTCATTTTCACAGCTACCTCACTTACTAAAGTCCCATGTTCGGGAGGGTGTAAAGGATTTAATTTACTACAAAATCAGTTTATGCGTAAAGAATGCCATGAAGACATCACTGCTGAAAATAAAGAAAGTGTTGTCCTTGTTTGAATAAATAACTTGATTCTTCATCCACTTTCATTCCTGCTGAGAGTAATAATACACAACACAGGCCAAACAAAAAACATTTGAGATAGACAGATCATAATTAGACGTAGATTATTCATTAAAAATCACATTATCAATGCTCTTCATGTACTGTAATTACATTTTTCTTGGTTGTTGTGCTATATACGGTCTTAAACATTTGATGTGTACAAAAGAGCCACCTGTTCAATGTTGTTTGACCCTTTGATAACCCCATCAAAGTTAATAGTGGATGTAGGAATCAGAAAACCTCTGTGACATACTGAAGACAATATTTATTATTGTGCAAAACAGGAAGTCAGTCAGGACACTGTAATCACAGAATAGCCAGTCGAGCTGTTACAGTTAATGTCCTTCTCAATAGAACAGCTGCAGGATAGCATGTACTGGGTGAAAACAAGGCAGTAGCTATAACAATAGGTAGCTACTAGAGAGACTTCTTAACATAACCAGAAAGTGTTCCTAATTAGCTGTATCAGATTCAGCACACACAGAATCACCCACCAGATGAACACAGACATACTGGTAAGATGTAGCTGCAGCAGGTGTGGAGCATTTTATTGAAGGTTCATTAAAGACCTCATGGTCAGATGTAAGGTCAGCAATTTATGTGTCTACTTTTGCTCAATGATAAGCATTAGTCATTTTTCTGCATTTGATTTTAAGATGTGTTGGTATTTATTACCTTTTCATCATTAATTTATCTTGATGCAATTTAATAGTACCTGTGATAGTGAACTATAGGAAGGGCCTGGACTCTACCAACCCTTTCAGTTCTGCAGCCCATTCCACAATGTTGTTTGATAACTTAAATCCTTAAAGTTTTTTTCTCATTTAAGAAATGATAACTATCATTTAGCTATTTTGGAATCAGGACCCCAGCTATAGTACATCACCTAAAGTTCATTCCTAAAGAAAATCCATACAACAGGTGGTGCACATCATGGCACCCTTCACAGCTCCTCCCAACATTTGTAATTAATAGATGAATGTAACCTTTACAGTGGGAACACTTGTTAGTAAGTCCATGGTGTATGACTGTTTCCTTACAATGATGATGGTACCTTGTTGATTAAAATTCTCACACATATTAACCAACAATTAGTACGGTTACAGACAGCATGAGGGTATCATTCTCACAGATATTGGAACAGAATTCCTCTTTACCTTCAGGTGTCACAGTATAAACATATTTTTATCCTTTTGTCAGAAAACAGCAAAAATCACTAAGCCTTTCTTAGTATTGTTTTGAACTTTGTTTTGAACTGTATATTTAACACACTGGAAATATTTCAATGCACAGCTAAGATTGATGTCTTTAACATAGTTATCTGCTTGTGGTGTTTGCCTTTAAACTAATGGTTTCCCTTAATGACTTGACTGTTTGCCCACAGAGCCATTTGGTCAATGATGTCAGACTGTTGGAAGCTGAATTAAAGGCCAAAGTCTGTTTTAGCAACTTCATTGCAAGGCTCTCGCTCATGTTGTTATTCTAAATGTGTAATGGAAACATTTACATATTTCAGCTTCTGAATTTGTCAGTGATGATAATTTTGCCCAAAGCTGACAGGAACTGAGAGAGCAGGTCTTATCGGGATTAAGAATATTCAAATCTTTATTAGACTTATTGGACTTTAATCAAAATTGCCCTGTAATTGGTGTCTGTGATTAGATTAGTTGGAATGAAATCAAGCCACCCCCTCCCCTTTAAAAGGATTAGAGCTGGTTAAAAAAATGGTGTTCAATCTAAGCAGTGAATGCAAATGCAATCTAATAGAGGGGGAAAAGGCATGTGATGGAGAAAAAAAACCTGACTTGTTGGGAATGCAAATCGGCCCAACCTGGTTTTATGCTAATAAAACAAGAGCAAAACATTTCAATGTATTCTTGTCTTGTTACAGTCAAGCTAAAAGCTTCTAAATCCCTGCCATTTACCAAATTAAACTAATTTCATGTGCTTCCAAAAGGCACATCTGTAGGCTGACGTTTGTCCCCCGGCCTTTGAGAAGTGGGCTGCGCCAAAGCATTCAACATCCCATTGATCCTTGAATAGTCATGCCTGTCAGGCAGCCATATCAACCATTATCATTCTAATTTTACTGCTTTTCCTGGTCCCTAATCTAATTTGCAATGATTCTGGAGCATTTCACGAAGCCACTGCACTTTCTTCAGAATTTCAACAAGGGTATTAAAAGCTCCCCAATTTCCATTAATGAAGTACACATTTAATTATGGCAGGTCACAACAGAATTGTAGAGTTCGACAAGTTGGACACTAGGAGGAGGAAGGGATAAGGTGAGAAAGCCTGATAGTTCAGAAAAAAGCACAGAAAAGGAAAAAAAAAATCCCACTTTCTTCTCACAGTAATAAACATGCAGCTGGAGGTCAGAGGAACCAACAGAATTCCACTCAAAATCTGTTTGATTAAATTCCTGTTGCCTTGACTCCTCTCTCCTTGTTTTTTCTTGACTTCTTGACAAGCTACGAATGGAATAAAGGAGTGGGATAAAAGATGTATAAACTGTAAAATAAGAATAGGAAAGTGGATTTTATTGTCTCTCTTGATGTGTTGAAAGTTCTTATTTTGTTTAACTCATTGTTTTAGCAGTTTAACTGGATATTCTTTTAATCTTTATGCGTTCATAAATGTTTTTTTTTTGTATCTTGTTTAATGTTGCAAAACATATGTGTTGTATTTATCAAAGTTCACAGATTCTTATTTGGTTTGTAGATTTAGTAAATTTTGAAAGGACAACAGAACATTTTGTGGGATTTTCTTGGATTAGTGTAGGACAAAGAGGTTGTCTGGCCAGGTTTAATCCAAGATAATACAATCTATTGTGGGAACCGTTCAGTGTGCAGTCTTCAGTATGAAGGATTTTTATTTCCATAACTGTCTTTGTTTCACTGTACTGTGACTTTACAGGGATAGTTCAGGATTTTTAAAGTTGAGATTCTGTTAAAACGTTGTAAGCAGTTAAAACTTACCTGCAAAAACAAAATGTCTTGGCGTCTTTGTTTGATATGAATAGAGATTTAATGCTTTCAGAGGTGGCAGAAAACTATTTGTCCAAGAGCAGCCAAGAGCAAAGTGGACTTCTACCTCAAAACAACTACACAATATCTCAAAAACGTCATACCCCTTATGTGAAAAGTCTTTTATGAACTTTTTCACATTTGCACTAGGAAGTTACTTATAGAGAAACCAATGCTAATAGGATATAGAGGTAGGAGGAGGTGCGCCATGTTGTGATTATGAATCTGAGAATATTATTTAATATTAATATTTTATCAAATAATATTTTGGTCTGTTAAGGGTTATTCTGTGAATACCAGCCCAGTAAGGCGATGGTATTAGGACAAAATAGAAAGATGTGAGCCAAGCTCTGACATTATTGAACAGCCAAACTCTGCACATATATGGAATGAATTCACAGGCACAACAGGGCAGAAACCGTCCCCAGTAGAGACAGCATCTCTACTGGGGACTTCTCTGGAACACAGTTTGCTTCTGCAGGCCTCAGAGAGAGAAAGTCAACCCAGGCTTGTACCTTTATTGTTACCCCCTTTCATGAATGTATATCGGATACACAGACAGTAATTCATTATTTCTGTACTTAACTTAGCGCATATGATCGATGATCTTATGACACCCTTGGATCCAGTTTGAAGAGTTTATGTCTGTTTGCCAGCAAAGAGACATTAGCGTGCTGCCTCTTCAGCCAGCCTCGCACGGAGTCTGGGTGGAAGAGGCAGGATGTAGCAAGAGCGGTGCTTTTATTTGGACAGTGACGTCACAGGAAGTCCGCAGTTACCCCGTTTCCTGGCTGTGCCGGAAGTAGATTAATGCCATTTTTTCTGAAAGTTCCAGGAAAGTCTGTACTGGTTTTCCATGGCTGTGGGTCCCAACAGCCACATTGATTTTCCTCTGGCAACAGCACATGTAAAACAGTCCAACAAATAAAAGAAACCATTTAAAAATACATGTTAAAAACTATAGAAAGCAGAGAGTTAACAAATAAACATTAAATATTGTATTTGACCTGGACAGCATCAATAAAAAAAATGATTTCACTGAATGCAATACAAGCATATACACAACAACAGAATGCAATCTTCTAGACATCACATTCCCGTTGTTCTGCCTTCTGATGGAGATGTTTGTTATGTGGACATCTGATTGAACATTTAATCTTCAGCTTCTGTTTTTAATAAAGCCAGATACTAGTGACACAACCTCAAACTCTGGTCTGCTGTTATTACTGGGGGGGTGAGAGGCAGGGTACACCTTGGCCAGTTCATTGCAGGGCAACACAGGACAGACAACCAAGCACACACCCATTCATAACTAAGGTCAATTTGATTTTCCAAGGATTATCTTGAAGGATCTGGAAATGAAGTTAAGTTAGTCTTGGAACTAACTTAGGCAATAATCATCAAACGTTTAGACAATCACTCACAATGCAACATCAGATAAAATATTATTTTGATAAAATAATGTTTTAAATAATGATCTGCTGAATAAAACCAACCTTCTGGATGACCATTTCTCAACGGTGTCTAATTAGCTGCCTTTATTTATTGAAATAATGTTTGAAGAAATATTATTAAGGGAGTATTTTGGAAAAGAGCCAAATCTTTCTGGAGAAATGGGGCTTAATGGTGTTTACTTAGTTATCAAATCTAGTAACTGATGTTCAGGGACTATTATTCACTAGCTTGAAAACTAACAACCTTTCTGTTAAATACTCTTTAGTAGCAAGAATGTGTTCTTACCAGTTAGCATTTGAGCTAACAAAAGAAGCTAATAGCTTAGCAACAGAAACAAACACATACCTTTAAAATACCAGGTTAATATAAGGGTTAAAATGCATAAGCGTGGACGGCGCGTTATGATCAATGTTCTGTTTAAAATCACCCTTTAAATAAAGTTTGTCTTAACCTTTAAACATACAAAGAACACAAACCGGCACGTTTGCTGCAGATAGCCTGCTAGCACTAAGATAGCAGAGTTTCACACAAACTTCATAAAATGAAAAATGTTTAGATCATTTCATCCTAAATCTGTCTCTGCCCAGAACACCTAACCTCATGAACCGTGGTGAGGAAACGTTGTCCAAGGGGCGAAGTTTGAATAAACGTCCACAGTCAACAAGCGGTTAGCTTTCAGCTAACCTGACCTCCGGAGCTGTGGCTTGAAAGACGGCTCGTTCTGTCCGTCAACCAGCTGTTCATTACCGTAAACACGGTGGTGCAGGCCGTTGTCCTTCCTTCAGACTCGGCTTGTAGAAACAGCTTCTCTACTTGGGATTTCTCTACGACACAGTTTTGCTTTTGCGGGGGCTTCAGAGAGAAAAGGTAAGCAACTCTTACACCTTAATTTCCCCGTTCATGAATGAAATCACCGGGTACACAAACAGTGCTCCACTCATACTTATCTTGTGCATATGATCGATGATCGTATGATACTCTTGGATCCAGTTTGAAGAGTTTATGTCTGTTTGCCAGCAAAGACACATCAGCGCGCTTTGTTCCCCTCCTATCCCGATGGTCACCGGTGTGGAAGAGGGCAGATGTAGCAACAGCTGTGCTTTTATCCGGGTAGTGGCGTCACAGAAAGTCAGCAGTTATCCTGTTTCCTGGCTGTGCCGGAAAAAGGTTAATGCACTTTATTTTGAAAGTTCCAGAAAAGTCTGTACCGGAGTTTAATGTTGAAATCCATGGCTGTGGGTCTCAACACCCAGACAGCATCATTTTAGTAAATGCTATTAATGCTTTCTAGAGAATGAGAATGTGAAAGAGAAAGAGAATGTGTCAATATGATGAGCATGCTAACTGATTCTGATTGTTGTAGTGTCAGTAAATGCACTGAAAAAGATGTTTTTGTACATGTTAGAAGTCTGGGCATTCTAACATTTGATGTAACACTGAATCTTCAGCTCAGAGTGAATTTATTAGTACAGGTAATCTGCTGCTGCATAATGACCTGCTTAATATTGTATTCGTTTCACATGCTACAAAACATTTGTAGGCACTGTTCTTAAACAGTGTAAAAATAAATAAAATAGCATTCACTTAGACTGCTTTAATATTCGTGCTTTTTACATCACTTCACTTAATGTCAAACAGTTACTCTGACCAGAGCTTCACATGTACCCTCCTCAGTATGTTTCACACAGGAACACCACCGGTACCTCCATGTTCTGTGTAAATAATCATTGGTATTTGTCTAAATAAGCATGCAGTGCAAATATGAAAACAATTTAACGGTTCATACAATAGTGTTCCCATATGATGCTTTTAGATATAGAAATTATTTTAACATAGTCAAAAGTATGGCTAACTCTCCTGGATTAGCCGTTGACTTCAGCTTCCAGGACCACCCAATATGGATTTATTCTCCACAGTTAGTTGAGTTGTTGCAGAGTTCTAAAAGGATTACTTCTTATTGCTCCACTACTCCTTTTTTCTAGCTTTTAGCTCAATCACTAAGAATTCAAATACATCAATGCTGACACTTTTCTGATTAACGTTGTTGGCCTTGTGTATCAATTAGATTTAACTTCCTTTATTGAGAGTTTGTGTAAATGAGGAAGAGGTCAAAAACATGTCTCCTTTACCAGAGTAGCAATCTGGAAGGAGGAGGAGGAGGAGCAGGAGGAGGAGCAGGAGGAGGAGCAGGATGATGGGGTGTATCCCTCTTTGTGTTGTACAGATGAGGGGGGTTTTGGTGATCCCGGCCCAGTCTCCCCAGAATGTATGGTGGCCTCTGGGGTAGGGATGATGGGAGGAGGGGTCCAGACAATGATTGGTGCTTGCCCACTGTGAAAAGCCAAAGTTATAAATTCATCTATTTGCTCTCTGCTGACCTGAGCTCAGAGCTGGCTCGCCCACAATGCATCAGCCTGTCACACAGTTGAGGAAAATGTGAAGGAAGAAGAAAGACTACCAGATGCTTTATTGTTTCTGTAATTTCCACATAATTAGCCGGGAAGAAAAGTCCCTGCTCTGGTTTAATCACGCTGAATGAACTTGAAGATTACCATTCTGCCTGACACCAGAGCCACCAGCCCTTCTCCCCCCTACCCACATGCCACTCTGCTCAAAACTGGGACACAGAAGAGTTTAACTGTGCGTGACTACAGACTGTGAAATTGGTTAACACACAAACACACACTGACTGCTGACCTACCTCATGCTGACTGTTGATGTAGCTGAACAGATTAAGCAAATCTATCTGTTAACACCTCCTAACATTAAGTTGGGCAGCCTGATGTAATGGGGCTACTCAGCCACAGAGAGGACGGCTCTCATTAGTTAAGCCACTGCATGCAGCACCATTAAAGCCACATTAGTCTGTTGATAATGTTTAATTTGCTTTTGATAATCCACATGAAATTTGTCCTCAGCTAATGAGTTTAATAGTTCCTAATTATAAAGTTGCTCCCAATGAGAAGAACAGACATTTACATTACATGAATTTCTGGTGCTACAAACACTACATCCCCACCTGTACAATTATATCCGAGGGGCCATTGTATACACTCATCAGCCATTTTATTAGGTACATCTGGTTAATTGTTGTTAACACAAATAGTGAATCACCCAATCACACATCAGCAACAGAAACAACATCATGCAGGGGATCCGGTGAAGGCGGTGTGAAGGGTGCATATGTTTATCTTGAGCATGTGTGAGTGTGTGCAAAGTAAGTCCGTGAAGCACTGTCACATTGTCCTTGATGATACGATGGAATGTTCATCAACCAGCCACACAGTTCTGAGCAGGTCCACATATGTCCTCAGGGAAGGGAGGGGGCAGAGGGAGCAGAGCGTCATGCTTACATAACATCCAGGAGAAGTTGAAGATAGCCAGCCATCAAGCCGTACAGGGGAGCCAGATTCAGAAAAACAACAATTATTTGGGTTAGACTGAGTCTTAATTTTCCTTCAGCCTTGAGAGTCTTGCTGGTGCTTCTCAATGGCGAATCCAAACAGCCAAATTCCAGGTCCTTTCCGCTAGATTCGAGCGAATGACTTTCTCCCATTTATTTATCCCATTTCACCCCTGAGTCCAGGAACCACAACTTGCCTGTGATCCTGTGTAAGGATCAAATCCAGTCTGCGATTCAGCTCATGTAACATCTCAGTCTGAGTGTTGATCACTCTGCAGATCCCATCATACATGCCAGGCAGCCTTACAATTGCCAGAACAGCTGCCAATGTTTTTCGAATTTCTCGATATGCCAGGTAACCGCCAACTCCAAAAAGCAGAAATCCTGTTATCAAACATCCAATTGTGTACACATCTTCAACATCCTCGACTGACAATATCGACAGACACACAATTCTCCACTACTGCATGGAGTCCATCGTGTATCCGGAGAAAAATGTCCCGTCTGGACAAGAGGGTTCCCCTTCACCCTGTATTCTCGTCAAGAAAATTTGATCAATTGCATTGAGAGACCAGCTGACCAAATCCATAACTCAGAATTTTGGATGATATGCAAAAAGAGGCTCCAAAAAGAAAGACAAGACACAGAGCTGAAGAAGGGCAGATATGGGAGGGTGCGGGAGACAGAGAAAAGCTTCCTCCTCCACCGAGAGCACTAAGAAAGAAAAAAAAAAGGCATTTAAGAATCTAGACGTGTTGAAGACGGCTTGCTAAATTTAAAATTAAACATAAGAATGGGGAAGAAGGCAGATTTAATGACTTGGTTGTTGATACCAACAATATCTAGTGAGTGACAGTTTTGTGGACTGAAATACTTTGAAGGGTTGTGTGTCAAACCTGATGGTCAGCAACACAGAGGCAGCACAGGGAACGTTGGTTACGTATTGTAACCCCAGATTCGATGAGTATAGGCGCAGCCGTTTAAGGCTATTGCCAGTGGGTTTATCCCTTTGTGTGCGTGACACCTGCTGGATGGATCTTACCTCGGTCTGTATAAATTGACCTTAGACCAAGTAATCAGTACACAAGTTTTTTCTATTTTCCCATTTAGGGACCTGTGAGGCCTAGAGCTTTAAGGGCTGTGCATATACTCAACGTTCTATTTTGTATAGGCTTTGCCCTTTAAGACTATCGCTAGTTGGTTAAAGGCAGGATGTGGTCTATGGCTCACTAAGACTGTCCGAACCACGAGCATAAACATCTACCAGGCCAATATAACTCCAAAAACCCAGCCTTCTGCATGTGTAATTACGCGCTCAGAAACGCCCTGCACCACTGAGCAACAGAAAGGAGAATAATCTCTGTTTAGGGTGGAGACTGAGCTGACAGACCTGCTGTTGTGAATAGTGCAGACGACTGTAAATGAACAGAGCAGGCCAACAACTCTTCGGGGGTAGGAGGAAAGTGATTAACTGCTGAATCACAAATAATAACATCATGTGTGATGTAAGTAGAAAGGTCCAGCAGGTAAAACATAATAAATGAGCATGGAGATAACCAGAAGGCTGCCGTGCAAATGTCCTCCACTGTCATTCCTGCCTGCAGAGCTGTGGAGGATGAAATTCCCCTGGTGGATTGAGCTCTGAGCTTCTCTGGAGGATCCAGTCCAGAAAAAGTATAAGCATGTGATATAGCCTCACATAACCAGTGTGAAAGGCATTGAGCAGACAGAGGTTGTCCCGCAGAGTTCTCTCTGTAATACACAAACAGATGCTGGATGTGGCGCAGTGTAGCCGCGCGCGCAACATAATACGAGAGCATGCGCGGAGAACAGAGAAGGTGAGACGTGGCTTCCTCCTCTGAGTTACAAGGAGGGGGATAGAAGCCATTCAGAGTTACCACTCTGGACCTCAATGAGGTTTTGATGCTCATGTAAAAATAGGTTTAGGATGCAGCTCAGCTGAGCTACCGTCGCCCCGCATTCCGAGACAGAAAGAAGCAACAGAGAGGACAGATAATCACTCACTCTCTTTGCAGATGTCAGCTAACAGCAGAGCTGTTTTAATGACAAAAAGTTAGGTGAAGTCTGGTCTAAGGGCTCAAATGGGGCTTTAACCAGTGCACACAGGACCAGAGCTAAATTCCACTGAGGAACCAGTGGGCATTACATGGTAGATGTCTATGTATATATTTTAAGGAGGTCTCCTTGAAAGTCTCCAAACTCCTCGTGATATGATGAAATAGCTGCAACATACATTTTAATTGTGCTGAAAGCTAAATTCCTGTCTATCAGCTGCTGGAGAAATGACAATATGCAGGCTAGTGGACTTGAAATGGGATCATCGCCTTTCTCCGCAGACCAGCGTTCAGAAGTTTTCCATTTTGTGGTGTATGATGCTGAAGTTGAAGCTACTCGTGCGCCCTGAATTGGGCGCATGACTTCCTGCTTCAGGTTTCTCTAAGCACTCCCGTTCAGCGGCCAGACCCAGGGCACTGGCCTATCTCTGGGCAGCTTTTAATCACCTCCCCTGCCTGGAAGAGCACATCCTTCCTCCATGGCAGCTGCGTCCAGAAGCCTGACAGTAGCTGCTGCAGATTCAACAACCATGGAGCGCCTGTATGCAGGTGAACATTAATATTTACTGAAAGCTGTTTGTCCCAAACCCGATCTTGGAGCCACTGGATCAGCGGCATCCACTCCTAATGATGGAACCTCCCGTGGATCAGTGAGAGTCACAGCTCACACTGTGCGTTCTCCCTTATTGCAAACAGATCTACTGCTGCATTGACGAATCTGCTCTTGATCTGAGAGATCGGGTTTGGATGAAGGCCCCAGTCTCCATGTCAGGGACCCCCCGGACATAATGCCCGCTCCACTCTTCAGGACCTTGGGGATGTTAACTACTCTGACGGAGAGCGAGTTCATGTGTGCCCAGGACAACAGCTGTCTGGCAATGTTTAGCAGCTGGGCTGAGCGCACCCCTGTCGGTTAATGTAAGCTGCTGCAACTGTTGTTTGTGTGGATCAGAACATGCTGATCCCACAGCAGAGGAGCAAAATTTGGTGACAGCATCCACACAATAAGGAGCTCCAGGACATTTATGTGGACAGAACTGTGATCTGGCCACTTCCCTTCCACTACCTGGGATAAACATGTCCCTCTCAATTCTGACAGTGACATCTGTGATCACTGGGATGTGTGATGCAGAGGGGACCTCCCTCTGACATAATGTGGAGGTTTCCCTAGTGGGCCAGGTTGGCTCCTACTGAAGGAGGGACAGAAATTTGGTGCACAGGTGGAGAAGCACTGACAGCGCATCTGCTCATCCCTGCTCATCCCTGCTGTGAGCAGCAACATTTGAAGAATTTATTTGGGGCGAGAGATAAATCGAATGGCAGGTGGTTGCATTGCTATGGCAACCCCTGAAATGTAGATATTTGTGGTGTTAGGGAATGAAGGGGATGTGAAAATATGGGTCTTTCAAATCTATGAGCCAGTCATTCTGGTGAACATTTTCCAGCAGCTGCTGTATTGTCAGCATGTGGAATTCTCTCTCCATTGTCGATTTGTTGAACAGAAATAGATCCAGAATGGGTCTCAACCCTTATATTTTCTTTTGGAACCAGGAAAGATCAGGAATAAAAATGCATGTTTTCCTCTGTACCAGGAACCCTGGAAGTTGAAGAAATTGGAGCCGATTACCTGGTTTGAGCGCAATTTATAGAGACTGGGGTGAGGCCCATCCAGCAGGCGCTCAAAGGGATAAAACCACTTGGTGTCAGGCTTTTCCCTATGGTTTGTAGATCCTTTGTATTTAGCTCAGCTCAGCCTCAGCTCTCTGTTTGTTTGACTTCTTTATTCAGTTGCCCTGCTCTGCACTTTACTGAGCTTTTCTGTAACTAATTATATGTGCTCTTTTTCAGACTCTAACTTTGAAAAGTGGCTCAGAGTTTATCTGTTCTTTCTTTCTAGATGAAACGACTAAAGGAGCTACATTCGTTAACATTTACTTTTCCTTCCCATAGAAAGGACTCCTGGATCAGTGCTTCTTTGATCTCTTTGTGTCTCTGCTCTGTTCTCTCAAACCCCCAGTCGGTCGTGGCAGATGGCCGCTCACACTGAGCCTGGTTCTGGTTCTGCTGGAGGTTTCTTCCTGTTAAAAGGGAGTTTTTCCTCTCCACTGTCGCTACATGCATGCTCAGTATGAGGGATTGCTGCAAAGTCAAGACCAGTGACTGTCCACTGTCTCTACATGCTCATCCAGGAGGAATGAATGCTGCAAGTCACTGATTGGATGCAATCTGCTGGGTTTCCTTAGATAGAAAAACCTTTTATCCAATTTGAATAAATAACTAACTCTGACTGCACTGTTCAATGGTTAGGATTAATTGGAATGTATGTACCTGAGTTTTGTGAAGAACCTTGAGACGACATGTGTTGTGAATTGGCGCCATATAAATAAAACTGAATTGAATTGAATTGCACTCTCTCAGCCCCAGGATTTGTTTTACCCAGGCAACAGAAATCCCATGGAATCGCCATTTAAAAGACTATTAGTTAATAAATTATTTTTTGTTTTAATTGATAAACAATAGATGATGAGCAGCTTTAGAGTTATACAGTTGATTAATTCCTTCTATTATTCTTTAAGTTGCACTGGATCCATAATCAGCAAAAGTTTAAATCATCATACCAGAGTCAAATTTCTTGTTTGTGTGCACAAACTTGGCAATAAAGCTGATTCTGATTCACATTATTTTACATTACATTTTTTTATCCACCTGCATCTGGCCAGAGTTGTTGCTTTACTCCCATGTTTTTCTTCAGCGTCAGATAAGAGCACTGATTCCTTAGTAACTCTAAAGAGCAGGAAGAAGCATGATTTATTTACAATAACTAGGTAACACTGTTTAACACATATTTTTTATTATCATCACGTAAACTCAAATCAGATAACTATGGAAAATATTTCTAGTAAAAAATTTATTTATTAAAATAAAAAAAACTGATAAGCAGTCCAGAAGTACAAGGAATTGATACCTTGACTGTCTAATCATAAGCAAATATTTATATAAAGTAGAAGATGTGTAGACATTGGAGTAGAGGATGGAAGTTTCTGGGAAACTGCATCCAAACCTGGAGCTGTGCTCTCTCCTCCACCAGAGTTGTCTGTATAAAAATATGTTAAATTAAAAATATTAAACAGTTTACACTTCTCTAAGTTAGGTTAACATGAAAAGACAGTTTTAGGAAAATGTGTATTTTTTATGTACATGGAAAATTTAAAGTACTCTGACCATCAGCACTGCATTAAAACATTTGTCTTACAGAACTGTGGCTAAACTGTTTATAATTAATCACAGTAACTTAAAATGTCACAAATTTGTATCAACGAACATTCCGTTTTATTTCCTGGTACTTGCAGTTACTCACCACATATCTACTAAATGCTTTTATTCACTTCCAGCCGCCACAAGAAGGTAACAGATAGCGGGAAATCTCAGAGTGCCGGGTCGATATCAGGCAGCGGTCAGAGTCTGGTCCCAGTCTGGTTAACTTAGTTTAACAGCCAGACCAGCCTGTAAGCGGAGCATTCCAATGTAGGCTCATTCTTGATGAATTGACTGCACAGATCAAGTTTTGATGTAAACTTTGTCACTTAAAAACACCTTAAAATTACTTTTTGACAAATTATTCATATAAAAACAATTAATTTGTACACCAACCTCTGCCATAACTGCATCTGCTGGTGCCATACTTCGCTGCACACAACCTTGCCCCTTTAACAAATCCCGAGGAAAGCTGAAAAGACAATCTCCAGAGTAGGACCATCTACCCGTGAAAGTAAAGCCCTAGGAGAGTGAAATTACTTGGGTAAATTTGTATTGAAATGCGACCTGGGCATTCAGAAGCCTGGGGCTTTCTGCAGGCAAGGGAAAAGGGGCTATTGTCATTCTGCACACCTCCTCAATATTTAAGCCCCTTGCTTTTCATTGTTTGTGCTTGGCTCTTCCGTAATACTCATCCCATTTCCATGTCCTTTATTCATTCTACACTACTTCCTCCTGCTTTTAGGTTCACCTAAACTTCATCATGAGAAACATAGCATCTCAGAAAAGAGCATCACACCAATAGGCAAACATGGTGGTGGTTGTCATGGTCTTGCATTACTTTTCTTTTTCAGGACTGTAGCTGAGAGAACCATGCATTCTTCTCTGATATTGGAAATAATATGGGAGATATCTGACTATCAGTTTGTGACCTTAAGCTTAAGCACAATTGGTTATGCAGCATGACAATGACTAGGAGTAGGCTAGTCAAAATCAGGACTTGAATACGATTTAGATGCTTTAGCATTATCTAAACAGGCTCCTAATGCTAGAGCACCTTTTAGTGTGGCTGAATTCAAAACCTTCTAGAAAGAAGGGTGGACACAAAGTCCTCCATAGTAAAAGATTTACTGTCTTGGAAACAGTTGTTGATGCCTGGGCAGGCAAAACTAGTCATTATGTTTAGAGGTTGTTTTTTTCAGTTGTTTAAATAGGGTTAAATAGGGTTCTCCTATATGCTTTGAAATGGCGGCTGCTCAGCAGAGCCGTTAGCTGAGTATGGCTTAAACTGACCCTCAGAAAGCTAAACCACTGCTTTCTCGCAGTAATGTTTGTTCCCTTGGATACATGATGGATAATTTACAGATGCTAGTACACACACAACATGTAAATCTGCAATGAGGAGACTTCTGTGTTTTTGACCATCTTTTTAGCAGCGTGTCATACTCAAGATAAATGTCACAGCAGATATCTGAATATCTGAGTTATCAGCTAAAGCAGTTATAAAAATATCAGCTTATTTCTCTTGGTAGTTATTTATAATGAATTACGGAACTTAAAAAATGATACACATTTTGAGACCTCAAGAATAGTTTAACATAATTGTACAGTTTTTTCAGGCAAGGTGGTTCTGATCCCTATTTTGGCCAACTGAATCCAGTTAAAAATGAGAGCTAATGACTCCTTTTTTTAAACCAAAATAATTTTTACCAATTTCCTGTTGGTAGAAATAATTTATTGGACATAATTACAGTCCCTTACATCAGCAGATTACAGAAAATTACTTTAAATTATCTGTCATCAAATCAGGTATGAAATGTCACAGGCAGGCATGAACTGACACATGGCAGATGGCTCCTTTAATATGTAAAAAAAAAAAAAAACTGCAAAGGTACAATTTGGTGAAGGGCTGAAATGATCATTGATCATTGACACAGGTCAACACTTTTCAATGTGTTTTAAAAACTTTTTATTTGCATTGTTTACTCCTTTTTTGTTAATGCTCTCTTGTTCTTACCCTGCACTCTAGATCCTGGTTAGTAAGTATCATATCTGCATTGAGTCTACTCATTTGCTCCCTCCATATAAAGTCATGGAAGGAGGAAATGGCTGTTAAAAATTCCACTGTTACATATTCACTTAATTTATGTAAGCAAGTAACAGCCAAGTGGTGCTGATCAGTTGCATTTCATTAATTAAACATTTGTAATTAGGCCACCTCTGTAAAAGTGTACGTTTTGACGGATTCCTGGTTGGGGGTGTACGGTTATACAATCACTTTTATTTCTAGGGTTTTACGCATTTTGTATGTAGCTAAGTCTTTTTTTTATTTTGTTGTTTATCTACAGGTCCTTCTCAAAATATTAGCATATTGTGATAAAGTTTATTATTTCCCATAATGTCATGATGAAAATTTAACATTCATATATTTTAGATTCATTGCACATTAACTGAAATATTTCAGGTCTTTTATTGTCTTAATACGGATGATTTTGGCATACAGCTCATGAAAACCCAAAATTCCTATCTCACAAAATTAGCATATTTCATCCGACCAATAAAAGAAAAGTGTTTTTAATACAAAAAACGTCAACCTTCAAATAATCATGTACAGTTATGCACTCAATACTTGGTCGGGAATCATTTTGCAGAAATTACTGCTTCAGTGCGGCGTGGCATGGAGGCAATCAGCCTGTGGCACTGCTGAGGTCTTATGGAGGCCCAGGATGCTTCGATAGCGGCCTTTAGCTCATCCAGAGTGTTGGGTCTTGAGTCTCTCAACGTTCTCTTCACAATATCCCACAGATTCTCTATGGGGTTCAGGTCAGGAGAGTTGGCAGGCCAATTGAGCACAGTGATACCATGGTCAGTAAACCATTTACCAGTGGTTTTGGCACTGTGAGCAGGTGCCAGGTCGTGCTGAAAAATGAAATCATCATTTCCATAAAGCTTTTCCGCAGATGGAAGCATGAAGTGCTCCAAAATCTCCTGATAGCTAGTTGCATTGACCCTGCCCTTGATAAAACACAGTGGACCAACACCAGCAGCTGACACGGCACCCCAGACCATCACTGACTGTGGGTACTTGACACTGGACTTCTGGCATTTTGGCATTTCCTTCTCCCCAGTCTTCCTCCAGACTCTGGCACCTTGATTTCTGAATGACATGCAGAATTTGCTTTCATCTGAAAAAAGTACTTTGGACCACTGAGCAACAGTCCAGTGCTGCTTCTCTGTAGCCAAGGTCAGGCGCTTCTGCCGCTGTTTCTGGTTCAAAAGTGGCTTGACCTGGGGAATGCAGCATCTGTAGCCCATTTCCTGCCCACGCCTGTGCACGGTGGCTCTGGATGTTTCTACTCCAGACTCAGTCCACTGCTTCCGCAGGTCCCCCAAGGTCTGGAATCGGCCCTTCTCCACAATCTTCTTCAGGGTCCGGTCACCTCTTCTCGTTGTGCAGCGTTTTCTGCCACACTTTTTCCTTCCCACAGACTTCCCACTGAGGTGCCTTGATACAGCACTCTGGGAACAGCCTATTTGTTCAGAAATGTCTTTCTGTGTCTTACCCTCTTGCTTGAGGGTGTCAATAGTGGCCTTCTGGACAGCAGTCAGGTCGGCAGTCTTACCCATGATTGGGGTTTTGAGTGATGAACCAGGCTGGGAGTTTTAAAGGCCTCAGGAATCTTTTGCAGGTGTTTAGAGTTAACTCGTTGATTCAGATGATTAGGTTCATAGCTCGTTTAGAGACCCTTTTAATGATATGCTAATTTTGTGAGATAGGAATTTTGGGTTTTCATGAGCTGTATGCCAAAATCATCCGTATTAAGACAATAAAAGACCTGAAATATTTCAGTTAATGTGCAATGAATCTAAAATATATGAAAAATTTTCATCATGACATTATGGGAAATAATGAACTTTATCACAATATGCTAATATTTTGAGAAGGACCTGTATTATTGACATTGTGGACTCTGTGGTGTGAGGTTTTGACCACTTCATGTGAGATTTGCACAGTTATAGAAACTGCTAAGAACAGATCCTTTATCCAAAAAAGCAAAGGAATAATAACTTTATTTAAACATGACTCAACATTTAATTTGAGTCATCCGCGTTATTTTGTTTTTAAAACTGCATTTTTTTCCAATACACATTGAAAAATTAGGGTTTAGTATTTTTAAAGAAAACAACATTGCAACGTGCCTATGTACACAACATATGTTTGAAAACGATCATTTTAGCCTCTGAGATGAGAGAATTGTCTTCATCTTAGATGTTAAAAAATGTGAGGACTAAACTGCAGATCAGACTAAATAAGACAGTAGATGAAATCAGCATGCAGAAAGGGTGAACGTTTTTTTTTCTGATGATTCACTGGAATACAATGATTGATCAAACAAGAACAGCAACATCACAGTAAAATCTGTTTTACACAGGACTGAAAATAAAGGACCTAATGAATTATAAAAATATATATATATATTTAATATAAACAGAAAAACAAGTAAACCCCAGTAAATACTTTGAAGACATGATGTAGTTGAATTGTGAGACTGAAGAAAGCTTTTTGGGGGGGATTTATTGTGTGTTTGGAGCTCAATGAGCCCAGCAGCCCAAAGTGTCTCCATTCAAGCAGAAGAAGAAGAGCAGCCACTCATCCGCCTCATAATCTCATCCTACCTCAAAGGAGGAAACAAGGACGAAAAAGCACCTTCTGATGATCTTAAGATGAGTCAAAGCCAATGCAGCTGGCTCTGCGTGCACTAACAGCATCACCAGAGCGTTCCTCTCAGAGGGTTGGTGAATAGGAGTGCAGCATGAATGGCCCACTTTATTACAGCGTGCCCTGAGCAGTCAAACAGCAGCACCAGGCCCATCCTGCTGCCTTTATTTGCTGTCTTCAGGGGGCTTGTAAAACTGCTCTGGCCTGCAGGATGAGGGCTGGTGGTAAGGGGGGCTGCATAACAAAAATCAGCCTTGAATTCAAGTCTAAGGGAAGACTGTGGGTGGGCCTCCTCTCCTCCCGCCCATTTTGACGAGGGACATTCCCACTGTGACCCAGGCCAGGCCAATGCTCCACAGCTGACAGCTTCATGGTCGGTGACGTGAACTCATCACTTAAATCCTCCATTATAAAAGAGGCCATATCTCCCTCAGGCGGCATTAAGTGGCTCTATCTGTCTAGTATACCCCGGTGAGAAACACAACACCCTGTTAGAAGAGAGTCTCAAAGAACTGGGCTGAACATGGGGGGTAAATACGGCATGAAATCAAACACAAAGAAGCAAACAGAAGATCTAGCAGACACACAACATTTCTCTCCCTCTAATCAGGAGGTTAACCTGATCAGTTGCAACACAGTCTGCAGTGAGATGAGATCCACCTGCTGCTGCAAGCCGGTCTCCTTGTTAAGCATTGCTTTGGTTACAGGATGCAGGCAGATGAACACAAAAGTGATATGAAATATGCTACAGAAAAATCACAAATATCTACACAAACAAATTGGGGATTTATGAAACTAAAGCATGGGGGGATTATTTTAAATCTTTAAAAAAGACAAAGAGATTGACTTAAGGTCAAACTATTTTAAACTTACAATTTATTTGATTAATTTATGTTTTCAAAGAAAAAGATTTGCAGCATTTTCCTATTTGATCTCATTCAATCGCTCCTTTTGGTGTGAATATATTATTTTTCTTTGGCTTCTTTTGTCCATGTTGGGGTTTTTTTGCTCCTATTTCTATCATTTGTTTTCAGTTCAACACATTTGAAACTTCTATTTCAGGTTCTTTTCGATTTCTTATAACTGGAGATCTGGCAACAAATGTTTTTTATTTGAATTTAGTGAATGGGTAAACTGAGAAAAAAAGAACAAACAAACTAATGTCCCAAAAAATTAGACGGGTCATGGAAGTCTTTATTGGTTGATTGGTATGAAACAGATGAAGAAAAGGTACATTGTAAGGCATTGGACATCTCAGGTTCTTGGGTGGCAAATATTTTTTTAAATACTTGTAATTTATCTTCATATTTGTTTAACAGATATTGAAATGTGATGGGTTATTTTGTTTACTTTGGGTCATATTTAAATAATTTTTAACATTGAAAAAACAAAATCTTTTGTGTTATAAGTTAAAGTGTTAGAACTTCAAAATTGACTATAGGTGTATTTTATTTTTCTATGACTTTTGATATTTACATCCACTATATAACCTAAACTTTACTTCATTTTTTCATCACTATATAACAATAAATCAGTCAGTCATTTTCTACCGCTTATTCCATAGTGGGTCATGGGGGAGCTGGTGCCTATCTCCAGCAGTCTATGGGCAAGAGGCAGGATACACCCTGGACAGGTCGCCAGTCCATCACAGGGCAACACACAAACAACCATGCACACACTCATTCATACACCTAAGGGCAATTTAGAGACCAATTAACCTAACAGGCATGTCTTTGGGAGGAAGCCAGAGTACCCAGTGAGAACCCACACATGCACAGGGAGAACATGCAAATTCCATGTAGAAAGACCCCTGGCTGGGATTTGAATCCAGGACCTTCTTGCTGCAAGGCAACAGTGCTACCAACTGCAACACCATGCAGCCCATAACAACAAAACAAAAAAACCCAAGAATGTCTTCTTCCTTCTAAATATTTAATGAGATTTATTATTATAAATCACATTAAATATTTAGAAGGAAGAAGACATTCTTTCAAAAGCAACAGAAAAATCCAATTTACCTTTTGCAAAATGGACTCAAGAACAACTACTTTTTTTGGGGGATTTTTGTTGTGGTCTGATGGAACAAAATTTGAAATGTTTGGCCATTATGGCAAAAAATTTTATGTTTAAAAGAAAAAGGAAGCATCATGTTGCATCATGTTGTGTGGGTGTTTTGCAGAAGGAGGGAATGGTGGACTTTACAAAATAGATTGCATCATGGGGAGAGAACATAATGTGATAATTTTAAAGCAACATCTCAAAACATTACCCAGGAAGTTAAAACCCAGGCACAAATGGGTCTTCTAAAGGATAGTGACTCCAAGCATACCACCAAACTAGTTACAAATTAGCTTAAAAACCAAGAAGTCTATGATTTGGAGTACCCTTTACCAAAACCTGATCTCCCTAAGAATATTTGTGGGCATTCCAACAGTTCTGTCAGGAGGAATAGAGCCAACTTCCAGCAAACTATTGTGAGAAGCTTGTGAAAGGATACCTAAAACATTTGACCCGAGGCAATTCTTTCAAATACTAAGGAAAAGTATGAACGTCTAAATTTGACGACTAAAAATTTCAAAATGTGTATTGTCAAAATGACATATGTGACCTAATCTCCACAATCAAAATTATATGTCAAGTCAGGTATGGTTCAATAAAATAGAAAAATGGACCAGAATATTGGATGTAATGTTAGTCTATATTTCCACTTTCTTTCACCAGTCAGTGTCAAAGAGCTGAGCTGAGTCTGAGTGACAGCTGGATGCTGGGAGGTCTGACTGGACTAGGAAAAGGGGAGGATGGGATGTGTCGAGCAGCAAAAGGACAACTGTGGAGTGTCGAGCGTGTGTGTGGGGTGGCTTCAGGGGCCAGGGTGGGGTCTTTGTGGGGGGTGGGTATAGTGGAGTGTGTAAAACCAATGAATAAATCAGTGGTTAGTAACAGTTTTTGAAAACAGCAGCAGGAGGAGGAGGAGGTGCTCTGCAGCTGCACTACTTAACAGACAATGGCCACTCAACAGATGGGAACGTTTAGTTAAAGAAAGTCAGTGTTTTGGTTAAGAAAGCCGCCGCCCACAGATCCTGTTGGGCCACTCTGACAGGTGGTCTAATCTCAGCCTCCTGCTTTTCTTCCACCGAGGGTAGCACTTTGTTTGTCCATTTCACAGGGGTGTTTCCGAGACATCACTCCATCGCACACTGATGCCTTGATGTCCACCAGCTTTAACATCCCTGATATTAATCTGTTGGTAATCCTGATTTAGCAGAGAACAGTGTGATGAGGAGAAAAGTCCCATCTGTGGTTGTCTGAGAGGCTGGGTACAGTCTCTGGGATTTCCTGTTAGAATACGGCAGAGACATGTCATGAGAATACAGCAATCTGCTGGGTCACTGTCAGGCCCACACTCAAACTAAAACAGTTAGGACATTTTATGTTTTTATATGTATATATACAGGGGTTGGCCAATGAAACTGAAACACCTGTCATTTTAGTGTGGGAGGTTTCATGGCTAAATTGGACCAGCCTGGTAGCCAGTCTTCATTGATTGTACATTGCACCAGTAAGAGCAGAGTGTGAAGGTTCAATTAGCAGAGTAAGAGCAGTTTTGCTCAAAATATTGAAATGCACACAACATTATGGGTGACATACCAGAGTTCAAAAGAGGACAAATTGTTGGTGCACGTCTTGCTGGCGCATCTGTGACCAAGACAGCAAGTCTTTGTGATGTATCAAGAGCCATGGTATCCAGGGTAATGTCAGCATACCACCAAGAAGGACGAACCACATCCAACAGGATTAACTGTGGACGCAAGAGGAAGCTGTCTGAAAGGGATGTTCGGGTGCTAACCTGGATTGTATCCAAAAAACATAAAACCACGGCTGCCCAAATCACGGCAGAATTAAATGTGCACCTCAACTCTCCTGTTTCCTCCAGAACTGTCCGTCAGGAGCTCCACAGGGTCAATATACACGGCCGGGCTGCTATAGCCAAACCTTTGGTCACTCATGCCAATGCCAAACGTCGGTTTCAATGGTGCAAAGAGCGCAAATCTTGTGGACAATGTGAAACATGTATTGTTCTCTGATGAGTCCACCTTTACTGTTTTCCCCACATCTGGGAGAGTTACGGTGTGGAGAAACCCCAAAGAAGCGTACCACCCAGACTGTTGCATGCCCAGACTGAAGCATGGGGGTGGATCAGTGATGGTTTGGGCTGCCATATCATGGCATTCTCTTGGCCCAATACATGTGCTAGATGGGCACGTCACTGCCAAGGACTACCGAACCATTCTTGAGGACCATGTGCATCCAATGGTTCAAACATTGTATCCTGAAGGCGGTGCCGTGTATCAGGATGACAATGCACCAATACACACAGCAAGACTGGTGAAAGATTGGTTTGATGAACATGAAAGTGAAGTTGAACATCTCCCATGGCCTGCACAGTCACCAGATCTAAATATTATTGAGACACTTTGGGGTGTTTTGGAGGAGCGAGTCAGGAAACGTTTTCCTCCACCAGTATCACGTAGTGACCTGGCCACTATCCTGCAAGAAGAATGGCTTAAAATCCCTCTGACCACTGTGCAGGACTTGTATATGTCATTCCCAAGATGAATTGACACTGTATTAAAAGGAGGCCCTACACCATACTAATAAATGATTGTGGTCTAAAACCAGGTGTTTCAGTTTCATTGTCCAACCCCTGTATATATATACAGTATATATATATATATATATATATATATACTGTATATATATACAGTATATATATATATATATATATATATATATATATATATATATATATATGTATATATGTATATATACATATATATATATATATACAGTATATATATATATATATATATGTATATATGTATATATACACACACACACACACACACACACTAAAAAAGGGAGACCTATCTCCCTTCTAAAAACGTTTATGTCACTATTAAATATCAGTAAATGAAGAATGCTGTTTCTCAATAATTATTTTATTTATTTATTTATTTGTTTATTAAGATAAAACAACTAGTCAAACCAACTTGGCCCTACATGCAAAAGTGATTGCCCTCAAGACAATACGCTCACCCCACCACTACCATGCCTTGGTAAGCTATGACTTAACTTTGTTAACATTGTTTGGACAGCTGACTCTAATCTTACTAACCACATCCGACCTGATTAACATCCAGCCATCAGCTTGTGGCACTTACATTTTTTTATCAGGATAATGATTCAAAGCACTCCAGCAACCAACCTCTGAATGGTTCAAAAATAAAAAAAATAGTCCTAACTAAAATCTTAATGGGATTTTGTGGCATGACCTTAAACAAGTTATTCATACCCAAAAACCCTCCAGAGTAGATGAATTAAAACAATTCTATTGATCAGAGTGGGCAAAATACATCGACAGCGATGTAAAAGACTCATTTTCAGTTATCTCAAATTTTTGATGTCAGTTGTTGCTGTTCAGGGTGGGTCAACCAGTTATTAGGTTTAGGGGTAATTACTTTTTCACACAGGGCCAGGTTAGTTTAGATAGCATTTCCCCCCTAATTAATGAAATTATCATTTCAAAACAGTTTTTTTATTTACTCAGATTAGCTTGACTTAAGACTTTCATGTAGTTCTGTTTAATGTATAGGTTATTTCTATAAAGTTCAGTGATTATAACTCCTGTTAGGGTTGCTTGTTTTTTAAGACAAATTCTTCCCATATTAATATGTTTTTCTGACATCTTGAGAAACATAATTAGATCAGTTTCAAACTTTTCCTGTCACGTGGACAGTTACAAAAAAAACAACAAATGCTCTTAGTAAAACTATTTAGCCATGACACATTCAAACATAAATAAATGTGAAGATTAATATGCACGGATTAAAATGTATTTTTTGCCTTTATACAATTATGTGAGTTATCCAACTGCTGTTGCTATTAAATCTTTTACAAGTTAAGCAACACAATAAACGTTTATGTCCCTTTCTGACTCCATGTGGGCGTGAGTAAAGGTGATTAAAGTTCTTCAACTGAACAGCGTACAGGGACATCAATTATGGATCTGGCTCTGCTCTTCAAAGTACCACACACTAAGATTTCATTTTTAAACTCACAATCATAACACATGACTTGAGAAGGCAGTAAAATCATTTTCCTCATGCACTGTGGCACACTCACCTGCAGGAGATGTATTGACAAAACCTGACAGAAGTGGGTTATTTAAAGGATCTCTGTCTGCATGTGAACGCCGCAACTGATGTAATTACTTTGACAGAGCATCATTTTATAATTGTGTGTGTGACTGATGGGGTTTTATACCATAATTTCTCTGTTTTTGTCAGACAAGCTTTGCTGGCAGTCCAAATCATGCTTATAGAAGGGAGATAGAAATTGAAATCTCTCTCTGCCTCTGTGTATAAACTAGTAATTGAATATCATATTTATTCTGCTATTTATAAAGAGTGAATGCTGTTAGCATTAGCTATGCATTATCTGATTTTATTAGCTTTCCATGGGATGAATGATACTCTAAAGCCTCTCCTGGCTGCCAAATCTGCATTTGTGAGTCTGGGGACATTGAGGACATTAGAGTTAATCACTCTACGTTTGGCTGCCGTTGGCCCCACTCCCCCTCCTCTGCAATATCCCTCACATGGATAATGGCATTTCTGCCTCTTGCATATGAAGGTTGAACTCCCAACATGCTCATCAGGAGGATAAACCTCCTTCTTACGTCTCAGTTGGCAATTGTTTTGGGAATGAATTATTTTTAAGTAAATTAGCCAGGATCCATGTTAGGATGAGCCTATTTGGAGCTTTGCAGAATCGTATTAAAAGCAGCTTTGTTACTGTGCAGCACTCCAGTAATGACATGCAGAAGGCCTAGCCTGGCACAGTCATGGGCCTGGTCATAATGGACCTGATTCATGGATTTTTGATTGCTGTGTAGAATTGGATTAAAGGATCATCTTGGCTCTTAAAGACTACTCTGAAATAAACGGTTTACACATGTGTTTAACTCTGAAGACAACTACACAGTTGGCTCCTGCTTTGCATATATGTTAGGTGTGGACAAGGGGAGTTGAAAGTCAATTAAACAAACAAAAAAGTTAACATTTCCTGCAAAAATGAAGTGTAATTGTTGTCAGCTTAATTCTTTAGCTAAAAACTGAGAAAGACATCAACACAGAGAAACTTGCTGAAATGCAAAAAAATAGCAGAAACATTAGAAATGAAAGTTAAACTCAGTTGATCAATTTAAATAGAAAAACTATAAGCTGAAAGTAGTTTAACAAGCTGAAGTCAATGCAAAAACCTCTGAAGAGCAAAAAAAAAAGCAAGGCAGAAATGGCAGCCTATGCTGAAGAACAGCAACTTTTATCTAAAATGTGCAAAAAAAAGGTACAGTTGGTGCTGAAACTGATGTTGAAATGTAAAAGAAAATGTAGGAACTTTATAAAAGAAAAAGCAGTCTTGTCAGCTTATCTGCTGAAAACTAAAAAAAAGAACAAAGGTCAGTTAATATGTGAAGGTAGCTGGTTTTGGTGCAGAACACTTCTCACAAAGTTGAACTATTAGTTAATCTGCTGAGTAATCTGAGGGGACTGAATTAACTTTTATCTACTGCAGTAAGAGCAGTGTGCAATTAGCTAAAATGCTGTTAGTTAATATTCTAATGTTTGTTGATCACTAGCATGTTCACCACAATTAACATATGTAATCTAGTATGCTAACATTATTTTATCAGCAAAAATGTGCTAAAATGCTAATTTTAGTCATTATGCTAACCACAGGATGTGGGCTATTAATAGCATCTTGACTAACATTAACTTAGTCCATCTAGTGCACTAACATCAATATGTAAAGTGCAACTAAACCCCATGTAAAAGAAAAACTCTGCCCCCAGACAAATTTTGAACCAAAGTAAGCAGAGCCAAGTGGGGATGGGCAGAGTGGGTTAAGCAGGGGTGTGGTCTGGAGTACGAAGGAAAGACAGCACCTCCCTCATTATCAGAGTTTACGAGAGGCTATGGAGCACAGCGGGTCTGAACCTTATCAGTTCAAGCTGCTGGCTCAAGGCGCTGACTCAGCGATGTCCAAAGCCGCCACTGGCAGTGGAGGAACAATTCCAACTCCTGACTCGCTATGGGGGCATGTCAGAGTGAGATGGTTTTATACCCGAATGTGGGGGGCTTTGACATAAGCATGTACCATGCTGTACCATTTGAATCAATAGGAAAATTCAACAGCAGTAACCACCGTTCAACCCAAAGAGGGCAGCACTAAGACAAACATTGCAGAATTAAACAAGCTTACATGAAATTTAAAAAAATAGCAACGTAACATAAAGATATCACCCTTAAGGTCCAGTTTATACAGTTTAACTGCAAAAAAGTTGATTTGGGGTTTACTTTCTCTTTAAATTAAGGTCACCAGATTTCTGAAATCATATCAGGGGACCTTTCCAGCTTGAACATTAAAATAATGAAATGTTATTAAGATATAATGAAAACATTGATGCAGTTACAATTTCATTTATTTTTAAGAATTTTTTATATTTAAACAATACAATTTATTATAATTTCCTAAGAGTTATATAACAAATAAAGTAATAGTTGAAGTAATGCCTGTCTTCTTCCCTCTTCTCCTTTTTCTTCTATTCTTTCCCTCCTCCTAGCTTTACTCTTCTTTCATTCAGCCTCTCTCATTCCACTCTTTTTTTTCTAACAGTCTTTCTATTTTCCTTCTCTCTTCTTTTATCAGTCTTTCATTATTCTAAAACAGAGACATAATATAATCACAATCCCCCCCAAAAACATTAGAATGCACAACATATTGAAAAACTACAATTTAATTCTCCCACTCTACCTCATTCAGCTGCAGCTAATGCTTCCAGTGCTGCCAAATATGACTGACATTTTCACGCCCAAACACAGTGTAAAATCAATAACAACCATTCCAAATTTCAATTCCTCTTGAACGTCATAATAAATAATGTAGCTTTATGTTCTTTTAAATGCTGAAGTTGCACTCAGATTTCTGTTTTACAATACTGCAACAAGCTTACGCGTCGTCCTTTGGGACAAGGGCCCTTTAACAGGAAAGGGCTTTAGGCCAACCTCAGTGTAACTTAGTTGAACAATTGGCAGTTACAAGTGACATTAACCAAAATAGTTTACAGTGGCACTTGATTAACCAATGACTATCAGTGATTGATGACAGATTCACTGAATTAAAAAAAAACTAAACTAATGATATAAATGCTAAGAGACTTACATATGTTATTGAAATGTGTAAGTTTCTGCTTTTATGGCACACCATGTCAACTATTTTGATAGAATTATCTTAGAAATATTTTCTAAAATCTCCCCAAATGTTGTGAAAAGCAGCCCAAATTTTAGCACCCAGCCCAAAGTTATATTTTCCAGCCCAATGTGTTTAAAGGAGCCTAATTGGGCGGAAACCCGACCTATCTGACAAGACTATTTCCATCCGCAAACCTTTATCAAGGATCAACCCAGTCCAAGGTAGCACACTCAGCTCTTCTTCTACTGTCAGTAACTTTACCAGCAACCATACTGTCACAAAACGCTAAAATCAGGGACATTTTCGGGGACGGCTTTCGCTGGGGACAGGTTGTCTAAAACGGGGAATGTCCCCAGAAATCAGGGATGTCTGAACTTTAGTTGATCATGTGGTCAACCATGGTCCAATGATGAGGGAGGCTGGGTAAAGAGTACAGCCAAATTTGAGCAGGTACACTGTGGCACACATCATCAGGACTTTCTGAAATGAGAAAAGAAAAGAAATGAACACTAGGAAACTGCTAGGAAATTGCTGTACTGAATATCAATACAGTACTCAATTATACAGTAGGACAATATTGCCTGTGGACTGTTCTGTAAGACTGTAAAAATAAAATATGATTCAAGTACTTGGGAAATTTATTCTTACTTTGTATTCCTACTCAGTATTTACAGTATTTTACTATTTGCATTGCAGAACTGAAAGATTACCAACACAACGTGGTTGGGAACGTCTTTTGTCTCCTGAACAGAAAACTGCAATTATAGACATGGTCCTAGAAAATAATGCCACAACACTACGGCAAATACACAGAAAGATAATTGAAAACAAAGAATTAATTCAAAAATATTGAATTAAGGGTGCCATTTCAATGCAATTCAGAAAGAATTAAAGAATTGTGATATATGTATGTGCAAGTAGGTTCTATACAATCTCACAATTGATGAAAACACATCACTATAAATTATTGATTACATATGTTAGTAATGGAATCTTGTGCTTCACTAAAGTGACCACTGTGTCTATTCCTGACATTTTCATGTGTGCATCAGCAAGTCCTTGAGCTAGAGGTGGCTGCAGTGGAACACCAGTTTATCTTCATTGATGAAGCTGGATTCAACCTCACAAAAAGACAGAGAAGGGGAAGGGATATCAGCGGTATCAGCTGATCACATTCCTGAACACCCTACACAACATACTCATTGCACCAGATCAGAACATACCTGAGTGCTGCTCTGGAATGTTGCCATTTAGGACAATGTAGGTTTCCACCAGACTGCACTGGTTCGTAACTGGTTCACTGTCCACCGACGATTTTTAGTTGTTTATCTCCCTTCTCCATTCCTCAGTCCAATGGAGGAATTATTTGCTACGTGGCGATGGAAAGTATATGATAGAAATCCACAAACACATACCTCTTCTCCAAGTTATGGAAGATGCATGTGGAGATGTAGCCATTGATGCTTTTTATGGCTGAATTCTCCATGCAATTCCCCCGCTGCTTGGCCAGGGAAAACATTCCTTGTGGTGTGGACTCATGCACCAACTCCTAGAAGTTGGTGCATGAGTCCAGACACCTTGACCCCAACAGACGAGAGGATGCAGCATAGTTTGATTTTTGCTGTTACCACATGTACAGTACATTTCAGTGTTGGTTGGATGTAATTTTTTTGTGGGAAAAATAAAATATGCTGTACAGTATATAAGATATACTGTTTCTGTTTGTTCTGAGTTTGCAAGTGTAACAAAAACTGATGTAAACATTTTACAACACATCTATGTACTGTCTGCAGCAAGTGTAACACTGAAGAGAAAAGGATTATGATTTGTGATTTCCATTAATCAGTGTTTTACATTGAGCTCATCGGTTTTTAAATGGTTCTTAAAAATGTTTCTTTATTTAATGTGTTGTGTGTGTCATTTCAAATAAAATAGCATTCTGTGTGGAATTCATATTGTTTTGAAAGTAAAGTTAGATTTTGCAAGGGAATTGGGGGGTTTTGAAGATTGTGTGTAGAGTTCTAAGAATATGAGGCATGTTTTCAGGGGTTTTCAGGGTGTAATCGTTTGAAAAAAACTGTAACTTAGTCCATCTAGTGTGATAACAGTTTGAACTCAAATTTGATAAGATGCTAAAATTAACTCAAATTCCTCTTCCATAACTTCAATTCCAAGATGGTGCCAGTGTGTGCAGCTTGCAATCTTTCAGGCCTACTTTTTGATTTTGTCTGCCTCTATTTTATGTTTTTTATTGTTTTTAATCAGCTGGCATGATGTATCTGGTCTGGTCTCCTGGCTTGTAATCACCAGACCATCTTAGACACCAGACTTCCCCATGAGTCTTTCTTGAGGTGGAAATCCATAGACAATGCCTCCAACTCACCACCACAAATGGACAGTGAGAACATGTACACTCCATCAAAAAAAGCCATGGCTTAGGTTCAAACACAGTATCTTCTTGCTGCAAGTCAACAGTGCTAACAACTGTGCACAGTAGCAACCTATACAGTATATTTATTTCAGATTTTGTTCAGTTTTTTTGTATAGCGCCAACTTGCCAACAAATTCCATGGGCAACAATGCCTAATTCACATAAACTACTGTAGTAATAGATAATCAGTTTATAAAGCCATATGGTAAAACATTTTTATCTACAAATGCCCTGCTGATTCATTGACTTTGCAGCAATGCCCCATCCTAAGCAAGCATGAGACAACAGGGGACGGTTGATTTATAAGATTTATCTGTATATGATCTAAAAGATGACTATCTGACCACCAACATGTTTTTTTCTTATTTAACTATCCAGGCTGATCAAACAGAAAACCTGCAAAGGATATTTGTGGCTGGACACTAAGCATTACTATACTTTGCTAGACTGATAAACAAAACCTGTTGAGTAATTTCAGAAATTCTACACCATTAAGGCTGAAGTTTATGAAGTTGTCAGTACCAGAATTCACTGAGTTAAAATACTGTTGATTTTTGTTGTGACACTAAACATAATTCTATTTTACTGTGTGTTTTTTGTTGGTCTGCTGTACCTATGTGTTTACTTTTACACCTGATAAAAGAACTTGCATATCTTGATACTTGCTAAATTGATGACAACGAACAATTTTAATCTTAATTTTGGACACAAAAAACAACCAACTTCTTTTTGATAGTTCACCACCTAAACATTCTGAACAAAGTTCACAGCTCCAACATGAGCTTGTTCTCAATCATTTAAAATATTTCATTCTTATTTATTTAACCCAAGTCTAACATTATATATAGGTAGGTCATGATATTCCCCCCATCTTTCCTTAGCACCTGCCTTCCGTCTGTTCTGTTCTCTCCTGTTGCCTTGGCTCATGTAAACCATTTTACATTGACCCAATTCCAAACAAAACTGCTGTTATTCACATATTTTAATGCCTTTTGTAATCTGAGGCTTTGCCTGAAAAGCATCCATTTAGATTAATTGTGGTTGTTTTTAACCCAGTTATTACCATTCAGATGGCATTTGGCATGAGTCTTTTGTTTTTGAAACTGTTACTTCACAGTCAAAAGCACACAATACCAAATAACTGCCAGATACTGAAAATTTAAGTTGTCTTGAGAAAGGGGGCAGAAGCACCGACTTTACATCATTTTGGCCATAAGACGGGTAAAACTCTACACTGTTCCTGCTTAGAACTATAAAATGGTAGTACAAAAAAACTCAGTTTAGGGCATGAGTCTAAAGCTGATGAACTTACATTTAAAGTGAAGCCACACACACACACACACACACACACACACACACACACACACAATTTGAGCTTCTTGAAAAGGTGAGCTCCATTCATGAATGCATCCCATGCAAAACACTCATCAATCTGCTCTAAGTGATACAAGAGCAGAATGAATTTGAGTTTGTCCCGGTGGACCTATGATCAGCTGTTCAGGCTGATCATATGGATTCATGTATGCATAGTCAGCAGCCAGTAGGAGCATAGAAAAAACAACAATAAACTTAACAAGGGTGTCTTTTGAAATTGGAGACAGATAACATTTGCTAATATAGCAGTTAGTTGTGTTGGGTGTTTTGTATCTGTCCATTATGCGTAATCAGGCTAACTTCAAAAATCTTCATGCAAAACAAAAGAATTTAACAGAATAAAGACAAACTATCAGAAAAAAGGGGATTACCCAGCATATGTGTGTTGCTGTCCAACTAGGAAAAAAAACCTCATGGTATTATCTCCCAACCAAAAAATCCTCAGTGAGTCACTGAAAGAAATCTGGGAACGGGATCAAAAACTAAACTAACTTTATGTAAAGCTGTTTATGTAACATTAGCATACAGTTAATAAGACATCATAAATGTAGCAGACAAGGCTGTGTGAGTATTTAATTATACTTTGCGATTAAAGCCAATTACACTCAGAAATTTCTGGAGGGATGACACCCTCAGGATGTCAGGCCTCAAAGAATAGAAATGATTTATTTACATGAAATCATAATTAAGATTTATTTGCGTGAAATCATAATTGCACCTTGCACTTAACTAAAGATCAGCTTTCCATGACTAACCCTAAGACATCTCCCTCCTCGGCTTGGACGAGACTCAAGAGACCCCACCCAAGCCTTTCGCTGTTGTGATCATGTGATGCAGGTTATTAATGGCCACAGTCTCTCCGCCACTTGACATGTTGCTCCAGCTGTCAGTCTGCTACTGTGGCCGTATGAGTCTCTGGTTGGGAGAGTTCCAGTGGCGGGATGATCCATCCCTCACTGTCAGCAGCGGGCTGGTGATGAATGGTTTGGGGATGTGTGGTGAGGATAGAGGGGAGAGGTGTTAGCAGGGCGTGTACTCAGTATGTTCACGGTGTGTGTTTTGGAGAGGAAGACTGATGATAAATGCAGCAGGACATGGGGAGCGTCAGGGGTTAATGTCTGCACTACAGTAGCTGGCACACTGGAAAGAGCCGAGTGTAGTTTTGCTTGACACAAATTATGTATATTGGTATTTTACAGCATAGAAATTAAGAAAATTTGTTCCTGTTGGATTTGTTGAAATATTTGCAAATTCTTGACATTTTATTCATTTAATACCCTGCAACAACAAGTTGCTAACAGAACTTGTAGTTGTATGCCTTTAACAAGCAGACTAACCTGCAAGGAAAATTGTAACATTGCAGATACAACCACTGCTAATACACAAGGAAGTCAGGGCTCTAAAGAAAACCTCAGATTTTCCAAGTCAGAACTCCAAATATGGGAACGTTCATTTTTTCCATTTGGAGGCTCAAAAATTCTGACTTCAGTGTTTTAGTGGAAGATGCATTATGATTTTTGTTTAACTTTTTTACAAACAAAACTAAATTAGGACTTGCCATTTTTCATTAACATTGTTTGTAAAGTAAGCAAAACACATTTTAAAGCTTTGATTCGAATTTAAATGGCTGAACTGTAAAATGTTGCTACAAGCAGCTCTTCATAGTTTGAAATCACAGTATTATTAACATTTCAATTTTTTAAATAAACTCATCACACATTTAATTTAAAAAATGAGATTGTACAAGGGCAATTTCTGTTTAGTTAAAAGAAATCTATTTTGAGAACATGCTTTATTTCTGTCATGGGTTTGGAAATTTAAACAAAGCGATATAACATTCAGACGGTGAGTCTAACAGGTAGCGTTCTGCTATTCACAGTAGTTTATCAGGTTTATCAGGTTGAACTAGGTGTGGTTTATGTTGCACTTCATGTCAAGGTTCTATCTTTTCACCTGCTGTCCAGAATATAGCCAGTACACCTGCTGGCAGTTTCTTTAATGTAGCACTGTGATCTCAGTCATACATCGCATATCAGTCCTTCTCCCACTTTCCGCCTGTCTTCTTTACTTACACAAACACAAAGGGGCCTCTGGTAATGTAATTGTAGCACTAATCATGCATTTAATTCAGTTATAAGGAGCTAACAGCTCCCTCAGTGACAGCTCTTGTTACTAAAAGGCAATTCATCCCTGGGATTGAGAAATCTAATTTAGAAGAAATGCTTAGCAGTGAAATCCTTTCTGGGGATAATCCTGTTTGCTGGCATTAACATCCCAGCTGCGGCTGCTGTTTGCCCATTAAAACAGTGAAAGTGTGGATCATTCTTGATGTCACTGAACCCTTTTTACATTTTAAATTTCTTCTAAGGTCCACAAATTAAATTGTTTACTTCAAATTTTAACATTTGTAATTCACAAAGTGCCGATGATTGGGAGATTACCATGAATGAGAGCCAAGGTGTTAGCATCAAAGTTAAAGGCCAGTGTTTGATTTATGCAGATATGTGCATGTTGATTAGCCCAAGAATGAATATTAAAACAGAAACAATCATTGTTTTTACCTAAGCCAGAAAACAAAAAAAGAAAAAAGTATTATAAAACTTTTTTCTTTTTAAAATTTTTAAAATTAAAATATTGTTATGCTGCAGTTCGCACGCAGAAAACATGACATGAATGTCCTTGTGTGTGTGTGTTTGTGCTGTTTGAGGTCAAATGCTTTGTCTAGGATGTTGACTCAAGTGCTTAAAGGGTTAATCCTGGTAATGGAACGCCTGAACAATTACTACAATCTAAATGTGATCAATACTGTTTGATATTAATTAGATTTAATTAGAGTTTAAACATTGGGCCTAAACATATGTGCCACTTTTCCTATTAAGACCACCTGCTAGTACCTGAGCTTCCTCCTTTGGGTCTGATTTAAAAGAAGAGAAGTCTGAGACCTTAATAGAATAAACTACAACGGCACCAGCAATCTAAGCTCTAAAAACTCATCTTTTTTTATGAATATAATACATCTGGAGCTTTTTGTCATAAAATACTTCCTTCAAGTGCATCAAAGAATTAGCTCTGTGTTTTCTAAGCAGGAATGTGTGTATTAATTGGGAGTAGTACTGAAGGAGTAACCTGAATTTGAAGAATTGTAAAAAATTATCTTTTGGAAATCAAATAGATGGTATTTTATGGTTGTAATAAATTAAGCAATAATTTAACAAGCTAGCAAACCGAAAAATCTTCTTCCTTCCAAATTTTGGTAGAACACAGCTGTTATTTGTTCTAAATAGATTGTGTAGAAAAAAGAATTATATCTTTTGAAGTTATGCACATTTAAGGGCTGCAGAAGGCTCAGACTTTTAATCCTATTTTAGAGAAATCAAAATTTTTTAGTAGAAACCCTTATTTGTTAAAGTAAAAATTTCAGGTCATTTAGAAAGTTAAAGTAACCTATTACATGTTATTTCTATTTCTTAGAGAATTTGGAATCAACTAAAATTAATGGTAGCTTCACAAAATCAGTCCCAAAATCTCTGATCAGTACAGCTCTAGAATCACTGACAGAGCAAGATGAATTTTTTACCATCTTAAATTCAAATGATTCTTGTGATGAGGAATCTTACAGCTTATCTCTTTTACTCTCAGTATGTGCCCCAAGAAGGTTTAAGAAAAGCGACAACATAAAAGAACTGCTTCATACAAAAGTAATGAGATATTAAATATCTTATGAGGATACCTAGATAAGAATAAAAATGTGTTTATTACAAAACATTTGCATATATTTTCTGATTAAAAGTGTCTGGAATGTTCATTGTTGAGAAGTGGGATCTTTACTACATTTACTTTAAATTTAATATATATTTAATTATTATATATATATATTTTAAAAATAAATTTGAAAAATTAGAAGAAGTAAATACAAATCTCTCGGGGGACCTATTGTCACAATCCGCCTTTGTTAGGTTTTGAGTTTGAGTTCCTTCGGTTCTTTCTGCACTGCCATGTTTTTCAGTTGCTATTATTTCTGTCCTTTACACGTTGATTATATTAACCATTCATTTTTGTTTTTAGATTCTTAGATTCCTGTGTTAAATATTTCAGTTTCCTTGTGGATCTGTTCCCTCCTGTTTATGGCTTCTAAGTTAGTTTCTTTGTGTACTTAGATGTTTTGTTATTCCCCTTAAGTCCTTGCTCATCTGTGTTAATCAACCTCCTTCCATCATTTACCTTCCATTCCTTGTCACCAGCTGCCTGATATTCCTCCTGATTAGTTCACCTGGTGCAATGGTCCACTCTACCTACCTACCTCAGTATTTATACTCCAGATCCTCATTGTTCTCCACCGGTTCCTCCTGAAAACTATCCTGTGCATGTTCCGTGTCCTGAGGGCTGTTTCACAAAACCAAGATAAGGGATTAAGCCAGGATTTTCCAGATACTGGTTTAATTAAGCTCTGGCTCTGTTTCACAAAAGCAGTGACACATAAGTTGCCATAGTGATTTATTCTGTGAAGCTAGCCTGCTCCAGACCAGGCTAACAGCCAGGATTAGTTAATCCTGGTGCCTTATCTGTTAAGTCAGCGCTCATGCCGATCAAAAATCAATGAGTTCTGTCAGTGATTACATTTTCTTATCTGCGTGTTTTGGTACTTTTAAACAGCCTACATTAAATATCACTAATACGTATTGTTATTTAGTCGAGTACTTTAATTATTTTAACATTATGGTAGCCTGTACCATTATTAACTTTATAATTATCCATTTGGGCATTGTTACTGTTCGAATGTATTTTTGATGACTGCTGTCGTTCTAAATTGACAGAAAAGCCTAAAATAGACTATTCCATGTACTGAGGGGATTAGATAAATGGTTGATAAAGAAGCAAGGCTGTTGTTGATCAGGTCACACTGTATCTTCATTCAGAACGGCATGGCCATTCTTGAATAATATTGTTGACAAAGAAAGCACTTATTTTGAGAATTGCTTTCAGACGGGAATGAACGTTTTGGGACAGGTCCGACCTGTTGGCTTTTCCCAGCAACTACCTGCTTGAGCATTACCGCTTTTCTGGGGATGGCTTCCACTATCTGTGCAGACTGCTGGGTCCCACAATTCAGCACCGCACCAAACGGGGCCATGCTTTGCCCGTCACACAGATGATGTGTGTTGGGCTCAGACGTTTCGCTAGCAGTATGTTCCTATATGCGGGAAGAGATGCTGGAAATCTTAGCAAAGCCACTGTTTGCCGCACCATCAGAAGTGTGTATTTGGCATTTAAAGGATATATGACCATCTTCATAACCTTCCCCAGCCACAGAAGAACTAACTACAAGGAGGGATTCTACAACATTGCAGGTAACATAAATTAGGCTACACATCAGAAAAGAAACTTTAGAACAGGTGGACTACTTTTCTCTCTCTTTGATACAGTATTCCCTAATGTTATTATGTTATTGGTGCGCTGGACTGCGCATACGTTACAATAAAACCCCCCTCTGGTGCACATGAAAGTTTTGTTGACAGAAAATCCTTTCATAGTATCAACGTTCGGGTAACAGTGAATTATGCTTAGGCCTACTGTCAACTACATACATGTATTATGAGAATTCAATTATCTTACACCTCTTATTGCTTCAGATGATCTGTGATGCTGACTGCATCTTCAGCAACAATGAGGCAAAGTGGCCTGGCTCAGTCTAAGACTCCTGAATATTTCAGGCCTCGACAATTAATCAGCAGCTATCACGGTAAGCAACACAATTTATGTGTATAAGTATCTTGACCATCGTCAAAACTTTCACACTCTGTAAACTGAACCATTACACTTTGTTTTCTCAGGTGAACTCTCTGATGTGCTGCTGGGAGATGAGGGTTATGCCTGTCTGACATTTTTACTGACTCCATTTGCAGACCCCCAGACAGCAGGACAACACAAGAATAATGTTGCCCATGCAAAAACAGGGGCCCACATAGAAATGGCATTTGGCCTTCTTAAGTCCCGTTCCAGTGCTTTCACCACATGAGGGTCACCACGGACAGAGCCTGTGATATCATTGTTGCATACACTGTCCTTCACAACATCGTCTGTCTTATGAAGGAAAGGGCTTCTAGGGTAGCCCTGGAGATGGACTGGGGTAATCCGGCAATATTTCCTGATGGTGTCAATGACAGATTAGTCAGAGACTAATATCTTATTAAACATTTCAGTCATGCTTACAGTGTGCAGTAAAACATGAATGGATTTCCAAGTCCAGTTTCTTCAATGTTTCTTGTTTGATCTCCATATCTGAGTCCACTTACTGCAGTTTTCATTTGTGATATTTGGTTTTTATGTCTGCCAACTCAGTTTGCTTTTGTAAGTGGCTGCTGTAGAAACCTCTGACAGTTATAATAATTAGCAGTGCATGAATTGTGGTAAGAGATCCTCTTGATTCCACTATTTGTTAAATCCTACTGCTTCCCTCAGGTATTTCTCTGACTGGTGCGGTTGGTCTATGTGTTGGAATCACTCATATCTACTGTTGTTTGAATGTTGTTCCTCAGATGTGAGTTGCTTTGGATAAAAGCATCTGCCAAATTACTAAATGTACAGGTAAAACTTACTAAATTCCCAGGTTGGCTCTCAGGCAGTACAATGTCTGGGTGTTGTTAAAACTATTGCCTAAATGCATTTAATGAATAATACTCAGTGGAATACTCACTGTCATCCAGCTCCACAAGAGTCATTGTGTTGCCAGATACTGCAAGACAATCTCAGTCAGTCCATATCATACCACTCGAATGTCTGATTATGCTGCATATGCAGCAGAGGAAATTTTTACCATGTATGTAGGGTGCAGTTTGTATGGGTGGGACACAGTCGGTGGGTGTCCCTCCCTGGATTCCTTCTAAGGCAGGCCCCTCCTTGTTCACTGCAAGGGTCAGCTCTTCTGCTGGGTTGAATTCAGGAGAGGGCTGCCCACCCCCTGTGCCAGACACGTGACGCTTTTTTTGACGGCTAAAATCAAGAAAATGAAATGTGTGAACAATTCAATTCAGTTTTATTTATATAGCGCCAATTCACAACACATGTTGTCTCAAGGCACTTCACAACAGCCAGGTTCATACATTCCAATTAATCCTAGCCATTGAACAGTGCAGTCGGAGTTAGTTTTTATTCAAATTGGATAAAACGTTTTTCTATCTAAGGAAACCCAGCAGATTACATCCAGTCAGTGACTTGCAGCATTCACTCCTCCTGTAGGAGCATGTAGAGACAGTGGACAGTCACTGGCGTTGACTTCCTACTGAGCATGCATGTAGCGACAGCGGAGAGGAAAAACTCCCTTTTAACAGGAAGAAACCTCCAGCAGAACCAGGCTCAGTGTGAGCGGCCATCTGCCACGACTGACTGGGGGTTTGAGAGAACAGAGCAGAGACACAAAGAGAACAAAGAAGCACTGATCCAGGAGTCATTTCTATGGAAAGGAAAAGTAAATGTACAGGCACCTTCTAAGTCATTAGTACATTATAGTCAACATTTTGTCCAAAACCTTACCAGTGTGCAAAAGGTTTTTATATTTAATTTTGACCAGTCACGTTTATTCTGTACAAATATTTACAAGACATGCAACAGAAAAAGAGTAACAAATTAATCCGCTTGTCAGCTTCACACATGTGAAAAATTAACAGTGGAATTCAATATTGTAAGTTTAAAGTTGTTTATTTGAGCAAATGACAACTAAATCTTTGAATGGTTATGACGTTTTCAGTTAAGAGAAGTGGTTAGGAAATGTATATTTTAGGCTACTTATGGATTCAGTCTATCCGGTATTGTTTGCCAAGCCCTTTTTTGATTCGTTGAAATAGTGGCAGTGTTTCCTTTCTTTAGTATAATTGATTTTAATTCGTCACAAGCCCCCATCAAAATATGTCGCTCACTGGGAGTAAAGTACGGTGCTCTCGCTGTATCCATTGCGACATCAATGAATCTGTAATCAATCTCGTGACCTTTTGAAGAAAGCTGCGGACACACATTTAGCTGGATTACACCTGGCTTGACATAGCTGCACCTGTTGAGCCTGGCTTGGCCTTTGTGAAACGGATAAAGCCAGGATGCACTGATCATGCTAGGTCAAGCCTGGCTTTGTCTCATATCCTGGATTTCTTAATTCTGCTTTTGTGAAATAGCCCTCTGCCCTTTTTGCAAGTCTCTTGTTTATAATTATTGTTATTAAAAACAACTCTTCTACTCATCATGCGGCTCCCCCGGTCTGCTCTGCACTTTGGTCCAACCCAAAACCAGCATTTTATGACACCTATTGAGGATTAGATGCCAAAAAAAAAAAAAAGACTCCACTTTTTTTTTTTAATGCAGCGAAATGACTGAAATTATGAGTCGATCATGAAAACAGCTGTTGATTAATTTTCTGTGGCTAATGGTCGCAGCTGTAATTGATGTGTGTGTGTGGTATTGTCAGCGTGTTGTGAAGGCTCACTTCCATCCTCAAGCTTTTTCCAGCTGAGTTTCTGGGACCCCTTGCTCCATCCTTTCCATCTCTGTCACAGCAGAACACAGAGCAGCCTGTGCTTCTTTTAATTTACTATGTGAATGATTACATAGCTCATTGGCTGGCCATTGTCTGGCTGATGGATTTAATTAAGTTGGGATTAATCACGGCAGGTGATATTTAATGATTGGGATGAGAGAGCAGGGGAGTGGCCACTGATGGTGGAATCGCACGTTTGCAGGATCTTCCTAGATTAATGCACCTTCCTGACAGAGGTTGAAAAATAAATTTTAAACGCATTACCTACTGGCCCTGCATTGCCTTTCTCCATTTTTTCCACATCACAGCTCACTGGTTTGGCCCTCCCTCCCTGACTTCTCTCTGTGTACATGGTGAGTTATTTCAGTTGTTGCATTTGTAAAACGTTTTGTCTCAGGTTTGTCAGCAGAGGTGGGGAGAAAGGGGTGCTCATGAAAGTGTCCATAAATCAGATTAAAGGCTTCTGACAATGTTGGATATGTTCAATCATCATCATGTTCCAGTGCGTTCCTCAGCCTCAGCTGTAACAGTTTCACATCTCTCTTATTAAAAATTCTGTGATATTACGTTAAAGGTGGCATGAAATGTCACATGTAGCCATTGTTGTACACTACAAACATATGAAAACTCAGCATATAAAAAAAAACATTATTTTTATTTCATAACACAAGTCATTAAAAAAGAGCTTAAACTCTTTATTATTATTATGTATTATCCAGGAATCTTTTATTAATATGTTGTTATATTTCTGACCATTTTTAAATGCGGAGTTGTATTTTTAATAGGTTTCCGATGCTGTAAAGTTTATTTAGAATTGCAGGAAATAAATCTGTCAAACTTTACTTGTACATCAGCGTTCATGCAACGGTGTAACAGAGGGGTCTTTGCACAGTTTAAAAACAGATGGACAGATTTTAAAGACATATTTGAAATGGTCAAATTAAGCAACGACATACTGTAAAGATATAAGACAAATAATTATAAAAGAAATGAGGAATTACAATTATGTAGTCAGGAAGCAAAGGAAGTGAACTAAAACATTCATAAAGGCAATATAATCCCAAAACATGACAAATATATGTAGTGAACATAGAAAAAAATAAAAAAATAAATATATGTGTGACAAAATATAAAGTTGGCAACAAAAAATACATTATAGAAATGATGAACTACTAAAAAATAAAGTCAGGCTGAATGAGGTTTTATTTTGCTTTAAAAACATCAACATTACCTGCTGCCCTTAGGTGTTCAGGAAGTCCATTTTAAACATCAGTGCCATATTAAGAAAATAACACCTCACTGTAAATTAGAAGTTTCACTTTATGTGCTAAAAGAGGACCCTCTTTAGAAGAGCCGAAGGGTCCGATCACCTGTATCAAAGCACGTTTTAAAAACAGGCTGGGCTAAGACCATTATCAGTAAAAAACTCCAAAAAACAATAAAAGGAGTTCAAAATTCAAAATGTTTAGAGCCAGAGAGATAAATACTTATTGTCGTGTACCAACATACAAATCAGTTTTATTGGCTAAGATTGTGTGCTTTGCCCTCACAGCGTACAAACATTTGGTAAAAATATATAAAAAGCATAGAGGAAATCAAAAAAATAATAATAGGAAGAATATGTGCCTTGTGATTGCTTTGCTATTAGCAACTATTAATAATTATAATTAATAATTATCAGTTATTAAAAAACTTACCAAAAAAGTTAGAATATGTCATTTTAGTAAGACTCACAAATCGGGGCACCACCTCATTAGGAATCATTAGCCAAACAACTTTTGTTCTGTCAACTATTGTCCTGGGAATACCAGCCCAACAGGGCATGGTATAATGGAACAATGGATGAAAGAGGTAATTCAAGCTCTGGTGTTCGGTTAACAGCACGTTAGAATAAACATAGACAGTTTCTCTCTAAAATAGAAGGAATTTATTAACATAACAATTTAACTCCAGGTTAAAATATTTCAATTAACAAACTATCCTACTATCCTAGAAAGAATTAAAATTAAAACTACTAAGCAAAGGAATAATGAAAACTAATAAACTATACAGATACAGGAAGAGGGAATTACATTGGCCACCCCAGTGTCCCTGCCCCCAGATGAAGTATGCTAATGGTTTAATGACTAAGGCTGAGTTGTCCATGCGTCAGCGAAAGCGCCTGCTTTTCCCAATTACCAGTGAATGTAGCATTAAAGAATGGTTAGTTTGCCCTGCTTATAAAATGTTTTAATTTACTTGTTTATACTTGTAGTGTAATGTACCGTTGTTCTGTCTCTTTAAATTATCAGTGTTTGAGTGGTTGGCTCTGTAACATGTACAGTAAAACAGGATGAGGAGTGTGAACCCGGTAATCTGTATGAGGCAGAGTTTGTGATGCCATGCAGAGGGCTACAGCAGGTTCCGGTCCAGCTTTTTAGTTAAAGTAATTTGTTTAGCCTCTCCTGTCTGACAGTCCGATGGTGTCTGTGTGTATGTTGCTGTGTCTAACATGTTCATTTTGAAACGGAGGCAAACCGTCTATGTGTACATTTACACCTTGCATACATGTGGTATTTTAGTTGCCATGCTGACTCCAGCTAGCTGCATTAAACCTGTGAGAGACCCACTATTTACATGTTTGGACAAGTTTTGCACCTATGTATAGAGGTTTATATTGTTCTTAATTATAATTGTAAGGAACTTTGCATGTTATTCCATATAACAGTGTTTGGTTTTATGACTTTAAATGCAACCGTGTCACACATTATCTAGTTTATTTGCCTTTATTCTGCATTTTATGACAATCTAAAGCTACAGAATGCATGATAATGTAGAGTTCTGAAAGCAGGGCAGTGATGCAGCTTCCAAGCTCGCCACTAGGGGCGCGGTCAGTTTGTGAGTAATGTTAAGAAGAGATATACAGGTCCTTCTCAAAATATTAACATATTGTGATAAAGTTCATTATTTTCCATAATGTCATGATGAAAATTTAACATTCATATATTTTAGATTCATTGCACACTAACTGAAATATTTCAGGTCTTTTATTGTCTTAATACGGATGATTTTGGCATACAGCTCATGAAAACCCAAAATTCCTATCTCACAAAATTAGCATATCATTAAAAGGGTCTCTAAACGAGCTATGAACCTAATCATCTGAATCAACGAGTTAACTCTAAACACCTGCAAAAGATTCCTGAGGCCTTTAAAACTCCCAGCCTGGTTCATCACTCAAAACCCTAATCATGGGTAAGACTGCCGACCTGACTGCTGTCCAGAAGGCCACTATTGACCCCCTCAAGCAAGAGGGTAAGACACAGAAAGACATTTCTGAACGAATAGGCTGTTCCCAGAGTGCTGTATCAAGGCACCTCAGTGGGAAGTCTGTGGGAAGGAAAAAGTGTGGCAGAAAACGCTGCACAACGAGAAGAGGTGACCGGACCCTGAGGAAGATTGTGGAGAAGGGCCGATTCCAGACCTTGGGGGACCTGCCGAAGCAGTGGACTGAGTCTGGAGTAGAAACATCCAGAGCCACCGTGCACAGGCGTGTGCAGGAAATGGGCTACAGGTGCCGCATTCCCCAGGTCAAGCCACTTTTGAACCAGAAACAGCGGCAGAAGCGCCTGACCTGGGCTACAGAGAAGCAGCACTGGACTGTTGCTCAGTGGTCCAAAGTACTTTTTTCGGATGAAAGCAAATTCTGCATGTCATTCGGAAATCAAGGTGCCAGAGTCTGGAGGAAGACTGGGGAGAAGGAAATGCCAAAATGCCAGAAGTCCAGTGTCAAGTACCCACAGTCAGTGATGGTCTGGGGTGCCGTGTCAGCTGCTGGTGTTGGTCCACTGTGTTTTATCAAGGGCAGGGTCAATGCAGCTAGCTATCAGGAGATTTTGGAGCACTTCATGCTTCCATCTGCTGAAAAGCTTTATGGAGATGAAGATTTCATTTTTCAGCACGACCTGGCACCTGCTCACAGTGCCAAAACCACTGGTAAATGGTTTACTGACCATGGTATCACTGTGCTCAATTGGCCTGCCAACTCTCCTGACCTGAACCCCATAGAGAATCTGTGGGATATTGTGAAGAGAACGTTGAGAGACTCAAGACCCAACACTCTGGATGAGCTAAAGGCCGCTATCGAAGCATCCTGGGCCTCCATAAGACCTCAGCAGTGCCACAGGCTGATTGCCTCCATGCAACGCCTCATTGATGCAGTCATTTCTGCAAAAGGATTCCCGACCAAGTATTGAGTGCATAACTGTACATCATTATTTGAAGGTTGACGTTTTTTGTATTAAAAAGACTTTTCTTTTATTGGTCGGATGAAATATGCTAATTTTGTGAGATAGGAATTTTGGGTTTTCATGAGCTGTATGCCACAATCATCCGTATTAAGACAATAAAAGACCTGAAATATTTCAGTTAGTGTGCAATGAATCTAAAATATATGAATGTTAAATTTTCATCATGACATTATGGAAAATAATGAACTTCATCACAATATGCTAATATTTTTAGAAGGACCTGTAAACGACTGGTTTTTAGTTAAGTAGTGAGAATCATCAGAAGCCGAGTCTGGATGCAGTTTATGCAGCATCTTTGACAGTGTGCATCTATAGCGCCGGTGAGCTGTGCAAACTGTGCTATAAGGATAATTAGTTAATTTGGCTTTTTGTTCTGGACATTTTCTGTTAGCTCTTTTTATTTGAAGCTTTTACTTTGAGTTGGTGATTTTTTTATTATATTTACTTACCTTTTTCTTACTTGATCTCCACATCATAAGTGATCAAAATACAGGACTGGAGTAATGGTAAAAATGCATATTTAATCTGTCACCAAATATAGTTTAGTATACAAATAAAGGCCTTTTATCCTATTAGTGAGACTTAAAAGACAATATGTGTGTAATTGTGATCACAATGAATTATAAGTTGGATTTTATTTGTGTATTCTGTTTTGTAGAACCACAAACATCTGTACCTGTATACCTGAATCTGCTTATTAAAGACACAGGTAAAGCATCACCTGGCCTGATCATTGACTTGGGTGTCATACAGGCATTTAACCAGTGTACACTCTTTGATCACCACTACTACTACCACTACTACTTTACTTATAACGCCCTTTAAAACAACCTCTGCTGCAAAAAACTGCCTCACAGATATATCAAATTACACTAAAACATAAAACAAGTTAAAAGAACAGGGTTAAATCAACAACAATAAGATCAAAACAATGAAAATAGAAGTAAAAGCAATAAAAACAAGATATCTCATACTGTGCCAAAAGCCAGTGAATAAAAGTGCGTTTTCAGATGAGTTTTAAAAACTGGACAATGAGGGTGCAGGTCTATTGTGCAATGGGAGCTCATTCCATAGGGTATGAGCAGCAACACTAATTTAGTTAATAAACGGAAACTCCCCTCTGAGTTTCTGTTTAGGCTTTGTGAGTTCCCTGCTATCCGGCTTTATTCATCGGCCTCCTCCTAGTATGCTCTCAACCCGAGAGCATACTAGGCCATCCCTTCTCTCTGGTCTCACCATTCGCCCTCCTCTGCACTGTGTCATCACAGCAAACTTCTGAAGCGGACCAATCTCACAACAAACTCACAACATCTGAAACCGTCTCTTCTCAACACCCGCTCACTCATAAACAATGGCCTCACCCTAAATGAGGGTGAGAATAAACTGGATTTTCTTGGTCTGACTGAAACCTCGCACAAACCTTTGGATTACTTCTTCCTAAATCAGACCACACCTCCCGGATTCACTTACATTGAGTACCCCCGCTCTGAACGCCGGGCTGGTGATACAGCAGTCATCTATAAAAAAGACATTAAAATAACTCCCATATCTCTCCCTAATTTTCATTTATTTGAATATATTGCTTTTAAACTGTCTGACTCTTTAGCACTGGTCACTGCTGTAATTTACCACCCTCCTAAGCCTAAACGCTACTTTTTCTCAGAACTTACTGACTTTCTGACGCAGGCTAGCACTATCTCATCATTCATAATTCTACTTGGTGACTTTAATTTTCATATTGACGACAATAACTCTAAACCTGCCACCAAATTTCTGGATCTTCTCAGTTGTTTCAATATCACTCAACAAGTCAACTTCCCCACCCACACTCGAGGTCATATTTTGAACCCGGTCAGCTCCACTGGTCTCACAATTCATTACCTCTCTTGCAATAGCCTTGGATCGGATCACCTTGTTATCACATTTGACATAAACATTCCCCTCACTCTACCTAAAACAACACATGAAATAACTTTCCGTAATAATAAATTCATCAACCCTCCTGCATTTTTTGCTCCTCTCACTACCAAATTGGCTATCACTCCTCCATAGACTGACAATCCTGCTGAACTGATCACCTATAACAATAACATTTTTCCTCCTGTCTTGATGAACTAGCCCCTACTAAAACTAAAATTGTCTCCTACACTCACACTGACCCCGGTACACCCCCGAGTTTCATAAAATGAAATCCTGCAAGCGTCAGCTTGAGAGACTGTATGAGGAAACGTGTTTAACCGTACATCTCCAAATCTACACAGACTTGATACAAAGATGCACAAAAATCTGCCTGGTCACACTACTTCTCCAATCTTATCCACTCTGGCTAAAATAACCCAAAATCTCTGTTTTCAACCATCAATACATTTCTAAAGCCTAATAGCAACATTTCCTAATCCTTTACCACCACCAAATGCAATAGTTTTCTGTCTTTCTTTCAGTCCAAAATTAACACCATCTATCGTTCCCTTTATCTCCCCTCTGCTCGCACAGCAACACTTGATTCGCCTCCCCCAGCTTCAGTCAACAGCTTTCACACTTCACACCAATTTCCCCTGACTAAACTCTTGTCTGGCATTAAATCTCCCACCCGCTCCTTGGATACCATTCCCTCCCTACCTTCAAGAAAGAACTCAAAACCCATCTGTTTTAAATTGCTTTAATGTGTAAATCTGCCTTTTTTTTAAATGTTTTTATGTATTATGTTGTATTGTTTGGTTTTTATTGTTGTACCTCTGTAAAGAATCTTTTAGTTCCTAGAAAAACACTATACAAATAAAAGTTATTATTATTATTATATTGGGGTACAGAAAAAAAGGATTTTAACAAACACATTTACACATATCTCATGCAGTAAAGTACATGTGAAAGTGTAAACAACTTTGGTATTAGTAGTGCAAATGAAAGACTGTAATATGTGATCCATCACATGTAATCTGGAATGAAGTAATACCTGATAAGACTACTACAATAAGCACATTCTGAAGACTCTTGGCTTCTGTAGGTTCATTATGATACACAGAGCATCCTTATGTCATGAGCTCTTCCAGAGATGTGTCTCTGTTATTCCCTGATATGATGGAATGGGCAACATATCAACTATTACCTGGTTAAAAAATACAACCCCAATTCCAATGAAGTTGGGACATTGCGTAAAACGTAAATAAAAACAAAATACAAAGATTTACAAATCCTATTCAACCTATATGCAGTTGAATACACTACAAAGACAGGATATTTAATGTTCAAACTGATAACTTTTTTTGCTTTTTTTTTTTTTTTTAACAAATATTCACTCATTTTGAATTTCATACATCTGTACCTGTAAAAAAAAAAATTACAAAACATTATGTTTGAGTCAAAAGTAATACTAAAACTTTGAGGAATTTAATGTAGTTCCCACTAACATTTTTACGCATTCAAAAAAATATTCATTCAATTTCACATTTACTTTAGTTATTTTACTTACGTTTTATTTTAAAATTTTTAATTACTGGCAATTGTTTTTAACTTTTCTACCTGTTCTGCTTTGACTCAGATTGCTGACGTTCCTTTGCTGACTCGCTCGGAGTAACTGTGTCTGTTAACTTCAGTGTAGGACCCCAATCTGGGTTTGACAAGTCAATCTTGCAAGTCCGCAGGCATTCCTGAAGAAATAAATTATTCAATAGAACAACTGCTACAAATATAGAAAACTATACAAAAATATTAAAGTTTTTTAATATGTTTAGTACAAACATAGTATTCTAATGCTGTATTTTTAGAGGAACACAAATAGTTCTAGTGTCTGACAGTGTTGCTCTTTCCAACAATTATGTATATATTCTATATACATTGTATGTGTTGTTTTATCTGTTCTTTATCTTCTTGTTTCAGCTGTCTATGATGTATTTTAACCATAGTTAAAAATCAATTTTGGTCTTACTCAGATCTAACTGGTTGAACAAAGGTTTAAAAAATAAATAAAAATGTTAACATGCAAACTCCTAAGAAAATGAGCCCAACTCGGGGCTACAACCAAGGGCATTGTTGTAGTAAGGCAACTGTGCTAACCACTAAGCTATTGTGATGTCAATAACACATCAATACTGCTGACTAGGACATTTTTGATGATATTTTAAAGTGTGCCAATGCACCTAATGCTCAAACTTACAATATAGGTGTCTTTGCAGGTAGAGCAAGTGGATACAGTGTGGAGGTTCAGCACATAGCATAGCTAAGCTAACTACAGCAGAGACATACTAAATTATGAACAGAAGAGTTCCAGCACACATACAGGTATAATCTTATGCCCCTTTTCCGCTGGCTGTATTTAGTCTGGCTCCACTCAGCTGCTTTGTGAGCATTTCCTTTACTGTTTTTACTATTTACAGATCATAAACCATGCCTGAAGGCTGAAAGACAAGAAAAAGGGCACATTAGTTTTCGGTTTTACATGCAGGTGGTAAGCTGCATTTACTAGCATCCTAAATCAGCTGATCACACATAAAATCAGCTGTACAGACACACAAACATTTCTCCCAAAACACAAGAAAAAATATCCCACCATGACACAGAGTGTTTGATTTGGAAATGTATTGATGGTCCTTAAGCAAGCCGCCATCTCCAGGAAGAGGGAGCAGGCAGAGAGCAGCTGCCCATAATCAGACTGCCTTCATCGGATCAAACGGAAGGAAGATCCCAATGGATTTGCAGAGCAAGAATTTCCTATATCCAACCTAAAACTAACTTCACGGCAGTCAAACGTCCACGGTTTTGCACTTTGAAGTCTTTGTCCTCATTATCGCCATGGCTGAGACAAAAACTTCCTCATAAAGCCCAAAATGTTACCTTTTTCAGGCAAACTTTGGAGCTTCAACTGTCCAGACACCAGTGTCTCTCCTTTCTGCTTCTCCTGCCACCCCCACCTTACAGCAGAACCCCTGAGTCTTATTTTATAGGTTGTGGCTGGGCTGTGGTCCAGATAATTATCTTAGTGGATCATTCTATACATGAAAAAAACATATATAAGGTATATGCAATAATACAAACATTATTTCGTTTTTAATGTTTTTATTTTTTATTTATTTATTTTTTATAATTTCATGCATTTTACTATTAGGAATAACCTTTATTAATATGACTCATAGCTGTTTTTCCCATTTTTACCATAGTGATCTAAAGTATAAGTTCTGTTTCTCTTTTGTTAGAATAGGATAAGAATGCTCATAAATATATAGTACAAGGATAAATGGCCCAAGGATTGTCATAAATGACCTGAAGCTGGGTCACTGGGTTTGATAGTGGAGCAGCTGATATAACTGGGTTGATTAGAAAGCTACAGCACACTTAGATTAAGGATGGACACCTGCTACTACATAATCTAACAGATAGACACCACAATGGTGACACATAGTCTACTGATAATCACTGAGGGAGGGAACATCCATTGCATTGGAGAACCAGATATAAAACTACATGTGACCTTCCATCGAGGCTCTTCGTCATCCTCTAACAGACGGCGACGGTCCGAGACGGGAGCCTCAGCGCTGATCTCTGTAATCATTCCTCTGCCTAATTTAGATTAAAGAAGCTGAAAGTTAGAAACTGGTTGAGAGTCGTTAATTTAAGAGTCTAGATAAAGTGTGTGATCACTTCTGGGGACCAAGTACTGGAGGAGCTCCGAGGCGTCTGACCGCCAACAGGGTGCGGTAGCTCGGACATTACTTTAATATGACAATGTTACACAGTAACTTTAATAGCAGCAGAGCAGTTACACTGACGGCTGGAGGTGGGGCTTTAGCCGCCATAGCTTCAGCCGTCAATGGGTCAGTGGAAACACAACAGGTACCGTACTGTGTAGAGCAAAACAGAGTGGCGCAGAGCCGCGCAGCCTAAAACGAGCCGGTGGAAACGGCACTGGTCTCCTGACACTGAGCCTGTTTTCATCCTTCTCAGAGATCTTAAGTGCAGGCAGAGGAATAGAGGGTAGAGGGGAGGTGGTGGAGCATTAATAGGTGTGCAAGTAATCCTTTTGTGTGGAAGTGGGGTATGAATGGCTGGTATTTAAGCCTACAGAACTCAATTCAATTCAGTTTTATTCATATAGCACCAATTCACAACACATGTCGTCTCAAGGCATTTTACAAAGTCACTTCAATCGAATCATAGAGATTTCAAGTCAGGTACATATATTCCAATTAATCCTAACTATTAAACAGTGCAGTCAGATTCAGTTTATTATTCAAATTGGTTAAATGTTTTTTTATCTAAGGGAAACGCAGCAGATTGCATTGAGTCAGTGACTTGCAGCATTCACTCCTCCTGGATGAGCATGTAGAGACAGTGGACAGTCACTGGCGTTGACTTTGCAGCAATCCCTCATACTGAGCATGCATGTAGCGACAGTGGAGAGGAAAAACTCCCTTTTAACAGGAAGAAACCTCCAGCAGAACCAGGCTCAGTTTGAGGGGCCATCTACCACGACTGACTGGGGGTTTGAGAGAACAGAGCAGAGACACAAAGAGAACAAAGAAGCACTGATCCAGGAGTACTTTCTATGGGAAGGAAAAGTAAATGTTAATGGATGTAGCTCCTTTAATCATTTCATCTAGAAAGAAAGAACAGATAAACTCTGAGCCAGTTTTCAAGGTTAGAGTCTGAAAGAGAGCACATAGAGTTAGTCACAGTAAAAGCTCAGTCAATCGCAATGTGAAAGGGTTAAACACTGAAAGACAGGGCCAAGTGGATCATCTGTAGAAGGTGAGCATTAAGTTGTTGCCAGCAGAAGCTTGGACGATGCCCCTCTCCAGAAAGGTGTCACAGGTAGACACAGAGTCAGGCCAGGTGTAGCTTCTAGGAAGAGAAAAGAGAGAACAAAGTTAAAAGCTGAAATAACAGCAAATAATGCAAAATTGGAGAGTAGTGTGACAATGTAGCGAAGAGGGTGAAAATGGTCATTGTGTCCTCCAGCAGCCTAAATAGCAGCATAACTACAGAGATAGTTCAGGATAATCTAAGCCACTCTAACTATAAGCTTTATCAAAAAGGAAAGTTTTAAGCCTAGCCTTAAAAGTAGACAGGATGTCTGCCTCACGGACTAAAACTGGCAGCTGGTTCCACAGGAGAGGAGCCTGATAACAGGGCTTTACATGTGAGAAGGAGAATTTTAAAGTCTTCGCCTGCACACACATCCTCACAAGAACTAATGTATGATTTCACAGTGTCAGTGAGTTTGTTTAGATCAGAAAGCTGAAACTTCAAAAATACTCCAATCTTTGGAGTCAAAGCAGGCCTGGAACATCTGCATCAGTCCACTTCCTCACAGTCCTAACCACAGGCTTAGAGGTTTTCGGTTGTTGTCTCTAAGTTGGAATAAGATAAAACAAATAGTGCTCAAAGACTCCTAAAGCTGCACTTGTAACTGTACAATGTTTATCTTTTAAAACTCTAAGATTTGAATATGCCGTAGTATAATGAAATTGTCCTACTGACCCATTTAAGGTGCCTAGAGAAACGCTGTATTAAAAACTATGTAGAGAATGAAACAATTGATTTTATTGTTATATTTTACTTATTCATTTTCACCCACCAGCTGTTTGATTATACCTTTACAAATCGTCCCAACTCAGAAAAGAGAGATTGGTGCATGTTACATTTGTGAGTACCGGGCATGCAGTATCATGTGTTTTACTGAGACATGGCTGCAGGATCATATCCCTGACTGCAGTGTCTCTCTGCCGGGCTTTTTAACCATACGAGCAGACAGAGATTTAAGGAGGAGCGGCAAATGTAAAGGAGGTGGACTGGCAGTACTTGTGAACAACAGATGGTGTAATCCAGGACATGTTACTGTGAAGTGTCATCTCTGCAGTCCAGATATTGAACTGTTGGCAGTAAGTTTTCACCAAATTATTTACCCAGAGAGTGTTATTTTGGCAACGGTTTACGTTCCACCTTCCGCTGTTGCCGACACTGCATGTGATGCCATCAGCTCAGTTGTTGCTAAGCTACAGACACAAAACCCCAATGCTTTTGTGGCAATTTCTGGTGATTTTAACCATGCTTCACTCTCTGCTACACTTCCAACGTTTCAACAGTTTGTCAGCTGCTCTACCAGAGAAATCAAAACATTGGATTTGTTTTATGCAAATGTCAAGGACTCGTACATCTCTACAGCAAGACCTCCTCTAGGCAAATCAGATCACAATCTTGTTTTTCTCTGCTCGAAATATAAGCCCCTTGTTCAGAGGCAACCTGTAATAAAGAGGACTGTGAGAAAATGGTCACAGGAAGCTGAAGAAGCTCTGCAAGGTTGCTTTGAGGCTACAGACTGGGACGCACTGTGCCAGCCACATGGAGAGGACATCAATGCCATGACTGAGTGTGTAACCGACTATATAAACTTCTGTGTGGATAACATCATCCCCACCAGAACCGTGAGATGCTTCCCCAATAGCAAACCATGGATCACCAGTGACCTGAAGGACCTGCTTAACAAGAAAAAAAGAGCCTTCAGAGAGGGAGACAGAAAATTATTGAGGATTATACAGAACCAACTTAAAGTCAAAATAAGAGACAGCAAGGAGGTGCACAAGAAGAAGCTGGAGAGCAAGCTCCAGCAAAACAATATCAGATGTGTGGACAGGGATGAAGATCACAGGCTTCAAGCAGAAGGATGATCAGACCAATGGAGGTCTGGACAGAGCCAATGAACTGAACACATTCTTCAATCGGTTCAGTTCAGAAACAAGCTTCGCATCCTCCTCTCCTGCTCACAGCCAAACAGACATTCCATCTTCCTTTGACCCACAGGACCCACAGCTGTCCAGTAACACCTCACATTTTTTATCTTCCACCTCAGCCCTAGACCCTTCTGCTTCTACATGTTTGCCTTCAACCATATCAGAAGATGCTGATGCTTCCTTTGCTTCCCCCTTCCACCTGTGTGTCTCAAGAAGTTAAGTGAAGATGCAACTGGAGAGACTGAATAGGAATAAGGCTGCAGGTCCAGATCATGTCAGCCCTAGAGTCCTGAAGGCCTGTGCAGAGCAGCTCTGTGGGATTCTGCAGCACCTCTTCAACCTTAGCCTGGCCCAGAAGAAGGTTCCGGTGTTGTGGAAGACCTCCTGTCTTGTTCCGGTACCAAAGAAAACTCACCCATCAGTCCTCAATGACTATAGACCTGTTGCCCTGACATCTCACATCATGAAGGTCCTAGAGAGACTCCTGTTGGCCCACCTGAGTAAGCAAACAGTAAACTATCAGGACCCCTTTCAGTTTGCTTATCGCTGTGGAGTTGGAGTTGAAGATGCCATCATACACCTGCTTCAACAAACCCACTGTCATCTGGAAACAGCCGGTAGTACTGTGAGGATCACGTTCTTTGATTTCTCCAGTGCATTTAATACAATCCAACCTGATTTGCTTTGTCAGAAACTCCAGAAGACTCAGGTGGAGGCCTCAACAATCTCCTGGATCAAAGACTACCTGACAAACAGACCACAGTTTGTGAGACTGAATGGTTGTGAGTCTAACCAGGTAGTCAGCAGCACAGGAGCACCACAGGGGACTGTACTCTCACCATTCCTTTTCACTCTGTACACCTCAGACTTCCAGTACAGGACAGACTCCTGTCATCTGCAGAAATACTCGGATGATTCTGCAGTCGTGGGGTGGATCAGAGATGGACAAGAAGCTGAGTACAGGAAGGTGGTGGACCGCTTTGTGGCATGGTGTGGAAACAATCATCTCATTTTGAACGTGACTAAAACAAAGGAGATGATTGTAGATTTTAAGAGAAACAGGAATAAGTCAAAAACTATTTCTATCATGGGAGAAGAGGTGGAGGTGGTGGAGGAGTATAAATACCTCGGTGTTCACCTGGACAACAGACTAGAGTGGAGATGCAACTGTGAAACCATCTACAAGAAGGGACAGAGCAGACTGTACTTCTTGAGGAAGCTTAGGTCCTTTGGTGTTTGCAGGAAGATGCTGCATATCTTCTATAAGTCTGTTGTGGAAAGTGTGATCTCTTCTGCCATCATCTGCTGGGGAAGCAGCATCAGAGCCAGGGACTTAAAAAAGCTCAACAAGCTGATAAAAAAGGCTGGATCTGTTCTGGGGACTCCTCTGGAACCTCTGGAGATCATTGTGGAAAGAAGGATTCTTCATAAAATGAAGAACATTATAGAGAACCCTGAGCATCCTCTTCACGAGACTGTCCTACAACAACAGAGTGTCTTCAGTCAGAGGCTTCTTCAGATCTGCTGTAAGACGGAGCGCTACAGGAAATCCTTCCTGTCCACAGCCATCAGCATTTACAACGTCTCTTTGAAGAAACCTTCATAATATGAGCTATAACAACATTTAATTTCCCTTTGGGATTAATAAAGTATTTTTGAATTGAACTGAATTGTGACATACTGGGTAAGATAAATATTGAACATGTCAACATTTTCCTAAGTAGCATTTCTAATAACTAATGACATGAAATTCCCACCAGATGTTGGTCACCAGCCAAGTAATTTACAATTACAAATAAATCAAACCAAATTAGTCCATAAATTATGTGTGATAAAGTGGAATGACATATGGAAGGAGACGCTTGCTGATATTTGTTAAATTCTTAGTAAAATTGTTTTTTTTGATTAGGATATCTCTTGTATGGAGAAACCAGCTGAGCATTTCCTAAGTTGTTCAGATTGTCATTATGGATATCTCGGTACATTTATACATTTGAAAGACAGACCCACACAATGAGAGTCTTGTGTAGTGAGTAAGTGTACATAGAAGCTATTGCAATTGAACGCATTACTTATTGCTTCTTCGGAACTCAGTGACTGCAAGGTAGTGGTAGGTGAGAGTGTTGCCAGACAGCACAGGATGGTGATGTGTAGGATGACTCTTATGCTAAGGAAGATGAAGAGGACAAATCCAGAGCAAAGGACAAAGTGGTAAAAGCTAAAAAAGGAAGAAAGTTGTGTGGCTTTCAGGGAGGAGTTGAAGCAGGCTCTGGATGGCCAGGTGGTGCTTCCAGATGACTTTAGAACTGCAGCTAATGCTATCAGGGAAACAAATGGGAGAATACTTGGTATGTCTTCTGTAAGGGAAGTTGATAAGGAGACTTGGTGGTGGAATGAGGAAGTACAGGAGTGTGTCCGGTGAAAAAGATCGGCTAAGTCCATGATTCCACACAGACCATGAATAAATCGAATTGCCAAGAATCCTTAATTTTAGGATTCTGAATTCATAACTGATTAATGTTTTACTATCTGGAAAACTTTTACCTGCTAGTACTAGGTCTGTGTGGACCTTTTTGTAAGTGGTTCTTGATTCTGATCATTCTTCTGAGTACTCTTGCAGAAGTCGTTTAAGGAGCACCTGGGTAAGTCTGGTTTATGGGGAAATTATGTTGGTGCCACTTCTGGATAATGACAACCACAGTGCTCATTGGATCATTAATAGGTTTAAAGTTATACAGGTCTTGTCAGAGTCTGAGTGTGTTGGTGTATGTGCTGGTGTGTGTGTGTGTGTTTGGTGTACTTGTCTGCATTACCATTCAGTGTTTTACAGTTGGTGGTGGAGTTCTCAGGTGTGCTGGATGACAGGTGTTTCCTATCTGCTGATTGCATGGAGGAGTACTTAAGCGGGAGGCTGCCAGCATTTCGATCCCAGAGTTTTTGCCTTAGTGGTAACAAGCTCAGCCTCTACTGATTTTTCCAGCTTCATTCATGTACTACTGAGTTTCGGGTCTACATCCTTGTGGATTTCTCTCACTACTGTCTGTACCTATTGGACACGGACCAAGCTGGCGGCTTCCCGTTTCCTTCAACTCCAGGACCAAGGAATAAGCGTACCCTGTTCCATCCTCCATCACAAGCATCGGCACCTGAGCTCAATTTTGTTGGCACCAAGACCACAACTAAAAGACAACAGAACGATCTCTCTTCGCAAGTTAAGACTCTGGATCTCTCTACCCCTGGCGGTTCAAGCTACAGCAATTTAGTAAGCCATTTCTCAGATCTAAGTAATCAGTTGCTTCATATTATTCGTTTGTTCACCAGTCCATTTTTCTTCCTTCCCGTACAGTTCGTGTTTCCAGTCCTCGTCCCTGCTTACTTTGCTGACAATAATACCCGTAAAACCTTTACTTCTGAGTGTTCTCTGTATGTGGGTCAAGACTGTACTGAAAATGACAGGTCTGTAACCAATGCCATCATTATGTTTTGCAATGGTAAGGTCTTGAGAGAGCCCCTTTGCTCTTACCCATTACCATATGCTATTTGTAAAACACCTTGTCAATGGAAACCTTTTAATGGCTTTATGGGGCACGATATGTTGAATATTTATATTTCCTGCTGTAAATCTGATTTCCAATGAGCACTAGAATTTAATGGGCTTCTGTTGCCCCTGCTCAAAATCCTGACCAATATTATTGACTTTTAACTCAGATTGTGGAGTTCTGTGCAAACAATACAAACAGCAACAATCACTTGGTTTTGCACTTTTTGAGATGGAGTAATTTAGGAACATGCAGAACAAGCCTCTCCCAAAATCATGGAAAATTAAGTGACTGTCTATCCTGTACCTCCCATTTGTATTATCTTGTTGCAGCTGTATTTATGTTTTAATCTAGATATGACTCTGTAAATTTACAAAGAGAGAAAAGATTAACAATGGTGGAATGAGAATAGAAATGTAATAAGCAGAAATGGTAAAGGAATGAAATAACACATTATTTTTCCAGCTGCTGTTGGACTGGATCACTGACTCTGAAACACATCTGCTTTTCTGATTGCTCCATTGTGTAGTCTGTGTTCATGGATTCAGATGGTGAACCATTTCTAAAGTTGTAATTGAAAGAAATTCTGAAATGGACCATTTATTTCAGCAAAGGAAATGTCAAACATTTTGAAATGTGTTCATCTTCCTGGGTCATAGGCGGGGATTTCCTCAGTCACATAAATAAAAGTAAAGGTTTTCTCCGGATCCTCATGGTGAAAATAAAAAAACAACTTTAGCCAGCCTTTGTAGTGGAAGATTCTTTGAAAACAGCAATCTACGCAGTGTGCAGAACTCAACATGCCTCATATTTATATTTTATCTGTATTAACAGTTGAAATGGAATCAATTTACTATTAATCAACTGGGATGTGCACAAAACATTCTTATTAAATTGTATTTTTTACCGTGTGCAGAAAGCATTCAGCCAACGGTGATCAGAGCTCCTGATGAATTCTCGCTGATCGTGCGTGGCACTTGCTGCCGAGGACAGCAGATCTTATCATTGATCGGTCCTTTGGGCCTAACTCAACCATTCAGTTTAGACAGTGGTGGACAGGGAGGGGCTGAGCCACATGTGGAATAGCCCCTCGCCAAGGAAGCAGTCGGTGGCGTGTGTGGTTCTGATTGTTATCTACAGAAAAAGCTTTGAATATGATTATCCGACGAGGGCCCTGCTATCATTAACATTGTAATGGGGCATCTGTCAGTGTTGTGATCTGCTGCTCTGTGCCTGCAGAAGGCCTCGCATTGTCCTCTAAGAGACCGGATCACTTCATTAATTAACCTGAACCTCAGGTCGGCCACAGCTCCTTTCACAACACTTGCAACTTTACCTACACAACTCATTAGCTCCTCATTTAGAGCTGCTGCTCCATCACCTGACGGCTGCTAGGTATTTACATAGGAAGCGTCTGAGCAGGACTTTACACAGGGACCCCCACCGCTGGGGGGCTGACCTTCTCTCCATCAGCCTCTCAGCCAAATTAGTCTGCCATGTAAATCAAACACCACAGCTTGTGTGAGAGCAAAAACACCTGTCAGGGGATGTTTTCAGTATCGCCTGTTTAATTGAAAGAGGTGTGTCATAAACACATTATAATCAGCATAATAATTTCCATCATGAATATTGGCAGAGCAGCTTTTGGAATCCTTACTAGTGCAGAAAGTCTCACTGATGATGCCTTCTGTTGACACAAGAGCCTCCCCACAAATGAAATATTGTGTGTCAGTAGATTATTTGCCCATATAAATAATGGCTGAATGAGAAATGATCATTAAATCATTGGTGACTCTTTGTTGGTGTCCAAATGAGCTCTTTTGCTTGGACCATCTGTTCGTGCAATTGCCTGTGGGACGCCCGCCTTGTTGATGTAACCCGAGTTCCCTCATATACTTAGAGCTGAGCATGTGCAAAATAATGTCTCTGAGTGCAAAATACAAATACAGGTGAGTCTTTATGAACCCCACCCATCCAACATGTAATCCCCAAAGGGTAAAGTGACCTCTGGTCCAGCACCACCATCAGGACAAATCACCTTTTGACCAGTTTAACCTATTAGCAGTTTAACTCATTACCAAACACAACAGGGTAAAATGAGCCCCCCTGCCATCTAGATGCTGGTGGTTTGTGGTGAAGAAGGATTACAGATGACTGTAGAAGACTGTGCCTAAAGATCTAGAAAGGTATGAAGAGGTAGAGATGGGAAGTGAAGGGCCTGCAAATGATTAGGGAGAATGAAAGCATTCATTTTTAACAACACGTATTAATCACTCAATATTTCTGAGAACTTGAACACACACATAGGTTTCATATCACAATATTATAACTGCTGTTAATGTATGTTGTAGAATAAATACAGGGTATATTACTATGATATGATTAGTAACGGGTATGGTAATTGGAAATATGCAAATCTGTTATGGGTATTGAAAATACAATTGTCTAAAAATGTTTCAAACTTAACCTCAAATATACAAAAATACATAACAAATTGGTTATTAAACAAAAACAAAGCCTAAGTGTGAAAAATAAATAGCTTTTAGGAAAACCTTGTCCAGAAATAACACGAGTAATAATTTTTTTCAATGTCTCCTACCGTGGATACATTTTGCACCACTCTATAAAGAATTACTTGGATAATCCAATTTTGGCCAAGGATTTGACTGTTAAATGTCAAGCATATTTAAGAACAACAGTTGACCAAAGTGCTTCACAATGACACAATCAAAAATAGCAATGAAACAGTAATAACAAAAATACAGAAAAGTTAAGACTTGTCAGAACTCTCTAGGATTTTATACTTAATCAGTCAAAGACCATGTACTGTAAAATAGAGAGGTTTCTGAAAGACATTTAAAGGAGTCTATGCTCTAGTCTATGGCCACAGTGAATGCTCGCCTCTACATTTTTACTTTGATCTTGGAACATCGAACAGAAACTGGCTGGTTGGCCAGCCAACCTAAAGGGTTTGTGGATGTTAAGGAGATCTTGTAGATAGGATGGTGCTAGACCAATTAAAAGTGAGCAGTGCAATTTTAAGATCAATTCATAGCTAGACAGAAAGCCAATGAACAGATTTTTGGACTGGAGTTTTATGTTCATGCTTTCTTTGTATCAGTTAAAGGATGAGCTGCAGCATTCTACACTAATTGTAAATGCTGCAGGGATGATTAATCTATCCCAGACTAAACTGTTTTACACTTTAGTATAGTAGGTGGCATCAATGCGTCTTTAAGTTGGATTCCAGTCTGAAGCCTCCCTTGCCCACCAGCTAATTGAAAAGAAGTAGAAGAAAAAGAAAAAGAAAAAGAAAAAGAAGAAGTAGTAGCAGCAAAGACAATAACTGAGTATCTTTGGTAGAAGTAGTGAGAAAAGGGCGGGTGGGTGTTTGAGAAGGCAAGGGGAAAATTGCAGCATTGAGTGCAGAGAGTGAAGCCGGTAAATGTTGCAAACTAATTGAAATGTTCAGCAGCACAGCAGACAGAATAATGAAAAGGTATGTTATGCTTCCTAAAGATAGCCTTTTGTGGCAACATTTACAAAACAAACAACAATGGTCCCAATATGGACCCCTGGGGAACCCCAAAATGGAGAGATGCTACTGAAGAAGATAAATCCCCTAGAATGGCAGAGAAGCTCCTGAATATTGTGGTCTATAGTTTTAGAGGCTGCTGATAAATCCAAAAACACAAAAAGTTACAGAATCTAATTATTTAAAGGGCTGTCTCTGCGCTATGGTGTGACCTAAAACCTCAAAAATGAGTTTCTAAAAACATTTGGAGTTGATTAAAAACCGCTTTCTCCAAAATTCTGGAGACAAAAGGTAGTTTTGATAGTGGTCTGTAGTTGGAGAGAACAGTTGGGTCAAGGTTTTTCTTTCATGGAGAGTGCACAACACCATGTTTATGCACCCTCCACAACATGCTGTTGTGCACCCTCCTTCATGAAAGAAAAAACCCAACAGTTCTGTCCAACTACAGACCAATATCCAAACTACCTTTTTTTTGCACACTATGGTTTCCTCCCACAGTCCAAAAACATGCTAGGTTAAGTGGGCTCTTGAAATTGCCCTTAGATGTGAATAGATGTGTGCATGGTTGTTACAAACTCAAACAGCTGAGCATCAGGGAGATGATGAGGAATCTTTATCCTGATGAAACTGAGAACAGAAATCTTTTCAACAAAAATATTTAAATACATTTCACACAGAGCAGAGGACATCAAAGAATGATTGGTAACACACAGATTTACAATTTATTTAAAACCTGAGGTTTGTGACTGTTGGTTAGAACTATGTTGGACAGAAAAAACAGCCTTACTCTTTAAAAAGACCAGGGCCCGTATTCACAAAGAATCCTAAGACTAAAAGTAGCTCCTATTGATGTCATTCTAAGAAGAAATCTTAGAATTTCTCGAATTCTGAGATTTAATATTACGCTACTGGCTCCATCATGCTGAGATCCAACCCCTACACAGTCGATTAAATAAGCACATAAACTTCTATAACAATCATACAATTATTAATATAGAGATAATATAAACTTATATAAAATTAAATAGTTTCAGTGGCAGGACAGATTAAAGGTGCACCTCTAGGAAGGATAAATAAATCATAAAACAATAACAAATAATCATGAAGAAAAAGTGAACACAATTACAAACAATATCGTACAGAATTATCTGAATATTTACGGAATGTAAAATGATTTCAAAAAATAAATTTATCTCTCTCTCTCTCTCTCTCTCTCTCTCTATATATATATATATATATATATATATACACAGGGGTTGGACAATGAAACTGAAACACCTGGTTTTAGACCACAATAATTTATTAGTATGGTGTAGGGCCTCCTTTTGCGGCAATACAGCGTCAATTCGTCTTGGGAATGACACGTACAAGTCCTGCACAGTGGTCAGAGGGATTTTAAGCCATTCGTCTTGCAGGATAGTGGCCAGGTCACTACGTGATACTGGTGGAGGAAAACGTTTCCTGACTTTCTCCTCCAAAACACCCCAAAGTGGCTCAATAATATTTAGATCTGGTGACTGTGCAGGCCATGGGAGATGTTCAACTTCACTTTCATGTTCATCAAACCAATCTTTCACCAGTCTTGCTGTGTGTATTGGTGCATTGTCATCCTGATACACGGCAGCGCCTTCAGGATACAATGTTTGAACCATATTGGGCCCAGGGAATGCCATGATATGGCAGCCCAAACCATCACTGATCCACCCCCATGCTTCACTCTGGGCATGCAACAATATGGGTGGTACGCTTCTTAGGGGCTTCTCCACATTGTAACTCTCCCAGATGTGGGGAAAACAGTAAAGGTGGACTCATCAGAGAACAATACATGTTTCACATTGTCCACAGCCCAAGATTTGCGCTCCTTGCACCACTGAAACCAACGTTTGGCATTGGCATGAGTGACCAAAGGTTTGGCTAGTGCAGCCCGGCCGTGTATATTGACCATGTAGAGCTCCCGACGGACAGTTCTGGTGGAAACAGGAGAGTTGAAGTACATATTTAATTCTGCTGTGATTTTGGCAGCCGTGGTTTTATGTTTTTTGGATACAATCCGGGTTAGCACCCGAACATCCTTTCAGACAGCTTCCTCCTGCGTCCACAGTTAATCCTGTTGGATGTGGTTCGTCCTTCTTGGTGGTATGCTGACATTACCCTGGATACCGTGGCTCTTGATACATCACAAAGACTTGCTGTCTTGGTCACAGATGCGCCAGCAAGACGTGCACCAACAATTTGTCCTCTTTTGAACTCTGGTATGTCACCCATAATGTTGTGTGCATTTCAATATTTTGAGCAAAACTGTGCTCTTACCCTGCTAATTGAACCTTCACACTCTGCTCTTACTGGTGCAATGTGCAATCAATGAAGACTGGCTACCAGGCTGGTCCAATTTAGCCATGAAACCTCCCACACTAAAATGACAGGTGTTTCAGTTTCATTGTCCAACCCCTGTATGTTTCCTTTCTTCTCCAGGGCCTAACCACTCTTAATCAAAGTGCCACAGGCTTCAAAACAGGAAAAAGAGAAGACAAGAAAAACAATCAATTAACACTTTAAAAGTAAATTGTGTGCAATTATTATTTTCTAATATGTGCAATATGCTAGTTGAAGTGCTTATGTGAAAAGGTGAAGGTGCTTGTGTCTATGTATAAGTAGCAAACGGGCTGTTTGTTACAGGGCTATCTGGACAGTTGCCCAGAGCAGCATTGGCAATCTGGGCGCACTAGCACTATTTAAAAATAAAACTTATCTTCAGTTCGACTATGGCACTGCCAATTATCAGAGTTGGCTTCTCAGTAGGTGTGTCAATGAGCGGGGAAAATCTGTTAGAAATGCAGAAGGGTTAGTGGTGACACATGGGCTAGGATCTAGGACTATGTTTTCTACGTACCATCAACCAACTGGCGTGAGGTCCTGGCTGTGCTGGCTCTGCTGAAGGACTGCTACAGGAAGCGGCCTTTGGTGGCTCCGCGCTGGCTATGGGGCCTTGGCTATCTGCTGGTTTTTCAACAGCGCAGAGCCGGGTTACCCTCGCCTCCAAAGCTACAAAAGCTACAAAAATGCTACATTAGTTACACGTACCGTTATCACTAAAGGAGGCAGAGGAGTAAATGAACATCTGACACAGAGAGCAGGAAGGAGGAGACTCGGAGTGATGGAGAAACAACAGGTTGGGTAGCCATGGTAGAGCTAAAGCTAACGCTAAGCTAGCGATCCCTTACCACTACGTTAAAAACCGTATGAAACATGGAGGGTCCCCAAATGTTAAGTGCAACAACAGAAAATATGTGTGTTGTGCAGGAGGTGGATACAGTACACAGCTGATAGTCCTACTGAATAGACTGTTAGAATTTGTGTTATGGCAAGAAAAAAGCATCTAAGTAAAGAAAAACAAGTGGCCATCATTACTTTAAGAAATGAAGGTCAGTCAGTCCGAACAATTGGGAAAACTTTGAAAGTGTCCCCAAGTGCAGTCGCAAAAACCATCAAGCGCTACAAAGAAACTGGCTCACATGAGGACCGCCCCAGGAAAGGAAGACCAAGAGTCACCTCTGCTGCGGACGATAGGTTCATCCGAGTCACCAGCCTCAGAAATTACAGGTTAACAGCAGCTCAGATTAGAGAACAGGTCAATGCCACACAGAGTTCTAGCAGCAGACACATCTCTAGAACAACTGTTAAGAGGAGACTGTGTGAATCAGCCCTTCATGGTAAAATAGCTGCTAGGAAACCACTGCTGAGGACAGGCAACAAGCAGAAGAGACTTGTTTGGGCTAAAGAACACAAGGAATGGACATTAGACCAGTGGAAATCTGTGCTTTGGTCTGATGAGTCCAAGTTTGAGATCTTTGGTTCCAACCACCGTGTCTTTGTGCGGTGCAGAAGAGGTGAACAGATGGACTCTACATGCCTAGTTCCCACCGGGAAGCATGGAGGAGGAGGTATGATGGTGTGGGGGTGCTTTGCTGGTGACACTGTTGGGGATTTATTCAAAATTGAAGGCATACTGAACCAGCATGGCTACCACAGCATCTTGCAGCGTCATGCTATTCCATCCAGTTTGCGTTTAGTTGGACCATCATTTATTTTTCAACAGGACAATGACCCCAAACACACCTCCAGGTTGTGTAAGGGCTATTTGACCAAGAAGGAGAGTGATGGGGTGCTGCACCAGATGACCTGGCCTCCACAGTCACCGGACCTGAACCCAATCGAGATGGTTTGGGGTGAGCTAGACTGCAGAGTGAAGGCAAAAGGGCCAACAAGTGCTAAGCATCTCTGGGAACACCTTCAAGACTGTTGGAAAACCATTTCAGGTGACGACCTCTTGAAGCTCATCAACAGAATACCAAGAGTGTGTGGAGCAGTAATCAAAGCAAAAGGTGGCTACTTTGAAGAACCTAGAATATAAGACATATTTTCACTTGTTTCACACTTTTTTGTTCAGTATATAATTCCACGTGTTAATTCATAGTTTTGATGCCTTCAGTGTGAAGCTACAATATTCATAGTCATGAAAATAAAGAAAACTCTTTGAATGAGAAGGTGTGTCCAAACTTTTGGTCTGTACTGTGTGTGTATATATATATACACACTACAGGCTGATCCAGCTTTGATGTAATGTCCTTAAAACAAGTCAAAATGAGGCTCAGTATTGTGTGTGACCTCCACGTGCCTCTATGACCTCTCTAAAACACCTGGACATGCTCCTGATGAGACGTTGGATGGACTCCTGAGGGATCTCCTCCCAGACCTGGACTAAAGCATCCGCCAACTCCTGGACAGTCTGTGGTGCAACGTGACATTGGTGGATGGAGCAAGACATGATGTTCCAGATGTGCTCAATCGGATTCAGGTCTGAGGAACGGGCGGGCCAGTCCATAGCTTCAATGTCTTTATCTTGCAGGAACTGCTGACACACTCCAGCCACATAAGGTCTAGCATCTAGCATTGTCCTGCATTAGGAGGAACCCAGGGCCAACTACACCAGCATATGGTCTCACGAGGGGTCTGAGGATCTCATCTCGGTACCTCATGGCAGTCAGGCTACCTCTGGCGAGCACATGGAGGGCCACCATTACTGATCCACTGCCAAACCGGTCATTGCTGAAGAATGTTGCAGGTAGCAGATCGCTCTCCACGGTGTCTCCAGACTCTGTCATGTCTGTCACGTGTTCTCAGTGTGAACCTGCTTTCATCTGTGAAGAGCACAGGGCGCCAGTGCCGAATTTGCCAATCCTGGTGTTCTCTGGCAAATGCCAAGCGTCCTGCACGATGTCGGGCTGTGAACACAACCCCCATTTGTGGATGTCGGTCCCTCATGCCATCCTCATGGAGTCGGTTTCTAACCGTTTGTGCAGACACATGCACATTTGTGGCCTGCTGGAGGCCATTTTGCAGGGCTCTGGCAGTGCTCCTCCTGTTCCTCCTTGCACAAAGGTGGAGATAGAGGTCCTGCTGCTGGGTTGTTGCCCTCCTACGGCCTCCTCCACATCTCCTGGTGTACTGGCCTGTCTCCTGGTAGCGCCTCCAGGCTCTGGACCTAACGCTGATAGACACAGCAAACCTTCTTGCCACAGCTCGCATTGATGTGCCATCCTGGATGAGCTGCACTACCTGAGCCACTTGTGTGGGTTGTAGAGTCCGTCTCATGCTACCAAGAGTGTGAAAGCACCACCAACATTCAAAAGTGACCAAAACATCAGCCAGAAAGCATAGGTACTGAGAAATGGTCTGTGGTCCCCACCTGCAGAACCACTCCTTTATTGAATGTCTTGCTAATCGCCAAAGATTTCCCCCTGTTGTCTATTTCATTTGCACAACAGCATGTGCAATTGATTGTCAATCAGTGTTGCTTCCTAAATGGACAGTTTGATTTCACAGAAGTTTGATCTACTTGGAGTTATATTGTGTTGTTTAAGTGTTCCCTTTATTTTTTTCACCAGTGTATATGGGAATGACTACTCTGTTAAGTTGAAATGTCTGTAAGAATTGGCTGAACCGATTCCTGCTTTTTACTCGAAGGAATGTGAGTTGTAAATAAAAGGCTGGTGCAAGGACTTCTCCTTTTGTGAGAAACAAACTTACTTGGTTCATTGTCTTATTTTACACTGGTCTGTATTTATCAGCTTCCTAACTCTAACATTTCTTTGGTCCTTTGAGCCAGAGCGCTAGAAATTTGCTGCCCGGGGCCCTGCGGTGCGTATAGGGTTCCAGTCTGCGCAGCCTCCAGAACGTCAGGAGAACAAAAATCCTGCACAGTGAATTCTGTGTTGGTAATCGCCGAATCGGCCGAGGGGCACCGGGAGGGTGGATCAAAGCGTTTTGACAGATATTGTGAACGAACGCACAGGTGAGAAGGAAGTCGTTGTTCTGCAGAGGACTGTCTCTCCCTTGCAAGTCAGACTTACTTGGTTCATTTGTGTCTTATTTTACACTGGTCTGTATTTATCAGCTTTCTAACTCTAACAGGTGTGCAAAAGTATCCAGCCCTCTTTAAGTGCAATCAATTGCCTTCAGAAGTTGCCTGATTATTGCCAATGCCTAAATAGAGTCCACCTGTGTGTAATCTAACCACAGTACAAATGCAGCTGCTCTATGATGGCCTCAGAGGTTGGTTAAGAGAATAGTGGGGAGCAAACAGCATCATGAAGTCCAAGGAACACCAGACAGGTCAGGGATAAAGTTGTGGAGAAGTTTAAAGAAGGCTTAGGCTATAAAAAGATTTCCCAAGCTTTGAACATCTCACGTAGCTCTGTTCAATCCATCATCTGGAAATGGAAAGAGTATGGCACAGCTGGAAACCTAACAAGACAAGGCCGTCCACATAAACTTACAGGCCGAACAAGGAGAGCACGGATCAGGGATGGAGCCAAGAGGCCCAAAGGGACCAAAATTGAACAGGACAGTGTTGTTGCTGCATTGGAAACAGTGCAGGGTGTACTTTTTTATAGACAGCTTTTCCATTTTGACTTTGTTTTGGTTTATTAAATACGGATAGTGTTGAATCTATTGTGTGTTTATAGACATTTAAAAAAAGATTTGATGCATAAAACTCTGAACCTTCTCTAACGTGTTTGCATTGGACGACCATTTCAGGTAACATTTCAGGTGTAATAGCCTACAGCAAAATACAACATGCGAAGGTTGTGCAAATGATGGAACAGTCTCTTTTGCATCTACGCTTACTGTGAAATTCAAATGAATGCATAGAGATGCAGAACTACGTGGCCATGTGACCCTACCTCAGCATAAAAAAAACAGTTTGTTTGTGGGTGACCTTTGACTGCAGTATCTTCCTTGATGTTTTAACCCTGAAATCTAATGTTGAGAGATGAGGATGAACAGAGGGCATGTGTTTCCAGTTAGCTACCTTACAGGAGCATTGGGATTCGTGCTTGACAGGCCAAAGAAAAAAACATCTGCTCGGGTGTCGGTGTGTATAAAGGTATTAGCTGTGAAATGAGACCGCTGTTGAGCTAAAGGTCAGGTCGGAAAAAAAAGTTACCTTCAGCATACAAAAGGCAGCAGCTCTTGTCATGGATTAATCTTGCAATCATTATCATGCATTGGTATGTGAATAATTCTGAGGCTCAGATACATTTGTGCATTAAATCAGCACCGAAGGCTGCTTTTCCACAGGGCGGGGGTGTATGCTGACCGACTTCGCACCACCAGCAGAAATGATTAGAATATATGTGTGCATTTATATTACCTCCTTTAGTGTCAACTAAATTATTCGTGCCATCCAGATCAGTTCAGTTTCAATGTGTTTCCTGCTGCAGGTCATACAACTGGCAGGGGTTTTCCCGGCATTCATTTCATTTTAATAAAGATCTCTTAATCTCTTCACCTGTAGCTGTTAAACCTGACAGACTCACATTAATATGTTGCTTTACAGTTTTTGTCATTGTTTTGCAGAATCAGAAGGTGCCAACTGCTGATTGGCTGCAGAGATTTTCAATTACTAGAACCAAACTTGATGATGTCAGGTGTCAGAGCTGGATTTACGCTGCGTATGGAAGCCTTTTATTTGTGACGGTGTATAGTCAGTACAGTCACAGTTAATCAGTTTTATCTGCTGTTAAGCTCAGCCCTTCATGCAGTCGGATATTTTGTTTTGGCTTGTAGAAACTCAACTACTGCACTACATTTATGATGTGGGATGTTGGTTGTTTTTGATCTTTAACAATTTTTTAGCAGGCTTTTTATCATCATTTAAAACCAACTTTTTAATGTGTACAAGCTTAAATGAGGAACCTTTTATAGAAAACGTCCAATAAATATTGAATTTGGATATTGAAAGTTAACTCTGTACATTGTTTTAAATCAAGGCTTCCAGCCATTTATTTTAATTTTCCCAGTCAGGCTGTGAATACTGGTCATAGGACCAATCAAGGCCCATGATTATTTCAAATCGAAGTCTTGCACAGCTTGACAGAAGGTGGCAGTAGTGTTAGTACATGTATCATGTGGTTGGCATGAAGCAACCGGATAAATTTGGAGACCCTTTTAAAATCACACAACATGAATAAGTCAAAGTTAGACATAAACAAATGAAAAAATGTTTGGTGGAAAACACAAAAAATCTGTCATCAAAGTTCTTAAACGAGATTCAATCTAAAGACCTGGAGATTCTTCAAATTTGCCATGACTTTATCCACTCACAACTCAGTATCTACTTAATTCATAAAATGCAACCGCATTGGCAAGCTTTTACGGCCGGTCTGGCACCTTCTGGCATCCTCGCGGAATCCCGTGCCACCCTGCGGCAAGCTGTGGCAGTTCCGGTGGCAGGCTGTGGCAGTTCCGCCACAGCCTGCCACCGGAACTACCAGTTCTACCTGCCACTGCCACAAATTGAGTTCGGTCCTGCTGCAATTCAATCAATTTCTCGGCACATTTGCAATGTAATGTATTGCAGACGTGCACAGCGCCCCCTACCGAACAAGATGGGTAGCTCGGTCAGCAGGGAGCTGAGGAAGAGCGGCTGCTGACGTCACTCTGCTGCGCCCGCCGCTCGGAATGCTTTTTCGTTTTTGAGTTCTGAGCAGTACTTTGCGGGCAGACCACGAAAACGAAAAAGCAATGTCTGCTTTGTTTTCTTTTTGATTATGGCATAAAATGTGCAGTTGTGAAGAAGAAAATGCAAATGCAAATAGGATGATTGATTACTAATTTTATTTATGGGTCAAATAACGCAGCCACATTCTTAAAATGAAAAAGCATTTCTGGAAATGCTTTTTCATTTTCAAATTTTACATTTCAAAATGAATTTTGGTATCTATTTGCTGGGGTACATTTGGAAAAATAAATCTCAAATGTCTTTTTCTTTTTCATTTTAATTTAGTGAAGGAATGAGCAGTCTTGAAGAAGAAAATTAAAATGCGAATAGGATTATTGATTACTAATTTCATTTATGAGTCAAACGATGCAGCCACATTCTTAAAATGAAAAAGCATTTCTGAAAATGCTTTTTCATTTGAAATATGGTAACGATTTGCTTCCATAATAAACACGTTTAGATTAACCTGAGACATTCATGCACACATACACACCCTGACAGTGGTAGAGTACATTGCAGCCACAGCTGCCCTGGGGCACACTGACAGAAGTGAGGCTACCAGACACAGGAGCCACTGAGCCCTCTGACCACCATCAGCAGGCAAAGAGGGTAAAGGGTCTTGCCCAAGGACACAACGACTGAGATGGACAGAGCGGGGCTTCGAACGGCAACCCACTGGTTACAGGGCGATTCTCTACCACTGTCGCCACTGTTGCCCCATCAAAAAAATAAACTACATAGTTAAGAGAACCTCCATACAGCATTCTGAGAGAGAATGTCCTTTTCTACTCAGGGGGATTTCAACAACCAATGCACAATGGACTACAGCTTGTCAGTGATAATTTAGGAGAATCGTGAAGTAGTTATACTGTCCACAAATGTGATTCCAGCACAGACACAAGCAGCACCATTACCCTCTGACTGTTGATCTATCTATCAAACCATAATGTTTTCCTGTATGTTTACAGTTGGTTAGGTTTTGAAAATCTTAAATAAATAAAAATTCTGAAGAATTCTGAACTATTCAAAAGTTTATTTTAAAACCCCAATTTCAATGAAGTTTGAACATTATGTAAAATATAAAAAGCAGAATACAATGATTTGCAAATCCTGTTCAACATGTAATTGAATACACAACAAAGACAAGAAATGTAATGTTCAAACTGACAAACTTCATTGTTTATTGGAAATATTCACTAATTTTGAATTTGACACTTGCAACACATTGGGACACAAGCTAGGACAGGGGCAACAATAGACTGGCATAATTGAGGAATGCTCAAAAAACATGTTTGGAACATTTCACAGGTGAACAGGTTAATTGGAAACTGGTGAGTGTCATGATTGGGTATAAAAGAAGCATCCCTTTAAGGCTATCATTCACAGGCAAAGATAGGGCAAGGTTCACCACTTTTTGAACAACTACGTGAGCAAATAGTCCAACAGTTTAAGAACAAAATTTGTCAATGTACAATTGCAAAGACGTTAGGGATTGTATCATCTACAGTCCATATTAACATCAAAGGATTCAGAGAATATGAAGAAATCTCTGTATGTGTGCACCAAGGGGGAAAGCTAATGTTTAATTCCCGTCACATTCGATGCTCTAGGAGTCACTGCATTAAAAACCAACATCATTCTGTAACAGATATTAGTCGTGAGCTTAGGAACACTTCAGAAAACCATTGTCAGTTAACACAGTTCTTTGTTATATCTACAAGTGTAAGTTTAAACTGTACCATGCAAAGGCTAGAAGCCGTATATCAACAACACCCAGAAACACTGCTGGCTTCTCTGGGCCCGAGCTCATCTGAGATGGACTGATGCAAAGTGAAAAACAGGTGTTTTTTGAACATTCCTCAACTTTCTCAGTCTTTTGTTGCCCCTGTCCTAGCTTTTTGGACTCTGTTGCAAGTGTAAAATTCAAAATGAGTTATTATTTGCAATAAAACAATTAAGCTTGTTATTGTCAAACATTTCATTCTCACCAACTGAAGTATCCCACAAATGGAAAATCAAGTGCAAGGACCTGAGTCCAGACCTTCCACAATAAGCTGCATGCACAATAAGTTACGTGAAGCAGCTTCCAAAAATCTAAATGTTCCTCTTTTCTACCTAGGTCTTTCCAGGGTCCCTGTATGCATACAAGAACATTTTTACCTGAAAATGTTCTGTTATTGGTTGAACTGTCAATCTAAGAAAGTTTTAAATAAATAAAAAGCAAAATTTGTAATAGAAGACAAGAAGGAGTCTTTAAATGTCTATCACATTTGTAATACACAGTTGTTTAAAGAATTCAGTCAACCTGAAGCATTTGCCCTTTCCCAGAATGTTTCCCTTTAAGAAGACAATCTGTTATTTCCTCTCCTCAGGCAGACTTTCAGCCTGCCCACTGATGAATCTGCAATTATTGATGGCTTCATATAAGCAGTGAACTTCTCCAGCCGGCCCATATGGTAATTGTAAAGGAAGTCATATGCATAAAATTAATTATACGGCGCAATAAGGCCCATAAATCAGGTCACTTTTAATTTGGCTGAAAATGTTTCAAGTACTTGCTCTTCTGCAGAGTTCAAGGTACAAAAGGAGAGGAATCCCTATTTTTTTATGCCAAATCAAGAAAGTAATCTATCAGAGTGGACAAAAGCGTGTGTCCCATAATGGCTTTACCCAACCATGTCCTCTATATTTGGAACAGGAAATGAGCTTTTCTCCAATTGTGTGCTGCTTAATCCTATAAATGGGGCAATCAAAGTAGAGCACCTGTTTCCTCTCCCACAGTGATATAATGTCAGCATCCAAAGAAGTCCCACCTTCTCTGCCTTTATGTGACTAAGCGATGTGAGCATTGACACACTTTGTAAAGACTGTTAACCTAATTATTTAGTTATTAAATAGTCTGGACAGGAGGATAGTATTTACTGTCCCTGCAGGCAGATGCTTGTGAGGATCCTTTGAGCGACGGTTCAGAGTGGTGGGAGAACTAATTTGATAGAACAATTACATGCGTTCAGTCCATTTATTTTCCATCACATAATTATTTGATATATTTGTTTTAATGACATTGTGTAATTCAGTTCATCTCAGGATCTTGCTGACTGCTGGCTTCAATTACTGTCCAGTCATTTATAACTCCCTGTGGCTAAAAAGAAGGTAATTGCCCAGATGGAATGCTTAATGAGGGTGGTCCAATTATTTCCCAAGTTATTGAGATTTGTATTTTGCTAGCCACTTAATTAAATAGCCTCTTTTTCTGCAGGTCTTTTTTCTCCCAATCACAGGGCACTAAGGAGCAGTTTATTACCCATCCTCTGAGGTGTAGCAGTCTATATTTTGCCTTCTGTTTGTGGAGGTAACAAAAATTAACAGCTTCTCCTGGAAATGAACTGCTGCTCTGAAGACACAGTGTAATGGTAAATGCATGACCTGTGCTTTGAATTAGTAACAAACAACAGATATATTTTTTCATTCTTTCTATGGATTTCTTCTGCACTTATCACTTACATGAAACTTCAAACTGGTACACATGCAGTTTTAGTTTGGTTTTTTCATATTTGTAGAGACACTAAACCCCAAATCAACTTTGTTTGCAGATAAACTGTATAAATTGGGCCTTAACGGGTGCCGTCTTTATGTTACTGTGATATTTTTTTACATTTTCATATAAACCTGTTTAATGCAATATTTGTCCTAAAACCATCTTAGTGCTCCCCTCTTTAGGTTGAATGGTGGCAACTGCAGTTTAATTTTCCTATTGGTTTAAACGGTACAGCTTGGTACTGTCAGATGCGGTGTACCGGAGGACCCCGGAATGCAGACGGACAGGAAGCATAGGTGGTGAGTAAATGGTTTAATAAATAAACCTTACTTCGGAAGGTGGTGGCAAAAACAGGCAAGGAAAGGCTTGGCATGAGCAGCATGAACTGACTGAACACAGAGTGAAATGATCCAAAATGTTTCTGCGAAGAATGAACAGGATGAGGGTGTATATGAATGGCAAGACACAGGTCGAAAACAAACCTGATTAACATAGTGCAGGTGGGCCAAATAAAACTGATTCCTTAACCGAGACAGAGAGTGAAAACAAAGCATGGCAGGAATTAAACACTGCCCGGACATAATCAAACCTAAGAAACATAGCAATAACAGAACATAATCCAGAAAGCAATATGAATAGAATACAACAATCAGAAGAAACCAAAACATAGTACCACCTCTAAAACAATAAACAGAAGCAGGTTCCAAAACTCAACTGAGAGAAACATAAGAGGAAAAACCTGCAATCAGAATGAGAACCGGAAACAAAACAAAAACAAAGTTCAGGCGGGCGACCCGACCCAGTGGTCGCATTAAGTTCAACTGGGATGAAGAACCCAGTGTTCAAGGACCAGGGCAGCCAGCAATGTCGGCGAAGACGTGGATGCCGACAGAGGTGTAGAGACTGTGGAGGCCGACAGAGGCGTAGAGATCATGGAGACTGGTCCGGAGGTCGGCAACGAAGGAGCAAGAGTCTGGCCGACTGTGGAAGTAGACGTGTATACCAGCAGTGGCGATGAAGGCGAGGACAAGGACCTTGAGGCCGGCAGAGACGTGGAGACCTTGGCGGCCTGCGGCGGCTGAGCAGGAATCTGGCCGACCGTGGATGAAGACGTTGAAGCCAGCAAAGGTTTGGGAAACATGCCTGCAGCGGCGGCGACAAGGGCAAGGACCTGCAGGCCAGTCGTCCATGACCTTCCCTGAGATGACGCCTGGACAATCCTCAGAGGCTGAAGCAGAGCTGGCGGGATGCTCGGAGGCTGAAGCAGAGCCACAGGACCCACGGAGGCCAGAATGAGCTTAAGTCTCTCCTCGAACCACTCAGGAACAGGTTCAGGTGGCAGTTCATCCTCGAACCCCTCGTCTCCGGGTTCAGAAACTAGGATGAGGACCAGTCTCTCACTGAACCCCGGGAAGGCCTTGAGACCAGGAGCAGGACCTGAAGCGTCGTGTCGACCCTCAGTGGCAGGAGCAGGAGCCGAGGCGTCGCCGGGACCCTCATTGGCTGGAGCAGGAGCCGAGGCGTCGGACAGACCCCCGATTACTGGAGCCGAGGCGTCGGCCGGACCCCGGATGACTGGAATCAAGACGTTCCTCTTCCGACGTCCTCTGCGGCATGTGGAGGAGGTTGAGGCAGACTTGGGCTGTGCAACAGCACTCTGGAGACCTGACATGGGCTGAGCTGCAGCGGCGCTCTGGAGACATGGTGTGGACCGTGCTGCAGCGGCGCTCTGTGGGCTGAGCTGCAGCACTGCTCTGGGGACCTGACGTGGGCTGAGCTGCAACACGGCTCTGGAGAGTTGAGGTGGATGGAGGTGGCCAGCAGTAAAACTAACTTACTGATGTCCTATAATTTTCTTCCATCTCCCTGACTTTCTCCATAAGCTAAGGAGAGGGATACAGGAGACTGGACCTCCTGAAGCTCTTAATCTGGCAAGCATAAAACCTCAACCGCTCCTCCAGCTCATCTGGTGTTGCCACAGAAACCTGGGCTGGAGCAGGCTAAGATGGCATGGATGGATCCACAGCGAGCCTGGGAGACGGTGCTGTGGCAGACGAAGACGCGGGAATACTCGTTGCAGCCCTCAAGTCAGGGGGCATGGATGTGGTGGGAGGAAGATGTCGGCCTCATTGCTGGATCAGGGTGGGTAAGAGGGCAGCGGTATCTTAGGGGACCAGTCCCCGGACGAGGAATCGCCAACCTGGAGCCATCATAAGCTGACTGCACCACAGACAGATCCGCAGAACAGTGCAGCGTCTTCTCTGCTTCCCAGGACAGGAATGTGAAGAGGTCCAGGGAGCTTACCTGCTGTTCGTCCGCGAGGTCCATTGTTGCCGGAAACATGCTGTCAGGTGCGGTGTAACGGAGGATCCCGGAATGCAGACGGACAGGAAGCATAGGCAGTGAGTAAATGGTTTAATAAATAAAGCTTACTTCGGAAGGTGGTGCCAAAAACAGGTATGGAAAGGCTTGGCATGAGCAGCATGAACTGACTGAACACAGAGTGACATGATTCAAAATGTTTCCGCAAAGAATGAACAGGATGAGGGTGTATGTAGATGCCAAGACGCAGGTCAAAAACAAAACTGATTAACATAGTGCAGGTGGGCCAAATGAAGCTGATTGCTTAAGAGAGACAGAGAGTGAAAACAAAGCAGGAACTAAACACTGCCCGGACATAATCAAAAATCTAAGAAACATAGCAATAACAGAACATAATCCAGAAAGCAATATGAATTGAATACAACAGAAGAAACCAAAACACAGTACCACCTCTAAAACAATAAACAGAAGCAGGTTCCAAAACTCAACTGTGAGAAACATAAGAGAAAAACCCGCAACCAAAAACCAAACAACCCCAAATCATAACAGGTACAAGTCTACGTCACAGCTGCATTTGGGTTATGCTTTTACACTGGGTTTAAGATTCAGTACTTGTTGTGTTTACAGTGCATTGCATTAGCTTGTTTTCCTTTAATAGAAAACTTTCATAATATTTGGTATTTTACAATCATCAAATCATCTGCCTGTATTGCATTATCATTGGATTATATTAGACTGTAAAATGTTGACCTTGAATATGAATTTGACCGCATTTAATTGGATTGTATTTTGCATTGAATGGATTTGGACTGGACTACACGATTGGATATGGATTGAACTTGATTGTCTTGAAAACTGATTTAAGATGACATTTGTTGAGAATTTGTGCTATATAATTAAACTAAACTGACATGAAATCAATTAAATGGAGTTAAAAGTTTGGCAATAAAATCAGCAAAGAGCTTAAACTTGATCAGCATTTCAACTTGTCATTCATGTTGGACCACTTGTTTGCTGAATATTGGACCATTTGCACGTTGCTGGACGCCACTATGCCTTTCAAACGTCATTGGCCATTTTGTACCGCAGGATAGTCTGTCCTACAAAACCCAGCGGCCACTGCAGCTGATATGACAGGGCCGTCCCAGGTCTGACGTCACAGGAGGGAATATAGGAAGGCGAACGTGAGAAAGAAGCGCTTTCACGTTGGATACCAGACCAACATCTGAAGCATCTCTCTCTGGAGAAGAAGAGGTCCCACGTGGATTCTTCATTCATTCTCCTTCGTTGGCCAACGAAAAATTAATGAAAGAGGTTTCTGGAATAAGAAGGCCAGAAATTTCACTCATATTGGTTTCAAGGAGACGGATCGCCGCCTTGTTTTGTTCTAGTCGACTGCTGATGGTCAGATCATATTTTTCCTTTTCGCCAAGGAGGCCAAAAGAGATTGACCACTTTCTTGGAGTTTAACTGCGGACACACAGAAACTTTTCACCCCTCTTTTCTCTCTCACTTGCTGCCCCAGAAGGAAGACTTCAACAAGTAAAATCCACCTTTTATTTTTATTTCTTTATTAGGAATAGCTTGGGCAGGGTAGAGGAGATTTAGTGCGATGTAGAATCGCCACTTATAGTCTAATGTGTTCTGAATTGTATGTGCATGCCATTGTTCTTTTGAAACGTGATTACTGTTGTTTTCTGAGGCCGCCGAGTCTCGCAAGATTGTGCTTTCACCGTGTGAACACCTGAGAGCAGGTGCGCTGTGAAACTGGACCGCTATAATAACCTTATGGTGAAAATCAACCATTTTCTTTGTCTTCAACTTCATGTTTTATGAGTTGCCGCCAAATGTTTTATAACAATTTGTGTTCTGTAACATCCCCAGCGGTGGGGGAGGTTTTATGACTGCCTGCATCTCACTGAGCTACACTTTTTGGCGGGCTGCGCTCCCAAAGCTTCGTTCAACACCATATTCCCTTGTCATATTTTCACATTTGCCATAAGTGCTGGTTGATTCCATACACACCCACTGCTGTTTTGCTTTATTTTGTTTAGTTAGATATTTTACCCCTTTGTGTAGAACTTTGCATGTTTGAGTAGGTAAAGATTATTGGATCGAAGAGTTGATTGTATCAGGCTGATTGGTTTAATAAATTTTCACATAGATAAAGAGAAAGCATTTTGTGTTTATTTTGTGCAAGAGTGATTTGTCAGTCAAAATAAGGTTAAAGTTCCCCATGTTTCGGCAGAAACGGTTGATTAAACAATGACATTTAATAATTGTAATTATCAAAGGCCTTGAGCCATAATTACAACACCAGAGGACAACTCTGGTTTCGATTCATAAATGAGGATTTTGTTTAAGAAATTAATTTAGTCAAATTATGATTTTTAATTCTTGATAAATATTAATAAATCAATAATCATAATTTCAACATTCATGCAAAAAGACAACTTTAATTTTTAACAGATGATATCAACAGGTAATTTATCAGCAATAATTCAATATACACTGATGGGCTGAAAATTTTCAGATGGTTGTGGATATATCCCTAAATAGTTTTACAGCATCATGAAAGATTGAAACCTTTTGGATATTTCCTTTCCCTGTCATGATCTTCTAGTGTTTGGGTTTTGGTTTTCTTTTGTTTTGATCTTTTCATTGTTATTTATTGCGTCCTTTTGGTCTTGCCTTATTCAGTTCATTTCCATGTGCTTATTATTGCTATTTAACTGTTCTACATGAGTTTATTCTTGTGTTCTGTACCCTGTATATTCCAGTTTATTTCTCCTATCTCACTGTTAGTCTTGTCCCCATGACTTGTTCAGCTCCATTCCAGCTCCATTTATTACTCTCCCTCTGTCAGCTCCCTTCCTTACCTTCTGTCTCGGTAGCTCCACATTATCTCCTGATTAACACACGGCATCCCATGTCATTCTCCTCTCACCTCTCAACATAAAAACTCTTTGGTTCTCATTGTTCTCTGCTGGATTCTTCCATTTTACTTCTATGTACCCCATTGTCATGCCATTGCCATGCCCATTTCCTCTTTTGTGATGGCTGTCGGCAATGCAGAAAAGTCCAGCAAAGATAATATAGCTATGTGTACATTTTTCCACACGACGATGGAAAACCACCTATTACAAACAGTTTAAAAGGAACGAAGATGTTTTGACTGTCAGCAGTCTTCCATATGTTTGGGGGGTAATTTGTGTATATTTTGACAATACCAGCTCATCATACCTACGGGATTTTGGAAATCAAGCAAGGACTGTAGCAGCTCCAAATTAAAAAGTTGCAAGAAACCTTTAAGCCTGTTGAACAGTATGTTAGGGGTATGACATAGACACAGCTCCTGCTATAAGATCAAACTCCAGCTGCTCTCATCATCAATGACTGAGTTCATCGTGACATAAAAAGTTTTTAAATACACAGCTTTTCTGCAGTGTGACATTAAAATTTGTTGGTGAGAAGCTGTTCTCTGACATGAGCAGGCTGTGACAGCACAATGTCACGCATAACAATAATATTAGTCCAACTGGGTAAATGCAGTCATTAAAAGGCTATGGAGGCTTATCAGCTAACACAAACTGTGTGCTTTATGGCCACGGCTGCAGCTGGTATGTTAACGAGGTGTTGCAGCGTGCCGCTTTCCAGCCGCTTTCCAGCAACTGGGACATTTTAGAATTACTGAACTCAGTGTTGTTATGAGAGATTGGAATGTGTGCTTGATTCAAAATACTGATATTCCCACAGAAAACTAGTTTTACACCTTTCAAGTGCGATGTGGGGTTAGTTAGATGTGGTCACCACCTTCAGGTTTAGCATTTAAGTAGCAAAATGTAAGGCCACAATGATTGCCAGATTTATCCTCTCTTGAGTCAAGGCATGTTGATCTTTAGTTAAAATATATTAATTTTTCCTAAAATAAAAATGTTGTTTAAAATGTAATGATCTACCTGGGGTGGAACTTTAAACATTGTTAGAAATTGTAATATGTCTCCAAACAATCATTAGCAATAGTGAAGATTTAGGTTTAACTTCTTATTTCTTGTGTTTTGTTCTCTGTGTATTTCTTAGTATATCCCCCCCTCTCCCCTGGTTTGTATTGTCCTTCGTGTCTAGTTTAGTTCCTTCAGTATTAATCATTCACCTTCCCTCAGTCTCCGTTTGCTCTCCTCCACAGTTGTTCCAAATTCCCCTGATTAGCTCACCTTCGTCCAATGTCGTTCTCTGCCCTTTCCTCTGTATATAGGCTCTCTGTTTGTCACTGGTATTATTGGTTCCTCTTGTTACTCTACCTCTGATCCTTGTCCTGTTTTCTTTGTGTTTCTGTTTTTTAAACTTTCACTAAGCTCATTCTATGTTTCTGTCTGCATTTTGCCTATTCTCAACATACCAAACACAGAGACACCTTTGATCTACTTTGCAAAGGTACAGCTTTGACAGTACCTTGCACTTTATGGATAAACCTTGCTAGATTACATATTTCTAAGAGGTTGTATATTACCAGTCTTATTTTCATCTTTGTCTCTCACTGCACCTCACAGTACATTTCCTCTATATCATATTAAATTTGCTAATTTACAAGTTGTGCTGTAGGAATAACTGTTCATCCAAGTAGTTATTAGAAACAGCAGTAAACTAATTATATCACAATATTTATAAAATACAAATAAACCAACCAAACTTCACCACAATCATGCAGGGAAGATAAAGCAGACAACAGTCTGACTTATGGCTGGTGCTATAACTCAGTTCTGAGATCAGATAGATTCAGCGACACTAACCTGTAATTTTGACAGCAGTCCTGGGTCTGTGGGTGAAATTACTGGGTAGTTTTTTTTCAAATGGTTTCAGTTATTTTCATGCATAAATAGCCAGTCGTTAACAATTTCAAGGATCAAACTGTGCATGAGCTAAACAAAGTGTCTCATGAAACCACAGGTATGATCTCAGCCAAAAGGAAAAAAACTGTAAATACTTCTTAATGTTTTATTAATGCACCTGCCACCTCTCTGCATATGTTGGATGCTGTGTGTCATATAACATTACGGTTAATAACATGGTTTTAATCTCATCATTGTACTTTATTTTCTTGAATAATTCAGTCATCATTATTAATCCATCAACTCATGCATTGTTACATTTTCATCTATAAAGCTATCCTTGGATCTTTCCTGCTGTACTTATTCTCCAAAGTTACTTAACAGTCCACACACAGGTTTAACTGTCAGAATTTTATTTCTTTCTGTGTTCTGTTAATGTGATCAGAATTTGGGAAAAAAAGCATTCTCACTCTGCCAAAGGTCAACTTGGAACACTCTACAGCAGGATCTGATACTACCCATGTTGTTTCCTATAGGAAAATTCATTTTTTAAGGAAGAAATCTTCCTATGAGGCTTGCTCTTGTTTTTACACCACATTTTATTAGCTTGGATGTTTAAATTATTAGTGTTGTTACTGTGTTTTTAACTTTTCTGCTGTTGTTTCCAAGCAGGTCTCTTTTGTAAATTAGATCTTGGATCTCAATGAGACAAACTATATAAATAAAAGTAAAAATAAAGTAGACTATGTATTGCTTAAAAGATAGTATTTGCCCTTGGCCCCAAATTTGATCCCAGCTGGTAAAAAACCGCATGCTGTAGATTTTATATTTAAAGTATCATAGAGTATCTTTGTAGAAGATTTAATTTTTCAGCCTTTAAAGACAGTTTTTTCATAGCAGCCAATGATCAGATTGTTGCAGCTAAGTTTAAAAAAAGTTAAGAAATGAAAAGCATTCATAAGTCTATCACAGCCTGAGACAGAGAACCCAAATTCAGCCAAAGACAAAGTGAAAAGTTAAAAGGTTTATTCAGTAACTCGTGATCAGATAGCAGGAGAGGAGCAGTCAGCTTCCACGAATCACTGAGGACAGAGAGACGAGTTAGAGGCTGAATAAAACTCAGGACTTGCAAAGAGTTAGATAAAGCCACTAACCTTCTCAGTCAGGGAATGAGGCGCAGAATCCAGAAGAGGATGTGATCCAGACAGTTAATGAGGAAAAACCCAGCAGACCGAAGTCAGATTCCTGACTGATCCAAATCCTCAGGGGAATCAGCTGAAGCTGTGACCGGAACACAGAGAACTGCGATTGTCTTCTTGACAATAATTCCAGGCGAATTCCAATTCGAGACGGGACACCACATAGGGCTTGATCCGGGACATGTGGAAGGTAGGGTGAAGTCTCACGGTGCGAGGCAGACGTAAACGAACAGCCACAGGATTGATGATCTTGGATATGGGAAAAGGTCCCACAAAACAAGGTGCCAGCTTACAGGAATCAACCAGAAGCGGGAGGTCTTTGGTGGGCAGCCAAACATTCTGTCCCACCTGGTAGCTTTGAGCAGGGACTCTCCGACGATTTGTCTGCACCTCCGACATCCTGATCATGGACCTTCTTGCCTTTCTCCAGATGCGCTGACATCTTAGGGCTGCGGCCTGAGCAGAAGGAACCTCAGCTTATTTCTCCTGGACTGTGAACAAGGGTGGCTGAAAACCAAACACAACTTGGAAAGGGGATAACCCCATGGCACTAGCCAGGAGGGTGTTGACAGCATATTCAACCCAGTGTAAATTTTGAGACCATTTTGTTGCGTCTGACTCACATAGTGCACGAAGTTTGGTCTCCACCTCCTGGTTGGCCCTCTCAGTTTGTCCGTCCGACTGTGGGTGAAATCCTGAGGACAAATTGACTGTAATCCCCAGCAAGGAACAAAACTCTCTCCAGAAATGTGACACGAACTGGGAACCTCTGTCCGAGACAATGTCTGTGGGTATGCCGTGAAGGCGAAAAACCTCACGTGCCAAAATGTCCCCCATTTCCTTGGCTGAATGGAACTTCTTGAGAGGGACAAGGTGAACCATCTTAGAAAACCTGTCGATGACAGTTAGCAGAACTGTGAAGCCATTAGAAACAGGCAAACCTGTCATGAAGTCCATGGCTGTGTGACCAGGGACGAGAAGGAATAGGTAGTGGATGTAAGAGTCCAGCAGGAGGGCGACGAGAAGACTTGGCTTGGGAACACCGAGTACAGGCCGTGACGTAATCAAAACTGAGTCCGGACCATGTGCAACGTCCTGCTGATACCAGGACGACAGAACAGACGTGAATTATGGCAAGAATTAAGTACCTTGGATACGAGGTGTCCTGGGACAAAACACCGGTCAGGTGGGTATGAAGTTGGGATAGGGAGGTCTTTGGTGGCATCTCTAACCTCTCCTTCCAACTCCAACATGGTGACAGAGAGTCTCACTGATTCCGGGAGAATAAAATCATCCTCCCCAGAGGCCTGTGACTTGGAGGGTTCCTGTATTCTGGACAGGGCATCTGGTTTGCCATTTTTGATTCCAGGTCTGAAAGACAGAGAAATTGAATCTTCCAAAAAATAAAGCCCACCTTGCCTGCCTGGGATTAAGGCGCTTAGCTGATCTCAGGTACTTCAGGTTCTTATGATCTGTCCAAACAAGAAACGGTTCCTTAGCCCCCTCTAGCCAATGCCTCCACTCCTCGAGAGCCAACTTGACTGCCAGCAGTTCTTGGTCCCCCACATCATAATTGCATTCTGCTTGGGACAAAGTCCTAGAAAAGAAGGCACATGGGTGAATACGATAATCAGAACTTCTTTGGCTTAGGACTGCTCCAACCCCAGTGTCAGAGGCATCGATCTCCACTATGAACTGTTTTTCTGGGTTAGGGGACCGTAGAACAGGAGCAGACGTAAATTAAATAAACCTTTGAGCTTGACAAAAGCTCTTTCTGCCATCTCGTTCCATTCAAATTTGTTCTTGTGAGAGCATTGAGAGGGGCTGCTACAAGGCTATAATTTCTGATGAAATGTCTGTAAAAGTTAGCAAACCCCAGAAACCTTTGAAGCTGTTTGCGATCGGTAGGAGAAGGCCATTCCAAGACCGCCTTGACTTTGGAGGGATCCACAATGACTTGGTCTGGAGAAATGATGAATCCTAGGAATGAAGTGGTGGTGGTGTGAAACTCACTTTTCAGCTTTGGCAAACAGATGATTTTGAAGAAGACGGAGGAGAACGGCCCGAACATGACTTCTGTGAGTTTCCAGATCCTGGGAATAAATCAGAATGTCGTCAAGGTAAACAAAAACAAACTGTTCAACCATGTCCCTCAGGACATCATTCACCAATGCCTGAAACTCCGCAGGGGCATTAGTTAAACCAAAAGGCATTACGCAGTACTCATAGTGACCAGTGGGAGTGTTAAATGCCGTCTTCCATTCGTCCCCCTACTTGATGCGGACAAGGTGGTAACCGTTTCTCAAGTCTAGCTTGGAGAAACTCTTCGCACCTTGAATCTGGTCAAAAGCAGTGTTCATGAGTGGTAGAGGGTATCGGTTCTTGATGGTGATGTTGTTTAGTCCCCCGTAGTCGATGCATGGTCTCAAGGAACCATCCTTCTTCCCCACAAAGAAGAAGCCTGCCCCTGCTGGAGAAGAAGAGGGTCTGATTATACCAGCCTTTAATGATTCATCAACATACTTCCTCATGTCTTGGTTCTCTGGTCCAGACAATGAATACAATCGGCCCCTAGGGGGTAATGTGCCTGGTAGGAGCTCAACGGCACAGTCATAGTGTCTGTGAGGTGGAAGTGCCGTGGCTCTGGATTTGTTGAAAACCTCCTTAAAAGCATGATATTCGGGAGGCACCTTAGACAAATCGGGTTATGTCTCCTCAATGTCATTTTCAGGAATGTTATCTGTGGTGGCATAAGACAGACACGTGGCCGAGCAGGACTTAGCCCAGCCCAAAATCTCTTTGGCTTGCCAGTCAACATAGGGGTTGTGCTTTGTAACCAGGAGGCCCCAAAAACAATGGGTAGTTTAGGCGAGTTGATGATCCTCAAAGTCACTTCATCCAAATGGTTGCCCTCCAGTGTGAGTTTGATTACCTCTGTTTTGTAGTGTGAACTATTGATGCTATGACCATCCAAAGCCAGGACATTACGGGTGTCAGACGTGGGAAGGAGCTTGATGTCATGGTCCCTGGCGAACGACTCATCCATAAATTCTGTGTCCGCCCCTGAGTCAATAAACACTGACATCTGATGAGAAGTAGAAGACACTTGAACGGTAGCAGGAAATGAGCATGAGTAGACAGACAGTTGGCCATGGCTCAGTAGAGTTCTTCTCACCTCTGAGCCTGAGCTTTTAACGGACACTTGAAGGCAACATGACCCTGTCCACCACAATAAAAGCACAAGTTGTTTTTCCTTCCTCGATCACACTCCCCCACAGAAATCTTTGATCGACCCAACAGCATGGGCTGATGGTCATATCGGTGTTCAGAAGGGGGTGGAAGACCCTTGGGTTTTAGGTGGGGAACAGGACTGTGAGCTGAGGAAGGTTTAACCTCCTTATGACGCCTCTCCCTCCTCCTTTCTGTGAGCTGTAAATCAATTCAGGTTGCCAGGTCCTCAAGTTGGTGAAGGGAGGCAGGGAGTCCCGGGTTGCCAGTTCATTCTTGACTCGCCTAGCCTCTGACAGCCTTCATACAAAAGTCTTGCCCTTCTTCAACTGGTGGTCTGGACGACTGAGTAGCCTATCGCAGTCATTCACATTTCAACAGTCACTTTTGTTCACGGCTGCTCATTCCCTAATTTTACAACTGGCTCTTGGTATATGAGCTAGGTTAATTTTAGTAGCTCAGCACGAGCCCCAAGGGCGCTGTTTTAACAAACTTGACTAAGGCAACCTATAAAAACCTCCTAAAATATCTTGGAACCAGGCAACAAGACTTTTTACCACCAATGAAAAACCAAACAAATATGGTGACTCAAATAATTGAATGTCCACGAATTAACTAGAATTTTATATACTTTCTTTAATTAGTAACGCTTTTGCAGGTGTCAGTAACAGCTTAAATTCGGCAACACAAAATAATTTCAATAATAGAAATGAATCAATCAACTCAACCTGTCTTTCCCTGATGTTGAAACTAGTGAGTTTGAAGAGGCTTTGAAGACGGAGGCTCATCCATCCACCTGATGGAGAAGTTTCTTCTGGTAACAACGAGTGGTTTCTTGAAGGGAATACAACTTAATCTTCAGTTTTCTTCCTTTAGGTGGCAGGCACTAATGCTCCAGGCTTTGATGGTTAAACAGGATCTTTGTTGTCATTTGTCTCTGAAGACAATAGTTTCCAGAGGCTGAAGAGTTGAAGGAAACCCAGAGACATAAATGAGGTTGATTCAGGACTTCCAGAAGCCTGAAATTTAGAGCAATCAGCTGTTCACCGATCAAGTTAACTTCTGTTGTCTGGATAAAAAGGCTTTAGATGAAATCAGATTCTTAATCTTGAGGCACAGTCCTTTCTGGGCCCACGGGTTGATCCTCTTTTTAATGCAGTCGATCAGTGGGGTTGTGTCTCTGTTCCTTTTCCATCCAAGCTTATTTTCTCCGTCCGATCTTGTTCACTGGTCTTCTGCGAGGAAACAACCACAGTTCCCTCCTTCAGCATTGCTTTTATGGTGCTTGATGCTTTCACCAGTCAGCCCCTTATTAGGCTTCTCAGTTATTGCGCAACCTATTCAGCTCAGCCTCTTGATTATTGCTCAATACTTTAGTCATGGTCATTGTGACCTACTGATGCTGTTTCTTGGCCTTGGAGATGCCAGTAATAGCCATGCAGCTGGCTGTAGTCGCATCTTCCCTTCCTCCCGTTAGCCTTGAAAAGGTTCACTGTCAGCATGCAGCTGGCTCTCGTCACTCCTAGTCATCCTACAGTTCTTTCCATAATCTGCTCAGTTTTAAACTTTACACAGTATTACACATTTCATTCTCAGCTTTCTGCATTTACTTTAAAATACCGTTGCAAAACCATCCCTTCATTCTTTTTATTCATGCTTCACAAATGATTAACGTTATATGTCTTTCATATATAGCTGATTGAGAATGTCAAACCTTAACGTTTTTTACTCTAATTCTCAGTTCTTACCCATATTTCAATCATACATCTTTTAACTTGTTAATCAAAGGTTACTAATTTCATTTAATACATGTGAAAGAATGTAAAATCATCATACATCATAGGATACTTGTTTATACTTCTGCAAAAGATAAGACAGATAATATGTGGCTCCACAAAGGCCTCTCCAGTCTCTCAGCTCCAGAATATGAGAACATGCTTGTTTCACTCTCTACTGCTTCAATTGTGTGTTTGAATAATTATTGCATGGATTACACACAAGGACATAAGGATATTTATTGTAACTTTTATGGAGTTAACTGTGAGCAGTTACTGAATGTTGCATGGATTACATGGAAAGATCTCACCTTATTTTGACACTACTCACAAATGTTTTTGAAAATCTGGCACCATCTGCCTGTCAGAGGTCTGTATATAACTGCAGCTCCACAGGTGTGTGGCATGACGGTGATTGCGCAGCAGCGCAGCAGCAGACAGGTGAAACAGATGAGTTGATTGCATGAGTGAGAGCAGAGCAGGCAGATGGGCCAGAATCATAACAAAGACATAGTGACCATTTTTAATTAAGATTTAAATTCAATAGTTTTATTTTACAGCAACAATTAACAAAATGCTAACATTATCCAAATGTAATTTAATCTGCACTGACCGAAGCGCATTAATTAGCTGCTTTATTTAATTTCATGGGTTGAAAATGAGAAATAATTCTTTCCTAAAACTGAAAAGCTGCCTGTGTTTGGTCCACTGTCTTCCTAATATGATCAGTTCCTGAAATACAGGCTCAAACCTATTTATGAGAAGAAACAAAAAGCAAGAAAAGGGGAATTTTACTGCACTGACGTGTTTACATTACATCTAATGATATTTGCAGGCAGCATAGGATCAGTTTTAATAAGTTGCTGCAGCTGTTAGGGGAGACATTCATGAGTTACAGAGAGCTGTAAAATGACTTAATGAATTCACGGCACTGTTACTGCAGTCAAATAAAAGCTTACTGTGAAAACATGGTGTAAAACTGTCTGTTTTATTGGATCAAGTGTTGCCATTATGTTGAGGGACAATATTACTGCATGCTGCCTGTTAAAATGGATATGCAGGCAGCCTGCTCCTCAATTCTGCCTTTATTATCACCTGGCTGGAGTTACAAACTGTAGCTGTTAACGGTGCAACTGTTTGTTCACACTCACAGAGAGCAGGTTAGTTTCATAATGAGTCTGTCCAACAAAGGAAACGGACTGTCCTCAAAGCAACATATAATCTTTTCTGTTAGGCTGTGTTAGAAGTAGCAAGTGAGTTGAACCTCCTTTCCCGAAGCTGCAAATTTAACTCAGATGAACAAGCATGAACAATGGTGTTTGTAAAAGAACACAAGTTTTAGACTATAGCTGACGCATTGAGAAAATGTTACGGCCAAAATTACCCTTGGGAGATTTAGGTTTAAGGTATTCTTTTAATTGTGACAACATGTTGCTTCTGAGTGGAAGTAATATTAACATTTTGGAGTGGCCCAGCTGGAGTCGTGACTTGAGAATCTTTAGAGGGAGCTTAAGATTTGGGTGATGGCTAGGAGGCCATTCAACCTCAAAATCTTGGAGCTCATCATTTAAGATAAATCATTTAAATGCCAGTGGAAACGTGTAAAAACTTTTCAGCAAGTAAAAGAAGGGTTTAATTATTATTACAATAAAGATATTTCCACTGATTATTGAGATGTGTAAATTATTTTCAACATGCTATTTTTAATGCAGTGTAAACAGCTTTTTTTTTTCAAAACTGATGCTCTTTTTACATTGTTTTATTATCCTCTGAGAGATGCCTGCCTCATTTCTTATAAGAAATGATCTTATTGAGTTGGTATTTTACAGATGTGTTCTGTTTTTCAAGTGAAATTTTAAGTCTCTAATGAAAAAAACCATTTTCCATTTACAGCAGGTGAACTAGTCTACCAATAACTCAATAACTAGGTTAGGCATTCAGACATGTACTGTTTGTACTCAGGCCTAATTTGACACATTAACATCTCATAGTTATTAATCAATATTTTAACATTTTCAAAAAAGTATATTTTGTTCTTTAAATATTAAACGTCCCAGGCAACCTGGGCTGGGAGTCTGCTGGAGGAAGAAACCTCCAGCAGAACAAGGCTCAGTGTGAGCTGCCATGACATAGCATACACACAAAAGGGAAACAGAAACACTGATCCAGGAATACTTTTTGTGTGAAAGAAGTAAAACTCTAAATGTAGTAGAAGCTCCTCGTGGCTTCGTCTAGGCATGAAAGGGCTCAGCATATAGGCTCTCAGCCAGTTTTCAAGTCTAGAGTATGAAATAGAGCACATACAATTAGTCATATTAAAAGCTCAGCCAATAGCTATGTCTAGGAGTGAGACAGGGTTAAACACTGAAAGGCCCAAGTGTATCATCTGTAGAATGAGAACATGCAGTTATTGGCAACAATGGCTCAGCCGAGGCCTCATTCCAGGAAGCTGTAACAGCTAAACCGAACGCCAGGCTAGATGTAACTTCTAGGAAGAGAGAAAACAAAGAGAAGATAAAAGTTGAAACAACAGCAAATAACACAAAATTGGAGAGTAGTAGGAGAATGTAGCAGAGTGAGGGATAGTGGTTTTTATGTCCTTCAGTAGCCTAAGTCACAATCCGCCTCTGTTAGGTTTAGGTTCTTCTGCATTTTGATTGGTTATATTATAAAGGTTTGGCCATATTCTGTTTAATTGTTCCCGTTTGACCTTTGCCATATCAGTTCTTTCCTTGTGCTCATTGTTTTAGTTAATTACTTTGTGTTCCTCTTGAAAAACCTTTTAGTTAGTTTTCTGTTTGGTCTCAGTTCTGTTTTTCTGTATGTATGGTCATCAAGGAATTATGGGTAATGTGGTCCTAAACAGAGAAGGGAAGGGCAGAAAGTTCAAGTTAACTCCACTGCTGTCTCACTTACTGAGGATGAAGTATGAATGTTCAGAAGGATGCCAGTGATTGTATTTTTAATAGAATCAACTTTATAAAGAATTATTTATAAAATCATTACTTCTGAGAGCCCGGGGAATGGATGGCTCAATAGAGCTAGGACTCTGCAAGTTTGCCAACTGCACTAAAAAGAAACCTCTTGATTATTCTTATTCTCCTCTGCTAATGATGAGAAATATGCTGTTGTAGATTGGCAAAGCATTTTTTTATACAACAGTAGATGATTTTTCCAGATAAAGTAGCACTCCTGTCTCTCAAATTTTCTAACACTCTGCTTTAAAATATGCAGCTCTGAATTATACCAGGGAACCAGCCTCTTATGAAAAAATACCTTCTTTCTATTTGTTTAATGCACCACTCAATGAGGAAGTAACATCAATAACATTAATTTGTGAAAGGGAAGAAATCCTGCCTTCCACTGTGTTATTCTGTGATAATGGGGAAATTAAAAATGGATCAGATTCAGAAGTTGTCACAACACTGTCTGATAATGATCTAATGAAATTTTCTTTCAGGTGTGGAGTACTCTGTTAAACTCAAAAGTAATTAAAAAAATTATGATAGGACTGGTTTTTGAAGAAATAACAGTATTTCTTCAAAAACCAGAGTATGAAGAGAAAACTGAATAGGTCTGAGGATGTTTTGAGCAAAGTCAATTGAGTCTAAGATGGCATTAAGAGCTTTATTTAGCCTGTCAGTTTTTGTCTCAACCTGAATGTTAAAATTCCCCCACTATAATGGCCCTGAACCAAAATTTGAAAATAAGGGCCTGGTGGATGATACAAAACAACAAACAGAAATGGTTTTAGTGCTTTGCAATTTATTTTAAGGAAACTAAGGGTTAAATAAGCAATAAACCAGACTGAAATGTGCTTGCTGCTTCTCCTCCTTGCCCAGCATTTTGAGGAATGTCAATATTTAGTTATCTAAAGTTACATCATAATATAACCCATATTTCACTTATTCAGATTAATTGATTGATTTCCTCTGATCATTATGTTTAAACGGCAAGTCTCTGAGCTTCGGACCTAAACAAAGTCAGTGCATTCAAGCTGGCAGATACCAGCACCTTGATCATGTCTAAAAATATCAACTAGATTGCAATGCTCATTTCTATACAGTTTTATGAATAATTCCATTTGTAATTTTAATGATCTGATGTTATATAATACTGTAAAAGCAATTGTGTACTGTTGGAGGTAGTTAATATGGAAATAATTTCTATTTTATATTTAAAACAATCTGGTCATTTTTTTAAACTATTGATCAGTTCAGCTCATTCTTCTCTCTTTTTACTGGCTGTGTCATTTATTTGCCAAATATTTACTATGAAAATCAACATCAGCACTGATATTCTGATGTTTTGGAAGTTCGGTTTCTCCTGCCAAATTAAATGTTAAAGACTTGGACTCATCTCGGGACTTACATGTCTTGACTTTGGATTTGAAACTTGGGTGGAAAGACTTTGGACCTATATGTACCTTGCAAAAAAATGACTTGGACCTGCCTCTGAAGCTAATTAACTTTATCCCTGACAGATATAATTTAATACAGAACATGTAAGTGTGTTGGTGAGAGAGTGATCAGGTACTGGAAAATAGAACAACTGCTACCAATACTAAAGATAAAATTAATGCTGAAGTGAATCTGATAAATGTGTACACATGGCTCCTGATTCTATGAGATAATTGTGTATAAGACTCCAGTCTTAGACCACAATTCCAGGTCATACCACAAGTCTTTGGAGCTTGAGTCAAAATCTAGTCTGAGATCTTTTTTGTGTACTTTAAGTTTGAATCTAAACCTCGAACTACCTTCTGTGTGTACCCAAACTGGTCTTCTATATTTCGGTTGTATGTAAGAACCTTATGAATATTGGCTGTTGTTAAACAATAAATATTGTCTGCTTTCTGATGCCATCTGCTCTGATGCTTTACTAAATACAACACCTCTAAAGCCTCTTATCAAGTCAAAGGAAATTTGCAATACATTTTTCTCTTGTATTCAAGGCTGAATCCATTTTCAGGTTGATCATTTTGATGAATAGGAGTCTTGTTGATTTATGGCTTTTCAGTAACCAGGTCATTTATAGTGAGGGACAGTGGACCCTAAGAAATTGCAGCTTCATTTAATAGCATTAATTGAAGTGCCGATGTGTTTGTGGTGTTTAAAGGATTTGCATCTCGGTTACATTGACATCGACACAGCAGGTTGGCAAAATCAAATGGACGGTTGCTATGTTTGATTAATAGCTTTGGCATATGTTAGCTGTGAAACATTTGAAATGTATAATACAAAGTGCATATCATTCACTGATCAAATGTCACTCTAATAAGCTGTTAATCATTGTGGGAGAGATTTCAGCTCTTACAGCATCCAGATAACTAATAGCAAATAAAACATCTCTCCTGTGGTAATTATTACATCTCCATCACAATGTCCTGTTGATCACTAACACCCTGCCTGGATACATACCGTGAGGTCAACTCAGAAGTGGATAAACTGAAAACCAAATTGGCAGAGATAACTTTAGTCTTGGTGTGCTATATCACACAATATTATCTCAGATTCGGTGAGGTAGGTCTCTGTTATTGGCCAGTGAATGTGGTGGATTAGTGCTCAAGAAAGAAGCAAGAAATAATGATAAAAACAAATTATTTGAGATTTCATCACCCCAGAACAAAAAATGCTTGCTCACAAGAAAACATTTTTCTGCATATAAGGAGCTAATGACCAACTCATAACTTAGATTTACTTTTTGAAACTTGAATACAAATTGGAGATGTTTGCCTACTCTCAAAGATCTCAAGTGTCCTTAATAGAAAACTCCATAAACATTTTACATAAAATCTGATTTGAAAGAAAATTAAAGTTGTAAGCAGCGTTGGGTGGCCCTCTCAGCTTAGCGCCGCTTGAGCCTGTGTCGCAACTATGGGCACCCACGTGGCCACCTCCATGCCTCGGGCGAACCAGCTCCTCGGATACCCACGTTGCCAATAGGTGGTACCGTGAAAAAGCCTCAACGTTACCTTTGGACGGGCTGAGTTATGCTCTGGCGAGAAGTGTTCAAAATTCTACTGAGATCCAACATTCCTAGTGGCAGTTGGGGTCACTTCCAGTTTTCTGTCAAGGAGGATCAATTACCATAGAAACCTGTTACTTTGTTCTCAGTGGGTGCAGCAAACCAATGTGTTCAACAGTCGTCCATGAGGAAGCCCACAAAATTTGGTGTGGATCCCATAATGCATCAAGAAGATATAGTTGTTTGAAATATTTTGGGAAGGCTGTTGATTATAACTGTAATGTAATCCAACTGAACTGTTTGGTGGTTGACAAAAATCATTCATATTCAGTTTGTAGTATTTCAGATGATGCATGTGTAATTTACAGCCAATCGTATGCAAACAATGAGATATCAAAATTCATCACTCTGCCAGGCCCACAGGGTCCAGCAAACAGTCACTGTCCATGGTAGGATTCAACATCACCTTGTTCTGTATCATCAGAAACAGCTCAAACGTTATGAGTCAGTGCATAATAGGAGGACACCCACCAGTGAAACATGTGACTTCCTGTTCTGAGTGGGCAGGGCTAAAATGATATCAGCAAATGATCATGCAAATAAAGTGAGTGCTGATCTGAGATGACACAATAGGTCTGGTTCTGATGCAACCTTGTGTTTGGAAGTTTTTAAAGTTCTGTACTTTATGGTCTGATGTTGAGGCTTGGCCACATCCAGATGCAACCGGTCGCAAGGACATGCAGTATCACTTCCACGCTCTCCGCCACAGTGACTTTGTTATTAGCTCTTCATCTTCATCTGATGACGCCATGGCAGGAAGTCTGGGAAATGTAGGAATTTGTCACCAGAAATGTAAGTTTTGATACAAGTACACTTTAAATTAAACGACTAAGCAATGACATGCTCTAAAACTTAAGTGCATTCTCAAGCTTCTTAGCAACATTTAGCATCAAAGCTAATTTAACATTGAAAAGTCCCTTGACAAGCTAACATGGTTAGTATCACCAGAAAATCACAATTCTTATAACAAAACAGTTTTTTTTTTAATCATTAATAGCTTTCATGCCGTGAAACATTTCACTTTTGCTTATTGACATATTCGTCAGGGTTGGCATTAGATTAGTGGAAAAAACCATCAAAAACATCTTGGCTGCTGAAACATGCAGCTAACAGGAAATAGCGGTAGTTCTACAAGGACAAAACATCGGGGCATCCATAATTGCTGTGTACTGTTAAAGGAGCATTACACAACTGGAAATCAGCACACACGAAGAAAATAAAATTACTGCTGCTGTTTTGCACACTTTTTATGGTACTAGTCATGTTTGAGAAGGCAGTGGCAACAAATAGTCTTAAATAAAATGATGAAATGGACAAAAAGTGTTCTGCTCTCAGAGCTGACCACAAGGGACTGTTTTTTTAGACCATAACTCTCAACACATCATCAACAAAATTCAAAGGTTCCCGACATTTGATACAAAGAAGGGTGTACAGGGGTTGGACAATGAAACTGAAACACCTGGTTTTAGACCACAATAATTTATTAGTATGGTGTAGGGCCTCCTTTTGCAGCCAATACAGCGTCAATTTGTCTTGGGAATGACATATACAAGTCCTGCACAGTGGTCAGAGGGATTCTAAGCCATTCTTCTTGCAGGATAGTGGCCAGGTCACTACGTGATACTGGTGGAGGAAAACGTTTCCTGACTCGCTCCTCCAAAACACCTGGGCATGCAACAGTCTGGGTGGTATGCTTCTTTGGGGCTTCTCCACACCGTAACTCTCCCGGAGGTGGGGAAAACAGTAAAGGTGGACTCATCAGAGAACAATACATGTTTCACATTGTCCACAAGATTTGTGCTCCTTGCACCTCTGAAACCGACGTTTGGCATTGACATGAGTGACCAAAGGTTTGGTTATAGCAGCCCGGCCGTGTATATTGACCCTGTGGAGCTCCAGACGGACAGTTCTGGTGGAAACAGGAGAGTTGAGGTGCACATTTAATTCTGCCGTGATTTGGGCAGCCGTGGTTTTATGTTTTTTTGGATACAATCCGGGTTAGCACCCGAACATCCCTTTCAGACAGCTTCCTCTTGCGTCCACAGTTAATCCTGTTGGATGTGGTTCGTCCTTCTTGGTGGTATGCTGACATTACCCTGGATACCGTGGCTCTTGATACATCACAAAGACTTGCTGTCTTGGTCACAGATGCGCCAGCAAGACGTGCACCAATAATTTGTCCTCTTTTGAACTCTGGTATGTCACCCATAATGTTGTGTGCATTTCAATATTTTGAGCAAAACTGTGCTCTTACCCTGCTAATTGAACCTTCACACTCTGCTCTTAATGGTGCAATGTGCAATCAATGAAGACTGGCTACTAGGCTGGTCCAATTTAGCCATGAAACCTCCCACACTAAAATGACAGGTGTTTCAGTTTCATTGTCCAATCTCTGTATATATACAAAGTCATATCATTGGTGTGCATGTGAAAATTCCCACCAATCTTTTACTACCATGCAAAAAAATATCTCGTTCTTCTAAAGGTTTGCTTCTTGGACAGTAGCTGTATTACAGAATAAGGCAACAATTAACCTGATAATAAACTCATTCACTTTGTGAATGAGTGTGGGTGTCTCATGAAAAAATTTGTATTTAACAAACAAAGAGACAGATGATCATTACTCAGTCAGGTCTGTTAATTAAGCCTTGCAAGGCAGAACAGTTTTACAGCATCAGGCATGTCCTCCAGAGCTGTGCCATATCTGTTCTGACCAGCCAAAAGGAAAAACCTCTGTTATCACAGCATTCCATGGTAAAACCCTATGTAGCCTGGGCCCCCTTAGGAGAGCTGAGAGCTGTTGTTATTTTTTTTTTTCTTCCTTTAGACAACTAATAACATAATTTTCTTGTGTTATATATGACAGTTATGGTCTTTAGAAATATACCTATATTTTAACTTGAGAAAGCTCACTTATGGGGTAGCTAATCCAGACACACTTCTGTACGAAAACACTTGTATCAGCTTCTTCCAGGCCAAGAAAAACAGCAACCATTCTACAATGACTAGTTTTAGGTTTCTGTATCTGTTGAAATCAGGAGTCTAACCCAATTATTTACATAAAATCTTAAAAAAAAACAGGGTTGCACAAGTTGCCACCCGACTGTGACTAAAGAAAGTATTTCTCCTCAGTCTGTTAAATGTCCTACAGTTGCACAGAAGCTGGCTTTACTTACCATCAAATCCTGGTCCGCAGCAGGTTGGTAGACTGGAGAGACCTAAGTAAGTAGTTAGATGAGTGAGTGAGTAGGTCCCAGTGGCTGTCTGGAAGTGACTTTTGTGCGGTCTAAGAGGATTTGACAGAAAACCATAGTTCTTAGAGAAAAGACAGATGCACCAGTTGAAAGTCAGTATGAACACTTACATTTTGATGTATTAATTATTAATGAACTATTAACAGTGTGGAAGTAAAATAATGTCTTTGCAAACTGGGAGTGGGATCATGTGAGCAGTTTAGGCTGGAAAAAGCTGGATTAAACCCCAAAATCCAAATTTTTTGCAACAGCCATTTTATGAAAACTGTAAAATATATTAACAGATATTAAGGATAATATATTAAGAAGCATAATCATTTGGAAATAGACAGAAGCTTTGTGATCCATCTGAAATTGGAATAGTGTTTCTAGGTGCAAGTAGGTGGGATTTGAAGCCATTCCCCATTCATATTAATGGTATTTTAAAGAGTGAACATTGTTGTGCCTTACAGCCTTTTCACAAAAATTATTGTAAAGAATAGTGGAACAATTTTATTCAGCCATGACGCAAAATATGAGAAAGTCAAACAGAAAATAACTGTAGCATGTAATTGTTGCTAAAGAGTGCTCTACAAGCTATTAAGTTGTAGTGTGCACTTGATTTTCTACACACAAGTGGACCAGATGATTTTGATCAGATCCTGATATGCAAAATCCTAAAAATAAAACAGGGTGTGCATTCATTTTACCGTGACTCTATATCAAGTACAACAACTGGTATTCACCTATTTTTCTGTTTCTGTTGCTTGAAATTGAATGTTGGCCCATTATCTGGGCCAACATTCAATTAAAAACCAAAAAGAACATAAAATAATCACGATTATAAAAAAGTCTTTGGCTGCTCCACTTTATCATGTATTTGTGTCAAGATCTGGACTCAATGAAATAATTAATTGGATTATTCGTGATTAATCTATTTTTAAAATAATCGTCAACTAATTTAGTAATTGAATAATGGGTAACTGGAGTATACAGACAAGATGAACGAACAACCCACTCAGAGCAGTAATTAAGCCAAAATTGTACTATATATATATATATATATATATATATACACTGCGCGTTTAAGATGAAAAACTTTATTTTTGTCTATATGATCTATTTAGAACTCCTCAAGTGGCTTAGTTTTAGCTTCACCTGGATCAAATTCTGTAAAAGATTTCCTATTAGGTACATTTTTCTATCAGATTATTAATCGATTCATCGAAAAAATAGTCGACAGTCTAATCGATTTAGCAAAATAATCATTAGTTGCACCCTAGAATGCGTTCAATCAGTCCTCCTAAAAACTAACTACAGGTTTACTGTTGTTTTGGCTGATTAGTAATATGATATGATTTACTAAATATGCTTCCAATAGGTCAAATTATCAGGCAGCATAGGATACATTTTCACTGTTACGCTGATGACACTCAGCTTTACTTATCCATAAATCCTGATGAACCCAACCAGTTAGATAGACTACAAGCATGTCTTGAAGACATAAAAACTTGGATGACTTTAAATTTTTTGCTTTTAAATTCAGACAAGACAGACGTTGTTATTTTTGGTCTGGAGTCTTTAAAAAAGAAACTGCTTAGTCAATCACTTAACCTGGATGGCATTAAATTGACCTCCGGTAATAAAGTAAAAAACCTTGGTGTTACTTTTGACCAGGACATGTCATTTAAATCCCATATTAAACAGGTTTCTAGGATTTCCTTCTTTCACCTCCGGAACATTGCCAAAATTAGAAATATCCTATCCAGGAGCTGAGACACTAGACCATGCATTTGTTACTTCAAGGCTGGAGTATTGTAATTCTTTACTACCAGGATGTCCACAAAATGCAGTTAAAAGCCTTCAACTGAGTTCTGCAGCAAGAGTTCTGATGAAAATTTAAAAGATAGATCATATTTCTCCTATTTTAGCTTCCCTTCATTGGCTCCCTGTTAAATCCAGAATAGAATTTAAAATTCTCCTCCTCACATATAAAGCCCTTAATGATCTAGCTCCATCATACATCAGAGATCTGATTGGTCCATATGTTCCTAACAGAGCACTTTGTTCTCAGACTGCAGGTTTACTGGTGGTTCCTAGAGTCTCTAGAAGTAGAATGGGAGGCAGATCCTTTAGTTATCAGGCTCCTCTCCTGTGGAACCAGCTCCCAGTTTTAGTCCGTGAGGCAGACACCCTGTCTACTTTTAAGGCTAGGCTTAAAACTTTCCTTTTTGATAAAGCTTATAGTTAGAGTGGCTTAGTTTATCCTGAGCTATCTTCCTTATTTTTTACCTCCGCCTTCCTCCCTCCCTGTTGGTTGGAGTAAGGGGGAGTCAGGTTTAGCCTAAACCGGCTCAGTTATGGTTGAGGTGCAAACACACCCTCCATTTCTGCTACCTGTATGACCCCCTCTCTTTTCCAATGGTTATAATCAGTCTGACAGAGAGAGGTATCCCAATCCTTGTAGTTTTTAGTATTACAATGGCCATCAGTGGGCTCTAGATGGACAAACTTTATCAGTTTATTATTTTACTTAGTGGCCCGTTCTGGGGTGGCCAGGCTCTGGCACTCGGTGGTTTGGTTTGGCCTCCCCGGCGGCCCTCGCCGTTCCGGACCCTTTGTGGGGTGCTTTGAGACGACATTGTTGTAAATAAGCGCTATATAAATAAATAAACAGAAACTGAAACTATCTCTGCAGTTATGCTACTATATATAGACATAATGACCACTTTCACCCTCTTCGCTACATTCTCACTACTCTCCAATTCTGCATTATTTGCTGTTATTTCAGCTTTTAACTTTGTTCTCTCTTTTCTCTTCCTAGAAGCTACACCTGGCCTGACTCTGTGTCTACCTGTGACACCTTTCTGGAAAGGGGCATCGTCCAAGCTTCTGCTGGCAACAACTTAATGCTCACCCTCTACCGATGATCCACATGGCCCTGTCGTTCAGTGTTTAACCCTTTCTCTTTCCTAGAGATGGCAATTGACTGAGCTTCTACTGTGACTAATTATATGTTCTCTCTTTCAGACTCTAACCTTGAAAACTGGCTCAGAGTTTATCTGTTCTTTCTTTCTAGATGAAGCCTCTAAAGGAGCTACATCCATTAACATTTACTTTTCCTTCCCATAGAAAGTACTCCTAGATCAGTGCTTCTTTGTTCTCTTTGTGTCTCTGCTCTGTTCTCTCAAACCCCCAGTCGGTCGTGGCAGGTGGCCTCTCATACTGAGCCTGGTTCTGGTTCTGCTGGAGGTTTCTTCCTGTTAAAAGGGAGTTTTTCCTCTCCACTGTCGCTACATGCATGCTCAGTATGAGGGATTGCTGCAAAGTCAACGCCAGTCACTGTTCACTGTCTCTACATGCTCATCCAGGAGGAGTGAATGCTGCAAGTCACTGACTGGATGCAATCTGCTGGGTTTCCTTAGATAGAAAAACTTTTTATCCAATTTGAATAAATAACTGAATCTGACTGAACTGTTCAATGGTTAGGATTAATTGGAATGTATGTAGCTGACTTTTGTGAAGTGCCTTGAGACGACATGTGTTGTGAATTGGCGCTATATAAATAAACTGAATTGAATTGAATTGATTGGTAGGTTAGTGCTGGAGAGGCTGAATAAAATCCATTTTAACCACATTACCCTTAAAGATGACAACTAATGTATGAATGCAGTATGGGCAAAACAGCCAAATATTAGCTCTTCTTAGCTATCCCAATTACTTAAAATACCCTTTCAGTTCAGTACGAAACTGATCGGTGTCTACTTTTTGTAACATTACACTACAATTTATCTCAAGAGAATTTTACATTTGATTGCTCCACACACCAATAAGACTTCCCCAAGTAGCAGCAAAATGCTACAACATGTACATGTGTGATTCTGTTGAGGATAATCAACAGGGTGGACATAACATTGACTTTAGCAACACCTCACCAATAGCTTCAGGTAAATGTCTGTTGGTCATTTTTAAAATGATGGGCATAAAGGGGCCTTGTTGACTAATTTGCTTCATAAATGGCTTTAGCCCTCTTCTTTGTCTACAACAATGGCTGCCGTACCTCCTTCCCCCCAGCCCCTGTCACCCTGCGGCTGTGAATGTGACGACCACCCACACGGGACGGTGTAAGAGGAGGGTTCATCAACAGGTACACTGTTGCTGTCAGGAGTTCAAAGGAAGTTCACACAGCCTCTCAGGAACAGCTGGGATTTCTGACTTCACAGGACTCAGAAGGCAGGTTTCCATGTAAATACAAGCCAGCGTTTCTGTTCTGTTTACAGGCACAGTAGTAATACAATCTGCAGCCTGTTCATTTGCAGTTACTTGAATAAACACTGCTCTCTGACACTGCTGAGCTCTGAATCAATCAAGCATATTCAGTGCTTTTAACCACTTTATTTTAAAGCAGAGGTTACTTTTAAGGATGAAGTAAAACCTTAAAAATATTGTGCTTTAATTTGCAAAACTCTCATTTCATTTATTTCACTGTTAAGCAAAACATTTGATCTGCCAGCTGAAACTTAAAGAAACAAGAGAAAATTGTAGTTGTTTACAGTAAATCGCTAAATCAACAGTGTGCAATATAAACATCTGGAAGGTCTCTTATGGCTTTTAAACATTGAAGCTACAGGTGGGATTCACAAATCACCTAATCAGTGGGTACCCAGCTCAAATATTTGTTGCCATCATACAAGTTTTGACCAATTAAAGCATCTTACTATTGGTCTAAGAACAACAGTTATTATTTAGGTAATATTTGTCCACTGGTAAAAATATATTCATTCAAATTATACTCATTTTTTGTGTAAAGGCACGCCAGGGCAACAATGTTGAAGGCCAAGTTAAGTTAGTTAATACTCTCATCCTTTAAGTCAAGTCAAGTTTATTTATATAGCGCTTTTCAGCAACAAGGCACTCAAGGTGCTGTACATAAGCAAAAAAATTACAATGATACAGAAAATCAAACAACAGAGGTAATTACCAAAAAAAAAAAAAGAAAATGAATGAATAGAATAGAATGATGGATAAAAAAATGAAAGGAAAACTGGACTGAAAACTTAACTAATAATGTTTAGATGGCCCAGTCAAAGGCCACTCTAAAAAAAATTAGTTTTTAATCTTGATTTAAAGCAACTTAGGGTTTCGGTGCTTTTACAGGATTTTCTGGCAGTTTATTCCAGATTAGTGGAGCATAAGAACTAAAAGCTGCTTCTCCATGTTTATTTCTGGTTCTGGTTCTGCAGAGTAGATTTGAGCCAGAAGACCTGAAAGGTCTGGGTGGTTGATACACTGACAACAAGTCTGTAATGTATTTTGGTGTTAAGCCATTCAGTGATTTACAGACTAACAGAAGTATTTTAAAGTCTATTCTCTGAGCTACAGGGAGCCAGTGTAAGGACTTTAGAACCGGGGTGATGTGCTCCACTTTCTTAGTTCTAGTGAGGACGCGGGCAGCAGCATTCTGGATCAACTGCAGCTGTCTGATCAACTTTTTAGGCAGACCTGTGAAGACACCGTTGCAGTAATCAATTCTACTAAAGATGAAGCATGAATTAGTTTTTCAAGGTCCTGCTGAGACATTAGTCCTTTAATCCTGGAGATGTTCTTTAGGTGATAAAAGGCTGACCTTGTTACTGTCTTTATGTGCATCTGAAGGTTCAGGTCTGAGTCCATCACTACACCCAGGTTTTGAGCCTGATTGGTGGTTTCTAGCTGTATTAATTGAAGTTCTGGGCTAACTTTTAACCGCTCTTCTTTTTGTCCAAAGATTATTACTTCAGTTTTGTTTTGATTCAGCTGAAGAAAATTTTGGCCCATCCATGCATTGATTTCTTCTAAGGGTTGTCTGTATAGTTATGATAACTTACTTTGTTGTTTATTAAAATCTGAGTTAGGGGGAGCATGTAGATATTGAATAGGAGGGGCCCTAAGATGGATCCTTGGGGAACGCCACCTGTGATTTTTGTGGTCTCTAATGTAAAGTTACCTACTAACACAAAAAAGTACCTGTCCTTCAAGTAGGATTTATACCAATTTGTCGGGGTGCGACATTTTGGACTTTGTGGCTTTGTGTTTGTTTACCTTTTGCTTAGATGTTTCTATTTTGGTTTTTGTATCATGTTTGTTTAGTTCTCTTGCTCCTTTTACCGCCCCCTAGTGTTTTGTTGTTTCTTTCCCCTTGCTCCTAGTCTCCTGAAGTGGTTGCTTTTCTAATATTTATTATGGTTTTCTTATGATTATGATTATTATTATATTTGTTGTTATTCTAGTTCTCTTGTCCTCATATCATTCTAGTCCCATTGTCTTCCTTGTATTCTCTAGTTTAATTTCTAATTTAGTATCTTTGTGTTTATTTATGGTTTGGTATTTGTTCACTTTGCACTCTTCTTGCTTACTAGTTTATGTTCTCTGTTCTTCCATGTCTTTGTTCCCTTTCTGTGTTTTATTCTGTTCTGTGTTAGTTCCTTTATTCTGTTCTTTCTAGCTTAGTTCCTTATGTTTAGTTTCTATGGTTCTAGTTCTCCCTCCTGTTAGGTCAGCTTTAGTGATTGTTTACATCTTAGTTTGTATTTATTTTAGTCTTCTCTTCCTCTGCTTCATTCCCTGTTTGGTTCAGTCAGTGTTTAGTTTTATTTACGTTTGCGCTTAGGGTTTCTTTGGATAGATCTTAGGTTATGTTGTTCTTTTGTTCCCTCTAGTTTCTCTGTTTACTTTAGTTAATCATTATTCTAGGTTCTTATGTTTCTTTGGTTCTTTATCTTTGTCCTTAGCTTCCTTTAGTTCTGGTTGCCTGATTTTTGTTTATGCAGTGCTTACTTATTGTTTTGTTTTTATAGTCAGTTCCTTTTAGGTTATGTCTTAGTCCAGTTCTTCTCATGTCCCCTTTGTTTTCTAGTTAGGTCTCCTTAGCAACTATTCATACTCCCTCAGTTTTCTGCAGCCTGGTTCATCCCTGTTTTCTATTCTCTTCTGATTTCCTGCCTCTGTCTCATTGGTTCATACCTCACTCCCCTCTGCTTATAAGTTCTCTAGTGCTCTTTGTTCTTCGCTGGTTCCTTCTGTCTTGTCACCCTCGTTCTTGTCCATTCCGTCCACTATTATGCCTAGTGATGTCAAAATGAGATTTTTTGAAGCATAGAATCATTTTGAATCATTGTGTCATAAAGTGGTTCACTACCCGAAGGTTCATTCAATTCCCTTGGGTGACATCTATCGGCAGTAGTGATTGTTGCACGAAATGAAGCCCTGCGAATGTGATGCACCTCTTGTGTAAATAATAGCACTTATGTATGTATATATGCGTGTTGTACATATGTATTTTTAGTAACCCATTAAAGATTCTGAGTAATTAACTCATGAAAAAATTATTTAAAAACAATGTGAACTGTAGGGGATTACAGGTGAAAAATAGCCATTAGGCTAATTCTGGCTTCTTTAACTTGAATTGTCATTTGTATTATGAAATTCCACTGTCCCATTTTAAATAAATAACAAAAAATAAATAAATGAAGTGAACATTTTTGATTGGTCATTCATATCCATCCAGGACTTATACAGGTCTAGGGTCAGGAAAAGAGCTGCAAAAATCTCTGCAGACCCCACACACCCTGCACATAAACTGTTCAGAGTTTTACCTTCAGGCCGTCGCTACAGAGCACTGTTCACTAAAACCAGCCGCCAAAGAGACAGTTTCTTCCCCCAGGCTGTTTCTCTGTTGAACATTTAATAGAGTACCAAAGTCACAATTCCACCTTGTACATGTGTATATTGTATATATATATTCAAGGACTTAAAGATATATGCAAAATATATCTTATAACGCAAAAACAAAAAAAAGAAACCGAGAGAGCAAATTGTACCGGAGTCAAATTCCTTGTTTGTTCTATGTACGGACCCGGCAATAAAGCTGATTCTGATATTTTCTTTGGGAGTGTGCTTGGTGTACTGAGTGCTTCTGGACATTGTGCTTGGTGTAATAAAGAGGGTGCCTGTGTTACTTCAGGTGTTTTTATTCAAGAAAAGTAATTTCTGCACAGTAGAAGGGTTCAAACGGTTTCTTTTTTTGAGACAATTTCTCCAGCTTTGGAAAATACTCTTTCACAGGGAACAGAGGAGGCTGGTGTGACTAGGAACTGTTTGGCTGGGTGGTTTAGGTTCGGAGACAGTGAAAAGCTGGGAGTCCTTCACTATGAAGTCCACAAGGGCTTCATCAAGCTCTTGCTTCCTGGATCCTAAAAAAATAAAGACAAGTAACTTCAATTTAACTTACAAACATTTAACTGTCATTCTTTCTAATTCTGCATGTATATCTATGTTATGCTGACCTTGATTGGTGGCACGAGGCTGAGTGTTCTCGTGTTTGGCTCTACAATGCCTCAGCATTGATGACGTATTATTATTATTATTATTATTATTATTATTATTATACGTCAGCAGCTGTGGGCAAAGCAAACGCTGCACCTGTAAAACCAAGATAACAACCCGTTACTGCACCTCTTGCATAACATGATCCCCTGACTGTAACACTACGGCATAGTATAGGCTAAAGGCTTTCTAATAAACACTTTGAATGTACATCACCTTATTAGGTGGCACCAAATCGAAATATTCCCACACTTGGGAACGCTTCCTAGATGGTTGCTCCATGACAGAACAATCCACCAAAACTCAGAGTATCCAAAAACGAGGAGTGTTTGTAACGTATAATACGTGTTGAACAGGGATATAAACCGGGGTTTGAGCCATCTTAAATACACTGAATCGCACCAGATGTTTGAAACTCTGCCAGTCAACTCAATGCAGTTAGCTGACTTGGTCTGAATGAAGCAGTGAAGTGGTTCACACGTCATCGGGGACGTCATATGAAGCAAGCTCCGGCCCACTGCTTCACCATAACTACCCTGTCGAGTTTGAAGCATGCTTTGAAGCCTCGGTGTTAGAGGTAACATCACTAATTATGCCTATGCCTAAGTTTTGTGCTACGTTTCTGCAGTGACTTCATGTAAGTTTTGGCTCAGCTCCTGTTTACCACTGCAGTGATTATTGCTACGTTTTTGCTATGTTTTTGGAAACCTTTAGAATGTGGACTACAGTGCCTTGTGAAAGAATTCGGCCCCCTTGAACTGGTCAACCTCTTGCCACATTTCAGGCTTCAAACATAAAGATATAAAATTCTAATTTTTTGTGAAGAATCAACAAGTGGGACACAATCATGAAGTGGAATGAAATTTATTGGATGTGTCAAACCTGTTTATTAAATAAAAAACTGAAAAGTGGGGCGTGCTATATTATTTGGCCCCCTTGCGTTAATACTTTGTAGCGCCACCCTTTGCTACAATTATAGCTGCAAGTCGCTTGGCGTATGTCTCTATCAGTTTTGCACATAAAGAGACTGAAATTCTTGCCCATTCTTCCTTGCAAAACAGCTGGAGCTCAGTGAGGTTGGATGGAGAGCGTTCGTGAACAGTAGTCTTCAGCTCTTTCCATAGATTCTCGATTGGATTCAGGTCTGGACTTTGACTTGGCCATTCCAACACCTGGATACGTTTATTTGTGAACCGTTCCATTGTAGATTTGGCTTTATGTTTTGGATCATTGTCTTGTTGGAAGATAAATCTCCGTCCCAGTCTCAGGTCTCTTGCAGACTCCAACAGGTTTTCTTCCAGAATGGTCCTGTATTTGGACCCATCCATCTTCCCATCAATTTTGACCATCTTCCCTGTCCCTGCTGACGAAAAGCGGGCCCAAACCATGATGCTGCCACCACCATGTTTGACAGTGGGGATGTTGTGTTCAGGGTGATGAGCTGTGTTGCTTTTACTCCAAACATATCGTTTTGCAATGTGGCCAAACAGTTGGATTTTGGTTTCATCTGACCAGAGCACCTTCTTCCACATGTTTTGTGCATCTCCCAGGTGGCTTGTGGCAAACTTTAAACGAGACTTTTTATGGATATCTTTGAGAAATGGCTTTCTTCTTGCCACTCTTCCATAAAGGCCAGATTTGTACAGTGTACGACTGATTGTTGTCCTATGGACAGACTCTCCCACCTCAGCTGTAGATCTCTGCATTTCATCCAGAGTGATCATGGGCCTCTTGACTGCATCTCTGATCAGTCTTCTCCTTGTTCGAGATGAAAGTTTAGAGGAACGGCCGAGTCTTGGTAGATTTCCAGTGGTCTGATACTCCTTCCATTTCAATATGATTGCTTGCACAGTGCTCCTTGGGATGTTTAAAGCTTGGGAAATTTTTTGTATCCAAATCCGGCTTTAAACTTCTCCACAACAGTATCTCGGACCTGCCTGGTGTGTTCCTTGGTCTTCATGATGCTCTCTGCGCTTTGAACAGAACCCTGAGACTATCACAGAGCAGGTGCATTTATACGGAAACTTGATGACACACAGGTGGATTCTATTTATCATCATCAGTCATTTGGGACAACATTAGATCATTCAGAGATCCTCACTGAATTTCTGGAGTGAGTTTGCTGCACTGAAAGTAAAGGCGCCGAATAATATTGCACGCCACACTTTTCAGTTTTTATTTGTTAAAAAAGTTTGACACATCCAATAAATTTCATTCCACTTCATGATTGTGTCCCACTTGTTGATTCTTCACAAAACATTTGATTTTTATATCTTTATGTTTGAAGCCTGAACTGTGGCAAGAGGTTGAAAAGTTCAAGGGGGCCGAATACTTTCGCAAGGCACTGTATGCAACATTTTGCGATGTTTTGAGAAGAAGCCTTTGAATAAAAACTTTAGACTTTCACAACATGCTGCTACCCAGCTCTTGTCTGCGCTTTGGTCCACCAGAAAACTCGACCCTTACACAATTGAGTGCTGTACCAGAAAGGCCGACCCAGTTTTCCAGGCACTCTAATACAATGGAGTGATCAACAGTGTCGAATGCTTCACTAAGGTCCAATAATACCAGCACTATGGTTCTTCCACAGTCTGCATTTATACGGATGTCATTGAACACCTTGACAAGAGCAGTCTCTGTACTGTGGTGAGCAGGAAGCCTGACTGGAAGACATCAAAGCGGTTGGTCGTTGTTAGGAATTTGTTTAACTGCTGAAACACAGCTTTTTCAATAACATCCAACATCCAATAAATATTTTCCATATCCAGGCAGTAAAGTTAAACTACACAAAAACCTGAGTTAAACGTTTTCATTCCCCTTGAACATATTCATATTTTGTCAATTTACAACTATAAACTTTAATACATTTTATTGGGATTTTCAGTTCTCAACACAAAGTAGTGTTTGTTTGTGAAGATCTTTGGGGTATGTCTCTACCAGCTTTGCACATCTAGAGACCACATTTTAACCATTCTTCTTTGCAAGTTTGCTTAAGATCCGTCAAATCAGAGCCGGGGCCTGCAACCTTTACAATCCAAAGAGCCATTTCAGTCCAGCGAAACAGAACGTGTTTGGAGCCACAAATGTTAGAATTTTTATGTATGTCTACTAAAAGAGATTACTAAAAAATTTGTTATATATATATTTTTTGGTTCTATTTTTAGGTTTTAAAGCAAAGAAAAACATAAAACCTTTGCAAAAAAGAGGATGGGTACATTTTCTTCTATAGGATATGGATGTTTAAAATTATGTGAAAACATAGTTTCAACCCTGTTGAAAAGAAAAATAGATTTAATTACACAATCAGTCATTTTTTCCTTGACTGTATAGTCTACTCTTACGTTTTGATTTTTGAATTTCTGTTTCATTTTGTCAGGGTTCTGGGTTCAGTGTGTGTGTTGTGCTTTGTTTGTGACTTTGTTTTCAGTTTCCAGATGGTTCTGGAGTTTTTCAGGTGTGCTAGGTGACAGGTGTGACTGATCTGCTGATTGCTTGGAGGAGTATTTATGCAGAAGGCTGCCAGCACTTTTTTGGTGGATTTCGTTTTCAAGGATTAAGCTGGCAGCGGCCTGTTATTCTCCGACTCCAGAACCAAGGCAGAAGGGTACCCTGTCCACCCTCCAACGCAAGTACCTGAACATTGAACTAATTCCTGAACTCACCAGTACTCACTCTTCAGCTCAAGCAAAAACCATCTGGATTACCCCGCCTCGCACACCTGGGTCCCGACTACCTCTACCCCTGGCGACCTGACGGTGTTTGTTTAGTAAGCCATTTTCCTGAAATTACCTTACGTTAGTTTTTGCAAAATATCTGTTCCCTGTTTCATCAGTTCTCTTCCCCTCTCTTCATACAGTTGGCAAATTTACCCGTTCATGTCCCAGACTCACTGGCTGTAAATAAACACCTTTCACTTATTCAGTCGTTTCCTCTAAGTGTTCTTCTGCGTGTGGGTCAGATCTGTTACGAAGAAAATGACACATTTGCCTTTTATGCCGCTGCTGACACAGCTGAATTTCTCCACTGTGGGTCACTAAAGAATATTTTTATTCTATTCATTTTGAGCATAAAGTTTAAAGTCCTGTCATGGATTTTCAGTTGGATTAAAGTTTGGAGTTTGACTGGGCCATGCTAACATGTAAATTACTTTTTGATCTGAACCATTATATTCTAGCTCTGGCAGTGTGTTTCCTGCATACGGCAGGGAACTCCCAGTCTCAAGTTTTTTTTTCAGCCCCATAACGGTCTTTTTTTTTTTTTCCAGCCTTGTATTTAACTCCTGCTTTCCATCAATTCTGACCAGTTTCCCTGTCTCTAATGATAATCATCACAGCATGATGCTACAACCACCATGTTTCACCATGAGGATGTTGTGTTTACATGGCTTGTGGATCACTTTAAATGGACCCTCTCATGACTGTTTAACAATGGATTTATTCTAACACCCCTCTTCAATGACCTTTTTACCTTCAGACTTGTGCTGTAGATTTATTTTCTTAAACACAAAATAACTTATTACAAAACATCTTTGTGTGAAACATGTAACCGTATTACTCGTTTAACAGTAATGTTTGGAGTCCTGATCACTTTCTTCCAGTGTCACCAGTTTTACTGCAGAATGACTAATAGGCAGATTAACTTTTTTTGATAAGTGGATGCGCTGCCATAATTTGACCAACAGATTGTAATAGAGTAGATGATAAATCATGGGCATTCATACTCTAAAACTGCTCAAAGCAGTGGAACTGATTGTCTTGGCTTGGTGGCATGGCACACAATGGTGTCCCTCTCAAAAGAAAGGAAACAGGCGCAAATTCTGGCCAGAGCCAAGCTATTTATGGAGCAACTCCAAAGAGCTATTAAAACCTTCTCAGTCGAATGCTGATCTGCCTAAGTGGGTCAAAACAACACAGCAGTACTTGGCTCGCTCTCAGCCGGCAACTGGTTGACATTCATCGCAGAGGGAACTCCCTTTCACTCAGAGCAGGGAGGCAGAGAACGTGCAACAATGAGGTCTAATGGAGAAATTAATTCTTATGTGAATCTGATTATAAAGTCTTAATCCAGACACAGTTCCTCTTTCCCACAAATACTTCAAGTGGCTTAGACTTTAAAGTACACTGATGCACATGGCTTATTCTTTCTGGTAAATCCCATCGTTTATTGATGATGATCTTGTTTTATAGTCTGTTAGATGCTGTTGAGTTTTTTAAGAAAAAACTACAACTACATTTTATTGTGATGCCATCTATAGAATAATGAATCCAAATTTAGAGTCCTGTTAGTACAATTGGGCATAACTCCTCTTACAGCATTACCCACATCAGTCAACTTTAAAACAAAGTTGTGGTTTAAAACACATTACCTGTAAAGTTCCAACTCAGCAGCAACCTGTTTCTAGAGGGAGTTCAAATTGAAATACTTTACTCAAACAACTTTAACTTTGCTAATAACATCCAGCTAAACTACAAGTCAAAGAATAAAAAAAAGAACACTAACAACGGGTAAGAAATAGCAAAAAGTAACTGTCATGATTGCCTGGCCAAAGTGGCTGAAGAAGGGCAGTAGGCAGATGTTGTCCAGTTTAGCAGGTGATTTGTTTAAAAAAAATTTACCAAAAAAAGATATTTAAAAAAATCCCAAGAAATTATTAATTTAAAGTTTAACATTGTACAAGTAACCTGAACTGAACTTAAGTCAACCAAAATTGATGTCAAGCGCACTCTCCTACACTGACCTGGTCCTCTCCTGAACAGCTAAATTCTTCTGCTTAAATAGTCTCAGGCATGTCAAACAAAATGGTCTCTTATGGAATATTCCAGATACCAGGTATGACTAAACATCACAATTATTTACTTGTTGATGTTCCTTCATACTAGGACAAAGAGGCAACTGTGGCTCAGTAGGAAGAGTAGTTGTCTTGCAATCAGAATGTTGTGGGTTTGATTCCAGCTTCCTCCTGCCATATGTCAATGTGTCCCTGGGCAAGGCACTTAACCTCAAGTTGCCTACTGATCTGTGTATCGGTGTGTGATTGGGTGAATGTGGTGCTAGTGTAAAGCACTTTGAGCGGTCTGTATGACTGGAAAAGCGCTATATAAGTTCAGTCCATTTACAAAACAAACACATTTTAGTGTATCCATTAAATCATACAACAACAATATATACAAAGCTAAGGCAATCAAAAACCTAAAAGTAACTTAGCAAAATTCCACAGCTTCTTATCCCCATCTTCACTTAGTTCCTTCTTGTGAAATCAGCTTTCTACAGGAAACTACAACAAGTGAGGCAGCATTGTCTCAATTTGCTCCTGGAACACAGGTAACTCAGGCAAGTTCATAACCCAAAATCAAATGCACAAATCAGCTGCACTAAATAAATGAAACATAGACTTGACAAAACTTCTAAGAATGAATTTAAACCACAATGTTATAGTAAATCTGTAAAGATGCAAAACAAACAAACCTGGGATAGTAAATGTTTGCAGATTACAGGATGAGGTCTGGGCAAGTGGTGTTCTCACCCACTTTGTCACAGTAACAAATGGGAATAAAACTGAAACCAATAACCACAAAAACGATGAAGTGATATCACACTTCAGAGTGATTGTGTTAAGAACCAAGGTTTGTTTTGAGGAATTGTAATAAAGCCAAATTAGCTCTAAAAACTAACAAAGAACACAGTTGCTATGTGTACAAACAACCAATTCACAATGCAAATGTGATTATGAATATATTTTAATATTTTATTAAATATTTCGGTCTGTTAAGGATTGTCCTGTGAATACCAGCCCAATAAGGCGATGGTATTAGGACAAAATAGAAAGCGATGAGACAAGCTCTGACATTATTGAACAGCAAATCTCTGCACACACATGGAATGAATTCACACAATTTCTTAAAATACAAGAATTTATTAACAAAAATAAGTCAATTCAAGTCAAACATATTTCAATTATATTCTTTACTGTTAAAACAATCCAACTAAACTACCAAGCAGAATTAAAGAATAAGGAAGACTAATGGGCTATGTACAATATAAACAAGTTGATCAAAGATGGTTGAAAACCATGACCAAAAGAGTGATGCAACATTACCATGCAATATTATTTATGTTTGAGAACCAAGGATTCTCTTGAAGAATCTGGAAATGAAGTTAAGTTGGTCTTGGAACTAACTTAGACAATAATCAGCAAACGTTTAGACAACCATTCACAATGCAAGATCAGATAAAATATTATTTTATTAAAATGAGGTTTTAAGAATGATCTGCTGAATAAAACCAACCATCTGAATGACTAATTCTCAATGGTGTCTCATTAGCTGCCTTTATTTATTAAAATAATATTTAAAGAAATATTATCAAGGAAATAGTAAAATATTTTGGGAAATATTTTGGAAAAGAACCAAATCTTTCTGGAAAAATGGGGCTTAATTGTGTTACTTAGTTATCAAGTCTAGCAAAATAATGTTTGGGGAAATATTATTTACTGGATTGAAAACTAACAACCTTTTTGGGTAAGTATTCTTTAGCAGGCAAGCACGTGTTCTTAGCTGTTAGCAGTTAAATCTAACAAAAGAAGCTGAAGCTTAGCACCAGAATCAAACACACAATACCTTTAAAAATACCGTCAATAAAAGGGTTACAATGCATAAGCGGGGACGGCGCGTTATGGCCGATCTTCTGTGTTTAAAATCACCCTTTAAATAAAGTTTGTCTTAACTTTAAAAACACACAAACACATTATTATATTATTTTAATAAAATAATGTTTTAAAGAATGATTTGCTGAATAAAACCAACCTTCTGAATGACCAATTCTCAGGGGTGTTTAATTAGCTCTCTTTAATTATTAAATTAATATTTAAAGAAATATTATTTTGAATAAGAACCAAATCTTTGAGAAATGAGCTTAATTGTGTTACTTAGTTATCAAGTTTAGTAAAATAATATTTAGGGAAATATTATTTTACTAGATTGAAAACCAACAACTGCTTTGGGTAAATGATCTTAGCAGCCAAGCACGTGTTCTTAGCTGTTAGCGGTTGGAGCTAACAAAATAAGTTTATAGCTTATCATCCGAATCAAGCACATACCTTTAAAATACCACTAATAAAAGGGTTAAAATGCATAAGTGTGGACAGTGTGTTATGGCTGATCTTCTGTGGTTAAAATCACCCTTTAAATAAAGTTTTTAAATAAAGTCTTAACTAAATAAAAAAAAAAAAACACAAACTGAGCACATGTGCTGAACAGATAATCTGCTAGCACTAAGATGGCTGAGTTTTCAACACAAACAAAACCAAACGTCATAAAACGAAAAATGTTTAGATCATTTCATTCTAAACTACTTCTCTCTGCCCAAAACCTAACCTCTTACATGAACCGTGCTGAGGAAAAGCTGTCCGGGGCGACGAAGTTGAAGGAAGCATCCACAGTGAACAAAGGGTTAGCTTGCTAACCTCCATAGCTGTGGGGTGGGTCGGCTCTTTCTGTTGGCCAGCTAAACTGCACATTACTGCTGTAACCATGGTGATGCGGTCCCGTTGTCCTTCCTTCAGACCAGGAAAACTGCTCCACTCGGCATTGTAGAGACAGAGTCTCTGCTGGGAACTCTCTGGAACACACTTTGCTTCTGTAGACCTCAGAGAGAAAAGTCAAGCCACGCTTGTACCTTAATTACCTCGTTCATGAATGAATACCGGATACACAAACAGCAATTCATTCGTACTTAACATAGTGCATATGATCGCATGATTGTATGACACTCTTGGATCCAGTTTGAAGAGTTATGTCTGTTTGCCAGCAAAGACAGTGACATAACAGGAAGTCCGCTGTTATTCCGTTTCTGGTTGTGCTGGAAGTAGGTTAGTGTGATTTATTTGGAAAGTTCCAGAAAAGTTCTTACTGGCCCATCATGTTGTGGTACCCATGGCTGTGGTCCCAACACAAACCAAAAGGGAAAATACATTTTTTTTTCTTCTTTGCGAAATTTGAAAGCAATAATCCATTGGACAATTGATTCTTAATGTTATTGTGAGAACACCACTTGTCCAGAGAGTTTAGTTTATTATTTTTATTTAATATTCTTGTTTTCCAGTTTGCCAGTTCATGTTCACACCAGAAGTGAACTGCACCAGAGTTTGGAAGCAGGCCAAGACTACCTCAAAAAGTCAGTCTTGGTCCAGTTGTTTGGTCTAGACCTGGGTTCAGTTGAGTGTATTCATACCTGCACAAAAGGTTTGAACCAAGTCCATTTAAAGTGGACCAAACATGGCAGATGTGAATACACCATAAGATATTGTTGATAAGTTTAATCAAAAATTGACAACTCATGTCTCTCCTAGACTCTTCTATACCTCCACATGTATATCATATGGACCTACCGCCTTTCCACTCTTCATCCTTATCAGTGCCTTCTGTACTTCATACCTACTGATATTTGCTACTTACTAAATTTCAATGGTCACTTCTTCTGGTCCTTGTTCTCTTTCATTTTCCCCATTATTTTACTCTTCAAAGTAATCCTTCCATCTTTTTATCACTCTTGTTGCGCATGTTAGTACATTACTGTTAGGTTTAAACCCCAACACTCATTACAACATCTGCACAAAGAAAGACACAGAGAAGTTAGTTTGTTTTAACTTGCAAGGAGAGTGTCCTGGAGACTGTCTCAGTTACAATCCTCCAAACACACTCTGAAGACAGTCTCTGCTCTTCATGCTTTTATTAGAAAAGGAACGCCCTAGTTACATGAGATTTCAACTGCTGAGGGAGTTTATCTTTATGTGAAAACAGACTGTTCTCACATCCTGTGCTCATGTTGCAACATCATATTCCTCTATGCATATAAGGAGATAACAACCATTCTCAATCAGTAATATAAACAGCACATCTAGATAGTAAATGAGTAATGTAGAATGAAAACTGAATAATGTATGTACATTTATCTAACATTTCCCTCCTGTTTATTCAGTTTAGCATTATATCAATTTTAAACATCATTCAGTGACTACTTCTTTTCAGATTTTCAGTCATCAAATCATTGCAATGCATAAAAAGTTACACTCAGAGGACCTCCCTAATAACCATCAGGGTCTGGATACAAGTCTGGAAAATGCAGAGACGTCTCTTCGTTGCTTGTCTCATCAGGGTCTTCATCTGAGTCCTCGTCTGGTCTTATAAGGGCATACATCTCTGAGAGCTCTGTTTTAACTGGTTGTATAGCAGAGGTGATTATTCGAGAACACAAGGCTCTTATACAAGGAATACAACAACATCCACATAAGGTGAGAATAGCTGCAAACACAGCAATAGACATTAATATAGAAAACACTAGTTGTTTATATTTTCCAAACATTTCCCCAAAACCATCCCACATTGAGGTGTCAACTCCAGAATGGTCTTTAATTTTGTCGTTGAGTGATCTAAGGCCTTCCAACGCTTTAGTCAGGCTTCCATCAGCTGCGGTGTTATTTGGTATAAAAGTGCAACACTGACCACCAAATATGGAACAAACACCCCCTTTCTCAGCTAAGAGCATGTCAACGGCAATTCTATTTTGGAAAGCCATAAGTGAGGTAGCTGACAGTTGTTCATGGATAGCGGAGAAACCTTCTTCAGTTTTGTTTCCTAATCTCTGCACATTATAATGGATGTAGTTGATTCTGTCTACATTTTTATTGATTGTACACCACCAACATGTGGTGGATTCAAAGCCTGCTGCCACTTGATCTGCTAATTTATATTCATCAGGGACCCCTCTTGGTATTCCTATGCTGTCTATGTAAGTAGGGTCATCTTGATTGTTTCATACCACTACAATCTAGATACCAGTCATACCCATCCCAGCTGTTTGCCCCATAGCCCCCTGTTTGCAAGTTTCGATCAAAAGTGAACACAGTCTGTGTTCTGTTAGTTTGATAGCAGAAATACAGTTCTTTTGTTCTACTGCTATCCCCATCTGTAGTTTTACAGGGGTTTTTTAATATTTCATGTTGGATTCTGGATCGATTAGGATTATAGTACCCTGTTCTTCTTTTTTGCATTTTGTGATTTCTTTCCCATATTAACAGGGCACTTACAACTATGATTGAGATGATGCTCCCTATTATCAATATCTTTTTGTGTGTAGGGGTGAACATCTTTCTGTAGATTGGAGCCCTTCCTAAAAACCTGTAGCAGAGCTGTGGACAATCTTCACCGGTTTGAGACAACTGCAAACTATAATTGCAGCCCCCTTTGTAGCCGGACTACCTCTGAAGGTCAGATGAAGAGCTACAATGCTACAACAGATACCACAATGCTATTACTACAACACAAACAATGATAGTTAGGGTAAACACTGCTATTGAGAAATTTATTTTAGTCATGTTCTATTATTCTTTTACAATGTGTTAGATGGATCCATGAGTTCCTTTCTGCAATCTTAATCGCAGTTCCAGTAGTCAACAACGCCTGATAGGGCCCTTCCCACTTAGGTGAATGCCAATGCTTCTTCTTTATGCTTTTTATCAGGACCCAGTCACCTGGTTCAACTAACGGTATTCCCTGCGTAGACACAGAAGTTTCATCATCATTAGTTTTCTCATTGTTTTGCTGTCTTTGTTGTAACATCTTTCTCATATAATCTGCCAGTGTGCTTTCATCATCTATTTCCCACATATTTTTAAAATATGGCAGTCTGTAAGGTCTCCCAAACACAGTTTCATATGGTGTTAATCCATCTGAGCTAGTTATGTTGATATAGAGTTTTACTAAATCCATGCATTTAGTCCATGGTCTTCCAGTTTCTTCCATGCATTTTCTTAACCTGTTCTTTATAGTCCCATTCATTCTTTCTACTAGCCCAGCGCTTTGTGGATGATAAGCACAGTGGTGTTTTAGGTCTATGTGGAAGGCTTGTCCTATTCTGTTAATGATTTGATTAACAAAGTGTGTACCGTTGTCACTATAGATTTTCTCTGGAATACCATACCTTGGTATTATGTCTTTGCATAAGGCTTTTGCCACTGTTAATGCATCTGGTGTTATTGTTGGAAATAGTTCTATCCATTTTGAGAATAAATCTATTATTACTAAACAATACTTTTTACCTTCGCTGTTGTTTAGTTCTATGAAATCCATGTGGATATGTTGAAAAGGGTATTTGGCCTTGGGAAATTGTCCCCTTTTTGGCCTTAGGTTCCCTTGGGCATTGTGTTTTGCACATACTAAGCAGCTTCTACAAAAATTTTTTGAATAGGAGTTGAATCCATAGGTTGTGTATACTTGGTTTACCAATCCTGTCATCCCTCCTGTTGAGACATGTGATTTACCATGACTCAATATTGCTGTCCATTTGTATAGGTTTTTTGGTAGGATTGGTTTATTTTCTGGTCAGGTGAAAATAACATCTTTTAATTGTGGCCCTTTTCTTTGCCATTGTTGTTGTTCCTGCTTTGGTGATTGTTGTTGCATGTCTTTTAATGTTTCATTTTGTAAATCAGCTCCTGTCATCATTAGAACTTGTATTTGTTTCTGTGCTGCTTCCTTTGCTATCTTGTCTGCAAAGGCGTTGCCTTTTGAAACTGGGTCAGTTCCTGTTGTGTGTGCCGCACATTTGCATATTGCTAGTTCTTTTGGTAATTGCACAGCTTGTAGCAGTTCTGTCAGTAATGCTGCATGTGTGTTAAGTTCCTTCTGATACATAAGTTTTTGCAGTGGTGCTGTTATTTCTGCATAATTGGGCACCCAACTTCTGCAATAGATTGCCAGACCCAGAAAAGACATCATTTGCTTTTTTGTTATTGGTTTTGGTGCTAGTAATATTGTTGTTTTTCTCTCCTCCATTATTGTTCTTCCTCCTGAACTTAATTGATGACCCAAATACTTTACTGTTTCTTTGCAAAATTGCAACTTGCTTTTGCTTATTTTATGGCCTTCTCCTGCTAGATGTGTTAGGAGAGCTAAAGTGTCCTGTTTACATGATTCTTCTGTTTCTGATGCCACCAGTATGTCATCTACATATGTTAATAGTTGACTGTTTTGTGGAGGCTCGAAGGTGGACAGACTGGAGGTCAAAACTTGAGAGTAGATTGTTGGACTCTCACAATATCCCTGAGGTAACCTTGTGTAGGTGTACCTTTTTCCTTTAAATGTGAAAGCAAACCAGTACTGACTGTCTTTATGCAGTGGCACAGAGAAAAATGCATTGCTTATGTCCACTACAGTGAAAAACTTAGCTTTTGGGTTCAGAGAATTCAACAGTGTGTGTGGATCTGCTACACACGGCGATCTTTGAATGACTGCGTTATTAACTGCTTGTAAATCCTGAACCATCCTCCACCCTACAGATGGAGGTGCCTTTTTTACAGGGAATATAGGAGTGTTACAGGGTGACTCAGCACATTCAATCAACACTCCTGCCTTTTTCAAATCTGTAATAACTGGTTCAATTCCTATCATTGCATCAGGTTTTAGCGGGTATTGTTTCACTCTAGGCCTGTATTCTGTTTTGGGTCTTATTACAACAGGAAGCGCTGTTTTGACTAGGCCAACATCAGTTGGCCCTTGAGACCATAGTTTTTCAGGAACCAGCTTCAACAGTTCCTCTTGTTCCTTAGTAAAGAAGATATGTCACTTTTCCTTTTTGTCTAGATGCACTCCGGATTGGACAGTCACTGTCCAAAACAATGCCTTTTTTGTCATCAGGGTTGATTGACTGTACCAGGTGTTTACACCTGTTGCAACCCAATCTCTTGCTCTTTCACCACTGTTTACTAATTGGCCCAAGTTTTTCCACTCTTCAGTTGTCTCTTTACACAGTGAGATATGAGGTTCTGAGTATTGTCTAAACAACCTTTTGACTGTATCTGGCAGTATTACTGCAGCTGCGGCATTTGCCGTCACGTCTGAGTACACATATGACACTGTTATTTTTACTGGAGTGATTTTGTCAAATTCGCTTTTGTATTTGGTGTCTGGTTTGTTTGTGTACCACATTGTAACATGTAGGTCATCAGGTGACATTACATCCTGAGGGTTTTGTATGGAATTTTTTCCTTCATCTACGAGAAATGACCCCGTGGAAGTTGGTGCTTTATTTGGGATGTCCAATGTATAGTAATAGTTTGGGCTTCCCAATCCCTGCATTACATATACATTTTCAGCTATTTTTAATCCATCAGGAGTTGGCAATATGATTAGTTGTAAGGCGACCATTGCATCTCTACCCAATAGATTTACTGGACATTCTGGCAATATCAGTACCGAAAGTTGGCATGTTTTTCCTTCCGGGTCTCTGAGCCATATGGGTTCAGTCTCAGTAACCCTTTTTGTCACTCCTTGGGCTGCTCTGACTACAGCATAATTTCCACTAGGCTTTGCATGTGGTAGTGGCTCTCTGAGGGTGGTTCTACATGCTCCAGAATCACAAAGGAACGTGATAGGTGTGCCTTGTACTATCAATGTTATTTCTGGTCTAATCTTTTCTACATAGAACAGTTCTTCCAGATTTAATATATTTTCTCCCTCCTCAGTCAAAAGTACCCTTTCTGTCATTTCACCAAGGGGTTGTCTGCTCAGTTTCCCCTGCGGCAGTCACGCACTATAGCTTTGTTGGGCAGAGCTACTTTGGCAGTCTCTAGCCATATGTCCCTCTTTTCCACAGGACCAGCATGCTCTTGGATTTTGTGCTCCAAAATGTCCTTTGCCTCTACCTCTTCCTCGACCTCTACCACGCCCCCTGCCTCGTGTTTGTTGATAATAAACTGCATTATCAAAACAGGCTGTCTCTTCCTCGTGGTAGAACACTGTGTCTTTTTGTTTGGTCTTTTTACTTTTTATAACTTTTTCTGCATGCAGGGCATGGTTGATGTAATCCTGTAATGAGCCTCCACTCATTCCTGTGTAATGGCGGTTTACCCAGCCATGTATTTCAGGTGACGAACCTGAATGGAGTGCATTTTGTAACTGTTGTTGGAAGGCACTGTTTGCATCTTCACTTGGTTCTAGACCACTGTGAACCTTGAACACCGTTCCCATTCTTGCTCTATATTCATCAAATGGTTCATCTGGTTTCTGTCGGCACCTTCCTATTTCAGTGTAATTTGCTCTCTTTTTATATTTAGCTTTAATTCTTTCCAATAGGGGGTTCACATGTTCTGTCAGATCATTACTGTCAGCAACTCGGTTGGTACCATCTGCTTGAGTAGGCGTATAAGTTCCTTTAACATAAAACCAGTCAGGGCCTAACTTGCACATCCACACCTGTTGTACTTCTGCTCCGTTCAGGTGATAAGAACGTCTGAGGTCTTCCATTTGTTTCAAACATTCCTCAACATCTTCTCTAGGGTGGGGAATGCCCTCTACTGCCTTTTTAATATCATCTTGTGTCCATGTTCGATATACCCTTATTACAGCCGGATCATCCTGTCCTGATCGTGGATTTGGAAGTTCTATCAGAGGGAAAGTCTGTACTTCAAGTCCCTCTTCCTCAAAACTTAGTAACTTTTGAGGTTCCCTGGGAGGGCTTAACACCCTATTAAAGTCCCCAGATAGGGTTGTTGACCAGCTTCCTACTGCGCCGTGTTTCCGTAATTTATGCTTACTTCCTATATCTTTTGATGTATATTTAGGTGGTTTTTCGGGAAATGGGGCGACAGGGGGAGCTATAGGCTCAGTTATTTCATCTTCCCCAGCCGCCTCTTCATCTTGTTGGGCTAATTGTTGCTGTAAGGCTGCATAAGGACCTGAATATTCATCATCTTCCTTTCATTTTGTTTACATTTGTTAGCTATTTTACCTTGTAAGTCTTTTAAGGCAGCCGTGGATAACTTTCCATTAAAGTTATAATGTTTTACCCAGTAACATAATGGTTCCACAGCTGTTGGTTCTTCCTTTTCTACTACTTTCCAATCTTTGCATGATAAATTATCAAGTAACTTTTGTTTTTCTTTACTTTGTCCCTTACCCATTTTTAGGCGACTTTTAGTTCCAGTATGGTTTTAACACCTGGTGTGTTCTAAATACTGGAAATACCTTTTAAACAAGATGGTGATCAACTAACCTGTTGCGGTAAAATTCACTTCAACCCGTTAAGGTGGAATTTTCTTGCCTACATGCATCCGCAACGGCTCACCATTTGTTCCTTGTTTAATTTACATGAAAAACAGTCACCTAGTGGTGGCTATTTTTCCACTCTCACACTCACTCGCTCCTTTTATTAGTTTCCTAACAGAGGACTCCGCCGTCCTTAACGTAGAATTTAATTAGTCTATTTCAACTAAGGGAGTCTACCCTCCTGCGGAATTTAACTGTATTCTTCTCTTGTACCTGATAGTGTCTAGAATTGTCAGGGTTTTACTATTTTATTCTTTTGTCGTTCATCCCTCTTTTAATCATAAGATTTACTCACACTTCTCTGCGTCTTTGGAGTTCCGTCAACCCTTGGATTCCAGCTTGCTAGGGAGAACCAGTCCCGGAAAAGGTCTTTTTACCGTGGCCACGGAGTTTTACCTGGATCTCTCTCACCCGCTGGGATCGTCGGGTATCTTGGACTCTGGCTCGAAAGGACCATTTAAATGTTAGGTTTAAACCCCAACACTCATTACAACATCTGCACAAAGAAAGACACAGAGAAGTTAGTTTGTTTTAACTTGCAAGGAGAGTGTCCCGGAGACTGTCTCAGTTACAATCCTCCAAACACACTCTGAAGACAGTCTCCGCTCTTCATGCTTTTATTAGAAAAGGAACGCCCTAGTTACATGAGATTTCAACTGCTGAGGGAGTTTATCTTTATGTGAAAACAGACTGTTCTCACATCCTGTGCTCATGTTGCAACATCATATTCCTCTATGCATATAAGGAGATAACAACCATTCTCAATCAGTAATATAAACAGCACATCTAGATAGTAAATGAGTAATGTAGAATGAAAACTGAATAATGTATGTACATTTATCTAACAATTACCATCTTGCCCTAATCATTTAACGTGCTGAACATCCTTCCCATCCCTGTCTCTCTGCCTCGCCAATCTGTATTAATCCTTCTCTCCCTCCTTACTGTCTCACTTATCATACAAGTTACAATGTGCCCCTTGTTTGGCCTTAGCTACCTCTACCTTCACTTAATGCTGAGTCTCCTTGTACTCCTGGCAACACCCTTTCAGTCCTCAGTGTCCCACTTCTTAGCTGATCTCTTTCTCTGTACACACTCCTGTCAAATCATTTATTCCACCTCTAAGTCTCCTTATCAACTTGTTTTTCCAGGAGACATTTAAAGGACTCTCCTGCCTGTCTCCCTGGCAGCATTAGCTGTAGTTGTCAAGTCATCCGGAAGCACCTCCTGGCCACCCAAAGCCTGTCTCAACACCTCCCTGAAAGCCACACAGCTGTCTTCCTTTTCAGCTTCCATCACTTTGTTCTCTGCTCTGCCTTTGTCCTCTTCCACACCATTAGTCATTCTACACACCAACATCCTGTGCTATCTGGCAACACTCACCTACCACTACCTTGGAGTCACTGAGTTCCTTCAGATTGCATCCTCTACGCAAGATGTAATCCAACTGTGTGCTCCTACCGCCGCTCTTGTCACCCTATGTCAGTGCCTCTTCTGGAAGCAAGTATTCATTACAGCCATTCCCATCCTTTTTACCAGGTCGACCACCATCTGTCCTGCATTCCTGTTCTGAATACCAAACCTGCCCATCACTTCCTCATCATGTCTGAATATCCGCGTTCCAAGTGAGAAAAATAAACTGGAATGCTATATAATGTTGGACTCCTAACAGAGAACTTCCAGAAAACCCAAATTCAAATCCAATATGGCTGCCACATGTAAAAAACATTGTGAAAGCTGTAAAAATCATGCTGTTTATCTGCATTGCTGATGGTTTTTATCTAATTAAGTCAGTCACACACAAAGCACTCAGCAACCTTTTTTAGTGAAGATGTAGTGTTAAAATGGATAGAATTAGTGTTATCTGGTTCTTACTGCTAAAATGTTTTAGCCAACTCACTGAACACAACCATTGGTAAATCCCACTGATTTTCCCTCTTATAAACAGCATTGTTAAATTAGGTCAGATCTGACCTCTGATTTCAAATGCACCCTAATTGTTGATTATGCTTCTTGAGTTCGCTGTGAGGTGAAATGTTGTTTTCAGCTGTTAGATGACATTCGTACCATTTATCTTAAAAGTGATTGTTTGGTATTATGACCCTGAGAACAGAGCAGGAGATGCTTGGCTTTCTTGCAGAACTTTCATGTCTGATAGAAGGGTTTTTGGGTTGTGACTTTTTGCAAGTATTTGTGGAGGCAAATAAATATAAAGCTCCACCTGAGATAATCTATTCGGCTGATGATTGATGATTTTGCTGTTTACCACTGATTTTATTCTTCTTCTCATCTATCAGCCATAGCATGTAACCGGTCAGTTGCTACTTCAAGCCCCCACTATGTCTGTCTCAGTCGTTGTGTCCTTTGGCAAGACAATTCACCCGCCTTGCCTACCTCTGGTGGTCGTCAGAGGGCTCGGTGGTGGCTGTGTATGGCAGCCTCACTTCTATCAGTCTGCCCCAGGGCAGCTGTGGCTATATTGTAGCTCACCACTGTTAGTGTGTGAATGTGTGAATGAATGGGTGGATGACTGAATGTAGTGTGAAGCACTTTGGGGTCTCTGTGGATTTGAAAAAGCGCTAAACAAGTACAGACCATTTACCATAGTCAATGAGGAGATCCTTATTCCCAAGTTAAAAAAATGCTAGTTAAAAAATCAGTTTCCTGTACTGTAAATAAAATGTAAGCATGTCTCACTACTTATACAGTCATAGTTTGTGTTTTTATGTTTTGTCCTTAACACAAATAAGTGCACTGCTGGCTTTACTAGCTATGGCAGGTTGTATTCATATTATTCCCCTTTATCTTTGTCAGTGCTCAAATTTGTTTCCTGAGAAATATAACATTTCAGATTTTTACAGAGACGCAACAACATCAAATAGAATAAAATGTATGAAAGGTTAAAATATATTAGTATTTTTAGTATATTTAAAATTTACTTAAGACTTTGAAATGCAAACCCATAAGTATTGAATATATTTCAAGTTGTATGCAGTGGCTGTATTACCTTATTTGACATCACTTTGATCTTTGAAAAATAACTAAAGACACTATACATAACTAAATATCATTACACCAAATGAAACAAACCGTAAAGACTAAAGAGTTTTATAAAGAAACTCTTTGGTGGTGTACTATCTATATTCTTCACCTCAACCAGCTGTGTGCTGTGAGTTAACCTAAATCATCTGTGTGCTTGGGTGAGCAATGTGTGTGTGTGTGTGTGTGCATGTTTGTGTGTCTGTGTGTATGGCTGGGGTGTGTCGGGGTCATCTGCCCCTGGTTTTGGAAAAGTGTAAAACACAAAAGCCATCTAAGTGACAGGGGTTAAGTCAATCCATGACTGACCAGCTGCTACCCCTCTACCTCTGCACACACACACACACTTCCATTTATAACAGGCAAGAATGCCCTTCAAACTGCTTAATGGGTTGACTTTAATATCATTATCTTAAATGTTGAAAAGATTGTATCAAACAGTCCTTACATTTAAGACATAATATGTCTCCCTTGCTTCATACAATTAACTGTGATAGGATTTCCATGATGTACTTTGTAATGTTGTGGAGCATTTGAAATGAAAACTGCCTTTTGCTTAACCAGGAGAATGAAAATAAGTGTATCGAACTACATTGATGGACAGACTGCAGATAAGGCACTAATTAATTCTGCTCCTTTGTTTTGAAGAGAATGATGTGATGCTCATTTAAAAACACCCAACAGCTCTAAATACCTGTGTTGCAACTTTTAACATTTATAAATACATACAGTCAATTTAAAAAGAAAGTAAACCTTTTAAACTCAAGGGTTTGTATTTCATAGGTTTTTGGGATGCACAAAACCTTTCCATTTTGTCTTCATCTTTATTTATTAAATGATGGCATGGTTAAATCTGTGTGTACATTGCTATACCTGAGGTTAGATTTACAGAATTTTAGTAAAAGTTATAAAACTATATACATATTTATATACATTAAAAGTGGCATGACTTCTTACTTTGTCATTAAGATTTTTCACAATCTCTGTGGAGTTTATTGTCCCTGTTCTCTGATTCACCCATGACTCAGTGCCACAGCTTCCCACTCTTCCTCAGCTGTTCCTCATGTATTAATTAGATTCACCCGTTTCACATCCAGCAATAAATCTTTCAAATATTTAAACACTCACTAACCCTATCATACGGTTACATTCTGCCATTGACATGCTCTATTGTTTCCCCCACTTGCAATCTGTTAATGTTTCAGTTTTCACTCTGGTTCCTCTTCTTCTGTGTGGCCTCTTTCTGTAGAAATCCCAAGGTCTTCCCAACCCAGAAAAGATTTATAGTCCTTGCAGCGGATTCTGGGGTGTTGGAAAAATTCAAATGCGAGGCACCCGAGAGGCATTCTGATCAGATCGTCTCAAGTGACTCCTTTTGATGTGGAGAAACACTGGCTCTACTCCAAATTGTAGTTATTTATTTACTTATTTTGTCTTTATTCTAGCTTGTGTTTTTATTCTTGCACTAACGGAAAGCACTTTGGCTCAGTAGTGACTGTTGTGAAGCGCTATACAAACATAATTTGATTGATTAATTGAATTCAAATTGAATTCTACCAGGGTTGTGAAAAGTTTAAGGCTTAACTGTTTGGTTAATGGTCAGCCTCATACACCAGCTCCAGCCATTTTCCCATTAGTGAGGTGATGTTCCATTTCCCAAAATAAAGATTAAGCCACCAAGAATTAGCAGTCCTGACCCTGCCCTGGCCAACCACTGAGCTTGCATGGAACCTGAATGTTCCTCCATAAGTGATGGACCCATGTAGAGGCAGGATCCAGATACTTTTCAGACTGAGCCCAAAGGCAAGCCCCAGGCAAGCCCGTGAACCAAGGCTAAACCACCAGGTGGTCACTGGTGACCTCCATCCCATGTCACTATCGGCCACTTAGTGTTTTGTGTTTATTTACTTTTATCAGTCAGGTGTCTTTTTGTTCATCCAGGTCATTAGATTATTTCTGTTAGTCGTTACTTCTTAGATATTTGTGTTTCATGTGTTTATTTATATTTCCTATAGATCCGTTTGCACTTGGTTTTGTTAATTAGTTTCGTTCTCTTTCTGTCCAGTTCCTCATGTCACTGTTTGCACCAGGATTTAAAGTCGCAACATTTGTTTTACCAGGTTAATAGGAATCTCAGGGAACTGGGTACAATCTTTTTCCATTGCTCAGAGAGGCGATGGACCATTTATTCAAATCATTTTGTTTTTTGTCCTGTCCGGCAGAGTAGCGCTCAGAATTGCCAAGAAAAAGCCCAGCAGATTTAGTTTCACAAGTGGAGCATTACATCTAACGCTTTAAAGCTCTGCTTGATATTTATAAAATAAACTTTTTTTAGAAACTGCTTTCGGATTATTTCAATTATTACAGACATGGAAACAGAAATAAAAAAAATAAATAAGAAGTATGAAAGAGAGAGAGGTGGGGCAAAAAGGAAAGGGGAATAAAAGGAGAAAAGAATGGGGGGGAAGAAAAGGAGAAAAGAATGGAGGAAAGAAAGAAGGATGAAGAGAATACAAAATAACACCTTGCTTGCTTCTACACCTGCAGAAATATTCATGATAACAGCTTTTTTACCAAAAAATGCACGGTACTTATCAATGCAAGATGTACTTAGTGGTACATGTGGCTAAATATAGAACATTTGTGTATCTTTTAACACCTGAATCTAAACACCTGTGGGTCTGAATGTGAGCGCGCTTGTGTATACAAGGTTTCTCCATAAAAATATGCAATAGTGAGTGTGAGGAGCCACAGACCTGCCCCCCTGACCTGAGACACAGAGGAGACACGGAGACCCCCCCCCCTCTAGCGCAACGCCTTGCCTTGGTCCCCCAATGGACACAACAGCCAGCGCCAAGCCCGCCCAACCATCCAGCCGGCGCCAGTAGCCCCAGCCCATCAGTTCGTGAAAGGGAAACATGCACCAGCAGGGTAACCGGGCCCAGGCAGGCCAACCACTCCAGGCCAAGCACAACCCGCCAGCCGCCCCAGTGCAGGTGTCGCGGGTTGAGTTGGTGTGATCGAATAGGTTTTGAAAGCAGACACCTCAGTCAAATGGTTTCTGGGTGTTTATTTCTGTAGAAGAGATTAAAACTTATTAATTCACTTCCCATGCACTCTGCTCCCTCAGCGGTGCAGAACAACACTGTCCAATATATATTTTTTTCTTTTTATAGAAAATTAACAACAATTTCTCTCACAAAAATGAAAGTGAACAAGAGGAGGAAAACGCTATCTAATGGCCACATTAACACATAACAGTGAGGTAGAGGTGAGTAAATGAACAGAAATAAAATGTATAACTTAAAATAAAACACATACCGGTAGAAGAGATTAAAACTTATTAATTCACTTCTGTTCACCTTTCCCATGCACTCCGCTCCTAAGCATGCACACAAGAGCAGTGATTACAAAAGCTGTGCTACATGAGAACACACTGGATAGCGAACAGCGGCAAACACGTTTGCGCCAAAAATATGACAAGAAAAACATTGTAAAACTCATAAAAACGGTCAAAACAGCTTCACAACAAAGGAATAAATAACAGTAAATAACATGTGCCACAGACTTCGGCATACATTTCATGCAGAAAACACCACTTTATCATAGCAGCAGATTTTCCCACGACTTACCCTCAGCAGTGCAGAACAACATTGTGAGGGAGGGGAGAGGAGAGGTAAGCTATGAGGGCCGGGACGAGCCCAAGGGGCACAAACAAGGCAGAGTGCAGAAAGGCAATTCTCATAGGAAAAATCAATAAAACAATGGGAAATAAAATTGTTCAATGAGATGAAATACACAAAAACCTATAACAAATTAAAAATAATTATTAATAAAGTGCATTTTTAACTGTTACACAGGCACAAGACATGCTCCACCGCCCCACCCATCCGACCACCATCCACACCCCGGTGCCCAGCCAGGAGCCAGAGCCACAGAAGGAAGCATTGGAGGAAGGCCACCACAGCACGCCAAGGACCGGGCACCCCACCAACCCCACACCCAAACCCCGGAGATGCCTCAGGATGCTGGCCACCAACCCTCCCGCACGGTACACCGTGCTACACCAAGCAGGCGGCCAGCCACTCAACCAAAGCGAAGCCACATCTCAATCAACACTGCACACTGCCTGGGCAAGACCCCCTCACCGGAGCCTGGCGCCCCCCCAACCGACAGACCGGGCACTGAAGCCAGGGACCGAAATCGAAGGAAATCCAAGTAATCCTGAAAGAGCTGAAGAGCCAGCCTCAGCACCTGACAGCACCCAAGACCCGGACCCCACCCCCAGCCCAGATCCCAACCAGAAGGCCCGCTCCCCCTCCCGGCCCCCGACCCCAGATGGCAAACAGCAAATGGGGGTGTGAAAAGACCCCAAGCCTACCCCCTCCTGCTGAAATGTGGTTTTGATGTGTGTTGTTGTAGTGTGTATTATGGGGAAGAGGGTCGCTCAGCAACAACCAAGAGTGCGGCCTGTCGAAGCCGTCTCTGCTTCCCCGGGTCCGTTGATTTGGGTACAGGTTTCAAAAGAGTGAAATAAACACAAGTACAATCAACTTATGTTCGCCTCTGCAGAGTGAGAGAAAGGAGCTCCAGTCCAAACCTGTGAGCCCAACTCTACTGTCCTCTGTTTCCAGCTAGTTTTATTCAGTCTTAGGGGTGTGTTCAACATATACATATATCGTGTCACTCATGTATGTAGCATAACATTTCCTTAGGCCCAAATAAGGAGTGCTTCTGGTTACTTTCTTCTGGCAAACTCATCTTCCCCTGTCTCTTTCATCCTCCATCTATTTACGACCTTGCCCTCTCTCTACTCTTTCTCCCTTGTCATTCACTAATTTATGACTTTGCACTTTCTATGCCTCTCACTCCCCTATATCTGCACCTTCCAGTTACACACATAGATAGTTTATATTCTACAATTCCCCTTTTGAACTCTTTAAAAAGAGTTCACAATCTAAAATGTCCTTTAACTAAGTACTTCTAAGAATAAGTAAAAATAAGTAAAAATATTACTGTACCACCTGTAAAAGAGAAAATCATTAAGAAAACATGCATCCATCTTAGTCTACGTCCATGAATTCACACTCTGAGTCCTCATCCTGGTTATAGTCAACTTGCAACAGTGGCATCGTTATCTTTGGATCCCTCTGTTCAATTGCAGAGGTGATGAGGCGCACCATCAGAGAACGAATGCATGGTACACAACAACATCCACAGGTCACCATTATAGCTACAAATACTGCAATAGAAATCATCAAATACATTATCAAACCCTTCCAGTGTCCAAATATGCCTGTCATCCACTCCTCCAGGGGATTATCAATTCCAGAATGTTCATGCATGGTGGCGGAGAGGGTCTTAAGTCCCTCTAAAGCCTTTGACACTGAACCGCCAGTGCAGTGTTATTAGGAATGAAAGTACGACACATATCTCCAAACATGGCACACACGCCACCTTTTTCAGCTAATAACATATCCAATGCCATCCTAGTTTGAACTGCCATGAGGGAAGTTGGGGCCAATTGTTCAGATAAACCTTCTACAGCGTCTCGAGTTAGATTGGCCAGACGCAAAACATTATAATGAATATAATTAATGCGGTCTACATTTTTGTTGGCCGTTACTGGGAACAAGGCAGCTATAATAGGGATGTTTTCAAATCCAGCTGATATTTGGTATGCAAGTTTATACTCATTTGGGACTCCTTGCGGAACTCCAATTGCATCTATATAGGTGGGGGAACCCTAACTCTGGTCAAAAGCGGTTGAAGCGCTTCTTTTCATAATATGTCTTCTCCTCCTACGAGTGAGTGCCAGTGCCTTATCTTGTTGATATGTCACAGAGGTAATATTAAGACCAATTAAAATCAACGGGGCCTGCAATCTGACCATTGCAAATACTCCTATAGTGTTATTCGGTATATTAGTGAGAAGTCTATATCCTCCGCAGTAGTAATATAATCCTGATCGTGCCCAAAGTCCTATCACTTTCCCAGATGTGGTGGTATTACACCAGTCCGAGGGAATTTGTCCTACATTCACCTTTGGGGTGTTTGAGGTGAACTTGAAACAAGAATATGTCCCATTCAGCCTCTGGGGAGTGAATGGTCCTGTCTTGGTATTGTTTGGGATGGGTGGAAAGATGTTAGCTAGCGTGGTACAGTTGGCTGGGATGTCTTCTTCAGTTAGTTGTAACATGCAACTGTACCCCCAAGCATCTTCCGGATATAAAAGGGCTGGGTCAGTGGTTAAGTGTGGCCTTGCAGATGCACATGCAATGCAGTCAGACCTACTTTGTTCCTTTGCAGTTTGGGTCATCCATTGCAACCAAAGATTATCATCTGTGTAACCTGTGGCCATCTGGATTATTTCTAGAGGCTGCAGGGTGGAGTAATCTACTTTCATCACCCTTTCTAGTTGGTCTTCTGGTTCTGGGACTGTAGAAGTGCTAGTGGCCTGTACCTGAGGGGTTGGTTTATTTAAATTGACTTTGATTAGTACCTGGGGGTCGGTCCCTGTTACCTCTACCCCTAGAGTGAAATACATCACCTCATCCCACTTGTGAGAGATGCGATGCAAACCTTCTTGTAACAATTTTATGGACAAAAATAGTGGATTGACACCTCCAAGTGTTTTATATGTCAACGCTCGTACCAGGCTGATTTGTTTGGCTTTTTCTCGATTCCGTGAATTTATATATGTCAGAGTGGGTGTCCAGCTACCCGTGTACCCTACTGTGTGACCCCAGTTTCCGCAAAGCTCGTTTCCCCCATATAAACTCATGGTCCTGCCTGCAGCGCATTTGGTGAACACGTTGAGATTGGCACACAAATACACATTATAGTAAGTAAGTAAGTAAGAAAAATTTTATACCCAACCAGGCAGTCGGATTCTTCCCACACTTCATGACATCACACAGGTCAAACCGAAAAGTGGTAGTTGCTCTTAACGTGTAATTTAGTTCTAATCCCCCATAACGCTTAAGGCATACGTCCTTGGATGGAGTTACCCTAGACCTTTTGGACACCTTCCCGGAGTGGTTTTCAGAACATGTCTGGAATGGAAGTTCACAAAAATACCATAAAATAAACGTAACAATGAGTACTGAGAGTAACACTCCACCTATGATGAAACTCCTAGAGAGTCTAGTTCCCTTACTTTGGGCACTCATTTTTTAAAAACTTATGAAACTTAAAACATAAACATATACAGTTAAATCCTAACCTGAAAAAAGATACAAAAAATCAAAATGTAATATAAAATGTTCGCCGAACTGTGTCTTCTGGGGTGGGAGGGAAACTCTACCACTCCCAGTGAGAGGGAAACTCAATCACTTCCGCCTCTTCTTCTGTCTTCAGCTCTCAGGGCAGACTGACCCTGGGCTAATTACTCTCACCCGGGGATTATTCTGCCCCTTCTTGGGTGAGAGAAGTGAGATTATCTTCTCCTGTGTTTTCGCTCAGATCTTCCTGTACCTGAGAAAGGGATCGTTGAGGTGGTTCTGCTCCTGCACACTGGCTCCAGTGATACGAAGTAGCGCCTTTGCCCTTCAGCCTGACTGCATGGGTCATCCTCTCTGTGACCTGAAATGGACCGGTCCACCTTGGCTCTGACCACTTTCTTTTGATGACTTTCAGGAGGACCCACTCGGCTTCCGATGTGGTGGTTCCAACCCTGGTCTCTGGTTCTGCTGGGATCTGTTTGGAGAAAGCTGTAACAAGACTGTGGGGAGATCTGTAATAATCACGATGAGACATAGATTGTTCACACTCAGTAAGAAACGGTAACCTTGTTTGTGGGCCTGGAAATGACCTCCCTGTTTGCAGCTCATGTGGAGTTAAACCATGTTTCTGATTTACAGAACTCCGTACAGACATCAGAGCTAATGGCAAGGCCATAACCCAATTCATTTTGGACTGTGCACAGATCTTAGCCAATTTGGTTTTAAGGGTTTGATTCATTCTTTCAACCTTCCCCTGTGACTGTGGATGGTACACAGTGCCAAATGAGTGTTTCAGTCCCAGACATTTTTCCACTTCTTTGAGTTCCTCATTTTTGAAATGTGTTCCGTTGTCAGACCTTATTTTAGCTGGAAAACCATGTCTAGGGATATAATGATTTATCAAACACTTCACCACAGATTTGCTGTCTTCCTTTTTTGTAGGCCACGCTTCCGGCCATCCAGTAAATGCATCCACACACAACAACATATATCTGAACCCATTTACTCTCTCAGTCATGTCTGTATAATCCATGATAACCTCTTTTCCTGCTATTGGGTCTACTGGGAACTTTCCAAGTGCTGGCTTCAAGGTTGGTCTAACATTGAACTGCCTGCACATCTCACATGAATTAATCCAATGCACTGCCATTGGTTTAAAAAAGGGTGCCACCAGTGTTCAAGATTTTTCAACATTTGCATTGTTCCCACATGTCCTACTCCGTGTGCTTCTTCTAGGGCTACTTTGGTAAGACCTAGTGGCAAAATGGGATGTCCGTCTGGGCTTCTCCAGAGACCATTCTGATACTCTAAGCCTCCTCGGGCCTTCCAAACTGATTTTTCCTCAGGAGAGGCTCCCTTTTGTAATTTCATCACTTCTTCCAGGGTGGGTTCTGGTGTCCACCCTGCTTCTGAACACAGCATTATGTGCCTGGGCTGATATCCTGCACACTGTTTAGCAGCCTGGTCAGCGGCCTGATTCCCTTGTGCTTCTCTGGTGTTACTGCTGTCATGTCCTCTGCATTTAATGACGGCTACTTCTTGAGGGAGCAACAAAGCTTCAGCCAACTTTCTCATTTCCTGTTCATGTTTAATGGGTTTCTGTCCTGCAGTTCTGAATCCTGTCCTCAGCCACTGTTTGAGTTCTACATGTACTGATCCTGTAGTGTATGCGGAGTCTGTGTAAATGTTAACCTTCTGTCCTGCTCCTAGTTCCAGAGCAGCTATCACTGCCAAAGCTTTTACTCTCTGTGCTGATTGTGCATCTGTCAGTTCCTCTGCCTGTACTGTGACAAAATCTGTCCGTGTCTTCCACCACCGCGTATGCTGCCTTAAGTCCTTCTGTGTCATGTCTGAAGCAGCACCCGTCTGTGTACAGGTTTTGGGCGTCTGTTAGGGATGTACTTTGTAGATCTGGTCTGATTTTTTCATTAAACTACACTTTTTCTGCGCAGACACGTGGTGTACCGGTAGTTATTCTATCTGCCATGTTTATCCCTTCATGTGTGTATGTGATGTTTTCAGTGGTGAGTGTGAAAGCCAGAGAGTTCACAAAGGCCACCACACCATGTGATGTTAATATGTTAAGAGGATGTCCCATCACTACATGAGCTGTTGTTTGAATTATTTTAGCCATCCCTGCTGCGTGTCGGGTGCACTCATGATGTCTTTGTTCCATGTTGTCCAGCATTACACTTATGTACATGAGGACTGTCCTAACCCCCCCCTTTTTTCTGGAACAGCACACCATTTGCTGTGTGTGCTGTTACAGAAACATCCAGCTGAAATGGCAACTTGTAATCTGGGTGTGCCAAATGTGCAGCTTGCGAGAGGCTGGTTTTTAAGTTAATGAACGCTTCTTCAACTTCTCTGGTCCATTCAAGCGGGGCAGTGAGGTTTCTCATGCCCTGTTTTTTGACAAGATCTCTAAGGGGTGCAGTGAGGTCGGTGTAGCCGGGCACAAAAGATCTGCTATACCCTGTGAGCTCTAGGAAAGACAACATGTCCTTTACCAGGAGCGGTTTTGGGTGGGACAAAACTGCAGATTGGTGTGCTGGGGACATCCCCGTGCCAGGTTGGGCAACAACTCTGCCCAAAAAGTCAACCTGGCATCTGCAGATCTGGAGTTTGACTTTGCTAACCTTGTAGCCTTTTTTAGCCAAATGCGACAGGACAATTGCTGTTGCCTCTAAGCATTCATCCATAGTGGGTGTTGCGAGGAAAATGTCTTCCACGTACTGAATTAGAGTGGTGTTTTGTGGTAATAGGCAATCTTGGAGAGAGTCTTTTAGAACCTGATTGAAGATTCCTGGAGAAAGCGCGAATCCCTGCGGCAGACGAGTGTATCTATACCTATGAGATTTATAAGTAAATGCAAAAATGTCCCTGCATTCCTCAGCTAAAGGAAGGCAGAAAAATGCGTTGGCCAGATCGATGCAGGTAAACGAGCAATGGTCAGAGTTAAGATTTGTCAGAGCCACATAGGGATTGGGCACGGGAACGGTAGGGGTGGCCAAAGCTGCATTTATTGCCCGTGAATCATGTGCCATGGGCCATTTACCTGTCCCTTTTTTCTCCACTGGCAAAATGGGTGTGTTCCAGGAAGAGGACTGTGCGGACTCTAAAACACCTGAGTTCCAGAGGCCTTCCACTGTATCTTTAATGCCTAATTCTGCTGCTGGTTTGTGAGGGTATTGGGGCTTCCATATTGGTTGGTCGGTGGTTAACTGAAAGGTAATGGGGGAACATTGAATCAGGCCTACATCTGTGGGCCCCTCTGCCCAAAAGGTGGAGGGCATTTTTTCCACAACAGCAGCTGCCAGCGGATGGTCTGTTTTTTCCCTGCCATGGTGTCTGTCTAACTGAACATGCTCCACTGTGTCCACATCCATGAAGTGGTTGAATATGCAATAAGTGTTCCCTGAGGGCGAATAAAAAAGGTTGGGGGTTGCCAAAGGCTGCCAATCCTGTAGGTTCAGGGAGCGTTTTAACACACCTCCAAGTTAAAGTGCTTCATGACCTGGTGCAGAGCTAAAGAGACATGAGGCACGCCATCAGACCACATCCTAAACCACACTTCCTGCTCTTTAGTCAAATGAACCTCGGCCACCACTCCTTCTGGTGCTACATAAATGTCTGTGGTGGCAATGTCCCAGTGTGTACCCTCTAACTCGTCAGCAAAGCTTTCCTGGTAGCATTCACAATTATTTCTATCATAAAACAAGGTGACATGCGGGGGGTCAGGAGGAGGTACATAGGGTGCCAGAGTGGAGACCCAGGATTTCCACCAATGGAAAGCCGAGAGAATGCCTCTGTGCGCAGTGGTTTCAGGTTGCAGCAAAACCCAGTATACAGGTCCTTCTCAAAATATTAGCATATTGTGATGAAGTTCATTATTTTCCATAATGTAATGATGAAAATTTAACATTCATATATTTTAGATTCATTGCACACTAACTGAAATATTTCAGGTCTTTTATTGTCTTAATACGGATGATTTTGGCATACAGCTCATGAAAACCCAAAATTCCTATCTCACAAAATTAGCATATCATTAAAAGGGTCTCTAAACGAGCTATGAACCTAATCATCTGAATCAATGAGTTAACTCTAAACACCTGCAAAAGATTCCTGAGGCCTTTAAAACTCCCAGCCTGGTTCATCACTCAAAACCCCAATCATGGGTAAGACTGCCGACCTGACTGCTGTCCAGAAGGCCACTATTGACACCCTCAAGCAAGAGGGTAAGACACAGAAAGACATTTCTGAACAAATAGGCTGTTCCCAGAGTGCTGTATCAAGGCACCTCATTGGGAAGTCTGTGGGAAGGAAAAAGTGTGGCAGAAAATGATGCACAACGAGAAGAGGTGACCGGACCCTGAGGAAGATTGTGGAGAAGGGCTGATTCCAGACCTTGGGGGACCTGCGGAAGCAGTGGACTGAGTCTGGAGTAGAAACATCCAGAGCCACCGTGCACAGGCGTGTGCAGGAAATGGGCTACAGGTGCCGCATTCCCCAGGTCAAGCCACTTTTGAACCAGAAACAGCGGCAGAAGCGCCTGACCTGGGCTACAGAGAAGCAGCACTGGACTGTTGCTCAGTGGTCCAAAGTACTTTTTTCGGATGAAAGCAAATTCTGCATGTCATTCGGAAATCAAGGTGCCAGAGTCTGGAGGAAGACTGGGGAGAAGGAAATGCCAAAATGCCAGAAGTCCAGTGTCAAGTACCCACAGTCAGTGATGGTCTGGGGTGCCGTGTCAGCTGCTGGTGTTGGTCCACTGTGTTTTATCAAGGGCAGGGTCAATGCAGCTAGCTATCAGGAGATTTTGGAGCACTTCATGCTTCCATCTGCTGAAAAGCTTTATGGAGATGTAGATTTCATTTTTCAGCACGACCTGGCACCTGCTCACAGTGCCAAAACCACTGGTAAATGGTTTACTGACCATGGTATCACTGTGCTCAATTGGCCTGCCAACTCTCCTGACCTGAACCCCATAGAGAATCTGTGGGATATTGTGAAGAGAACGTTGAGAGACTCAAGACCCAACACTCTGGATGAGCTAAAGGCCGCTATCAAAGCATCCTGGGCCTCCATAAGACCTCAGCAGTGCCACAGGCTGATTGCCTCCATGCCACGCCGCATTGAAGCAGTCATTTCTGCAAAAGGATTCCCGACCAAGTATTGAGTGCATAACTGTACATGATTATTTGAAGGTTGACGTTTTTTGTATTAAAAACACTTTTCTTTTATTGGTCGGATGAAATATGCTAATTTTGTGAGATAGGAATTTTGGGTTTTCATGAGCTGTATGCCAAAATCATCCGTATTAAGACAATAAAAGACCTGAAATATTTCAGTTAGTGTGCAATGAATCTAAAATATATGAATGTTAAATTTTCATCATGACATTATGGAAAATAATGAACTTCATCACAATATGCTAATATTTTGAGAAGGACCTGTAAACGACTGGTTTTTAGTTAAGTAGTGAGAATCATCAGAAGCCGAGACTTGGGTGTCATACAGGCATTTAACCAGTGTACACTCTTTGATCACCACTACTACTACCACTACTACTTTACTTATAACGCACTTTAAAACAACCTCTGCTGCAAAAAACTGCCTCACAGATATATCAAATTACACTAAAACATAAAACAAGTTAAAAAAACAGGGTTAAATCAACAACAATAAGATCAAAACAATGAAAATAGAAGTAAAAGCAATAAAAACAAGATATCTCATACTGTGCCAAAAGCCAGTGAATAAAAGTGCGTTTTCAGATGAGTTTTAAAAACTGGACAATGAGGGTGCAGGTCTATTGTGCAATGGGAGCTCATTCCATAGGGTATGAGCAGCAACACTAATTTAGTTAATAAACGGAAACTCCCCTCTGAGTTTCTGTTTAGGCTTTGTGAGTTCCCTGCTATCCGGCTTTATTCATCGGCCTCCTCCTAGTATGCTCTCAACCCGAGAGCATACTAGGCCATCCCTTCTCTCTGGTCTCACCATTCGCCCTCCTCTGCACTGTGTCATCACAGCAAACTTCTGAAGCGGACCAATCTCACAACAAACTCACAACATCTGAAACCGTCTCTTCTCAACACCTGCTCACTCATAAACAATGGCCTCACCCTAAATGAGGGTGAGAATAAACTGGATTTTCTTGGTCTGACTGAAACCTCGCACAAACCTTTGGATTACTTCTTCTTCTAATGAACTTTATCACAATATGCTAATATTTTGAGAAGGACCTATATATCAGCCATTGAGTCCTGCAGTGGCTGGAGGAGGTACTGTCCATGTAGAAAAGAAGTGTTATTGTCACAAAATAACTGGATGCCATTGGGCAGGTGAACCTTCAGTCCATCAGTCCCGCATAAAATGGTTGCTCCCAGTTTTATTAACATGTCTCTACCCAGTAAATTTACTGGTGTGCCAGTGGAGACTAGATAACTGTGATTCAGTGTCTGTCCACCAATTTCAGTCTTTAAAGGCTTGGTATATCACAGGACCTGTTTTGCCCCCGAGAACCCCATGACAGTTGTAGTCCTGGTGGAGAGTGTGTTTAGAGGAGCCTTTTTGATGGTTGAACATGTGGCCCCAGTGTCCACCAGAAAAGGAAGGCTATTTCCGGACACAGTCACAGACAACAGGGGGTCCGCAGTCCCGCTCTCTTCTGGGGTCAGTGGGGACCTTCAGTAGTGCTCAGGCCAGAGACTAGGCTCGTCCCAGGCCGGTAATTGGAGTTGTGGTCCGTGTGCACCGTGTGCTGGGCCACCTCTGCCTCTGTATGGACGGGCCATGGAGGGATCGTAACACCCGTACCCTCCGGGTGGACCATTCTTATGGGGGCAATCTCGGGCCCAATGTCCCGGCTCATTGCAGTAATAACACACATCAGCATTACCCAGCCTCCTCTGTGGTCCTCTCTGGAATCCCCTTGCTCTTGGCCCTGCCCGTCCCCCAAAACGACCAGCATGTCCCTGATGTGGGACTGGGGCCTGATGCCACTGTCCTGCTGTTTCTCTATTTCCAGGAAATGGAGGAGCCTGAGGGGGCTGAGACACTGCACCTTCATACATAATCTTAGGTGTTTTACCCTCCTTTTTGTTTTCCCCGACCTTCTGTTTAGCTTCTGCTAATTGCATTTTCAGGAGCTGTGTTTGTAACAATTTTAATTCACTCTCCTCATCTTGTTTTGTCTCTTTGAGTTCAGATAAATGATGCATCAAATGGCGATCCCATACTCCAGGCTCTGATCCAGGGAGGTCGGGATTATCCTCCATATTAGTTTTAACCTGCAAGGGTAACCCTCTTAAAATAGCATCCCAGAACCAGTCCCTTTGGGGACCTTCTCCATCTGGATTGGTTGCTGTCTGTGTTTGCCACACGGATTTGCACTGATCTATATATTTTCTAGGATTTGTGTTTGCGTTCCACTCAAATTTTGGAATGGTACGTCCTCTGGTTACTGGATACATGTGTCTAAGAGCCATGCCTATAAGAGTGGAATATAAAGTAAATGGGACCCCATTTGGTTCTGCTGTTGTACCCACAAGAAGCTCTATGTCCCTACAGCTGTGTGGCTTCATGCATCGTCCAGCAATGGCCCTATAATCACCTAGAGCTAATGTGGTGCCTGCTGTCAGGGAGTCTAGAGTTTGTAACCATATAGCTGCCCCTTCTGTGATTGGGGGCAATTTATCCCTCAAAGTGGTAAGATCTCCCAGTGTGAATGGCTTGTATCTGTTTTCCCCAAATGGTTGTTGGAACAGTGGGCCCATATAAAAAGGGTTGGGCAGGGTTCGGGGTCTCAGGTTATAGTCATGTCCAGCAGGAGGCGGAGTAGCCTCAGGTACTGGTGGCATTGAGTTTGAGGGAGATGACATAACTTCCTCATTTTCAATTGGTAACTGATTCTGTACTGTAATGGGTGGTGCCTGCATAGCAGCGTCATAATAAGTTACCTCAGTCAGTGGTTCTTCTTTTATCCATTTTCCTGACACTGTCATATTAACTGAGCCCTCAGTTACATCTGGTTTCAGCGGTGTGACCAATTCCATATCACTAGGTGAATGGGAAATATACGGGGTGGAACACTTTATTGGGCCAGAAACTGGCTGCAATTTGTCCCGTAATACCCGGTCAGCAAATGGGTCAGTTAGTGGAGCCTGTGAAATGAATGAGCCTCCGGATGAGAGTACAGACACAGCAGTGGAATGTGAGCAGACAGAGGTGGGGGCCAAGGGGGGAGGGTCAGGCGGTGATGGGCCATGGGGGGGCCGGGCAGTTACTGGCGGTAAATCACACACGCTCACTTTTCCCCCAGTAACTTGCAGCGTGGGATATAAACCAGTAAGAGGAAAAGTGGGGGATGTAGTGGGCTGATATGCAAAATGTTCATATTGTGGTGGTATTTCAACTGCACTATTATCTTTAATCTGTCTGCTTTTTTTGTCAGTCATGGCACGGTTGCTACTTTGCCATAACAGACCCATTTGTGACCAAAATTTCTCATTACTTTCTGTTCTTTGTGCAAGTCGCTTCCATTTCCCTCTGCCCAACCATCTGCTGTCTCTACACTGTTTGTCAGCCAAGTCTCTCTCCTCTTTTAATTTATTCACCTTCAACCAAAATCACTAGCCAAGATTCTCTCTATCTGTCTGGCTCTTTCCGTCTTTTGACAATTCTTCATTTATTTTAGAGTCCATCAGTTTAACCAGCTATTGTCCTTCTCTGCATTCAAGTGATTTCTTAATAGCAGTCTTCATTATTAACAGCTGATTCTCTATGGTCTTCCATGAATCATTCTGTTCTTTTGCACTATTATCAAATTCACCTTCCATTGTTATGACAACTACTATCCTTTTTCTAAAAGATATATTTTTAATGCGTTATCTCAGTCACTCACTCATCCAGTTCTGACCAACCTCCAAGACACCAGAACACATTCAACCCTCAGAAGCCTGTTTTTAGTGGCCAGTGTGTGTGTGTATCTCAGCTCATGGACTTAAACTATAAATCTTGTCTAATTTTTGCTGGTGTGTTTTGTGTCCAGCTCATTCACTCTAACAATGTCTCTTGTTGGTTATTTATCTCCAACTTTACAGCTCATTAATTTTTAACCCTAACAAGTCTTTTGTCGGTTATTTATCCAACTAACAGCTCATTCTTTTAACTTTTATTTCTGTCTGGTGTTGTTGGTTTTTACCCAACTCACGGCTCATTTATTTTTATATCTTACGGTGTTATCTCCACCGCTTATATTGTTCCTTCTGTGTTTATGCAGACGTTTGTAATCTGAGTTTTCACAAAGAAATATTTCCGTTACTCATCAAAAGCAGCAATCAGCAGAATTTCTGTTGTCGCCGTGACGTTTCTGGACAGAAAACTGTGGTCCGTCACCTGCTATGAGAGCCGCTCTGCACAGCGCTGCTCTCCAGTCACACAAATTTTCACTCACTCCGCCTAATAATGTCTGTAACACAGATTTTTCCTCTGCGCACAGCTCATGAGTTTTTTACCAAAAAGCCTGGTCTTCCTGAATTCCTGTATTTCAGTTCACAGTTCATTTATTTTATCACTTCACAGGACTTATTCTCAGACTATGTGTTTGTGCTTTTACTACGTCTGTAATCCGGTTTTACTGAGGCAGACCTCACGTAAAACACGGCATTCACACCCAAGTGTTTATACCTGATCTCAGTGTATTTACTTTTCTGTAGAATTTGGGGTTTCTCACTCTCCCCGGGCCTCCAACCCAGCTAACGGTAGTCCTCCGTCGAGGATTACTCTGAACCGCCACGTTCGAGAAATTACTATATTTTTCCACACAACACCACCACTAAGTCTTGTAATTCTCTTAAAACAACATCCTATTCACCAGTGTAAATCCTAGTCAACATTTCTAACACTTTTTTTCTTAGGTTTTGGCAGACTTCAGACTTACTTAGACATTGGACACAATATTAATTTAGCCTATCGAAAATCCAAAAGCAGAGTTTGATTAAACAGGTTCTGCTTACCTTTTCTGTAGTTTTTGGCTAGCCCGTGTCCAATGTCTGTTGGTCTTCGTCAGTGATCCTAATTTTTTTACCTATTCTTCCAAATTCCAGACGAGCCTCCAATTGTCGAAGCCGTCTCTGCCTCTCACTCCCCTATATCTGCACCTTCCAGTTACACACATAGATAGTTTATATTCTACAGGCCCCACTACAGAAAAAAGAGCAGACCAGCCGGCCCAGCGCAACCAGAATACGCCACACAAAGTAGACCACCTGACCAACGTGCCCAACCACCCCCAATCCCATGGAGCAGAGCCGAAGAGTGTCCAGTCCCCGAGGCCTGACACCGGGCTGCAGCCACAACCAGGCAAGTCGAGCAACAAAACACATCCCACACCAACACCGAGGCTGCCAATAAGCCACACAAGACCGAAATTGGCATGCCCACCTAAATGCAAGCTATGGGCAAGCATAGGCACATGTACCCCCCATAGCCAAACAAACCGAAACCCCTATGGTCAGCCAGGCAGTCAAACAGACCCCGCATGCACCACCCCGCCCATCACCATGCCAAAGGAAGAGAAGCAAGCCAATGGGAATCACAGAAGGGCCATAGCACGCACAGCAGAGGCCGCACTCCCCCCCCCCCACCCCCCCGAGACACAGAACCACCAACATCCATGCCAGCCAAGCAAAAACGACAGAGCCGAGCCAAGCCGCGGTTCCCCCCCGAGCCAACGCCATAACACCACCACACATCCTTCCATACATGAGTAGGGGCACAGTGAAGACCACCAATACCAAGCACACATCACCCACCAGGAACCACCCAGCAGACAAGCAAACCCCACCTCAGTATAAGGCCGAGAGGACTGATGCAACTGCCAAGCCCAGCAACACTCGGACATGAGACACCCAGGTTGACTCCGCCCCACCCCCTCCCACAGACCCCCCACCCGCCAACAGAATGCACTCCTTGAAGAAGAGAGCACCTGCAATGAGATGGTAGCTACCCGCCAGTTTAGGAGGTCCCTACACCCACCGATGCACCAAAGACCCCCGGGCCGGTGCTAGGTACCAGAGCATGTTTTTGTTTCAACTGAAAAATAATAGATGATGATGAGCAGCTTTGCAGTTCACTGAATAACATAGTTTTTACTTTTATTATTATTATTCGGTAAACTCATATCAGATAACAACAGAAATGTTTTTAGTAAATATTTTATTTATTAGGATTAAATAAAAGATAATCAGTCCAGAGGTACAGGGAATAGATACTGTCTAATAATAAGCAAATCTTTATATTTTATATTTATATTTTAACAACAGAGTGTCTTCAGTCAGAGGCTTCTTCAGATGTGCTGTAAGACGGAGCGCTATAGGAGATCCTTCCTGCCCACAGCCATCAGCATCTACAACGGCTCTTTGAAGAAACCTTCATAATGAGCTACAACATTTAATTTCCCTTTGTATTTCACAAAGTATTTTTGAATTGAATTGAATTAAGTAGAAGATGCATAGACTGTGGAGTAGGACACAAGGGTAAAGAAGATCACGGCGCTCCTGAAACACTGCATCCAAACCTGGAACTGTGGTTTCTCCGCCTGCAGAGCTGTCTGCATAAAACTATGAAAAATGAAAAATATTAAACAGTTCACACTCCTCTAAGGTACGTTTACATGAAAAGACAATTGTAGGGAAATGTGTATTTTTTTATTAAATGGAAAATTTTCAATGTTCTTAACATCAGCACTACATTAAAATATTTGTCTCACAGAACTGTGGCGAAACAGTTTAAAATTAAAACCAATGATAACTTAAAATGTCACATTTCTGGTGAAAAATATTCTGTTTTATATTCTGGTACTTGCAGTTATTCACCACATACCTACTAAACACTTTATATTCACATTCAGCTGCAACAGACAGATAAAAGGTAGCGGGAAATCCCAGAGTACTGAGCCGAGATCAGGATGGGGGTTAGTGGAGCAGCCAGACCACGCGGAACTCCGCTGCCCTGTAAAGTCTGAAAAAAAACATTCCAAAGTAGGCTCATTCTTAATGAACTGACTCCACAGAAGAGGTTTTGTGGTCCACTTTCTCTCTTAAAAACATCTTAAAGCAACTTTCTGTGACAAATTTATGGTATAAAAACGATTCATTTGTATACTAACCTCTGCCGATACTGCAGCTGCTGGTGCCAAGCCTCACTGAACACAACCCCGCCCCTTGAACAATCCTTGGAAAAGCTAAAAAGACCTACTCTAGACCAGGACCATTTTCCCATAAAGTAAAGCCCTGGGAAAGTGAAATTACCTGCAGTGAAATTAGTCCTGCAGTGCCTTTGATGTTATTTTGTTCTGGTTTGTGTTCTGACTTCTCCAATGAATTGTTCATGTACTCTTTAAGTAATTTTGGTTGGCCAACCACTCCTGGGAAGGTCAATGCTGTTCCATATTTTCCGTATTTGTTGATAACGGGTCTTACTATGATACAATAGAGTAAAAGAGTCTTACTAATAGTTTATAAACCTTTCCTGACTGGTAGATGTAAATGGCTTTGTTTCTCATCTGTTCTTGTACTTCTTCAGATCAGAGTATGTCAAGTCCAAATTCAAGGGCTGCATCTTTCTAAGGCTGCATTTGTAGGCCAATTACATCACAGCGATGTGATAAAGGCTGTCCAAATTTGAAGGTTCCTCCAAATGTGGCTGATAAATGTGTCCTTTTGTTCCCCAGTTTTGAAGGATGGGTCCGGTGTATCCTTTGTTGCCCACCCTATGCCATGATTCTTTGCAGGTCGAAGCAGATTGTTGAAACGGAAGTAGAAAAGCTGTGAAAAAAGTTGAAACAAAATTAACTTTTACAATGTTTTTTAGGAAAGACTATAGCTGTGTAAACCTGAAATATCTTAACCAAGACATTTTTTAATTGCAACATATCCTCTCCCGCTGCACTAACAGCAGGCTCACTTCGCCAGCTGTCAGCTGACTGAGAGCGCACATCGGCACATCGTTTTAATCTTTGGGCTTCATTCCAGTACTTTGCGCCGTTGCGGTTTCCAGGCAACATAAGTTACACTGAGGTAATGGGAACAGCTGGTGAAGGCTAGACTGTCTAAATTCACAGACAATCAAGTCTGGCCTTTGCAGGTTTTGTGGCCATCAAAGACCCAGCATACACCAGTCCTTCGAAGGACGCATCCCCTGAATTTTGACACAGCTGATACATTTTGAGATCCTTCAGCCTACTTCATGTCACAAAGATTCTTAAAATTTGTTTATTTTATTTATTTATTTTTTTTACCGTGTCCTATCCGGCAGAGTAGCACTTAGAATTATTGTCTGAGTGTCAACATGAAGCCCAACATACTTACTTTCACAACTGGAGCATTATTGCTAACGCTACAATGCTCTGCTTGATATTTCTAAACAAAACTTTATTAGAAACTGCTTTGGGATTATTTCAATCGCCATGGACACGGAGATGGAAAAATAAGAAAAAAAGCAAAAAGAGTGAAAGGTCAAAAAGGAAAAAGGGGGAGAATGAGAAAAGAATAGAGGAGAGAAGGAAGGGTGAAGAGAATACAAGATAACACCCTAGAAGACAGCATTTACACCTGCAGAGACATATATAACAACAACATTGTTGGAGAGCAGATGATAAAGTTGATGATGTCTGAGCAAGGAGTGTAGACGAAGTTAATGACGATGATGTCTGAGCCAGGAGTGTAGATGAAGGTAATCCTGATGTCTGAGCCAGGAGTGTAGACGAGGATGATGTTGATGACTGAACAAGGAGTGTAGATGAAGGTAATTCTGATGTCTGAGCCAGGAATGTAGATGATAATGAAACATTGAGAAGGGCTCTAGCAGAGACTGAAGCAGGTGCTGAAACAGGTTCTGAGGCGTCGAACCGACCCACAGAGGAGGCAGGAGCTGAGGCGTCGAGCCGACCCACAGCGGAGGCAGGAGCTGAGGCCTATCGGGCCTCTGCATGGGAAGTGATAAGTCCCGGGGTCCAGGGTCTCTGGGTCCATGCCTGGATCTGCCCGGGCGTAGACGGCTGCCTGTGGGCTTGTCGCTGTAGCTCCCTGGGCCTTCTGCACTCTGGCTGCTAGTTGGGTCCGCTGGGCCTCTCCTCTGCGCTTCTCTGGGAGGGGGGGTCCTGGCGGCGTTGGTTCTCCTGGGGTTCCCATGCTCTGGGGGGCCTTTGGATGTCTGTGGCTCGGATCCAGGGGGCAGGCCTGTGGCTCCTCATTCTCGCTAATGCATTTTTTTATGAAGAAACCTTGTATTCACCAGGACGCTCACACTCAAACCCAGAGGTGTTTTGATTCAGGTGTTAACAGTAGTTACCACTAAATACATCTTGCATTCATAAGTACCGCACACTTTTTGGTAACAATGCTGTTATTATATATGTTTCTACAGGTGTACAGGTAGAAGCAAGCAGGGTGTTATCTTGTAATCTTCTAATAAAGTTTGTTTTATAATATCAAGCAGAGCATTAAAGCATTAGCCACAATGCTCCACTCATGAAAGTAAATCTGTTGGGCTTCTTCTTGGCACTCAGACAACAATTCTGAGTGCTACTCTGCTGGACAGGACACTGTTAAAAAAAAAAAAAGACTGATTTACTGAAATAGACCCCGACCTTATTGATAATTTATTCTCAATGTTCTTTAACTAGCCACCTTTATTTAGTAAAATAATATTACATAAGGAAATATTATTTTGAATGGCAGCAACCTTTCTGGATGAACGATTCTTAATTGTGTTTACTTAGCTATCACATTTAGTAATGGACTACTAAAATGGGTCATGTGTATGCTTAGCATTAGCAGTTTCCCTTAACAAAGGAAACGTATAGCTTCTGAAAGTCAAACATGTACCTTTTAAAATATTATTAACAAAAGGGTTAAAATGTATAAGCGTTGATGGTGCATTATGGCCGAACTGTGTTGAAAACCACCCCTTTAAATAAACTTTGTATTTACAGTCAACATAGAACAAATAATTAGCCTTAGGCTGAGAGGGCTGTTCACATCAACTGAACAAATAGTCTGCAAGCACATAGCTGAGTTTTCTCAACAAACATAAGCAAAACACTATGAAATAAACAGCTTTTAGATTAATTCCTCCTAAAGTAATTTTCTCCGCCCAAACACTAACTCTTACCTGAACTGCTCTGAAGAAAAGATGTCCTAAGGCAACAAGTTGAAGAGAAAAGTTGTCTCGGTCCACACCAGCCTCGTGGCTGTCATATTAACGGTGGTTGTGTGGAGGCTGGGTGCGGTCTGTTTTTTTGTGCTGTGTTTCTCTCCTTCCACTCAGGGTGTGACTGGCAGGTGCTTCCACACAGCTGTTGCTCATCAGGGAGCAATCAACCTGGGCTTTAAGAGGAGTACAGAACCAGAGGGAGGCATCAGCTCGTTGTCTCACATAGCGTGGTAAACAGCTAGATGTCTGCTGCTCTGCAGTCATTTCAAATGTTCGCTGACTTTTTGTGTGTTCTCCTCTGCCTCTTAGGAAGATGTTTTTTGCTGGAGATTCTGTGGATCTTTTGTGCCTCCGGCTAATTCTTGCCATGTTCTGAGGATCAAGGTAATTCAAGCCTTAATGTCTCAGCTGTGAGCCTCCACTCTATCTCCTTCCTGGACCCAGGTTTCTGGAGCTTCATTCTCCTGTCTCTGAGAACCATCCACCTGCCTGTCCACCCTCCCACAGAAATACGCCTTTTTTATGGAAAGGATCAAAAACAAAGAAACACTGAGTATGAAGAACCTGGAAACCCTTTCCCTTCAACTGCACCCATCTGCCAACCTCAACCATCGTGGAACAGAATTATTCCTCCCAGGTTTATCTGACAGTTCTGCCTTTGTAAGTCAAAACCAAAGAAACTGTTTAATGTTTTGCCATCTTATGCAGGACTTCTCTAAGCCTCTCTTTTTCCCTCAGTGAGACCCCAATCCTGTCGCTGACCCAGTCCTGGTTCCAGATCACATTTACTCCTGTAAAACCTAATAAACTGTTTAAAACGATGCCTTGGTTCACTCGTGGTTGTGTTATTCAGTCTTGTAAAACCCATTATGACAGTGGCGGGCAGATCAAAGGGACTGTTGTGGCTTATTCAGTGACCATGATGTGGGGTCGGGCTGCGGTTCCAATACCTTTTCCTCCAGGTCATGGGGAAAGCCGCTTCACTCGACGCTGTTAGACAAGGTTTCTGCTGGGATCTCTCTGGTTGCATCTCTGTAGGCCTCACGCAGAAAGTTAAAGCCACACTTTAATAACCCCTATCATATGAGAGCTGGATTATTTGATACAGCAGATCATACTTAACTTTGTAGTTGCTTTTGATCGGCCGGTATTTGACCGTCACATCATAGTCATATTGGAAGGCATTTTGGTTCGATAGAATTGACAAAGTGTCAATTTGCTATAGTGAGGCGCAGTAGCTGTGCTGCCAACAGTGTTACACTCACTTCCCATGTTTAAGGTCAGTGCAAACAGTCTGATCATACACCGGCAGCGGACTTCCCATGATGCCACTGGCACTGGCTGTATAAAAACACCCCCCTTTCCAATGGTCCGATCTCTTCCACCCGGGACTCCGCTGCGAGGCTGGCCGGAGAGACAGGCGGGCTAATGTCTCTTTACTGGCAAAAAGGCATAAACTCTTCAAACTGGATCCAAGGGTGTTATACAATCATTGATCATATGCACTAAGATAAGTACAAATGAATCACTCTGTGTATCCGGTGGATTCATTCATGAAAGGGAATTAAGGTACACGCCTGGCTTGACTTTCTCTCTGAGGCCTGCAGAAGCAAACGGTGTTCTGGAGAAGTCCCAGTAGAAAAGCTGTCTCTACGAGCCGAGTGCAGCGGTTTTCCCTGCCTGAGAGAAGGACAACAGGAGCCTCATCACGGTGGTTACGGTAACGTGCAGTTTGGTCGGCCGACAGAACAGCCGCCACTCCCCACAGCTAAGGAGGTTAGATGTAGCTAACCATTTAAAGACTGTGGATGTTTCTTCAAACTTCGCCGCCCTGGACAACGTTCCTCACCACAGTTCATGAGATTAAGTGTTTGGGTAGAATAACAGAGGGTAGAATAACTTAATTTTATGAAGTTTGGTTTTGTTTGGGTTGAACTCAGCTATCTTGGTGCTAGCAGACTTATCTGCAGCAAGGTGTTCAGTTTTGTGTTCTTTGTTTGTATGTTTTTAAAGTTAAGACAAACTTTACTTGAAGGGTATTTTAAACAGAAGATTGATCATAAAGTGCCATCCGCGCTCATGCATTTTAACCCTTTTATTGATGGTATTTTAAAGGTGTGTGTTTGATTCTGGTGCTAAGCTATCAGCTTCTTTGTTAGCTTCAACTGCTAACAGGTAAGAACACTTGCTTGCTACCAAATAATATTTACCTGGAAAGGTTTTGTTTTCAATCCTGTAAATAATGCGTCCCTAACATCATTTTACTAAATTTGATAACTAAGTAAACACCATTAAGCCCCATTTCTCCTGAAAGATTTGGCTATTTTCCAAAATATTCCCTTAATAATATTTCTTTAAATATTATTTTAATAAATAAAGGCAGCTAATGAGACCCCGTTGAGAATTAGTCATCCAGAAGGTTAGTTTTATTCAGCAGATCATTCTTAAAACCTCACTTTATTAAAATAATATTTTATCTAATCTTGCATTGTGAATGGTTGTCTAAGTTGGTTCCAAGACTAATTTAACTTCATTTCCAGATTCTTCAAGATAATCCTTGGTTCTCAAACATAAACATTGCATGGTAATGTTGCATCACTCTTTTGGTCATAATTATCAATCATCTTTAATCAACTTGTTTATATTGTACATAGTCCATTAGTCTTCATTATTCTTTAATTCTGCTTGGTAGTTTAGTTGGATTGTTTTATCAAAGTAAAGAGTTTGTTGATTGAAATATGTTTGACTTTGAGTTGACTTATTTTTGTTAATAAATTCTTGTATTTTAAGAAATTGTGTGAATTCATTCCATATATGTGCAGAGTTTATGCTGTTCAATAATGTCAGAGCTTGGCTCACACCTTTCTATTTTGTCCTAATACCATCGCCTTACTGGGTTGGTATTCACAGGACAACCTTTAACAGACCTAAATATTATTTGATAAAATATTAATATTAAATATTAAATAACATTGTCAGATTCATAATCCTAACAGTATCTGTTTAAGGTGATCATAATGGCTTGCTTGAAAGTCATTACAAGGAACTGGCTGAGCAGTGACAATTTTGAAACCAGAGCAATTAAGGGATATTATGGAGGAAACCTATCTGATGAAAAAAATGGCTTATCTGAGGTTAAAAGCAGTGAAATTTGAACAATGATGGAGGAAATGGGCTCTCTATACCACTCACTCACCAGCAAAGCTTTAGGATAATCTGCTTTTAATTTCCCAATGGTACTTCACAAGTTTTTCTCTTGATTTCTGTTCATTTGACATTTCAAAAATGTCTTCCTTCCCTATTGGATGGAGTAAGGGCAAGTCAGGTTTACCCTAAACCAGCTCAATTATGGTTGAGGTGCAAACACACCCTCCATTTCTGCTACCTGTATAACTCCCTCTCTTTTCCAATGGTTATGGTCAATCTGACAGAGAGAGGTATCCCAATCGTTGTGGTTTTTAGTATAACAATGACCATCAGTGGGCTCTAGATGGACAAACTGTCTACTTTTAAGGCTAGGCTTAAAACTTTCCTTTTTGATAAAGCTTATAGTTAGAGTGGCTTAGGTTATCCTGAGCTATCTCTGTAGTTATGCTGCTATAGGCTTAGGCTGCTGGAGGACATAATGACCACTTTCACCCTCTTCACTACATTCTCACACTACTCTCCAATTTTGCATTATTTGCTGTTATTTCAGCTTTTAATTTTGCTCTCTCTCTTTTCTCTTCCTAGAAGCTACAACTGGCCTGACTCTGTCTGCAATCAGCAGATTAGATGCACCTGGTGGCTGCTGCAGTGTATTGCAATCTGTGGAATGCCAAGCACCTGTGTCTTCCCTGATATATACTGACTCTGACCAGCAGACAGTGCCAGATTTTTTAAAGCCATTGTGTGAGTAGATATCCAGCATTCCTTCCTGTCTGATCATTGTTCTTGACTTTGACTTGCCTCTTGGATTTTTGCCTCTCTGCCTGCTCCCAGTCGGACTATTTGGATTTTGGTTGTTGACCTTGTTTCCTGCATCTGGTTAATGCCTCTGCTTGCCCCTTGCCTGACGTCTCTTGTTCCGATCGTTGACCCTGTTTCTGTCCTTGGATTATTGAGCTGGCCTAGCCCTCGGATTATTCAGTCTGGAGTCACTTCTTACATGTGCTGTGGAGATCACTGCCTGCCACCCACTGAGGTTTCCCCTCTGGGTTTCAAGTTCTACTCAAGACAAAAGCAGGTTAGTGACTTTTCTGATCCCTGCAAAATCTTGAGAGACTACAAGTCACTAATCCCTCTTTCTGCCTCAGTGATTCCTGGAAGCTGCGAGGAGTGTTACCTGTGTGACGTTTTCCTGTGGCTGAATAAACCTTTTAAACTTTCAGTACTGTGTCTGGCTGAATCTTGTGTCTGCCTTTTTCTGATTCATAGCAAAAACTGGCTCAGAGTTTATCTGTTCTTTCTTTCTAGGTGAAATGACTAAAGGAGCTACATCCATTAACATTTACTTTCCTTCCCATAGAAAGTACTCCTGGATCAGTGCTTCTTTGTTCCCTTTGTGTCTCTGCTCTGTTCTCTCAAACCTCCAGTCGGTCGTGGCAGATGGCCGCTCACACTGAGCCTGGTTCTGGTTCTGCTGGAGGTTTCTTCCTGTTAAAAGGGAGTTTTTCTTCTCCACTGTTGCTACATGCATGCTCAGTATGAGGGATTGCTGCAAAGTCACCGCCAGTGACTGTCCACTGTCTCTACATGCTCATCCAGGAGGAGTGAATGCTGCAAGTCACTGACTGGATGCAATCTGCTGGATTTCCTTAGACAGAAAAACTTTTTATCCAATTTGAATAAATAACGGAATCTGACTGAACTGTTCAATGGTTAGGACTAATTTGAATGTATGAACCTGACTGTTGTGAAGAACCTTGAGATGACATGTGTTGTGAATTGGTGCTATATAAATAAACTGAATTGAATTGATAAATAAAATAGAAAATGGACCCCATAGGCAGCACGTTAAAAAGCAGAGGACCTAGAATAGAGAAGAGAGGTCTAAAACCACTAAAATGGCAGAGCTTACTGAGTAAACAGGTAAAAGATTATTAAAAGCTCTTAAAAGGTGGTCTTTGTGCTATGGTGGGATTTAAAACCTGACTGCAATTTTTCACCAATATTATTGGATGTTAAATATCTGTGAAGTAGATAAAAACACTATACATTTTTGAGGCTTTTTTTTTATTATTAGAGGCTGCACCACAGTGTGATGAGTCTGATGAGAAGAACATGTTAATCAGAGTGACAACTATTGGACTAAGAGTGTGAAAAACCTCCTTAAAAGAAGGAACACTGTTCAAATGTGTCTTTAAAGGCCACATATGATGTGCAATGTCATTTAAAGCCGATTGAGTCACAGATTCAAACTGTTCATAGCCAGCTGAGAACCACGGAGGTGAAGAAGGGTCTGCGCCACCCTGATCCGAAGAGGGCCTCGAAGCATAAATGTTTTGAAAAAAGAACTTAAACAACTTTTCACACAATGCAGGAGATTCAGCAACATGACCGGCCTCACGAGGATTCACAACAGAAAAAAAAACTTTTAAAATAATCTGAGGTCTGTGACTCTTGAATAGAACCACATTTGATTAAAAAAAAGCAGACTTAGCAGCATTCACAGTGCTCTGATCTTTTAACAAGCTGTATTTTAAAATGTCCAGTGAAACTTGCAGTCCGTCATTTCTCATTTTCTCTCAGAACACCTGAACTGATGCCTAAGAGAGTGGGTGGTTTCGTTCAGCCATGGCTGAGAAGGCGACTGATCGTTTGACCATCAGTGGAACAATAGAGTTAAAAATATCAACACAAGTAGAGTTTAAAAAAAACAGTGAGCTCGTCCACAGTGAACACAAAGCCGAACTGTGGGTTGCAGGAAAGAGTCTTTGAAACTGCTGGAAAAATGCAGTCCAGTGTTGGAGTTAATTGTGCATGCAGAACGCACAGATGATCCAGCAAGTTGCTTCCTTCCAGAGACCTGGGCAATAAATAGGACAAGTAGGCTGTCTGATGAAAGACTTCCACCAATTTCCAGAGCCCACATTTAATCCATAGGACCACACAAGATCAAGTGTCGGTCTTTTTTCATGAGTGGTACCAGTGACAGACTGTGTGATTTTAAAAGAATCAATGATGTTCAAAATGTTTTTGATCAGCAGTCCAGTCTCACACAGACATGAATGTTAAAATAAGCAACTATTAAAAGACTGTCATTTTGTAACATTAGTCTTGTCATAAAATTACTAAAATCTTAGGGTATTTTAATGTACTTCAGTGGATGATAGATTGATGTGAACGAAGAAAGGAGGGGAAAAGTTTATCTCCATCATCTGATGCTCAAAACTCTGGAAACATCTTTTACCAGTGGTCCAAGGAGAGCTAAAAAGGTACAGTCAGGAGGAAGTTCAGAAAAACTCATAACCTGAAGCCATGTCTCTGTCAGAAACATAAAATACAGTTCACAGGAGATAAAAAGTCATTGAAAATGAAAGTCTTGTTGGCTAATAATGTGTGGGGCCCTTGCATAATGGCAGTGGTGCACTGTTTTGTTGAATAAATCCTTAAACCAGATCTGGGCAACTTAACATAATGGAGGCTGAGAAGAGCTATGCGATCATAGACCAGCAGAGCAGAAGCATCAGAGCATAAAAAAATAAAAAAAACAAACAGCAAGAAGTAAACAGAACATACGTGGCAGACAGCTGGCCATGACTAGCGCCATACTGTCTCCAGTGCCAGTTATAACTTGTTGTGAAATTACCTTGCTTCAAAGTATTCCACAGTCTGGTTAGCAGATGATGAGGTGCATGGTGTGCAACAGTCTCCAACGTTCTGCAGATTCAGTAGCTACAGTTGTCTGCAGCCTTCAGATTAGCTCAAGAACAGTGTGCAGCAAGCCTCATGGAATGGGTTTCTATGGCTGAGCAGCTGTAAGCCTTATGCAAGTGTCAAGCGTAAAGTTTCACGTAGAGGGGATTATGGTCGACTTGGCTCCTTAGTTTTAGTAAAAGGAACTATTAATCCTGCTGCACGCCAGGGCATTTTGGACAATTTTATGTTCTCCCATTTCTGGGAATAATTTAGGGATGAACCTTTATTCAGCAGCACAAAACAAGGCCCGTTAATACTTGGGTAAGCATGTTTGTTGTGGAAGATCTTGAGAGGGCTGCACAGAGTAATGATCTCAACTCGCTACCTTCAAACAGATGTTGGACGAGAAACATCGCACACATGCTCTTCTAGAAGAACAATGAAATGTTCCCAAAAACACTCTTAAACCATGTGGCCTTCCGAGAATAGTTGAAACTGTTGTAGCAGCAAATAAAGGGCAAACATCGTAGTAAACCCAATGGATTAAAAATAGGATGTCTCTCAAGTTCATATGATTGTGAAGGCAAACAAGCCAGATTGTTTGGCAATATATGGTATCTAATTTTCTTTTTTTCCCATCTACAGTCCTCATTGAATTTAAGCTTATATAATGAACATAAAAAGCTTCACATAAGTTTAGATTGTATCTGTGTGCAGTAATGTTTTTCTGCAGTAATGTAGCAATTATGACACAGGACTATAACATGATCATTTCACCGCCGCAGCTGTGAACATGAATGTGAAACAGTCCCAATAAATTCTTGTTCCTGGTCTGCTGCTTATGTGAGGTCAGATGTGCTAATACCTTTTGGCACCAACAGTTGTTTGTTTGATACACTGTTCCACTGAACTTGCGTTGTCCCCTCCTTCTGTAGTACATATCACTGGAACATGTGGAAAATTGGTGGCGAGATAAATGGACTATGTTTGCTGTTGTGAGAAACTTAAGGTGACCTTTTCACCATCTTGGCTGCTGAAGGATCACTTCTGGTCCTCTTTAGTCTTGGACGTCTGAGTTCTGCTTGTTAGAAATGAACTTGTGCCTGCTGGGGAACTTTTTGCATTTAATCGCCATCATGTGAGAACCATTTCTGCTCCTTTTCTAAATCCTCACCATCTTCACACAATGTTCGCATCACTTTGTGTGTCTGAAACACATCAAAGATTCAGAGAAAACTCATAGATTCACATCTGTTAATTGCTCATTTCTACTATTAGCCTTTACAGTGAATTTCTCTTTTTTTTTCCCAGCTGATGTCCATAAAACATATTCTCACTGAGTTGCAAAATAAAATTCTGTCACATATACTATTGTGAACTTGTGTAGTAATGTTCAGAATTGCTGCTCTTTAGAAAAAGAACAATGAACTTAAATAGTGACCAAGAGAAAAAAGGGCTGATGTTACAGTTATCTCTGCTTCGGGAAGACTCCGGTGTGTGTGTGTGTGTGTCATCATTATGTGATCGCTGTTTTTGTTGTGAGACCCAGAGAGCAGGGGGAGTCGAGTCTTTGATGAGGCTCATGATGTCTTGTGAGGTCAGGACGACAGGTCTCCCAAAAAACATTCACATTCAGAGCTCTTTCAAACAGAGGTCAGCACTGCAATAATATTTTCCCCGTGACATGAGCCTGTTCCCCTCACAAAGCAGCCATCTGTAAAACGGGATTCCCAAGCTGAGTAAACTTGTGAGATTAGCTCATACACTTACACACGCATCCTCACACACGTACACACATGCACACATTTGACTTGCTGTATTTGTATTACTGCAGTGACATGGATGCTGGCAGTTAATTCAGAACATCCATCATCATATCTAACATGGAGCAATTTGTTAATTTAGAATACAGTTAGAAGATTAAAATTAATCTTATGTTTTCCAACTGTTTCTTTAACTTATTTTGCATTGATGAAGTTATCTAACTCAGGTTAGCAGAGATTTTAACAAGCTGAAACACTTTAATCTTTGCTGATCACAGAAACATCATGAAAAATCAGGTCATTCAGAAACAAAGTCTGATGTGAAATGAAAGTGTGACATTTTTATTTTTATTAGTTAAACAAATCCCAGAGGAAACTTTGACGATTTCAGGCTGTTTCTTGGAAAGGTACAATTCAGATTTGAAAAAATTAAGAGAACGTTGGCCTGCAGTTTAGATGTCATCAATGAGACCCTTTTTGTGTTAGTGTAACTGCGTTTAATATATTTTTAAAAATATGTTGGACAAAGAAATGTTCTCATTTGAAATTTACCTTTTAACATTTTACTTCTTGAAAAAAATGATCAATAGAAGGTATATATGCATGAAAATGTTCAAGTATCAATGACAGTTAGCGTTTTGGTTTAAAAATCCAATTTATTGAGATGTGAAAAGAGTCATCATAGATTAAAAGCAGTGGATAGATTTGTGTGGTTACTCTGTATTATTAAGGCATTATCAATGTATAAAAGGGGATGAACGGATGCTTTAATGTAAAGCCTCAAACAGTGTCGGTAGACTGTGGATAGATTTGAATTCAATAATTATCCTGAGATAAAGTAATTCAGCAAGCGACACTGAAACACTGAGTTAGTGCGCTCGCACGCAGGTGCCAGGTGAAAACACGCTCCTGACAGCGGAGAGTGTGTACAGAAAAACATGCCACTAAAACCTGGCAAGCAGGCAAGGATATCCGCTGCTTTGTGTACTTGTACCTTCGCCATACTTGTACCTTATATATATATATATATATATATATCCCCCTCAGAGAACAGACACATGAGACAGCTCATCTTTTAACCCCTCGAAGAACTTGTGCTTCTTTGTTCTTTTTGTGTCTCTGCTCAGTTCTCTCCAACAGATGGCCGCTCACACTGAGCCTGGTTCTGGTTCTGCTGGAGGTTTCTTCCTGTTAAAACTGAGTTTTCTTCCTCACTGTCGCTACATGCATGATCAGTATGAGGGATTGCTGCAACGTCAATGCAAGCAACTGTCCACTGTCTCTACATGCTCATCCAGGATGAGTGAATGCTGCAATTCACTGACTCAATGCAATCTGCTGGGTTTCCTTAGATAAAAAAATATTTAATTAATTTAAATGTTAAACTGAATCTGACTGTACTGTTTGATGATGTTTTGAGGTCTCGCTTAAAAACATCTTAAAACTTCTTTTTGTGACAAATAATGGTACAAAAATGATAAATGTGTACCTCAGCCATTACTGCTGCTGGCCCAATGCCCTGCTGCACAAAACCCCGACCCCTCAACTATTCCAGGGAAATATGAAAAGTAAAGTGAAAATTACCCAGGTAAATATTAATTGAAACACGCCCTGGGCTTTCTAAAGCCAAGGACTTTTCACAATTAATTGAAAAGGAGCTAAGGTGATCTTTTCGAAACAAATAAACAGTTCACCATAACAGCAAAATTATTAAATAAATTCCAAATTTATTTGCTATATTCAACTCTTTATGTTTATGTAACATGTTTTTCAGCAAGATAATGACAAGCCACATTCTGCACATGTTGCAACAGTGTGGCTTCGTAGTAAAAGAGTTCTGGTACTAGACTGCCATGCCTGCAGACCAGACCTGTTTTATTGAAAATGTGTGGCGCATAATGAGGAGTAAAATACGACAATGGAGACCCTGGACTGTTGAACAACTAAGGTTGTACTTCAAGCAAGAATGGGAAAGAATTCCACTTACAATGCTTCATTTGTCCTCAGTTCTCAAATCCTTATTGAGTGTTGGTAAAAGGAAAGGTGATGTAACACAGAGGCAAACATGCCCCTGTCCAAAGTTTGTTGGAATGAAAAATCTGTGAATATTTGCAAAAAAAAAACCAATAAAGTTTATTAGTTAGAACATTAGATGTCTTGTCTTCATAGCATATTCAATTGCATATAGCTTGAATAGGATTTGTAAATCATTATTTTCTGTTTTCGTTTACGTTTACACAGCATTCCAACTTATTGGAATTGGGGTTGTTTCACAAGTTTCTGATTTAAATGTGAAGATTCTAATTTTTTTGTTCTCCTAAATAATTTTATCCAATGACAGTCACGTCAGGCTATAATATAGACGTTGCAAAAACATGTTTCATAATAATAATAAACAAATTTCATTGCACAGAAAAGCCTCTGTTTTCAGAGTCTGCATTAATATGTCATAATATTGAAACTGTGAGACTCTTATCATTTACCATCTCTGCCTCCTCTCTGTACTCTGGAAACCAGTGAGGGTTTTCAGGGAGGGATGTGGAGGAAAAGGGGCACATAGGGGCTGCTGTTTGATGTGGGAGGTCTCTTCTGTCACCCTGCTGTGCTGCTCCCTCAGACCTATCATTAAGCAAGTCATCAAAGGCCCTCTACTCACCCAATCATAACATTATTGTTAACATTGCCACACACACAGTTTTTTCGTAGCATTGACCCAAACCAGTCATTCAGTCCACAGTCCAACACGAGCCCATAGCTGCACAAACACACACAGATGAGGTCCACAGAGTCACAGAGCTCACCCTGATAGAATAAAGTCGGGGTTTACAACACTGTTTGGCTGATCTAGAACTATCCTTTAAACAAGTTAACTACTACAACTACTTCTATTATTAATATTATTATTATTATCATTAACATATTTCCAGTCTTTTCAATTCAGTGCAATTTAGTTTATTTACATACAACAGATTCACAACCAGTTAAACTTCAATCCTTGTCTCCTGAGAGTATTCTTTCATGTGGTTCAGAAGTTTCAAAACATGACAGAACACTCAGTCTAGAATGACCCAGCAGAAACTCTCAGGATCACCCTTGCTGATGTTGGGCCCAGCCATGAGAGGAGCAAAAAGGACTGAACTGCACCGGAGAACAAAAGAGACTCTGAATCCCAGAATGCACAATATTATCCCATTCTCATGCATAGCTACCAGGAGGGGGGTTCCAAACAGGTGTCCTCCATGACATTATAGAGATACAAAACTCTGCTCCCAGTAGAATTTCTTTCTATTTGCCTGTAGCTCTCCACAGGTTGCATTGGGTAGGACACATGAACATCTTGATCTCACTGGCTCAGTAAAAGACTATGCCATCGAAGAAACCGAAGAAGTAGAATTTTGGTCTGCTGTTTGTGTATCTGTTGACTTTAACCCGACCGAAAATAACACTGGCTGCCTGAACCTGGCTATCTGAGACTCTACAGAAAAGAATCTGAACCAAAGATTCTACAAGAAAAGATCGTGTCCCTTATTAGGTTGATGAGGCAGTTTTCTCCCAATGCCTGAAGAAGACGGCATTGAAACAGCAGCTCCACAAGCTGCCCTCGTGTGCCCAAGCCAGTGCCCTTGGACTTCCTGGACTCAGTATTCTGAGAACGCTGTCAAGAGTCATTTCACAGTAAGAAGTTGTGTCTGGGTAAAGAAAATTGAAAATTGGCTTAGTATAAAGCAATTAAAATATGGTTTATTTCATTGTGCTTTGCTTTGTTTGTGGTGCTTAACTGTTGAGTGCCAACAGGTCACTGAGCTTGATACTTTAAATTTGTTTTGTAAAGTTGATGACTGATAAAGAGTCACCTTATTCCTGCAACATGAGCTTTTTCCATTTTATCTGTTTTCCCTTCATCTCCTCTTACTAACCTGTATAAAATACGTCTGCAAAGTCCTTATAAATGTGCTTAATTGTGTCTCTGTAATCTTAGCTGCTAATGCTCAAGCTAAAGGTCTGCTAATGGTAAGAGGCTAGCCATCATTAGTTCTGCTGTACTTAATACCTAGCTCGCTCTGTTAGCAATGCTGTCGGCCACACCACACTCCCAGCACTAATACACACACTATTATTTTTATCAATGGCACTTAAAAAAAAATAAAATAGAACTCAGAGGGACAGCTAAATAGTGCAGGAGCCGCTATGTTGGTTGTTGTTCAGCTGAGCTGCTAATTCCAAATATGACAACCTGGAGAGAACAGCTGACAACCAAAAACATGGTTTTCAAACTCCTGTTGGGTTTCCCCAATGGATGGAAGTTAAACACAGATATAATTGATGATATGTAATGGTAATGTTTGGTTTATTTATTATTATTATTATGCTCTACAAATAAATTGTTTGAAACTTCACTCAGAAAGTTAATATGTTGGTGTTTAAGTTGTTAACGTTTTTACAAATAAATAAAACATATGGTATTTGTCATCAATGTATTTTGTTTACAGTTATATTTTTATATCTATGAACACAAAAATTATTTTGAACATTTTAAACGGCTGATTAATAAATGAGAATAAATTGAGAAAAAAACATGAGTAACATTTTGAAGAAAATCATCAGGAAAATGTAAAGGGGTAAATAAAAACCATGTGCAGTTATTTACAGTGGAGACCACGGTACTAACCCTGGGCCTCCATTTCAGCTGTTTCTGTGAGCCACACCGTCCTGGTTGCTTGGTGACAGAAGTTACGCTGAGGTCAGGGCGGGAACAGCTGGTGAAGGGTAGACCGTCCAAATTCACAGCCGCTCACTATTCCAGCCTACGTAGATCCGTCCTTTGAAGGATTGAACGCCCTGAATTTGGACACAGCTTATATCTGTTTTAAGCCCCAATCTTGGTAGTTCATTACTCTGTCCAATGAGTCACTGTGATATCTAGATAACACAACCTTCTAAACAGTCTTCTCCTAAATTGCCAGAGAAAAAGTGCCCCAATGGACCAAGAACCCTAATAGTAGGCAACACAGTTGTGAATGGGATTAAAAACTTCTGCAACAGAAAAAACTCAGAGAATATTCTTGCAATCACAGAAAAGCGCCTGTCTCTAGAAAACCTTTTTATACACTGTGGAGCCATGGATGACGTGGCTAAGAAAAAATCAGAAGGATTGAAGGAGGATTTCACTCGTCTGCTGGATATTGTTGGAGATCTCAATATCAAAGTGTTTCTCAGCAGACCCTTTGCACCGATTTTCTGTGGAGATTAAATTTTTTCGAGACTTCTAATTATTAATAAATGTTTTGGAAAAAACATGTGCTACTACATCTGTGAACTTCGTCGACAACTTCAATATTTTTTGGGAAAAGAGACAACTCTTCAAGCAAGATGGTTTCTGTTTGAACAAGCCAGGGGCCAGACGTCTCACATCTAATCTCTTCTATTCAGTAAATAATCCGCCAGCAGCTTCGACCTTCAGCAGAGAACATGGAGTATCAACAACAATGATAACACTGCCTCCAACAGCTCCAGCAGAGACAACCAGGCAGTTGGCTGAGAGAGAGGTCATCACAAAAGGTTTTCCCGTCGAAATCCACAGGAGAAGTGGACTCCCCCGTTAAACCCCCCTCACCTCAGACCCCGACCGCACAGAACTCTCCCATCTCCCCACTGAGCCCGCTTTTGCTTTACTGGATTCTGATAACATGAAAGGAGCTCTTAAAATCGGGACCCAAATGGTTCTGACATCTTCTCCATTCAACACCCCCCGTGGCCGAGGCCCTGCTACTAAACCAACATCTTCCAAATGCCGCAGACCTCCACCACCTCCTAATCTATCTCCTCCTAATCAGGACCTTCAAATCACTTCTCTGTGATACAGTCTGGGCCCTAGTAGACATTCTATCAGAAATGAGCATGTCCAGGAAAATCTTGGGCCCCTAATAGGCGATAGTTGTAAAATCTCTCTGCTTATACGTGACAGAAAGAACAAAGCCAAAAGGATAAGAGACAGTAATAAACAATGAACAAAAGCCATAAACTGTCAGGTACAACCAGACACAGAGTTAATATCAGCCACTAAGTCATATAAACTGGCTTTACTGAACATTAGATCTCTATCAGGAAAATCATTTTTAATCAATGACTTCATTACTGACCACGATCTTGATGTTCTGTTTTTAACAGAAACATGGTTACATGAATTTAATGAAGCTCCCATTCTGATGGAGGCGACGCCTCTGAACTACAATTTTCTTTGTGAGAGCAGACAGCAAAGAAAAGGTGGAGGGGTGGCCACTTTGTTTAAAGATTTATTAGAGTGTAAAAAAGTATTTCTGGGCAAATTTGACTCTTTTGAATATTTGGCTCTCCAGGTAAAGAGCCCGGTCCGAACCATGTTCTTGAATATTTACAGGCCTCCTAAGTCCAAAACAAACTTTTTCAGTGATTTTAATGAGCTTTTATCTATGATATGTGTTGATTATGACTGTTTAATTATTGTGGGAGACTTCAACATTCAAATGGACAATCCTGAAGACAGAAGTCCAATAGATCTATGTGACACTCTTAGAAATGTTGGTTTGACTCAACATGTTAAACAGCAAACGCACAAACAGGGACATATTTTGGACTTGATCATCACTAAGGGTCTAAACATTTTCGAGGTGTCTGTAACTGATGTTGCTCTATCTGATCACTTTTCTGTTATTTTTGAAACCATCATCTCCAATGGCTCAGCTAGCCAAAGAGAAATTATAAGAAGACGCATCTTTAAGGACGGTGCTGCTGAAACCTTTAACCAGATCTACTCTTCTACCTCTACTTTTCCCTGTAACACTGTAGATGAGCTGGTATATAACTTTCATTCTAAAATCTTGAACATCATTGATTCAATTGCTCCAATTAAAGTCAAAGTCGTTTCTGGGAAGAAAATGTCTCTGTGGAGAAGTGCTCCACCAGTCAGAAGTGAAAATAAAGGAGTGTCGAAAGACTGGACTCCAGGTTCACTATATTATCTATAAAGAGTGACAATACAGATATAACCTACAACTGAAAATGCAAGGGAATCTTTCTTTTCTGAGATCATCAGCAAAAACATTAACAATGCTTGTGCATTATTTGCCACGGTCGACAGGTTAACAAACCCTCCTGTAACTGTAGCATCTGAACTCCACTCTACCAGGGCCTGCAATGAATTTGCTAAATTCTTTACTGAAAAAACCCAAAAGATCAGAGGGGCAGTCAACACATCCACATCAACTCCAGTACCAATGTTGTCTCCAACTAGAACTGGTTTTGACACAATTTCCCAATTTTACCAAATAAACTACAAAAATTGTACAGCAACTAAGCTCTTCTTCCTGCTGTCTCGATGTTTTACCCACAGCTTTTCTTCAGAAACTGCCTGTAATAACATCTGATTTAACACAAATAGTAAACACGTCCCTTTTGACAGGAGTTTTCCCTCAGGCACTAAAAACAGCAATTATCAAACCTCTATTGAAAAAGAGCAATTTGGACAAGCTGCTACTACATAACTACAGGCCTATATCAAACCTCCCCTTCATCAGTAAGATTATTGAAAAAGTTGTGTTTCAACAGTTAAACAACTTCCTAACAATGACCAACCGCTTCGATGTCTTCCAGTCAGGCTTCCTGCTCACCACAGTACAGAGACTGCTCTTTGTCAAGGTGTTCAATGACATCCGTATAAATGCAGAATGTGGAAGAACCACAGTGCTGGTATTATTGGACCTTAGTGTAGCATTCGACACTGTTGATCACTCCATTTTATTAGAGTGCCTGGAAAACTGGGTCGGCCTTTCTGGTACAGCGCTTGATTGGTTTAAATCCTACTTGAAGGACAAGGAGTTTTTTGTGTCAGTAGGTAACTTTACATCAGAGGGCACAAAAATCACATGTGGCGTTCCCCAAGGGTCCATCTTAGGGCCCCTTCTATTCTATATCTACATGCTCCCCCTAACTCAGATTTTAATAAACAACAACGTAAGTTATCATAACTATGCAGACGACACACAGCTATACCTTATGATGTCACCAGGTGACTATGAACCCATTCAAGTGCTGGGTAAATGCTTAGGAAAAATCAATGCATGGATGGGCCAAAATTTTCTTCAGCTGAATCAAAACAAAACTAAAGTAATAATCTTTGGGCCAAAAGAAGAGCGTTTGAAAGTTAGCACACAGCTTCAGTTAATACAGCTAGAAACCACCAATCAGGCTAAAACTCTGGGTGTAGTGATGGACGACTCAGACCTGAACCTTCAGAGGCACATAAAGACAGTAACAAGGTCAGCCTTTTATCACCTAAAGAACATCCCCAGGATTAAAGGACTAATGTCTCAGCAGGACCTTGAAAAACTAATCCATGCATTCATCTTTAGTAGAACTGATTACTGCAACGGTGTCTTCACAGGTCTGCCTAAAAAGTCTATCAGACAGCTGCAGTTGATCCGGAACTCTGCTGCCCACGTCCTCACTAGAACTAAGAAAGTGGAGCACATCACCCCGGTTCTAAAGTCCCTACACTGGCTCCCTGTAGCTCAGATAATAGACTTTAAAATACTTCTGTTAGCCTTTAAATCACTGAATGGCTTGGCACCAAAATACATTACAGACTTGTTGTCAGTGTAACAACCACCCAGACCTCTCAGGTCTTCTGGTTCAAATCTACTCTGCAGAACCAGATCCAGAACCAAACATGGGGAAGCAGCTTTTAGTTCTTATGCTCCACCCATCTGGAATAAACTCCCAGAAAACCCTGTAAAAGCGGCAAAACCCTAAGGTGCTTTAAATCAAGATTGAAAACTTATTTGTTTAGAGTGGCCTTTGACTGTGTTATCTAGACATTATTAGTTAAGTTTTCAGTCCAATTTTCCTTTCGTTTTCTTATCCATCATTCTATTCTCTTTATTTTTTTAATTAATTTTCTGTATCATTGTAATATTTTTCCTTATGTACAGCACCTTGAGTGTCGATTTGACTTGATCCATGCTTTCATGTTGTTGACACCAAATTCTGACCCTACCATCCAAATGTCGCAGCAGAAATCAAGACTCATCAGACCAGGCAACATTTTTCCAATCTTCTATTGTCCAATTTTGTAGCCCAGTTTCCTGTTCTTAGCTGTCAGGAGTGGCAGCTGGTGTGGTCTTCTGCTGCTGTAGCCCATCCGCCTCAAGGTCCGACGTGTTGTGCGTTCAGAGATGCTCTTCTGCATGCCTTGGTTGTAACAAGTGGTTATTTGATTTACTGTTACCTTTCTATCAGCTCGAACAATTCTGGCCATTCTCCTCTGACCTCTTGCATCAACAAGGCATTTGCGCCCCCAGAACTGCCGCTCACTGGATATTTACTCTTTTTCGGACCATTCTCTGTAAACCTTAGAGATGGTAGTGCGTGATAATCCCAGTAGATCAGCAGTTTCTGAAATACTCAGATCAGCGCATCTGGCAACAACAACCATGCCACATTCAAAGTCACTTAAATCACCTTTCTTCCCCATTCTGATGCTCGGTTTGAACTGTAGCAGATCGTCTTGACCATGTCTACATGCCTAAATGCATTGAGCTGCTGCCATGTGATTGGCTGATTAGAAATTTGTGTTAACGAGCAGTTGGACAGGTGCACCTAATAAAGTGGCCGGTGAGTGTAATTTTCTGTTTATAAATCAGACTAGAGCCGGCCTGCTGACAAACCACAACTAACGTGTCTTTTTTACTTTTCCCTGCAATAATACGGGTTAGCAGCATGGATATGTTGGACTCAGATCACTCCTAAGAATACAAGAACTCCTTCTGTGCTAGAAGGAATTTGTTGACTTAAAAAAGAATGCCAGTTGTGTCCTGCAAAAGAGAGTTGAATTCACCAGCAGTTTATATTGGATAATGAACACACCTAAGCATGTTTAATTTGGTTTAAATGTGGCTCCAGGACAAGTGTAACTTTTATAAACTTGGATTTAAAGCGAATAACATACACAATGTTCTGTGAGTTTTCAGTAATGAGGTAACATTTATCCTTATAAAATTTTATTAATGTGTTTGTTACTGATATATGTTTAATCTGTTGTCCTTAAGAGTTGTCTAGCAAGTGGTAAAAAAGAGCTGGTAAACAATGGCTTTAAAAGTCCTGCATTATTTTGATTGCTCAAAGCTGTACTACAACAGAGAAAAAGAAATGCCCTACAATAAAGTGGCAGTTTATTGTAAGCCCACACAAGAATGGACTGGAAAGTAAATTAGTATTTGCGGTAGCGCTTCTTCCTGCACTGAGGTTGTCTCAGTCGGCTACTAAACGGTCTGCTCAGCTCCTTTACAGTATGGTGCAGTACGGTGTCACCATGGCATTCTCAATAATGGTAGTAACCTTTTGTCAGCCACAACAAACAAACAGTTCTGGATTATTTCTTACCGTTCACTGTCACTCCTACAGGAAGGTCTCCCTCCTCTGCTTTTCATCTCTTTCTGTTTTTGTCTTTCCCCTGGTTTTCTTCATTTACTCACCATCAGTCATAGTGACACACAGAGTAAAGATGCATACAGCATCATCACTCAGATAGTCGCTCCCTGATTAAAGGTAACACTTTTTTTTTTCTGCTGAGTAAATACATTTCACCATAACAAGACTGATTTGTCAATTGTGGTCAAATCATTGGAACACTATTGAAATATGTTTGAAAAAAATCAGTAAGGATCGAATGGCCCTGGTCATGACTCACTTATAGAACCACTGTCAGCAAACACAATTTACACTGCAGAATAAAGTAGTTTCCTGTCTTACAAATGGGCCTCAGTGGTCCCCTGAAACATACCCTTGGTTTCACCTCATTTTAGGGAGTTAGCACAGACGGCACTGTTCTACTATCCTGGGATAAACCACAGTTTGTTCTGCCCACCAGTCAGTGCAGCAGTGTTTCTTTCCTTCTTTAATCTACACTTTTTCTCAGTAATAGCTGTGATTTCAAATGGGTTAGGTACGCTTCTTTAACCTATCTAAAACATTTTCTAACTGTGCACTAGCTTTTGGCAAGGGATCCATTAAAACAAAACATTTAACCAGGAATCTAAAATAACTTATTGAGCATAGCCCAACAGTAATCAGCACCATATACTGCTTCCTGACTGCTTATTATAACATCAACCTCACATTTAAACAGTGACCGTTTAACAGAGACCCTGTGAACATATTTTCTGCATTCAGAAGATTTGTCTTTATCCAAAGGACAGACTCCTTGAGGACAGAGTTAAACAGGCAAATAAGATGACTCTTCCCCTGCCTTCAGGAGAGCAGTTTCTTGTCAGCCTGTAGTTGTGCAGCAGTGTGTCCTTGATCAAAGCACCACTGTCAGACTGCTGACAGCAGAACCCAGATAGCTGTCCTCCGCCTGTCCTCTATTCCCAACTGCCTCCTGCTCCATAACCTCCTCCATCTCTTGTCCCCGGGTCAATGTCTCTCCCATGTCTTCACCCCCCCCCCCAACCCCCATGGGACACATGAGTGGGATCTATTCTGTGTCACCCTCCTCAGGTGATCTTTAGGGAACATACTGAAGGACAGAAGTGTTCCCATCAACTCGGACCTACACACCTCAGCCTGTATGCCCCACGTCTGCTTTTGGTGGGTAATTACAGGGAGTGATGCTCTCACCAAACCAATTAGAGAGTGTCTGTGCAGTTAAAGGACATATCTGTGACAAAACCTGGCCACAGGGTTGCATGTTTAATATGTCATCCCTCCACTCCGGAGGCCATTATTACAGATAAGTGTCAGTCTGGAGGTCATCAGTGGAAATGGGATTCTGTTTTGGTCTGCAATTTAACATGCCCCGATTATTCTGATGGCTGCCTGAGTGCTTAATTATGAACATTTGTCTCAGTTTAAAAGGAAATTAACAAAGGTCCTGCAGGGAGCAAAGCCAGGAGGAGATGGAGAGGTTTACTTACTCTTGCATTAGATTGGCATTGATACATGTGAGATGAAGGACAACTTCACATTCCTCATGAGCTCACTGAAGTTGTAGGAGAAGTCTAATCTCTGAATGACAATCACAACACACAACTCTAACAGCCACTGTGTGATGTCTTCTTTATCACTAGCAGTTTTAAATATTAGCACCTTATCACTGAAACAAACAAAGGCTGAATTATGTCAGTCAGTCAATTTCTATACCACTTCTTCCATAGTGGGTCACAGGGAAGCTGGTGCCTATCTCCAGCAGTCTATGGTCAGGAGGTGGGGTACACCTTGAGCAGGTCACCAATCCATCACAGGGCAACACACAAACAATCATGCACACACTCATTCACACACCTAAGGGCAATTTAGAGAAACCAATTAACCCAACAGTCATGTTTTTGGACTGCAGGAGGCAGCCAGAGCACCTGGTGAGAACATGCAGAAAGACCCTGGCTGGGAGTCGAACCCAGGACCTTCTTGCTGCAAGGCAACAGTGCTACCAACTCCACCACCGTGCAGCCATTGAATTATTTCAAAGTGAGAAAAAATGTTTTCATTTGGAGTCTTTATCCAAAGCACAGGATGAATTAGACAAAATGATCGTGTCCTATAGGGATGTTCTACATTTGGAGGATTTTTCAGTGAATAAGGAACTCACCATTTAGTCTGGAATAAAATTTAGTGCAGGGGCTTGGAAACAACCAACCACTCGAAGCTCTTCTCAAGACAAGCTGGAATTATAATCACGCCTGCTCCTGAGCCGTGACCATCACAGCTGTACCTCGTCACCCTGATCTGCAGCAGCTGCCATATTAGGACGGATCTTCCTTTTGCACGGCATCAGATTGTCGTGTAACCCTATGTGGTAACACCTTCAGGCCATTCATTAACTTCAGTCAAATTTGATTAGATTGTGTCTATTTTCTCCCTCATCCAGTTACTCTGCCTGCCCAATGCGCACTAGTCCGAACCCGACTCCGACTAAGTGAAAAAACGATTCGACTGGAGCTTTTCTGAAATGTAAAGAAAGCAGAGCTGCAGACATCATCACAGAGCCGCGTCAGCTGTCAATCAAAATATGGAGCAACTTTCAACATCATGACCAACATGCGTGCCACGATGCTAGTAAAATGAAACAGAACAAGAAAAGGATTTTCTTCAAGTCATTGAGCTTCCAGCTGTCTATAAGGGTCTTAATGGTAAACTCTTGTTCTGTTACCTGTCAAACATCCCCTATTTTGCTGTTATCAGGTTACCACAGGGAGGAACTTGGGTTCGAAATCATTCCGACATCCAGTTAGTGTTAGGATATCCCTGAGACTTGATCCCCATACTGACTGGTCCACAGGAAAGATAATTAGCTGGAAATGTTACTGTGCTCGTTCCGCGCTACCCAAATGCAGCACCTCTAAAGGCTCTGACCCTACTGATTTGTCACGTATTCCACCTGAATGTCATAAATTGGCTGATGTATTTAGCAAAGACCAAGCCCTCGCACTACCTTCCCACAGGCCTTAGGATTGTTCAATAGATCTTTTGCCAGATGCACCACTGCCCACCAGTCACCTATACAGCCTGTCTAAACAGGAACGTGAGGTCATGAAAACTTATATCAATGACTCTCTGGCCGCTGGCATAATTCACCCCCACTTAGTGCTGGGTTCTATTTTGTTGGCAAGAAGGATAGCACATTACACCTGTGTATTGATTATAGTGTCATTTTTGGACTCTGTTTGTGGCTTTGTGTTTGTTAACCTTTTGCTTAGATTTTTCTATTTTGGTTTTTGTATCATGTTTTCTTTTCTCCTTCTTCCGCCTCCTAGTGTTTAGTTATTAAGTTCTGTTATGGTTGTTTTCTTATTACTTGGTATGGTTTATTGTAATTATTATAGTTCTTGATCTTCCCTGGATTCTCTAGTTTTATTTCTCTTTAGTATCTTTGTGTTTAATTTGTTCCTTTGCACTCTTCTTGTTTACTAGTTTATTTTCTGTTTCCTTTCCAGTTATTTCAGTCAGTGTGGTTAGGTTTGTTAATTTTTGTATTCAGGTTTTCTTTATGGGTTCTTAGTTTGTTCTCAGGTTGTTATTGTTGTTCCTATGTTCCCTCTAGTTTCTCTGTTTACTTTAGTCATGATTATTCTAGTTTTCTTATTCCCCATTTGATTATTTATCTTTGTCTATAGGTTTGGTTGGTCTATGTTTCTGTTTTTTGTTTATTAGTTACTTTGCCCATCCTCAGCCTTTGTATTTGTTTCACCTGTTCCTTCTGCTTCCCTGTCTCCTTGTCACACCTGTTCCCTGTTTTCTCTAATTACCTGCCCTTTGTTATCCCTCAGTATATTAGTTGGTTTTGTGTCATTGTTTGTTGCTGGTTCCTTGTGTTTGTCATACCCCGTTCTCAACCCACATATTTGTGCTGAGTTTTTTCCATGTGCCTGCAGAACCTCTTGTAAGTTTTTGGATCAGGACTTTGTTTGTATCTGCAGTGCCTTGTTTGGTTTCTTTTGAAAACCTCTGGAAATAAAGCTAAAACCTTTTACAACATGCTGCTACCCAGCTCTTGTCTGCACGTTGGTCTGCCCTCAAACCCTTTTATGACATATAGAGGGTTAAACGAGATCACGGTGAAAAACTAATACCCGAGTAAGCTCTGACATTACTGAACAGCAAAACTCTGTACACACATTTAATAAATTCACACAATTTCTTAAAATACAATAATTTATTAATAAAAATAAGTCAACTCAAAGTCAAACATATTTCAATCAACAAACTCTTTACTATAGAAGAACAATCCAACTAAACTACTAAGCAAAAAGAAAGAATAAGGAAGACCAAGGAATATATAGGTCCTTCTCAAAAAATTTGCATATTGTGATAAAGTTCATTATTTTCTATAATGTAATGATGAAAATTTAACATTCATATATTTTAGATTCATTGCACACTAACTGAAATATTTCAGGTCTTTTATTGTCTTAATACGGATGATGGTGGCATACAGCTCATGAAAACCCAAAATTCCTATCTCACAAAATTAGCATATTTCACCCGACCAATAAAAGAAAAGTGTTTTTAATACAAAAAACGTCAACCTTCAAATAATCATGTACAGTTATGCACTCAATACTTGGTCGGGAATCCTTTTGCAGAAATGACTGCTTCAATGCGGCGTGGCATGGAGGCAATCAGCCTGTGGCACTGCTGAGGTCTTATGGAGGCCCAGGATGCTTCGATAGCGGCCTTTAGCTCATCCAGAGTGTTGGGTCTTGAGTCTCTCAACGTTCTCTTCACAATATCCCACAGATTCTCTATGGGGTTCAGGTCAGGAGAGTTGGCAGGCCAATTGAGCACAGTGATACCATGGTCAGTAAACCATTTACCAGTGGTTTTGGCACTGTGAGCAGGTGCCAGGTCGTGCTGAAAAATGAAATCTTCATCTCCATAAAGCTTTTCAGCAGATGGAAGCATGAAGTGCTCCAAAATCTCCTGATAGCTAGGTGCATTGAACCTGCCCTTGATAAAACACAGTGGACCAACACCAGCAGCTGACACGGTACGCCAGACCATCACTGACTGTGGGTACTTGACACTGGACTTCTGGCATTTTGGCATTTCCTTCTCCCCAGTCTTCCTCCAGACTCTGGCACCTTGATTTCCGAATGACATGCAGAATTTGCTTTCATCCGAAAAAAGTACTTTGGACCACTGAGCAACAGTCCAGTGCTGCTTCTCTGTAGCCCAGGTCAGGCGCTTCTGCCGCTGTTTCTGGTTCAAAAGTGGCTTGACCTGGGGAATGCGGCACCTGTAGCCCATTTCCTGCACACGCCTGTGCACGGTGGCTCTGGATGTTTCTACTCCAGACTCAGTCCACTGCTTCCGCAGGTCCCCCAAGGTCTGGAATCGGCCCTTCTCCACAATCTTCCTCAGGGTCCGGTCACCTCTTCTCGTTGTGCAGCGTTTTCTGCCACACTTTTTCCTTCCCACAGACTTCCCACTGAGGTGCCTTGATACAGCACTCTGGGAACAGCCTATTCGTTCAGAAATTTCTTTCTGTGTCTTACCCTCTTGCTTGAGGGTGTCAATAGTGGCCTTCTGGACAGCAGTCAGGTCGGCAGTCTTACCCATGATTGGGGTTTTGAGTGATGAACCAGGCTGGGAGTTTTAAAGGCCTCGGGAATCTTTTGCAGGTGTTTAGAGTTAACTCGTTGATTCAGATGATTAGGTTCATAGCTCGTTTAGAGACCCTTTTAATGATATGCTAATTTTGTGAGATAGGAATTTTGGGTTTTCATGAGCTGTATGCCAAAATCATCTGTATTAAGACAATAAAAGACCTGAAATATTTCAGTTAGTGTGCAATGAATCTAAAATATATGAATGTTAAATTTTCATCATGACATTATGGAAAATAATGAACTTTATCACAATATGCTAATTGTTTGAGAAGGACCTGTGTACATTATGAACAAATGAATCAAAGATGGTTGAAAACCATGACCAGTTTAGAGAGGTAACATTACCATTCAATGTTATTTATGTTGTGAGAACCAAAGTTTATCTTGAGGAATCTGGAAATAAAGTTAAGTTAGTCTTGGAACTAACTAAGACACAAATTGGTGTAACAAACTGAAAAGGGGACCCAAAATTTTAGCCGGACACAACAGAAGATAGTTTAAAGGTTTATGAACATCTGTAGACGTAGCTTGGCAGGAAGCCACCAGTGGCGAGACCAGAATCCTCTGAGGGTAGACAGATAGGTTTGTGGCTAAGCAGAGAACTGTAGGCAAGGTGAAGCTCAAAGAAAATGTCACTAACCTTTTCAGAATTCGTGAGAGAGTAAGGACGCTTATTTTTGGCTCCTCAGGGCTGTAAACGGGTTGATGACATCACCGACGATCTAAGAGACTGTGAATGAGACTCCCTGGTTTAACCTAACCCAGTAGATTAATGGAATCCAGTGGTCAGGGGACGGAAACAGGGTTGAAGCCGGGGAAGTGGTAACAGGCGACAGGATGAGGGGACTTGGCTTGAATCGGTAGATGAGGCACCGAAACGGGGTCAGACATGGAGAGGCAGATACAGGCAGGCAGGTCCAGGGGTTAGACAAGAGGCGGCAGTCAGGAGGCAGAAACAAGGTCGATGTCCAGAGATCAGAAGCCAGGGAGATATCCGACAAGGGCAGGGCAGAACAGGGAAATCCAGGAGGCAGAAACGAGATTGAGATCAGGCAGGCAGGCAGGGAAGGTACGCTGGACATTTACTCACACAAGACTTTCGATAATCTGGCGCCTTTTGTTAGCCAGCCCACAACATATAAAGCCAGGACAACAGGTAGCGAGAGTGAGGTATGGTTAGTGTTGGATGGGTGCAAAAACTTGTTATCACTCATGTAAAAACCTTGGGTTGCAAGGCACCTGCACTATGCCTTCCTCCCTGTGTGTGTGAGATCATTGTTATCTCTGTGTGAACCAGCCTCCTTTCCGTCTCACACACACACCCTGTCTGAACTGTCTGTTGAACTGTGTATATAAATAAAGAGATAGGGTGTCAAAACTTTGTAGTTTCACTGCAAAGTGGGCTACCCTTGTCACAAGTAACTATGACTGTATCGTTCTTACCTCTGAGTTGACTAAATAATACCTAACATTTATTGGTCCTTCGAGCCGGATTAATTCAATAACCTTATTTCTCTTTGCTTTAACAGTGACTCTGGGATCCGTGGGGGAAGCCTGACGTCGAGCGAAGCACCGCTGCACAGCCTCCTTTAGCCGGAGTGGCTGAAAGTCCCGGTGTGTGTGAATTCACACCTGGCCAGTGGGTTATTGCCTTTCTCTGCGCGGGGTGACTCTCACAGGGTCCAAAGAGTCACCAAGAAGTCAACTCCGAGGTGAGACAGTTTTAAAATACAGTTCATAGGAAAAGTACTTAACAGTCGTTGGTAGTGCGTCGCCGGTAAGGACGCTGCATTAGGATGGTTTTATTCCACCGTGAAAGGAATAGTGACAAATTTGGTACAATTCCGCCGTGAAGGGGATTAAAGAAAACGACTGAGGATTATTCTCCTGCGAGGGAATAGAGTAAGCGCTATATAAATAAAAGAAGAAAAGTACTTAAAAGTCGTTGGTAGTGCGTCGCCGGTAAGGACGCTGCATTGGGATGGTTTTATTCCACCGTGAAAGGAATAGTGACAAATTAAGGTAGGGCCCCGCCAAGAAGGGGGCCAAATAAAACGACTAAGGGTTATTCCCCTGCGAGGGAATAGAATAAGCGCTATAAAAGTAAAAAGAACGGAGTAAATTGAGCTCATAAAATAACACCAAGTTAACTTAGAAAAATTACAAGGTACCTGAAACTAACTGTGTGACTGTGTTGTGTGTGTATGGAGGACTAAGCATTTTAATAGAATCAGCAGGATTCTGCTAGTCCTGTGTTTTATTTTGCCCAGATTAAAACTACGTACTGGTGACTTTGGAGATTCAGGTCGGATTTCATTCCAGAAAATTAACACCGCTGCGTATTAGTCGCAGTAGAAGGGCGTGTTAATGTCCTCTCCATAAAGTCTCATGCCAGTGACCTTTTATCTGGGACATTTATACTATAATTAAACTAACATAAAACATAATGGAGAAGAAACAAAGTAAACTAATTGACTTAGAAGGGGAGGTAAAGTTTATGGAGAACTATGTAAAAGGAGCAGGTATGATCTGTCATAGATGGAATAAAAATAAAAAACATGGGTTTTTGGGCAAATTAGATACAAAGGATGTCTTAAAATTACAAGGGGATCTAAAATTAGCAATAATGAAAACTAAAAAGAGAAAAATAACAAAGAACAATGGGGGAAGAACAGAGAAAAAGCTCTGATTTAACAGAAATATGTGCACGATGGCATAAAAATACGGATTTTCAGGTAACTTAATTATCACTGAAATCCTAAAACTACACGGGGATCTTAAACTGGAGATTATGCATTCAAAAGATTCAAGAGACAATAAAAAACCTTGCCAGATTATAATTTCAAAGGGGACTTTTCAGTCCCTGAGTGCACACAGTTGATAAACAGATTAAAACAAAAAGATGAATTAAAAAAACAACAATAAGAGCAGCTTTTAACTGACATAGCCATAATACTGAGGCCTTAAGAAAAGCACAGAAAAAAACTTTCAGCTTAACTGAAAACAAATAAAGGGGGGGGCGGACTGCCACCCATCCCAGGTTAGATTATAAAGACTAAGAGATGGTTTTAGAGGACGTGGTAAAAGAAGTTAAAAGAGGAGGTGACAATGTGGACAACATGGAAACTGTCCAACTGGACAACCCAGTGAACAATGACTAGAGAAGAGAGAACAGAATGTTGTTAAAGAAGTAATCTGAGAGTAAAAGATTTTGTAGGCAAGCATTAGTGAGAAACAGGTGCTTTAAAAATCATTCTATGGTGTTATACTACTAACAATATCATGATAAAATGCAAAAGATTCATTTTACAGGGAAATAATTCCATATTTGGCTCAGATTGTGTGCATTCTTGATTTTTCCTCTTTGAGAGAAGTTAAATTTCAGCTCTGTGAAACGACCTTGACAAAGAGATGTAGCTGCCTGAAAACAAAGATAAAACTTCTGCAAACAGCAGACGTCTGTCTCTGCTGAAAGGTCTAAAAAAAAAAATTGTAACTCTACCCTGCATGTGTCAAACTCAAGGTCCGCGGGCCAAAACCGGACCCCAGAAGTTTAGTGATTCTCTAGAAGTAGAGCCTTTTAATATGGTGATTGTGTGCTTGAATGTTATTTTGTCAATCAATAAGCAGTTTTGTCTACATTCTGCCACAATCTGCCTTTTGAAAATGTTTTGAATCTTGCTCTTTATGTATAAAAAAAAAAAGAAAGAAAAGATAAATTGGCTAAAGTCTGCAGACACAAAATGAACTTGGATTGAAGCTCTAACTATGTTTATTTAATCTGAGATCCTCTCCAAATGCAACAGTATATGTCAGTCTACATGAGATACTAACAACTTCACCTACTGGTATAATATAAAGATCTGAGTGAATATGTGAAACAAACAATGATGAAAGTTTTTCAACAGGTGATGCTCATCCAGAAGGAAGACAGTGTTCCTAGGAAATGCAGCTCATTCATTAACAATCATTTTTTCTCCTATAGGTGGAAGTTTTGCTGACTAATCATAGGCTGGATCTATGAAACATTATGTGCACAGACCAAATGACCAAGGTTCTGACTGACTTATGAACCTCACTGACCTGGCAATGATAACATGACACCCAACAGATAACACCTTTAAGGTGGACCCACTAAGACCACCTTATTGATTCTTGGTGAATAAAAAAAAAAAAAAAGAATTGAAGCGTTCAAAACAGACCTAGTGGAAACAAAAGGGGTTATGAGGAAACAATGTGCATTTTAAGAATAATAGAAGTCAAATTATGTTCAAATTTTTGCAAATAAAAATTACTCTGACAGAGAAATAAGTAAGTAGTGTGTGAATGTGTGTGAATGGGAATGACTGATTTCATTGTAATGTATCTTTGAGGGACCTTAAAAGCGCTAATAAAGGTCTGATGTTCTGATGATCTTTGCCAAACTTATATCTTAATAAGGTTTCCAGAATCTTTTTCGAAAAATCATATAAAGATGGCAAAGGTTCTACCTGTATTGAAAATACTGATAACCATAAGAAAGTTCATAGACCCGTCTTCAATTTTTCCTAATTCTTTTACAAACAGGTTATTTAAACTTTCATGTGGCCAAATGTCTGTGTTTGACTTTCTGTTTTTGTGAAATAAATGTCTGTTTCATGTTATGTAAAAAATTAGAGTCCTCAACAGTACCATAATAATATTAGGTCAGTTCTCTATGGTAAAACAAAAAGATTTTAACAGATGTTTCGACTTTTTCCAGTCAGGTTCAAAATGATTGAATTAGACTCAAACTTAACATAAGATGAAATGAACCTTAACAGAATTACTGAACTGGACTGAAATAGATAAAACTTTAGTTAATTGAAACAAACTTTAGTTACTTGAATTAAATACAAAGCTGACTGAAACTGTATGTTGTATCTATAAAACTGGGTAAGATAAACTAAGATTATAAGATATAATATGCCCTTCATTTTTTGTGTTCATCAGTGAGTGAGTTTTAATTTTTTATTTTTAATAAGAACTAAACCAAGCATTATTTATAATAATAGCAACTACCAAAAATAGTGATCTCATTTTTAAATGTAATAAGGACTTACTTTATAAAATATGGTAAAAAAGAATAATAAGAATTTGGAAAAACAGAGGCTTTAAACCTCTGCAGGAACAGCACTGACACTGTCAAAAGTGGATCCTAATACAGGAATCTGGAAGCTCATTCTGGCGTGGACAGTCAAAGTCCATCCAAGGACACATTTAGATGAGGCAGAGGGACAAATACAGGGCTTAGCTGAGAGCAAAGAGAGCAACATGCATCCTGCCCTAGCTGCTGTCCCACCTGAACTATGGTCCCAATCATCAACTGATGTAGGGCTTATAAAGGGGTTCCCACCATACAAGGTTAAACTAATATCTGAAAAAAGGCCATTAGTCCGCCAATACCCCTTAAAGCCAGAAGCTGAAGAAGATACTAAGCCAGTAATACAAGATATGTTGAAGTCAGGAATATTAAGAGAAGCACCTGACGCTACATGCAAGACATATCACACTGACATCACTATTATTATCACAGCCAAACATAACTCTAAAAAGATGTGCCCTTTAAATCCAAGTACTCTAATACCTACTGCAGAAGATGGAAAACCACATTCTTATAAAGCAAAAGTTGAAGAAGACACCAAACCCAGACAAGACATTTCTCAAACCCTTATACCAGATTCATGTGTTGTGTTTGTAGATGGCTCAGCATCTAAAGATGAATATGGAAAGAATAGAGTTGGTTATGCAGTAACAACCATCGATAGGATAATAGAAGCTAAATCTCTACCCAATACATGCTCAGCCCAAACAGCAGAATTATATGCTGTGTATATAGTAAGACAAATACTTACTATATACACAGACAGCCAATACGTTTTCGGATCAGTACATCACCATGCTAAGATTTGGCAAAATAGAGGTTTTAAAACATCATCAGGGACAGAACTAACTCATTTCAACCTATTAAAGAGAAAATGTCAGATCTGCTATTTATAGACACAGACGTGCTGAAAGACGCCCAACAGTCAGCACCCAAGACAGAAATAAAGGCCTGGCTAAAGAGAGGAGCACAGAAAAAAGATGACATCTATCAGATAGAAGATAAACCAATCCTCCCAAAAAATGTATACAACACAGCGGCTACAGTGACACATTGGGAAGACCCACGTGTCAAGGGGGGAATATGTCACATCTGGTAAAGCATTAATGCTACACTATAAATTTTTCTGACTATGCAAAGAATTTTTGCAGATCATGCATAATTTGTTGCAAACACGGGGGAAGAAATATTGCCTAGTTGTAATAGATGAACCTAGTGACACATTTCTTCCCCACATATGGTATCCCACAGATTATAAGGTCAGATAATGGAACTCATTTTGTAAATAAATTAATAGATCTAAGTTCTAATGCATTAGGGTTTCAGTTAAAGATTAAGGAAAACAATGGAAGAAACAGGGAGGCCATGGCCCGAATGCCTATCCCTGGTTAATTATGGATGAGAATAACTCCAAATCAAACTGGTCTTACTCCATTTGCCACCTACTGTACATCATTGTATGGCTCCACCCACTATATTCTGAGTCTGAGATCACGTGACACCAAGTTGCTGATGTAAATTTGTATTCTCAAAGAAATAGTACATGGCAGACCGTTTTCTCTGCCCTCTGACATGAATGAAATAGAGAAAGCACAACAGGAACCTTCATTAGCTGAGTGGATGAATAAAATGTTGCAGACAAAAGAAGAACAAATGTCCAGTGGTCTGCCGATAATCTCTGCTCCTATCCCACAGAATGAGGCCTGGAGACCTGGTCCTGATTAAGACACTCCACCGGAAGGATTGGAGCACTCCTTGGTGGAAAGGGCCGTTTCAAATACTCCTGACAACGCCCACAGCTCTGAAAATAGCAGAGAGGCCTTCCTGGATCCATAAAAGCCACTGTAAGCCAGTTTTGCCGTTACAGGAGCCAAACCAACCGACGGGGTAGCAGAGGAAGTCCGGGTTCAAAGATGGCCCAGCGTCTCAAACCGGTGAAGAAAACAGCTGATCTGCGCCCAATTATAAAATGGCTCTCTGTAACATGTGGACAGGACTGATAAACCTGAGCTTAATTCTGGTAGCAGGACTCTTTCTCTATCTAAAGCAGGATCCACAGGAGGTGATACCGAACCAGAAGAGATGGACATCAGACGGGACCCATCTCAGAACACTGACGGAAGAACATGACGCACATCCATTCCTACAGAATTTCTGGTATTGTTCATGGTGGCATATGCAACACTGAACTAGGTAGAAATGCACGAAAATGAAGGGGACGATTATGATGACATGTTGTAAATAAATCACATCAAAAGCCTGAATGTACTCATACATTGTATTTCATAAAATAACCTTACAGCAGAAAATCGGAAGAAGTTGTTGCTTAAGTTAAATGAGAAAAAGTACAATGATGACATAAACAGGGCAGATTTTTTAATTCTTTTATTTTTATGATTTCAAGTATTATTCTTTTATTTTTATGATTTCAAGTATTATTCTTTTATTTTTATGATTTCAAGTATTATTCTTTTATTTTTATGATTTCAAGTATTATTCTTTTATTTTTATGATTTCAAGTATCATTCTTTTATTTTTATGATTTCAAGTATCATTATTTTATTTTTATGATTTCAAGTATCATTATTTTATTTTTATGATTTCAAGTATTAATCAACATTTAACTTTTAATGGTCGCCGAGGGCGGCGGGGCCGTATGAGTATTTCCCACAAAATATAATCTGTTTACCGTCCGTGGGTTTTCGCTCATACAAAGTATTTTTCTTACTCGTTTTTATATTAAATGTTTTTACTTGTGATAAAAGGAGGGACTGTTGGATGGGTGCAAAAACTTGTTATCACTCATGTAAAAACCTTGGGTTGGAAGGCACCTGCACTATGCCTTCCTCCCTGTGTGTGTGAGATCATTGTTATCTCTGTGTGAACCAGCCTCCTTTCCGTCTCACACACACACCCTGTCTGAACTGTCTGTTGAACTGTGTATATAAATAAAGAGATAGGGTGTCAAAACTTTGTAGTTTCACTGCAAAGTGGGCTACCCTTGTCACAAGTAACTATGACTGTATCGTTCTTACCTCTGAGTTGACTAAATAATACCTAACAGTTAGGGTCCTGGCAGGGGGAGAAGCAGATGAAAACAATGTTCTAGGTTGCTTCTGCACACAGAGGAACAAAGGCAGACACAGGCAGTGCAGACAAAGGGAACCTAATAATAACAAATTGGTATACCTTCAAACAACCATTCACAATGCAAGATCAGATAAAACATTATCTTAATAAAATAATATTTTTAAGAATATTTTTGGATGACTAATTTTCAATAGTGTTTAATTAGCTGCCTTTATTTAGTAAAATAAATTTATAAGGAAGTATTATCAGAATCAGAATCAGAAAAGCTTTATTGCCAAGTTTGTTTTTGGGCATACAAGGAATTTGTTTTGGCGTAGTCGGTGCAATACAATACAAATAAAACAGTATAAACATATCTACAATATAATATAAATATATGTGCACAGTTTTAAGTGAATGAGAGTAAATATAGAGCAGTATAGGATGCCAGAGCGGTACAACAGTGCAGGTGATCATTGTGCAAGTAAAGCAGGAGTCCAAGCTGAGCGTTAATATAACACATAGAGTTGCAGGTTACAGGTGTCCTGTCAGCAAAAAAAAAAAAGGAGGGGTGTGGGCGAAAGGGAGAGTGTCAGGGTGGTTTCCGGGCTTTGTTAACAAGGCTGGTGGCAAATAGGAAAAAACTGTTCTTGTGGCGTGAGGTTTTGGTCCGGATGGACCGGAGCCTCCTGCCAGAGGGGAGAGTTTCAAAGAGTCTGTGACCGGGGTGGGAGGGATCAGCCAGAATCTTCCCTGCCCGCTTCAGGGTCCTGGTGGTGTACAATTCCTGGAGCAACAGTAGACTGCAGCCAATCACCTTCTCAGCAGACCGAATGACACGCTGCAGCCTGCCCTTATCCTTGGCTGTAGCAGCGGCATACCAGATGGTGATGGAGGAGGTGAGGATGGACTCAATGATGGCTGTGTAGAAGTGCACCATCATAATCTTTGGCAGGTTGAATTTCTTCAGCTGCCGCAGGAAGAACATCCTCTGCTGGGCTTTCTTGATGAGGGAGCTGATGTTTGGCTCCCACTTGAGATCCTGGGAGATGATAGTTATTATAGGAAAATATAAAAATAATATTTAAGGAAATATTATTTTGAATAAACAACCTTTCTGGATAAATGAGTCATAATGGTGTTAAATTAGCTATCACATTTAGTCAAATTATATTTAGAGAAATTATATTCCTTGATTGGAAACTAACAACCTTTCTGGATAAATGATTCTTAATGGATTCATAAGATGGCGGCGAGTCATGTGTTTCAACTTAGCCGTTAGCGGTTTCAGCTAACAAAAGGGAAGCCTAGAGCTTACCACTCCTTTAAAATCAAACATGTAACTTTAAAATACCATCCAAAAAAAGGTTTTAAATGCATAAGCGTTATGGCCGATCAGTGTTTTAAAACCACTCTTTAAATTTGTCTTAACTTTAGAAAACACACACAGTTGAGCAGCGAGTCTGTTAGCACTTAGCTAAGTTTTCTCAACACAAACTAATACCACATGTCATGAAACGAACATTATTTAGATGATTTCATTCTAAACTAATCCTCTCTGCCCAAACACTACCTCTTATGTGAACCTTTTCGGACGACAAGTTGAGGGAATCGAAGCTGTCCGGTCATCCACGTATGGACTGAACACGGGACTAGCATTGCAGCCGGGGGGACGTTGGTTGGTTAGCCAGCCCGGCTAAACTGTATAACAAAGGCATGTTCGGCTCCTTCAGTGGCCGTGGTGCAGCGGGGCAGCTCTCTCTACCTGGACATGCATGCAGGAAGGCGAGTGATGCTGCGTTCCCAATGCCGTCTTCTCCAGGCCCTGGGGGAAAATCCGCTTCAGTTAGGGTTGCTTTTCAAGGCCACAAAAAAAGTCAAGCCACGCATGTCTTTTTACACCTTTTACGAATGAATACTGGGTACTCAAACAGCAAAATCATTACTTAACATTGTTGCATACGATTGCCGTGATCGTAGTCACTTTTGGATCCAAGTTCAATTCAATTCAATTCAGTTTATTTATATAGCGCCAATTCACAACACGTCGTCTCAAGGCACTTCACAAAAGTCAGGTACATACATTCCAATTAATCCTAACCATTGAACAGTGCAGTCAGATTCAGTTATTTATTCAAATTGGATAAAAAGTTTTTCTATCTAAGGAAACCCAGCAGATTGCATCCAGTCAGTGACTTGCAGCATTCACTCCTCCTGAATGAGCATGTAGAGACAGTGGACAGTCACTGGCGTTGACTTTGCAGCAATCCCTCATACTGAGCATGCATGTAGCGACAGTGGAGAGGAAAAACTCCCTTTTAACAGGAAGAAACCTCCAGCAGAACCAGGCTCAGTGTGAGCGGCCATCTGCCATGGCTGACTGGGGGTTTGAGAGAACAGAGCAGAGACACAAAAAGAACACAGAAGCACTGATCCAGGAGTACTTTCTATGGGAAGGAAAAGTAAATGTTAGTGGATGTAGCTCCTTTAGTCGTTTCACCTAGAAAGAAAGAACAGATAAACTCTGAGCCAGTTTTCAAGGATAGTGTCTGAAAGAGAGCACATAGAGTTAGTCACAGTAAAAGCTCAGTCAATTGCCATCTCTAGGAAAGAGAAAGGGTTATACAATGAATGACGGGGCCATGTGGGTCATCGGTAGAGGGTGAGCATTAAGTTGTTGCCAGCAGAAGCTTGGACAATGCCCCTCTCCAGAAAGGTGTCACAGGTAGACACAGAGTCAGGCCAGGTGTAGCTTCTAGGAAGAGAAAAGAGAGAGAACATGAAGGTAAAAACTGAAGATAACAGCAAATAATGCAAAATTGGAGAGTAGTGAGAGAATGTAACGAAGAGGGTGAAAGTGGTCATTATGTCCTCCAGCAGCTTAAACTGATAAAGTTTGTCCATCTAGAGCCCACTGACGGCCATTGTTATACTAAAAACCACAAGGATCGGGATACCTCTCTGTCAGACTGATTATAACCATTGGAAAAGAGAAGGGTTCATACAGGTAGCAGAAATGGAGGGTGTGTTTGCACCTCAACCATAACTGAGCCAGTTTAGGCTAAACCTGACTCACCCTTACTCCATCCAACAGGCAGGGAGGAAGGCGGAGGTAAAAAATAAGGAAGATAGCTCAGGATAAACTAAGCCACTCTAACTATAAGCTTTATCAAAAAGGAAAGTTTTAAGCCTAGCCTTAAAAGTAGACAGGGTGTCTGCCTCACGGACTAAAACTGGGAGCTGGTTCCACAGGAGAGGAGCCTGATAACTAAAGGATCTGCCTCCCATTCTACTTCTAGAGACTCTAGGAACCACCAGTAAAACCTGCAGTCTAAGAATGAAGTGCTCTGCTAGGAACATATGGACCAATCAGATCTCTGATGTATGATGGATCTAGATCATTAAGGGCTTTATATGTGAGGAGGAGAATTTTAAATTCTATTCTGAATTTAACAGGGAGCCAATGAAGGGAAGCTAAAATAGGAGAAATATGACCTCTCTTTTTAATTTTCATCAGAACTCTTGCTGCAGCATTTTGAATCAGCTGAAGGCTTTTAACTGCATTTTATGGACATCCTGATAGTAAAGAATTACAATAGTCCAGCCTTGAAGTAACACATGCACGAAGTAGTTTTTCAGCGTCACTCCTAAAGACTCCGGTCCAAAGACAGCAACTTCTGTCTTGTCTGAATTTAGAAGCAAAACATTTAAAGTCATTCAAGTTTTTATATCTTCAAGACATGCTTGTAGTCTATCTAACTGGTTGGGCTCATCAGGATTTATTAAAAAGTAAAGCTGAGTATCATCAGCATAACAGTGAAAATTTAACCCTGGAGTTTAAAGATGATTTATCATTTACATGAACTGTCATGATTTTTACTGCCGACTTAACCCACATGCAGAGACACTCAGAAAACAAGATCAGTTTAGTGAAGTTTATTGGAAACACGGTCAGGCACTAATGGAAGCGGTGAGCCTTATCCCCGTCACTGTGTGAAACAATAGGGGAAAAGGTTAGAGACTGAACTTCAGAATGTGGCCTAAAGGTTAACGTTTCTTACTGGTGGGGGGGAAGCGTGGAACCCGCCAGGGAGCGGCACAGAGTCAGGAGAGGAGCACAGTCTGCCAGGTTCAGTCCTAGTCCAGGACGGTGTCCGCACAACAAACGGAGGTCTGGATCAGATCAGCCAGAGATCACACCTGGAACGGGTAACAGGAGGAAGTTAGTGTTTCAGAGAAACGTTTTTCAATCCTTTTTCACAACAACTTGCAAGAAAAAAGGTTTTCAGAGCTGGCCAGAAGATTACCATGGAGGCTAAAACACTCAGGCAACAAAGTGCTGGCAATCCATCCTCTTTATGCTTCCCAGCTGATGAACCAATGAGCCACACCTGTAGTCTCTGGCAATCTCCTACTGGCAGCACCTAGTGTTGGAATAGTGTTAATAGCAGGCAGCAGATTACTCCAGATCCTGACACCACCTCCCCCTCAATGGCCGCCACCTGGCGGCCCAAAACAAGCAGTCTGGGAGGCCAAGAAATCCCGGACCAGGGAGGGATCGACAATGAAGGACCCAGGAACCCAGGAGTGGTCCTCCGGGCCCAATCGACGAGGTACTGACATCCACGTCCCCGCTGCCGGGAGGCCACAATGCGGCGAACAGAGTAGACAGGGTGGCCCTGGAAGTCCCGGGCGAGCAGAGGGGGCACGGCCGGAGGGCAGAGCGTGCTGGTCTGGACAGGCTTCAACTGAGAAACGTGAAAGACAGGGTGTACGCAGAGACTGGGAGGCAGACGAAGACAAACAGAGGCAGGGCCAACAAGTGAGTTAATCACGTACGGTTCAATGAACCTGGGAGAGAGCTTTCTGGACAGGGACTTAAGTGGGATGTCCCGTGCGGCGAGCCAAACCTTCTGACCAGGGCGGTAACTGGGAGCGGGCAGACGTCGACGGTCTGCGTAGGGCTCGTTTTGGGCTGCTGTTCGGTGAAGTGCCCGGATGCTGGCGTCCCAAACCTGCTTACATCTCCGGATGTGGTGTCGCACTGTAGGAACAGCGATGTCCTTCTCCTCCGACGGGAACAATGGCGGCCGGTATCCCAGGGAGGCCTCAAAAGGTGTGTAGCCGGTGTTTAGCTGAGGAGACGTGAGAGTTGTGGGCGTATTCGATCCACCCCAAGTGGGCACTCCATTCAGTGGGACTGGTTGACGTTATGCACCGCAGGGCTGCCTCCAGCTCTTGGTTGAGACGCTCCACTTGGCCATTCGACTGGGGGTAATGACCTGAAGTCAGCGGCACTTTTGCCCCCAAGGCGTTACAGAAATGTCTCCAGACCCGGGAAGTGAACTGAGGGCCCTTGTCGGACAACAGGCAACAGAGGATGCCGTGCAGTTGAAAGACATGTTTAACCATCAACTTTGCTGTTTGGAGAGGCAATGGCAGCTTCCTGAGAGGGACCAGGTGGCAGGCCTTGGAGAACCGATCGACTATAGTCATTATTACAGTCATTCCATGAGAGCTCGGCAGGCTGGTGATGAAATCCAAAGCCACATGAGACCAGGGTTGCTTGGGGATGCTGAGAGGCTGGAGCAGGCCAGCGGAGGGTCGATTGGAGGGTTTGATGGCTAGCAGCTCCTTGTCTCCCACCTGGTAGTTCTGTTCGGCAGGGGTCAGTCGACGAGAGAAGAAGGCACATGGGTGAAGCCTCCCATCTTGGTCCGAAAGCTGAGAGAGGACCGCTCCCACCCCGGTGTCCGAGGCGTCAACCTCCAACGTGAACTGCTTAGCCGAGTCTGGATGGATCAAGACAGGCGCTTGGGAGAGCAGCCTCTTTAACCGGGTGAAGGCGGTCTCGGCCTCCGTGCCCCAGCTGAAGGTCGTCTTGGTGGAGGTCAGCACAGTAAAGGGGGCCGCCACTTGGCTGTAATTCCGTATGAACCTCCGCTAGAAGTTGGCGAACCCCAGGAACTGCTGCAGCTTCTTCTGGGAGCCAGGCACTGGCCAGTCCACCACTGCTCGAACCTTCCCTGGGTCAGCGCAAACCTGTCCCTCCTCCAAAACAAACCCGAGGTAACTGACGGTCGACTGATGATAGTCGCACTTCTCAACTTTGACAAACAGCTTGTTTTCAAGGAGGCGCTGTAGGACCAGCCGAACGTGGTGGCGGTGTTCCTCGAGCCTTCTAGAAAAAATTTAAATGTCGTCCAGGTATACAAACACAAAAATGTTCAAAAAGTCTCTCAAAATGTCATTGACGAGTGCCTGGAACACTGCTGGGGCATTGCGTAAGCCGAAGGGCATGACCAAATGCTCAAAATGTCGTCTTCCACTCGCCTCCCTGGCGGATTCGGACTCAGTGGTAGGCATTTCTGAGGTCCAGTTTAGTGAATATAGTGGCGCCGTGTACGGGTTCAAAAGCAGAAGCTAACAACGGGAGGGGGTATTTATTCTTTACTGTAATAGCGTTCAAACCTCTGTAATCAATGCAGGGACGTAAGCTACCATCCTTCTTGCCCACAAAAAAGAAGCCTGCCCCCAGGGGAGATGAGGAAGGGCGGATAATCCCAGCAGCTAAAGACTCAGCAATATACTTCTCCATTACCCGTCTCTCCGGCCCAGAGATCCTATAGAGCCGGCTGGAGGGCAACGGAGCGCCTGGGAGGAGGTTAATGGCGCAGTCGTAAGGTCGATGGGCCGGCCGAGAGAGAGCCCGAGACTTACTAAATACCTGTTTGAGGTCGTGGTACTCGGAGGGAACCCTAGTCAAATCTGGGGGCTCCTCCTCCTTACCCTCCTCCACAGGGGTACTAGGGCAGATGGCAGACTGTAAACAAGAGCTGAGGCAAGTGGAAATACATAAAAAGACACCTGCTCACAGTGATTACCAGACAAAATAAGTTATAGTTCGATGGGTGATCTCATGTAAAGATAACCCATCCAATGCCGAAACCCGGCGGGGCTGGGACAACATTTCTGTAGCTATTTGTTTCCTAGTAACAAGATCTTGGTCAATCAAATTTAAATCACACCCAGAATCAACTAGGGCGGACAAAACTTCAGCGTGACGGTTCAAAAACAAAGTGGCCGGTAACGTGAATCGAGGGGTCCTATAACTGGAGGGTGGGTCCGTCGGTTGCCCCTTCACAGCCGGCGGACCTTCCCTTTTGGCCGGACGGGACACGCGGAAATAAAATGGTCGGGGGCACCACAATAGAAACACTGGTTAGCCTCCCACCGCCGCCGTTGTTCTCCAGGCAAGAGCCTGGCTCTCCCCACCTGCATGGACTCGATCTCGGGGTGGCCGACCAGAGGCTTCTGTGAAACTGGCAACAGGGATGAGTGTACTTGTACTCATACTCGTACGAGTACACTCAGAAAACAAGATCAGTCACTAATGGAAGCGGTGAGCCTTATCCCCGTCACTGTGTGAAACAATAGGGGAAAAGGTTAGAGACTGAACCTCAGAATGTGGCCTAAAGGTTAACGTTTCTTACTGGTGGGGGGGGGGGAGCGTGGAAGTTAGTGTTTCAGAGAAACGTCCTTCAATCCTTAGTCACAACAACTTGCAAGAAAAAAGGTTTTCAGAGCTGACCAGAAGATTACCACGGAGGGCAAAACATTCAGGCAACGAAGTGCTGGCAATCCATCCTCTTTATGCTTCCCAGATGAGGAACCAATGAGCCACACCTGTAGTCTGTGGCAATCTTCTGCTGGTGGCACCTCGTGTTGGAACAGTGTTAATAGCAGGCAGCAGATGACTCCAGATCCTGACATGAACAAACTGGAGTCTGTCAGACAAATAAGATTTAAACCAGCCTAGTGCTGTTTTCCTGATCACTACAGCGTATTCCAGCCATTCTAAGAGAATATTATGATTGACTGTATCAAATGCAGCACTGAGATCTAAGAGGACAAGTACAGACACAAGTCCATTATCTGAGGCCATATGAATATCATCAGTGACTTTCAGCAGAGCTGTTTCAGTGCATTGATGAGCTGTAAGTTGAAGAGTTATGTCTGCTCGCCAGCAAGGAGACATTCATGCATTATGTCCCTCCATCCGGTTTCCTTGAAAGCTATGTGATAGCGGCCGCCATGTTGGAACACGGCATTTTTGTTCAAACAGTGACGTCATGGGGCGTCAGCTGTGACTCTTCCTGTCCCTGGGCTGGGTTAGGAATAGGTTAGTGTGATGTTGAAGGTGCAAAGATTTATACAGGCCATCGATGATGTGAAGTTTACTGTCCATGTCTAACCATATTGTAATACATGGCTGGGGTCCCAACACTTAACACCTCATCTGCATCCAGGAAGGGAATAAATGGAAGACGGCTTTTAAGACCCCCTTGGGCAATTTCAAATACGTGGTCATACCTTTTGGCCTAACTAATGCCCCTTCCATTTTCCAGGCCCTGGTTAACAATGTTTTAGGAGACTTCCTTAACCATTTTGTGTTTGTGTACCTCGATGACATACTCATCTTCTCCAAGGCCAGGGAGGAGAAGATGAGCTACGAAGGTTAGCTGAAAGCTAACCGTTTGTTGACTGTGTACGTTTCTTCAAACTTCGTCGTCACCTGGACAACTCCTCAACACGTTCATATGAGGTTTGGTGTTTGGGCAGAATAAGAGAGATAGAAGTGATTTAGATTGAAATGATCAAAACGTTTTTCATTTTATGAAGTTTGGTTTTGTTTGTGTTGAACTCAGCTATCTTGGTGTTAGCAGAATATCTGCAGCACACATGTTCAGGTTGTGTTCTGTGTTTGTGGGTTTTTAAAGTTAAGACAAACTTTATTTAAAGGCTGATTTTAAACACAGAAGATTGGCCATGACGCGCCGTGTGCGCTTATGCATTTTAACCCTTTTATTGATGGTATTTAAAGGTGTGTGTTTGATTCTGGTGTTAAGCTATCATCCTCCTTTGTTAGCTTCAACTGCTAACAGGTAAGGACACGTGCTTGCTGCCAAATAATATTTAACAGAAAGGTTGTTAGTTTTCAAGCTAGTAAATAATAGTCCCTAAACATTATTTTACTAAATCTGATAACTAAGTAAACACCATTAAGCCCCATTTCTCCAGAAAGATTTGCCTCTTTTCCAAAATATTCCCTTAATAATAGTTCTTTAAATATTATTTTAATAAATAAAGGCAGCTAATGAGACCCCGTTTAGAATTAGTCATCCAGAAGGTTGGTTTTATTCAGCAGATCATTCTTAAAACATTATTTTATAAAAAAAATATTTTATCTAATCTTGCATTGTGAATGGTTGTCTAAAGGTTTGCTGATTATTGTCTAAGTTAGTTCCAAGACTAACGTCACGTCACTTCCAGATCCTTCAAGATAATCCTTGGTTCTCAAACATAAACATTGCATGTTAATGTTGCATCACTCTTTTGGTCATGGTTTTCAATCATCTTTAATCAACTTGTTATCTTTCCGTCTTTGTATCCATTCATCACTGCATATTTTGTTCAGACAGGAAAGTTTCTAGGCATGCACCAGTAAAGATGCTCTTATAGGATTAGCTGCTAACTGCTCTTAATTTGCTGAAGGTAGATGTGTTGGTGTGTCCCAGCCAGTTCATAACTGTGGCCTGGTGAGAACTCCAAGTCATTTGTACCCATGTAAATACATGTAGAATGTCTACTTATTTTCATAGTTTAGTGTTCCTTCTTTTTAAAGATAAATCTAAAAGCCTTTGGGGCCTAGTAGTAAAGATTTTCAGTATAACTGTCCACCAACCTCCATGTTTCACTTCTGGTAGATGTTGCTTGGTAAATTTACACCCCATTAACTTTACTATCCTGAGTGACAAATCCTACAGGTGTAAAGTGAAACAATGCTTCATTTAGCTCCATTCACGTAATTAGGGGTCAGCGCTGCATGGAGGGCAGTGGCCACAGAGCTGCAGACATGTATTACAAAACGACATGTTGACCTACATCTTCTTCCATCTTCAATCCTCAAAGGGATTGTTTCCATAGCAACAAAGCTGCTGAAGCAGATGCAGCTGTAGGACTCTGTTGCAACTGTAAAATCTTTAAATAGGTTTATTAAATCAGCATATTGTCGAGGCAGCATTAACTAGAAAACACCATGCCTTAGCCTATTAGGCAACTTATGCATTTAAATATAGGTATAAATTTAAAATATTAACCATTTTTTTTCATGAGTTAGTTTGGTTTAATTAGGCTAGTTGTTTTTTGCCAATTTACATATTATATAATAATATATATAATATATAATAATGCGATGTTTAAGGGCTTCATACATGTCTAGGCTAGAATTGATACATATTTAGGCTCAAAGTGAACGTTTTTAACAAGATTTTTTAGAAGTTTAAATGACCTATTTGAGCAGAAAAAGAAAACACTTAAGAAAAGAAGGAAAATGAGTTGGACCTTTGAACTCAGGAACCTGATTTTCCTGAGATAAATTTCAGGCAATTTCACATGTGCCAGTATTATATATTATTGTTGTTTGTGAATTAATTATTGTTTTTTCAATAAACCCCTAAGTGGGTTCCTTGTCTGTCTCTGAAAAAGTCTGTCTGCACTACATCATCTCTCTGATGAGATCATTTTAAAAGGCAGTGGCAGTGGCACCGAGGTGTTGCCACTGTATAAGACAGTGGCATTTGGTTGAGAAATTATTTTGGTAACATTTTTTATTAAATGGAAACAAACATAAATTCACATCTAGGGATATGCACAAATCATTTTGTTGCCAGGGAACAGCCTGTACGGCTCAAATGTTTAACAAAACTTAAGATTTAAATGTGTGTTGTTTCCTTCTGATCAGCATATAGTTTTCATGTTCTCCCAGTGCATGTGTGGGTTCTCTTCAGGTACTCTGGCTTCCATCCACAGTTAAAAAAATGACATGTTTGGTTAATTGGTCTCTCTAATTAACCCTTCGGTGTAACTCTGTATGCAGGGTTCTGTCCGTGTTCCCCTGTGATTGGTTGGCGACCTGTCCAGGGTGTACCCCGCCTCTCGCTCAATGAGAGCTGGAGATAGACACCAGCCCCCCTGGAACCCTGTAAGGATAAGCAGATATATAGACCATGGATGTCACAACGGACTAATCAAAGAATTCTGACAAGCCAGCAAGTTAAATTAATAAAACTCCTCATTTTACATCAGACTAGTAGATGGCTTAATCTACATTAGCTATAAAACACAAATTACTCAGTGACGTGTCTTGAGGTCAGCTGGGCAGTGTAGACCAGTTATGCCACTGATTATTAATAAGGGAGAGCCAACAAATCAGGTCTATGTCATCAATGTTAGGTATGTGACTCAAATACAATTTCATTATGTGATCAAATAATATGAAACACTCCATGAAATGAATGTTACACAACTCAACAACCACAGCTGCAACTTAGAATACTGTCTTAGTAAGATGGCTAAGACCTCTAGCCACTACTAGTTTAGTTTTCAGAGCACCACATAACTATGCAATAGCCCTTCCTCTAAATTGATGCTATCTACATATTTATCCTCTTGTAATCAGGTACAGTGACCTCGGAATTTAGTCCAGTACACAAAGAAGCCTGCGGTCATTCAGACAAGATTTGACCATAGCCATCACTGTCAGTATATACAGTGAGGAAAAAAGGAGTATTTGAACACCTGCCAATGGAATAAAATTCTGGCCCTCAAAGAACTGTTAGTCCGCCTCTAAAAAGTCCACCTCCACTCCACTTATTATTCTAAATTAGAAGCACCTGTTTGAGGTCGTTAGCTGATTAGCATGATTTCTAAGTCAGAGAACTTGCAATGTCGCAGGGTGTTCAAATACTTGTTTTCCTCCCTGTATGTTACTAAACCACCTATTACAATCTAGGCATTTTGTGAGAGGTACCATAATATAATGAGAGTTGTACTTACAATATTTGGAAGTGAAGTCCATCATTCTGTCCTTGCACTTTTCCACAAATGACAATAGCAAAAAAAAAAAACATTTTAGCTGCACTGTGGCTGTCCTCTTGCTGGCAAAGAACTGAACTACCTTAACTTTATTATGTTAATTGCTGCTTTTGTTAATTGCTTTGTATGGTCACTCTGTGATGTGTAACTACGAAGGACATGATGCCAGAATATGGGTTGAAGGTGATGTTACTTTGACATAGGAATCTGGGCGAATTTATTAGTTCTCCAAACCTCTGACAACCCAGGGTTCAGACCAGGAAGCAGGGTCGTAAGTTTAGCACTCCTCTCTGCAGCTTCTGTACTGCTACCCACCCAATACCCTATTAAGACAGTGTCTCACCCACGGCCAAAATTGAATAGATTAAAAAATAATCTAAAACGAGGAAATCCGGAAAATCTAATAAAAATAAACACAACTCAGACTAAAAAGAAAAATAAAACAATTAAATGTGGCTTACTAAACATAAGATCTCTCTCTTCAAAGACATTGCTAGTTAGTGACCTGATTTCTGACAATCAGATTGATTTATTTTGCCTCACAGAAACCTGGCTGCAGCAAGAGGATTATGTTACTATAAATGAGTCAACTCCTACAAATTATTAAAATTTTCACATTCCTCGAAATACTGGGCAAGGAGGAGGAGTAGCAACCATCTTTCAGTCTGATTTATTGATTAGCCCCAGACCAATCAATAGCTACAATTCTTTTGAATATTGAATCCTTAGTTTTCCTCATCCAACGTGCAAATCACTAAAACCACTTCTGTTTGTTGTTTTGTACCGTCCACCAGGCCCTTACTCTCAATTTTTAGATCAGTTTTCAGACCTTTTATCTGATTTAGTGTTAAATACAGATAAGGTTATTATAGTGGGGGATTTTAACATTCATGTTGACACTGAAGGTCATAGTCTAAATATAGCCTTTAATGCTATCTAAGACTCAATTGGCTTTGCTCAAAACATTAACAAACCTACCCACCTTTGTCTTCATTCTCTGGACCTTGTGCTGACATATGGCATTGAGTGTAAAGACATAACAATATTTTCTCATAACCCTGTCCTGTCTGACCATTTCTTAATAACCTTTGAGTTTAATTTAACCTAGTAACACCTGAAAGAAAATTTAATTATAGTAGATCATTATCAGACAATGCTGTAACAACCTTTAAAGAATCTGTTCCACTTTTAATTTCCTCATTATCACAGAAAAGTACAGTGGAGGGCAATGATTTAGTTTCTTCACCTTCACAAATCGATTCTCTTGATCATAGTGTTACTTCATCATTAAGTGGGGCGTTAGACAATGCAGCCCCTTTAAAAAGAAGGTAATTATTCATAGGAGGCTAGCTCCCTGGTTTAATTCAGAGCTGCGTACTTTAAAGCACAATGTAAGACATTTGGAGAGAAAATGGCGCTCTACACACCTAGAGGATTCCTACTTAATCTGGAAAAATAGCCTATTGTTGTATAAAAAGACACTTATAACAGCTTATTTATCATCATTAATAGAAAAGAACAAGAATAATCCTAGGTTTCTCTTTAGTACAGTTGCTAAACGTATACAGAGTCATAGCTCTGTTGAGCCATCCATTCCCTTAGCTCTCAGCAGTCATGACTTTATGGGATTCTTCCAAAATAAAATTGATTCTATTAAAAATAAAATCTTTGACATACTCCCGAAGATGATTACTTCATCCTCAGTAAGTGAGACAACATTGGAAATAACTGCAGAACTTGATCTGTGTTTGGATGACTTTGATCCTGTAGAGCTTCCTGAGTTATCAGAAATATTAGCTTCATCTAAACCTTCAACTTGTGTGTTAGACCCAATCCCATCCAAATTATTTAAGGAAGTGTTCCCTCTGATTACCAGCCCCATTTTAGATATGATTAATTTATCATTAGTAAATGGATATGTACCATAGGCTTTATAAGTGAGCTGCAATTAAACCTTTACTTAAGAAACCTTCGTTTGATCCAGATGACTTGAAAAATTACAGACCTATATCCAATCTTCCATTCTTATCTAAAATTCTTGAGAAAATAGTTCCTAATCAAATGTGTGAACATTTATACAGCAATGACCTGTTTGAAGAGTTTCAGTCAGGTTTCAGAGCTCATCATAGTACTGAAACAGCTCTGCTGTTAAAAGCCTTCAGCTTATTCAAAATGCTGCATCAAGAGTTCTGATGAAAATTAAAGAGAGGTCATATTTCTCCTACTTTAGCTTCCCTTCATTGGCTACTTGTTAAATTCAGAATAGAATTTAAAATTCTCCTCCTCACATATAAAGCCCTTAATGATCTAGCTCCATCATACATCAGAGATCTGATTTTTCCATATGTTCCTAACAGAGCACTTCGTTCTCAGACTGCAGGTTTACTGGTGGTTCCTAGAGTTTCTAGAAGTAGAATGGGAGGCAGATCCTTTAGTTATCAGGCTCCTCTCCTGTGGAACCAGCTCCCGGTTTTAGTCCGTGAGGCAGACACTCTGTCTACTTTTAAGGCTAGGCTTAAAACTTTCCTTTTTGATAAAGCTTATAGTTATAGTGGCTTAGTTTATCCTGAGCTATCATCCTTATTTTTTACCTCCGTCTTCTTCCCTCCCTGTTGGATGGAGCAAGGGGGATTCAGGTTTCGCCTAAACCGGCTCCGTTATGGTTGAGGTGCAAACACACCCTTCATTTCTGCTACCTGTATGACCCCCTCTCTTTTCCAATGGTTATGGTCAATCTGACAGAGAGAGGTATCCCAATCGTTGTGGTTTTTAGTATAACAATGACCATCAGTGGGCTCTAGATGGACAAACTGTCTACTTTTAAGGCTAGGCTTAAAACTTTCCTTTTTGATAAAGCTTATAGTTAGAGTGGCTTAGGTTATCCTGAGCTATCTCTGTAGTTATGCAGCTATAGGCTTAGGCTGCTAGAGGACATAATGACCACTTTCACCCTCTTCGCTGCATTCTCACACTACTCTCTAATTTTGCATTATTTGCTGTTAATTCAGTTTTTAACTTTATGTTCTCTCTCTTTTCTCTTCCTAGAAGCTACACCTGGCCTGACTCTGTGTCTACCTGTGACACCTTTCTGGAGAGGGGCATTGTCCAAGCTTCTGCTGGCAACAACTTAATGCTCACCCTCTACCGATGATCCACATGGCCCTGTCGTTCAGTGTTTAACCCTTTCTCTTTCCTAGACATGGCAATTGACTGAGCTTCTACTGTGACTAACTATGTGCTCTCTTTCAGACACTATCCTTGAAAACTGGCTCAGAGTTTATCTGTTCTTTCTTTCTAGGTGAAACGACTAAAGGATCTACATCCACTAACATTTACTTTTTCGTCCCATAGAAAGTACTCCTGGATCAGTGCTTCTTTGTTCTCTTTGTGTCTCTGCTCTGTTCTCTCAAACCCCCAGTCGGTCGTGGCAGATGGCCGCTCACACTGAGCCTGGTTCTGGTTCTGCTGGAGGTTTCTTCCTGTTAAAAGGGAGTTTTTCCTCTCCACTGTCGCTACATGCATGCTCAATATGAGGGATTGCTGCAAAGTCAACGCCAGTGACTGTCCACTGTCTCTACATGCTCATCCAGGAGGAGTGAATGCTGCAAGTCACTGACTGGATGTAATCTGCTGGGTTTCCTTTGATAGAAAAACTTTTTATCCAATTTGAATAAATAACTGAATCTGAGTGCACTGTTCAATGGTTCGGATTAATTGGAATGTATTAACCTGACTTTTGTGAAGTGCCTTGAGACGACATGTTTTGTAAATTGGCGCTATATAAATAAACCAAAACTGAATAAACTGAAACATATGGCCACTACATAAACGTTGCTACTGATGAATTCCACTTCCTGATGGATACATTGGTGTCTTGTAGCCCTTTCCAAAGGACATGTCCCACCACCTTTACCTCTTGAAAGGATTTGCTATCAGGTGAAAATACCTCACACAACAACAAATTTAAGCAGTTGGCTTAAATTAAAATTAAGCAGGGCATTTTGGGTGGGAAAATGCACCATATCTCAGAAGTACCAGGCAAGTGGTCATAATGTCTTGGCTGATAGGTATAGGACATTTATACTTCTAAAAACACTTTGTAGTCTAATCTCATCGAAAATGCTAATTAATTAAAAAACTATTTTTCAGTTATTGTTCAAGTTGTTGCACTGTTAGATGTTTGTTTTTATTTAAGAACATAACACTGCTTTTCTTTATTTTTCTGTGCTGTAAAGTTTCATAACATTGCCTTTGTGAACCTTTACTCCTGTTTTCAACACAGTCCAATTATAATAGACTAAACTTCTTAGAGTTAGTCTGCTGATGCTTGTCGTCATTGTTAGTTTTTTAGTTGTCATACTGTAGGTGTGAGCACCTTAATATGTGGGTCCAGTGGTTCCGAGTGTAGCAGCTGCCTGACCTTCAGCCTAATCTGCATACTGAAGGGAAAATACTGCATCTCTCTCCATCAGTATGCACTGACACCTGCACTGTTTAATGCACTCCTGCAGTTTATTAATGGCCACTGTGTGATAAACATTTCTGCAGGGGAAACTCACAGGTCACCCACACTCACAAAGCAGCTCTGGCAGGATAAGGCTGTGCAGTTTAATCAAAGCACACTGCTGTTTAGTGATTATGGTAAAAAAAAAAAAAAAAAATTGTTTCAGCATTTGATGTCAGAGGTCGTAGGTTGGAGAGCATTGTGGGCAGTTTTAGGTCCAAAACAAAAACTTTGTTCGTAAAACTGAGTGGATCTGAGTTTTAACTGCTGTAACCAGGGCCTTTCTCTGGTTTGTACTAATGAAGATGGGGCTGAGCCAAAAGGCAAAGTTCTCCATTTTTCTGTTCCATCTTAATTTCTGTCCTGGAATTGGAGAGGTCTGAATGGGGCACTGAAAAAGAACATTCTCCCCATATTATTAGTGTTGTTGGGGCAGATATTATATTTATCCAGGAGAGGCATCCGGGACAGAACTCTCTTGCATAAAAATTGGATAGGCAACATATTTCATTTGAGTTTTAACCAAAAATCAAGGGGTGTAGCTTTCTTGATTAGGAAGAATTTAATTTTTATTTATCTGGTTTGATTCAATTCTATACCCACAAGGAAGATTTGTTAAAGTCATCCGAAACTGTGTTCTACACCAGTTATGCTGGGAAACATTTATGGACCTAACCGCAATGATGATGTATTTATATGTACAATAACATCCTCTCTTCCAACTGTACACAATTTGAACATAGTTTGATAATGGGTGGTGGCTTTATACTTGAATCATTACTCAGGCAGTAGACATTGACTAAATCAACAAAACTGATCAAACACTTTGCGAGAGCAAGAAACTTGGTAGATCCATTGAAACATATCCTACTAGGCATATTCCTTTTAACACAATAACATCAATCATTCTCTAGAAATGATTTATTTTACATTGACTACATTGCAGAATTTTGGACCAGCTGTAGACGAGATAACTCCTACTTGTTAAGACATGTGAACAGACTTACAATACTCTAAACGTGATAAAACAAAACATAAATCAACATCTCAAGTTTTTAGTTTCCAGCGTAGATGCAACTGAGTGCAGCTTGAGCAACACAAACAGCTATTACCTGAGTTTATAGGCAGGTCTGTGGCTCCTCACACTCAGACCCACAGGTGTTTAGATTCAGGTGTTAACAGATACACAAATGTTCTGTATTGAGCCGCATTTACCACTAAATATATCTTGCATTCATAAGTACCATGCACATTTCGGTAAAAAAGCTGTTAATATGAACGTTTCTGCAGGGGTAGAAGCAAGCAGGGTGTTATCTTTTATTCTATTCATCTTTCTTTCTTTCTTCCATTCTATTCTCCTTCTCTCCCCTTTTCCTCTTTGGCCTCCCCCCTTTCTCTCTTTCATGCTTCTTTTTTTCCTTTTCATTTCTGTCTCCGTGTCTGTAATCCCAAAACAGTTTCTAATAAAGTTTCTTTTTATAAATATCAAGCAGAGCTTTAAACGTTAGCTGTTGTGCTCCACTTGTGAAAGTAAATCTGTGGGCCAATGTAAAGAGACTATCTCATGAATATATGATTATTAGCCTGTGCTGCAGTGATTAATTAGTGTTTGTGATGGTAAACTTTTAACAGCCCCCTGTGTTGGCCTCTGGAATAACCATTTATATTTCCAAACCCTCTCATCACCGTCTCCTTGTTCCAACATCGTTCCCCCCCCCGCCCCACACCCACAACATCCACAAAAAGTAGGCAAGTTTGCATATTCTAGTCTTGTCCGATTTCATTCTGCTGCCGCCTGGAAGGAGCAGCTAGGAATGAAGGCTTCCTGACATGATTGATTGCTTTGCTTTTTTATTTGCAAGTTGAAATTGAAAGAAGTTTTTTCAGTCTTTTTCTCTTCGTCAGCGGCTGCCTGTTCCCCTCTTACCATCACCACTTCTACGTCTGTGTGCTTGTTCTTCAGCAAATGAGGAACTTTGTGCTCATTGGTACAGAAATTTCCTGCATCTCTACTTTGAAATTGATTTGAATCTCTGGTGGATGAGCTTGTGAGTTTTTTTCACCGCCCCGATTTCCTTTTTTTCTCAGTACTTCCACACTTGTTCCTGCCTCTGCAGTACTGCACTTCCACTCAATGCAAACTTAGATCTGCAGCAAGCTAGCCTTTTACAAAACCTGATCCTTCTGGAATTGTGAGTTACACAATGGCAACCCCAGAAACTTCTCACAGGGTCATGGGGCCATTAAATCTCAGGGTGACACACCAAAATCAAGCCCAATGGCTGACTATGAAAAATGCTGTGATGTTGTGCTACTATATAATAGGAACTACAAAAAGAACACTATCACTTGTCTTGTTTTTGTTAATATATATTTCAGACAGACTTGAAATGAGCTCTTAAAGTTTCACAGCCTTCAAATATCTTCAATAGTTTTATTCTTTAAAATCACAGGATTTCTTTCTTTTTACAAACTGAAAAACATTACAAAATGATTGAAAATGTATCCACAAAAAACATAATGCAAAAGAAATAATCTAAAGTAAACTATTCACTAAACACAGAGTAACAATGACAAATTTCAATAAAACTGTTAAAATTAATTCAAAAGTATATACTGTACTGCTACATGATAAACAGTGCAGAAACAGTTGGAAAAGGCAGGTGTGTTTGCTGATGAGTGGATAACTCAGCTTCAGTCAACCAACAATTTACACACCTGGAGGGGGTATTAGGGGGACCAATGTTTTTCTAGGGGGACCTCCCCCCTGACGGCCCCACTGAAACAGTCACAGGAACAACAGAAAACATAAGAAATAAACGGGTTATTTTCCTTCTTTTCTGATTTTTTTAATGAAGCATTAATCTTGTCCTCCTGTTAACTTCCCTGCTGTTTCCTGTTCCATATGGCTGTCTATGTTTTTGGAGATTCGTGTAAGTTCCGTTATCTTTGTTATTAAAGAAGAGTGATTTTTAAACTTACCATGCTGCTTCCGAGCATCTTTCTGAACTCCAGCTCTGTTCAACCACCTATTATGACACAACCATGCCGAGCTGGTCTTCTGACTGCTTTGGTAGAAAGGTGCTGTAGCACCATGGGCCACTTCCCGGAGGTAGTATTGCCCGCCTTAAGCCCCAGAATGGCGACCGTTGCTCTACCACGTCCTCTGACCAGCGCATGTTGTTCTCTGCCTGAGTAATGACTTCCACACCTGTTGCCTTCTTTTGGTTGGATTTTTTTGTGAAACTGATTTTTTTTTTAAAGTGTCCTTCTCTTTCTCTGGTACCAAGGATATCACAGCATGTCTGATGCTAAATGCTAACATCAATGCTACAGACAATTATTGAACAAATGCAATAGTAAAGGGGAAAAGGTGTACTGACATTTTCTTTTAAATAATTCAGAATGAACATCGTCCTTCCAAATATACACTGTAGAATATAGGCTCAATCCTTTCAAAGTTACATAGTGGGCTATCTAAATTTCTTCTGTGCTAAAGTAAAAAAACCTACAAAATAATTTTAAGGAAAATCTTGTTTATGAAGCTGCAAATGAAATGATTTAGCAGTTTTAAGTTGGTTAGTTTTAATTTGACAACAGAATTTAGAAATCCTAGGAGGAGGAGGAGTGGGCGAATAGGGTGGGACCAGCAGGCTTGAACCTTGAAGGCGACTTGAAACATGGGGTGTACCCACAGAGCACGATGAAGTATAAACTTAACTGCCACAGGGTTGATAACTTTACAGATGGAGAAAGGCCCCACAAAGCAGGGATTCAACTTATGAGACTCCATGTGCAGAGAAAGGTCTTGTGTATAGAGCCAAACCTGTTGTTATACCTGGTACTGAGGCACTGTCTGACATCAATGGCAAGCAGCCTTCTTATAACTACAAGAACTTCGCAGGAGGATCTGACGAGCATGAACCCAGACATGTCTGCAGAGACGAACAAGGGTCAAGGATAAAAGAACTCCAACTTCACTTCCCAGTGCAGGAAAATGGGGTGGCTGGTAGCCATAAACACACTAGAAGGAGGACAAATCATTAGAGGAACAGGCAAGAAATTATAAGCATATATATACCACAGACCAACTTATCGTTCCAGGAGCAGGGTGAAGTTTGTGAAGCCAGCAGGCACACTCCATTCTCCAATTCTTCTGCCTTCCAGAACTTGAAGACAAACTGCGGTCCACGATCAGAAACCACATCACCAGGCACCCCATGTAAGTGGAAAATCTGACTGAACGTCATGGGCAGTTTTTATACCTGACGGGAGCTTGAGCATGGGAACAAAATGTACCATCTTTGAGAATCTGTCAATTATGAGTATGGTGGTATTACCTCGAGAGACTGGTAACCTGGTGACAAAATCAAAAGCGATATGAGACCACGGACAGCTGGGAACCAGAAGTGGATGCGGCAGACCAGAAGGCAGTTTCCTGGAGGACTTGCTTCAAGCACAAGGGCAGCAGGCAGCAATGTATTTGACCATAGTGGGCCACCAAAACCATTTTCAAACCCATAAGGGTGTTCTCTTCCCTCCTAGATGGCATGAGAAAGGAGCTGAATGAGCCCAGTAACAGGTCTAGTGGGACAGACAGACAATGTCACAGATGGTTGGCAGAACACCCAGTAGACAGCAGTTCATCTGTGACCTGTCGAACCCTATCCTTCACCGACCAGGAAACAGCTCCCACAATGCAGGTCACAGGCAAAACAGGATCAGAAGCAGATACCGGGATCTTGGGAATGAACAGATGTGACATGGCAATCTTGGACCCTGGACAGTAAGAAACACAGAAGTTAAACAGAGTGACCACAGTAGAAGCACAGTCCTTCAGGTGCTCGACGCCGTCGCTCTTCAGCTAACAACCCTGTTCTTCCCAGCTGCATGTGTTCCCCAGATGTGGATTATGGAAGCCCTGCAGAAGAGTGTCCAAGAGGGGGCAGTGTAGGATCACTTGAGACCAGTCTAATATACTGCCCTCTGATGGTGAGACAAGGTTACCACCTCTGTCCTATTCCAGTTCCACCGGATCTGCAGGAAGCTCTAATGATATTAGCTATTCATTAGATATTAGTAGCTGCGGACCTGACACCTAAGAAAAGGATCTGGTCTTTTCCGATATTCAAAACATTTTTGAAATCAAGCTTACACAACAGATTCTACACTGTCATCATTTATTAAACAAACAATTACCCAAATTCGAAACTAAGTACAACCTATTATTTAACAGTTTGTGTAACTATGTGTAGCAGCAATACCTTGAGGTAGTCATATTCTGCATGGGTGTATCAGTATCTTACATTGCTCATGAGACTGTCCTACAACAACAGAGTGTCTTCAGTCAGAGGCTTCTTCAGATGTGAATCTACAACGGATCTTTGAAGAAACCTACATAATGAGCTACAACAACATTTAATTTCCCTTTGGGATTAATAAAGTATTTTTGAATTGAATTTTTGAATTGACTGTAGGTGTTTTGGCCCATTCGTCTTCACAACATTGCTTTTGTTCATTGATGTTTGAAGAAATTTGTTTCTGGAAAACTCTTCAAAATCCTACCATAACATTTCATTGAGGTTGAGTTATCCAGTTAAGCTTTACACAGTTAAAATTATTCAAGCCCCTGGCAGATTTAAGTTTACAATTATTTTTAATTGACCCAAGTTTGTTTCTGATAGAAATGAGACAAGGATCTGTCAAAAGATAATAAATCTATTTAAAAACAGTTTAAATTTTGAAAAAATAAAATCTGTTTTATATATATTTGATTAAAAAAATGGCATGTTGACAATTATTTATATCCTTAACTATTATTAACAGAAATGCCTTTATTGACATTTGAGAAATCAAACACTTCTTGTAATTCATGAGCAGCATTTTGCATGTTTCCTCTTCTAATCTGATGATTTATCTTTAATGATGAGCTCTATATCTTTAGGTGTGCTATGATTTGGGGTTGTTTGGTTTTGGTTTGGTTTCTTTTTATACGTTTTTCACAGTTAAGGTTTTGAATCGTTCTTCTGATTATTATTATTATTGTTGTTAGATTTTGAATTATGCTTCTGGTCATGCTTTAGTTTTGTCGTCTTGTTCATGTTTTGTCAAGTTTGGTTTTTGGATCTGGTTATGCTTTAGTTTCATGTTTTTCCAGTTTCTGTTAAGAGTCTCTGTTTTGCTCCAGCCATGTTTTGTTCTCCTGTCAATTAACTTTATTCAGTTCACCTGCTCCAAGCTAATCTGGCTCCTTTCTTCACCTGGTTCATGTTCCTTATATACACCTCCGTTCTGTTTATTCTTTGCGGAATCATTGTCAAATCATGCTCATATCTTGCTTTTTGGATCATGCCATGCCTGTCTCGCCTGCCTGTTTCTGTTTTGTTCCTGCCTCGTCTGTGAGTGAGTTTTTGTTTTTTATTTATTAAATCTTTTTCCACTTACCATCATGCTGCCTGCTAGTCTGCATTCCGGGGTCCTTCGCTACACAAACCCTGACAAGGTCTGTCCATAGATCCTCTATCAAATTCAAGTAGGCACTCTGGCTGAGCCACTCCAAAATGTAAATATTACTTCCATTCAGGGGTATAAATCATTTTGGTTTGCCAAACTATCACAAGGCAACACAGAGACACAGAACAAACAACCAATCAACATGGCAAACTTCTAAGGGCAACTCAGTGTGAACAGTTAAGTTAGCTTACAGGCTGTTAGTCCATGAAGCCAGAGCATCCAGAGAGAACTTTTTAACTCCATGCAGAAAGACCACCGACTAAGATTTGAACACAGGACCTTCTTGCTCTATGACAAGTTATAGGAGGATGCTCTGCCCTAAGTAAATCATGCTAAAACATTGATTTTCTACACATCCGAAAGTGCTTCATATGCATTAGACTATACAATGCACCAATGCTGCACTACAAGTTACACTCAAATGTTATAGAAATTACCTGATAATAACATTTACTGAATTTCATGCTATATCATGCAGACACTTAGTCTGAACTGAAGAAGGTTCACATGCCGGATGTTTGGAGTGGCTACAATTGACCACAGTCCGATTATCTCATTTAATCATCCTTTGACTACTTAGGCACACACCTAGACTGTGATGACAATCATTAAACATATAAAAGGAAGAAAATGAGACACTGATGTCTGGTAAAAGTATCTAACTTCATTCTGCATGCAGTAGCACACTGTAAATCATACAGCCTTCAAGACAACACATACACTCTCCATCAGCCTTTGTCAAAGTCCAGACTGTGGTCTGGATCCAGTCTGCAGTGCAGATAATGTGAACAGAATCGTTGAATTTGACATGTCAGCTGTAATGGAAATTCTTGCAGTAAGCATTCCAAAGTGTACAACCTTTGGGTTACCTCACTCCTCTGAGCATCTGTGTTAGGGGAGGAATCTGTAAAAGCCATTATCAGAAGTTTAATGGTTAAAACCCATTTGTTAGGATGATGTGTTGGGAAGGACAGATGGGTTCCTAAATAACTTTGTCACCTCTGAACCTGATAAGGGTCTGGGTTAATAAAACACAGACTCTTTGAAGTTGAGATAACACTGTCATGTTCTGGTATAAATACTGTGTCTAAATGTTGATCGGGGCTCTGTTTCACTGACTAACCTCAGTGTCAGGGTCTTCAAACGCTGAATGCCTTTGAATAAAACTTATAAAGACAAAGTCCGGATTTTCTCTTGTTATGAGTCAACTTCTACCAACTTTGATAAGAAAATTCCACAACACAGCCAAGGCTTGGCTCTCTTCTAGATTGACAGGTGTGTAGTAGACAGCTAACTGCAGTGCAGCAGAAATATTCTCCTCAATAGCTTGGTTTCAGGAAGCGAGAAAACAGATTTATCTGTATGGTTTGATTAACTGGAACTGTATATAATTGTTATGAGCCAAATTATCAAACAAAGGATGTAAACACTTAGAGGAAACAAGCTAACATTTGCTTGCTGTTTCTATAATCTCCTCCCTCAGCAGAGGTCCTCTGGAGAATGAGACATGTGTTTACTAAAGACTTTAGTAGCTTTATGATTAATAAATGATAGCTATGCATTATTTAGGTGGAGTGTTGCTTAAAGATTACAGCAGCTTTGTAAAACCCAGCTGATTCTATGTTTGAGCAAAGAAAAAAAAGGGGAAAAAGTCAAATGCTGTCAAAAATGAAAAAAATATATGTTGAACATCAATCACAGAACTATTATGGATCATATCATAATGAAAGTGTAAATTTCAATTTTAAATGTAGAATTTGTCTTATCAATTGTTTTTAAGGAATTATTTTTTAACTATCAAATGGAACATGTGTGCTACTTTTTTATTTCAGAAATATTTTACAAATTAGGGTTATTGTTGTATTGTTGTTCAATAGGGTTCAATACTTTTTAAGGTTAAAACATATGCTTAATTTGTAAAACATGAAATTCTGGGGAAAAAAATTGAATCAAAAGAAAAAAGCTAATTTCACAACTATAGGCAGCACACTGAGGGCTATGGCAAGAAACGTGCCATCAGAAACTGAATTTGAATTGCTCAGACTGAATCCGTACTTGCGTAATTTGAAATTAAATGCATTGGTTTGAAAATGAGTTTCACTAAACTGAAACTGAATTTAATGATTTGAAATTTAATTTGTTGGCTATATAACTGATTTCCTTTGTATTAAAATCTAAGTTTGATTACTTTCAGTTTCAGTTCTATAATTACGTTTCAGTTCCAAAATTCAGTTTTTTTTTTTTTTGTGTCACACATCCGGGTCCTTGAAGCCACACATTAATCAAACACAGATTCACTGATTCATGAATGTCATTCACTATTGCTGTGTCCAAATTCAGGGGTTGCATCATTTGAAAGTCGCATTTGTAGGCCAATTACTTCATGGTGAGGTGACGAAGGCTTTCCAACTTCGAAGGCTCCTTCAAATACGGCCGACAAATACATCCTTCTTGTCCCCAGATTTGAAGGATGGCTCCGGTGCATCCTCCATGTCCCACCCTATCCCACGATTCATTGCGGGTCGAAGTAGATTGTTCAAACGGAAGTAGCAAAGGCCGGAGGTGGGAGTAAAGCTGTGAATAAAATTGGATATATTACGCATTCTGGGAAACAAAATAAACTTTTACAGTGTTTTTAGACGAGAATATAGTTTTGTAAACCTGAAATATCTGATCGGTTTATCAAGATATCCCTTAATTGCATAAGTTCGCGGACGGTTCGGAGATGTCTGCCGCCCCAGCAGCCGCTTCGGCTCGCCTCGTCAGCTGACCGGGAGGTTGAGGTCCGCTCAACCCCGAGAGAACAGCTGACTCCCGGAACATTGTTTTCAAACTCCTGGTGGGTTTCCCCAATGAGTGGAAGTTAAACAGATTTATTTCAGTCAGATGATATCTAATATTAGGCTAATCTTTGGTTTATTTATTATAATTATATTATGCTCTACAAAGAAACTGATTTAAACTTTGTTCCTAAAGTTAATATTTTTTGTTTAAGTTCTTAAAAACTTTACAAAAAAGAAAAAATAAACAAATGGTATTTGTCATCATGTATTTTATCTACAGTGTTAGATTTTTATATCTATGAACAGAAAAATTATTTAGAACATTTTAAATGGCTAATAATGAAGAAGATCATAAAACAAGAACATTATAAACAAATAGGATTATAAGCCATCAACAATATGTGAAAGAGTAAATAAAAACCATGTAGTTATTTACAGTAGAGACAGCGGTATTAACCGTCAGGCTCCATTTGTTCGGTTTCACAGCTCCGTGCTTTGCCTAAAACGGTTGCTAGGCAACAGAAGTTACAAGTTTCTGCACATAGAGGACACATCGTACTATATTTGTGTGAATGCTGAAGGCAAAAATCATACAAATTCCGCAACATTCAGCTAAAACTTTGTGCTTTTTCACAGCTTACTATTTCTGCATACTTTCAGCTAGAAACACCATTGAACTTTTAAAATGTTCACAAGACATTAAGCTATTTTCAAATGATTCAGCTTTTTGATATCTATTACGGTTCTTCTACAATTGCGATTCAAATTTTAGGCAAGATTTTTGACGTTTTTCATTTTATAATGTAATCCTATGGCGGAATTCGTCAGTTGGTAGAGTGTATGCTCTAGGTTTTTGAATAACCTGAGAAAGAACGAACAAACTCTCCTCACACGCTCAATTTTCACTCTACTGGCACAAATTACGTATCAAAATGTAGAATGCTCTTTTGCGATTCAGAAAATGTCACCCTCATTAATGTGGTATTAACAGATTTCATGCAAGACGCCCCGGAGCAACGCAAAGTCAACACACCCTGAATGGAAACCTATAGGAATTTCAGAAAAAAATCCTTAAACTCACATGTTTTCGAATCGCCGCCGCTCCTAAACCGTTCAATTTAGAGACATGAGCACCAATTAATCTTCAGACCTTGCTGGCACTCACAGTGAAGGAATTAGTTTGATACATTTTATCATTTTGTTAAAGGTTTGTTTAGGAGTACCAAAACTGTCCTTCCCAAAATCGCATGAAATTTCAAAATTATCCACTTTTCTACACTGTCACATCTCCTACACTGATTTATGTAGACACATGAAAATATACCGGATTGTTCACCCCTCCCTGCTGATACCTACGGTCCAAAAATTATTTGGATACCTTTTATCGTTTTCGCGTGAAGTAGGTTTGTTTGAGAGTGAAAATCTCACCTTCACTCGGGTTAGAAATGGTCAAAATGATCCACTTTTTCACAGGGTCACACCTCTCAGACACATCTTTGTAGAAACCTGAAAAGCTCCATGATTATTCAGCAAGGCCTACTGAGTCATACGGTGCATGAATCAAATCAATAGCCCTTATAGTGTCCGAGTTATTAGACGTTGATCGAGAGCATGTTCAGGCATTTTACTGTTTTTCTCCATTTTTCCCTTTTTTACACCTAGTGTTGTGCCTTTATTTTTATACTTTCAACAAAAATGTGTTAATATTCTTGTTCCCCTGTCCGCTCTGAGAAAACCGGTCCAAGAATGACGTTGATAGCCCTTACGGTTTCCGGGTTATGGGCAGTAGTTTGGGAGCATGTCCCACCATGTTATAAAGCCAGGCCATGATGAGACACTAAGTGTGGTGCTGCCTGAGTGAGAAACAGCAGCTGTTGGGCGCTCATTAATTACCATAGCAACAGAACACAGCTGCCAGTGAACTTAAGTAACCTCTGACAGAGAGTGGCTCTGAGGCTGAGCTCAGGCCAGAAGCTTCCATGAGTGTTCACAATAAGTCAGTCATAGCTGACAACCAAACTAGACTTTCAAAATAAGACCTACACATAGTTTAAAAAATAAAAGCCTGTTTTTACACTGAACATCAACCTTCCATATTTACAAATTATTTTTTAAAGCTGATAATAGCATAAACAATAATTTCAGCCGAGCAAGCAGGTTTTATATGACTAATCGAAATAACCCAGACTTGAAAGGACAACCCTGCTAGATTTTCAAAATAAGACAAAAATGCTCTACAAAATGAAAGCCTTTACATTTTAAAATATAGAAAATTGCAGCACTGGGCTTCACACTAATGTTGGAGCTCATCCAGTGTAGGAAATAGGAGCAGGTCAGCCCTTTAAAATAAGGCTTACTGAAATTTTCAAAAATAAAAGCCTCAATCTTTAATAGTTACTAGTGATTATTTAAGCTGATAATGGCATACATTATGATGTTTGAATAGCAAGCAGGTTCTATGTAACTAATGGAAGTAACCCAGACCTGAAAGGACAACCATGATGGATTTTCAAAATAAGACAAAACATGCTCTACAAAATAAAAGCCTTTACATTTTAAACTATATATCATTGCAGCACTGGGCATTACACTATTGTTGGAGTTCACCCAGTGTTGGAAATGGGACTATGCTAGTCCTTTGAAATAAGGCTTACTGAAACTTTCAAAATAAAATCCTCAGCATTCCATAGTTTGTATTGATTTTTTAAGCTGATAAAATCATACTTAATGATTTTAGAATAGCAAACAGGTTTTTTATATCTAGTGGAAGTACGCCAGACCTGAAAGGACAACCATGCTGGACTTTCAAAACAACACCTAGACATACCCTACAAAATAAATGTCTTCATATTTCACAGAGCGATAATTCCAGCATTGGTCTTAACACTATTGCTGGGACTCTGTGATGGAAATGGATCTACTTTATCCTTTCAAAATGCACTCACTGATATTTACAAAATAAAAGTCTCAACATTCCTTAGTTGGGGCCTGCCATAGCAATGAAGAGAGAACAGTGAGTGGCCTGACTCCCATGCTATTGCCTGGTGGCACCTATTACTACACATCTCTAAACTGGACTCTTTATTTATAGGCGACTGACAAAGCAATGCAGTGAATAATTTTAAACGGCAATTTCATAGACTTTTGAATATATGCTGTAGTAAGCATTAGCATTTTAGCTCATGTTAGCTTATACATTGCTTTTTGCATGGTAGGTGGTTTAAATTAATATCAGCCTCCATGCTAGTAATAGCCAATATGCTAATGTTATCATTTTAGCTTCTCTTTCTCCTCTCTTGACTCTTAGCTGAAGAACACTTGTGTTTTTTAGGCAATTTCTTGTTTGTTTTTGTGTTTCTTCAGAGTATTTGTTGTTAGATCCCTTTTTTCTGAAATTTCTGCAATTTTTTATGTTTTTTTACCACTGACTTCAACTTCTTAGGCTATATTTTTGCTTCAGTCTATGCTTTTTCAGCTCATCTATGGCAGCTCTTTCCTGCTTTTTTAAAGTTTTTGTCAGTTCTTGCATTTCAACAACTCTTTCAACAAGTAGTTTTGAGGTAACTTTACATTGTTAAGCTGTTTTATAGCTAATAGTCTTCCTGCTCAAAGAGATCAGATGAGAGTTTGTCTTTGCTGTTTCTGCTATTTCTACTAATTTATCAGATTTCAGCAGATTTTCTGCTGTCAATTTCAGCTTGTTTGTGCCAGCTTTCAGCTAAAAACAATTCAGTTTACAGCATTCACACTGCATTTTCGCAGAAAATGCAAATTTTTCTAGTTAATATATTTTGATTGCTTTGTGATTCTGTCCCTGGGTATCTGTAATTTATTTCTGTTGTGTGATGATACCATGTCATCTTGTGCTTTGTTTGTTCTTCTATAAAAAGAAAAAGTAATTAATATGGACAGTTTAAAATGTGTTGCAAAATTTGATTGCTTATTAAATTTTAATGTCAAATATTAGACCATTTTAGGGTCATAAACAAACAATTGCAGGCATATAGTAGCATTTCATTTGTTTTTAAGTTATGAGGGAGTTGCTCTATCTAGCTTTTTCTGACCTTTGACCTCACCTGGAAGCCAGATTTGGATCTTTGCAAATACATCTTGTGAACACTTGCTATATTTAATACAGGAGCACATTTAAGGTACACAGATACTTCATAGATGTGATTGCTTTTAATGTTTCACCAAATGACCTTCAATTCTTCAAACCCACCCAAAAAAACCTTTTTAGAGGCACCATTATTCCTGCTATCATAAAAAACAACCAGCGCTCAATAAAATCCAAATTTTAAACATCCAAATTACACAATTCTGTGAGAGGGACCTGTCTGTGGTGCTGACTCAGGTGATGGGCTCCAGCTGTGGTTTGCTTTCTTATTGCTGGTGAATTGTCTGTGTCTGATGACATCCATTTTCCTAATACAGGTTGAGTGATCAATAATTTATCTACTTTGTATTATGTTTCAGGATTGAAGCGCCATGATGCTAAATAGAGGAGCATTATATCTACAGAAATAAAGAGACTACAGGCTGGTGGTTTTTTTTATTATACATAGGTTTCTATGATAAGAAGTAAAGGAGCACTGTGGCTCTGCTCTGAGAGGACCCTTTCTCTGTCTTCGTCTTTTTGTTCAAGGAAGCAATTCTCAAATAGAAGAATTAATCAAAATATATGGCTTTTAATATAAAAGCCTGTCATCCCTCTGGCGTGTGTTATTAGGTTTGTAGAGGCGAGTGGAGCTGCTGGGGTTCACAGGGTGAGCACCTGTGCTGCTGGCCGCCAGCACAACACTTATGTAATAAAAAACCTTTTCTGGGAATTTGTTTGAAGAATTTTAAGACGTTTCAGGGTGTGTGTGGAGTGCAGAAACTTTTCTTTTGATTATTCTCATTGTTGGTAATCTCTTTACCTACAGGGGTGAGCTGCTACACCTGAACCTCTTCATCTAGGGCAGCTGCATTCACTCTATAGCTCATGCATCTAATCCCATCATACCTCAGCAGGACTTGGCCTCTCCTCTACTGCTCTTGTCTCCATCATATCTTCTTTCTCTGCACTGTTGAAAAACTGGATGGAAAGAAGAGTAGTGTAGACATATTTTAGTTCAATAATCCATATGTGCAGTTGTATCATTACAGAGGAGCAGAGTTCGAGATTCAGGACCAGAGTCCAGACAGAGTCCCTGTGGTCAGCAAATAGAGGCACTTTGCACCTTACTGCCTTGAATTTTAACCAGAGCTACTCAATACTTAGAAGAAGCACATGGGAGAAATGATGGGACATTGTAAAATATTAAACATTCATGTACACTGCAATGTGTATCATCTTTAGCTATCAAGAGGGTCATAAGGTATGGTACGTGAACAGTGATGAGGAAAAGTTTCGGGGTGACAAGTTGGAAAGCGAAACTGTCCTGATAATCCACGTGTAGGCATTAAAGGGACTAGCGTTGCAGCTAATCTCAGTAGCTGTAAGGGGTAGATTTTTTGGCTGGCTTGGCCGAACTGTACAACAAAGGCAACTTCAGTGGGGTAGCTCTCGTTACCTGGACGTGCATGCAGGAAGTGTATGCTGCAGTGCAATGCTGCAATCTATGGCATTCTCTTCCAGGCTGTGGGGAAAATCCACTTTGATTAGGGCTGGGGCTGCTTCTGGAGGCTTCAGAAGAAAAGTCAAGCCAAACTTTTCTTATTGCACCCTTTTTATGAATGAATGCTGAATACACAAACATCAAAATCATTACTTAACTTTGTTGCTTAAGATCGGTGTGATTGTAGTCACTTTTGGATCCAAGGATTCTTTGAAGGAGAAGCCTTACTCGCCCGCAAGTTTCAAGGCTTTCAGCTGACACAAGCTCTGGTCCCTCCATGAGCCGCTGTCCGCAGCCGGAATGAGGCCAGCGGAGGGGGAAGCATACTCTTGGGTCAGAGATTCCAGCTCTGATTCCTCCTGTTCCTGGCTGTGCTGGAAGTAGGTTAATACCATTTATTTTGAAAGCTGCAGAAAAGTTCTTAATGGCCTTTAATGTTGTAACCAAAGGCTGGGGACCAACACCATGCTCCTTGTCCTGTAAGTTTGCTGTTTCATTTATCATTTAACTATTCTACACGTGATTCCCGAGTTCCTGTCTACACTTCGGTCCTGCTCAAAACTCACACTTGACATTCCAAGTTAGTAACCAGAGCTGAACATATGGTGAATGCTGCAAAGAGGAGCAACATGAAACAGCTTTGTATTACTCCAAAGTGCCAGCGACATTTGATTTGTATTGTTTATTAAAATGTAAAAACATGTACATACTCGTCCAATGAACCTATTTTTAACAAAATTAATATTGTTCAATCTTTATACTGCAATATTCTTTAAAAGCACTATAGGCTGTCTAGTTTCAAAAAGAATTATTGAATTGTTACTTTTTACCTGCTTTTTTTATGGCCTTACTTCGTTGCTTTGAAAATACCCCAAACAAAATTAATCTCCAGTGTATTAGTATCAGGCACAAAAGTAAACTATTACATCTTACTGTAAGTAGAAGTATAGCCTATATAGATTTGCTTGATAAATACTACAGGGGTTGGACAATGAAACTGAAACACCTGGTTTTAGACCACAATCATTTATTAGTATGGTGTATGGCCTCCTTTTGGGAGATGGCCTCCCATCTCCCAAAATGGGAGGCCATGGGAGATGTTCAACTTCACTTTCATGTTCATCAAACCAATCTTTCCCCAGTCTTGCTGTGTGTATTGGTGCATTGTCATCCTGATACACGGCACCGCCTTCAGGATACAATGTTTGAACCATTGGATGCACATGGTCCTCAAGAATGGTTCGGTAGTCCTTGGCAGTGACGCGCCCATCTAGCACAAGTATTGGGCCAAGGGAATGCCATGATATGGCAGCCCAAACCATCACTGATCCACCCCCATGCTTCACTCTGGGCATGCAACAGTCTGGGTGGTACGCTTCTTTGAGGCTTCTCCTTACCGTAACTCTCCCGGATGTGGGGAAAACAGTAAAGGTGGACTCATCAGAGAAAAATACATGTTTCACAGCCCAAGATTTTCGCTCCTTGCACCATTGAAACCGACGTTTGGCATTGGCATGAGTGACCAAAGGTTTGGCTATAGCAGCCCGGCCGTGTATATTGACCCTGTGGAGCTCCCGACGGACAGTTCTGGTGGAAACAGGAGAGTTGAGGTGCACATTTAATTCTGCCGTGATTTGGGCTGCCGTGGCTTTATGTTTTTTGGGTACAATCCGGGTTAGCACCCAAACATCCCTTCCAGACAACTTCCTCTTGCGTCCACAGTTAATCCTGTTGGATGTGGTTGGTCCTTCTTGGTGGTATGCTGACATTACCCTGGATACCGTGGCTCTTGATACATCACAAAGACTTGCTGCCTTGGTCAAAGATGCGCCAGCAAGATGTGCACCAACAATTTGTCCTCTTTTGAACTCTGGTATGTCACCCATAATGTTGTGTGCATTTCAATATTTTGAGCAAAACTGTGCTCTTACCCTGCTAATTGAACCTTCACACTCTGCTCTTACTGGTGCAATGTGCAATCAATGAAGACTGGCTACCAGACTGGTCCAATTTAGCCATGAATCCTCCCACACTAAAATGACAGGTGTTTCAGTTTCATTGTCCAACCCCTGTACTTATATATCTTTTTACCCAGGTGAAAGTGAAATATTAAAGGTCTAAAATGTGTTTTGACGACTTGCTGAAATTGAAAGTGAGCATCAGGAATAACGTGATATGGTTGTTGGTCCCAGACGGGCTGGTCTACGTATTTCAGAAACTGCTGAGCTACTTGGCAAGTCAAGGCAAGTTTATTTAAAGAGAATAAAAATGATAAGATGATAATAATAAATAGAAAATGAAAAATTTATGATAAAATGATTGATAAGAAAATGAAAGGAAAGTTGGACTGAAAACTTAATAACACATTCAAAGGCCACTCTAAGCAAATTAAACAACTTAGGGTTTCAGCGCTTTTATAGTTTTCTGGGAGTTTATTCCAGATAAGTGGACCTTTTAGAACTACAAGCAGCTTCTCCATGTTTGGTTCTGGTTCTGGATATGCAGAGTAGATTTGAGCCAGAAGACCTGAGAGGTCTGGGTGGTTGATACACTGACAACAAGTTTGTTATGTATTTTGCTGCTAAGCCATTCAGTGACTTCTAGACTAACAGAAGTATTTTAAAGTCTATTCTCTGAGCTACAGGAAGCCAGTGTAGGGACTTTAGAACTGGGGTGATGTGCTCCACTTTCTTAGTTCTAGTGAGGACGTGGGCAGCAGCGTTCTGGATCAACTGCAGCTGTCTGATCCACTTTTTTTAGGCAGACCTCTGGAAACACCATCCTGTTTTAACCCCAAACCCTCAGGTGTAGATGAAGATGAAGAAGTATTTTATTTTACAGCATCATTGTGTGTCAGTGCATACATCAAAATCCACAGAATAATGACTTCATGAGAGGAAAATGTTGGGAAATAATGGCCTTGTTTGGCTATCAATAGATAATAACACGTACCCAATGGCATTTATTAATAAACTGAATGCTTCGTGGTTGAAATAACAAATTGAGGCACCATCTAATTATTAGGAATCAATAACCAAACACATTCAGTCTACGTAGGTTATAGCTCTATAAGTACCACGCTGGATGAGGTGTGGTATTAGAAAGCAATGAATGAAGGAGTGAATCCAAGTACCGGTGTTCTCAATCAGAAAGAAACACTCATATAAATGTAAAACAACACCACTTCTCTTTAAATCACACCAGAAATTGTTCAATGCAAAACCACAACTTTACAGTTAAAATGCTTGACTCAATAAACTCTATCACTAAACAAGTAAATTTAAACTAAACTACAAAATAAATGGCAATCAACAATTCAATTCAGTTTATTTATATAGCGCCAATTCACAACACATGTCGTCTCAAGGCACTTCACAAAAGTCAGGTACATACATTCCAATTAATCCTAATCATTGAACAGTGCAGTCAGAGTTAGTTATTTATTCAAATTGGATAAAACGTTTTTCCATCTAAAGAAACCCAGCAAATTGCATCCAGTCAGTGACTTGCAGCATTCACTCCTCCTGGATGAGCATGTAGAGACAGTGGACAGTCACTGGCGTTGACTTGGCAGCAATCCCTCATACTGAGCATGCATGTAGCGACAGTAGAGAGGAAAAACTCTCTTTTAACAAAAACAGAACGATTCTCAAAACAGCAATATCACAATCAAATGGGTATGTAAGTGCAGGCCTGCTGACAGCCTTCCCCGGGCCATGGACAAGAGCATCTTCTGTAACTAGTAGACAATTCTGTAACTAGTAGACAATTATTAATATTTACCATTTCAAGACATTATTAATCTTTTACCTTACTATTTTTACCCTTCTCTCCCCCTCCTATCTGCTCCTTTTTTAATAGAAAGCTAACAGTGACACAAATTTTAAAAATTACTAAGTATTAAATGCATTGTTATATGTGATTATTCCTGGATGACCGAGCTCCTCACCCCACCCTAATCATCTTATTGGTTACGCTGCACAGCAACTCATCTGCAGACCAATCACCTTTTCTATAGTAGTGTTAGAGTCGCTGAGTGATTTTGATTTGTAAGGTGGAGAAATAAGATAAATTCATGATGTCCTGCAGCACGTGACCATGAGGAAAATGTAAATATGAAATAATTACAAAAGTTATATAAAAAGGTATAATATTTTTGTTTTATTTATTTGAGATAAAGATAGATTAACTTATTGGACACATGCGTCTTCAGTTTTATTAAAATTCATATCAATTTTGAGACTTTTTAAATTATTGGACTGAGGCTGGGGATTTCCATACATGCTGTGGTTTAAATCGTTAATATTTTAGGCCTCTGCTTTTGTGTCATATTTATATTTGCGTTCTAAATGCCATTGGATGACCCTTCCTTTAGTATTTGATGCTCTACATTACTATCTTCATTTAGCATGGTGGATGACTGCCAGCCATAAATCCAATGTGCAGGTGCAGCGGCGAGGATAGCCTGGTACCATCAACCTTTATCAACCATCATGTTATCTATAGGACCTGTTCTAACTATAACTTCCATCAGCAAAAATACACAATAGGTCTCTGACAAAAACTCCTGCTTTTGTTAGCATCAGTAGAGCAGAGGACACAGAGATGAAAGGTCCAGGCTATATCCACGTTATGAGGGGTGTTCCTCAGGTGACAGGAGCTGTTCCCTCATATGTTGGTACCATTTACAATAAATTGTGTTTTTACTTGCAAAACTTAAACAGTTTTTTACATGTCTAAAATTGTGCGTTTTTTACATATTCTTTATTCAAATTGCCAACGTTTATTTTCTATTTTTAGTGAAACACTGAGGAACTGCTCTTTTTGCTCCAAGAGCTGCATGTTCCCTGTCAGGCAGTTGTACGCGCAGCAACAACTCGAGTTTGGTTGGCCAAAATTGCACAAACGAACCCTACTTTTAATCCATAGAGCCAATAGAATCAGATAATGTCAAACACATTGACATCAGTCCCACCAATCACCAGCTGTAAAAAGACGAATACCAGTGACGCAGACTGAGTGACTGGTACATTCTTCCAATGAAGTCTGCGATCCTCAACCAGCAAACAGGAAATGTGTTACATCCGCTTGGAAAGCACACTGAGAGATGTAGTTATCTTAGATATGTTTTTCAATCGTGATTGATAATTCTGGACTTCTTTTGCTGCTGGTTCAGTAAACACTTGGCGGATTGTGAGAAAGCTATATTTTCGGAATCTGTGAGTTCTCTGCAGTCTGCAGATATGCTAGTGTGTGTAGAAATTGCGGGTAGAGCAGCTGAGACCAAGATTTACAATAACGGCATTCTGTGGAGTTTGATTACTTTCTGATTCAACTGCTTGTAGTTTCAACTGTGTTTGGTGATCGTAGAAGTGGTTTATATCAGCTTTTAGCCAAGAGTCAGACATTTCAAAAGACACCACACATTTATGTTTAACTAAAGGAATGTAGAGCAATGGATGTAGAAGAAAAAATACGATTGCTCCCCTGGTTCCGTTTTTGCATCAGCTTGTACTTGCAGTCAGAAGTTGTGTCAGTGGCCAAACCATGTTTGTGTTTGGCCACTGACATAACCTCCCCCCACTACTGCAAGGGCAACTGGGAAGTGTAGAATATAAACTATCTATGTGTGAAATGTAGAATATAAACTATCTATGTGTGTATAGCTGGAATGTGTGGAATTAGGGGGGGGGGGGGGGGGGGTCAAGCTTAGGGAGTGAAGCATAAAAACTGCAAAGTCATAAATTGGTGAATGACAAGGGAGAGGGTAAAGAGAGGGCAAGGTCGTAAATAGATGGAGGATGGGGGAGACAGGGAAGGATGAGTTTGCCAGAAGGGAATGACCAGAGGCACTGCTTATTTGGATCTAAGGAAATGTTATGCTATATACATGAGTGACATGATATATGTATATGTTGAACTCACCCTTGAGACTGAATAAAATGAGCTGAGAAGCGAAGAGAGGGCAGAGTTGGACTCATAGGTTTTCACTGGAGTCTACCTCTCTCACTCTGCGCAGAGGCAAACTCAAAGTTGATTGTACTTTGTGTTTATTTCACTCTTTTGAAACCTGTATCCAAATCAACGGACGCAGAGACGGCTTCGACAATTGGAGGCTCGTCCGGGATTTGGAAGAATTGGGTGAAAAATTGGGATCACTGACGAGAACCAAAAGACATTAGACACAGGCTTGCCAAAAACTACAGAAAAGGTAAGCAGAACCTGTTTAATCAAACTCTGCTTTTGGATTTTCGATAGGCTAAATTAATATTGTGTCTGATGTCTAAGTAAGTCTGAAGTCTGCCAAAACTTAAGAAAAAAGAGTGTTATAAATGTTGACTAGGATTTACACTGGTGAATAGGATGTTGTTTTAAGAGAATTACAAGACTTAGTGGTGGTGTTGTGTGGAAAAATATAGTAATTTCTCGAACGTGGCGGTTCAGAGTAACCCTCGACGGAGGATTACTGTTTAGCTGGGTTTGAGGCCCGAGGAAGTGAGAAACCTCAAATTCTACAGAAAAGTAAATACACTAAGATCAGGCAAAACACTTGGGTGTGAATGCCGTGTTTTACGTGAGTTCTGCCTCAGTAAAACCGGATTACAGACGTAGTAAAAGCACAAGCACATAGTCTGAGAATAAGTCCTGTGAAGTGATGAACTGTGAACTGAAATACAGGAATTCAGGAAGACCAGGCTTTTTGGTAAAAAAACTCATGAGCTGTGCGCAGAGGAAATAATCTGTGTTACAGACATTATTAGGTGGAGTGAGTGAAAATTTGTGTATGACTGGAGAGCAGCGCTGTGCAGAGAAACTCTCATAAGCAGGTGACTGAATGCAGCTTTCTATCTGGAAACCTTACAGTGATAACAAGGACAGACTGCCGATTGCTGCTTTTGATGAGTAATGGAAATATTTCTTTGTGAAAACTCAGATTACAGACGTCTGTATAAACACAGAAGGAACAATATAAGCGGTGGAGATAACACCGTAAGATATAATAATAAATGAGCTGTGAGTTGGGTAAAACCAACGACATCAGACAGAAATAAAAGTTAAAAGAATGAGCTGTTAGTTGGATAAATAACCAACAAACAGACTTGTTAGGGTTAAAAAACTTAATGAGCTGTGAGTTGGGTATAAATAAACCAACAACATCAGACTTGTTGGAGTTAAAGAGTGAATGAGCTGGACACAAAAAACACCAGCAAAAATTAGACAAGATTTATAGTTTAAATTCATGAGCTGAGATACACACACACACTAGCCACTAAAAACAGGCTTCTGGGGGTTGAATGTGTTCTGGTGTCTTGGAGGTTGGTCAGAACTGAATGACTGAGTGACTGAGATAACGCATTAAAAATATATCTTTTAGAAAAAAGGATAGTAGTTGTCATAAGATGGAAAGTGAATTTAATAGAAAAATGGATATCAGTGCAAAAGAACAGAATGATTCATGGAAAACTATAGAAACTCGGCTGTTAATAATAAAAACTGCTATTAAGAAAACACTTGAATACAGAAAGGAACAGAAGTTGGTTAAACGAATGGATTCTAAAATAAATGAAGAATTGTCAAAAGTTGGAAAGAGCAAGACAGATAGAGAGAATGTTAGCAAGTGGTTTTACTTGAAGGAAAACAATACAAAGGAGAGAGATTTGGCTGACAAACAGTGTAGAGACAGCAGGTGGTTGAGCAGAGGAAAATGGAAAGAGCTGAGAGACAAAGCAGAAAAAGATGGAAAATTTTGGTCCCAGATGGGAATGTTGTGGCAAAGTTGTGACCATGCGATGACTGACCAGAAAAGCAGACAGATTAAAAATAACAGTACAGTTGAAATGCCACCATCATATGACCTTCTAGCAAATCAGCCCACTCTATCACACCACACGGCCCCCACTTCTCCTCTTATAGGCTTGTATCCCACGCTGAAAGTAACTGGGGGAAAAGTGAGCGTGTGTGATTTACCGCCAGTAACTGCCCGGCCCCCTCATGGTCCATCACCCCCTGACCCTCCCCCCTTGGCCCCCACCTCTGTCTGCTCACATTCCAGTGCTGCGTCAGTACTCTCATCCGGAGGTTCCTTAATTTCACAAGATCCATTAACTGACCCATTTGCTGACCGGGTAACACGGGACAAAATGTGGCCAGCTTCTGGCCCAAAAAAGTGTTCCACCCCGTATCTTTCCCATTCACCTAGTGATATGGAATTGGTCACACCTCTGAAATCAGATGTAACTGAGGGCTCAGTTAATATGTCAGTGTCATATGGGTATATGGGTCCACTGTTCCAACAACAATTTGGGGCAAATAGATACAAGCCTTTTATACTGGGAGATCTTACCACTTTGTGTGACAAATTGCCTCCGATCGCAGAAGGTGCGTCTATATGGTTACAGACTCTAGACTCCCTGACAGCAGGCACCACGTTAGCTCTAGGTGATTACAGGGCCATTGCTGGGCGATGCATGAAGCCACACAGCTGTAGGGACATAGAGCTTGTAGCAGGTACAATAGCAGTACCAGATGGGGTCCCACTTACTGCATATTCCACTCTTATAGGCATGGCTCTTAAACAAATGTATCCAGTAACCAGAGGACGTACCATTCCAAAATATGAGTGGAACGCAAGCACAAATCCTAGAGAATATTTAGATCAGTGCAAATCCATGTGGCAAACACAGACAGGAACTAATCCAGACAGAGCTGGTCCCCAAAGGGACTGGTTAAGAGGGTTACCGTTGCAGGTTAAAACTAATATGGAGGATAATCCCGACCTCCCTGGATCAGAGCCTGGAGCATGGGATCGCCATTTGATGCATCATTTATCTAAACTCAAAGAGACAAAACAAGATGAGGAGAGTGAATTAAAAACGTTACAAACTCAGCTCCTGAAAATGCAATTAGCAGAAGCTAAACAGAAGGTTGGGGAAAAGAAGAAGGAGGGTAAAACATCTAAAATTATGTATGAAGGTGCAGTGTCTCAGCCCCCTCAGGCTCCCCCATTTCCTGGAAATAGAGAAACAGCAGGACAGTGGTATCAGGCCCCGGTCATCAGGCCAGGAATTTGGCTGTTTGGATTCGCCTTTGAGAAGCACCAGCGAGATTCTCAAGGCTGACGGAAAATTAAGAGTCAGCCTAACCCAAATAATTATTGTTTTTCTGAATCTGGCTCCCCTGCACGGCCTTGATGGCTGGCTATCTTCAACTTCTCCTGGAAGTTATGTAAACATGACGCTCTGCTCCCTCTGCCCCCTCCCTTCCCTGAGGACATCTGTGGACCTGCTCAGAACTTGGCCGGTTGATGTACATTCCAATGAACCATCAAGGACAATGGCCTCTGTGACAGTGCTTCATGGACTTACTTGCACACACTCACTCGCACACACACACATGCTCAAGATAAACATATGCACCCCTCACACCAACTTCACCGTTCCCGGCATGATGTTGTTTTGTCAACTTGTTGCTTCTTTGTGCTGAGGTTTTTAGCAATCTCAAACTGAATCCTGCTAAGGATAAAGTGTGAAATATGATTTTTTTTCCCCCTCTACTTACCTAATGTGGCCTCTTTTCTCATCTAGCAAGGGCAGCACCTGTGAGTGGGCAGCAAAGCCTCGGTGACCCGTACCCCCTTGTCTTGTGTCATGATGTATGTTTGGATGGGTTGTACTGGAATTCTAATTTCCCCTCGGGGATCAATAAAGTATCTTTGAATTGAATTGAATTGAATCAGGGACATGCTGGTCGTTTTGGGGGACGGGGAGGGCTAAGAGCAAGGGGATTCCAGAGAGGACCACAGAGGAGACTGGGTAATGCTGATGTGTGTTATTACTGCAATGAGCCTGGACACTGGGCCCGAGATTGCCCCCATAAGAATGGTCCACCCGGAGGGTGTGGATGTTATGGTCCCGCCATGGCTCCTCCTGCCCGTCCATACAGAGGCAGAGGTGGCCCAGCACGCGGTGCATACGGACCACAACACCAATTACCGGCCTGGGACGGGCCTAGTCTCTGGCCTGAGCACCACTGAAGGTCCCCACCAACCCCAGAAGACAGCGGGACTGCGGACCCCCTGCTGTCAGTGACTGTGTCCGGAAATAGCCTTCCTTTTCTGGTGGACACTGGGGCCACATGTTCAACCATCAAACAGGCTCCTCCAAAAACACTCTCCACCAGGACTACAACTGTCATGGGGTTCTCGGGGGCAAAACAGGTCCTGCCATATACCAAGCCTTTAAAGATTGAAATTGGTGGAGAGACACTGAATCACAGTTATTTGGTCTCCACACACACCAGTAAATTAACTGGGGAGAGACATGTTAATAAAACTGGGAGCAACCATTTTATGCGGGACTGATGGACTGCATGTTCACCTGCCCAATGGCATCCAGTTATTTTGTGACAATAACACTTCTTTTTCACATGGACAGTACCTCCTCCAGCCACTGCAGGACTCAATAGCTGACATATACTGGATTTTGCTGCAACCTGAAACCACCGCGCACAGAGGCATTCTCTCAGCTTTCCATCAGTGGAAATCCTGGGTCTCCACTCTGGCACCCTATGTACCTCCTCCTGACCCCCCGCATGTCACCTTGTTTTATGATAGAAATAATCGTGAATGCTACCAGGAAAGCTTTGCTGACGAGTTAGAGGGTACACACTGGGACATTGCCACCACAGACATTTATGTAGCACCAGAAGGAGTGGTGGCCAAGGTTCATTTGACTAAAGAGCAGGAAGTGTGGTTTAGGATGTGGTCTGATGGCGTGCCTCATGTCTCTTTAGCTCTGCACCAGGTCATGAAGCACGTGAACTTGGAGGTGTGTTAAAACGCTCCCTGAACCTACAGGATTGGCAGCCTTTGGCAACCCCTGACCTTTTTTACTCGCCCTCAGGTAATACTTATCGCATATTCAACCACTCTACGGATGTGGGCACACTGGAGCATGTTTAGTTAGACAGACCCCATGGCAGGGAAAAAACAGACCATCCACTGGCAGCTGCTGTTGTAGAAAAAATGCCTTCCACTTTCTGGGCAGAGGGGCCCACAGATGTAGGCCTGATTCAATGTTCCCCCATTACCTTTCAGTTAACCACCGACCAACCAATATGGAAGCCCCAATACCCTCACAAACCAGCAGCAGAATTAGGCATTAAAGATACAGTGGAAGGCCTCTGGAACTCAGGTGTTTTAGAGTCCGCACATTCCTCTTCATAGAACACACCCATTTTGCCAGTGGAGAAAAAAGGGACAGGTAAATGGCACATGGCACATGATTTAATGATAAATGCAGCTTTGGCCACCCCTACCATTCCCGTGCCCAATCCCTATGTGGCTCTGACAAATCTTAACCCTGACCATTGCTGGTTTACCTGCATTGATCTGGCCAATGCATTTTTCTGCCTTCCTTTAGCTGAGGAATGCAGGGACATTTTTGCATTTACCTATAAATCTCATAGGTATAGATACACTCGTTTGCCGCAGGGATTCGCGTTTTCTCCAGGAATCTTCAATCAGGTTCTAAAAGACTCTCTCCAAGATTGCCTATTACCACAAAACACCACTCTAATTCAGTACGTGGAAGACATTTTCCTCGCAACACCCACTATGGATGAATGCTTAGAGGCAACAGCAATTGTCCTGTCGCATTTGGCTAAAAAAGGCTACAAGGTTAGCAAAGCCAAACTCCAGATCTGCAGATGCCAGGTTGACTTTTTGGGCAGAGTTGTTGCCCAACCTGGCACGGGGATGTCCCCAGCACACCAATCTGCAGTTTTGTCCCACCCAAAACCGCTCCTGGTAAAGGACATGTTGTCTTTCCTAGAGCTCACAGGGTATAGCAGATCTTTTGTGCCCGGCTACACCGACCTCACTGCACCCCTTAGAGATCTTGTCAAAAAACAGGGCATGAGAAACCTCACTGCCCTGCTTGAATGAACCAGAGAAGCCAAAGAAGCGTTCATTAACTTAAAAACCAGCCTCTCGCAAGCTGCACATTTGGCACACCCAGATTACACGTTGCTCTTCCAGTTGGATGTTTCTGTAACAGCACACACAGCAAATGGTGTTGCTGTTCCAGAAAAAAGGGGGAATAAGAACAGTGCTAATGTACATAAGTGTAATGTTGGACAATATGGAACAAAGACATCATGAGTGCACCCGACACGCAGCAGGGATGGCTAAAATAATTCAAAAAACAGCTCATGTAGTGATGGGACATCCTCTTAACATATTAACATCACATGGCATGGTGGCCTTTGTGAACTCTCAGGCTTTCACACTCACCACTGAGACAACAGAGGCTGAGTAAGGTGCTGGAGGCCCCAAACATCACATACACACATGAAGGGATAAACATGGCAGATAGAATAACTACCGGTACACCACGTGTCTGCGCAGAAAAAGTGTAGTTTAATGAAAAAATCAGACCAGATCTATAAAGTACATCCCTAACAGACGCCCAAAACCTGTACACAGACGGGTGCTGCTTCAGACATGACACAGAAGGACATAAGGCAGCATACGCGGTTGTGGAAGACACAGGGACAGATTTTGTCACAGTACAGGCAGAGGAACTGACAGATTCACAATCAGCGCAGAGAGCAGAAGTTTTGGCAGTGAAAGCTGCTCTGGAACTAGGAGCAGGACAGAAGGTTAACATTTACACAGATTCCGCATACGCTGCAGGAGCAGTACATGTAGAACTCAAACAGTGGCTGAGGACAGGATTTAGAACTGCAGGACAGAAACCCATTAAACATGAACAGGAAATGAGAAAGTTGGCTGAAGCTTTGTTGCTCCCTCAAGAAGTAGCTGTCATTAAATGCAGAGGACATGACAGCAGTAACACCAGAGTAGCACAAGGGAATCAGGCCGCTGACCAGGCTGCTAAACAGTGTGCAGGATATCAGCCCAAGCACATAATGCTGTGTTCAGAAGCAGGGTGGACACCAGAACCCACCCTGGAAGAAGTAATGAAAATACAAAAGGCGGCCTCCCCTGCGGAAAAATCAGTTTGGAAGGCCCGAGGAGGCTCACAAGATCAGAATGGTCTCTGGAGAAGCCCAGACGGACATCCCATTTTGCCACCAGGTCTTACCAAAGTAGCCTTAGAAGTAGCACACTTAGTAGGACATGTGGGAACAATGCAAATGTTGAAAAATCTTGAACACTGGTGGCACCCTTTTTTGAAACCAATGGCAGTGCATTGGATTAATTCATGTGAGATGCGCAGGCAGTTCAATGTTAGACCAACCTTGAAGCCAGCACCTCGGAAGTTCCCAGTAGACCCAATAGCAGGAAAAGAGGTTATCATTGATTATACAGACATGACTGAGAGAGTAAATGGGTTCAGATATCTGTTGGTGTGTGTGGATGCATTTACTGGATGGCGGAGGCATGGCCTACAAAAAAGGAAGACAGCAAATCTGTGGTGAAGTGTTTGATAAATCATTATATCCCTAGACATGGTTTCCCAGCTAAAATAACTTCTGACAACGAAACACATTTCAAAAATGAGGAACTCAAAGAAGTGGAAATATTTCTGGGACTGAAACACTCATTTGGCACTGTGTACCATCCACAGTCACAGGGGAAGGTTGAAAGAATGAATCAAACCCTTAAAACCAAATTGGCTAAGATCTGTGCACAGTCCAAAATGAATTGGGTTACGGCCTTGCCATTAGCTCTGATGTCTGTACGGAGTTCTGTAAATCAGAAACATGGTTTAACTCCACATGAGCTGCAAACAGGGAGGCCATTTCCAGGTCCACAAACAAGGTTACCGTTTCTTACTGAGTGTGAACAATCTATGTCTCATCGTGATTATTACAGATCTCTCCACAGTCTTGTTACAGCCTTCTCCAAACAGATCCCAGCAGAACCAGAGACCGGGGTTGGGACCACCACATCGGAAGCCGAGTGGGTCCTCCTGAAAGTCATCAAAAGAAAGTGGTCAGAGCCAAGGTGGACCGGTCCATTTCAGGTCACAGAGAGGACAACCCATGCAGTCAGGCTGAAGGGCAAAGGCGCTACTTGGTATCACTGGAGCCAGTGTGCAGGGGCAGAACCACTTCAACGATCCCTTTCTCAGGTCCAGGAGGATCTGAGCAAAAACCCAGGAGAAGACAATCTCACTTCTCTCACCCAAGAAGGGGCAGAATAATCCCCGGGTGAGAGAAATTAGCCCAGGGTCAGTCTGCCCTGAGAGCTGAAGACAGAAGAACAACAAAAGAAGAGGCGCAGGTGATTGAGTTTCCCTCTCACTAGGAGTGGTAGAGTTTCCCTCCCACCCCAGAAGACACTGCTCGGCAAACATTTTATATTTTATATTACATTTTGATTTTTTGGTATCTATTTTCAGGTTATGATTTAACTGTATATGTTTATGTTTTAAGTTTCATAAGATTAAAAAAAAAGAAACGAGTACCCAAAACAAGGGAACTAGACTCTCTAGGAGTTTCATGATAGGTGGAGTGTTACTCTCAGTACTCATTGTTATGTTTATTTTATGGTATTTTTGTGAACTTCCATTCCAGACATGTTCTGAAAACCACTCCGGGAAGGTGTCCAAAAGGTCTAGGGTAACTCCATCCAAGGACGTATGCCTTAAGCGTTATGGGGGATTAGAACTAAATTACACGTTAAGAGCAACTACCACTTTTCGGTTTGACCTGTGTGATGTCATGAAGTGTGGGAAGAATCCGACTGCCTGGTTGGGGTATAATGTGTATTTGTGTGCCAATCTCGACGTGTCCACCCAATGCGCTGCAGGCAGGACCATGAGTTTATATGGGGGAAACGAGCTTTGCGGAAACTGGGGTCACGCAGTAGGGTACACGGGTAGCTGGACACCCACCCTGACATATGTAAATTCACGGAATCGAGAAAAAGCCAAACAAATCAGCCTGGTATGAGCGTTGACACATAACACACTTGGGGGTGTCAATCCACTATTTTTGTCCATAAAATCGTTAGGTGATGTATTTCACTCTAGGGGTAGAGGTAACACGGACCGACCCCCAGGTACTAATCAAAGTCAATTTAAATAAACCAACACCTCAGCTACAGGCCACTAGCACTACAGTCCCAGAACCAGAAGACCAACTAGAAGGGGTGATGAAAGTAGATTACTCCACCCTACAGCCTCTAGAAATAATCCAGATGGCCACAGGTTACACAGATGATAATCTTTGGTTGCAATGGATGACCCAAACTGCAAAGGAACAACGTAGGTCTGACTGCATTGCATGTGCATCTGCAAGGCCACACTTAACCACTGACCCAGCCCCTTTACATCCGGAAGATGCTTGGGGGTACAGTTGCATGTTACAACTAACTAGAGAAGCCACCCCTGCCAACTGTACCATGCTAGCTAGCATCTTTCCACCCATCCCAAACAATACCAAGACAGGACCATTCACACCTCAGAGGCTGAATGGGACATATTCTTGTTTCAAGTTCACCTCAAACACCCCAAAGGTGAATGTAGGACAAATTCCCTCGGACTGGTGTAATACCACCACATCTGGGAAAGTGATAGGACTTTGGGCACGATCAGGATTATATTACTACTGTGGAGGATATAGACTTCTCACTAATATACCAGATAACACCATAGGAGTATGTGCTATGGTTAGATTGCAGGCCCCGTTAATTTTATTTGGTCCTAATATTACCTCTGTGACATATCAACAACATAAGGCACTGGGATTCACTCGTAGGAGGATATTATGAAAAGAAGCGCTTCAACCACTTTTGATCTGAGTCAGGGTTCCCCCACCTACATAGATGCAATTGGAGTTCCGCGAGGAGTCCCAAATGAGTATAAACTTGCAGACCAAATATCAGCTGGATTTGAAAACATCCCTATTATAGCTGCCTTGTTCCCAGTAACGCCCAACAAAAATGTAGACCGCATTAATTATATTCATTATAATGTTTTGCGTCTGGCCAATCTAACTCGAGACGCTGTAGAAGATTTATCTGAACAATTGGCCCCAACGTCCCTCATGGCAGTTCAAAATAGGATGGCATTGGATATGTTATTAGCTGAAAAAGGTGGCGTGTGTGCCATGTTTGGAGATATGTGTTGTACTTTCATTCCTAATAACACTGCACTGGCGGTTCAGTGTCAAAGGCTTTAGAGGGACTTAAGACCCTCTCCGCCACCTTGCATGAACATTCTGGAATTGATAATCCCCTGGAGGAGTGGATGACAGGCATATTTGGACACTGGAAGGGTTTGATAATGTCTTTGATGATTTCTATTGCAGTATTTGTAGCTATAATGGTGACCTGTGGATGTTGTTGCGTCCCATGCATTCGTTCTCTGATGGTGCGCCTCATCACCTCCGGTAATTGAGCAGAGGGATCCAAAGATAACGATGCCACTGTTGCAAATTGACTCTGACCAGGATGAGGACTCAGAGTGTGAATTCATGGACGCATGATATGATGAGTTGAAGAAAAAAATATCGAGGCACGTGACGTCGCCCGGTACGGCGGAGCCGGGGTCCTACCCTGGAGCCAGGCCTGGGGTCGGGACTCGTCGGAGAGTGCCTGGTGGCCGGGTTGCTCCTCGCGGGACCCGGCCAGGCCAAGCCCGAACGAGAGACGCGAGACCCGGTCCCGGATAAAGCGGAAGACGACGATTACGACGATGATATGATGCATGCATGTTTTTTAATGATTTTCTCTTTTACAGGTGGTACAGTAATATTTTTGCTTATTTCTACTTATTTGTAGAAAGACATTTTAGATTGTGAACTCTTTTATGAGAGTTCAAAAGAGGGATATTGTAGAATATAAACTATCTATGTGTGTAATGTAGAATATAAACTTAGGGAGCGAAGCATAAAAACTGCAAAGTCATAAATTGGTGAATGACAAGGGAGAGGGTAAAGAGAGGGCAAGGTCATAAATAGATGGAGGATGGGGGAGACAGGGAAGGATGAGTTTGCCAGAAGGGAATGACCAGAAGCACTCCTTATTTGGACCTAAGGAAATGTTATGCTATATACATGAGTGACATGATATATGTATATGTTGAACACACCCTTGAGACTGAATAGAACGAGCTGAGAAGCAAAGAGAGGGCAGAGTTGGACTCATAGGTTTTCACTGGAGTCTACCTCTCTCACTCTGCGCAGAGGCAAACTCAAAGTTGATTGTACTTTGTGTTTATTTCACTCTTTTGAAACCTGTATCCAAATCAACGGACCCGGGGAAGCAGAGACGGCTTTGACAGAAGAAAAAAAATGTTTTATGTAATATTAAGCTGATATTTTTGTTTATAAACAGGCCTATTTGAAAAAACAATGGACCCTCCTTCCACCAAGGGCTCAGTAGCAACCCCCATCAATTCATCGGCAGTGTTTTTGTGTATGTATATATGGATGTGTATGTGAAAGCATAATGTCTCTTCTAACGCAATTGGCGGTCTCATAAAGCAAACTTGACAATTTAAACAACAACAAACAAACAAACAACAATAAAATCAACCATTTTTTTTATATTGTTATATTCTAAGCAGATGTCCCTGCCCAGACACCAAGCTACTTATTTGGATCATTCTTGTTACCAACTAAAGTCCAGGTAGACTGGCTAAAGCTGAATGGACCGGCACAGCACTCCGTATGTGGCTCCAGGACAGCTCATGTCTCAGGGAAAAGTTATATTGATGGTAGAAAGAGTCTCTCCTTCAAAGATCTGGGTTCAGGCCTTTGTTCAGTCGGAATTTATAAGATTGTCAGATGCACACACAGCTGATTTCTGGTTTGGATACAAAGTTCTTCGAAAAGGAGGAAGACCTACCTCCATTTACAAGGTCAGGACAGTTATCTAGCTATGTTTCTGCAATGCAACGCTTAGGAGTTCTTAACGTGAAAAATATCCTGCAGTGAGTCCTGCAGTGCTTTGTTTTGATAGCTCTATGACATAGAGCTCCAGGTAGCTCCCTCAGTCAACCAGCCTCCCTTAGTTAAGCTCAGCTTTAAAATGTTGTGAATTCTGGGATGTGGAGTTTTTTCAATTCCTTTGTTCAGTTCCTTCCATGCAGTCAGGCATGTGAAGCTACACAGACTCCTTTGTTCACATTGTTGATTCCCAACAAAAATTCAGAGCCAAGATTTACATTCAATAGAAATCTACAGGGTAACTTAAAGATTTCATCACAATTTGATAGATTTAGAGATGTTTTGCAAGGCAAAGTGAATTGTATGGTATCTTAATAGACTCCTATCGAAGAAAACTGAAGACTGAAATTGATATGTTTAGTGGCACAGGGGAACAGAGGAAACAACTTATTGGAAAAAGCAAAGCAAGTGGAGCACAGGGAAACCAGCATGGTGGATGCTGGCAATGAAGAACAAAAGAATCTGCAAAGGAGGTGAGGAAAACAAAAAGCTTTTAACCACTGGGAGGGTAAACTGGGAAGGTTAGAAATATCCTATCCAGGAGTGGTGCTGAAAAACTAGTCCATGCATTTGTTACTTCAAGGCATAGCTGTCAAGTCTCCCGTTTTGGCCGGGAAACTTCCGTATTTTAACCTCTTTCCCGCCGTCCTCACGTATTAGTATTCTCCCGTAAATCTCCCGTATTACAATATAATAATAAAAAAACATTCCTCTGCTTCTTTCTCTGAATTCTGTCACTAGCCTCGCTACTGCAGGTGGCAGTTGTCGCGATATTAGTGCTGACGGCGGGAACAAACCTGGAACAACAAAGGAGAGAAATGGATAGATGTGACGAAAGGGAAGGCATTCCTGCCAGAAAAAGAAAGACATCGTGCAAATATCTTGAAAAATGGGACAGCGAATTTTCTTTTCTAAAGAATAGCAGGATGGGGCACAGTCACGCGTTCTGTAAGATTTGTAACTGTGATTTTAGTGTCTCCCACGGGGGAAGGAATGACATCAGTCAGCATGAAAAATCGACCAAGCACAAGCGCTGGCTAGAGGCACAGAAACATGCCCAGGCAATGTCAACATTTGTGACTAGAAATACCACCGAGGCAGACCAGGTCATAAATGCGGAGGTTAAAATGGCAATGCTGTGTGCCAAAAACAATGTTGCTTTCAACTTCTGTGATGACTTCAATAAGTGTGTAGCTGAAATGTTCCCGGACTCTGCTATCGCACGGAAATTCTCGGCGGGAAAAACCAAGGCTACCCAACTCATCAAAGGTAAGCTGAGTCAAATTAAGTATGAGTATTGTGTATGCATATGCCTATTTAATAATGTCCCGTATGCATATTGTAGGGTAATGGTTAGGTAATTTTAATTACTGGGCTCTCTCAACAGGTGCCATAGCAACAGAGCTAGATGACGAGTTGGCCAAAACATGCCGATCTCAGCCATTTTCTGTGATGTGCGACGAATCGAACAACAGAAAAGGAAATAAAGAATTTGTCATCCTAACTAGACTCTACGATGAGGCCACTCTGCAGGTCGTTACAAGATTCATGGAGATGCCTGTATGCAACGTGGGAAATGCAGAAAATCTGTATGAAAAACTGAGTGAAGCACTAAGGTAAGGGAACTGCACTGTGTTGTTGACTTGTGTAATAGTTTGCTTGTAATTATAACCATACGTTTTGTCTAAGTCGTTTTATGGCATTTCTTTCTGTTATCCATAGAAAAAGAGGCATCCCAGGGGAGAACCTGATAGCCTTTAACTCTGATAATGCGAGCATCATGAAAGGCAGACACAACTCTGTTATCAGCAGACTGAAACAGAGCCAGCCCCACGTCCAGGACCTCGGCTGCATCTGCCACCTGGCACAGCTGGCCACTGGCTGTGGCATCAGAGCAGCCCAGGTACCGGTGGAAGACATCCTGGTGGGGATATACACCCACTTTGATAAAAGGTAGATGCAAATAAATTAAATAGGACTTCTATTTTTCTAGGTCTGCAGTTAATATTCTTATAAACATTTTTCTATCTTTCAGTGCAAAAAGATGTGAACTCTACAAAGGGTTTGTAGATTTCACTGATTCAGACCACCTGAAGCTCCTCGGGTACTGCAGCACCAGATGGCTGAGTCTGCTAACCTGTATCCAGAGAGTGTTGAACCAGTGGGATGCACTGCAGGTAAGGATGGTAACTCCAGCAGATATATACACCATTAACTATGCTAGATTTCCATTTTAACCATGAATTGCCACCCTGTGTCCATATGTACTGTAGGCCTACTTTAACAGTCATGAGGAGGTGGAGAGGAGTGCCAAAGTGCGCGATCTAGCAAGCCATCTGCGTGATCCAATCGTGAAGGCTTACTTCATGTTCCTGAGTGCTGCCCTTAAGCCTTTATATGAATTTAATATTGTCTTCCAGGTGGGTGTCAATCATATTGGATGAATTAAATATGGTTGTACTTATTGTAGCCTTTTTATTACAGTGTGACCAATTATATTTTCTTCAGTCAGAGGCCGTGCAGATTCACAGACTTGAAGAGGAGATGTGCAGGCTGATCAAGAGGATCCTGGGGTTCCTCATACCAGCCAGGACCATCATGGGTGTACCTCTCAAGGAGGTGGAGTATGGAAAAGGACATCAGTTGGCTGACGAAGAGCTCTTTATAGGAGCAGAAACAAAGGCATACATGGCAAGGAAAGAGCTCCCTGTGTCAGCGGAGAAGAAAATCTTTCAGTGAGTATATTACCCAGCAGTTATTTAATTATATCATCTTTTCACAGTATGAGATTATAGGCTGTAGTGTTTTTTGTTTACTCTTATGCTGTTTTTACACTTATGCTGTTGTATGTCTGTGAGAAGATTCTATGAAGCAGTGCTTCAGAAGATGTTCTCCTCCTTTCCTCTTGACCATCCACTCCTGAAGGACATGAAAGTGCAGGACCCTGCTGCTCGCCTTGACATTACTCCAGGGACAGGTAGATGTTAGAGTCAGTTCCTCATTGATTAAATGAATAAATGAATATTGCATGGTTTAGATCTGCAATGTTCAGTCAAACACTTGTTTTACATTACAGTGGCAAGGCTAGGGGCCCTTTTCCCTCAGTTGAGCTTGAGTGAGGATAGGCTGAGAGAGGAACTCATTGACTACCAGGTGACAGATAGCAAGCATCTCCCACAAGAAGACAAAACTGACAGATTCTGGGGACTGGTAGGGAAAGATGTGAGGTTCAGTGAGCTGCCAAGATTAATGAAGGCTTTACTATGCATTCCCCACAGCAATGCCAGTTCTGAAAGAGTGTTCAGTATGGTAAGAAAGATTGTTACAGAGAATAGGATGTCATTAGACAACAGCACGGTTTGTGCTTTACTGTCATGTAAAATCAACCACTCTGGCCCAGGCCACAAATACACTCCATCCAAACGAGTCTTAAAGGATGCAAAGGCTGCAACAAATCTGTATAATAAGTCTTTAGTGAAGAGAGCCACCTGAGTGAACATGAGAAATTTAAATAAAATGTGTAATGAAGACAAAATGTAAATGTTTAACCTAAAGACAAGCAATGTATATATAAACTGAAAATGTGTTAAATAAATAAATGTGCTTGAACCCCTTTTGTGTTTAATTTAGGCTCTGTTATAACATAGGAATGTCCACAGCATTCAGTGTCAACAAAGGTAGGCTTATTGTAGTCTGTTAGTGGTTGACAAGTGGTTATTTTAGATATCTTGTACACCTGTGCTAAAATGCAAGGGATACTGGAGCTTGGTCGGGGTAGTGGGATGGCTCACAGCGGTCCCGAGAAAATTTCCCTTATTTTCAAATCCAAAACTTGACAGGTATGCTTCAAGGCTGGACCATTGTATTTCTATAGAAATTTCATTGACTAGTAGTTGGACAGGTGTACCTAATAAAGTGGCATGTGAGTTTATATAGATATATATCTATATCTATATAGATATAGATATATGTATATATATATATACCAGTCAAAAGTTTTGGATACACTTTCTCATTTTATGGGTTTCTTTATTTTCATGACTATTTACATTGCAGATTCTCATCACAGGCAACAAAACTGTGAATGAACACATATCGAATTATATAGTAAACAAAAAGTGTAAAGTAACTCTAAACATTTTTTTTACTTTAAATTCTTCAAAAATTGCCACCCTTTGCTTTGATTAATAATAAAAATAATTTTATCCCCCAGTGGGCCCACCACCTGCAGGGGGAACCGTGAGGGACCGGTGCAAAGAGGATTGGGTGGCGGACGAAGGTGGAGACCTCAACAGCCCGATCCCCGGATGCTTAGGCTGGCTCTAGGGACGTGGAATGTCACCTCGCTGGGGGGGAAGGAGCTTGAGCTTGTGCGGGAGGTCGAGAGATATCGACTAGAAATAGTCGGGCTCGCCTCCACGCGCAGCGTGGGCTCTGGAACCCATCTCCTTGAGAGGGGTTGGACTCTCTTCTACTCTGGAGTGGCCCACGGGGAGAGGCGGCGGGCTGGTGTGGGTTTGCTTGTTGCTCCCCAGCTCAGCCGTCTCGTGTTGGGGTTTACCCCAGTGGAAAAGAGGGTTGTATCCCTGCGCCTTCGGGTTGGGGAGAGGTCTCTGACTATCATTTCAGCCTACGGGCCGAGTGGTAGTGCAGAGTACCCTGCCTTCTTGGCGTCCCTGTCGGGGGTGCTGGATAGTGCCCCTCCCGGGGACTCCATTATTCTGCTGGGGGACTTCAACGCCCACGTGGGGAAAGACAGTGACACCTGGAGAGGCGTGATCGGGAGGAATGGCCTCCCCGATCTGAATCCGAGTGGTGTTTTGTTATTGGACTTCTGTGCTAGTCATGGATTGTCCATAACGAACACCATGTTCAAACATAACGGTGTCCATCAGTGCACTTGGCACCAGGACACCCTAGGCAGGAGGTCGATGATCGACTTTGTTGTCGTATCATCAGACCTTCGGCCGCATGTTTTGGACACTCGGGTGAAGAGAGGGGCTGAGCTGTCCACTGATCATCACCTGGTGGTGAGTTGGATCCGCTGGAGGAGGAGAAAGCCAGACAGACTCGGCAGGCCCAAGCGCATAGTGAGGGTCTGCTGGGAACGCCTGGCGGAGCCCTCGGCCAGGGATGTATTCAACTCCCACCTCCGGGAGAGCTTCGATCAGATCCCGGGGGATGTTGGATACATAGAGTCCGAGTGGACCATGTTCTCTGCATCTATTGTCGATGCTGCTGCCCATAGCTGTGGCCGTAAGGTCTGCGGTGCCTGTCGTGGCGGCAATCCCAGAACCCGGTGGTGGACACCGGCAGTAAGGGATGCTGTTAAGCTGAAGAAGGAGTCCTATCGGCTGTGATTGGCTTGTGGGACTCCTGAGGCGGCTGACGGGTACCGTGAGGCCAAGCGTGCTGCGGCCCGGGCTGTGGCAGAGGCAAAAACTCGGGCCTGGGAAGAGTTCGGTGAGGCCATGGAGAAGGACTACCGGTTGGCCTCGAAGCGATTCTGGCAAACTGTCCGGCGCCTCAGGAGGGGGAAGCAGTGCTTTGCCAACACTGTTTATAGTGGGGGCGGGAGACTGCTGACCTCGACTGAGGACATTATCGGGCGGTGGAAGGAGTACTTCGAGGATCTCCTCAATCCTGCCATCACGCATTCCGTGGTGGAAACAGAGGCTGGGGACTCGGGGTTGGACTCTTTCATCACCCAGGCTGAAGTCACCGAGGTGGTTAAAAAGCTCCGCGGTGGCAAGGCTTCGGGGGTGGATGAGATCCGCCCTGAGTACCTCAAGTGTCTGGATGTTGTAGGGCTGTCATGGTTGACACGCCTCTTCAACATTGCGTGGCGGTCGGGGACAGTGCCTCTGGACTGGCAGACTGGGGTGGTGGTCCCCCTTTATAAGAAGGGGGACCGGAGGGTGTGTTCCAACTACAGGGGGATCACACTCCTCAGCCTCCCTGGTAAGGCCTACGCCAGGGTATTGGAGAGGAGAGTCCGACCGATAGTCGAACCTCGGCTTCAGGAGGAACAGTGTGGTTTTCGTCCCAGCCGTGGAACACTGGACCAGCTCTATACCCTCTACAGGGTGCTCGAGGGTTCATGGGAGTTTGCCCAACCGGTTCACATGTGTTTTGTGGACCTGGAGAAGGCATTCGACTGTGTCCCTCGTGATGCCCTGTGGGGGGTGCTCCAGGAGTATGGAATCGGGGGCCCTTTATTAGGGGCCATCCGGTCCCTGTACGAGCGGAGCAGGAGTTTGGTCCGAATTGCCGGCACTAAGTCGGACCGATTCCCAGTGCATGTTGGACTCCGGCAGGGCTGCCCTTTGTCGCCGGTCCTGTTCATAACTTTTATGGACAGGATTTCTAGACGCAGCCAAGGGCCGGAGGGGGTCTGGTTTGGGGACCAGTGGATTTCGTCTCTTCTTTTTGCGGATGACGTGGTCCTGCTGGCCCCCTCTAGCCAAGACCTACAGCATGCGCTGTGGCGGTTCGCAGCCAAGTGTGAAGCGGCTGGGATGAGGATCAGCTCCTCCAAGTCCGAGGCCATGGTACTCGACCGGAAAAGGGTGGCTTGTCCTCTTCAGGTTGGAGGGGAGTTCCTGCCTCAAGTGGAGGAGTTTAAGTATCTCGGGGTCTTGTTCACGAGTGAGGGAAGAATGGAGCGGGAGATCGACAGACGGATCGGTGCAGCTGCCACAGTAATGGGGGCGCTGTGCCGGTCCATTGTGGTGAAGAGAGAGCTGAGCCGAAAAGCAAAGCTCTCAATTTACTGGTCGGTCTACGTTCCTACCCTCACCTATGGCCATGAACTTTGGGTCATGACCGAAAGAACGAGATCACGGATACAAGCGGCTGAAATGAGCTTCCTCCGTAGGGTGGCCGGGCACTCCCTTAGAGATAGGGTGAGGAGCTCGGCCATCCGGGAGGAGCTCGGAGTAGAGCCGCTGCTCCTCCACATTGAGAGGAGCCAGTTGAGGTGGCTCGGGCATCTATACCGGATGGCTCCTGGACGCCTTCCTCGGGAGGTGTTCCAGGCACGTCCCACCGGGAGGAGGCCCAGGGGACGGCCCAGGACACGCTGGAGGGACTATGTCTCTCGGCTGGCCTGGGAACGCCTTGGGCTCCCCCTGGAGGAACTGGAGGAGGTGTCTGGAGAGAGGGACGTCTGGGCGTCTCTGCTGAGTCTGCTGCCCCCGCGACCCGGTCCTGGATAAGCGGAAGACGACGAACGAACGAACGAAAATAATTTAGACTTTATTGATCTCACAATGGAAAAATCAACATCTGCATTTTAACTCATCACTTTAGGGAGCAGTGGGCTGCCACTGTACGGGAGCTTTTTGGGGCTAAGGGTCTTGCTCAGGGACCCAACGACTGAGACAGATGGAACAGGGGTTCGAACGGGGAATCTCACCAGTTACATGATGAACTCTTACAACCTGACCCACAGTTGCCCCTACTGATTTGCTCTCTTGGTATTCTCACATGAGCTTCATGAAAATGGTTTTCCAAAGAGCCTTGGCAGAACTTCCCAGAGGTTCATTGAGAGATGGCCAAATGTTATTATTTCAGTCAATATTTATGTTACTAAGTTGATATCACTCTGTTACCTATATTTTGAGAATGTATTTTAGAAAAATATTAACTTGGACTAACTTGGCTCTCTCTTTTTCAGTTGCATATGACTGACCACAACAGAAAAAACTTGCCCATATTGGACAGATGCAGGACCTGCTCCACAAACTTTCACTGTACCTTTTGTAGCTCAACTTTATTTAATCCCACACAGTTGGCTCTGAACAGCAGCTGGGCATAAAAAGGTTCGTTCGTTCGTTCGTCGTCTTCCGCTTATCCAGGACCGGGTCGCGGGGGCAGCAGACTCAGCAGAGACGCCCAGACGTCCCTCTCTCCAGACACCTCCTCCAGTTCCTCCAGGGGGAGCCCAAGGCGTTCCCAGGCCAGCCGAGAGACATAGTCCCTCCAGCGTGTCCTGGGCCGTCCCCTGGGCCTCCTCCCGGTGGGACGTGCCTGGAACACCTCCCGAGGAAGGCGTCCAGGAGGCATCCGGTATAGATGCCCGAGCCACCTCAACTGGCTCCTCTCGATGTGGAGGAGCAGCGGCTCTACTCCGAGCCCCTCCCGGATGGCCGAGCTCCTCACCCTATCTCTAAGGGAGTGCCCGGCCACCCTACGGAGGAAGCTCATTTCAGCCGCTTGTATCCGTGATCTCGTTCTTTCGGTCAGGACCCAAACTTCATGGCCATAGGTGAGGGTAGGAACGTAGACCGACCAGTAAATTGAGAGCTTTGCTTTTCGGCTCAGCTCTCTCTTCACCACAATGGACCGGCACAGCGCCCCCATTACTGTGGCAGCTGCACCGATCCGTCTGTCGATCTCCCGCTCCATTCTTCCCTCACTCGTGAACAAGACCCCGAGATACTTAAACTCCTCCACTTGAGGCAGGAACTCCCCTCCAACCTGAAGAGGACAAGCCACCCTTTTCCGGTCGAGTACCATGGCCTCGGACTTGGAGGAGCTGATCCTCATCCCAGCCGCTTCACACTCGGCTGCGAACCGCCACAGCGCATGCTGTAGGTCTTGGCTAGAGGGGGCCAGCAGGACCACGTCATCCGCAAAAAGAAGAGACGAAATCCACTGGTCCCCAAACCAGACCCCCTCCGGCCCTTGGCTGCGTCTAGAAATCCTGTCCATAAAAGTTATGAACAGGACCGGCGACAAAGGGCAGCCCTGCCGGAGTCCAACATGCACTGGGAACAGGTCCGACTTAGTGCCGGCAATGCGGACCAAACTCCTGCTCCGCTCGTACAGGGACCGGATGGCCCCTAATAAAGGGCCCCCGATTCCATACTCCTGGAGCACCCCCCACAGGGCATCACGAGGGACACAGTCGAATGCCTTCTCCAGGTCCACAAAACACATGTGAACCGGTTGGGCAAACTCCCATGAACCCTCGAGCACCCTGTAGAGGGTATAGAGCTGGTCCAGTGTTCCACGGCTGGGACGAAAACCACACTGTTCCTCCTGAAGCCGAGGTTCGACTATCGGTCGGACTCTCCTCTCCAATACCCTGGCGTAGGCCTTACCAGGGAGGCTAAGGAGTGTGATCCCCCTGTAGTTGGAACACACCCTCCGGTCCCCCTTCTTATAAAGGGGGACCACCACCCCAGTCTGCCAGTCCAGAGGCACTGTCCCCGACCGCCACGCAATGTTGAAGAGGCGTGTCAACCATGACAGCCCTACAACATCCAGAGACTTGAGGTACTCAGGGCGGATCTCATCCACCCCCGAAGCCTTGCCACCGCGGAGCTTTTTAACCACCTCGGTGACTTCAGCCTGGGTGATGAAAGAGTCCAACCCCGAGTCCCCAGCCTCTGTTTCCACCACGGAATGCGTGATGGCAGGATTGAGGAGATCCTCGAAGTACTCCTTCCACCGCACGATAATGTCCTCAGTCGAGGTCAGCAGTCTCCCGCCCCCACTATAAACAGTGTTGGCAGAGCACTGCTTCCCCCTCCTGAGGCGTCGGACGGTTTGCCAGAATCGCTTCGAGGCCAACCGGTAGTCCTTCTCCATGGCCTCACCGAACTCTTCCCAGGCCCGAGTTTTTGCCTCTGCCACAGCCCGGGCCGCAGCACGCTTGGCCTCACGGTACCCGTCAGCCTCCTCAGGAGTCCCACAAGCCAACCACAGCCGATAGGACTCCTTCTTCAGCTTGACAGCATCCCTTACTGCCGGTGTCCACCACCGGGTTCTGGGATTGCCGCCGCGACAGGCACCGCAGACCTTACGGCCGCAGCTACGGGCAGCAGCATCGACAATAGATGCGGAGAACATGGTCCACTCTGAGTCTATGTCTCCAACATCCCCCGGGATCTGGTCAAAGCTCTCCCGGAGGTGGGAGTTGAATACATCCCTGGCCGAGGGCTCCGCGAGGTGTTCCCAGCAGACCCTCACTATGCGCTTGGGCCTGCCAAGTCTGTCCGGCTTTCTCCTCCTCCAGCGGATCCAACTCACCACCAGGTGATGATCAGTGGACAGCTCAGACCCTCTTTTCACCCGAGTGTCCAAAACATGCGGCCGAAGGTCGGATGATACGACTACAAAGTCAATCATCGACGTCCTGCCTAGGGTGTCCTGGTGCTAAGTGCACTGATGGACACCCTTATGTTTGAACATGGTGTTCATTATGGACAATCCGTGACTAGCACAGAAGTTCAATTACAAAACACCACTCGGATTCAGATCGGGGAGGCCATTCCTCCCGATCACGCCTCTCCAGGTGTCACTGTCATTTCCCACGTGGGCGTTGAAGTCCCCCAGCAGAATAATGGAGTCCCCGGGAGGGGCACTATCCAGCACCCCTGACAGGGACACCAAGAAGGCCGGGTACTCCGCACTACCGCTCGGCCCGTAGGCCGAGACGACAGTCAGAGACCTATCCCCAACCCAAAGGCGCAGGGATACAACCCTCTCATCCACTGGGGTAAACCCCAACATGAGACGGCTGAGCTGGGGGGCAACAAGCGAACCCACACCAGCCCGCCGCCTCTCCCCGTGGGCCACTCCAGAGTAGAAGAGAGTCCAACCCCTCTCAAGGAGATGGGTTCCAGAGCCCACGCTGTGCGTGGAGTAGAGCCCGACTATTTCTAGTCGATATCTCTCAACCTCCCGCACAAGCTCAGGCTCCTTCCCCCCCAGCCAGGTGACATTCCACGTCCCTAGAGCCAGCCTAAGCATCCGGGGATCGGGCCGCTGAGGTCTCCATCTTCGTCTGCCACGCAATCCTCTTTGCACCGGTCCCTCACGGTTCCCCCTGCAGATGGTGGGCCCACTAGGGGATGGCTTCGCATCTCTCGTTCGGGCTTGGCCCGGCCGGGTCCCGCGTGGAGCAACCCGGCCACCAGGCGCTCTCCAGCAAGTCCCGACCTTAGGCCTGGCTCTGGAGTGGGACCCCGTCTCCGCCGTACCGGGCGACGTCACGTACATCGATATTTTTGTCCTCATGAGGGATTCTTGAACCGCTCTTTGTCTGACTCATCACCTAGAGCCTGTTTGCCATGGGAGACCCTACCAGGGGCATTTAGGCCCCAGACAACATAGCCTCTAGGATCATTTGAGCACTCAAACCCCTCCACCACGTTAAGGTGGCAGTTCAAGGAGGGGTAAAATAATATATATAAAATAAAATTATATTTAAAGAAATATTAATAAGTAAATAGTAAAATAATATTTAAGGAAATATTATTTTGAAAAAGAACCAAATCTTTCTGGAGAAATGGGGTTTAATGGTGTTTACTTAGTTATCAAGTTTAGTAAAATAATGTTTAGGGAAATATTTTACTAGATTGGAAACCAACAACCTTTTTGGGTAAATGATCTCTAGCAGGCAAGCACGTGTTCCGAGCTGTTAGCAGTTAAAGCTGACAAAAGAAGCTTGTAGCTTGTCAGAATCAAACACATACCTTTAACATACCACTAATAAAAGGGTTAAAATGCATAAGCGTGGACGGCACATTATGGCCGTTCTTCTGTGTTTAAAATCACCCTTTAAATAAAGTTTTTCTTAATTTTAAAACAAACACAAACACAGAACACACAAATTGAGCACGTGTGCTGAGCAGATAATCTGACAGCACTAAGATGGCTGAGTTTCACACAAACAAAACCAAACTTCATAAAACGAAAAAATGTTTAGATCATTTCATCCTAAATTACTCTCTCTCTGCCCAAACCTAACTCCTCAGGTGAACCGTGCTGAGGAAAAGCTGTCCAGAGCGACGAAGTTTGAAGAAACATCCACAGTGAACAATGGGTTGACTGCAGCTAACCTCCGTAGCTGTGGGGTGGGGCGGCTCGTTCTGTCGGCCGGCCAAACTACACGTTACAGCTGTAACCACGGTGATGCGGTCCCGTTGTCCTTCCTTCAGACCAGGAAAACTGGTGTCGTAGAGACAGGGTCTCTGCTGGGAACTCTGGAACACACTTTGCTTCTGTAGACCATAGAGAGAAAGTCAAGCAACGCTTGTACCTTAATTACCCCGTTCATGAATGAATACCGGATGCACAAACAGCAATTAATTCCTACTTAACTTAGTGCATATGATCGCATGATTGTATGACACTCTTGAATCCAGTTTGAAGAGTTATGTCTGTTTGCCAGCAATGAGACATTAGCACGCTGTGTCTCTCCTTCCACATCCGCCGGGGTACCAGGGTGGAAGAGACAGAAGCTTTGCGAAAGTGGGGTTTTATTCAAACCGGTGATGTCACGGGAAGTCCACTATTACCCCTTTTCCTGGCTGTGCTGGAAATCGGTTAATGCGATTTATTTTGAAAGTTCCAGAAAAGTTCGTACCGGACTTTCATGTTGTAACCATGGCTGTGGGATCACAACACATGTATTATAATAGATGTGTATACATCTATTATTAAAATTGTTTGCTAAATTTCTCACATTTCTCAGGACATGACTTTCCTGCGATCAGCTGAAGCACGTGAATGTTTTTATGTATACATTATTACATATTACATATTTCTGTGTAAGCATAAAGCATTTATTACTATTTACATTTATTACTATTTAGTAGTTATACTATTTAGTAGTGGGCTGCACGGTGGCGCAGTTGGTAGCACTGTTGCCTTGCAGCAAGAAGGTCCTGGGTTCGATTCCTGACCTGGGGTCTTTCTGCATGGAGTTTGCATGTTCTCCCTGTGCATGCGTGGGTTCTCACCGGGTACTCCGGCTTCCTCCCACAGTCCAAAGACATGCCTGTTAGGTTAATTGGTCACTCTAAATTGACCTTAGGTGTATGAATGAGTGTGTTCATGGTTGTTTGTGTGTTGCCCTGCGATGGACTGGCAATCTGTCCAGGGTGTACCCTGCCTCTCGCCCGTAGACTGCTGGAGATAGGCACCAGCTCCCCCGTGACCCACTATGGAATAAGCGGTAGAAAATGACTGACTGACTGACTGACTATTTAGTAGTAATAAACTTTCAAACTGTTTGGTATCGGGGTGCACTAAATCTCTAAACTATAAAAATCAGTGATTTAATTAGCTTTAATAGCTCTTGCTGTTGTTAAAAAAGACCTCAGGCTAAATTGAAATCAGAAGTAGCCTATTGATACACAAAGGGAAATTCTTTATATTTATTTGTGTGAGGACTGAAACTGCGGTTTCTGGTGTGCAGATATACCATTTTGTTGCCAAAATGGCAGCTATTCCCTGACCGAATGTTTCCAAATCAGATCCAAGATGTACTGAACTTTTCTCCAGCGGCGTTTCACATACATGTCGGAGGGTTCAAAAAACCCAGGTGGGAAGGCAGGATTTCCTTTTAACAGAAGAAGGTGATATGGTGTGAGAGGCTCCAAGTCATTTGGGTCGTTAGACAGCTTTGCAATTGGACGATCATTTAGAATGGCTTCTATCTCACACATAACACTGTGAAGTCTATCATCATCCAAGGTTTGCTGGTGTAAGACTGAGTTGAGGATGCGTCTTACAAAACTTATCATACATTCCCAAACTCTGCCATAATGAAATCCTACTGGTGGATTGAAACTCCATTGAACTTCAGCTGAAGTCAGAGCTCCTTGAATTCACTTGTGATCCAATACAGCAAGGGCCTCTTTCAGTTCTATTTCAGCTCCAACAAAATTGGTTCCATTGTCTGACCTAATATGGACAACTTGACCCCTCCTGATGAACTGAAGTATAGTATTAATACAGGCATCTGTATCAAGTAAGCTTGCCACCTCCAAATGCACAGCTCTACTTGCCATGCAGGTAAATATCCCTCGTATCGTTTATACGTTTTTCTGCCTTTCTTGACTTCCACAGGTCCAAAATATTCCACTCCAACATTTGTAAATAGAGGTAGGTCTGGGACTATTCTCTCTTTTGGGAGGTCCGTAATATTTTTGGTCCATAGTTCTTCTGTTATAGCGTCTGCAAAAGCGGCATTTAAACAGGATTTTTCTTACAATCGCATTTGCATCGGTAATCCAATATTTCCTCCTGATATTCGAAAGAGTATGGTTTCGTCCACTGTGTCCTAATAGCTGGTGGATATATTTTAGCATAAGTCTGGAGAAATGCTGATCTGTGGAAAGAATAAGGGGATGTTTGTCCTCCAGTGGCATTTCTCCATTGCTTAACCTTCCTCCAACTCTTAGCAGTCAATCTTCCAAAATCGGATCCAGTTTTTAGATGGAACTTTGTCTGCTTACTGTTTCCTTCTTAGACAGCAAGGAGGAAATTACATCTTTAAACCTTTGTTGCTGACAATAGCATATGATGGCCAACTCAACTTCCAACAGATCTTTGGGCGTTAGGGTGCTACTTCTTGGTGTTACTGTGGCTCCTTGTCCAATCACCTGCCCCTTTGGATCAGAGGCCTTGAAACCATTTTGTTGACGGCTGAGCTACAGCAAAAGTGTTCTCAGCCTGAGAAACCAGGCTACAGACACCTTAAGTTTCCTCCAATCTGAGAAGTAAGTCATGAGACGGTCAGTGACACCAAGGGAATCTGTGACAGCAGAGTTTATCAAAACATCCCTTTTTACCACTAGAACATTAGAGTTCCCCTTAATATCGACCAAACTTTCTTGCCAATGCTCCTTAGACTTCCAAAGAAACTTGGGACCCTCAAGCCAACTGTGGTTTGTAAGGAAATTGCGCACTTTCATTCCTCTTGATGCAGCATCACCTGGGTTGTCTTTAGAACCAATGTATCTCCATTGGGAAGGGCTTGAAATCTCTCTTTTAACAGAGATCCTGTTTGCCACAAACGTATGAAAATGTTTGTCTTCGTTATGAATGTATTTCAAAACTCACGTGCTGTCTATCCAAAATACAGATTCATCCAACTGCATTTAAAGCTCTGCCTTTAGCAACACATCCACTCTGGCAGCTAAGACCGCAGTTGTAAGTTCCGATCATGGGATTGTCATAGATTTTAGAGGTGTGACTCTGGCCTTGCCCAATAGGAAAGCGACATGGGCATGGTCTCTTATCTTTCAGCCTTATGTACGTTGCAGTCCCATAGTCTCATTGTTGCAACATTGGATTATACACTGAGCTTGTCGTGCCACGTCCGGTTAAAGATTGTTGTTTAACCTCCAGCTTGAATTTGAAGGAGTCAGACTTGACACACCAAAGCAGACCTAAAGCCCTCTCAATTGGAAGATCATCTCAATCCAAATTCAGCGTTTTTAGATCCTTTGCCCATTGATCTTCCGCAATTGACTGCAAAACTACTTGACTGTTACTTATCCATTTTTCCAAACAGAATCCACCTCTTTAACAGAGAACATTGAGTTCCTTTAACATTTTTATGACCACCTCTACTGAACCCAAGCTCATCAAACAGTCATCGACATAAAGGTTTCGCTTGATAGCATGAACAGCCTTTTCAGCAAAATCACCTTTGTTGTCATCAGCAGTTTTGCTTAGGGCATAGCTAGCGCACCTGGGGGGCGAAACTGCTCCGAACAAGTGAACGGTCATCCTGTAAACTATAAGCTCTTTGCTGAAGTCTTCTTGTCACCACCAGAGAATGCATAGAGAATACCTGTCTTGTTCTGCAACCTATACTAGAACATTGCTTGTATGTCCCCCATAAATGCTACAGGCTCCAGCTTATATTGAGTGAGTACTCCTAGCAGGGAATTGGTGAGGTTAGGCCCTTGTAATAGTTCATTGTTTAATGATGTTCCTTGTTCCTTGTAGTCCCACAATCAAACACCACTCGTAGGGAACCTTTTTTGAATGATAATCACTGTGGTGAGGAATGTACCACACTTTTCCACTTCTTCTCAATTGCTGGTCAGGCACCTGCTCAACATAATCTTTGTCAATAATCTCCTCTAAACAGCTTAAATATTCCTTATGAAACTGTGAGTTACTTAGAAACTTCCTCTTTCATCCAAGTATCCTCTGCTTGGCTACTGTAAACCTATTTGGTAGGATGACATCTGGTCTTTTAAAGGGCAACTTCAGACAATACCTTTAATCTTTAAGTGTTGCAGAAGATTTCATGATTTCCATTTTTCGACATCTCCTTTCCTCTGAGGTCTTTTCATTAAAGTCATGGTCATACTGTTTGTTCAGCAGGATCTCCAGGTTAGACACAGAGATTTTATTCACCACAACAGAATGAAGCTCCATATCTTTTCTGCTGCTATTTCCATTCAAGAGACTATTAATAACCCAGCCCAACACTGTTCTTATAGCGTAAGGGCCATCTTTACAGCTGTTGACCACTTCTCAAGGTTCCAATAACTTGGGAGTGTTGATTCCTATCAACAGGTCAACATTGGCTTTCATTATGGTGATATTAACCTTTGACAAATGATGCCACCTCTTCATGTCTGCAGCAGTGACAATATCATCTGACGTGACTGGCATGTGATTCTGTGTGAGCACTTCTGGCAGAGGATAAAATCACTATCCAAGCCAGATACCTTGATGCCAGAGAAGGAGTGTGCCTGAACCACTTTTTCTTGTCCCATTTCCTTTAAAGAAAGTTAGTCCTTTTCCTGTGATGTTTAACTTCTGCATGAGATGTTCTGAACAGATGTAGCCATGCTACCCAGATCCAGAAATGCATACGTCTTATGACCTATATTGCCTTGGAGGATTTAACTTGTACTAGAATGAAGCTACCTTTTCTGGGCTCTTTATGCCCACATGACTGGGGTAGAGTTGATGATTTAACTCCTGTTAGTTCATTTGTTAGTTCATTTGCTAGTTCAAACGAGGTTACAATTCTGGCTTATGTGCCCAGTACATAAGCATCCAAAACAAATTACTTTGTCCTTTAGAAAACAAATCTTTTCTCTGTGTTTCTTTCCTATAAACTGTTGGCATTTTTCTAAAAAGGTGAGCATGTGAACAGCAATAATATTAAAGGTGTTGTTTCTTTGAGCTGCTTGTTGTAGCTTTATTTTCAGAGAAATCCACTGATGTTACTGTAGAAGCAAAACTACTCTTTTTCACTTTGATCTGCGAGTGTAGCTTGAACCTGCTGGCAGGTCTTAAACCAGCTGCATTTTCTTGTACATATGCATTAATGTCCCCAAAGATTGGCTCAGACAGGATCCTCACATGCTTCTCCAGAAATATAACCACATCAGTAAAATGAGCTCTATAGTTGTAATAATATCATGAGCAACAGCTCTCCATCGTTCCCTGAGTTTGTATGGCAGCTTGGAAATGACCATTATCATGTTGCTTGGCATATTCAAATCCTGCATATAGTGAAGCTCTTCCATCACATTACAACATCTGCGTAAGAATAAAGCATAGGCTTGTAGAGCTTTAATATCCTCTGACTATATTAATGGCTAAGCTAGAGCTTTATCTGTATATGCAGTTGCTATATTGTACTCATTCCCAAAATGTTCTTGAAGAAGACCCTTTGCTACAATGTAGCCTTGCTAAGGAGGCATGTGCTGGCAGCTGCCAATCAGTTCCTTGTTTGTCCTCTAGTGAACTGTTCCAAATAGTACAATCAGTCAGCTTTAGTAGCTTTGTCCTCCACTCCTTGTTTAAATGCTTTGATAAAATCTTTATATTGCAACAGATCTACTTCAAAGAGAGGAATGTCTCATGCTGGCAGTGATAGTAAACGTTGTTGGTGCACAAGGCTAGGCGTTATGTCATTTTGCTTATGCATTATAGTGACAAAATCTCCAGGAAGAATTTGTTCAGTTTGTTGATGACTTCTCTGTTGTCTACCATTATGATTTTTTTTTCAAGCAGTTGTTGTAGCATGCTGCTTTGCCACTGAATTCTTAATTTCCGCACATCCAATGCTTACATTCTTTCATATTTTCAATACATTCACCATTAAACATCATTTTAGCCTTAAACCAAGTTTCATGATTTTCTTTGTCTTCAGGTGGCAATAAAACCATTAATGAATCATGCATATGCCTTATTTCATCACACAATTCAATGAACCATCAAGAGATTTTTGCACCTCTGAAATCTTGCTTTAAATCTTGTATCTTTTTCCTTAAACCGCTTGCTTTATTTATCTTAGCCTTCCTACCAATTTGCAATTTATCTAACCTATCAGCAGCTGCTTTAGCGGAAAGTTTAACCACCCGTTTGCTCATTTGTGTGTCACTACAGTTGGCCACATTGTCCTGGCTGCCAGCAGCAGCTGGCACACCAGTACCAGACATTATGTCCAACTTGACTGCGCAGTCATCCATATTTAAATGTCCAACAGTCAGTAGATCCCAATAAGTCCCTCAATGCAATGTCAATCGTTTATCCACTTCAGCAACCAGTGCATTGGGAATATGCCTTCATGTCTGCACACATTTAAATGGCCATCATAATAGTGGTAGCGCTACACATTCCTAGTTCAAATGAATGCTGTTCAAATCCAGCAGCAAGAAGTTCCACAGCGTCTTCAGTAATGTCGATCCTCTCCAATATCACCCCAGGCTGCAGGTGAGGTGACGCCAACCAAATGATCACTCCAAATAAACAGCCTCCTTCCGGTGTCCCTTGGCATCACAAACACCACAAATAAACATCTAGAAACTCGTATCGAAACTCGCAACAACTCTCAGTTCGTCAACTAATGGAAACACCAACACTTTAGGTCTCTGAGGTGCTGCACCGCTAGTAGTAGAATTGACATGCTGATTGTTACCTTGACTGATAAATTATAGTCTGACTTGCCATTGCCAGTTGAACAATTCATCAGTTTATTGTTCTTGTTTCTCGTCAAAGTCCGTCCAGAATCCAACATAATTCCAAAACAGAGCAAACATCCACAGCTGTATGGCACCTTGTTGCTTCAGCGATCAAAACTGTTTCCCCTCTTGCAGGTGGAACACCTAACCTAACAAAGACAGGTTCCTACCATATATATAGTGATGACCGCTGATTACACACGTGACCAAATACACCAGAACTTAAATACAAATAAATTCATTTTTGCTCCTACAACCACATATCTCTGTTATACTGGTTTACCTGCACCTTACTACTATACCTGCCGATAGAAGGTGCGGAAGTCGGGTAAAATGGATTGGGAGGATAGTGAGCCTGAGGGACTGTTTCGCATGATCTCTTGTCACTTTTATTTGGGATATTGCGTTGCTGTGTCCTCGCAGCCTTCCCAGGTGCATTCTGAATCCAATCAATTCTTCCATAGTTCCTGTGATCAGCATGGATGAGGGACAACCGACACGTCGCCATTTTCTTACCCAACCTGCGTGTGTGCAGGATGAACCTTAACAACCTGCAGCAGCTTGCTTCCATTTCAAAGGTGGATGATACAGCAACTCCTGCTCCAGTTAAGATGGCCCTGGTGAATGCTAGATCACTAGCTAATAAAACATTCATCTTCAAACAATTATTTATGTCCAGTGGTTAGTATTTTGTTTGCAGGTCCAAAACCTGCATGACAAAAGGTGAGTCTAGTGATTTCTCTGAGCTACTGCTACCTGACTACACATACTTTCCTTGAGGACAGCAGCTCAGGTCTGTAAACAAGTCAAGCTGACAACATTTTATTCCAGCTTTGAGTCCAGCTTATTTGCGCTCGGCTCTGTCCCCCCTGTGTTGTGCACTGTTTTAAACAGACCACTAAGTACAACAAAGACATAAATGGTAACTTTGCTTGATTCTTAGCAGATATTACACCTAAATATGACCAAATTCCAATTGGTGGAAACTTTAATATTTACATTTGCTGTCCTGTAAAACCAAGGACTCTTTTAATTTTGTGCAGTCTGTGTACGGTCCTACTTCTAAACTTGTTTTATCTCATGGTTTTATTAACTTTTCAGTTCTCTGTAGCTTTTAATTCATTAATTGACTCGACAGTCAATTAATGATGTTTTAGGTCAACATGGCAGTCTGCATTAGATGCTGTGGCTCCATTAAAAGCAAAACTGTCCAAACCCAGGTCAGAGCTTTTGACTAATGAAACTATCTGCGTTGCAAGGCGTGAGTGCAGGAGAGCAGAACGTGAATGGAAAAAGGACAAGTCACAGGTTTCCTTTCAGATGCTGGGCAACACCTGGCAGGTGACTGTGGCTCAGTAGGAAGAGTAGTTGTCTTGCAATCGGAAGGTTGTGGGTTTGATTCCAACTCCCTCCTGCTGTATGTCGATGTGCCCCTGGGCAAGGCACTTAACCTACCTATCTGTGTATTGGTGTATGAATGTGTGAGCGTTAGTGAGTGTGATTGGGTGAATGTGGCTCTAGTGTAAAGTGCTTTGAGTGGTCTGTATGACTGGAAAGGTGCTATATAAATTCAGTCCATTTACCATTTGTATCAAAGAGCTGTCCCCCCCCCACAATCAGCATGTGTGGTGTGCTGGACTGAAGTGTGTGAGAACTTCCCTATCTGTCACATGCTAGGTTGTTTTTGACCAGTCATTCTCATTAAGAGTGATGGTCATATAAAGCCTCCCAGGTTTCCATGTGATCCAGTACTCTTTTTAAAAACGTTTTCTCCACCTTGGCATCTTATGTTCTTAATATTATCAGCAGCAGTTTAGAAATGGGAATTATTCCTTTGCATTTTAAGCATGCAGTGGTAACATCACTAATTAAAAAGACTTGTCAGTACTCTCTAATTTTAGGCCAATCTCTAAACTCCCTTTTCACTCCAAGATTCCGGAGCAGATTGTTTATTATTAGCAGAGTTCTTTTATGGAGAAGATAAGTAATAGTTACTCTGTGAACCAAACTACTAGAATGCATTGCAGAAATCAAGTCATGGGTGTCAACACATTTCTTACACCTGAACAATAAAAAGACTGAAGTTGTGTTGTGTGGCCCCAGTGATGTCTTCAAGAACAGTGTTACCCTTTGTCCTTTAATGCCCTAGTTCCACTCCTCCCTACTCAGTGTGGTTCACTATTTAAGTGAAAGAATGCATATAAGCAAATACCCAAACAAAAAACAGATTTCTTTATTTGAAAGGGACTAAGATGCAACTTATAAAGTTTGATCTCTCAGGCCAAAGTATATTAAATCTTTTAGATTTTTTCTCAACACAGCAGCATTGGTGGAATCTTGGAAAATAAACAGATACATTTTCTCTGACAGAAGTATGCAAATAAATGAGCAGCAAAATAATACAAGCTAAATGACAACTCATATATGGACAACATTTATGATAGTGCAAGCATCAGATCCATATGTAAATACAGTGACATTCAAAATTACTCATGCTACTTGAAGCTTTTCAAAGTTTGACACTTTTTTTGGAAAGGTTCAAGGGAGGCAGTAACTTAAAAAAGGAACCATTGACCAGCATGTCAAATTTGTCAATGTTAAACCACAGCAGTTTTCCTTTTTGGTTGTTTAGCTTTTTCTTGTTATTCAAACCAATAAATATTCTGTGAAAGTCAAATAATAACAATAATATGACCGTACTTTCAAATATGGTCTCATTTTTTTTGCCAAAACTTTGACTTATTTCTGTAAATCCTACAAATCAACAGCCATCTCAAACGTATAATGTGTGAATTTCATCAGCTTTCTCTTTTCACTTATATTGTTGGAACAAGTATCAACAATTTTGAATTGAGCAATTTTTTAATACTGAGAAAAGACAGAAGTATGAAATTGTGAGTTGAGTTATCAGATACCACAGTGTCTTTCTGTGTTCTTTGGAGACTGGTTGGTAGTGTTTTATTAGGTTCCACATTCTCCTGTTGTTAGGATTATGAATCTGAGAATATTATTTAATATTAATATTTTAATATTTTATCAAATAATATTTCGGTCTGTTAAGGATTGTCCTATGAATACCAGCCCTGTAAGGCGATGGTATTAGGACAAAATAGAAAGGTGTGAGACGAGCTCTGACATTATTGAACAGCATAAACTGAATTCACACAATTTCTTAAAATACAAGATTTCATTTACAAAAATAAGTCAACTCAAAGTCAAACATATTTCAATCAACAAACTCTTTACTTTGCTAAAACAATCCAACTAAACTACCAAGCAGAATTAAAGAATAATGAAGACTAATGGACTATGTACAATATAAACAAGTTGATTAAAGATGATTGATAATTATGACCAAAACAGTAATGCAACATTACCATGCAATGTTTATGTTTGAGAACCAAGGATTATCTTGAAGATTCTGGAAGTGAAGTTAAGTTAGTCTTGGAACCAACTTAAGCAATAATCAGCAACGTTTAGACAACCATTCACAATGTAAGAATTGATAAAATATTATTTTAATGAAATAATGTTTTAAAGAATGATCTGCTGAATAAAATCAACCTTCTGGATTTATTAAAATAATATTCGAAGAAATATTATTAAGGGAATATTTTGGAAAGAGCCAAATCCTTCTGGAGAAATGGTGCTTAATGGTGTTTACTTAGTTATCAACTTTAGTAAAATGATGTTAGGGACACATTATTTACTGGATTGAAAACTAAACCTTTCTGGGTAAATATTATTTAGCAGCAAGCACGTGTCCTTAACTGTTAGCAGTTAAGCTAACAAAGAAGCTGCTAGCTTAGCACCAGAAACAAACACATACCTTTAAAATACCTCGGTTAATATAAGGGTTAAAATGCGGACGACGCGTTATGATCGATCTTCTGTTTAAAAATCACCCTTCAAGTAAAGTTTGTCTTAACTTTAAAAACACACAAAGGACACAACCTGAACACGTGTGCTGCAGATGGCCTGCTAGCACCAAGATAGCTGAGTTCAACACAAACAAAACTTCATAAAATGAAAAACGTTTAGATAATTTCATTCTAAATCTGTCTCTGCCCAAAACACCTAACCTCATGAACTGTGGTGAGGAAACATTGTCCAAGGGCAAAGTTTGAAGAAGGTATCCACAGTGAACAAAGGGTGGAAAATATTTTCTCCATCATGAAAAATACGTGGACTGATGTGAGGAACAAATGTTCTACAGAATTAATGAGAAGTGAGCTAATTGTCAGTCTAATTAATGAAATGTCCTGCTCAGAGTTTTACTCGGTAGTCCTGAAAAGCAAACAACTCCTTGCAGCAGCAAGACCTCAAATGAAATATAAATGGAAAAAATAGGTTGTTTCTACATAATTCAGTACTGCAGTTTTTAGTTCACTAGTTCAATATTTTTTTCACTACAACTGTACAGTCATGGCCTTTAAGACACAAGTGTTTATGTTTACAACTTTTCTACAGACTTTTTGTTTGCACTAAATGCACTATTACGAAAATGTTTTGCATTATACTGTTATGCTTTTTTATATTGTTTTAAGTTAAGCAGGACGGAGGTCTTTTCAATAGTGGTTTATTTATTTCAGAAGGATATTTGTTTTTGTCTAGTAATTTTATTTTGCAAAAAGAATAAATTATTTTATAAATTGCTGTATAATTGTTTTTCCATGGATATTTGTATCATTCAAAAACATGCATCGAATTAAACTTGGGTTCGAGTCAAAGTCATTTCACACAAAGAAAAAGGGTGAAAAAAATCACCAGGCCGGTAGAGGTGCAGACAGTGGAGTTGGATAGCCCTACCAGGAGGTGTCCCTTATTTATTTATCAAGGAGTTGGCAACCCTACGCTAACCTCCTCAGCTTCTCATGATCAGAAGGTGCATTTGCTCTGTGAACAAAAGGGTTAGCTCCGGAGCTGTAGCTGGGCAGCCTGTCCTGTCCGCTGCGGTCTCTGCTGTCTTCCTTCCAGACTGGGAGACCGCGTCTTTGCAGGGGGTTTCTCTTGAACACCGTTTGCTCCTACATGGCTCAGAGAGAAAGTCAAGCGATGCTTGTACCTTAATTACCCCCATTCATGAATGAAAATACTGGATACACAGACAGTATTTCATTTGTACTTAACTTTGCATATGATCGATGATTGTATGACATCCTTGGATCCAGTTGAAGAGTTTATGTCTGTTTGCCAGCAAAGAGACATCAGCGCGCTTTTCTCCCCTATCCGGTCCCTCTGGAAGACCGTGTGGGAGAGGGCGGATGTAGCAACAGCTGTGCTTTTATTTGGATAGTGGCGTCACAGGAAGTCCGCAGTTTTCCAGTTTCCTGGCTGTGCCGGAAGAAGGTTAATGCACTTTATTTTGAAAGTTCCAGAAAGGTCCGTACCGGAGTTTAATGTTGAAATCCATGGCTGTGGGTCCCAACACTGTGGAGGAAAATGTGTCTGGCCCTTAAATTAACCAAATACTGTTTTCTGTACTAACCATTCATTTTTATGAATTGGATGTAGTATTTGTGATTAGGATTTGTAACCATATACTAATTTGGGTGATTTATTAAATATTTCCTGTATTTTAATATTGAGGCTTTTAGATATATTCTTCAAAAATGTAAAAGTGGTCACGCTGTTCTGAATAGATACTACAGAGGATATGAGGAAAGATATTGATGGCTCTAAGATTTTTCTGTCTACATGGGCAGACCAGTTACAGTGATAAAGGTGAAAAACCAGGTCACAACCTTATTAGAATTTCAGCTCTTCATACAGGTTTTTTCACAATGCTCTGGTCTGCTATAGACAAAATAAATTCTTTGAAATGTTATAATATTTTAAATATGCTAATTGCAGTCACAAAAGCAGCTGCAGAGATAGCGGATGTTTGACACAGTCAGTGTTAACACTTTAGTCTGGTCTTGCTCTTGTTTTTGTTTTTATCAATCATTTCTAGAGTTAAGATTTTTTCATTCTTTTAGATTAAGAAAACCTTTTTAAAATGTTGTATTTTTTAACTTTAAATGAAAAACAGGAGCATGAGGCAGTTGTATTTTTAATAATATACTTGACATCAGAGCAACAATCTAATGAAACGGCCCTACTTGTTGCTCGTTTTTATTAGAAAGTCTGAAATTACATTGTTTTCCCTGTGACATCATATTCTGTCCTGGTTTATTTTTGCGTGGGATGAGGTTTTTCACCACAGTCCATGCAAATCAAAAGCAGTGATTTATGCACCTTTCCTGCGGTGAACGGAACATTAAATTTAATTTTGCTGCTGTGGAGCCGCGCCTGCAGCGAGCTCAGGCTTGACACAGTGAACCAAGCGTGCTGCCACCAAGCAGGAATTCATTACTTCCTCCACAATATGCGAAAGCAACATTTGAATGAAACATTTGTCTTATGTCAGATCTGAGTAGCATCTACTCCCTCTATTGAGACACATAGATGCTCGTGCGCAGTAGAAAGCGCTTATACTCGACTGTAACAAAGCAGTGAGTTGCATAATGGTGGCACATTAAAATGAGGCCTGTTGGATGCAAGTAGAGGAGCAATCTGTTTCAGCTGTGATCGCCCATTACTGCATTGTAATGACGTGGAAAAAAAATGCCACATAGCAAAGTAATGAAATGTATTTTTCCCCTCTGCCTGCTTTGACTAAATGCTTCAGTTGTGCAGCTCAAAGGGCACTGGAGGCAGCCAGGAGCCACTCTCACAGCAGAAAACAGATGGGACCATTTAAATTTAACCAAAAATGGATTATGGTTTGTTGAATACATTTTTACATTCAGCAGTAAATTCAGCTATAACTGAAAAACCATTTATGCTACTTGTATGCTAATGTGAGCAGTGGTGAACTGGATGTAAATACTACACTGATAATCATTTTTGCCTAACATTTTGTTTATGCAAGTCATCCAAAGAGATTCTGTGTGCTAGTTGCATCTGAACAATTCACCCTCCCCCCCAAACCCTGAAGAACCCCACACCTATCTCTAAGGCGGAGTCCAGCCCCCAAACAGGGGAAGCTCAGTTCAGCTGTTTGTATCTGGAATATTGTGCTTTCGATCATGATCCATATCTGGTGACTATAGGTGAGGGTCACAGAGACAGACAGGTAAATCTCATTCATATAATTTAATTTTTTTGTTTTTAGAAAGTTCAATGATTCTGAAATTGTGAATAAAATATTGTTTATTTAGACTTAGTTTGTAATCTTGAATCATGATAATTTAAAAATTAAAACAGAGCTGCACAATATGTTGATATTGTTTTATTATTGCTTAAACTGCCATAAATATTAATTTGCATTTTATTGCATGACATAAGTATTTGATCACCTAACAACCAGTAAGAAGTCCCGCTCTCACAGGAAAGTTAATTCTTCTTTAAGCAAATAAATTACTTAAAAATCACACAATGTGAATTTTGTTTTAGATTCTGTCGCTCGCAGTTGAAAAAACAAAGTTGAATGAAAAAAATTAAAGACTTCTACTTGCTTTGCAAGTGGGAAAACCTTCAAAATTGGCAGTGTATCAAATACTTGCTCTCCCCACTGTATATAGTGCCAGTTGACATGCAGTCTTGAGGCACTTTACAAAGTCAATTCAACTGAATCACAGAGATTTAGAGTCAATTAGGTGGGGGAGGAGCCCCCTCAGTCAGGTCCAGAAAAAGAGAAGAAGAGACAGTGGGATGATGCTTGCGCATTGCTTGCAGGTAAGACAATAACATTTGTTAACATCCGGAGAGACGGCATCCATCCCACTTTGGATGGAGCAGCTCCTCTTTCTAGGAATCTGGCCAAATTTATTAGTTCTCCACAACTCTGACAACCCAGGGTTCAGACCAGGAAGCAGGGTCGTAGTTGAATACTCCTCTCTACAGCTTCTGTACTGCTACCCACCCATTACCCTGTTAAGACAGTGTCTCGCCCACCGCCAAAATTGAATAGTTTAAAAAATAATCTAAAAGGAGAAAATCATGAAAATCTCATAAAAATTAACACAACTCAGACTAAAAAGAAAAATAAAACAATTAAATGTGGCTTACTGAACATAAGATCTCTTTCTTCAAAGACTTTGCTAGTTAGTGACCTGATTTGTGATAATCAGATTGATTTATTTTGCCTCACAGAAACCTGGCTGCAGCAAGAGGATTATGTTACTATAAATGAGTCAACTCCTACTAACTATTTAAATTTTCACATTCCTCGAAATACTGGGCGAGGAGGAGGAGTAACAACCATCTTTCAGTCCGATTTTTTGATTAGTCCCAGATCAATCAATAGCTACAACACTTTTGAATATTTAATCCTTAGTTTTCCTCATCCAAATTGCAAAGCACTAAAACCTCTTCTGTTTGTTGTTTTGTACCGTCCACCAGGCCCTTACCCTAAATTTTTAGATCAGTTTTCAGACCTTTGATCTGATTTAATGTTAAATACAGATAAAGTTATTATAGTGGGGGATTTTAACATTCATGTTGAAGCTGAAAGTGATAGCCTAAATATAGCGTTTAATGCTTTCTTAGATTCAATTGGCTTTGCTCAAAACATTAACAAACCTACCCACCTTTGTCTTCATTCTCTGGACCTTGTGCTGACATATGGCATTGAGTGTAAAGACATAACAATATTTTCTCATAACCCTGTCCTGTCTGACCATTTCTTAATAACCTTTGAGTTTAATTTAACCGAGTTCTCCACACCTGAAAGAAAATTTCATTATAGTAGATCATTATCAGGCGATGCTGTAACAACCTTTAAAGAATCTGTTCCACTTTTAATTTCCTCATTATCACTGAAAAGCACAGTGGAGGGCAATAATTCTGTTTCTGCCCCTTCACAAATTGAGTCTCTTGTTCATAGTGTTTCTTCATCATTGCGTGACACACTAGACAATACAACCCCCTTGAAAAAGAAGGTAATCATTCATAGGAGGCTAGCTCCTTGGTTTAATTCAGAGCTGCATACTTTAAAGAACAATGTTAGAAAAGTGGAGAAAATCGCGCTCTACACACCTAGAGGATTCCTACTTAATCTGGAAAAAATTGCCTACCGGTGTATAAAAAGACACTTCGCCAAGCCAGAACAGCTTATTTCTCATCATTAATAGAAGAGAACAAGAATAATCCTAGGTTTCTCTTTAGTACAGTTGCTAAACTTACACAGAGTCATAGATCTGTTGAGCCATCCATTCCCTTAGCTCTTAGCAGTCATGACTTTATGGGATTCTTCTTAAATAAAATTGATTCTATTAAAAATAAAATCTTTGACATACTCCCGAAGATGATTACTTCATCCTCAGCAAGTGAGACAACATTGGAAGTAACTGTAGAACCTGATCTGTGTTTGGACGGCTTTGATCCTGTGAAGCTTCCTGAGTTATCAGAAATATTAGCTTCATCTAAACCTTCAACTGGTATGTTAGACCCAATCCCAACCAAATTATTTAAGGAAGTGTTCCCTCTGATTACCAGCCCCATTTTAGGTATGATTAATCTATCTTTAGTAAATGGATCAGAACCACAGGCTTTTAAGTTAGCTGTAATTAAACCTTTACTTAACAAACCTTCGCTTGATCGAGATGACTTGAAAAAGTACAGACCTATATCCAATCTTCCATTCTTATCTAAAATTCTTGAGAAAATAGTTGTTAATCAAATGTGTGAGCATTTATACAACAATGACCTGTTTGAAGAGTTTCAGTCAGGCTTCAGAGCTCATCATAGCACTGAAACAGCTCTGCTGAAAGTCACTAATGATATTCTTATTGCCTCAGATAATGGACTTGTGTCTGTACTTGTCCTGTTAGATCTCAGTGCTGCATTTGATACAGTTGACCATAATATTCTCTTAAAAAGGCTGGAATATGCTGTATGGATCAGGGGAACAGCGCTAGGCTGGTTTAAATCTTATTTGTCTGACAGATTTGTTGTGATTATTAATCTGAGAATATTGTTTAATATTTAATATTAATATTTTAATATTTTATCAAATCATATTTCAGTCTGTTAAGGGTTGTCCTGTGAATACCAGCCCAGTAAGGCGATGGTATTAGGACAGAATAGAAAGGTGTGAGACGAGCTCTGACATTATGGAACAGCATAAACTCTGCACACACATGGAATGAATTCACACAATTTCTTAAAATACAAGAATTTATTAACAAAAATAAGTCAACTCCAAGTCAAACATATTTCAATTAACAAACTCTTTACTATGCTAAAACAATCCAACTAAACTACCAAGCAGAATTAAAGAATAATGAAGACTAATGGGCTATGTACAATATAAACAAGTTGATTAAAGATGATTGAAAATCATGACCAAAAGAGTGATGCAACATTACCATGCAATGTTTATGTTTGAGAACCAAGGATTATCTTGAAGAATCTGGAAATGAAGTTAAGTTAGTCTTGTAACTAACTTACAGGTCCTTCTCAAAATATTAGCATATTGTGATAAAGTTCATTATTTTCCATAATGTCATGATGAAAATTTAACATTCATATATTTTAGATTCATTGCACACTAACTGAAATATTTCAGGTCTTTTATTATCTTAATACGGATGATTTTGGCATACAGCTCATGAAAACCCAAAATTCCTATCTCACAAAATTAGCATATTTCATCCGACCAATAAAAGAAAAGTGTTTTTAATACAAAAAACGTCAACCTTCAAATAATCATGTACAGTTATGCACTCAATACTTGGTCGGGAATCCTTTTGCAGAAATGACTGCTTCAATGTGGCGTGGCATGGAGGCAATCAGCCTGTGGCACTGCTGAGGTCTTATGGAGGCCCAGGATGCTTCGATAGCGGCCTTTAGCTCATCCAGAGTGTTGGGTCTTGAGTCTCTCAACGTTCACTTCACAATATCCCACAGATTCTCTATGGGGTTCAGGTCGGGAGAGTTGGCAGGCAAATTGAGCACAGTGATACCATGGTCAGTAAACCATTTACCAGTGGTTTTGGCATTGTGAGCAGGTGCCAGGTCGTGCTGAAAAATGAAATCTTCATCTCCATAAAGCTTTTCAGCAGATGGAAGCATGAAGTGCTCCAAAATCTCCTGATAGCTAGCTGCATTGACCCTGCCCTTGATAAAACACAGTGGACCAACACCAGCAGCTGACACGGCACCCCAGACCATCACTGACTGTGGGTACTTGACACTGGACTTCTGGCATTTTGGCATTTCCTTCTCCTCAGTCTTCCTCCAGACTCTGGCACCTTGATTTCCGAATGACATGCAGAATTTGCTTTCATCCAAAAAAAGTACTTTGGACCACTGAGCAACAGTCCAGTGCTGCTTCTCTGTAGCCCAGGTCAGGTGCTTCTGCCGCTGTTTCAGGTTCAAAAGTGGCTTGACCTGGGGAATGCGGCACCTGTAGCCCATTTCCTGCACACGCCTGTGCACGGTGGCTCTGGATGTTTCTACTCCAGACTCAGTCCACTGCTTCCGCAGGTCCCCCAAGGTCTGGAATCGGCCCTTCTCCACAATCTTCCTCAGGGTCCGGTCACCTCTTCTCGTTGTGCAGCGTTTTCTGCCACACCTTTTCCTTCCCACAGACTTCCCACTGAGGTGCCTTGATACAGCACTCTGGGAACAGCCTATTTGTTCAGAAATTTCTGTCTGTGTCTTACCCTCTTGCTTGAGGGTGTCAATAGTGGCCTTCTGGACAGCAGTCAGGTCGGCAGTCTTACCCATGATTGGGGTTTTGAGTGATGAACCAGGCTGGGAGTTTTAAAGGCCTCAGGAATCTTTTGCAGGTGTTTAGAGTTAACTCGTTGATTCAGATGATTAGGTTCATAGCTCGTTTAGAGACCCTTTTAATGATATGCTAATTTTGTGAGATAGGAATTTTGGGTTTTCATGAGCTGTATGCCAAAATCATCCGTATTAAGACAATAAAAGACCTGAAATATTTCAGTTAGTGTGCAATGAATCTAAAATATATGAATGTTAAATTTTCATCATTACATTATGGAAAATAATGAACTTCATCACAATATGCTAATATTTTGAGAAGGACCTGTAGACAATAATCAGCAAACCTTTAGACAACCATTCACAATGCAAGATCAGGTAAAATATTATTTTAATAAAATAATGTTTTAAATAATAATCTGCTGAATAAAACCAACCTTCTGGATGACTAATTCTCAACAGTGTCTCATTAGCTGTCTTTATTTATTGAAATAATATTTGAAGAAATATTATTAAGGGAGTATTTTGGAAAAGAGCCAAATCTTTCTGGAGAAATGGGGCTTAATGGTGTTTACTTAGTTATCAAATCTAGTAACTGATGTTCAGGGACTATTATTCACTAGCTTGAAAACTAACAATCTTTCTGTTAAATACTCTTTAGTAGCAAGCACGTGTTCTTACCGGTTAGCTTGAGCTAACAAAATAAGCTAATAGCTTAGCACCAGAATCAACACATACCTTTAAAATAACAGGGTTAATAAAAGGGTTAAAATGCATAAGCAATAAGCAATCTTCTGTGTTTAAAATCACCCTTCAAGTAAAGTTTGACTTAACTTAAAAACACACAAACACAGAACACAAACAGGGCACGTGTGCTGCAGATAGCCTACTAGCACTAAGATAGCCAAGTTTCACACAAACAAAACCAAACTTCATGGAATGAAGACGTCCAGATCATTTCATCCTAACTGTTAATGTGTCCAAACCTAACCTCTGACCATGGTGAGGAAATGTTGTCCAAGGGGCGAAGTTTGAAGAAACGTCCACAGTCAACAAGCGGTTGGCTCGGTAGCTTCATGGGAGGTTGAAGGTGCGTTCGCTCTGTGAACAAAAGGGTTAGCTCCGGAGCTGTAGCTGGGCGGCCCGTCCTATCTGCTGACCACACGGGTTAACACGATGATGCGGTCTCTGCTGTCTTCCTTCCCGACTGGGAGACCGCGTCACACCGTTTGCTTCTGCAGGGCTCGGAGTCAGCAATGCTTATACCTTAATTTGCCCTCTTTATGAATGAAATCACCGCGTACACAAACAGTGCTTCACTCATACTTAACTTGTGCATATGATCGTGTGATCTTATGACACTCTTGGATCCAGTTTGAAGAGTTTATCTTTTTGCCAACAAAAGACATTAGCGCGCTTTGTCCCCCTCCTATCCCGATGAACACCGGTGTGGAAGAGGTTGGCTTGTTGGAGATGGGGTGCTCTTATTCAGACAGTGGTATCATGGGAAGTCTGCTGCTACCTTTCCTCAATTGCTGGAAGTCAGTTAAATGCAATTTATTTTGAAAGTTCCAGAAAAGTCCATACCGGAGTTTGATGTTGAAATCCATGGCTGGGTCCCAACAGATTCCAGTTTGTTCATGTAAATGATTAATCATCTTTAAACTCCAGGGTTAATTGTGGAGTACCACAGGGTTCAGTACTTGGGCCAATTCTCTTTACTATATATATGCTTCCAATGGGTCAAATTATCAGGCAGCATAGGATAGATTTTCACTCAAAAACTTGGATGACTTTAAATTTTTTGCTTCTAAATTCAGACAAGACAGAAGTTGTCGTCTTTGGACCAGAGTCTTTAAAAAAGAAACTGCCTAGTCAATCACTTAACCTGGATGGCATTAAATTGACCTCCGGTAATAAAGTAAAAAACCTTGGTGTTACTTTTGACCAGGACATGTCATTTAAATCCAATATTAAACAGTTTTCTAGGATTTCCTTCTTTCACCTCCGGAACATTGCCAAAATTAGAAATATCCTATCCAGGAGTGATGCTGAAAAACTGCATTTGTTACTTCAAGGCTGGACTATTGTAATTCTTTACTATCAGGATGTCCACAAAATGCAGTTAAAAGCCTTCAGCTGATTCAAAATGCTGCAGCAAGAGTTCTGATGAAAATTAAAAAGAGAAATCATATTTCTCCTATTTTAGCTTCCCTTCATTGGCTCCCTGTTAAATCCAGAATAGAATTTAAAATTCTCCTCCTCACATATAAAGCCCTTAATGATCTAGCTCCATCACACATCAGAGATCTGATTGGTCCATATGTTCCTAACAGAGCACTTCGTTCTCAGACTGCAGGTTTACTGATGGTTCCTAGAGTCTCTAGAAGTAGAATGGGAGGCAGATCCTTTAGTTATCAGGCTCCTCTCTTGTGGAACAAGCTCCCGGTTTTTGGTCCGTGAGGCAGACACCCTGTCTACTTTTAAGGCTAGGCTTAAACTTTCCTTTTTGATAAAGCTTATAGTTAGAGTGGCTTAGTTTATCAGGGAGGGAGCCTTCCTCCCTCCCTGTTGGTTGGAGTAAGGGGGAGTCAGGTTTAGCCTAAACCAGCTCAGTTATGGTTGAGGTGCAAACACACCCTCCATTCAGTCTGACAGAGAGAGTATAACAATGACCATCAGTGGGAGCCTTTGTGGGGTTCCTTGAGACGACATTGTTGAAAATAAGCGCCGTTTAACTAAATAATCTGAACTGAAACTTTCTGTGTAGTTATGCTGCTATAGGCTTAGGCTGCTGGAGGACATAATGACCACTTTCACCCTGTTCAATACATTCTCACACTAATCTCCAATTTTGCATTATTTGCTGTTATTTCAGCTTTTAACTTTGTTCTCTCTTTTCACTTCCTAGAAGCTACACCTGGCCTGACTCTGTGTCTACCTGTGACACCTTTCTGGAGAGGGGAATCGTCCGAGCTTCTGCTGGCAACAACTTAATGCTCACCTTCTACAGATGATCCACATGGCTCTGTCTTTCAGTGTTTAACCCTTTCTCTCTCCTAGACATGGCTACTGACTGAGCTTCTACTGTGACTAACTCTATGTGTTCTCTTTCAGACTCTAACCTTGAAAACTGGCTCAGAGTTTATCTGTTCTTTCTTTCTAGGTGAAACAACTAAAGGAGCTACATCCATTAACATTTACTTTTCCTTCCCATAGAAAGTACTCCTGGATCAGTGCTTCTTTGTTCTCTTTTTTTTCTGTTCTGTTCTCTCAAACCCCCAGTCGGTCGTGGCAGATGGCCACTCAAACTGAGCCTGGTTCGGATGGAGGTTTCTTCCTGTTAAAAGGGAGTTTTTCCTCTCCACTGTCGCTACATGCATGCTCAGTATGAGGGATTGCTGCAAAGTCAACGCCAGTGACTGTCCACTGTCTCTACATGCTCATCCAGGAGGAGTGAATGCTGCAAGTCACTGACTTGATGTAATCTGCTGGGTTTCCTTAGACAGAAAAACTTTTTATCTAATTTTAATAAATAACTAACTCTGACTGCACTGTTCAATGATTCGGATTAATTGGAATGTATGAACCTGACTGTTGTGAAGTGCCTTGAGACATGTGTTGGGAATTGGCGCTATATAAATAAAACTGAATTGAATTGAACATTTAACCCTTTTATGCATGTCAATGATCATGTTCAAACTTAAATCTATTTCTGACCTACCTTAACTTGGGTCTAGCTATTTCTTTTAGCCATCAGGCGTCAGCCAAGTTTACTTAGCATGCTACATTTCAGGATGTCTATTCTGCGTTTGCTGTTTACTATGAACCCAGTATGTAATTATGTAGTAAGAAAAGGTACACTACAGGTGATACTTTCACAAGTCATGAGTTGATGAATAGAAAGCAGCTTGGTAATGTAAGCATTGAAAGGTAAGGGTAAATTGAGAATATTTAAAAAAAAAATCTGCGATTAAGTTGTTATTAATCGTGAGTTCACTATGGACATTTATGCAATTAATCACAATTAAATATTATAATCAATTGACAGGCCTTAATATTAAGTTATTTTGGAAATAAAGAGAAACCCACTAACAAATACTCCATTATTGTTCATTTCCAGGGGGCTGGCAAAGACCCTGATCACAGACTTTACAGACCAGGCTTTTATGCTGGAGCTTGATGATCAGCATGAAGAGCACACCGATGCCTCTACCTCACACCATCTCTGTAAACATGACAACACATAGAAGGGAAAGGAAAAACAGCATTCTGGGGAGGGCAAGGGGAGAAAATGAATCTGAGAGAACACAATGTCCCAATCTAATTAAGAAATACTAAAGTATGTCTCTGTTAACCATTGTGACTTTTAAGAACAACTTTCTTTTACTTTATTTCACTCTATAATGTCAGTGATCATGCCAGTCATATTACAGAAAATCATGCTGCTTCATGACTGCTGGACAGATAAGAACTTGATAGTTTTTGATGTGAATGCAGAAGAGGTGATTACATGGTCAAAGCTGTGAGACCTCGCTCTGACCACTGTGAAGTAAGTTCTACACCAAAATTGCATGCAGGGTTACACTTTTTTCTTAGACAGACGTAGGACATTGGAGACACATTCCGGCATTAGAATGTCACATGCCTCTGGGAGAGGATGGAGTTTAGACATGTCAGTGGGACATACTCTAATTATATAGTGACATATACAGCTGCATCTTCATAAATTAACATACCTGAAAAGTTTACTTAATTAATAAAGAAACTTATATATTATAAGGAGCTGTTACAGGCAGAGCAATATATCTCATTTTTGTTTTAATCAATGCTGATTCTTTTTTTAGCCTTTAACAATCCTCAATTATCATTACAACATAGGTTTATATGACATTGTTGGACAGAAGAGTCAGAGTTTCATCTCAAACAATAAATAAAGAGAGCAGGTGGATTTACCAATGTGAAGCTAGAGTGACAGCGAGTACATGTGAGTCCTGAAGTTGAATGATCAGGGGTCAGACCAAACACATCATAAATCAAGCTTTAGTGATACCAAATATTTAGTAGTCTTCCTCAGGAGACTACGCTGTTTTAAAGAGAACACATAATGCACATAAAGCATTCTATTCTTTACTGCAGGGATCAGACATACATTATCAGCCTGGCTGTTAAATCGTGGCTCTAATGTCTCATTGTTATGTGAGCTGTGCATCCTCTGCTCAGCATCCAAGAGCTCCACAACACCACCGTCTCTCTCTATGTCCCTGCAGCCTTCTCACAGCCAAAGTGACAAGATCGCACCCACATGCAAATGACTTTCCAAGGTCCTTGTGATTGCTCATTAACTTTCCACAAGCATAAGTCCTAACTTTATTATTGACTGCGCAGAATACACAATCCACCGACCTCTGCCACCTGCAACTAAATCTCTCCCTTCCGATCCATCGTACTGATTTCTGCTGCCAGCCAGAAAACTCAAGCCAGCAGTTTAGTCACCTTAAGTGTTTACTGCCTCTCCCAGTCCCCAGGCTACACACATGAAATGCAGCAAGCATGTCGCCTTACTCACATGTTTAACCACCACCTAGTGGTGAATGTGTTTTTGTTCTCCAAAGTTACCTTCCTTATTGATTCATACAGGAGTGGCTGCAGTGTTGATTTATTCAAGAAGTTGGGGTAGGGCAGAAAGATTTCACCTCCACATGAAATATTAATTGAAAACCAAGAAGTCTCAGCTCATTTGCAGAGCTTATGCAGATCAGTTTTGCAGAATCAACATATTTAAAGCAGCTGACATTTGTTGTGACAGGCAGAATCATTAGTGCAACAGAATCACTTAAGTCTAATTCACTAAGATCAAGTTTCCTCCTCTTATTGACACTAACAGGCCAAGTCTGACAAGTGGAAGTGCAGCAAAGTTCATTAATAATGTGAAATAAATCAATTGGCTTGAAAACTATAGCATTGCTGCAAACCAAAGTAGTTATACTAGAATTTTCCTTTTCCTTCTACTTATTTTCAGCTAGAAAATGGACACTGCTGCTGGACATTTTAATATAATTTCAGATCAATTTGTGTCTCAATGCTCCGTGCAAATTCACGACAAACATACGTCTTAGAACTCCATCAAGAGACAGAATACTAATAAAAATCTGACACTGATTCAGAGGAGATGGTAATTCAATTAAGTAATTAATGTAGTGCCAGTTCACAGCAAATATGATTTCAAGTTACAGTACAAACAGATCCAAATAATATCCATAATCAAAACAAATAATACAGTCCAATCATATAGACAGATTCAAATTCTAATTCTAAATACATTCTAATTCAATCCCAGTCATATGGAACCATTTAATAACTATGGATATTATTGAAAAATTATTTTATATCAGTAACACAGTAAGCCACTAATTAAAATTGATTTTACCAGTGCAGTGAATAAGTCACTTAGTGAAAAAAAAGACGTTTTAAGGCCTTTTTAGCTGTTAATAATGATGATGTGCTGCTATTGAAAACAATACATTTATGATTAGATTATTACATCAGACACCAGACAAAACATTTTCATACAGAAATGTGGACCTAATGAAAAGTACGTTTATGTGCCTTGTCCACATCTCAGATGACCTCACCTAGAGCCTTAATATTGTATACGTAATAAAAAGGTCGAGAAGACACTTTTCTTTCTGAGCACCCTCTGATTGGGTAGGAGGCATCTCTAGTCACAGAATATTTCAGTAACTAATATTTTCAACAGTTAAATCATTTTACACTGAGTGTCTTCAGTCAAAGACTTCTTCAGATCTGCTGTAAGACAGACTGCTACAGGAAATCCTTCTTGCCCACAGCCATCAGCATCTACAAAGGCTCTTTGAAGAAACCTGCATAATGAGCTACAGCAAGATTTAATTTGTGCTGAAGGCATTCACACAATTAAGAGACCCTTGAGATCCTGTTTCTCTTTATTGTGTTTCTCTTTATTCTTTATTATTCCGTCTTCTTCTTCGTTTTATTCTGGTTGCTTCTGTACATTTTTTGATTTGCTACTCCTCCTGCATACTTTGTGCTATTTAAACCGTTCAAATTTCACAATATTCAGCCCTTTCAGGACATTCCGGCTATGACTTTTGGAATTTATAACTTATATACTTTTTAAAATATTCAGCTTTTTGTGTTTTTTTTTTTTTGCTTCCATTGAAATGAATGGGAAACCTCAAAAATTCTGCTAAAATTTCACTGTTTTTGCCATTTAACTACTTCCGCATACTTTCAGCTAGAAACACCATTCAACTTTTAAAATGCTTTCACAACCTTCTGCTATTACTGTTTAATTCAACTTTTTGATATCTTTTACAGTTTTTCTACAATTTGGATTCAAACTTTATTACAATTTTTTCAGATTTTCAGTTTTATAATGTAATCCTATGACGGAATGTTCGTGTCGCTAGAGTGTATGCTCTAGGTTTTTGAATAACCTGAAAAAGAACGGACAAACTCTCTTCACTCGCTCAATTTTCACTCTACCTATACAAATTATATATCAAAACGTAGGATGCTCTTTCGCGATCAAGAAAATTTCACCCTCATTGATGTGGGACAAACAGTTTTCTGGCAACACACCCCAAAGCAATGCAAAGTCAACGCACTCTGTATAGAAAATCTACAGGAATTTCAGAAAAAATCTGAGCAAAAAATCACTAAACTCACACATTTTCGAATCGCCGCCTCTCGTAAACCGTTCGAGGTAGAGACATGAGCTTTGTGGAGATTTATCTTCAGAGCTTACTGGCGCTCACAGTAACTGACTATCAGAACCTGGTCCAAACTCAATCAGAACCAGAAAGAAACCTCTATCAGAACCAGTACCAAAATCCATCAGAACCTTGAGAAAATCTCCATCAGAACCAGACCCAAACTCCATCAGAACCAAGAGGAAATCTCTATCAGAACCAGTTAGGAACCTTCCATCAGAACCAGGTCCAAAATCTGTCAGAACCAGGAAGAACCTCTATCAAAACCTTGTCCAATATCTATCAGAACCTGGAACAAGTCTTCATCAGAACCAGACCCAAACTCCATCAGAATCTCGTCCAAAATCCATCAGAATCAGATGGAAACTCTATGAGAACCAGGTACAAATCTTCATCAGAACCATGTACAAACCTCCTTCTGAAACAAGTCCAAATTCTACAAGAGCCAAGGAGAAACATTCATCAGAACCAGATCTAAACTCCGTCAGAACCAGGAAGAAACCTCTATAAGAACCAGGTCCAAACTCCATCAGACACTGGTACAAATCTTCATTAGAACCAGGAATAAATCTTAATCAAAACCAGGTCCCAACTCCATCAGAACCTGGCAAAAATCTCCATAAGAACCTTGAACAAATCTAAACCAGAACCATGTACAAGCATCCATCAGAAACAAGTCCAAACTATCAGAATCAGGCACAAATCTTCACCAGATCCAGGAGGAACCCTGTGTCAGAATCAGGAACCAGCTCCCATCAGAACCAGGTCCAATCTCTATCAGAACCAGAATGAAACCACTACTCTGTGACTTATGATGATAAGACCATCTTCATAGGTCCCAGTGGGGCATTAAAACAGCGACCATTTGATGTCAGCCTCTTAAACAGCTTCTACTACTGTCCCAACGCCTGAACAAGAGTGAATAATTTAAAGGACAATTTCATAGACTTCTGAATATAGGCTGTAGTAAGCATTACCATTTAATTAATTTTAGCTTATGCATTGCTTTTTGCATAGTAGATGGGGTAAATTAATATTCGCCTTCATGCTAGTGGTAGCCAATATGCTAATGTTAGCATTTTAGCTTCTCTTTGTCCTCTCTTCTCTCTTAGCTGATGAACACATTTGACTTTTTAGGCAATTTCCTGTTTGTTTTAGTGTATCTTCAGCGTATTTGTTGTTAGTTCTTCCTTTTTCTAAATTTTCTGCCATTTCTTATATATTTTAGCACTAACTTAAACTTCTTAGGCTATCTTAGGCTATTTTATTGCTTCAGTCTATGCTTTTTCAGCTCATCTATGGGCAGCTCTTTCCTGCTTTTTTTGTCGGTTCTTGTATTTCAACAACTATTTCAAGTAGTTTTGAGGTAACTCCACCTTGTTATGGTGTTTTATATCTGATAGTCTTCCTGCTTAAACAGATCAGATGACAGTTTTTCTTTGCTGTTTCTGCTATTTCTACTAATTTATCAGATTTCAGCTGACATTCTGCTTTCAGCCTTAGCCACTTTCTGCCAGCTTTCAACAGGAGTTTAGCATTTCTGTTTTCTTCTAATTCATTAAATTTTAGCAGATTGTTTGCAGTCAATGTCAGCTGGTTTCTGCCAGCTTTCAGCTAAAAAATTCAGCTTTCAGCATTCACACTACATTTTCGCAGGGAATGCAAATAAATTTTTCTAGTTATTATGTATATCTAACACTTTTTTTGGCACCTATCTCCTCCTTCATTCTTTGTGCTATTTCAGCCATTCAACTTTTAAAATGTTCCGCTCATTTAGGATATTACGGCTGTGACCTTTGGTATTAATACTTTTCATACTTTTTAAAATATTCAGCTTTTTGTGCCGATTTGTGGCCCATTGAAATTAATGGAAAATCTAAAACATTCCGCAAAATTCAGCTAAAACTTTGTGCTCTTTCACAGCTTACTACTTCTACATACTTTCAGCTAGAAATACTATTCAACTTTTAAAATATTTACAAGCCATTAAGCTAACTTCAAATAATTCAGCTTTTTCATACCTGTTACTGTTCTTCTACAATTGCGATTAAAATTTTACGCAAGATTTTTGTAGTTTTCGATTTTATAATGTAATCCAATGGCGGAATTTGTCAGTTGGTAGAGTGTACACTTTAGGTTGTTGAATAACCTGAGAAAGAACGAACAAACTCTCCTCACTCGCTCAATTTTCACTCTAACTATAGAAATTATACATCAAAACGTAGGATGCTCTTTCACGATTCAAAAAATGTCACCCTCATTGATGTGGGACTAACAGATTTATGGCAACACGCCCCAAAGCAACGCAAAGTCAACACACCCTGAATGGGAAACCAAAAAATCAGAGCAAAAAATCATTAAACTCACATGTTTTCGAATCGCCTCCTCTTGTAAACCATTTGAGATAGGGACATGAGCCTTGTGCAGATTTATTTTCAGACCTTGCTGGTGCTCACAGAGAAGGAATTGTTTTGATACCTTTTATCATTTTGTCATAGAAAAGGTTTGCTTAGGAGTACCAAATCTGTCCCTCCCAAAATCACTTGAAATGTAAAACTTTCAAAATTATCCACTTTTCTACACTGTCACATCTCCTACACAGATTTATGTAGACACATGAAAATCTCCAGGATTGTTCACCAATCCCTGCTAATACCTACGGTCCAAAATATTTTTGGATACCGTTTATTGTTTCCTCGTGAAGTAGGTTTGTTTGAGAGTGAAAAATTCACCTTCACTTAAAAATGGTCCAAATGATCCACTTTTTCAAAGGGTCACACCTCCCAGACAGATTTTTGTAGAAAATTGAGAAGCTCCATGATTGTTCAGCAAAGCCTGCTTATTAATACAGTGCATGAATCAAATTGATAGCCTTTATAGTTTTCGAAGTATTAGACGTTGTTCGAGAGCATTTCAGGCATTTTTGTGTTTTTCTCCATTTTTCCCTTTTTTTCACCTAATGTTGTGCCTTTATTATTATATTTTCAACAAAAATGTGTTAATATTCTCGTTCCCCTGTCCGTTCTGAGAAAAACGGTCCAAGAATGACGTTGATAGCCCTTACGGTTTCCGAATTATTGGCAGTAGTTTGGGAGCATGTGCCACTATGTTATAAAGCCAGGCCATGATGAGACACTAAGTGTGGTGCTGCCTGAGTGAGAAACAGCAGCTGTTGGGCGCTCATTAGTTACCATAGCAACAGAACACAGCTGCCAGTGAACTTAAGTAACCTCTGACAGAGAGTGGCTCTGAGGCTGAGCTCAGGCCAGAAGCTTCCATGAGAGATCACTATAATGGTGCGTTCACACCAAACGCGGATTCTGTGAATATTTTCCCTCATTTGTGTGCTTTTGCCCGCTTGACATTCCGGGTGAACTCCGCGTTGCCATTTGGCGTCATCAAATAGTAGGAGCTTCCATCTGCTGCTTGCTGGTTTCAACTGAACATGGCGGACATGGATTTCACGGATAATTACGGTGTTTTACCTGTGGAGAGCTGAAAAACGTCGCCGACGTCAACGTCCCTGGGTTCACAAGATTCTTCAGGGACGGGAACAGTTCAGAGATTACCACCACCTACTCCAGGAGCTGTGTCTGGATGACGGTCTATTTCAGTGGTACTTCCGTCTATCCAGGACCCAGTTCAAAGATCTGCTGTCCCTCGTTGGGAGACGAATTGGCCTCCAGGACACCAACTACCGACGCTACATCCCCACTGCTGAACGCCTAACCATCTGTCTTCGGTGAGTAAATAAATCTCAGCTCAGTAAAAAAACAGCCGATTTTTAATGTCCACATCTCCTAAATATAAGATATTTGTGCCTAAACATAACCAGGCCAGGTACTTTCTTTACTTGTCTCGGTAAAAATAATTAGTTGAGTCATACAACTCTGGCTTGCCGCACACCGCCACTATGATCTGGTCCTCCATCTTCACTGACAACCGCTTCTTCACCGCTGCGGTCTTTCACCCTACGTCACAGCCACATCCAGTCCCTGATTGGTTGATGCGACGCGAATTTAGGAAAAAGTTCAGATTCTTCAACTCGTCCATCGCTCTTGCTCCGTTCCTGCTTCGCTCGGTGCGCCTTCCGCACCACGTCCTTCATCTCCTTTGCGCCACGCCGCTCCACTCCTGAACGCACCTCTACATAGGGATAACATGTAAATCGGCCGCTCCTTTCACAGAAACCGCGTTCAGTGTGAACGCACCATAAGTCAGTCATAGCTGACAACCACACTAGATGTTCAAAATAAGACCTACACATACTCTACAAAATAAAAGCATTTTTACACACTGAACATCAACCTTCCACATTTACAAATGATTTTTTAAAAGTTGATAATAGCATAAACAATGATTTCAGCCAAGCAAGCAGGTTCTATATGACTAATGGAAATAACCCAGACTTGAAAGGACAACCCTGCTAGATTTTCAAAATAAGACAAAACATGCTCTACAAAATAAAAGCCTTTACTTTTTAAACTATAGAAAATTGCAGCACTGGGCTTCAGACTAATGTTAATGTTGCTAATCCAGTGTAGCAAATAGGACCAAGTCAGCCCTTTAAAAGAAGGCTTACTGAAAGTTTCAAAATAAAATTCTCAACTTTCCATAGTTACTAATGATTTTTTAAGCTGATAATAGCATAGACAATGATTTTAGAACAACTAATTGAACTAACCCAGACCTGAAAGGACAACCTTGCTGGACTTTCAAAATAAGACAAAACATGCTCTACAAAATAAAAGTCTTTACATTTTAAACTATATATCATTGCAGGACTGGGCATTACACTACTGTTGGAGTTCACTCTGTGTTGGAAATGGGACTATGCTGGTCCTTTGAAATAAGGCTAACTAAAACTTTCAAAATAAAAGCCTCAGCATTCCATAGTTTGTATTGATTTTTTAAGCTGATGATAGCATACACAATGATTTTAGAATAGCAAGCAGGTTCTTTATATCTAGTGGAAGTACGCCAGACCTAAAAGGACAACTATACTGGACTTTCAAAACAACACCTAGACATACCCTACAAAATAAATGACTTCATATTTCACACAGCGATAATTGCTGCATTGGTCTCAACACTATTGCTGGGACTCTGTGATGGAAATGGATCTACTTTATCCTTTCAAAATAAACTCACTAATATTTACAAAATAAAAGTCTCAACATTCCTAAGTTGGGGCCTGCCATAGCAATGAAGGGAGAACAGTGAGTGGCCTGACTCCCATGCCATTGCCTTGTGGCACCTATTACTACATATCTCTAAACTGGACTCTTTATTTATTGGCGACTGCCAAAACAATGCAAGGACGCATATCACTTCACAACTGCCCCCCACACTCGACCCCCACCAGTTTGTCTACAGGGCCAACTGGTCCACCGAGGATGCCATCACCACTGCTCTGCACACCACGCTAACCCACGTGGAGCAGCGAGGGAGCTATGCGAGGCTGCTCTTCCTGGACTTCAGCTCGGCGTTCAACACCATCCCGAGCCGGCTAGTGAGCAAACTGGGACACCTGGGTCTCCTCAACAGCACCTGTAGTTGGATTATGGACTTTATGACAGACTGCTCCCAGAAGGTGAGAGTAGGACACCACCTGTCCTCTCCACTGAGGACCAGCATGGGCTCTCCACAGGGCTGTGTGCTGAGCCCCCTGCTCTACACCCTCTACACCCACGACTGAACAACACCATCATCAAGTTCGCGGATGACACCACGGTGGTGGGGCTCATCTCAGGAGGGGATGAGACGGCTTACAGGGCGAAGATGGAGCATCTGTCAGCATGGTGCATGGAATCTGAACACCTCCAAGTCAAAGAAGCAATCTGTTGGTAATAAAGGCACAGCCATAGAATGGTTTAAGTCATATTTATCCAATAGAGGTTTTTTCTGTCTAGTCGGGACAATTTTAATTCTCTGTTGCTCCTCTTAAAGATGGGGAACCTCAAGGCTCCATACAGTCTAAAAAGATTATTTGGGCTGTAGTTCATGTTCGGGCTTATTTACTTTGATCAATTAATGTAAATAAAATGAGAATTCATAGATGGGTTCAAAAAACTTAAAGTCACACATTTTCATCTGAAAGTAACTTTTTACTTTGAGTCCAAGTGAACGAGTTAAGTTTAATATAGCCTTAGTATCCTATGTGTAACGCCATGACGTAAACTTCGCCCAATGCGGAATCTAACCCTTATTGAGTACGGCGTTGGAGGTACAGGGGGTTAAGCATGTGACCCATGTAGTCCTTGACACAGGCTGTTGTTGGATCAAATCCTGTTTGTCGATGTTTCCTGCATTCCCTTCCCCACTCAGTCCCCCTATTTCCAGTCAACCTACCTAAAATAAATTACAGAATAATGGCTGCTAGTGCCTGAACAAGTACCATTAAAAATCTGACCCTTATCAAAATTGAATTTCTGACAGGGATCCAAGCTAATCTATTGGCTACTCAGAAGGTAGCCAAAACAAAAGGCAATTTTTCACAATGTAAACTAAGTTGGACACCAATGATCATAAATTAATTATAATTTATATTTCAGAATCAGAATCAGAATCAGAAAAGCTTTATTGCCAAGTACGCTTTTGGACATACAAGGAATTTGTTTTGGCGTAGTCGGTGCAATACAGTACAAATTAAACAGTATAAACATATCTACAATATAATATAAATATATGTGCACAGTTTTAAGTGAGTGAGAGTAAATGTACAGCAGTATAAGATGCAAGAGCAATACAACAGTGCAGGTGATCATTGTGCAAGTATGTCAGTGCAAGTAAAGCAGGAGTCCATGCTGAGCGTTAATGTAACGCATAGAGTTAGAGGTTACAAGTGAAAGGGGGAGTGTCAGTGTGGTTTCCAGGCTTTGTTAACCAGGCTGGTGGCATATGGGAAAAAACTGTTCCTGTGGCGTGAGGTTTTGGTCCGGATGGACCGCAGCCTCCTGCCAGAGGGGAGAGTCTCAAAGAGTCTGTGACCAGGGTGGGAGGGATCAGCCAGAATCTTCCCTGCCCGCTTCAGGGTCCTGGAGGTGTACAGTTCCTGGAGCGACAGTAGACTGCAGCCAATCACCTTCTCAGCAGACCAAATAACACGCTGCAGCCTGCCCTTATCCTTGGCTGTAGCAGCGGCGTACCAGATGGTGATGGAGGAGGTGAGGATGGACTCAATGATGGCTGTGTAGAAGTGCACCATCATAGTCTTTGGCAGGTTGAATTTCTTCAGCTGCCGCAGGAAGAACATCCTCTGCTGGGCTTTCTTGATGAGGGAGCTGATGTTTGGCTCCCACTTCACATCCTGGGAGATGATGGTTCCCAGGAAGTGGAAAGATTCCACAGTGTCAATTGTGGAGTCACAGAGGGTGATGGGGGCAGGTGGGGCTGGGTTCTGCCTGAAGTCCACAACCATCTCCACTGTCTTTAGAGCATTGAGCTCAAGGTTGTTCTGGCTGCACCAGTCCAGCAGATGGTCCACCTCCCATCTGTACGCGGACTCGTCACCATTAGAGATGAGACCGATCAGGGTGGTGTCGTCCGCAAACTTCAGAAGCTTGACAGACTGGTGACTGGAGGTGCAGCTGTTGGTGTATAGGGAGAAGAGCAGAGGAGAGAGAACACAGCCTTGGGGGGAACCGGTGCTGATGGTCAAGGAGTCAGAGACGTGCTTCCCCAGCCTCACGCGCTGCTCCCTGTCAGACAGGAAGTCAGTGATCCACCTGCAGGTGGAGTCGGGCACACTCAGCTGGGAGAGCTTCTCCTGGAGCAGAGCTGGGACGATGGTGTTGAAGGCAGAGCTGAAATCCACAAACAGGATCCTGGCGTAGGTTCCTGTGGAGTCCAGGTGCTGGAGGATGAAGTGAAGGGCTAGGTTGACTGCATCATCTACAGACCTGTTGGCTCTGTAGGCAAATTGCAGGGGGTCCAGGAGGGGGTCGGTGATGTCTTTTAGGTGTGAGAGCACAAGGCGCTCAAAGGACTTCATCACCACAGAGGTCAGGGCGACGGGTCTGAAGTCATTAAGCCCTGTGGTCCTTGGCTTCTTGGGAACAGGGACGATGGTGGAGGACTTGAAGCAGGCTGGCACATGACATGTCTCCAGTGAGGTGTTAAAAATGTCTGTGAAGACTGGAGACAGCTGATCAGCGCAGTGCTTCAGGCTGGCTGGTGAGACAGAATCCGGACCAGCAGCTTTCCGGGGGTTCTGTCTCCTGAAGAGTTTGTTGACGTCCCTCTCCTGGATGGAAAGAGCCGTCCTCGGCGTGGGTAGGGGGCTGGTGGGGGGGAACTTCAGGGTGGGGGTTGGAGGCGCCAAGGCCCCTCTTGAGGTTGGGGAGGTGGGGGTGGTGGATTGTGGCTGCAGCTGTTGGGGGGTGTCGTGGGGGATGGTTGCAGGACTGTCCCTTTGTCTTTCAAAGCGGCAGTAGAACTCGTTCAGGTCGTTGGCGAGGCGTCGGTCGTTGATGGAGTGGGGGGCTTTCGGCTTGTAGTTGGTGATTTGCTTGAGCCCTTTCCAGACAGACGCAGAGTCGTTGGCTGAGAACTGGTTTTGGAGCTTCTCAGAGTACAGTCGTTTGGCCTCTTTCACTGCCTTGCCAAACTTGTACTTTGCCTCTCTGTATATGTCTTTGTCCCCACTCCTGAAGGCCTCTTCCTTATCCAGTCTTAACCTTCTGAGTTTAGCTGTGAACCAGGGTTTGTCGTTGTTGTAACTCACCCTGGTGCATGATGGTACACAGCTGTCCTCACAGAAGCTGATGTAGGAAGTCACAGCCTCTGTGTACTCGTCCAGACTGTTGGTAGTAGTCCTGAATACATCCCAGTCTGTACAGCCTAAACACGCCTGGAGATTCTCCACAGCCTCACTGCTCCACTTCCTTGTCGTCCTCACAACAGGTTTGCAGAGCTTTAGTTTCTGCCTGTATGCAGGAATCAGGTGGACCATGATGTGGTCGGATTGGCCCAGTGCAGCACGTGGGACGGCGTGATAAGCGTCTCTGATGGTGGTGTAACAGTGATCCAGAATGTTGTCCTCTCTGGTCGGACATTTTATGAACTGTCTATATTTGGGGAGTTCGTGGGTGAGATTACCTTTGTTAAAGTCGCCAATGATGATAACTAAGGAGTCCGGGTTGGTCTGCTCCACACTCAGTATCTGGTCGGCGAGCATGCGCTGTGCGACCTGCACGTTAGCTTGCGGCGGGATGTAAACACCGACCAGGATGAACGAAGCGAACTCACGGGGGGAATATATTTGTTTGATGTAATGACACAAGCATAACAACCTTCAATTCAATTCAATTCAGTTTTATTTATATAGCGCCAATTCACAACACATGTCGTCTCAAGGTTCTTCACAACAGTCAGGTTCATACATTCCAATTAATCCTAACCATTGAACAGTGCAGTCAGAGTTAGTTATTCATTCAAATTGGATAAAAAGTTTTTCTGTCTAAGGAAACCCAGCAGATTGCATCCAGTCAGTGACTTGCAGCATTCACTCCTCCTGGATGAGCACGTAGAGACAGTGGACAGTCACTGGCGTTGACTTTGCAGCAATCCCTCATACTGAGCATGCATGTAGCAACAGTGGAGAGGAAAAACTCCCTTTTAACAGGAAGAAACCTCCAGCAGAACCAGGCTCAGTGTGGGCGGCCATCTGCCACGACCGACTGGGGGTTTGAGAGAACAGAGCACAGACACAAAGAGAACAAAGAAGCATTGATCTAGGAGTACTTTCTATGGGAAGGAAAAGTAAATGTTAATGGATGTAGCTCCTTTAGTCGTTTCATCTAGAAAGAAAGAACAGATAAACTCTGAGCCAGTTTTCAAGGTTAGATTCTGAAAAAGAGCACATATAATTAGCTCAGTCAATCGCCATGTCTAGGAGAGAGAAAGGGTTAAACACTGAAAGACAGAGCCATGTGGGTCATCTGTAGAAGGTGAGCATTAAGTTGTTGCCAGCAGAAGCTCGGACAATTCCCCTCTCCAGAAAGGTGTCACAGGTATTCACAGAGCCAGGCCAGGTGTAGCTTCTAGGAAGAGAAAAGAGAGAGAGCAAAGTTAAAAGCTGAAATAACAGCAAATAATGCAAAATTGGAGAGTAGTGTGAGAATGTAGCGAAGAGGGTGAAAGTGGTCATTATGTCCTCCAGCAGCCTAAGTCTAGCAGCATAACTACACAGATAGTTTCAGTTCAGATTATTTAGTTAAACAGCGCTTATTTACCACAATGTCGTCTCAAGGCACCACACAAAGGGTCCCACTGATGGTCATTGTTATACTAAAAACCACAAGGATTGGCATACCTCCGTCAGATTGACCATAACCATTGGAAAAGAGGTCATATAGGTAGCAGAAATTGAGGGTGTGTTTGCACCTCAACCATAACTGAGCCGGTTTAGGCTAAACCCGACTCCCCCTTACTTCATCCAACAGGGACGGAGGAAGGGTCCCTGATAAACTAAGCCACTCTAACTATAAGCTTTATCAAAAAGAAAGTTTTAAACCTAGCCTTAAAAGTAGACAGAGTGTCTGCCTCATGGACTAAAACTGGGAGCTGGTTCCACGGGAGAGGAGCCTGATAACTAAAGGATCTGCCTCCCATTCTGGATTTAACAGGGAGCCAATGAAGGGAAGCTAAAATAGGAGAAATATGATCTCTCTTTTTAATTTTCATCAGAACTCTTGCTGCAGCATTTTGAATAAGCTGAAGGCTTTTAACTGCATTTTGTGGACATCCTGATAGTAAAGAATTTCAATAGTCCAGCCTTGAAGTAACAAATGCATGGACTAGTTTTTCAGCGTCACTCCTGGACAGGATATTTCTAATTTTGGCAATTTTCTGGAGGTGAAAGAAGGAAATCCTAGAAACCTGTTTAATATGGGATTTAAATGACATGTCCTGGTCAAAAGTAACACCAAGGTTTTTTACTTTATTACCGGAGGTCAATTTAATGCCATCCAGGTTAAGTGATTGACTAGGCAGTTTCTTTTTTAAAGACTCTGGTCCAAAGATGACAACTTCTGTCTTGTCTGAATTTAGAAGCAAAAAATTTAAAGTCATCCAAGTTTTTATATCTTCAAGACATGCTTGTAGTCTATCTAACTGGTTGGGTTCATCAGGATTTATGGATAAGTAAAGCTGAGTATAATCAGCGTAACAGTGAAAATTTATCCTATGCTGCCCGATAATTTTTGTATTACGTATTCCTCCTACAGCCCAAAAACATGACGGTTATGTCAATTGGTCTCCCTTAATTGCCCTTAGGTGTGAATAGTTGTGTGTTTCTGTGATGCCCCACAATGGGCTGGCGACCAGTCCAGGGTGTACTCTGCCTTTTGCCCATATACCACTGGAGATAGGCACCAGTTCCTCCATGAACCTTTACAAACAGAGCGGGTCTTTTGTATGCTTAATGCATAATCATTTGTACAAAACTGTTCATGACTTGGTGGTGTTTTTACAATAAAATTTCAAATGTTTCTTTTATGCAATGGAGATTTCTTTTTTTAGCCAACTTGAATTTCTGATTACCATGAAAGTGTCATCATTTTTGTAGCTGCTTTGACCCACATGCAGAAATTCACTCAGGAAAACAGGAAAAGTTTGTGGTCACACCTCTTGAAGTGGGAAGTCCGGTGACAAAGTCAAGGGCTATAATGAACCAGGGCCGCTTAGGAACACAAAAGGGTTGCAACAGTCCTGCGGGTGGTTGGTTAGAGGACTTATATCTAGCACAGATAGTACAGGCTTGTACATACTCTTTAACGTCCCTATGAAGGGACGGCCACCAAAACCTTCTGGAGATGAGGGCGATGGTTCGACAAAAAACCAGGATGGGCAGAGAACTAGGATAAATGAACCAGTGGATAAGGCAGGACCGGACAGTTGATGGGATCCGGTTCATCTCTGAGGGCCTGGGATACCAAGGTTTCCACATCCCACGTTAGGGCTCCAACAACACAACTTTGCGGTAGGATGGGGACAGGCTCCTTGACAGAGTCATCCGGGAGAACTGTCGAGAGTGGGCGTCGCTCTTGATATTTTTGGAACCAGGTCTGTATGAGATCGAGAGGTTAAAATGTGAAAAGAAAAGGGATCAATGAGACTGGCGAGGGTTAATGGGTTTGGCTGCTTGAAGGTAGGCTAGGTTTTTATGATATGTCCATACCACACTTGGGTGTTCAGCGCCCTCCAGCCAATGACGCCACTCCTCCAGGGCCAGTTTTATTGCCAGGAGTTCTTGGTCTCCCACATCATAATTTCTCTCGGCTGGATTGAATGTGCGGGAGAAAAAGGCACAAGGTTGAAGTTTGCCATCAGAGTCAGAAACCTGGGATAGCACAGCCCCCAATGTCAGATGCATCAACTTCTAGTGTGAATTGTTTAGACGGGTTTGGATGGATGAGAATGGGGGCTTGAGAGAAACTGTCCTTGAGCTTATGAAAAACTGCATCTGCCTGTGAAGTCCACTCAAAAGGGTGTTTAGTGGAAGTCAGAGTGGTTAATGGGGCTGCAGTTTGACAGTAGTTTCTGATGAATCTTCTATAAAAATTGGCAAAGCCCAAAAACCATTGAAGCTGTTTACATGAGTCAGGAGTGGGCCATTCCAGTACAACCTTAATCTTGCCTAGGTCTGAACGAACCTGCCTACCCTCTAGGATGAATCCGAGGAAGATAACGGAGGACTTGTGAAACTCCTCTTGGTCGCACTGGACAAGAGGCGATGGAGTGTCCATGTGTGCCACAGTATAAACACTGTTTGGATTCCATTCTTCGTTGATGTTCCTCAGGGGAGAGCTGAGTTCGACCAATTTGCATGGGTTCAGGGGAAGGTGTAAGTGGTTCAGGGCGAGGTGCTGCAGCTGAGCTCTGAGGTGCCTGTGATCTCACAGCAAACCTTTCAAAACGTGACTTTCTTCTATCTCTCAATCTATTATCAACTTGAGTAGCTAGAGCTATAAATTCATTTAGAGTCTTGGGTTCATCTGGCAAAACTAATTCATCCTTCAAAGATTCGTCAAGGGACTGGAAAAAGGTGGCTTTGAGAGTGCAGGAATCCCAACCTAGTGTATGAAATTCTATAGAAAACTCAAAAATTGGTTTATTTTTTTTGTTTTAACGCCCACAAGCGGCGGGCTTTATTGGTCTGGTCTAACTCAGTGTCAAAAATCTGCTTAAATTCACTTATAAAATCAGTAAAAGTGCAGCCGAAGCGATTATGATCGGTAAGCCTCAGCCCACCTTAGTGCCTTTCCAGATGGAGTCCTGAAATAAAAGAGATTTTAACGTCGTCATGGGAAAAAGATGGTGGAGAGCGATTAAACACCAGGGAGCACTGTAGGAGGAAACCTCCACAACTACCAACCTCACCGGAAAACTTCTTCGGATTGGGGGAAATGACATCACGGGAATGAGGAAGTTGCTGTGAGATAGCAGACTCAGCGGCGCTCCCTGGTACAGCGGGGCTTAGACTGTTCCGAGCATGCTGGAGTAAAGAAGACATCTGTTCAATTTGTTGGTTTGTGTGGCGTTGTTGTTCCAGGAATGATCGAAGTGAGTTTCTGTGGGACTGGATCTGGAGGCTATGATCTGAAAGAGTCCTACTGAGTGTACCTGCTGGGTCAGATTGGCCTGAGTGTTCTGTCAACGTTTTTCTAGTTGCTTTGACCCACATGCAGAAATTCACTCAGGAAAACAGGAAAAGTTTTAACAAGTTTATTAAGAAATATTCCGATTGCTGGAGAAATAAGAACTCGCCACTGTATGGAGAAGGGATCAATGGTAAGTGACAGGTAAAATTCTGGGATGTTGATCTTGATATATTTTTGCTTACAGAGGGTGATTAGGAGATCCGCTAAGGGGGGAGGAGTAGGTAGATGATTGAAAACTCCGGGAGTGTGTCGGGTAAGTGAAAGGTCCAGGTAATTCTGTTTTACATGCACTTGAGGTGGAGGTGGTACCAGGTGGATGATCTTTGAGGGGAGCACGGTGGAGGGTGAGCCAGGTTCGTTCACAAGTAGCGAGAGGAGACTTGAAACCCAAATGCAGCCAACTGAGAAGATAATCCGTGAAGTTCTCTGGCAGAGAGAGAGTCTGGATTTTCTACATACACAGACTGGATAAGAAGCTCGGAATTGGAAGTAACCTGGGAAGGAGGACACGAGAAGGTAAGAACTCAGAAAAGAATCACAAGGAGACTTGTCTTGGCCAGCTTGAGTTACCACTGCAAGGTTAACACACAGGCACCGTAATGTTGGAAACGTTGGGTACTTAAGCTCCACTCCTGATGAGGCTGATGGAGAACACCTGTGGACTCAGCTCCTACCATGCATCTGGTGCAATATAGAGGTTGAATGGGGTTAGTAGCAGGTAAAACAGGTGAACAGAAACAAACTCCCAGAACTCCGACAGAAAGTATTTCATGCCTATTAGAAACACTAAAATAACATGGTAAAAAAAACATTTAAGCTGTATTTTAATATAGTGTGAGTGATCATGCGCTTTTGGAGAATACCTTTTTTTATTTTGGAACAACTTAATCTTTTGAATTGATTTTCCATAAAATTATGTCAAATGGGGTCTGAATTATTTAAGTAAGTCTAAATTAAATTCGTTGAACAAACGAATAAATGAACTTGGATAAACTTAATTCAATTACTTATTACCAATGGATGCAATTAAACTCTTACCTTTTTACAGTGTATTAGGTCCTGTTTTATTCTCTTTCTAGTTTCTCCCAATGGGGTCCATTTTCCAGAAAGATAATGTGTCATTCCATTTTTATGCAGATGACATTCAAGTTTCATTCCATTAGAATCCAGTGGATCCCAACGGAGAGGCTGTTGAAGTGTTGAACTTTCTTCAACAGATGAACTTTCTTTATTTAAATTATATAAAGGCAGAGGTCATTTTATTTGGTAAATCTGACCCACTGACAGGATGCAGCAGTGCTGTTGAGTCACTGGACTCTTCTGGCTCTGTGTCTGTTAGGAATCTTGTGGTGATCCTTGATTTAGATTTTAAATTTAATAAACAGGTCAGTGCAGTAGTCCAGTCAAGCTTTTATCATCTGAGGATTATTAAATGGTAAATGGACTGAACTTATATAGCGCTTTTCCAGTCATACAGACCGCTCAAAGCGCTTTACACTAGAGCCACATTCACCCAATTGCACTCACTAACGCTCACACATTCATACACCGATACACAGATCGGTAGGCAACTTGAGGTTAAGTGCCTTGCCCGGGGGCACATCGGATTGCAAGACGACTACTCTTCCTACTGAGCCACAGTCGCCTTATTAAAGTCAACGATTATTTCCTCAAGATGCTCTTTATAGGGTTATTCATGCTTTTATTACTTCTAAACTGGACTACTGAAACTCATAGTGGGACTGACCATTCTCTTCTTTGCCATCTTTATTTGGTCCAAAGTTCAGCTGCCCATCTGCTAACAGAGACAAGACAACATGAACATATTACCCTGAATTTGTATTCCATCCACTGGCTGTCTGTTTTTTAGAATTGTTTTAAAGATTTTACTTTTAGTTTTTAAATCTCTAAATTGTCTGGTACCTTTTTAACTTAATTAATTTTTACACCCACACAACCCACGAACATAACCCTAACCCCACACTAGACCTCTAAGATCTCAAGACCAGAAGTTCTAGTTGTTTCCAGGATTCAGTTCATGACCAGAGGAGACAGAGCTTTTTCAGCCCCAGCTCTTTGGCTCTGGAACAGTCTGCCTCTTTCTGTGAGGTCTGCTGGAACATTTAATGATTTTAAATATCTTTTAAAAACTCATCCTTAAACTGGCTTTTTATTCTTGACAGCATGACCATTTCTTCTGTGCCTTTTATTACTGATTGTATTGTCAACCTTGTATGTTATTGCTAATTGCTTTTATTATGTTGTTATTTTTAGCTTCTATGTTGTGTTCAGTACTTTGGCTGCCTGTTTGTTTTGTAAAGCACTTTATTATTATTATTTGTATTATTATTATTATTATATTGAAGTAAGGCTACCACATGGTTCTCACATTTGAATATGCTTTAACAGTTTAGTGGAAAACAAACCCTTTTGGTTCATTAAGTTCATATCAAGTCAGGCTTTAGTTGTAGTCTTCTTGCCTTTTTAGCCTTGACAGTATTTAGATGAAAAAAACATCCAATTTATAATAAATAAATAAATAAAGTTGTTTGTCTGGTTGTTTGAGAAGGTATTGCCTCGTGTTTTTTGAATTCCTTGAGTCATCCATGTTGCTGTCACACTTTACATATGCATCCCAGAAGCAGCCCTGAATGGCTGAAAGAGGAACCCAGCTTTATATTTGTGGTTTCTTTGTAGAGTTAGGTTATTTCTCAGGACATATGGTTTCCCCAGAGCCCAAACGCAAACACAGACGCACACTGATATGAAGACAAATAAACCCGAGTGTCTGGCAACCAACCAGAGAGCAGTTTAGGATTCCACATGCTCATCAATCATTTGCTGGACTGCTTATTATTGTTCCGACTCTGAGAGAATGATCAGAGGACTGCTAGGCTTATGTTTCCCGCAGAATACCAGGTTCGTCTCTTTCAAGTGCCGCAGAGGAACAAAAGTGCATAAAAGTGTAAAACATGAAGACTCTACAATAACTTCATTCATTTTTGAAATTCTTAGACCACATTCAGTGCCACAATAATAAACTCAGCTTTGTTGTTGAACATTAACATGGCTGGTAAAGATTCTTTTAAATCACTTACTGTTCACCTCCCTCATCCTCCTCCTCCTTCTCCTCTCTTTGGAAGTTTCTTCCTACCATCACCAAATGTGTCACAGTCATTTTTGCAGTTTGTCTCTCCCAGCCACTCATTTCTTCATCATTCCTCACTCCATCGATCCCTCTGCTTCATCAAGTGCCCACACACCAGCCGGACCTCTCACACTTTGGCAGCAACTAGTATGCTGATGAGAGCAGGAAGTGCACTGTCAGCCAATCAGGACGTCCTTTAGCGGTTTCTGTCACGGAGCACGAGAAGGTCATAGCTGCTGACAGAGGACGCAGGGGAAAAAACAGATCACTTAATTTGCCATTCCTACCTGAGTAGAAGAGATCAAACATCCATCTGCACGATGGAGGTTCGATCAGACTGGCAGCGCTGCTTCAGCCCGATCACTAATAATCAATGCAGTCTGTCGTTAATCTATTGTTATACAGAACTATGGGAAACTGTTCCAAAAGCAACCTTTTACTGAATTATATTTTTTAAAGTGGTGTTATGGAGTGACTAATTAGACAATATAATCAATCTGGCTAGCTGTAGATAACCTTGGCACTTGCAGATGTCACGGTGTGACATTTTGGACTTTGGTTTTGGTGTCTTGTGATGGTTTATTTTGTCTAGATGTTTCTATCATGTTTATTAGTTTCTTTTCCTTCCTCTACCTTCTCCTTGTGTGTATTGTGTTCCTCTAACTCTTAGTTCCCTTTGTTGTTGCTTTCTTATTTTGTTTTATTTTTATTATTATTATTATTATTATTCACCCTTGGATTCTTATTTAGTATCTCTGTGTTTAGTTATGGTTAGGTATTTGTTTTATTCCAGCTTTAGTTATTGTTTACGTTTGGTTTGTTTATTTTGTAATTTACATTCTTTTTTACATACATTTTTGTTTCTGTTTTCCCTCTAGTTCTCTCTTTACTTTAGTTCATAGTTATTCTAGTTCTTTATTTCCTCCTCTGATTTATTCTCTTGCTTAGTTTGTGTTTTCTGTTTATTGTTTCTTCCTTTCACTCTTCCTCAGCCTTTATATTTGTTTCACCTGTTCCTTCTGCTCCCCTGCCTCCTTGTCGCACCTGTTCTCAGTTCCCTTGATTACCTGCCTTTGTCTTTCCCCAGTATATTAGTTGGTTTGGTGTCTCTGTTTGTTGCTGGTTCCTTGTGTTCGTCACACCTCGTTCTCATCCTTGATTAGGCTTTGTTTTTGCATTACCTTTCCTTGGGAATCTTTTGCCACACCTTGCCTTGGGAAACCTGCAGTGATTTTTGTAAGCTTTGTATCTAGGCTCTGGTTCATTTCCTGCAGTGTTTTTGCTACGTTTTTGGACCTTGTAAATAAATCTTTGAATTACAAAGATGATCCTGCCGAGCTCTTGTCTGCATTTTGGTCTGATCCTAAACCCCAACATGACAGCAGAACATGGTAAATGGACTGAATTTATATAGCACCTTTCCAGTCATACAGACCGCTCAAAGCGCTTTACATTAGAGCCACATTCACCCAATTGCACTCACTAACGCTCACACATTCATACACCGATAGGTAGGCAACTTGAGGTTAAGTGCCTTGCCCAGGGGCACATCGACATACAGCAGGAGGAAGCTGGAATCGAACCCACAATCTTCCGATTGCAAGATGACTACTCTTCCTACTGAGCCACAGTCGTCAGTTTTTCTTTTTGTTTTGTTATTTTGTACTAAATCATCAGTGAATCAAGATCAAGTCTTCCCAAAAACAAGCTGACATGTAGAAAGGTCTCTGGTGACATCGCCTAAGGCATTTTAAGGCAACTGATAATTTCATTTGTAGTGTTTTTTTTTTTTTATGCTTTTCTGAGATTTTAGCCCTGCACAGTATATAAAATATCAATGACAGCAATGTCACAATTTCGAAGGACTTTTGGATCCAATATTTGGTAGGCTATTTTATCTCAAGTGCCATGCTCTCACTCTGCATGCCAATAACATATTTAGTCCATTTATTGGACTCACAATTCTTGTTGCACACAAGCTATGTTTAATAGTGGCGGAGCTATTGTGATGATGGGAAGGAAAGCATATTTAGGAAAATATGGGCTGACTGTAATCAATATCGTCTTAACAACTATCAGTAATAACATTGAAATTGCTTGCTTGCAGCAACAAGGTCCTGGGTTCGACTCCTAGCCAGGGGTCTTTTTGCATGGAGTTTGCATGTTCTCCCCGTGCATGCATGGGTTCTCTCCGGGTACTCTGCCTTCCTCCCACAATAAAAAGACATGCCTGTTAGGTAAATTGGTCTCTCTAAATTGTCCTTAGGCATATGAATGAGTGTGTGCTTGGCTTTTTGTGTGTTGCTCTGCGATAGACTGGCATCCTATCCAGGGTGTACCCTGCCTCCTACCATTAGACTGCTGGAGATAGTCACCAGCTTCCCTGCGACCCATTGTGGAAGAAGCAGTATAGAAAATAACTGACTTTATTTATTTCCTTTAAAGGTCATTATCTGTACTTCGAACAGCTTCAGTAAACAATCTGAGTAACATCTGAGCTGAATGCAAGAACACTGGATGGATTTCTGGAAAATCTAGCAAAATATACACATTGAAGAAGTTGGTGAAAGGACTTTTTTTTGTGGCACTACTGGGCTTTTTTTTCCACTACGCGACAGTTAACAGGGAAGGAGAGAGAGGGGAAGACATGACCAAAGCCTCAGTACAAGGCGGTGTGCTTATACCCTTACACCAACAGCCGCCCCTAAAAGGAGCATTTTTATTATGAAAGATGTTCAGTGTTCATTTTATGCCAAGTTGTATTAAAAACCATGTGGTATGGCTGATGCACTGGTCCTAAGTTCAAATTATGTTTTTAGCAGAACTTATTTGCTGAAAATAGTTAGTAGACACACAGACTTATGATGAGCTCAGTCCTACCAGTTAGCCCTGCCTTGCATGCATCCACAACCAGCCTATACTATAGCCATCCATCCCTCCAGTCAACACCAAAAGGGCGAAAAAAATCAGATAAATGGATTGCTTCACTTTCTTCTGCTAACAAATGGCTGCACCTACGTTGAGGGGAAGTAGACTCTATGGTTGTGAGTCAGATAAGGCAAACAATTATATGACGTTGCTTGCAAAGTTAAACTTTAAATGAAAGTGACTGCAGGGACAGACAGGCAGAAATGACAGACATTTTGCCCCTTTACTTCAATGTTTTCACTATGCTTTTGAAAATCAGCAAACAGAGATGATGTCAAATCATTCTTTAATTACTGATGCAATTAACTGTCCATTGTCACCATTTTCTTGCTTGGGGGAAACATTACAGAACTGGCTCCATGTAGTCAACTGAGCTTTTATCTGTCTTAGTGCAGTGGGCTCCCCATTAAGAGTGATGGTTTGTAAGAGTTTCCTAATTGTTCTGAGCATTCACAAAACATTTGTAGGGAAGTCATGGTGGTTTATCTAGTGGTGGTGTCTCAGGGTCCTGCTGTGGAATGACAATCATGGTGGCAGCAGTTACAGAGGATACATTGCGTGGGCTTGGTCTATACCTGTGTGACATCGCCATTAGAGAATCTGAGGTTCAGCGATCTGGGTCTTTGGTGTTTGTGTATTTTCCTCTCTCCCTTGGAGCTGCAGGTTTTCCCAGAGGACGCACCTGCACTTAGTCGAGCTTAAGAGGAGCTGGGTGTCAATCAGTCAGCACCTGAGTGTCATCTTATACGGTACCTCATGTTAATCTCTTTGTTGCTACCTCATTTTTTCCAATCTCAGATAATTTTTGACTTTTTGCCAGCTCCAAGGTTACTTTTTGAGTTTCTGCTTGGATTCGCTGCTTCAGACATTTCCTGGATTCTTCACATAAACTTCGCTGATCGAACCTCACAGCTTGCATACTTCCAGACTCCATCTCCTACATACCTGTCTGCCCTCCAACGCTGCGCCATATTCCAGGAGTCATTTTTCACACAGACCCTTACCTTGGACTCTGAAATTCCCTCCCAAGCACATACCTCATAACTTAAACTAGTTAGACTTTCCATCAAGATGTTTTTGCCACATTTAATTATTAGCGTCTGAATCCAAAGTCAAAAATAGTTTGGATATTTTATCTTGGTAGATTCAGTGATCTGTTTTTTTTATATGAATTGTGTCTTGTGAGATGTGTTTGATTCCATTAGTTGTGAATTGGTGCCATATAAATATATAAAGCAAGGAGGTTTTGCAGAGCTTCATCATTCTTTTACCCCTCTGGAAAAAGTCACTTATTGGCTTTTTGATGGCCCTGTTTTAAAAAGTAGACTATTTGATCAATTGCATAATGGCAATTATATTATATTGAGTTAATTTCATTGCTGAGTGAGAAGAAGTGTATCATTTCTGCTGGCTCAGCTATCCTTGGTCTTACCTCAGCTCTCCCAGGCTGTGATTGAACTCATTGTGACCAGGAGCTACCTTGCTGGTGGAGCTCATTTGCTAATTGAAAAGTGATTGACAAATCAGGCGCTCCATGACTCTGAAAGCTCTCAGCCAATTTCCTAGCCCTCTGATCCCTGCCAATGTGACAAAAAACAAGCTATGGAGCAGAATGAAGCGTGATGTGTTGAGGGATGAGGTGTGCGGGCCCGCTGCAGTGGCTTCCCAGACTCCAGCCAAGCGGTAGAGATTCGGGAACAGAGCGGCAGAAGCCAAATCCTTTATTGTAATTCTTGGCGAAGCAGTCGTCCAGCAGTTCAAATGCCTTCTGTCAGTGCCTTTAAAAGTGAGCAATAACAAATCTTTTGGCTAATGGTCAATGAATTAAGCTGCCAGCCTGTATAGACAGTGTGAGTAGAGTGAAGCCTGCAGCAGAGCAAATGGCCAATCTTCACCTGTCTCACCCTCACTGCAGCCTCATCACCCGTCACAAGGAATGGCCTGTAATTAACAGAGACAAGTCGTTTCTGTGCCCACAGCAGAGCAAAGCTCCCTGGAGAGATCCCTGGAAGCTATCTGATAGCTTTGAGCAGCTGCAGAGGGAGCTCTGCTCAGTTATGGAAAGTGGATCTGAAGGAAGAGAACCAGCAGAGGCAGCACTAATCATGCAGCACTGCTGGAGAACCGCTCAAAACAAACTGAATAATAGACAGAGGGACAGAAGTTAGTGAACCCTCAGAGTTCAGACCCGACAGGAGAGCCATAAATACAAAGCAGGCTGAAACAGATATAGCAGAGACGTGGCTGCTTAAACAGTGCATTACAACAAACAGTGAAATACAGAGTGGACTGCAAGTGGGAAAAAAGTTCTTCTTTGGTATATGGGTCTCCTGATCCCCTATAATAAAAAAAAAATGTAAGGGCACAGAAAACAAAAAGAAGAAAACCAAAGAATTGTGAGAAAGCAGGCACATGTTCAAGTCTGACACATGAGTTTCCATGTGTCATGAGTTGTGCAGCTGCACAGAATTTCTCTTTTTGTCATTTATATCTGAATGGCTAACATATATAACCTCAATGTTAATGTGAGGTACAGCATTTGCTGTTTTTTGTGTGTTCTGACAGACGCTCGAGTGTGTCTGGCTGCCAAGCAATGTCAGGGCAGATTTGCACTGAGATATTCCTCTTTTTGCACCTCGCTAAATATTCTTACAATAAAAACATTTCTTAGTTGGTTTAAATATTTCAAGATTATTGCTGGATTTATTGATTTCTATTTTTATTACTTTCATTTGATTCTTATTTTATTTTTATTTTCTTCTTTTTATTTCTGCTGCTGATATCAGCATCCTACCTGCTTTACAAATAAATGATGCACCACCCATAGTTGTGTGGGATGTGGTGGGTTGGCCAAGTGGATGGTGTATGGTTTTGTTTTGCAAAAATTAAAAATGTGTTTCCTTTGTGACTGCTGGATATAGGCACCAGCTTCCCACTATGGAAGAAGCGGTATAGAAGATGAATGAATGAATGTTTCCTTTGTGTATTTCATGTTAAAAAATAAGATACAAAAGAACAAACGTACATGAAAATGTTTTTCTTTTGTTTTCTTCTGTTGCTGTTTGGCTGGTTCTTTAACTAAAACATCCGATAATGGTTCGATAGAATACATTCTCCACCCCCCATTAGCTGTTCATTTATCCCCCCCACAAACACCACACACAACAGTCTTAAATTAGTCCCTATTATCTCTACAGGGGGTAATTGTCCCTGAATGAATGGCAGCATTACACGGTCAGTATACTGCTGTGGTCCTTATCAATGCCAGCCTTACATCACCTCTAAAGTGAAAGGGTCAATTAGCAGGAAAATACATGACAAGTCAATTGTGGCATTAGAGAAGACAGAATGAAATCACAGCTTCAACAAACTTCTGCAGGACACAGATACAGTTGTTCTGCTGTTGCTGGGATTTTACATTCCCAGAAAATAAATGGTAAGGCTTGTAGAATGATTATTATCTGCCTTTGTCAAATAATAGTCTTAAGAATTAAGAACATTTAAAAATAAAAGTTAGTTTTATGTAGTTGTTTTTATAAGACAGTGGATCCTAGAAAGAGCAGGATTTTAGAATCTCCCTTGAGATCTAGGTTAATTGGTCACTCTAAATTGCTTTTATGAGTGTGTGTGCATGGTTGTTTGTGTGTTGCCCTGTGATGGACTGGCAACCTGTCTAGGGTGTACCCCGCCTCTCGCCCATAGGCTGCTGGAGATAGGCACCAGGTCCCCCGCAACCCACTATGCAATAAGCGGTAGAAAATGACTGACTGACTGAGCAAAACCTCTTGAAGTCCAGTTCAGCATGTTTACTCATATTTTGTTAAGCGGTAATGCAAAGCTAGGTTCAGTTAGTTTGTCAGTAATCTGACTGGAAATTGTTTCTTCCCTGGTGCAAACTCGTTTTGCTATAAAGGAAAAATAGCTATCATCTTCTTTGGTCACTTGTTTTCCTGCAGGTAAACTTGGTCTGGTCACTCCTAGTTTCCCAAGTCCACTCACAGCTGGAGTTGTCTGGCTACCAAGGCAATGTCCTACAGCAGGGCTTTTCAACTTCCATGAAGAGGTTGCATTGAGACCACATATCCTGATCCAAAATGAGATATAAACATAGTATAACAGTGGTCCTTACATTTAGAGATAATATTCTATTTTACAAAAAGAGCAAACAAGCAAACCTCCCACAAAGAGTTTCATGTCAGTGCCATATTTGACATATTAAAGGGGCAAAACTGTTACAAGAGTAACAACAAAATATTTTAACTAACTGAGCAAGGCTGTGCAAGTATTTTACTTCGGATAAAATATAAATTTTTGTCATGTGATTTTCGACAGCGCATGTCACACATTTTTGACTGCTGTCAGTGAGAAAAACTACACTGCCTTGATTTTGTTCTTTCTGTATATTTAGGCTTATAAGTAGTGAGAGTGATCCGAAGGCACTCATGCAACTTCTCATTGGTCAGGAAGAGATGTGCCATTGTTTTAATGGCATTCATATGAGAAGTGATTGATTCACAGGTATAAGTAGATCCAAACATTGTGAGTATTACCAGGGCTATTTTCCTTGCCGTGGGGTACTGATACTGGCTGACATGATTAGCCTCTTAGTCCTCTGCACCATCAGGCAGGTAGGGCTGTTTTAAAGCAAAAGACAACAGCAAATCCATCATCTCCATTTGAAAGATGCCTTCATTACCCCATTGTCACAGAGTGTCATTTTTGGACTCTGTTTGTGGCTTTGTGTTTGTTAACCTTTTGCTTAGATTTTTCTATTTTGGTTTTTGTATCATGTTTTCTTTTCTCCCTCTTCCGCCTCCTAGTGTTTACTTCTTAAGTTCTTTTATGGTTGTTTTCTTATTACTTGGTATGGTTTATTGTAATTATTATAGTTCTTGATCTTCCCTGGATTCTCTAGTTTTATTTCTCTTTAGTATCTTTGTGTTTAATTGTGTTTTATTTGTTCCTTTGCACTCTTCTTGTTTACTAGTTTATTTTCTGTTTCCTTTCCAGTTAATTCAGTCAGTGTGGTTAGTTTTTTTTACTTTTGTATTCAGGTTTTCTTTATGGGTTCTTAGTTTGTTCTCAGGTTGTTATTGTTGTTCCTATGTTCCCTCTAGTTTCTCTGTTTACTTTGGTCATGATTATTCTAGTTTTCTTATTCCCCATTTGATTATTTATCTCTGTCTATAGGTTTGCTTGGTCTGTGTTTCTGTTTTTTGTTTATTAGTTACTTTGCCCATCCTCAGCCTTTGTAATTGTTTCACCTGTTCCTTCTGCTTCCCTGCCGCCTTGTCACACCTGTTCCCTGTTTTCTCTGATTACCTGCCCTTTGTCATCCCTCAGTATATTAGTTGGTTTTGTGTCATTGTTTGTTGCTGGTTCCTTGTGTTTGTCATACCCTGTTCTCAACCCACGTATTCGTGCTGAGTTTTTTCCATGTTCCTGCAGAACTTCTTGTAAGTTTTTGAATCAGGACTTTATTTGTATCTGCAGTGCCTTGTTTGGTTTCTTTGAAAACCTTTGGAAATAAAGCTGAAAACCGTTTACATCATGTTGCTGCCCAGCTCTTGTCTGCACTTTGGTCTGCCCGCAAACCACATCATGACACCCATTCTGCTATGACACAGAAATTAGTCTCAGCTTCAGTGGAAATTAGGTCTTGAACAAACTGTAGCACCTCAATTGGAATGTTAAAGCCCTGGAATCGTTCAAAGACATCATTATGATGTCAATACAATGTATTTCAGTCCTCACTTATGGTCATGAGCTATGGTCACAGATTGTAAGAATTTGACTGCAAGATTATTACAATAGCTTAAACAAGCAGCAGGGTGCAGACTTTACCCTTTAGAATAAGGAGAGGAGTTTGGCTGTTCAGGAGGAGCTCAGAATGACTGCTTCTCTCTATTGGAAGAAGCACGTTTTCAGTTTTACCTTCCAGGGTAAAAAGAGAGGCAGGTGAAGTAAAGCACCCATCATGCCTAGTGCCTACTGTACCAGCCTGTGGGGACAGTGCTATGATCTGGGGTTGCTGCAGTTGGTCAGGTCTGGGTTCAGTTAACATTATGTGTTCAAAGAATGAGGTCAGCTGACTACCTGAATATACTGAATGACCAGCTTATTCCATCAATGGATTTTTTCTTTCCTGATGGCACGGGCATATTCCAAGATGACAATGCCAGGATTCATTGGGCTCAAATTGTGAAAGAGTGGTTCAGGGAGCATGAGACATCATTCTTACACATGGATTGTCCACCACAGAGTCCAGACCTTAACCTCAGTGAGAATATTTGGGATGTGTTGGAGAAGGCTTTGCGTAGCGGTCAGACTCTACCATCATCAATGCAAGATCTTGGTGAAACATTAATGCAACACTGGCTGGAAATAAATCTTGTGACATTGCAGAAGCTTATTGAAGCTTATCACAGTTAAAGGCGGTTCACTGAAATATTGGAGAGTGACTTTTTTTTTTTGATGGCAACTTTTTTTTTGGCCAGGCAATGTACTTTTATGTTGCTAATCTTACATTCAAGCTTAAATATTGTGTCTATTTCTGATAAGCTCTGATGTCTTCTAACAGCGATAGGCTGTAATCCAATATTTTGATTAGAGGTGAAGCAGAATGTAGTCTTTGCCTCACTGAGTCTGTCCGGACCACAAACATAAAGCATCTGCTCGCAGAACAACTTCAAACTCAGCCTTCTGCATGCACAATTATGCACTTAGAGGCGCCCTGCGCAAATGAACAAAGAGGGGAAATGAACGTATCAGGGCAGAGGCTGCGATGACAAACCTACTGCTGTTAATAGTGACAACAAAAGTTGACAAAGTGTAACAGTCCAGAAAACTAGGAGCAGAACGGAGCAGAAGAAAAAATTCATCAACTGGATCATTTATAATGATGCAATGCAACAACACCTGCATGTTTTAAGCAACACACCTTTTGTTCACTTTTCCTCTAGTTCTGCTGAGGGCAGTGGCAGCCAGCCAGTAGCACAGCCAGTAGCACACCCAATTTCCTCATTTAAATAGGGCGGTCTGCAACTCTTTTACACCTGTTATCCATTGCATGTGCCATTTTGAAGATTGCACGCAACACGCCCCATTATTACAGGCGCAATTTTCTTTTTTTTGTACAAGCAATTTAGCGCCCCCTATTTGGGCTCTTGGAAGATCAGGACCAAGGTGTGTTGCCCTCTCTGCCTGGCTGAGGTATGGTCTTGCAGCACATAACCAGGGCTCTGAGACTGCTGTAGCTTGTTCTTTGTTAAGGCAGGTGATGACAACTGTCTGGGAGTCAACACCTGCCAACCTGCAGCAGATCCCTAAAAGTTTTAATATTTTTTATTGTTAAGGAATATGGGAAGGAAACTTAGCATATCTTTAGCATCAGAGTGTGTCAGTTAGTGCTCTCTGTTTCTGCTGTCCAGTAATACTAATGAGAGGTAACATTTGAAACTATCACTCAGATGTCTGACTAGGGGAAAAGCATGAACTGTTGCTTTTGGCAGCAGTTTCAGAGCCACCATAACCTGCTGTTAGTGCTGCTTCTCCTTCGGCTTTTGCTGGCTGGGGGAATTTATGTGGCAGCGGATCTGTCTTACAGATCAGCCCATCTGTCCGGAGCTGCCTCGGCTGGCAGCAACTCCACTCTGCTGCAGATTGCTAATGTGGCATTAAACAATAAATGGACGACAAGATCTTCCTTCAGTCGTCTCTTTAAGGCCGTCATTGTCAGCAGCTGCAGCATTCTTTTTGTTTATACCTATAAACCACAAACTACACACTGGTTCAGCTTTGGACGCCATCACTGGAGGTTCTTTGATTCACACAACACATTTTATTACTTTTATTACATGTGAGCTCAGTCTTTGTTTTTATTTTAAAGCAGAGTTGCTGCATTTGGGTAAATGCATCGATCCTAATTCCTGATGTTTACTCTGAGATGACTCTTTTGGCTACACACTTTACAAGCACAAGAAGCTACAGGGAGTTAAAGAGCCCCAACAAACAAGCCTATTATTGTCCTTTGTCTTACCATCTGTCATAACTACAATTATGCTTTGTTTTAGAGCTGCAGTCCCACAGTTTGAGGGATATGTTGGTTGTAAAATGGAAGTATAATACCACCCCAGGCCTGAAAGCTCAGCAGTCAGCAAGATAGATAAACGTAAGTGAAAGATAGAAACTTTATCCCTTTTACCAACCTCATAAAATGTGTTTGCTTGAAAACAAATACATAGATCAGTTTAAAATTGAAAATTAATTGTAAGATGTTATGACTTTAAATTATTAAGAAATGCTAGTATTACCACAACTAAAGAAAAGAAATTGTAGGCCTAAATATAGCCTCTCTGTCTGGGTTTTGATTTTCTTTTGTGCACATATTTGGATTACTTCCTTGCAGTGTTCCATTTATTTATAGTTATTTCTGTTAGATCATGTTTTATGTCCATGCTGTGTTTTCATGCCACTGCTCCCCACTGCAATAAGCTTATTCAGTCCACCTGTGCCATGCCTATCAGTGTCCCTGTCTCACCTGTGTGCTGCACTATTTATGCTCCTGCCAATCTCTGCCTCCCAGCGAGATTAGACTGTTTCAGTTAATGCATGGCCTGGTCATGTACCTGCCTGTTTTGCCTTTGCTCCATTCCTTGTTCTCCTTATACCTGGCCTGCAAGTTTTTTTTCCTTCATTCATTAAAGATTCATCCCTGACACGCTGCTTAAAACAAAATTGTAGCTGCACAAAATGCAGGTTCTCAAATAACAAAGGACTGAGGGAGCAACCCTGTGGTGTGCCTCTGTTAAGATGGAAGCTGGATTTTGATTTTTGACTTTTAGTACAAACAGAGGCATTAGGGGATAAATGTACTGTTTGCTTTTGATTGTGTGGTAAATATTTCCCCCAACACTGGCATATAGAAAAGAAGGGGATTTTGGCTAAACAATAATGTGGGAAGGTAGGAATTTTCTTTTCAGTATTGCTGTTTTGAGCCATTATTCCAAAACTGCTAAGTTGTGTCCAGAGAACCACTGAAGGCTGGTCACATCCTGCAGTGCTTGCTTCCTTCTGTTATTTTTACTGAAACTTGCACAATACAAACATTTTAGGTTTGTCTGTACTGAGAACATTGCAAGTCGGCTGCTGCCATGTAAATCATAAACCGTTAAAAGGAGAATCTGCAAATATGATGCAGTGTTTTTCTCTGAAACATTTATGTGGCTTTGAATTATATTGAAAAAGTAGTCTGATTACATTAAGAATTCCTCGTGAGGAGCCACATAAGACTCCAAACTGAAGACCAAGAGTAAAAGTGACTACTGAATGTGACTGATCCTGCTATGATAAGTTCTTATGAAAGAAACATATGCTGATGTTGGATGACAGCAACTCACTGTATCATCAAAAGATTTGCAATGCAAACATGACTAAGGCTTTGGATGATTGAAAGGAAAAAGAAACAGAAGTTTGGGGTTAAATGGGTGGGTGGCGGGGGCGTCCCGTGGAGGAAGCTGTTTTCTCTCCACACACTGGGTACGGAAGACACCTCTTCTGTGCGCCAGTGTGACGTTAGCTCACCGAGAAGCGTTTATTTTTGCTGCATCGTGTGCGGCAGCATGCCTGTCTCTTTCATCCAGATTACTGCTGAGGTCTGGACATGGATCTTCAGTTTAATAGCAGACACTGACAGGTTCTCCCCTTCAGTCTGCTGAGTGTTTGTTTGATGTTAACACACATGTTTGCAGATCAGCGATGGATTTGCAAAAACATCAGAGCAAATGTTAGGGAGATTCGACAAACAGTCCGGCAGAAACAGAGAAATCAGAGCTGTTTGATTTTTGAGCCTTTAAAGGGTTGTTCTTTCTCAGCTTTTAAATTGAGCTAATGAGACCAAACCACCATCCAGAAGTCCTTAGAATGTAAAAGTACAACCAGAAAACAGAGCTCCTTTTAAAATGACATATCAACAGTTAAAATCCAAAGCATCCGTTAGGCCCAGATGGCATGCTTGGAATTCTTTCTGCATCAGGACAGTAAATGTGTGCTTCATCAGTGGGTATATAGTTTTCCATCTCTTCAGTGTATTCTGGTTGACAGTAGAGGGCCACAAGTAGATCCTGCAGGGAGACTGTGGTGTCTAATTTTTATGCACATCCTCATCTGTATTTACAGGGTCCATAAATAATCAAGTAATAGTAATAGATTAGTCAGGATTAAAATGTCTCAAACAGAACAGATCATTTGTGTATTTATGGGGCACTGACCTCTTATTAGAGTGTTGGGTCATCCATTTTGGTCAGGTAAACGACTGTGCTGTGCAGCTCTGCATGCGTCGCATCGACGGCTGTTGAAGCGGACATCATCGCAGCTTATAAAAAGCCGTGGAAACAAACTTTTATTTGACATTTTTAGTCGTAGTGAACCACTACGCTTGAGATTAGTTTCCTCGTTTTTCAGTCGACTGCAACGGTTCCACATATTTTCCCCATTTTGGACGAAGGAGAAGTTTACAGTTTTTCAGTTGATCAAGGACGCGTGACACTCTGGTCCCCACCCCACTCTCTGTTTTTTCTTCAGACCCATGACCTATCCTCAAGCCAGTGAAAAGAAGAAATCGACATCAAAGTAATTTGGTTCTTTTTATATTAAATCGGATAGGTGTATTTAGAGATCTGGGCAGGGTGAGGTGAATTAGGATCACCACTTTTTGTAGAACAGTGCATGCTAGGTGAACGTTGTTGGACTAGAATAGTTTGATTGTAAGAGGGAGTATTGGTGTAGTAAATTTTCACATAAATATGTGACATTTTCCCATAAATATGTGAAAATGTTTATTTTGTGTAAGAGAGATTACCTGTCAAGATAAGGTTAGAGTTCTACCATTCAGTGAAACAGTTGATAACACGGTGTCATTTGGCGTGGTTTTGGTTAATAATTATCAGTTATTAACGATATTTAACTAATTGTAATTACTACGTGCTGTGAGCCCAATAATTACACCACCAGAGTGTATCTGGAGGTGGTGGAGGTGGTGCAGGAGTATAAATACCTCGGTGTTCACCTGGACAACAGACTGGAGTGGAGATGCAACTGTGAAGCCATCTACAAGAAGGGACAGAGCAGACTGTACTTCTTGAGGAAGTTTAGGTCCTTTGGTGTTTGCAGCAAGATGCTGCATATCTTCTATAAGTCTGTTGTGGAGAGAGTGATCTCTTCTGCCATCATCTGCTGGGGTAGCAGCATCAGAACCAGGGACTTAAAAAAGCTCAACAAGCTGATAAAGAAAGCTGGATCTGTTCTGGAGACTCCTCTAGAACCTCTGGAGATCATTGTGGAAAGAAGGATTCTTCATAAAATGAAGAACATTATGGAAAACCCTGAGCATCCTCTTCATCAGACTGTCCTACAACAACAGTGTGTCTTCAGTCAGAGGCTTCTTCAGATCTGCTGTAAGACGGAGCGCTACAGGAGATCCTTCCTGCCCACAGCCATCAGCAGTGGCTCAGTAGGAAGAGTAGTCGTCTTGCAATCAGAAGGTTGTGGGTTCAATTCCAGCTTCCTTCCGCCATATGTCGATGTGCCCCTGGGCAAGGCAATTAACCTCAAGTTGCCTACCGATCTGCGTATCGGTGTATGAATGTGTGAGTGTTAGTGAGTGCGATTGGGTGAATGTGGCTCTAGTGTAAAGTGCTTTGAGCGGTCTGTATGACTGGAAAAGCGCTATATAAGTTCAGTCCATTTACCATTCCACTCTTCCAAAGCAGCTCTTCTAAATTTTTACTTATTAAACTAAGTTGGCTGACCTGACATGACACCTACTATCATATGATACACAGTTATGGTATGTGACAGCAGATGGAAAAGTGGGAGAAATACAAAAGTACTGTGAAAACGTTATTGCCTCCTTAAGGAAAAAATCTGTTTTTGCTATTTTTGTCACACTTAAATGTTTTGGATCATCAAAGCAAATGTAAAATCAGACAAATATAATCTAAGTGAATACAAAATAATTTTCTCAAATAGTGGTTTAATTAATTACGGGGAAAAACAACCTGGCCCTAAGCAAAAAACTAACTACCCTACCCTACCTTACCCTACCCTACCCTACCCTCAATCTACTTTCTGGGTTTGTAACCCCTGGCAGCAACAGCCGCCATAAAATGGCATCATGTTTTTTGTTTTTTTTATTACTGCATTAATTGACACCAAATGAATTGGAAAACATACCTTTTGTCACATCATTTTACAGAACATTTATCCAAAAGTCGTTGGCATGTTATCTGGGAAATGTGACACATCTCCCATTTTTGTCTCTTTTGTTATTGCTGAATCATGAGCTCTAACCTTAACTGAAGCAAGTGGGACCTATACTGCTTTAGATGTTTTTCTAGGTTCTTACGTGGACCTTCTCACTAAGTTGTCAATGCACTCTTGAAGTAATTTTAATTGGCCAGCCAGCTCTCGGAAGGTTCACCACCATAGTTGGTGCATGTTTGTTAGAGATGTGGCTGGTAAAACTAAATAAAACCGGGTTTTCATCTCAATTTATTATTTATTTAAAAAGGGCAGTGGAGTTATTTTTATTATTTTTTTCTGCATAAATCTAGTTTGGTTCAGATAGTTATTTTTACATAACATAACATAAAAAGCATAATTTCAAAGCTGCATTTTGCAATCACTCAGGTTATTTTTGTCTAATGTTAAATTTGATCTAAAGCATTTAAGTGTAACAAAGAAACCAAAAGGGGGAGATACAAATCACCTTAGTGTTAACAGTTATCTCATTTACTAAGGGTATATAATATTTAGCATTTTGATTTTTTTTTTTGCAAAGATGTAGAGGATTCTTATACGTTAAACAACAACACAGAAACATTTAGAATACACTCAACAAATATCTGCGTGAACTGCTCAACACAACCCCGCCTTCCTACCCACAAAACACACACACTCACAAAAAAAACAACCAAATGTGACCGAAGAGATGCCTAAGTACTAAGCTATATCTTGTCTAGAGAATATAGCAATAAACCAACTTGGTCATTTTCACAAAAATACTTCTGGAGTCAGAAACACAGTAGAAGTACCTTCGCTACCTCAGTTGACCTTTTGAGACACGTCTTTGAGCTCCCCTTCCCTCAGCAGCACTGTGGCCTTCAGCAGGTTAGAGGTAAAGGGGGCGCCATCATCTTCTACTTTGCCTAATTACAGCCCAGACAAGCGTTTCGCCGCAGCAGCAGTTCCAGCAGTCCTGATGGGAGAAGTGTGGCGGCAGTTCAAAGTCCTGTTATGGAAATCTTTATTATTTAATATGTCGATTAACATTAACAACTGAGGCAGAACTGTTTCAACAGTTCCATTATTATTTGATATCTCTCCATAGAGCGATGATGGCCGCTATAATGAAAAGTGGATCTCTATTTCAACCTTGAAGGGGCTGGGCAGAGTGCCAGTAATGAAGACATATTAAAGCTTAATGTAGCTTAATGTAGCAGGTGTCATATATATAATGTACAGAAGCTCTTTCTAAAGCATTATATTCATCGCTACTACCTTAAAAGCCACTAAATCGTCTGAGCTAAGTTAGTCTGGCTATGATTCTCTTCAAATTAATCAATAGAAAAATTGTTAACACACCTTAACTGGGATCCATTAGGGTGTCCCAGGGTAATAAATGTTCCTGTGGAGCTCAGAGGGAGGAGGGCAAACTGCCTGTCACACTCAGGTTAATGGGCAAAGTTGAGAGAAGTGACCACTAAATCTGCAAGGACACCCCATTCACACTGGCTGAGCCTTTAACGCTGGCAAATGACCATCCCTAAGAGCCTAGGGCTGATCAATTGTCTTACTGAGAGGGCAGCAGTACTCAGAGACAGCATCAAGTGTGATTCATCTAACCTCACTTTAAATCCTCACAGTGATGCTCAGGAAAGTTTTAGGATTGGACAGAATCAAGCTCCATCAGTCTCTGTGGACAGAGCCCTTGCACGAACACTCACACTGTCCGTCTCAGTCGTTGTGCCCTCATGCAAGACACTTCACCTGCCTTGCCTGCTGATGATGGTCAGAGGGCCTAGTGGCACCGATTGTATGGCAGCCTCATTTCTGTCAGTCTGCCCCAGGGCAGCTCTGGCTACAATGTAATCTGCCACTGTCAGTGTGTCTTTACATTCTTATCTTTTTTAAATCCTTTATATGATGTACTGAAAGACAGTCCCACAGCATGACCTTCCCTCCTACAAACTTCATGCTTGTTTGGGGTTTTTGGTGGATAAGCAGTGGGATTACTCCCCCTAACATTGGATGTAATTGTTGCATGTGCAACGACATCCAAAGAGTTCAGTTTGGCTCTCACCTGACCACACTATAGTCTCCCAGTATTTCATTAGCCTGTCCTAATGTTCTGCAGCAAATTCAATGAGCTTCAACATAGTTTTCTTTAGCAGTGGAGTTTTTCTTGATGAATATGCATAGAAGCTATTACGGATGTGTCCATTACTCTTTTCTTTAATGAGAAAACTGTCCTTACTAATTCCAAGTAGGTCTGGGCCATATAAAGAACATATTTGATGTAGCGAGCTATGTGCCAACTGTCCAAAATGTAAATATTGTGGCTATTCCACTGAAAATTCCCATAGCATCAACAACCTATCTCTGTCTAATTTAATGGATGCTCCATTTCTCTTAGTGCTCCTGAACGCATCACTCACCAACCTCCCCAGCCCATAAATGCAAGTTGTTTACTAGGTGTGGCACGGCGAATCCAGAAATGTAAAAAAACCTCAAGAGATATTGAGTCTTTAGTGTCAAATGTTGGATTAAGAGATGGACAACTTGTCTGTAAAGGAAAAGAGTTCTGGATCAAGAAATAGTGCTAAGTTGTCCTAGATAAGACATTTCAGCTTATCACCACCAAAACTGCTCAGGTTTGAAGGAAGCTGATAAACCGAGAAAATCATGAGGAATACTTTATAACCTTGGTCAAAAGGTGAGTAATTTGGTCAAAGTGGTCAAGTAAAATGGCTTTTATTCTTATCTGGGCTCTGCTTCTTTTCTAGCCGATTATTTAATTTATTTGAAAAAGTTGTTATATGAATACCTATCTAGATAGATAAGGTAACACTTAGTAAGTCTTCACAGTCACATTCAATAGAATTTTTTTAAACCTAAAAAGTACTGGTTTCTCTAACAAAACATTTTGGGCCTGATCTTCTAAAGGTTCGCCTGTATAAAAACACATAAAACCTCCGTGATGCAGTAACTATTGTGCAGCACCTTGGTCAGCTGAGGTTGTTTTAAATGTGCTATATAAATAAACAAAGAACTGAAATGAATTGAAACTAAGAGCGCTGATAGCATTGATGTACAAACCAGATGCACTGAGGATTGCCTCTGTCAAATAAGCAGAATTCATTTAGTGTGTTTGCCTTTAAAAATATTAGAGTATTAGTAGTATAGTAGAGACATATAATCTATTTAGCAATGCCAATTTTAAAGGATGATTTATAGCAAGTCACAAATAAATGCCATGCCATATCTCCTATGGAAAAACTCCTCTTAATGCTGCACGTTCTTACGCTTGGATAGTTCTAGTGCACCACCACTGGACACTCGTCTGGAGCGCACTGGAGGAGCGCTTCTATATAGAAAAGATGTATATAGAAAAGGTGGCACAGATGACACTTGTCTGCTGCATGTTCCACAACATATTCAAGATGCCATTAATGTAGGGGACAGATTAATGTATAGGGACTGCAGACATCGGACAATCTGATTTAAAGCAACTTCTCATGTACCGTTTGAGGTATGCATTTCATTAAATTTGTTCGCATTTAAAGCAAAACTAAAAACACCACGACTGACCTTAAATATTGTGACATGTTTTAAAACGTAACAGCAACCAGAGAACACTAAACCATTGTGGAGCCTGTAAAGGGACATTGAAAGGGAAAAAGAAATGTAAAAACTGTCTCAAGCACCTGAAAATTATTATTTTTCTATTTACTTCAGTGTCCCTTCTGGGATTCCAGAAACACTGACCTGTCTGCCTGTCTGTCTCATGGGGGGGGAAGTGTGGCTGCTGCAGCCGTTTGGCCCTGCACTCCACCCTGCAGGACGGCAAAGTGGAGGGAGCAGGGGGAAGACGGGAGTTTGTGCGCAACGTAGGCCGGTGCAGGGCCAGTGCGCTCAAATAACTGCCCGTCAAATATCAAAACACTTTTGGGGGGAATTGGTGGCAGAGAGAGTAATTTTTATTTTTAAATATTGTTGCATGAAGAAACAAATGGGCTTGGGTAAAAATTACACTTTTCTCATCCAGGGCAAAAGGCCACGTGCTTGAGCACCATTAGTGGTCAGACTGTGCAAATGCCTGAATATGTACAAACTCTCCATGGTGACAGCCAGGAGCACCTGCAAAATCTTGATTTAAATAACATGGTCTGCACCACTTTTGCTCCTGTTATCAATTATGCATGCGATCTTAATAGAACACCCGCAACACGCCCACTAACTGCCATTTTTTGTTTGCACAAGCAACTGAGCACTCCTTATTTGGGAACTTTGCCTTCTAATTTGTTGGTGTGTTGGTCTGATTACTGCTCAGGAGGATATACATTTGTCTTTTTTTTGCAGATGTTTACTAGTCTAATTAACGTTTTTTCAAAATGTGCAGCCAAACTGCAGCTTTGTTTAAAAACTAAACTGGAATAGGATGAGCATAATCATAATTTATTAAATAAAAGAAAACGAGTGCAGGATGGGGAAGAGACACAGGAAGGTCAAACGGTGAGATTACCATGCATGGGAATGAGAAAGACAGAGAGTATAGTGGGAGGATCCATCAGGGAACAAAGAGAACAGGTAAGAAAATATACTGTGGAACAAGTGGAGAATGGCACTCAGTCCAGGTGAGAGTAATCAGGTGATGTGGAACAGCTGAGGTAGAAGAAGGCAGGAAGCTGAGGAAGGAGAGAAAAGGAAATGGAGCACACAGAGAGGAATACAGGGAAGAAATTTAACACAGAATAATAATACAAAATGAATACAATAGACAAAGAAACTAAGTGAAAAGGAATATCTAATATGGCAAGAATTAATGAACAACAGGGAAATTACTCCTAACACTTAAGGATCATGACAGGAAGACCCCCACCCAAGAGTCCTTCTGTAAGTGTAAAAGAAAAACAAAGTTATACCAACTTAAACAGGGCGGGTGGGGAACATCTTGGAAGAACAGCACGAAAAAAAAGAGACAGTTCAGGTGGGCGACTGTGAAGTAGTCCCGAGAAGAGCACAATGTTCTGGCGGCCGACAGCAAAGTAGACCTGGAGGCGGCCTCCAGGTTTCTTTGCTGGCCACTTCCAGGTCTCCTTCGCCAGCCATTGCGGAGATGAGGCACAAGAAGTCAACAGTGGCTGCAAAGGAGGTCTAGAAGTTGGCATCGTAGGAACCCAGGAGACAGGCGGCGGCAGAGAATTAGGAGGACGCCGGCAACAGGGAGGAAACCTTGCAACAAAGATCGCCATGCTGTCAGATGATTTTTAACAGCTCAAGCTGTATAGTTGTGATTACTGTATCAGTTTGTTGGTTTCTAGCCTTAATGCTGGAATTTGTAAACTGATATTTTAAAAGAGGGTTCATATGGCTCACCTAGGCTTATGCCTGGTTCACACACCAGGATTTTCAAACTGACCACTGATTTTCAAAACCTGAGACAGATGACAATAGAAAATTGTATGTATAAGAGATTTGGTCCCTCAGTGTGTGGTGTCCAGCCACACAGCAAGCACAACACACAACACACAAACAGATTTCACTCACAAACATTCAGATTTTAGACAGGAAATCTCACAAACCCTCTCGTAATCAAACAAAAGTTCAAAGTAATTCCCTTCCGTGTTTTTGTTATGTCGCTTTCTGATTGGCTACACATCACATTCAACAGGCTGCATGCTTGTTTGTCCTCAGGGAACACCCCACTCGGTAGGATATCGGGGCAAGACAATCCAACATGTTGAATATCCCCGATTTGAGGTCTGAGCAGTCATGACGTCCTGCCGAGCAGACTAGATCACTCTTAACACACCACACTTGGCTGGATTATCTAATAAGATTATCTAAAGAGCCATCACGATGATCAGGGCATGTTGAAAATGGTAGATCGGGGCAAAAATTGCCATAAAATCCTGCCGTGTGAACTAGGCATTGGGGGCGGACATTTCCCGGTGGCCTGGCTGCTGGCCTGGCCCACTCAGCTATTGCTGAGGGGCAGGACCAAAGGCTCAGTTTGGGTCGTTTGTGCAGCTCACTGGGATATCTGCTTCACTGAAGTTCCCAGACTGAAGACAAAGACCACCTCCTTTCTTTTTCTGAGGCTGTCTGTCACAGCAGTGCAGAGACACACAGAGACAGCCAAAGAGGAAAGCAGGAGCAGAGGAGGGGAGGGGAGGATAAAAAAAATAAGAAAGCACTGGCAGCCAATGCAGCAAAGTGCTGGAAATTAATATTTGTTTGTAGCGGAGCCGGTAAGACCTAAACACTAGTGCTGAAGTGAAAATGCTAGCATAACATTACCAGCACAGCTAGCTTAATGAGGAGGTTTGTGCCTCTTTGAGGAACCTAAAGGGGCCAAAACAAACGCTAATACTGAGCAAATGCTAAAATGTCCTAGAATTCAGATTCTGTGTACCCTTCATAAACTACACTAATAAATTAATTTACATGAATATTAAAATCATTTATATTATTTTATTTAACCTTATTTAACCAAGGAAAATGTTCCATTTTAGTATTTTAAACACTGTACTAATGGCATAAATGTGTACATCACTTATTTTTTCTAGAATTTTCACAAATTACATTTCATGTCAATAATATCTCAGCTACATTCAAGTCAAACTGTCAAAGTAATTCGTCATTCTACTTCTAGAACTTTATTAGCCTTTAAAGGACCGGTTTTGTGTACTTCAGATGCTGCTTCTGCAGCAGTCCTAACTCAATGGATATCAATGATGCATGTGTGTCATGCGGTAGTCCAGTCCAGTAACATAAATCAATGGATGGAGCTCTGGAGAAGAAGATGGAGGCAGATCTACCTGGACACCCTCGTCGGAGAACTCACGAACTGGAATGTGAGGCAGCTTATCCTCGAACCCCTCAAGAACTCAGGCACAGGACCGTGAGACAAACTGTCCTCCTTGGACCCCTTGCAGAACTCTGGAACCATACCATGAGGCTACAGTGAAGTTGAAGAAGGTTGAACAGGAGCTGTAGATTCCGAGGATGGACATGATGATGAAATTAGGGGTGTAAATGGTGATGAGGAAAATGACAGACCCAGAGAAGCAGATGAAAGGGGTGTTGATGGTAGTGAGGCTAAAGGTTGCCCAGTGGGAGTCTCAAAAGACAATACAGTAGAGCAGAGACCTGCTGCTACTGCTATCGTTATGGATGTGAGAATTGCTGCTTCTGGCAACATGCATACCACTGGAGCTGCTTTAGCTGTAGACAAGGACAAGGCTGAGGACAAGGGATAAGCTGCGGCAGCTCTGCCTGTCTTCTGGTGACAGCTGAGCTGTAGCAGGGTGAGGCTAGGAGTGAACTCCTCGATGACGATGAGGAGCAGGCTCAGCTGCACTCTGGAGATGAGGAGCAGGCTCAGCTATTGAAAACTGTACAGAAGGAGTAAAAGAAGCCAATCTGCTGATGACCACTACAGGGTGTTGAAAGAGCAGTGGAAGGTGCTGAAGAAGTCTGGGCTCGGGAGTGTGGAGGAAGGCCCAGTGACGAGGAGCTTGGAACCAGGAAGCCTGAGATGAGCTTGGATGAGGTTGGATACACCAAGAGAAGAATAAAGGCCTTGATCCTCTAGTGATCAACGCCCTCCAGACCCTCCAGAGAGGAGAGGAGGCATCGGCCTGACCCATCGGTCAAAACCACAGGTCCTCCAAGCATCAACATTAAGGGCTGTCTCAGCTTCAGATCTTCTCTAAACCGTCACAGGATCAGATCAGCAGGAGAGTGTGTGACAAGAGCTAATGAAGGCATATCATGCTGCTAAAGCTGACGGGAGGAAGGGGAGGCCTGAGGTAATTGCGTTTACTTAATCTTGTAATGTTGGCCATCATAACTGCTAATTCAATCGCACAATCATTCTGCCAGCTCCTGACCATTAAGCACACATTAATTGCTTCCATAAAGCTTTTAATATGCAGAACACAGAGCAGTGGACGTGACATGGTCCTTTATAGTCAGCATACATGCAGATATCCCTCCATCACCATTCGTAATTAGGCATGTGTGTGGCATCATCAGAAATTCCTGCTTCTAATACATAATCGAAAGACAGGTATTAGAACTGGTCAGTGGAGGGACATCTTAAATGCTTCATGGACAGAGATCAGCTGAAATTTCTGATTTATGTTGCAGGAAAACATGAGAGTTAGCATATCTCAGATCTTGGAATTTAAGCTTAAAGTTCTGCACAACAAATTAAACAACATTACAAGAAGTCAAAGTGAAAAGCTTTAGAAGTTTTATAAATGTTATAGTGGCACTTACAGTCGGCATGCTTTTTTGAGGCACTGTGTAGCTGGACAGATGTCAGAGGAAGTATACATGAAACATGATTTTGAGAGTAATGTTGTGGAGAACAGCTATGTGCAGTCATTGCTATACCACGCAGCCAGGGGTGAAAGTAGTTTTAAATTCTTGCCGGTACTTAGGGGCGGAGATAGGGGGGGAGGGAGGCACTGGGGGCATACTGGGGTATATATATATGTATGTATATATATATATATATGTGTGTGTGTGTGTTAATTGTTACTCTCGTCTGTGGCCCCCTCGAGATCTCTCTCTCTCTCTCAGCAAAGTCCAAACTCAAACTAATTAAAATGTATCAATATTTTACTTTACTGTTGGCTGTTTGTATATACAGAAATTAGAATCACTTCACAATGTTAAATTGTTAAAGAACTGCCATGTACGAAACAATGATAAACCATTTTCTAATTCATAACTTTTCATCTTCCGTTTTCGTCTTTTCTTTTAAATAAAAAATTTGACAGTTCGGTTGTTTTCTGTAGATGGTAAGTGATTTATGGTTCGTCTTGTCCTAATGCAAGTGGCGGTTTTTTATGTCTGTGCACCACCTGTGTAAAATCTCCCAGTCCATTAAATCGAACGCACCGATCTCCTTGGCAACCGCTCTGTTAGGAGGTAAACGTGCATGCGCTCTCGTGTCGTGTATGTGAAATCTCTGGTCATAAGCGGTGTTTTCGAGCTGTACTGTAATTCAGCAAAATTACATGAAACACAACAAGTTTCTCTCCCTTTGCTTTTAATTGAGGTATTTAGCAGCGAGCAGACAGACATTAAACGTAGCGTTGCTCGTATTAAAGGCTGGCCGTTCACAACAGCCTCAAGCTCCGAGGGGAGAGAAGCTAAGCAAGACCATTGAGGCTCCAGCATAGCAGAACAGTTCAGAAACTATTTGGAATGAGGGGAAAAAAGCTATATTTATAAACAGATTAACTCGTGTTTTAGACTGCCTATTGGTAGCGGATCTGATGTTCTTTGTGTGCTCGTGAGTTTTTGCAGCCGTAACTGGTTCTGGATGACTGCTTCATAACAGACAGCCGTTCTTCCCTCTTCCCGGTATGGCGTACCGGCGCAGAATCTTTTAGTGGTACGCAGTACCGGACCGTACCGGCTCACTTTCACCCCTGCACTCAACACCCTAGAGCAGTCGGTATTTTACCTGCAGCAGACAGCAGTCAGGCTGAATTCAGTTAAGGTATCTAGATGAATTTCTGTAGGATCAAGCTTTAACTTTGACCTTTTATCACCGGCTAGTCTTTGCTCTTCTGCACACTTCAGCTAGCCAAAATTATTTTAGAAGTTCCAGAGGAGTCCCCAAACTAGAGCCAGCGTTCTTTATTAGCTTGTTGAGATTTTTTACGTCCCTGGCTCTGATGCTGCTACCCCAGCAGATGATGGCAGAAGAGATCACTCTCTCCACAACAGACTTATACAGGTCCTTCTCAAAATGTTAGCATATTGTGATAAAGTTCATTATTTTCCATAATGTCATGATGAAAATTTAACATTCATATATTTTAGATTCATTGCACACTAACTGAAATATTTCAGGTCTTTTATTGTCTTAATACGGATGATTTTGGCATACAACTCATGAAAACCCAAAATTCCTATCTCACAAAATTAGCATATTTTATCCGACCAATAAAAGAAAAGTGTTTTTAATACAAAAAACGTCAACCTTCAAATAATCATGTACAGTTATGCACTCAATACTTGGTCGGGAATCCTTTGGCAGAAATGACTGCTTCAATGCGGCGTGGCATGGAGGCAATCAGCCTGTGGCACTGCTGAGGTCTTATGGAGGCCCAGGATGCTTCGATAGCGGCCTTTAGCTCATCCAGAGTGTTGGGTCTTGAGTCTCTCAACGTTCTCTTCACAATATCCCACAGATTCTCTATGGGGTTCAGGTCAGGAGAGTTGGCAGGCCAATTGAGCACAGTGATACCATGGTCAGTAAACCATTTACCAGTGGTTTTGGCACTGTGAGCAGGTGCCAGGTCGTGCTGAAAAATGAAATCTTCATCTCCATAAAGCTTTTCAGCAGATGGAAGCATGAAGTGCTCCAAAATCTCCTGATAGCTAGCTGCATTGACCCTGCCCTTGATAAAACACAGTGGACCAACACCAGCAGCTGACACGGCACCCCAGACCATCACTGACTGTGGGTACTTGACACTGGACTTCTGGCATTTTGGCATTTCCTTCTCCCCAGTCTTCCTCCAGACTCTGGCACCTTGATTTCCGAACGACATGCAGAATTTGCTTTCATCCGAAAAAAGTACTTTGGACCACTGAGCAACAGTCCAGTGCTGCTTCTCTGTAGCCCAGGTCAGGCGCTTCTGCCGCTGTTTCTGGTTCAAAAGTGGCTTGACCTGGGGAATGCGGCACCTGTAGCCCATTTCCTGCACACGCCTGTGCACGGTGGCTCTGGATGTTTCTACTCCAGACTCAGTCCACTGCTTCCGCAGGTCCCCCAAGTTCTGGAATCGGCCCTTCTCCACAATCTTCCTCAGGGTCCGGTCACCTCTTCTCGTTGTGCAGCGTTTTCTGCCACACTTTTTCCTTCCCACAGACTTCCCACTGAGGTGCCTTGATACAGCACTCTGGGAACAGCCTATTCGTTCAGAAATTTCTTTCTATGTCTTACCCTCTTGCTTGAGGGTGTCAATAGTGGCCTTCTGGACAGCAGTCAGGTCGGCAGTCTTACCCATGATTGGGGTTTTGAGTGATGAACCAGGCTGGGAGTTTTAAAGGCCTCAGGAATCTTTTGCAGGTGTTTAGAGTTAACTCGTTGATTCAGATGATTAGGTTCATAGCTCGTTTAGAGACTCTTTTAATGATATGCTAATTTTGTGAGATAGGAATTTTGGGTTTTCATGAGCTGTATGCCAAAATCATCCGTATTAAGACAATAAAAGACCTGAAATATTTCAGTTAGTGTGCAATGAATCTAAAATATATGAATGTTAAATTTTCATCATGACATTATGGAAAATAATGAACTTTATCACAATATGCTAATATTTTGAGAAGGACCTGTAGATATGCAGCATCTTGCTGCAAACACTGAAGGATCTAAGCTTCCTCAAGAAGTACAATCTGCTTTGTCCCTTCTTGTAGATGTCTTCACAGTTGCATCTCCACTCCATTCTGTTGTCCAGGTGAAAACCGAGGTATTTAAACTATGATTATTTTTTAGACTAAAACCTCTTTTCCACCGAAAGTCCCATGGGATAAATATGTGGGATTTTTTTTTTTACCTGGTTAAAAGTAAAGGTAAAAGGTCATTTGTGTACTTTCTGTTTCTACTGCTCTGAAAGGCAGCAGGACATTTATTTAAATCATCCTAATGACAAATTGGGAAGTTGTGAAGAAAACTGCATTACACCTCTATTCCAGCAGGTGGCAGTAACCAAGGGCCGAAGAAACCAAAAGCCAAACATTCAAAGTCCGACCGAGAAGCTGACCGCTTTTAAAAAAAAAACTTTATGAGGAACAACAAAACTGGGTACATTGTTGACAAAAAGAAAACAGAAAAAAAACAAGCAAAAAAGATACACCTTAAGTATACCATAAACACAAAGTGCCAGGGTTTTCAAAACATTCAAACAAAATTATAGAATATATAAATGTTTAAAAATATACGTTTTCAATGCTTCTCTATTCTTTTTGTCTATTATTGATAAATACAATGCTTTGTATATAAACATAATTCAGCCCAAGGCCCAGCACCTCCGGGGGAGCCCAAGGCGTTCCCAGGCCAGCCGAGAGACATAGTCGCCTGGGCCTCCTCCTGGTGGGACATACCTGGAACACCTCCCGAGGGAGGCGTCCAGGAGGCATCCGGTATTGTTGGCTCTCCTGCTGCGGGTCTCTCATTATTCACTCTCATTATTAACTCTTCCCCACCATTTGCAGCTTGTGTAGACATCTTTTAAGGTGTCTAACTTACTCAGGTACATAAGACACAGGATAAATTTTTTTTAAACTGGTAGCCACACTGCCCTGCTCTGGCTCAAACACGCACTGAACGTCGAACGCAGGGAGGCTCCGCCTTTATTACTTTTTATAATGGTGCGTAACCTTCCACTCCACAAAGTAGTGCCAACCCAAAAATACAACAGTGGCATACATTCTACTCAACACCCCCACTCAATGGTGCCACTCACTTTAGCCATAACACTAGTTTCCAAAAATATATGAACAAAACTTTACAATCTTGGCTCTTGTGGCAGATTTTGTGAACACATCTGTGACCATGTTGTCTGTAGGACAGTACACCAAAACAATTTTACCCTGTAAAACGTTTGACCTTATGAAGTGACTCTTAATGTCCACATGCTTGCTCCTCTGATGATTCACAGGGTTCTTTGCAAGACGTGTAGTCCCTTGGTTGTCCTCAAACACTTTAGCTGTTTGTTCAAAACTGTGGTCCATGTCCTGTAGTAGTTGAGATAGATAGAGCGCTTCTTGGATAGTAGCTGCCATTGCTACGTACTCAGCCTCACATGTTAACAATTAAACTGTTCACTGTTTTCTTGTTATCCATGAAACGATAGCACCACTCTGACTTGGGCTGAAGCAATAGCCAGTAGTGCTTTTTCAAAAGGCACCACGTGGGTGCCATGTGGGCAGGAGGTCACGTGGTCAAACAGGTGGTGTGTCCAAGGGGGGGGTAACCGTGGATGCTGATTGGTTGTCGTCATTAGGGGCGATACCTTAAGTGAGTCAATCAAAACACAGGGGTGTGTTTAACGGTGTTACGCGGAAGGCCTTAAATGAGCCAATTAAAACACACAGGGGTGTGTTTAAGGGTTTTATTAATAATCTGTATGTTTTTTCAGGCGTTAAAACATCTAAAAACAAAAAGACATGCATCCTTTTATATTTTAAAGGTATAATCAACTTAATATTGACCTATCACATGAAATCCTAATAAATGAACTGTGTAACCTGACAGAATTGTAAGTTCATTTTGCTTTACAGCAGGACCTATTTGTTGAATATATGAGCCAGTCTAAATCAGTTCAAAAATAGAAAAGACCTAAAAAGTAAATAAAAGATTGTGCTTCACTACATCGATGGAACGAGAAAAACCTTCAGCTTCTGCGTCAACATACTGGAAAAGCAGCTGAAAGAGGTAAGACGAATATGAGATTAACAGAAAAAAAAAAAAAGAACTTCAGTATACTGTTTCCAAGTTATAAATTGACTCTACCAATGATATGTTTGTTTTTGAATCATGAGAGACTCCATTTTAGGAAAAAGGAATGATAATTTTAGTTACCTGTAGCTTTTCTAAAACATTTACTTTTCATCTTAGAGTAAAAGGTTATTCAGGGAGTTACAGTTATTCTATATCCATCTGTTAGGTGCGATGTCAGGAAGGGCAGTTAGGTCTGTTCCTTAGATAACCATATCACCTTTGAACTCAAGAAGGGTTTTGGTCTTAAAACATAGAGTCTTTGCAGTTGAGATAACACTGTCATTTGGATTGCCTCATCCCACTGAACCTCTGTGTTATTGGAGAAAGCTGCAAAAACCATTATTAGAAGTTTTGATGGTTAGGAAAATTCCACAACAGATAACACTGTCCTGTTCTGGTATAAATACTGTGTAAATGTTGTCCGGGGGCTCTGTTTCATTGGCTAACCTCAGTGTCAGGGTCTTCAAATGCTGAATGTCTTTGAACCATAACACTTGTTACATTGAAAATACCAGTACTGACAAGAAAAAATGTCGTTAAATATTTCAGGAAACCTGGAAATTGTGGTATCTACTTCTAATAATTCACAAAAGTACAATGACATCTTTAAAAGTAAGTAAGTAAGTATTCATCTTTAAGAAATCATTAAATGCATGTGAATGTTCTCTAATTTTGTTTATATATATTGTTTATATATATATATATATATATATTTGTTTCTTTGTCATAGAACCCACCGCTGATGACCTTGATGATTTCATCTTGACACAATCAGATTATGGTAAGTAAATGTTAAATGCAATAAAATATATATATATATATATATATATATATATATATATATTTATATTTGTTTCTTTGTCATAGAACCCACCGCTGATGACCTTGATGATTTCATCTTGACACAATCAGATTATGGTAAGTAAATGTTAAATGCAATAAAATATATATATATATATATATATATATATATATTATAGTTAACCCTTGACAATGTTTCAATTTATAGATTTGATGAGAGAGGTAAACCCGAATGATCAAGTTGGAGGGCTCAGCGGCTGGAATCGACAGTCAAAATTGAGAAGGCGAATTATTTCCAAACAAGAAAAACCCCCAACAACATCTGAACTTTCTTCTAACACAGAAATTAAAACTGATTCTTTGAATACTCCTCCGCCAATTATCATCATTTCCCCTGAAGACACACCGGATAAGTTACCGGCACCTCCAGAAAGTAAGTCCTAAGAACTAACTATTTTTCTTTGAGAGTGAATGTATTTTAAACCTCAGATAAAACTGTTTACAGATTCGACTGAGAGCTCTGTGGAAGACACAGCTGTCGAGCAGCAAGGTAAGGAAATAAAAGTTAAATAAAAACAATATATATATATATATATGTATTTTAAGCATAGTTCAATAAAATGGTTAATCAAAGTTGTACATTTTATACTCACGGAACATGCTCTTTTGAGATATTTATGGATTGTTATGGAATTTAAATTGTCTTATGTTTTTTTTTCATTGTTTGTTTTTTTTTCTTATGATTTAATATTTGTGTAATGATATCATATGTTAGTGTGTGAAGTAGAGAACGAAGTTAGACTTGAAAAATATAATCAATACATATTTTATTGAATAAAAGAAATAGGCTACATGTTTCATTTTCTTATAACGGTTTATGGTGAAAATGTAATCCATCGGGGTGGTAGTGTCGTCTTACGAAGAGACCTTTTTGATCTCCCATCAGCATTTTTTGGATCTTCCAGCTCAGATCTCGACCAGTAAGGAGAAAGAGTTATCTGCCTTCTTCTTCTTTTTCTTCTCTGCTTAACGCTGGGGGGTGTACCCCCATTTTCAATCGATGTACCCTCTGTTTTGAAACGTCTATATTCTTCACGAGCATAAGGGTTAATGACTGAAGATATAGGTATGTTTACTTCTGACATGGAGTGTAGAAAGTCAGACCATCCTCGGGTTTGTGATGCTCCAGATTTTTTAAACGGAAGCATGAGATTTTTCAACAAATCAATCATGTGGGACCCTTTTATAACATTTCCTTTAAATACAAATTCACCTCGCGAAGTCCAACTCTCACTTCTTTTGGATAATTTCTTCAAAATGTACTCTGCATTTTTACGGTTGTGTTTAGGTAGGCTTTTCAGTACTTCCGTAAGAACCTGATCCTTAGGGGCCTCGTCCTGCCCTGGGCCTTGTTTTTCTTGGGACCGCTCATGTTCAGGAACCTCTGTGTCACGCTGCAGCGTTAAACTGACCCGCTGTTTTTCTTCTTTGACACCTTGCTTAAGTAAAGTCAGATACCTCTGGAGAAGAGCATCGTATCTCTTGATTTTTTCATAAGAAGTCAAACCCAGCTCGTTTAATATCGCTCTCATTTCAGCATCCAAATTCTCCTCCGCCGTCTGTCTGATGGACGTGTCTGACTGGGTCAGACGCTTGAATTGATGAGGTAAAATGAGAAACATCTTCTGCGATGTTCTGAGAGACATTATCTCCTGATGATTCCACCCACTAGATCACCGATCAAGGGTGCAAGAGCCGTTAAGATGGGCAGAATAAAACCACCTCGTTGCTTTTTGAGAGCCAACTGTTTAGTTTTTATCCCGGTTCTTTTATCACCCAACAATCTGATGATATTTCTTTGTTTCTTCAATTGTCGGTGTTGAGAGGGTGATAGTTTAATGTTACCTTTTAGGATATTCAGTGCAATCTCACACAGAGCCTGAATAAAGTCGGGAGAGCAGTGTGCGAGAATATCTTTACGTTTCTGTGGACAGGCCTGGTACAAAGCTCTGAATAATGGTAAATTCCTTTTTATACGCGCAGAAATGATGACTTACTTTGTTCTGGGCACGTACACAGCAGGCCACTGCTGAGGAAGTATGCCCGTTCTCAGTCTGAAATGTTCTGGACAGGTAGGCGTAAAATCGATGATTAAATATCCATGAGCTTCTCTCGTTGCGACTTCAAAACTATCCAAGAAGAGACCCTTTTGAGATGGAAACATTTGACGGGCCAGTATATTCAGCTGGAGTTTATCTCTCGGGTTCTTAAACAACACCATATAATTACAGTTCAAACTAATAGTGCGACTGAACTTTCCCTGATGAAAAACATTCTGAGTCAACATAATAACGCTCATATTTCGATGGTGACGAAACTGGGTAAAGACCTTCATCACGTTTTCATCATCTGAGGCTTGAGCAATAACATCGTCTAGAATAATCAGATGATTCTGATCAGGAGGAAACAGGTTTTCATCTTCAAAAGAATGACGCAATCCTTCCACAAAGGTAATATTTTTATTCATCTTCTGCAATTCAGCATACATGGGTTGAAAAGATGTGTAAATCCATACAATATTTTCTGGAACAATATCCATGACATGATTACAGTTTTGTAAAATACTTTTTACAAAGAAGGTTTTCCCGCAGCCGCTGGGTCCAACTATCATACATGAGAAAGGTGCTCTAAATCTAGGATCAAAATCAATCTCCTGTAAATCCATGTGACTTTTTATTTTATTTCTTCTTCAACTCTAATAACCGAAAGGCAGAGTTGTCCCGTCAGAAAAAAGACGTCTCTTATCATACACCAATCGAAACTTTTTAAGAAATGTCGCGTTTGTCAAACGGAATCTCTTTTTATCCCTCCTGATCGTGTGTTGAGGGATTTCAATGACACCTTCACTTGACCTCTGTAAGTAGCCCTCGACCAGCCCTTTGATGCTGTCAAAATTGACCCTCTCGCTGCATTCATGCGTCTGAGTGATGCCTTTAGCACGTATCATTACATTTTTACGGTTTTTGGTCTGGTATGCATAACTCTTGGGTCCTGTCGATGCAAACTCCGAAATGCTGACACCATCTAACTCGTCAGTAAGATCACCCAGATAATTCCCCAATTCCAGAGGAGTTTCACCACTTTTTGTCACATAAATCAAACTGTCCGTGTCAATATAAATCAATCTGTCCTGTAACTTGTCCATGCTGCTGAGAAGTTTTAAACGTGCATAAGCGGTGGCGAATGCTGCAATAAACACATTGTTTGCCTTACTTGGAGGAGAGATGACACGTTTACTAAAATTCCACTGCACTACACACATTTCAGGGTTGAAAAAATGAAAATAGTTAACCCTGTATTTACTCGAGAACATGAAGCTGAAAAAGTCTTCAGGGTTAGTGATGACTGTGGTCTGAGACAGATCATTTCTTTGCGCAAATTTCCCCCAAAAACTGTTTAAACACAATTTTGCAACCTGCCTTTCGGCAGGATTCACCTCGATTTTCTCAGGGTCTAATTGGATGCCCTGATGCAGTTTGTAGTCGCTTATATACTTTTACTTACTCTCCTGATCCACTGCTTCAGACGGATAGCCTGAAGCCTCCTGCTTACCCTTTAAAAAGCAATTAATGTAACCTTTAAAGATTGTATCACTTCTCTTTTCAAAATGCCACACCTCTGTGATTTTCGCAAGACGATAACTACACTCCAACGCTTTATACACCCGTCATAGCTCTGTCCTCATCATTATGCATGCAGGGACCTGACTGGTTATTTATTTCAGCGCATGTGCGGCAGAGAGTGAACACAAGTTTACCTTGGGATGTTCTGTAAGGTAAAACAGGGAACAACAGGTTACGTGGTGGGTAGACCACAGCTTTGATTATACCGAAGTAGCTGCTGGGGTCATCAAAATCTTTGTAAATGATGGTGGGGTGTCCGAGGGGAAAAACGCAGTTGGCGTTTACATAAGGGTACAGAGATGTGTAATCCACATAGTGTACAGTTTCACCCGGCCCCGCTGTGTACCTCAACCTCATAGGACAGGTGCGTCCACCATACAGAGCATCCCGGGGGGATAGCGGTTCGGGTGCATTAACTTTCTCAAGAAAGCTGATCACCCCTGGGTCTGATTTTTTCATTTCAATCCACTCATGCTCCCATATGACTTCGAGGCGAAGGCCGTACACAGTTTGTAACACCTTGCTTCTCTCAACAGTGGCTGCATAAAACTGTTCAAATGCGACCCCTCTCAACGGACACTTGTCATAAGGCATGTAACACTTTTTACAGCCGTGGAAAAAACAGCCGCAACTTTGACACCGTTAATCTCTGCATGACAGCATTTCGGAGTTTGCATCGACAGGACCCAAGAGTTATGCATACCAGACCAAAAACCGTAAAAATGTAATGATACGTGCTAAAGGCATCACTCAGACACATGAATGCAGCGAGAGGGTCAATTTTGACAGCATCAAAGGGCTGGTCGAGGGCTACTTACAGAGGTCAAGTGAGGGTGTCATTGAAATCCCTCAACACACGATCAGGAGGGATAAAAAGAGATTCCGTTTGACAAACGCGACATTTCTTAAAAAGTTTCAATTGGTGTATGATAAGAGACGTCTTTTTTCTGACAGGAAAACTCTGCCTTTCGGTTATTAGAGTTGAAGAAGAAGAAGAAATAAAACTAGAAACCTGCAAGCAGCTTTGAAGGCCCTCGCACCCCTCAGCGCAACTCGGGCTGTTGAGCGACCACAGGAGCCTGGCATCGCCTCATACACGCAACATACGATGACACCGCGTCACTTCAACACGTCATCACTAAGTGGTACTGTGAGCAACATGTCATATGATCTTCGGTCATGCAGAGTTTCAGTCTGGCAAAAAGCATTCAAAATTTTGAGTAAATCTGACCTTCCAGATGGAAGCTGCACTCACTTGTTTGTTTGTGGGTGGGGCTAAAACGGCATCATCAATTGACTGTGTCAAAATGTCCATCATTAAGTCATGATCATGTATACTACATTTCAAGTGGATCCGATGATGAATGAGGGAGATATAGCCCTTGAAGTGTCCTAGGGGGCGCTATTGATCCAAATTTAAATGTAATCCAATAGAGCTGTTTGGGGGCTGACAAAGATCAAGCATATTCAGTTTGGAGAGAATCGGACCTTCCATATGGAAGCTACAGTCATTTGTTTATTAGTGGGCGGGGCTAGAGTGATGTAATGTATTGACTGTGTCAACATGTCCAGCTTTGATACATGATGATGTACAGGAAGTTTGAAGTGGATGGATCCGATCAGGCATGAGGGAGATAGAACAGTTGAAATGTCCTAGGTGGCGCTGTTGATCCAAATTCCAATGTAATGTAATAGAGTTGTGTAGGGGCTGACAAAGATCAAGCATATTCAGTTTGGAGTGAATGGGACCATGCATGTGTAATTTAGAGGCAAACATATGGCCGTGGCGTGACATCAGAATTCGCCACTCCGTCATAGCCACACCCCAGTCAGTACTTGACACAAACTTAGACCATCGTGTTATCTGTCATTGGAGACAGTTTCATGTTTATTAGGTGAAGGAGATGAAATATGCCCCACACTAAGTGAAACATTACACTTCCTGTTCTCAGGGGGTGGGGCTAAAGTGATGTAATGTGTTTAGTGTGTCATCACGTCCAGCTTTGATCCATGATGATGTACTGTAAGTTTCAAGTGGATCCGATCGGGCATGAAGGAGCTAGAGCCCTTGAAGTATCGTAAGGGGCGCCGTTGAGGCAAATTCCAATGTAATGTAATAGAGCTGTTTAGAGGCTGACAAAGATCAACCATATTCAGTTTGGAGTGAATCGGACCTTCCATACGGAAGCTACAGTCATGTGTTTCTTAGTAGGTGGGGCTAAAGTGATGTAATGTGTTGACCGTGTCAACATGTCCAGCTTTGATCCATGATGTTGTACAGTAAGTTTGAAGTGGATCCGATTGGGCATGAGGGAGCTAGAGTGTCATAGGGGGCGCCGTTGAGGCAAATTCATATGTAATGTAATATAGCTGTTTAGGGGCTGACAAATATCAACCATATTGAGTTTGGAGTAAATCGGACCCTGCATGTGTAATTTAGGGGCAAACGTATGGCCATGGCGTCACATCAGATTTCGCCACGGCCACACCCTCCAGCCAAACCTGTCAGTACTGGAGATGGAGTTAGACCATCGTGTTATCTGTCATTGGAGACAGTTTCATGTTGATTAGTTGAAGGAGATCAAAAATGGCCCACACTAAGTGAAACATGACACTTCCTGTTCTGAGGGGGCGGGGCTTCGATGATGTCAGCATCTGATCAGTGAATATTGTTCAGGGCCAGAGGTAGATCAATCCCAGAAGGTTTCATGTGTCTGTGACTTTCTATGTAGGAACTATAAGAGTTTCGTGTTTCATGGCGAGAAGTCAGATTTTGAGGCTTAGCCACGCCCACATACTTTCATGTAGCAAAAAGCTTTCGATAACGTTTAATGCCCAATGCCTTAAGACTATGCTCATTGATTTCGATTTCTGTAAGTCAAAAGCTGTAGGAGGAGTTCGCTCAGATTCGACGTATGATTCAACTTTGATCCAAAATGGCCGACTTTGTGGGGTTTGGACAATGGGTCCAAGAGACTTTTTTGTAGGTCCTGAGAAGTTACATAGGTGTACAGAATTTCATAAACCTCGGACACATGCCTTGGGGCTGGTTGTTGTAGTGCTCCTAGAGGGCGCTGTGGAGCAATTAGGGCACATCCACCAATTATTTCACTGGAAATGTTTAGGGGGCTGGACCAGTATCAATCCTATTGAGTTTGGTGGCGATCGGCTTAGAAATGTGGAAATCACAGGTAAAAGTAAGGCCATGGCGTGACGTCTGTCCTCGCCACGCCGCCATGACCACACCCTCCCGCCTAAAGTTTCTGTGTTCCAAACCAAGTTAGACTATCTTGTTATCTGTCACTGGGGTCAGTTTCGTGTTGATTAGGTGACGGGGATGAAATGTGGACCTTTCACAGTAAAACATTACACTTCCTGTTCTGAGGGGGCGGGGCTTAGATGATGGCAGGATGTGACCATTGTATATTGTTCAGGGCCAGATGTGGATCAATACCAGAATGTTTTGTGTGACTGCAACTTTCCTTGTAAGAGCTATAACAATTTTAATTGTTTTGGCGAGTCGTCAAACTTTGAGGCCTGGCTCCGCCCCCTCAGCATGCTCAAAAAGTCACAATTTTGATAAGTTTAGATCCCCCATCCCTTCTGAGCAAGCTGACCAAATTTCAAGGCGATCAATCAAAATCTCTAGGAGGAGTTCAATCAAATAAGGAGGCTATAAACAGCAAAAATGGGTTGAAAATCCAAACTTCAATCCAAGATGGCCGACTTCCTGTTTCTTGTATGACGTGGGTGCAAGAGAGTTTTAGGTAGTTCTTGGGGAGTTCTAGAAGTGTACCAAATGTCATATCTGTATGATAAAGTAATGTTAATGCGGAGGCTTTTTTGAAAATTTAAGGGGGGCGCTGTTGAGCAATTTTTATTGCGACTTTCGTGAAACCCTTAAAATATGTAAATTTTCACCACAACTGATGGCTCCACCAAATTTGCAGACTTTTTGAATATGTTAAAGGCGCGAAAAAGGCGATTCATTTCTTGCCTGAATAATAGGGCGATTCATTTCTTGCCTGAATAATAATAACTAGAAACCTGCAAGCAGCTTTGAAGGCCCTCGCACCCCTCAGCGCAACTCGGGCTGTTGAGCGACCGCAGGAGCCTGGCATTGCCTCCGACACGCCACATACGATGACACAGCGTCACTTCAACACGTCACCAGTAGGTGGCGCTTTGAGCAACATGTCATATGATCTTCGGTCATGCAGAGTTTCAGTCTGGCAAAAAGCATTCAAAATTTCAAGTAAATCTGACCTTCCAGATGGAAGCTACACTCACTTGTTTGTTTGTGGGTGGGGCTAAAACGACATCATCAATTGACTGTGTCAAAATGTCCATCATTAACTCATGATCATGTATACTACATTTCAAGTGGATCCGATGATGTATGAGGGAGATATAGCCGTTGACGTGTCCTAGGGGGCGCTATTGATCCAAATTTAAATGTAATCCAATAGAGCTGTTTGGGGGCTGACAAAGATCAAGCATATTTATTTTGGAGTGAATGGGACCATGCATGTGTAATTTAGAGGCAAACGTATGGCCGTGGCGTGACATCAGAATTCGCCACGCCATCATGGCCACACTCTCCAGCTAAAGCAGTCAGTCCTGGTGACTGTCTAAGACCATCATGTTATCTGTTACTTGGGACATTTTCACATTGATTAGGTGAAGAACATCAAAAATTGACTCTCTAAAGGAAAACATGGCACTCCCTGTTCTCAGGGGGCGGGTCTTCGATGATGTCACCATCTGATCAGTGAATATTGTTGAGGCCTAGAGGCAGATCAATCCTAGAAGGTTTCATTTGTCTGTGACTTTCCTTGTAGGAGCTATATCAATGTAGTGTTTTATGGCGAGAAGTCATATTTTGAGGCGTGGCCACGCCCACACGCTTTCATGTATCAAAAAGCTTTTGATAACTTTTGATCCCCAATCCCTTAAGAGTAAACTGAGTGATTTTCAAATCTCTAAGTCAAAAGCTGTAGGAGGAGTTTGCTCAGATATGTGGGCTAAAAACGCCTAAAAGAGGGTCAAAATGGCAACTTCAATCCAAAATGGCCGACTTCCTGTGGGGTTTAGACCAATGCTCCAAGAGACATTTTTGTAGGTCCTCAGAAGATACATAAGTGTACCAAATTTCAGAATCCTCGGTCAAAGCATGGGTTGGGGCTGATTTTTTGAAATATTCTAGGGGGCGCTGTGGACGAATTAGGCCACGCGCACTGAATATGTCATCAGATCTTTGTGGGGGACTGGACAAGGATCAATCACATTGAATGTGGTGCAGATGAGATGATCTATGTGGAAATTAGAGGCAAACGTATGGCCATGGCGTGACGTCAGACTTCGCGGCGCCGCCACGGCCACGCCCTTTTATGAAAAGACACTGTGCCTCAAACGAAGTTAGACCCACTAGTTATCTGTCTTCTGACACACTTTCAAGTTGATTGGGTCAAGAGGGTCAGAGAGGCAACTTTCCAAGTGAAAAATTGACTTCCTGTTCTGAGGGGGCGTGGCTTTGATGATGTCAGCATATGACCCCATAGGATTGTCGGGAACCCGAATGTTCTCCTTCATGCCAACTTTGGTGTGATTTTGATTTTTGTTGGGAAAGTTATTGCAATTTTTCACTTTCGGCGCAAACGGCAAGTTCGTGGCCCGGCCACGCGCCCTAAACATGGCTAAAAACTCACGATTTTGATAAATTTTAATCCCCCATCCCTTAACTGCATGTAGACCAAATATGAACCCGATAGCTCAAAATCCCTAGGAGGAGTTCGTTAAAGTTCGAGGTGAGTAAAAGTGAAAAACGGGCCAAAATCGGCCTTTGACCCAAAATGGCCGACTTCCTGTGCATTTTAGGGCCTACCCCCAAGAGAATTTGTTTCTTGGTTTGAGGAGTTCTAGCATTGTGCCAAATTTCAGATCTCTACGACTTACGGTTCGGCCCATCTCACGTTTGGGGGCGTGGCTAAGTGGTTTGGCCACGCCCACTGACGACGACATTAAAGAATGAAAATTTCACGCGGGGGACAATTTTGGGTAAAATTTGGTGAGTTTTGGGGCATGGCAAAGTCCCCATATTGCCCCGCCAAAAGTCCCCGGAATAATAATAATAAGAATTCGAGCGATTACAATAGGCCCTTGCAGTTTTCCTGCTCTGGCCTAATAAAAAGTCACATGGATTTACAGGAGATTGATTTTGATCCTAGATTTAGAGCACCTTTCTCATGTATGATAGTTGGACCCAGCGGCTGCGGGAAAACTTTCTTTGTAAAAAGTATTTTACAAAACTGTAACCATGTCATGGATATTGTTCCAGAAAATATTGTATGGATTTACACATCTTTTCAACCCATGTATGCTGAATTGCAGAAGATGAATAAAAATATTACCTTTGTGGAAGGATTGCGTCATTCTTTTGAAGATGAAAACCTGTTTCCTCCTGATCAGAATCATCTGATTATTCTAGACGATGTTATTGCTCAAGCCTCAGATGATGAAAACGTGATGAAAGTCTTTACCCAGTATCGACATCATCGAAATATGAGCGTTATTATGTTGACTCAGAATGTTTTTCATCAGGGAAAGTTCAGTCGCACTATTAGTTTGAACTGTAATTATATGGTGTTGTTTAAGAACCCGAGAGATAAACTCCAGCTGAATATACTGGCCCGTCAAATGTTTCCATCTCAAAAGGGTCTCTTCTTGGAGAGTTTTGAAGACGCAACGAGAGAAGCTCATGGATATTTAATCATCGATTTTACGCCTACCTGCCCAGAACATTTCAGACTGAGAACGGGCATACTTCTTCAGCAGTGGCCTGCTGTGTACGTGCCCAGAACAAAGTAAGTCATCATGTCTGCACGTATAAAAAGGAATTTACCATTATTAAGAGCTTTGTACCAGGCCTGTCCACAGAAACGTAAAGATATTCTCGCACACTGCTCTCCCGACTTTATTCAGGCTCTGTGCGAGATTGCACTGAATATCCTAAAAGGTAACATTAAACTATCACCCTCTCAACACCGACAATTGAAGAAACAAAGAAATATCATCAGATTGTTGGGTGATAAAAGAACCGGGATAAAAACTAAACAGTTGGCTCTCAAAAAGCAACGAGGTGGTTTTATTCTCCCCATCTTAACGGCTCTTGCACCCTTGATCGGTGATCTAGTGGGTGGAATCATCAGGAGATAATGTCTCTCAGAACATCACAGAAGATGTTTCTCATTTCACCTCATCAATTCAAGCGTCTGACCCAGTCAGACACGTCCATCAGACAGACGGCGGAGGAGAATTTGGATGCTGAAATGAGAGCGATATTAAACGAGCTGGGTTTGACTTCTTATGAAAAAATCAAGAGATACGATGCTCTTCTCCAGAGGTATCTGACTTTACTTAAGCAAGGTGTCAAAGAAGAAAAACAGCGGGTCAGTTTAACGCTGCAGCGTGACACAGAGGTTCCTGAACATGAGCGGTCCCAAGAAAAACAAGGCCCAGGGCAGGACGAGGCCCCTAAGGATCAGGTTCTTACGGAAGTACTGAAAAGCCTACCTAAACACAACCGTAAAAATGCAGAGTACATTTTGAAGAAATTATCCGAAAGAAGTGAGAGTTGGACTTCGCGAGGTGAATTTGTATTTAAAGGAAATGTTATAAAAGGGTCCCACATGATTGATTTGTTGAAAAATCTCATGCTTCCGTTTAAAAAATCTGGAGCATCACAAACCCGAGGATGGTCTGACTTTCTACACACCTTGTCAGAGGTAAACATCCCTATATCTTCAGTCATTAACCCTTATGCTCGTGAAGAATATAGACGTTTCAAAACAGAGGGTACATCGATTTAAAATGGGGGTACACCCCCCAGCGTTAAGCAGAGAAGAAAAAGAAGAAGAAGGCAGATAACTCATTCTCCCTACTGGTCGAGATCTGAGCTGGAAGATCCAAAAAATGCTGATGGGAGATCAAAAAGGTCTCTTCGTAAGACGACACTACCACCCCGATGGATTACATTTTCACCATAAACCGTTATAAGAAAATGAAACATGTAGTCTATTTCTTTTATTCAATAAAATATTTATTGATTATATTTTTCAAGTCTAACTTCGTTCTCTACTTCACACACTAACATATGATATCATTACACAAATATTAAATCATAAGAAAAAAAAAAAAACAATGAAAAAAAAACATAAGACAATTTAAATTCCATAACAATCCATAAATATCTCAAAAGAGCATGTTCCGTGAGTATAAAATGTACAACTTTGATTAACCATTTTATTGAACTATGCTTAAAATACATATATATATATTGTTTTTATTTAATTTTTATTTCCTTACAATTGCTGCTCGACAGCTGTGTCTTCCACAGAGCTCTCAGTCGAATCTGTAAACAGTTTTATCTGAGGTTTAAAATACATTCACTCTCAAAGAAAAATAGTTAGTTCTTAGGACTTACTTTCTGGAGGTGCCGGTAACTTATCCGGTGTGTCTTCAGGGGAAATGATGATAATTGGCGGAGGAGTATTCAAAGAATCAGTTTTAATTTCTGTGTTAGAAGAAAGTTCAGATGTTGTTGGGGGTTTTTCTTGTTTGGAAATAATTCGCCTTCTCAATTTTGACTGTCGATTCCAGCCGCTGAGCCCTCCAACTTGATCATTCGGGTTTACCTCTCTCATCAAATCTATAAATTGAAATATTGTCAAGGGTTAACTATAATATATATATATATATATATATATATATTTTATTGCATTTAACATTTACTTACCATAATCTGATTGTGTCAAGATGAAATCATCAAGGTCATCAGCGGTGGGTTCTATGACAAAGAAACAAATATAAATATATATATATATATATATATAAACAATATATATAAACAAAATTAGAGAACATTCACATGCATTTAATGATTTCTTAAAGATGAATACTTACTTACTTACTTACTTTTAAAGATGTCATTGTACTTTTGTGAATTATTAGAAGTAGATACCACAATTTCCAGGTTTCCTGAAATATTTAACGACATTTTTTCTTGTCAGTACTGGTATTTTCAATGTAACAAGTGTTATGGTTCAAAGACATTCAGCATTTGAAGACCCTGACACTGAGGTTAGCCAATGAAACAGAGCCCCCGGACAACATTTACACAGTATTTATACCAGAACAGGACAGTGTTATCTGTTGTGGAATTTTCCTAACCATCAAAACTTCTAATAATGGTTTTTGCAGCTTTCTCCAATAACACAGAAGTTCAGTGGGATGAGGCAATCCAAATGACAGTGTTATCTCAACTGCAAAGACTCTATGTTTTAAGACCAAAACCCTTCTTGAGTTCAAAGGTGATATGGTTATCTAAGGAACAGACCTAACTGCCCTTCCTGACATCGCCCCTAACAGATGGATATAGAATAACTGTAACTCCCTGAATAACCTTTTACTCTAAGATGAAAAGTAAATGTTTTAGAAAAGCTACAGGTAACTAAAATTATCATTCCTTTTTCCTAAAATGGAGTCTCTCATGATTCAAAAACAAACATATCATTGCTAGAGTCAATTTATAACTTGGAAACAGTATACTGAAGTTCTTTTTTTTTTTCTGTTAATCTCATATTCGTCTTACCTCTTTCAGCTGCTTTTCCAGTATGTTGACGCAGAAGCTGAAGGTTTTTCTCGTTCCATCGATGTAGTGAAGCACAATCTTTTATTTACTTTTTAGGTCTTTTCTATTTTTGAACTGGTTTAGACTGGCTCATATATTCAACAAAATAGGTCCTGCTGTAAAAGCAAAATGAACTTACAATTCTGTCAGGTTACACAGTTCATTTATTAGGATTTCATGTGATAGGTCAACATTAAGTTGATTATACCTTTAAAATATAAAAGGATGCATGTCTTTTTGTTTTTAGATGTATTAACGCCTGAAAAAACATACAGATTATTAATAACACCCTTAAACACACCCCTGTGTGTTTTAATTGGCTCATTTAAGGCCTTCCCCGTAACACCCTTAAACACACCCCTGTGTGTTTTAATTGGCTCATTTAAGGCCTTCCCCGTAACACCCTTAAACACACCCCTGTGTTTTGATTGACTCACTTAAGGTATCGCCCCTAATGACGACAACCAATCAGCATCCACGGTTACCCCCCCCCCCCCCCCCCCCCCCTCGGACACACCACCTGCTTGACCACGTGACCTCCTGCCCACATGGCACCCACATGGCGCCCACATGGCGCCAACCGGAAGTCCCGCCCTCACCGGAAGTCCCGCCCACCTGTCAAAAAGTTTGATGAAAGGGTGTACTTAAATTCTCTAACGTCATTGGCCCAGTCTGCGTCAGAGTATCCTATCAGCTCAAATTTGTGTCACACTTTTCATAACACAACTCATAGTTCTCAGTTCCCTGTAAATACCTGTACACACGCTTTAAAGCTGTCATATGTTTCTCCCTTTGGTCAGATATTTGCTGTGACAGTTTACTCAAAATCCAGCTGATATCATGCCTAGTACAGGTCATGATGAGGCAGCCCAACATTTCTCTGTACTTTCTTTGATCAGTTTGTTCCCCTTCTGGAATTAGATCACATTTGATTTCACTAGTAGAAGCTCTGGGTTTACACTAAGCCATACCAAACCTTCCCAGTATTTTCTTTATGTACTTGGACTGGTTCATTTTGATAGAATGTTCTTTTTGTGAGAAATCAATCCCGATAAAATGGTATTTCAATGAAGTGGGCCAGTCTGTGTTTCTGAACATTGTTTGTCTCTGGAAAACAAACCATATAAGCAGGTGAATGACAATTACAACTAACAAAAATTTCCCTTTTGCCTTTAGGATCAATCTTCTCCTTGTTTTTCTCATACACCACACATTCAGAACCAAACGTTTTCATTTTGGACAGATCTGGCCTCTTTCTAGTGAAAAAGAAATAGGGGGTTTCCCCTGTTCTCTTACAGTAACACCTATTTCTTATAACTGTAGCTGTCTTGGCTGCGTAAGCCCACAGATTCTTGGGTAAACTTGACTCAATCAGCATACATCGGACCATTTCAAAGAGTGTGTGCCAATTCTTCTCTGCAGTCCCATTTTGATGGGAAGAGTAGGGTGCTGACCTCTCATGCTTTATAGCATTGTCCCTCAATAATGACTGGTACTCCTCTGACACAAACTCTGCCCCATTGTGTGATCTCAGACGTTTTGCTTTACCGTAAGGTGCTGGGTCTGCCAAGAACTGCTCAGTTGCCTCAACTACTTTGTTTTTGTTTCTAAGGAAGTAAACATAAATGGCACCAGAAAAATCATCTTTAAAAATGATAGCATATTTGTACCCTTCAAATGACTCTGGTGCAATAGGTCCACCCAGGTCTGTGTGTAGTAGCTCTAATGGCTCCTTGCCCTTCACATCCCTTTGTCTGTTTCTGCTTTGAGAAACATTTACCCTCTAGACAAATTTCACATTGGTTGGGTCTGCACATTTTATTTTTGATCTGCATTCCATTTACAACTGTTTCAAGTTTTACAATATCATCATAGTTGCAATGACCCATTATTTCATGCCATGTTTTCAGATCAAAAGATACATTGCAGGAATCCTCACTGCTTACATCTTTCTCTGTGACAATGTCCAAATAGTACAGTCTGTCTTTTACCTTCATTTTACACGTTGTGCTGTCAGGAAGAACCATTTTGTTGTTATTCTTCTTGAAGTTGAGTCTCGCACCTTTCGAAACTGCTGCATCCACAGACAGGATGTTCTGTGGGTATCCTGGAATCAGGAGAGCGTCTGTGAGCTTGACACTCACCACTTTCCCGTTGCAGTCGGTCAACTCAATCTGCGCGTCCCCTTTCCTCAGGAAGCTGCTGGTAATCGGTGGCCCATCCGCCAGCTGCATAACATGGTTCTTGGGCTGGAATGACTCGTCAAATCCGATGAAGGCATTCCCGTTGGTCATGATGTGGGCAAAGGGTCCGCTGTCCACCAGTAGACCTTGCTGCTGTGTGTCGTGGGGTTGCCATTCACTCACCCGGATCACAAATGTTTCTTCTTCATTTGTGGATTTATGCCTCTCTTTAACACAAAACGTTTGTTGTCCAGTGTCTGTAATGGTGGCCACATTGTTTCCATTTTGTGTGCTGGTCACTCTCCGCTAAGTTTTCTTGTCTTTGTTTCTGCAGTCCACCCCACACCATTACTGACCCACTGCCAAACCGGTCATGCTGAAGGATGTTGCAGGCAGCAGATCTCTCTCCACGGTGTCTCCAGACTCTGTCACGTCTGTCACATGTGCTCAGTGTGAACCTGCTTTCATCTGTGAAGAGCACAGGGCACCAGTGGTGAATTTGCCAATCCTGGTGTTCTCTGGCAAATGCCAAGCGTCCTGCACGATGTTGGGCTGTGACCACAACCCCCATTTGTGGACGTCACGCCCTCATACCATCCTCATGGAGTCAGTTTCTAAACGTTTGTACAGACACATGCACATTTGTGGCCTTCTGGAGGTCATTTTGCAGGGCTCTGGCAGTGCTCCTCCTGTTCCTCCTTGCACAAAGGCAGAGGTAGCGGTCCTACTGCTAGGTTGTTGCCCTCCTACGGTCTCCTCCTCATCTCATGGTTTACTGGGCTGTCTCCTGGTAGCGCCTCCAGGTTCTGGACACTACGCTGACTGACACAGCAAACCTTCTTGTCACAGCTCGCATTGATGTGCCATCCTGGATGAGCTGCACTACCTGAGCCACTTGTGTGGGTTGTAGAGTCCGTCTCATGCTGCCACAAGTGTGAAAGCACCACCAACATTCAAAAGTGACCAAAACATCAGCCAGAAAGCATCGGTACTGAGAAGTGGTCTGTGGTCCCCACCTGCGGAACCACTCCTTTATTGAGTGTCTTGCTAATCGCCAAAGATTTCCCCCTGTTGTCTATTTCGTTTGAACAACAGCTGTGAAATTAATTGTCAATCAGTGTTGCTTCCTAAGTGGACAGTTTGATTTCACAGAAGTTTGATTTACTTGGAGTGATATTGTGTTGTTTAAGTGTTCCCTTTATTTTTTTGAGCAGTGTATATTAAATGTTGTGGTTACAATGCCACAAAATGTAAGACTTTAAATGATATGAATAATTTTACTAGGTACTGCATGAACCATACATTTAAATTTTGTAAACAATTTAGAAAAGCTTCCAACATTACCATACACCCACACATCTTGCAAAAATTCCTGAATAAATGAAAACTGGTAAATTATGTAAATATGGGAATAACTGTAATGACTGTTGGATACTCATAGGTGTACCTGTTTTAGTTAGGACAGGACATTATTTAAGTCAATATCACACTCCTTGTGACTCTTACGTTTTTACGATAATAAATGTGTTGTGGTAGGGGCGTCATGTGTTTCCTTTAAATGTGCCACAGGCCGCCTGAGAGCTATTGGTGCCACATTGAGACGTGATAAGCAGACACGCTCTGTGAATAAGGAGGGAAGGGGGCAGGTCTGATAACATCCCATCGTATATAACCAGTGGACAAAGCCCACAGGAGACAGAGCATCAATACCCACACATGTACACCATCATTACTGTCCCCACACAAAGCCTGATGTCAATAGCCACTGTGTTATGGAGCCGTCTCTCAAATTAAAATCTTGTATCAAACTGCATCTGATGGCAACAACTATTTAGTGGTCGTATTTTATAGCTGAGCCAATAAAAAGTAATAACCGTTGTATTTAATGTATCTGTTTCTGCCAGCTGCCCAGCATAAAAGGGTCTTAATAGGAGCTGTCGATCACTGTCAGCACAGTGTGGTGCTCAACAAGAGACCGGCTGTAATAAACATGTGGGGGGAGATAACAGCAGCCGCCTGCAGCACTCTCCTGTTAACTTCCTGTTTGTAACCCTCATCATTTGTCACGCTGACTGTTCAAAGTGTCGCCCCTGCCCCTTTACCTATTTCTGTCTTTTTTCCTTTAGCCATTATTCCCCCTCAGACACATGACACTCAGTCTAGCAGCGGTACACAATGTTTCAGCAAGACGCAGCTGCATTGTGGGGTTCCATCAGGTCAGCCACAGAATGCAGCTGTTAACTTATAAGGTGTAATGTTATTTCTCTGATATTTAGAGAATCAAAACAGTTAAAGCTGTAAATTGTTTAAAAGAAAAAAACAATTAGTTTTTGTATAAATGGTAAAATTATTACCACAATTTAATCACCTGTTTATACATAGTCACATATCTAAAAAATGGAATAGCAATTCTTGCCAATTTGTGGTCTTTGTGGAATACCAACAATAGGCTGTTGCGTAAAGCACCAGGTGCTGAAGGGGCCCTGCAGCGACAACTCATAAAAGAAAAAAACAACAACAGAATGAAACATATAGTAATAATGTACAGCCCTGACTGGCGCCCTTTTCTCAACAACTACTCTGCCCTCTGATCCACGTTTTTCCTCATTCTGATGGACTTCACAGCGTTGTTAATCAAATGTACCAAAAAGCAAAATTTAACCTACAATCAGTTTATGCAACAGAAGTAGGTGAAGAAATGTTTAAATGAATAAACAAAGTGTCTGAGAGAGATTGCTAACCTTTCGAACATGTTAAGAGCAAAGAGCTAAGTAATGTTATCAGGCAGGTTCTGCTGTTGTAACAAGTTAGCATATGATTTGTAGCTTCTGAAAGAGCTATTTCACTTATTTAACAGTGGAATTGGAAGCTATGAATCAGAGGCTAGCTTCAGTGTCACCTGAAACAGCTGTGAAATGATGTTAGAACAGCGTCATATGAGTTTGCTTGCTGTGGCGAGGCAAAGGAGAGGCAATCTCACATATTGATGTGTCATCCTGGTGGAGTTGGACTGCCGGTGCAACCTCTGCAGGATCCAGGTATTGCGTCATGCTACCAGTTGTAGCACTGACACAAAACTACTGAAAAGCAGTCACAAAAACAAAGAGGGAAAAATGTCTGTGGCCTCCACCTGAAAACCATTCCTGTTTTCGGGGCCGGGTCATTGTAGCCCCTTTAGTGCACCTGTTGTTAATTTCATTAACACCAAAGCAGCTGACAGCTATTAACAACCTCTACTACTGACCACATCAATAGTTTAAATGACTTAACATTATATATATATAAGAATAAAAGCAACTGTGAAGTCCTTTTTATCAAACAAAATAAAAATGAAAAATCTGCTTATTTCCTCACATAGTGTTTTTCTTTATTTATATAGCACAGTGATATTTGGTTGTGATTAGATGTCTTTACTTTACATAAAGACAACCTCAACCAATGTACATTCAGCATGATAACAGAGATGTTTATAACTGAGACAAAAGGAACAAACCTAAAGGTGCGTTTTGACCAAACGCGAATCTGGTAATAGGAGGGAGCGATTTACATGTTAACTCTATGTAAAGGTGGAGCGCTTAGCGCGAATAGAGCAAAGAACGAAAATGTTTATTATATTTCTAACTTTATTATATTTAGAAGATTTGGACAGTACAATTTGGCTGTTAATCTATTGAGCTGAGATTTATTTACTCACCGAAGACAGATAGGCAGGCGTTCTGCAGCGGGGATGCAGCGCCTGTAGTTGGAGGCTGATTCGTCCTCCAACGAATCAGCATGTCCTCAAACTAGGTCGTGAACAGATGGAAGTACCACTGAAAGCGACCATGATCCAGACACTGCTATTGGAATAGGTGGTGGTGCTCTCCAAATTGGTTCACTGGCGGCCTTGTTCAGCTTTCCATAAATAAAGCACCCTGACTCGCTCCAAGGTAAGTTGAAACCGGCAAGCAGCAGATAAAAGCCCACTCCTGTTTCATGACGTGGTGAAGCAAGTGGAGCGTTGTCGCCTGTTGGCCATGCAAATTGCTGGCAAAATGTCAGGCAAGCCACAGCACATGAATGAGGCGAAAAAATGAGGCTGAAATTGCAGTCGGCCTGAACACACCTTTACAATGGTAAGTTGTAAAGGTGTAGTGTATATCCACTAATACATTGTATCCCAGACATATAAACATTTTCAGTGATTTGAAATAATTTAAAACAATTAAAATAGAGGCTCCATCCAACTCCCTGTTAGTCCATCTCTGCCCTGTAGGATTTCTGTAGTTTTCTACAAACTCAGTGTTAAGATGTCTCCTACAGGTAAGAAAACCATTACTGATATCTTCACAGAAATGTGCCTCAAAAATCTGAACTATCCCAGGATTTTGTACATATCTAGAATTTTGTGATGCACTTAATTTCTCCCAAGGTCTCTATTTTTTCTTAATCTTAATAAATGAAGACATGGAATCTATGATGTCTGATTTTATACACTTGGATTCGTTTTAGAAACTGGTAAAAAACAAATTTCTTATACATTACATCCCTGTCAGAGAGAGCATGTACTGTTTGGTCGTTTTTCCTTAATGATTTGCAAAGGTTGATAATTACACAGTTATATTGTTCTAGAAAGTTGCAGGAGCATTGGAGCATATTCTAGCAGACAAGCAAGACATAGCACACAGTCACAACTGGTTCTTACGTTTGCTGCTATTTTGGACTCTAGTGTTTGGTATTTGTTGTTTTTTGCAACTTGTCTATTGTTCCTATTGTTCATTTCAGTTCAAGTTATTTATATTCACCAGCTCACAACAAATGTCATCCTGAGGGACTTTATAAGACAAGAAGATCAAATTTTGATCAAATCAATGCAACATAATTCAGTCCAAACAGATTTTACTCAAATAAATTTCACAAAACATTCAAGACTTTTGGTTTTATCACCAAATGTTCAAAGACAACATACAAAAAGTTTGATTTCAAATGGAACATGTCAATTTTTTTTATTTTTATGTTTGTGTTTTTATGTGTACAGGAAATGCAGAATTAAATGGACGTATTCTTATCAGCCCATTATACAGTTTATCAGCATCTGAAGCTTGTCTTTGGTTGCCAAGCAATAATTCTTCTATCAAAATAGGAACAAATACACTCTGGTATTTTGTTGCATTGATAATGAGAAGCTGTGATGGGAGAACATGCATGAAGATGTGTGTTTGTGCCCTCCATGTATGTCTGTGGATAAACTCTCTGTGAACCATGTGCATAGCTTCCCCTCTCCTTGATTAGAGGACAGCAGTGTGTGTAATGAGAGCACAGCATTCTGGCTGCAGTTTTAATCTTTTTAAAAAGCCCCCGCTCTCTCGTCCCACAGGACGGAGATTAAATGCTTCTTCACATTAGTAATGTCAGCACAAAATGATTATCTTTTCTGAATAATTTATTCCTCATCCCAGCGGAATTTTCTTATCTCTCCCTTTTTGCCTCTTTTGCTCTGCAGGAGACGGTAAATGGCTGTTAGTCTCCAGAAAACCTATAGATCCTTGTTTCCATCAATCAATTAAAAAACACTTACCTCACACTCAACATGATTTATATCTTGTTAATAGAATTGTCTCACTATATCCCTGTATTATTATAGTCTTAATTCCATTAGCTGTTTGCTTAATGCTTTTTTTAAGGCTGACCTCAACCAGCACGGAGATGAAGAGAGGATTAGCCTTATATTGGCCAGAATACTGAGCTTCTTTCTGGGAAAGTGGTAGGTCATGGCAGCAGGAGGATTCAGGACAATGACTCTTTATTGGCATTTGTAGTCCCAAAGACCTCATCCTTTTTATTAAAACCTTTTCACTCCATTGGCATTCAATTGAAAGATCTCCAGATCTTACTACAGAGCTTACTACCATTTAACTGTTATGATATGAGGTAGACCCAGACCCAGGCGCAGACAGGAGAACACAAGTCTCATGTAGATGTGACATCATTTATTAAAGAAACTTACAAAAACGAGGAACAGAGAGAAGAACTGGAGAACATCTGAAAGGAACAATCAGAAACAAAGGTGACAGGAGCACAGTCATAAAAAATGAATCATTACCACGGAAATTAATATACTGGGATCTAAACAGGACACAAAATGATCGTGCTAAACCAAGAGCTAAAGTCTAACACTAAACTAAGAACCCTAAAAGAACAGAACACAACAAAGAACTAAGAGTCACAAGGCTGTGATTGACAAAACCAAAAATTAATCATAACCCAGAATAACCAAAATGCAAAACCAAAGTGACAATTAACCTAACAGTCATGTTTTTGGACCGTGGGAGGAAGAGAGAGAGAACCCACACATACACGAGGGAGAACATGCAAACTCTATGCAGAAACAACCCCGGCCAGGTGTCAAACCCAGGACCTTCTTGCTGCAAGGCAACAGTGCTACCAACTGCGCCACCCTGCAGCTATGCCACTAAATATTAGTTGTATTTAATTCTACTAGGCCTTGGCCTAAGGCCTTTTGGAAGGGACTCCTGGGCCACAAAAATTCAAATTTGATTTTGAAATAAAAACCTAAATTAAGTTTTCTGTGATTACTGTGATTTTTGATTTTTACCTGCTCAACAATATTGTAAACATGTCATATTTCAATGATACGAACAAAATAGTCTGATTTATGTAGAAATCATCTGAAACATAAAAAGACTGTTACATGTTGTCCTTATTGAAAGAAAGAAATGCAGTTTCCAGATTTTCTGGGATCGACTGGTTTCTGAGTGTAGAAACAAATATTCTATGCTCAGCAACAAGAGCAGGATGTACCTGTATGTCAGATTTAAGGAACGGGTGTGCCCAAGTCCTTTTTATTTTTGTTGTTTGTTTTTTTCATTTTAGGAAGATTTCAATTTGTCAGTGAGAATCTTGCCCTAAAAATATTTTTAAAAGTCTCCATCTTCATCAACCATTTGTGCTGGTGGGCCAAATTTGTACCATTCTTTGACTGTGGCTGCGAACCACACAAAATCCCAAAACATGTTCTGTTCCAAATAGCCATTGTTCAACACTTTGGATACCTCTGATCTAAATCATTCCATGGTTTAGATGGGTATGGCTTGTCCAGCTGGAAGGTGAACCTCCACCCCTAAAGTTTCAAGCCTGTTCATCTTTGTAATGACTGACCAGTTTCCACATCCCTACTGAAGGAAAAAAAAGCTACTGTGGCTTGTCCATCATGATGTTTAAATGTTAGCTGTGTATTTACAACCAATCACTGAAAAACAGAGATGGTCTGTTTATGAACTCATTGTTACTTGTCCTCCTGAGGTAAAACTAATAATTTAGTCAGTGCCCTTGACACGTTTATACGTAAGTTACATTTTAAATATTCATCACATTTGGCCTTGTGAACCCATTACAGTGCTCCATGTTCAGTATCCACACAAATCCTGCAGAAGATGAGTTAGAAACCAGTAACATGTTGCCAAATAATCAATCATATGCCCTGCCTTTGATTGTGCTCATCTATAACTTGAGTGTTGCATAGTATTTCAATATATCAGGAGGGAATGAATAGAGAAGGCACTGGAATGGTGTTAGAGGCAGTAGATGAATTCAGCTGAGTGAGCTAATGAGAATTATATCACAAAACCTTTGATACTGAACCTTCTCTAGGTACATCAAACATGGGTCTCTCTACACAAGGTCAGTATTTCTATAAGCACCATGTTGCATTAAAAACATGTCTGGGCTTGAAGAATCATTGGTTGTCTAATTTACGGATCAGATGAATGGCTTTTTATGCCACATTCTCAAATGTAAAATAAAACGATGCTTCAGATAAACTGTACTGTCTTCAAAATGAGACCCTGTGCCTCAGTGACATTTACCGGTGTAAATAAAAGTAAAAGCGAAAGTGAAAATTAAATTTTCATTGTATTGAAAATAAGGAAAAGCTTTGAATAATTAAAAATTAGTACATACCCCTCGGCTTTCGAGGGAGCAGAGTTTTAACTCTTATACTATCACAAATAGATCTAGTAAATGTGGCCAGTATGATAACCTTTAATACAAATGCCACTTCTTCACTGTTTTTTTCACAAAATATTAAAACATTTATATATAATGTGACTTCATTACTTTAATAGTGATAAGCATCAATTATTCCCAACTGCTGCAAAAAATAACATTGCGATTAATTATAATACCAAAACTAATGTCATTTGTTAATTGTTAATTTCATTTTAAAATTTAAGCCTAATTTATAAAATAGAGAAATAAACAAAAAAGACATTTTTACATGGTAATAAAGCAGAATATTGTTCATTTTTCTGTTCTGCTTTTTCTAAAGAACCCCAAGAAGAACCAGCTGTTACTAGCTGGCTAAACAGGCTATCTGGGTGCTTATTTTATGATGAACTACAATGCAGCAAAAACATTTGAGGAATTTAGTTCTTTGAACATGATGGTGTCCAGTTCAAACCTTGAAATTATGGAATATTATAACCCCCTGCAGGCCTCCACAGTATGATGTCTGTCTGTTATTTGTTTGATTTTAACTGTATTCTTTTAGTGGAAGATTTTATAATGCTAATGTAAAAGATAGATGTACTGATCTACTGAGTTGGACTTTTACAACATGTAGCAGAACCAATCTGTAACAAGGGAAATGTCCCGGATCTGGTTCTTTCCTAAATCTAAATCTTGCTGATATTGTGACATTTCTGGATGACATTGGCCCAAAAAAGACCAAAGTTCTGTCTGAAAAGAAAATTTCACCATGAAGGAATGCTTCTACAGGTAGGTCAACAAACTAAGCTGCACACCTGTGGACAGGGGGCCAAACCTCCCCAACTTTATATCTCCATGTCACTGCATGACCATAGTCAACTACCTTCACTGAGTCAATGTGTCCATAATCTTAATTAAGCGAAAAAGCTTAATTAAGATTAAAAAGCCACAACACAAATACAAAAAGCCACAACGAAAAAATGAAAGCCACAACACGAATATAAAAGCAACAACGGAAATGACCTGCAGCGGAAGTGACAGTACGGTGTTACACCAAAATATGTAACTCATTGTTGTGTCCAAATTCAGGGACTGCCTCCTTCGAAGGCTGTATTTGTAGGCCAATTACATCACAAAGAGGCAGCAGAGGCTGTCCAAATTCGAAGGCTCCTCAAAATGCGCCTGACAAATGTGTCCTTCTTTTCCCCAGATTTGAAGGATGGGTCTCGTGTATCCTTCGTGGCTCACCCTATCCCATGATTCATTGCAGGTCGAAGTGGATTGTTCAAACGGAAGTTGCAATGGTGCTTTCTGTGAAACAAAATAAACTTTTACAATGTTTTTGAGTGAGAATGTAGCTGTGAAATATCTGCTCTGTTTACCAAGATATTGCTTTATTGCAAAAGTGCTCCGACATGTTCAGAGACATCCGCTCCCAATGCACTAACAGCCGCCTCGCTTCACCAGCTGTCAGCTGACCAGTTGTTTTTTGTTTTTTTTTACATTGTTATATTTTGATATCTATGAATATAAAAAATATTTTTTACATTTTAAATGGGTCATTACTAAACAAGAAAAAAATTTACAGATGAATTAAAAAGAAAATTTTAAATGAAATAGGATTTTAAGCCATCAGAAATATGTAAAGGAGTAAATAAAAACTGTGCTGTGACTTTTGTATTTCCATTGTGGCTTTTGGATTTGACCTGACACCTATGGGTCACCATAAAAATCTCCTCCAGCTTAATGCCGATCAGACAGAAACTTTCATTTTTAGTCCCAAAAGTGTGAAGACTGAGATCAGACAAAAGATGCAAAGAACCTGGGTGTACTTTTGGATTTTGTTCTAAATTTTGACAATCAAATTCGTGGCCTGATCTCACCTGTTTGCGTCTGCAAAGCTGATCTACAAATGAGGTGATAATCGGATTGCGTTTGTAAAATCAGCAGGTGCAAACCTTATGGCATGTTTGCCTTTATGAATATACAAAACATATGGTAATGATCCAAATGGGAGGAGGGGCTAAAAGGGATATGCAACCCTTACTGCACGATTTATCAAACCTAAAACAGATTGCGGTGCTGTTTTTGCCTCTAGATTTAGCACGTTTGAAATGTGCTAACTGTGACGCAGAAATATCTGCTGTCACTGGCCTGAAGGAGGCATAGATAGAAACACAGATGAAAGAGGAAGAGGATCTTCTGTCCATGTGCCAACAGATTTGGGTTGTGTGCAAATATAAATGTCTTATTAATAGTAGTGTGGAAATATAAATGCATTATCATTAGTAGCTAAAACTAAGATATATTTGGGACTTTGCTGCTGTCGAGGTAGGAAAACTTTACTGGCCGTCCGTTAACTCCTACATTACTCCTCACCTCTCATCGACTCTTTTTATTTGGCACCCCTAAAGGACAATCCTCAGTCAGAGATCAGTTGTAGTTTCCACAAGTTTATTAAAACCAATCTGAATTCAGAGAGGGACATGTCACACTTACACTGCTATACCTTGGAAACCCATGTGTGTTGTCTCACTGGGGGCTGCGTTGCATTACATTTAATACCCCATACTGCTTTGCAGTACACATACACAATCATTCTGTCTGTGGATGTCTCCCCAGCAACAGCATAAAAAACTGAGATATACGTCACTATTTAATTAAGAATTGTTTCCCAAAAGGGATACAGACAGAGAACACCTGCAAGCCTTGTCCTTGAATAATGAACACTCATTGTTTTATAATACTAGAAGCTACTGTTACAGTATCAAAGAAACAGAGATTCATTCGGTCAGCACAGAGAGGAGTAGCATGCCTCCCCAATACACTGCCGGCTTCTCACGATACAGACAGAAAAGACATGCAAGCCTTAACCTTGACTAATAAACACTCATTGTGTTATAATACTAGAGGCTAGTGTTGGGGTTTTTTCTAACTGGTATATTTAACCAGGTTTTGAAAGATGTGTTACAGACTTGCCTCCTACCACAGAATGTGACTCTAATTCAGTACGTGGACGACGTCCTACTGGGAACATCTACAGCGGAGCTCTGTTTGCAGTCTACAGAACTTGTGCTATGACATCTGCATAAACATGGATTCAAGGTCAGTAAAAATAAACTACAAATAGCAAGGAAGCAAGTTTCCTTCCTGGGCAGAGTCTGTTCAGGGGCCATAAGGATTTGAACCCAGACATTGTTTGTTTATAATTAAGAAACGCAGATTGATTAATATGACTGAGAAGACATCCTCCACTTAGAAGGGGTCAAGACATCCCTGCTGAGGATCAGAAGTTTTTTAAACACCTGAGACTACAGAAGCAGGAAATGCAATAGGCCTCAGGCAAAGGTGAGGCAGAGGCAGCAGGGCCTAAAACATAGTTAATGTTAAAGAATCCTTCTGTCCCCTCTGGAGTAAGAGGTGTATATTGATATTGCTTTAATTCATTTTATCTTCTCTCTGAAATGATTAATTAATTATTGTTACCTGTGGTTGTTGCTGTGGACCATGCATCAGGGCTCTGATTTGCTTCATCACTGCCACAGTTGAGAAGGGGAGTGCTGAATCTAAACCTCCTACTTATCAGATGTCTGCTTTGATGGACGAACTTCAGGGGCTGGAGCGGGCTGCACCCTATGTGGAGTGATCTCTTTGTAGAGATCAAAAGGGGGAATTGTGGAAATATAAATGCCTTATTATTAGTAGTGTGGAAATATAAATGCATTGTTATTAGTAGCTAAAACTAAGATATATTTGGGACTTTGCTGCTTATAGATTGATTATTATTAGGAGTTTTTAGTTATGCTTTTGAGAGTTAGAAAAATCCTTAAACAGTAGCTTCTAATGTGGTCACACAATGAGTGTTTATTATTCAAGGTTAAAGGTTGCAGGTGTTTTCTGTCTGTATCGTGAGAAGCTGGCAGTGGATTAGGGAAGCATGGTAACTCCTCTCCCTGAAGATTCCTGAAGACGTGTGGGAAACAATTCTTTAATTAAATGATGAAATGTATCTCTGTTTATTTGATACTGTTGTAAGGATTATGATTATTGATTAATTAATATTCATAAAGAATTATAATTTAAAATCATAATTTGAAAAAAATTAATTTCTTAACCAAAATCATTACTTACGAATAGAAATAAGAGATGTCCTCTGGTGTTGTGATTATGGGCTCGAAGCTCTTTAATAATTACAAATTATTAACCAAAACCACAAACTGTCACTGTTTATTCAACCTCTTCACCGAATGTGGGGGAACTTTGACCTTGTTTTGACAGATTAATCTCTCTTGCACGAAATAAACACAAACGCTTTTCTTAATTATATATATGAAGATTTATTGAAGCCAAATAATCCTGATATACCATTATTCTGGTCCAAAAACCTTCACCTAACTAACAAGCACCATTCTACACAAAGGGGATAAAAATGACTACCTAACAATAATAATAAAATAAAAATATATATGTGCATTTAGAGTCTATGAAGATCAAACCAGTAGTTTTGTGGACAAAATGGGTAATTTGGGTTAAATGGAAAGAAATCCCCCTGTCGTGCTGATGTCTTGATCGCAGCGATCAGCTGATAAAACAGTGGGGCCATGCCCCTTTAGCCACAACCATCTGATTGCCCCAAATTTTGACAAAGGGTCATAAAACTCTGAGGCGGGAACTCAGTGTAAATTCTCCAGCAATAAAACTGGAACAAAGAGACAAAGAGTGGTCGGGCGATGCCCAGACTCCAGTTGCTTTGAATGAAAAACTTTTAAAAGTCCAACTTCTAACTCCTGGCTGATTTGAGATCAGCCGGACAAAACATTAACCACGCACTATTCAGCAGCGCTTGAGTAGCAAATCAAAACACAGCTCAGCATAACATAATTCAATCAGTATTGCATGCAACAAGTTAATACCTGAGATTAACTACTGGTGATCCTACATCACCTTAACTGCCTCATCCTGCCCAGACTTCTAAATGGACCTATCCGGTTTAATATGAAAAGAACGAAATTACTTTGAAGTTGATTTCTTCTCTCCACCGGTTGAGGATGGATCAGGTCTGAAGAAAAAGGAAGGGAGGGGGACCACGTGTCCGTGATCAAATTAAAGAAAAAAAACGGTAATTTCTCATCCGTCCAGGAGGGGAAAAGATGAACTGTTAGTCGACTGCATTACACAAGGAGGAAAACTCATCTCCTTGGACATAGAACCTCTGTGGGTTTCCACCTGCACCGGGTGTCGACGTGGTCTTTGATCGCTAAATAAACCTCCTGATCTTCTCGTATCAGACAGATTTCCAGCTTTCAAGCTCTTCCGGGAATAGCCTTGTGGAGCAAAAGTTCGCCTGTGAGCTCTTGTCTCTCCAGATATGCGCCTCCGTTGCGCTGTCCTTTGAGACAGGCGGGAAATGGCACCGAAACTCTCCATCTCCGGCGGTTTATACTCCCAGTGACGTCAGAGCTGCGACGTCTGCTGAGCTGCGCATGTCAAAATGTGCGACCAAAATGGATGGCCCCAACATCCCCCTAGGTTCGAAGGGTGTGATTAATCGCAGTCTTTGAAGCTACTGGGTCCATCCATCATAGGAGCTGAGACTCAATGATCCATGATCCATGAAGAAGCAAAAGAAATAAAGAAAAAACAAAAATACTGTCCCTGTGTTCCTCTTGGCAGGAACGGGAGTTCACAGTTCAGTTTGCTTCTCAAAGGCCTATGACTGGGCAGGACAAGGTTAGCCTGGGCAGGACTAAACTCTGACTAACTCATACCTGTCTATGTCATTCAATGAGGAAAATACAAAACAATACATTCACATCATCACATTCTTTTTGGTCATCAGCTCTGGTAACCCTGAGACAAAGTGAAACAACCATAAAAAGAAAGAGACAAAAACAAGATAACCAAATAATGGGGTCATAGCTTAGTTGTCCAATTCCAGTCAGGCACGGGAATCAGCCTGTGGCATTGGCAAAGATAGCGCTATGAACCATGGGTCAATAAATGTGAAGCAATCAATCCTGGTTTGTAACCAACTGTGCAGTGTTATCTTAACTGAATCCAATGTTTAACATGAGTTTAGGTTTAAACAAATTAGCTCTTTCAAATGATGATGGGATTTAACATAACTCCTGTTTCTGAGACATTTTAGATCGGAAAAAGCAGAGGAAAGAAAAGTAATGTAATAATAATGGAACTGCACTACTTAGGCTATCGGCCAGGTGTGTTTGTGGAGGTTGCAAGGTGTCTGCTGTGGTGGACTTTAGGATTTTCTCTACTAAATCCAGCAGAACTCGGCAAGTAGGTATCCCTGCCTCGGTGAGACCGCCTACAGTAAACGAACCTCTCTTAGTAAGACTTTGCATGAAATCTCTGGCAGCATGTGTGTCCATTAAATCATTCTAAATCACTTCTGTGAGGGTCTGCAGTGCATGCAGAGGGTTAATGGAAAAATAGCATGCAACTTGCAGTTTAACACTGTGTATACCTGAAAGGTAGTTATATTTTTAACAGTTCCTGTTGAAGAAAGTTGTTAGTGGTGAGTGTGAATTTAGGAAAACATGCACCTATTTAAACTGGTCCTACGCACTGGTCTCTCCTTTCCCGGACATAGAGACAAGCTCTGTTCTTGGGGAGGAGAGTTCGATGTAGAACTTCATCTGGTTCAGCAAAACAGCAGCAGCTGAGATGACAGTGTCATTTGGTGCTGACTTAATGAAGCTGCATGTCACAGTTAGGAGGAATTTGTTACATCCTGCTAATTTTGGAGCTGGTTCGAACCAGTTGGTCTGAAAGTGTCACCAAAGTAATGTAATCCCCCTTCGCTGAAGCGGAGGTTGACCGATTGGCTGGGATGGCTGAAACTGGCAGCAGGTTAAGCATCCTTGGATGTAGACCTGAGTGTCATGAGACAAGTTTTCTGGGTGGCTGGGTGCAGCTGTGTCCCATAGGTGCCCATGTCTGGCACCGACAAGGGCCTGAGAGGTTCTTTGGGCTCCTCTAAGCTGGCAACCTGGTTTGTCAACAAGGATGGTTTGCAGCTTGCACCCAGTGGTGTTTGCACCTCCGCCTGGACCCAGAGTTGGTCCTGGTGGCAGTCAATGAGTGGGGCCAGCCTGTCCAGCAGGTCCTGGCCACCAAGGAAAAGCTCTGTATTCAATGTGCACATATAGAAGTGGTGCACCAGAGTCATGTCTTTGAGTGTGATGTCCATCTCCACCCAGCTGGTGATGCTTACATCACAAGCTTCAGCCTGAAATAGTTTAATGAGGGAGAGCATGGCTCTACTCACCTCCTCGAACAAGACTGAGCCCATCAGGTTGATATCTGATCCTGTTTTAAAATGGAAACTCAGTTTGACATGTCCTCCTATACTGGTGAGATAGTATAGGTAACCTGTATGTTCATTTTGGTTCAGTTTACTTAAGAACCGTGGAAAAGTGGTTTGTTGTGTTTCTCCTGGAGAGGTCCCCAGGGGTTCTTGGAGTTTTCCAGGATTGTCTCCCCATCCGTCCAGGCACACTCTGATGGCTGTGGAGACTGGGTCCACGCCTAGTCGTGCTGGCGGGGGTTTTGGATCCGGTTTCACCGGATGGTCAGCTGCCTCTAATGATGGTGGAGGTTGGGCGCATGCCTGGCGCACTGCTTCTGTCAGAATCTTACAGAAGGCAACTTCCATCTCTCTCCTCGGGTTCCATCCTGCATGTTGACTCCAACCTTTACCATCAGGCTTACCTTTGGGCCTCACATGATGGTCAGGTCGTCTGTTCGACCGGTAGTTGTCCGGCAACTTTGACTGTGGCTGGTACTCAGTACCACCTCCCCTGGTCCAGCTGACCAAACATAAGTTGTTCCCTTAACCTGTTCTCAACATGGGTTCTGTTTGAAGGCATTTCTCGGCCTTCTAACGCAAGACTGTCATCTTCTGTGTGCACCAGTAAAACTCTAGCCTCACCTTCTGATCCATTAGTAGGGCGGGCACGTGTTTCCCACGCCATCTGAGCATATTTACGGATCTCCTGCATGCTGAGGGTTTTTGTTTTACAATACATAGTAACATCGTAACATACGGTTTCATGAAGGTTGTGGATGAATAATGATTTAAAAGCATGTTCCTCCTCTATGCTGGGAGCATTACCACCTTGGGAGTAAGTAGCTTTCAGGCGCTGGTAGTACTCTCTGTGTGCTTCGTTTTTATTTTGCTGGATAGCCAAAGCACCAAGTGTTGTGGAGGCCTGGTCCATGTACACAGAATATTCTTCCCTTAAAGCTTCGCAGAGGGTTGAATAATGGTCTCGGACTGCAGGGGGAGGGCTCTCCACGAAAATATGGACGCTCCTGGATGTTGTCTTCCAGATGAGCTTCAGCTTTTCCTGTGCTGATGGGCAGCACAGGTTTAAAAGGCAGCGTTCAACTTCTCTAAGATAATCATCAATGTTTGATTCCTCATTATTAGGGTCAAAACGCTCTATGCCTTGGGCAAGAGACTCAAGTTGGTGTGTGCACGATCCACTCTCAGGGATTGGTGCTGCCCCATCTGAGTCATCATCTGAAGGTTCACTCCTTCACATGATGCGAGCTCTTGTCTCTCCAGATATGCGCCTCCGTTGCGCTGTCCTTTGAGACAGGCGGGAAATGGCACAGAAACTCTCCATCTCAGCCAGTTTATACTCCCAGTGACGTCAGAGTTGTGACGTTTGTTGAGCTGCACATGTCAAAATGTGCGACCAAAATGGATGGCCCCAACACTGTTGCTCGGGAGACATCCACAAACAGAATGATTGTGTATGTGTACTGCATAGCAGCGTGGGGTATAAAATGTAATGTAACGCAGCCCCCAGTGAGACAATACACACGGGTTTCAAAGGTATAGCAGTGTAAATGTGATGTCTCTCTCTTTGAATTCAGATTGGTTTTAATAAACTTGTGGAAACTACAACTGATCTCTGACTGAGGATTGTCCATTGGGGTGCCAAATAAAAAGAGGCAATGAGAGGTGAGGAGTAATGTAAGAGTTAACGGACTGCCAGTAAAGTTTTCCTACGTCGACAGTTGTCAAAAATAAAAATATAAAATATAGTTGAGAATAGAGGATTCTATGTAGGACTATCTAAGATTAGATTTGGAGCCAATCACAAAGCCATGACATATCTCCTATGATAAAACTCCTTGCAACCCTTTTTTCTTGCGTCTGGATTATTCCAGTATCGCTGCCAGTGAGATCATGCTGCTGAACATACAAAGGTGCACACATAACTGATCATTCACCAGATAAGTGAGCACTCTCTAGAACTGTGATTGCACATCATGCAAAGGACCTACTGTGCTTTGATGTTGATAATATAATTAATAGGAAATAAATAAAAGACAGTGTATGCTTTAAACTTGCCGCTAAACAAAACACATTACATTACTGACAGTAACATTGTGTCACTGCAGAGCAATTGGAGCTGGATCAGTTTGATTACGTTCTCTGAATGTGAACAAATGCCAGGGGAGGTTTTACACAGTGAAAACAAATTTTGTGTCACCAAAAAACAATAAAAAATTCAAATACGTATATCGTTAAAATATTGGCCAAACCAACAAAACAAATTCAGTAAAAACATTGGAAAATAATTTATTTTTATGTACATAAATGTTCAATTTTAATGTTTTGCAGGGCAGTGATGTAATGTTATGTTTTAAAATTAGTAAAGCTGTAACATACAGATTGCCATCTCCTACAACAAACAATTTTTTATGTTGCTAATATTATGTTCAGGCTTAATTTTTATGGCTGTTTATGATATACTCTGAACTCTAAAAATAAAAGAAAGAACACGGTGAGTCTCTTACATTACTCCTCACCTCTCATCGCCTCTTTTTATTTGGAACCCCAAAGGACAATCCTCAGTCAGAGATCAGTTGTAGTTTCCTCAAGTTTATTAAAACCAATCTGAATTCAGTGAGGGAGACATCACACTTACACTACTACCTGGAAACATCTGTGTGTTGTCTCACTGGGGGCTGCGTTACATTACATTTTATACCCCACGCTGCTATGCAGTACACATACACAATCATTCTGTCTCTGGATGTCTCTCCAGCAACAGTATCAAAGAAACAGAGATACATTTCATCATTTAATTAAAGAATTGTTTCCCACACGTCTTCAGGAATCTTCAGGGAGAGGAGTACCATGCCTCCCCAATACACTGCCAGCTTCTCACGATACAGACAGAAAACACCTGCAATCTTTAATCTTGAATAATAAACACTCATTGTGTGACCACATTAGAAGCTACTGTTGAAGGATTTTTCTAACTCTCAAAAGCATAACTAAAAACTCCTAATAATAATCAATCTATAAGGAGAAAAGTCCCAAATATATCTTAGTTTTAGCTACTAATAATAAGGCATTTATATTTCCACACTGGTCAATTTCTAAGCTGCAACCGTTGCGAGTTGCGTCCAGCAGCACAGTTAACAATCTGTGCATGCTCCTATGGTGTAGACGCAGTACCGAACAGCTGCTCCATGTGCGCACCAATGGCGAAGGGCACCTGCTACTCTGGAGCTCTGCCCTCCAGCACAATACCATATAATCCAATATTTTGATTAGAGGTGAAGCAGAATGTAGTCTTTGCCTCACTGAGTCTGTCCGGACCACAAACATAAAGCATCTGCTCGCAGAACAACTTCAAACTCAGCCTTCTGCATGCGCAATCATGCACTCAGAGGCACCCTGTGAAAAAAGGAACAGAGAGGGTAAAAAATGTCATCAGAGCGGAGGCTGCGATGACAAACCTGCCGCTGTGAATAGCGATGACAAAGGTTAACAAACTGTAACAGTCCAGAAAAACAGAATGGAACACAAGGAAAAATTCAGCAACTGGATCAATTCATGTTGCAGCGTAACACCACCTGCATGTTTTAAGCCACACAGCTTTTGTTCACTTCTCCTCTAGATCTGCTGGGGGCAGTAGCAGCCAGCCAGTAGCACAGGCAATTCCCTCATTTAAATAGGGCGGTCTGAACCTCTTTTGCACCTGTTATGCATTGCACGCGCAATTATTGAGGACTGCACGCAACACGCCCACTTATTGCACATGCATTTTGTTTTTGCACAAGCAATTTAGTGCCCTCTATTTGGGATCTTTGAAGATCAGGGCCAAAGACTGTTACTAAATCAGATTACTATCATCTTAAAACATTGCCAACAATAAAATGTTTCCTGTCAAAACAGGACGGGTGCATGCCTTTATTTTCAGTAGGTCACATCATTGCAACAGTGTCTTTACTGCTGCTAGAGTCCTGACCAACACCAGGAAAGTAGATCATATAACAGTAATCCTTAAATCACTTCACTGGCTCCCTGTTATTTATGTTAATTATGTTATTGGTCTGTAAAGCACTGAATGGTCATGGACTAAAACCCATTTTAGAGTTCCTTGTCAGTCTGAACCAAGTAGACCTCCAGCTCATCAGAGACCTGCTCACTCAGTGTTCCCAGGACCAGAACTAGACGAGGTGGGACAGCATTTAATTTCTATGCTCCTCAGCTTAGGAACAAACTCCCTAAAAACGTGACATGTGCTGAAACAGTTGGTTTCTTTTTAATCTGGACTGAAAACATTTTGTTTAAAGCATATTTTGATAAAAGAATCTGACTAATGAACTGTTTGAAACATTTGGTTTTTTTATGCCTTTAATATTTCTATTTTAAATATAATATTAATATCATATTTTTCTGTTATGCACTGCTTTTATACTTTATTTTCCTTCTGTCATTCCTCTAATGTCCATTAAAGCACTTTGGATTGCCTTGTGTATGAATGGAGCTAAATAAATAAACTTGCCTTGCCTTGTCTTGCTTTACAGACATGCCGCTCGTAGCCCACCAACTCTACTTTTATAACCGCATTACCTTCCAAACAGATATGGACGGTTTCCACGTAATCTCTGTGTTTTTCATAACCAGAGGTGCAGTCTTTTCAAGTAGCCTAACTTTTCTTTCTTATTTGCAAGGTGCAGGGACCTTTTATCAGGCTGTCAGTGTGCAAAAAAGACTGGCAGTGTAGCTACAGGTGTGGGAGGGGCAGCACAATGTTAACTGTATGCTCCATACAGTCAGATATGCTTTGTGGACAGTTGCATCTTATGAAGGTTCCACAGCTGGGCTGTCCTGTGAATAGCTGCTATTGCCATGTTACTGATGTAGCGTTGTGTGTGTCCAGTAGACAAAACCGCAGATGATTCAGCTTAATTGAATGAAAGCTCTTGGGCCCGATCTCACCAATGATGTGAAACATTGATTGACATTTGCTAAAGACAAACAAAGGACAGTAGAGCAGTAACGCTCATTCAAACATATTAATCTCCCAATTATATTGTCCGGTTCAATCTGTTATTGATTCTAAAAAGAGGTAAATCAATCCAGCAAATAGAAAACTTACTCAGACAAGCCTCATGTGGTTCATGGGGATTTATTGAAACTGACAGCATTTGATTAGGGGAGCACATTTATGCAATATCAGAATCAAAGGAGCAGATATTTTGGCATACACACACACACACACACACACACACACACACATAAATGTGAAAGTGTAGATGCTCCTGTTGCAGTAATGTTCCTCACTGAGAGATAAGTAGAAACTCCTGCAGTCTGCTTTTAAAGGAAGCACCCTGGTGGGGGCTTTGAATTAGGGGTTAAACTGGTGAGAGCATGTTTGCTAAGCTGTCTGAAGAGCATTCTCATATGGCTGCTGGCAGTGATGGGGTATGTGGTCGGGGAGGAGGGAAGGGGACCTTTCCATCTCAGTTCTCTGGAGTGCAATGATGGAATGACCTGGACTTGATCTTTGAGGGCAACATGCCTGATGGCTCCTGCAGATTGATAAATTGATTCAAAACTATTACCATGGTAAAAAAGCAATAAGGTCATAAAAATTGCATCGGTCCGTCCAGCTAAGTAAATCCGAGGCGATTTCAGGAGCGGGTACGGTGGGGCAGGAGGCGCCGGGCATGAGGTGGAATGAGAGAGCAAGAAATGACTTTGAAGAGCTCATCATCTTCAATCTATTTTTCCTGCAGGGGCTCCATGCCTCTGCATAGAGGCACTTCATTACAGGGGAATAACTGTACACAGACAGAGCACCAGCCAGCCTCTCCGGATCCCCTCAGGCCCCTGGGGGGCTCCAGCTGGTTAATACCTCATCACTGGCTTCATTGAACGCTTTAATCTGCACTCCTGTGATCAATAGGAGCCCGCTGTAAATTAAAAAGGCCATTTCGTGTAATCAACCCTGTTAATGCTCATTCTGAAAACCATTATTTGTGGAAGGTATTTAGGAGAAAATTGCCACCGTGACAAACCTTGTGATCCTTCCCTTTGCCTCCCCCACAGGCGTCTTCTCTGTGTGCAGCAGGAACCTCAGACTGGCTGTGGTCAGAGATTTGGATGGGAGTCAACACAACAGTGTCAGTAATCTAATGGTGACAAATAGTGAAAGTAATTATTTTTAACTTGCTGCAGCCCCCCCTGCTGCTAGAGCACAGCCTCTTTAGCTTGTTTACATGTAAATAAGTTACACAGTTACTAAAATGGAATAGTGTATCACAAATAATGTTCTCAAATTAATATTTATAAATTAGTCAAAATTTTAAAAAGGTTTTTCCTGAAGTTTTCCTGAAGTTTTATGACAACAAAAAAGCTCTGTCTCAGCATTAAAGAACATTTTTGGGGCCTTTATTGATCATGAAAGGTTTGGGGGGGTTGGTTTAACAAGAACTGAATTAAAAAGGTTTTTTGTTTTCATTAGAGGGGGAAGTAAAATATTTCTCGTATTTATGTGTTTTAATTGAGAAAGAATGTTTTACTACTTTTTCACCTATTATTTTAAAATAGCTCTTTAGAGTAAGCACTGATTAAGCCTGTCTGGTGCTTTTCCTTTCAGGTCCATTCAATACATTGTGCCAATTAACAGAAATAGTCAACATTAAAAACAAATGGGTCCAATTCAAATCCAAACGCTGCAGTCCATTAGTTAACTTTCAAAAACTACATCCTTGAAAAACCAACACACAACTCTACATACACTTTTATTTCAGAATGATCAGTTAACCAAACATGGATGTTTCTGGAATGTTGAAGGAAGCTGCGGAACCTGTAGAAAGATCATTATCGCACAGGTAGAACATGTGATTCTCGATAGCAAACATCACTAACTACGGTACTTCCTTACCACCTCCATTCAGTATTCATTCCAATTACAACTCAGATCATGTTCACACCAGTCAAAAACATTAATCCAATTTTAGAGTGTCGCTTCCTCAAGCGTTTAAAAATTGTTTATTATTAGGAAGATACACATACAACACCTAACATTATGTAATCTGGTATTTAAAAACATAGACATCCAAAATAAATAAATCATTACATTAATGAGTGGCAATAACTTTTGGAAAACTTTGAACTTAAAAATGTTGGGAGTTGGGAGCTAAAGGACAAACTTTAGCTTCTTTGTGTAGAAAGATTCTTGATGTGTCTCTTCAAAGGCAAGAGTTTGGAGACTGCTGTGTTCATCTGGTTGCCGGCGCGCTTCACAAATATTTGTTTCACATTATACATGTTTCACTCTTAAATAGAACAACTTTAACTTAAGGCACATATCCTTACAATCAAACCTGAAGTATATGCGAACTGTGCAGTTCATTTCTGTTGTTAATTGTGCAGGATTCTGCAGCCTGGCTCCAATACAAAGACGGAGATCAGCTGTGGTCTTGTAGGGTCAGATAACCAGAAGAATGATGCGTTCTGTTACTTATTATTAAGGAAGAACACCAATCTCATAGTGCTTGACACAGTTATAAAGCATAGTATTTAGAGGCACATGTTCTATCTATAAACTCATTTTGATTTCTGACAGTATAAACAGAAAAATCTATGAAACAGGGGCATTATTGAGAATCAGGCTGAATTAAAATAAGGTTTATGACACAAAAAAAAAAAATTCTTATTAACACATGACTTCATGATCTATATTTTTGAAAAGAAAAAAATTGTGAATAAACATTAAGTAGTTTATATTTTACGTGTCTTGTGATTTTTAGGTGAAAATTTGTGACCAGAACTAAGACCTCCTTGTTTAGACTGAAGGCTGAATAACAATGGGGCCCTCAATAGCCCCTGTTCCATTGCTTGTGGAAAGCCCCAGATTTCTGAAAACCCATGCCGCGTTTCGATACAAATTTACCCAGATAATTTCACTCTCCCAGGTCCTTACTTTCACAGGTAAAAAGTCCTGGTCTGCAGGTGGTCTTTGCAGATTTCCCTGGGATTGTTAAAGAGGCAGGTTGTGTGCAGCAGCATTCATGCCGTTTTTATAGCATTAATTGGTCACAAAAAGTAGTTTTAAGATATTTTTAAGCGAGAAAGTACACCTTAAATGTGCAGTCAGTTCTCTAACAATGAGCATACATGTGCTATTAGGGTTTTTGGAGCAGCAGAGCTCTGCTTACAGACCGGTCTGGCTGCTAATGCAAGCTAAGCTAACCGGGTGGTTAGACTGGGACTGCAAGTATCAGAAAAAAAAATGCCAAGATTACCTTTCATGTAAACCTAATTCAGTGAAGTATTAACTTTTTTTTTTTTTTCATTTTTCATAATTTTATATGCAGGAGGAGAGACCATAATTAAAGTTTGGATGCAATTTTCCAGAAACTCAGTGATCCTCTTTACCCTCTTGTTCTTCCATCCTCAGCTCTTTAAAAACCGCAGATATCCTCGCCTGCTTTCCAGGTTTTAGCGGCATGTTTTCTGTGCGCTCTCTGTCCACCGTCGGGAGTGTTTGTTCACTGGCGTGCGACCACACGTAACTCAGCGTGTCACCATCGGGGACAGAGTATGAGGAGTGTGTTTTCAAGCAGCTTTTGTCAAGTTTTGCCATAAAAAGTAGAGTAGCGAGGATGCAGGGACAGAAATCACTCACAGCGTGATCTAATAAAATGAATCACATTAACTGTGAATAGGAACTATTACTACTTTATTGGCGGAGCGGGCACCCCCGTGGAATAGTCACCAATAAACAGACATTTTTACTTAAAAACATAACAGAAATAATATTCAGACTAACTATATCAGCTTTATTTTGTTTTTATCATTTAACTGAACTTTAATGAGACGCCTGAGATAGCTTGTCCTTCCTGAGCTTTGATAGATCTGGAGGCGGAGTGGAAAGAGCTGTTACTTTTCTCTCTCTCTCTCGGAGCATCGTGCAGGTGAACAGCAATGATTCCCCTGCTTTAGTCTTTTCTACTTGTAGTTGTTTTATTCTGCCTTTTTTGCTCTTTTCGTTGATAAAAGCTCGGAGTATTTTTGCACCTGGGTCCTAATAAAGCCTTACACTTTCAAGAATTGTCCCTACTAATATTTCCTAATATTAATATATCCCAACGATATTTACCCGTCATCTTGGAAATAAAATTTTAAATGTTTCCATGTACCCCCTGCAATGTGCTCACGTACCACTAGAATACCTAGATTCTTCTGTTTGCCATGTCTGTTTTTCTGTCTGATTTTCGCTCATGCTCTTCCAGATCTCATGATAAGCTGTAAGTTATTTCCTTTTTTCCCTACTTCATGTCCTGTTTTCATCATACGATGTTGTGAGTTTTTCACCTTTTCATTTGTATTAAAATCCTTCTACTCACGAAGCCGCTCCGGAGTTTCAGTCTGCACCTTGGTCCAGATTCAAAACCAAATTATAACACAAACTGTATCTACATGCAGTCTGTTTGCACACATCCCATTATGTAAAACACAGATGTTCATTTCATTATGTCATTTACTTCTAAGCTAGTGTCTCATGTTCATCCTAAGGAACAAAACCAAGCCAGTTTAGATTTGCCTGATGAATTTTCCTTGCACACTGAGAGGGTCTGCATCTGTGTGTGTGACTTTTCTCTATACTTGTGCAAGTCCAATGCAGGAAAGACTTTTCTTCTGGGGTGTCGATGCTTTCACTGAATAGTTTGTTTTAGTACCACTCATCTGAGTTTTTGACAGAAAGAAGCCCTGCTAGATCTGACAGAGAGCAAGATAGAATCCCACATAATTTTGGTAAAAGTTTGTTTTGAACATATTTAGCCACATCTTGGTGTTCATCTCTTACAACAAAGTGCTGTAGATGCTGTAGGTGGATGAGCAGTGGTGGCTGAAAGCAGCTAAGGTGAGACCAAGAGGAACATTTTTGTCTGTTGGTGCAGAGTCTCAATGAAGAGAGCATGTAGACTGGGAAATGGAGGACAAGATAGATCAGTTAGGAAGGAGGAAGTGAGCTTTGAGTGGCTCTCTCTCTCTCTCTCACACACACACACATACACACACAAACGCACCATGCACACCCTCTGGGAGCGAAAATGAAATTTTCCAGGCAGCTATTTCTGCAGCAAATTCAATTACTGAAGGCACTTGTACAAAGAGCTGTGACTTCCCTGATGGTGAGATTGGAAAAGGCTGATGGCTGCAGACAGTGAATAACAGGACACGGCCACGGCGCCTGCTGAGGGCAGGTATGAGCACAAAAACAATAAGAGCCGTGTGGACAGGTGTGAGAGCGCAAAGGCCGCAGAGATAAAAGGTTACGAGTTCAGAAAAGTTCTATCGCATTATCTTCCTTTTATATAAAGTGAGAGGAGGGATTATGCTGCAAACCTGCACTGCGCAAATGGCTGCAGTCAGTACATGTGAGTCTCCCTCCATCACACACTGCAGCACATAAACACACCTGAGATGATGAATAGGAGTAGAGACAAAGCAGGATATTAACCTCAGAGGCCTGCACACAAACACACCTGGAGACCAACACAAAGAAACAGATTTCGCTGCTTCATTCAGAACTACAACAGAGCAGTTATGTCCAACCACACAAACTAAACTCAATACATTTATGTGAGTTAAGTTCTGCATCTCCGTTTATTGTACTCAGAGAAAGAAAGTGAATATTAGATATTGCTCTTGTACATTTTTAGCATTCATTTTTATCTAGCAAATAACAGATTGTCTGTGGTCCATCCAAACTCTGTAACACAAAATACTGTAGAGTTGAGGTAAATTCTAGGTCCACCTTCCTTCAAATTTAGAGTTCTACATATCAGAATGTAACTAAACTGATCTGGTTTTTACCAAGTTGTAAATTATTTAATTCCAACCTCAAGCATACAGAAACACAATGGTTTCCACAGTGAAGGAGCTGCTTAAGGTATATCTCCACAACGTTTGTGGGAACATTCAGTCAAAACCCAATTTTCATATAGACTGAAATAAAAAATTTGAATAAACGTTCCTGGTTTAGGTCAGGCCAAATGACCAAATAATGAGATTTCTTTATCACATTCTTTAAAGTCAGTAGTTTACACACACAAAAATTACTATGCCTTTAAACAATTTTGGAAAGGTCTGGTGATGATGATGTCATCACCAGACAAGTGAGGTGCTTGGGGACAATTGGGTCTTCCAAATTGACAATGACCCTCAGCATCCAGCCAAACTAGTTACAACATGGCTTAAGGACAACAAAGTCAATGTTTTGGAGCGACCATCACAAAACCTGATCTCTGTTTCATACGAGATTTCAAGGTGATGTGTAAACCGGACCCACTTAAAACTGTTCTGTCAGGATGAGTGAAACCAAATTCCAGCAAACTATACTTAGAGGTTTGTGGAAGGATAACCACAATGTTTGACCCATGTCATATAGTTTAAAAGGCAATTCCACCAAATATCACCAATAAGATTCCCCAAAGCGTTAAGGGGCTTCCAAAAATGCTTGAATTTTAACACAGACTATTGATCTAAAATGTTTATTTTTTATTTAGAATGAGTAAGTTTGATTTGACGCTTTCAGCATACATTAATTAAAAGATTTTAAATGGATTAAAAGTTTAAATTTCTGATTTAGAGTAATTGGCATGTTTACTTTGTAAAAGTGCAAATTCATTGTTTGACTGTTGTGTTAGCATAGTTACAATCTGATGCTATTAGTTTAATCTTTCTTTGCCTGAGCTCGATTTGATTACAAGCACATTTCAGCAAATAATAACCAATTTTCCATGATTGTCAATTAAACTTGACCCTCTCTTCCAGTACAAGACAAACTCCTGACATCTCCAGAAATACTCGGATGCTTCTGCAGTCGTGGAGTATGGAGGATGTTATTATTTACCCAGTTGCTTGTTCCCCTTAAGATTAGTTGTTCTTTCCCAGCCTAGCTCTTTAGTATAGTTCTTCATGTCCCTGCTTTGTCTAGTTAGTGTTTCATTAGTTTTGTGTTTTATGTTAGGGTTTTTATTTATATAGGTTTCCTTAGGTCTGTTTTCCATTAGTTTAGCTTTTCCCCATGCTCCTGTTTAGTCCTTCCTAGAATTACTATTTATGTTAGTTTATGTTTAGGTTTCTTTTCCCTAGCGTTGTCTCTAGTTTAGTTTAGTTCTTCCTTCCAGTCCCTGCATTCTCTAGCTCCCATTTCCATAGTAACATATTCCCTCAGTTCCCTGCAGCCTGGTCCACACCTGTTTCATGTTTCCTCTGATTACCTGCCTCTCTGTCTCATTGGTCCATACTTCACTTCCCTCAGCTTATAAGCTCTCTAATTTTCATTGTTCCCTGCTGGTTCCTTACGTTGTCAACCCTTGTTGTATTCCTGAGTTCCTCCTTATGGTTTGTTTGTCACCTGACTGTAAGCCTGGTCTACTTGCCTGTAAGTCATTGCTTTAAAATTAAAACGTCTTCTACTCACCATGCGGCCTCCTCACCATGATCTGCATTTTGGTCCTGCCACCAAACCTTCAACCATGACACATATAAAAATGTTATGGTCTTTTCTAGATGATGGGAACCATCTATAATTCAGCTATATTTGTGAGAACACCTAGACGTATTTGTATATACAACAGTTCTTAATGTTAGCATTTAAAGGCCTAAATAGAACAATGAGTAGAGGACTGCAGTAAACCTTGGGTTATCAAGCCAGTGTAGCAAAATAGGATGAAATCTTGATTTTAACTGATTGGCCACATAATTGGCCTTGTTAAATCACGTCAACATTCCTGCCTGCATACAAATACAACCACTGAAAAACTCCTGAAGGTACAGTTGAAACCAGATGAACTTCATAAAAAGACCAACAATTTGTTATCGCTCCCTGACAATAAACCAGATTACCCTTTTCCTGTTTTATGTTAGTAAACACCAGGTCAGGCCCAAGGTTTTATGGGGCCTTCTGAAGAATTTGTTTTGGGGCCCATTTTCCAGCAGATGGCCACTATCGAGATGCATCAACGGACGAAAGGAGACGTTACCATTTAATAATGGCTGCCCCTGTTTGACCAAACCGCTTTGACCCGCAATGAATCATGGGAAAAGATGGACCGCGAAGGATACTCACCACGCATCCTTCAAATCGGGCAAAAGAAGGACACATTTGTCAGCAGCATCTGACAGACCTTACGCGCCGCGCTGTGACGTAATCAGCCCACAAGTACGGACTGGGAAAGATCCAGTCCCTGAATTGGGACACACCCTCGGCCTGCACATGGATCCTCCTCCTTCCTGTATATTGACCAATAGGAGAGGAGCTCGAGAGAAGAAGGCAGCCTTCCTTATTTGCATAATGAAGCAGAAATGTATACGGTAAAGGAAAAAGAGAGACGAGGAAATGTCAAAAGAACAAAGGCATGTCTAAGGAAAAGGAAAAAGAAAACATTTACATTTCTGCTTTTATTTTTAATTTTGTCAGGATCGGTCCTGCATAGTGGAGTGGCTCAGAGATGGACAAGAAGCTGAGTACAGGGAGCTGGTGGACTGCTTTGTAGCATGGTGTGGAAACAATCATCTCATCTTGAACATGAGTAAAACAAAGGAGATGATTGTAGATTTTAAGAGAAACAAGAATAGGTCAGACACTATTTTGATCATGTGAGAAGTGGAGGTGGTGGAAGTAAAATGAATCCTTATAAAATGAAGTACATTATGGAGTACCTTGAGCATCCTCTTCATGAGACTGTCCTACAAGACCTACAGGAGATCCTTCCTGCCCACAGCCATCAGCATCTATAACGGCTCTTTGAAGAAACCTTCATAATATGAGCTACAACAACATTTAATTTTCCTTTAGGATTAATAAAGTATTTTTGAATTTGAAATGAATCTGAAAATAAGGATGCGCACTATGTATAGATGAAATCAAACCAACCGTTGACGAACAGGAGTGGGAATGAAACAACACATTTGTTTGACTTGGAAAATAGGACAAAATTATTAAATGGTAACGTCTCCTTTCGTCCGTTGATGCATCTCGATAGTGGCCATCTGCTGGAAAATGGGCCCCAAAACAAATTCTTCAGAAGGCCCCATAAAACCTTGGGCCTGACCTGGTGTTTACTAACATAAAACAGGAAAAGGGTAATCTGGTTTATTGTCAGGGAGCGATAACAAATTGTTGGTCTTTTTATGAAGTTCATCTGGTTTCAACTGTACCTTCAGGAGCTTTTCAGTGGTTGTATTTGTATGCAGGCAGGAATGTTGACGTGATTTAACAAGGCCAATTATGTGGCCAATCAGTTAAAATCAAGATTTCATCCTATTTTGCTACACTGGCTTGATAACCCAAGGTTTACTGCAGTCCTCTACTCATTGTTCTATTTAGGCCTTTAAATGCTAACATTAAGAACTGTTGTATATACAAATACGTCTAGGTGTTCTCACAAATATAGCTGAATTATAGATGGTTCCCATCATCTAGAAAAGACCATAACATTTTTATATGTGTCATGGTTGAAGGTTTGGTGGCAGGACCAAAATGCAGATCATGGTGAGGAGGCCGCATGGTGAGTAGAAGACGTTTTAATTTTAAAGCAATGACTTACAGGCAAGTAGACCAGGCTTACAGTCAGGTGACAAACAAACCATAAGGAGGAACTCAGGAATACAACAAGGGTTGACAACGTAAGGAACCAGCAGGGAACAATGAAAATTAGAGAGCTTATAAGCTGAGGGAAGTGAAGTATGGACCAATGAGACAGAGAGGCAGGTAATCAGAGGAAACATGAAACAGGTGTGGACCAGGCTGCAGGGAACTGAGGGAATATGTTACTATGGAAATGGGAGCTAGAGAATGCAGGGACTGGAAGGGAGAACTAAACTAAACTAGAGACAACGCTAGGGAAAAGAAACCTAAACATAAACTAACATAAATAGTAATTCTAGGAAGGACTAAACAGGAGCATGGGGAAAAGCTAAACTAATGGAAAACAGACCTAAGGAAACCTATATAAATAAAAACCCTAACATAAAACACAAAACTAATGAAACACTAACTAGACAAAGCAGGGACATGAAGAACTATACTAAAGAGCTAGGCTGGGAAAGAACAACTAATCTTAAGGGGAATAAGCAACTGGGTAAATAATAACAAAAAGGGGTCTTAGGCCAAATGAGAAAGGGAACTAATAAACTAGAAGAATGCAATAAGAACAAATAACCTAACAGCAAACAAGCACAGAAACACTAAGCGAGAAACTAAACTAGAAAACCCAAAGAAGCAAAGAGAACTGTTCTTATAATAATAATAATAATAATAATAACCAGAGGAGAAAACCATTCTAAGTAATAAAAATAAATGAGAAAGCAATCATCAATGGAACTATGGGCGAGGGGAGAAAGAACTAATAAAACTAGGAGGCAGGAGAGAGAACAAAACTATCAGGATGACATAAGGAATAAACAATCATAACTACTAAACCCAAAGGAATAGAAACACCTAACTGAGAAAGTAAACAAACATGAAACTCAAAATGGCAGATCCTGACAATTTGAGCTACATACAGCTGCAGTTCTTTATCTGGCATTGAATTGTAGAAGAGACAACCTCCAATAGTTATTTAAACTATAAAATGAACTTAAACCAGAAATGTGCAATTGTAATTCCCATTCAAATATAATAACTGGTACATTTATTAGTTTGCTTTAAGAATAACTAAGTCAGTCATTTTATGTATTTATTTGAAAAGTATTTACTTCTTTGAAATAATAAAATAATAATAATAATAATAATAAAATAAAATAACAGCATTAAACCTATTCCAGCTGGCTTGTCGGCGTGGCTAGCATCTTGGAAAATATGTGTCCTGTCTGGTAATCCTGATCGCCTGCTCTTCATTCTTATTGTGTGCCTTTTCTTTAATTTCTCTTTTCTGTGACACAAAGCTGGTGGCTTTACCTCTGCGGAAGAGGAGATATAAAGTACTTGATTCCAATTCCAGGCAAACCCTGAGAAGGACTTCATCAGCAGAGCAGCCTCTGGTGCTTTACACCGTGACAGAACAAGAGGGGAGAGAAAAGCTATTAAAGTTGTATCTTAAAAGGTCAATAACCGCAGCTGTAATGACTGACTGTTTAATCCAAATATATGGGTGTGTGGCTGAGCCCTGCGGTTGACATTGATAGACTTGAATGGCAAGTGAAGGATTCTTCAGTGTCAAAAAATCCCAGAGATGTAATGAGGGACATCACCTGAGTGTAAACTCAACTACAGATCTCTATATTCCTTCCTCCAGTCATTTGGGTAGTGTGACTGGTGGGTGGGGGGAGTTTGGGTGGCTTGGTGGGAAGGGTGGAGTGCCATACAATCAATACTTGAGCTTCCTGCAACACCATACAATATGTTCACTGTTGAGACAAGCTATAGTCAAAGGAATCACCCCGTCTATCTGCATAAGCAAGAACTATACACTAAAATGTTCATTCAAGTGGGTACTTGTATATCTTGACAATATACTTATTTATTCCAAAGATCTGACTGAACATCAAATCCATGTTTGCTTAGTTCTACAACAGCTATTAGAAAACAGGTTGTTTATTAAAGCTGAAAAATGTGAGTTTCACAAGTCTTCTGTGTCCTTCTTGGGGTATATACTGAAGAGTGGTCAGTTATACTCCATCGTCGTCGTCTTCCGCTTTATCTGGGACCGGGTCGCGGGGGCAGCAGACTCAACAGAGACGCCCAGACGTCCCTCTCCCCAGACACTTCCTCCAGCTCCTCCGGGGGGAGCCCAAGGCGTTCCCAGGCCAGCTGAGAGACAACAGCAAGACAACAGAATGAAACATACAACATATACTCGTACTCGTACCCGCTTATCCGGGACCGGGTCGCGGGGGCAGCAGATTCAGCAGAGACGTCCAGACGTCCCTCACCTCTTCCAGCTCCTCCGGGTGGAGCCCAAGGCGTTCCCAGGTCAGCCGAGAGACATGTCCTGGGCCGTCCCCTGGGCCTCCTCCCGGTGGGACGTGCCTGGAACACCTCCCGAGGAAGACGTCCATGAGGCATCCGGTATAGATGCCCGAGCCACCTAAACTGGCTCCTCTCGATGTGAAAGAGCAGCGGCTCTACTCCGAGCTCCCCCCGGTTGGCCGAGCTCCTCACCCTATCTCTAAGGGAGTGCCCGGCCACCCTACGGAGGAAGCTCATTTCAGCTGCTGGTATCCGGGATCTCGTTCTTTTGGTCATGACCCAAAGTTCATGGCCATAGGTGAGGGTAGAAACGTAGACCGACCGGTAAATCGAGAGCTTCGCTTTTTGGCTCAGCTCTCTCTTCACCAACGGACCGGCACAGTGCCCCCATTACTGTGGCAGCTGCACTGATCCGTCTGTCGATCTCCCGCTCCATTCTTCCCCCACTCGTGAACAAGACCCCGAGATACTTAAACTCCTCCACTCGAGGCAGAAACTCCCCTCCAACTTGAAGAGGACAAGCCACCCTTTTCCGGTCGAGAACCATGGCCTCGGACTTGGAGGAGCTGATCTTCATCCCAGCCGCTTCACATTCGGCTGCGAACCGCCCCAGTGCATGCTGTAGGTCTTGGCTAGAGGGGGCCAGCAGGACCACGTCATCTGCAAAAAGAAGAGACGAAATCCTCTGGTCCCCAAACCAGACCCCCTCCGGCCCTTGGCTGTGCCTAGAAATCCTGTCCAGGACCGGTGACAAAGGGCAGCCCTGCCGGAGTCCAACATGCACCGGGAACAGGTCCGACTTAGTGCCGGCAATGCGAACCAAACTCCTGCTCCGCTCGTACAGGGACCGGATTGCCCCTAATAAAGGGCCCCCGATTCCATACTCCTGGAGCACCCCCCACAGGGCATCACGAGGGACACAGTCGAATGCTTTCTCCAGGTCCACAAAACACATGTGTACTGGTTGGGCAAACTCCCATGAACCCTCGAGTACCCTGTAGAGGGTATAGAGCTGGTCCAGTGTTCCACAGCTGGGACAAAAACCACACTGCTCCTCCTGAAGCCGGGGTTCGACTATCGGCCGGACTCTCCTCTCCAATACCCTGGCGTAGGCCTTACCAGGGAGGCTGAGGAGTGTGATCCCCCTGTAGTTGGAACACACCCTCCGGTCACCCTTCTTATGAAGGGGGACCACCACCCCAGTCTGCCAATCCAAAGGCACTGTCCCTGTCCGCCACGCGGAGTTATACTCCGACCCAGTTAAAATCAAAGCAGTACTTGGATGGCCTGTGCCTGACTCCATGAAACAAGTTCAGCATTTCCTGGGTTTTGCCAATTTTTACCGTTGCTTCATCAGGGATTTCAGTCGCACACCAGCTCCTCTAACTAGCCTAATCTCTTCCAAGGTAACCTTCTCTTGGACTCCTGAGGCCAATGCCACTTTTTTAGCCTTAAAGTAGAGGTTCGCACAGGCACCCATCCTGCTCCAACCTTACCCATCCAAACAGTTCATCCTGGATGTGGATGCCTCAAAATCTGGGGCAGGTGCTGTGTTGTCCCAACACTCTGGTGAGGATAATAAACTCCACCCTTGTGCTTTTTTTTCCGCAGACTGACCCCTATCACTATATTACCACCTAGCTGCAAGATCTGCTCCTTAACTTGGGAGATTGACAATCTCGTCACCCAAGCATCACGTATCCATCCAGGTCCCAGCAACTGTCCTCCCAACAAGATATATGTCCCCTTGTCAGTCCGGTCCCGTCCGATTCTGTGGTTTCATGCATCTAAGTTCTCTGCACATCCAGGTTCATCCTACACCACTGTCCTAATCTCCCTCCACAATGATGTCAAGGGGTTTGTGGACGCCTGCACCATCTGCGCCCAGAGTAAGCCCTCTCATCGGCCCCCTGCTAGGTTGCTTCAGCCATTACGCATACCAAAACGAACTTGGTCACATATCGCACTAGACTTCGTCACTGGACTACCTCCCTCTCGGGGCATGACCACAATTCTCACCGTGGTAGACAGATTCTCCAAATCCTGTCACCTGGTCGCTTTAAAGAAGCTCCTGTCCGCCTTCCAGATGGCTCAGTTACTAGTCAAACACGTTTTCGTCTTCATGGTATACCTCAAGAGATCCTGTCTGATCGTGGCCCTCAATTCTCCTCACAGGTATGGAAGCAGTTTTGCCTTGCACTAAATCCTCAAGTTTCTCTGTCATCAGGTTTTCATCCCCAATCTAATGGCTAGACTGAAAGGATGAATCAAGAGCTGGAGTCCATGTTACGTTGCCTGACTACAACTGATCCCATTAACTGGAGTGAGTACCTACCATGGATTGAGTATGCACACAATGTTCATATTTCTGCCGCCACAGAGTTTTCCCTTTTTGAGGTGTCCTTTGGTTGTCAGCCGCCGCTGTTTCAGGCTGATGAAGAGGAGATTTCCATGACCTCTGTACAGTACCATGTCCGCCATTGCCGGAGGATCTGGGCCAACACTGACAGTGCTGCAGCTTGTATACTCCCCAGGTCAGAAGGTATAGCTGTCTGCCCGTGACATTCACTTAAAATTGCTGATGGTGGCAGCAATACTACGACAGCAGTCTTTAGTCTGCACCACTTTCCTGAAGCGAAGAGGATCGGAGCTGCCTGGATCAGAGCTGGAAAACTGACCAGGGACAGATGGTCTGGTCCCACCAAGCACAGATAGTTGTGATCGGAGTACTTGGAAAAGATTACCAAAGAAAGGTTGTCGCTGCTGTTGTTCAACGGACCAAGGCTCAGCAGGTAAGAACACTTTGTCACAGAAGTACATTTAGATATTGGTAGTTATTTTTAATTATTTTATTATTAATAATAATCTGAAACGAATGTTATTATTAAATAAGATAAATTACATGTGCATACAATATATTTAAATAAATGTTTTTCTAAAGATACATCTCCATGCTGCTCAGTTTCACCTCCAGTTGTTTCACTCACTGCCGTATTTACGGTAACCCTGTATCTGCTCTACTGCACTCCAGTCCGACCGTGAACATCTCCAAGGAACCATACGCAGATCACGCGATAATAGCCAGTAATAAATGCGGTAGCTAGTCCAAAACAACTCATTCTGTGGAAGTTAAACCAGTTAAACTGCTTCATTTTTCGTTTTATGCATCCAGATATTTTCTTGTGTTTTGCTCTACAATGAGTGAGTTCACTGAGTGCAGTGAAGCTATACAGGTCCTTCTCAAAATATTAGCATTTTGTGATAAAGTTCATTATTTTCCATAATGTCATGATGAAAATTTAACATTCATATATTTTAGATTCATTGCACACTAACTGAAATATTTCAGGTCTTTTATTGTCTTAATACGGATGATTGTGGCATACAGCTCATGAAAACCCAAAATTCCTATCTCACAAAATTAGCATATCATTAAAAGGGTCTCTAAACGAGCTATGAACCTAATCATCTGAATCAACGAGTTAACTCTAAACACCTGCAAAAGATTCCTGAGGCCTTTAAAACTCCCAGCCTGGTTCATCACTCAAAACTCCAATCATGGGTAAGACTGCCGACCTGACTGCTGTCCAGAAGGCCACTATTGACACCCTCAAGCAAGAGGGTAAGACACAGAAAGACATTTCTGAACGAATAGGCTGTTCCCAGAGTGCTGTATCAAGGCACCTCAGTGGGAAGTCTGTGGGAAGGAAAAAGTGTGGCAGAAAACGCTGCACAACGAGAAGAGGTGACCGGACCCTGAGGAAGATTGTGGAGAAGGGCCGATTCCAGACCTTGGGGGACCTGCGGAAGCAGTGGACTGAGTCTGGAGTAGAAACATCCAGAGCCACCGTGCACAGGCATGTGCAGGAAATGGGCTACAGGTGCCGCATTCCCCAGGTCAAGCCACTTTTGAACCAGAAACAGCGGTAGAAGCGCCTGACCTGGGCTACAGAGAAGCAGCACTGGACTGTTGCTCAGTGGTCCAAAGTACTTTTTTCAGATGAAAGCAAATTCTGCATGTCATTCGGAAATCAAGGTGCCAGAGTCTGGAGGAAGACTAGGGAGAAGGAAATGCCAAAATGCCAGAAGTCCAGTGTCAAGTACCCACAGTCAGTGATGGTCTGGGGTGCCGTGTCAGCTGCTAGTGTTGGTCCACTGTGTTTTATCAAGGGCAGGGTCAATGCAGCTAGCTATCAGGAGATTTTGGAGCACTTCATGCTTCCATCTGCTGAAAAGCTTTATGGAGATGAAGATTTCATTTTTCAGCACGACCTGGCACCTGCTCACAGTGCCAAAACCACTGGTAAATGGTTTACTGACCATGGTATCACTGTGCTCAATTGGCCTGCCAACTCTCCTGACCTGAACCCCATAGAGAATCTGTGGGATATTGTGAAGAGAACGTTGAGAGACTCAAGACCCAACACTCTGGATGAGCTAAAGGCCGCTATCGAAGCATCCTGGGCCTCCATAAGACCTCAGCAGTGCCACAGGCTGATTGCCTCCATGCCACGCCGCATTGAAGCAGTCATTTCTGCAAAAGGATTCCCGACCAAGTATTGAGTGCATAACTGTACATGATTATTTGAAGGTTGACGTTTTTTGTATTAAAAACACTTTTCTTTTATTGGTCGGATGAAATATGCTAAGTTTGTGAAATAGGAATTTTGGGTTTTCATGAGCTGTATGCCAAAATCATCCGTATTAAGACAATAAAAGACCTGAAATATTTCAGTTAGTGTGCAATGAATCTAAAATATATGAATGTTAAATTTTCATCATGACATTATGGAAAATAATTAACTTTATCACAATATGCTAATATTTTGAGAAGGACCTGTATTTGTTGCTTAGTTTGGTGCATTTAATGTTTAATTGTTCAGTTTAGAATACCATTGTTAACCCAGTAACTGATTTAATTGATCTAATGTAAACAATTGCTAATATATACACATGTATATATACATATATTTGTTTATACCCGTTTATACGGGTTTCCCCTTCTACATCATAAAAGAGCGCAAAGGACTAGTCTGGAAGTGTCTTTTTAGCAAAACCTATGACCACATATCTTAACAACTGTTCATTTAAGCAGCATGACTGCTTTCCATAAATGTAATTGCATTTATCATAGAAATTTGACGTTAAAGGCACTTTAAATGAGAGAAAATCATGTGGTAACCAGATAACTATTTTTCTTCATGTTTAGAATATTTGGCTCACCATCCACCTTGCAAGGTCTGGGGGTGGCATGAGTGCCCTATAAAAAAGAAAAAAAAACTGTTCTATCAATTCCACCCCAAAAGAAGTCTCAGTTTCCTATTTGGCACTAAAACAAAGGGCTGTTTCAGTTTTGAGGCATCTAGACTGCATTTTTTCCTTTCCAGTTTAAAATCTAAAATATTCACAATGGTTACACCTCAATTGAAATGGGTTAGAATGAATGTAATTTGATTGCACTTCAAGGTAATCAAAAAGAAATACATTTCAGTTAGGAAAACACGCGGTCTGAAAACTAGAGAGGCAACAACGTTTAACTTCCTTCTGACATTTAAACTTTTACAAAGGATGGATTCTCAAAGGCCGCACGGTGGCACAGTTGGTAGCACTGTTGCCTTGCAGCACAAAGGTCCTGGGTTTGACTCCCTGCCAGGGGTTTTTGTGCATGTGTGGGTTCTCTCCATGTTATCTGGCTTCTTCCCAAAGTCTAAAAACATGACTGTTAAGTTAATTGATGTCTCTCTCTCTCAATAGGTGTGAGTGGTGTGTGCATGGTTGTTTGTCCTGTGTGTCTCTGTGTTGCCCTGTGATGGACTGGCGACCTGTCCAGGGTGTACCACATCTCTCCCGTAGACCGCTGGAAATAGGTACCAGTTCCCCTGCGACCCTGTATAGAAGAAGCAGGTATAGAAAATGGATGGATGAATAAATCAAAGCTAATAAAGCAACTAATGTTAGCTTGACAGATAGGTTTTTGTAATTTTAACATGGAGCTGAAGAGTAACAGGTTTCAGTGTAAACATAGTATGTCTCTGAGTTTTCAGCCTAAACCACAAAACGTCAATGCATCCAAGCTGGCAGAACCATAATTATATCTTATAAAATAAACCTGATCATAAAATCATATTGTTTTATATATGTTTCTGCAGGTGTAGAAGCAAGCAGGGTGGTATCTCATTTCTTCATCCTTCTTTCTGTCCTCTATTCTTTTCTTCTTCTTTCCCTTTGGTTTTATATGGAACTAAGTCATTGAATTGCAAGTCACAATTAGGTCTCAAGTCTTTCCACCCAAGTCACGACTCAAGTTCCAAGTAAGACATGAAAAGTCCCAAGTCGAGTCCTAAATCAAGGCATGCAAGTCTTGAGTTAGCCACTAACGGAGAAAACATTTGGCATGTTTGAAGCATTATTTGAATCAACTTTTGACAGGTTAGTTCACAGAGTTTAAGGAAAAAACAGATAAAAAGAAGCAAACTCACATTACTGGACCATCAGTGTTTGAACATCTCATTGAAATAGAGTTTGTATCAACTCCAAAACCAACTCAATCTAGCTTGTAACCTCAGACTTTGAGCCTACTATCACTCAAATGGTTTAGTTTGTAGCACCACAAACAAAACAAACCAAACAAAGCAAACCATTCTGATTAACGAAAGTGAAGAAGGCCCAAAGGGTGTTGGATTGTGTGGAGAAGGCGGTTTGGTTGCGGAGCACACGGCTAACAAAGAAGATGTGGCGGCTGCCCTCAGTGGTAGCTAGGAGGGGGAAAGCTTCTGCTTGGACTGTACGCTTCTGGCGTGCAGATCTGCAGTTTCAATGGTTTTAGATCAAATGTTTTAGATACACTTTGTCATTTAATGTTTTTCTTTATTGTCTTTATTATAAATCCTTGGCCTTCTCTCAATGCACCTCTAGGGACTCCTTTCCCAGTCTATTGGAAAACCATTTAAGGTGATTACCACATGAAGCTCATCCAGAGAATGCAAAGAGTACAAAGCAATAATCATGGATATGGAGGCTATTTTGAAGAATCTAAAATATAAAAGATATTTAGAGTTATTTAAATCTTTTTGGTTTACTAAATAATTCTATATGGGTTCATTCACAGTTTTGATGCCTTCAGTGAAAACCTAGAACGTAAACAGTTATATAAATAAAGAAAACCATTAAATAAGAAAGTATGCCTGCTACTGTTGACCGTTACATACATATATACACCTAACAAGAACTGCAGCCTGTCTTCTTTACTGTAATAAGAATAAGACAGGCTTGTTGGATTTATGACGAATTTCGTTGTGCTGTAGTTTCTCATTGTGAAGTCTAACAACATGATGGATTCCGATATTGTAGAAAGCTTTCTCAAGGAGCCACTCAATATCATAGTAGTGGTTTTCAATGCCAACAGCTGTTGACAAAGCATGGCTTGATATGCCCAGACAGTCGCTGCCTTCAGCTAACACTAGTTACTGTAGATCGAATTGAGAGCAATTTCTTTGCACTTTCTCAATGTGTCCTGGTGTCATGAAGTTGGTTTGGGTCGGACCAGCTTGCAAGGAGATACTCGGGAGCCATGAGGTAAGGTTTTGTTTCATTTTTATTTGCAGAATTCTGAGCCAGTAGTGCAGGGAACAGTAGGCAAGACGAGCAGAACTTACAGGAGCTGAACTGGAACGATATAGTCAGGGATACTGGAAATAATGCTGGAGCAAGACAGGAGAATTGCAGGATACGGCAGGTAACTGCCAGGACAAGGCGACGGGGAACAAATGAAACTGGTGAGCTATATGCAGGGAAGGTGAATGGTGGAACAATGGGAACGAGAGGAGTAGTAATCAGATGAATGCTTACAGGTGTGCTGGCCAGGTGAAGGGAACTCAGGTAATGGAGGTTGCTATGGTGACTGGAGCTAGGAAACGCAGAGACAGGGGGGGAAACTAAACACTAAACTAAGCTGGGAGGAACAGGGAAAAGAAACCTAAACATAAGCTAAGGTAAATAGTACCTTCTAGGAATAACTAGCCAGGGGCATGAGGGGAAGCTAAAATAATGTGGAAAATAGGCCTAAGGACTACCTGTAAAAATATAAACCCTAACATGAAACACAAAACTAAATCTGGAAGGACACTAACTGGACAAAGCAGGGACATGAGGAACTATACTAAAGAGCAAGGCTGGGAAAGAACAACTAATATTAAGGGAAACAACAACTGGGTAAATCATAACAAAAGGGGTCTAAAGCCAGGAGGAAGAAACTAAAAAACTAAGCAACGCATGAGTAAATAAACCTAAATCAACTGCTCAATCAAAATAAACACAAAACCAAAACAAAGTCCAAAATGGCAGATCCTGACACCTGGAGGTGTCTCTCTACAGAGAAGATGATCCTCACCACTCCCTCTGAAGGTAACTTCAGGCCACCTCTGTATTTTAGGTCGAGGAGTTTGACGTTTTCCTTTTGGTGACATGGAGACATACACAGGACTCATAAACTATAGTCTCCAGCACATTCTTCACCACCCAGCCTAAAATGTCAAATTTCTGAAAATAGTTTGTTAAGTATCATGACAGATACTTGAAACCTGCTGACTGAGTGGACAACAGATCTGCAACTAGACGCTTCACGCTTTCGATATCGTAACACAGGCCTCTGATGCATGTGCCCCTAAAAATTGCATCACACAACTTCACGATAGGATGAGACACCTTTATACTGTCAGTTTTGGAATGTAACTGAATGAACTACAGCATGAATTACTGCTAAAACAATACGCATACCACAAAGGATATAAAATTCCCACCTTGAACTTCCATAAAGGGGTATCCCTAAAGCAGTTATCAAAACCATGGAATATTCCTTGGCCTCATCAAGAAAGGCTGAAGTGCTGGCACAGGTGTCATGCCTGATGAATGCCTTGGAGCCTAAGCCAAAGGCCAACTTGGAGTTGAGACATCAAAGACAGCATCAACCTTTTGAAAAACAGTTAAAAAAATTTCTACACTCATATTTGTATATTCGTGGTTAGCACCTCAATAAACACACAGAGAAATTTAATTTTCAAACGTATTAGAGCATTAGACAGGACAAGACAAACTTGAAAGATAAGCAGAACCAAAGCCTGTGTATGAATAAGTACCTTGCCATGTACATAGTTACTAACTTTTATAAACTCTAATGTTGGTTAGGAGAACTTTGGTATGCCAAGGTATTTTAGGAATTTCAGCTCAGATGCCACTGAACTTGGCAATGTCTGTATTGCCAGAGACACTTTTATTTTGTAATAATAAATAATAATAATACTTTTTAATTGTAGGCGCCTTTCTAGACATTCAAGGTTCTCTTACATAGTTTAACTTAAAAACAGACACAATATTAAAATACACAGTAAAAACAAGTACAGAATAGGATTTAAATAAGACAGTGCAGTTGCAATCACAGTGCGTATGCTACTTTAAACAGATGAGTTTTGAGTTTAAATTTGAAATGTGGTAATGAGTCTGTGTTACGTAGATCAGGTGGGAGTGAGTTGGGGAGCAGAGCGGCTGAATGCTCTGCTCCCCATAGTAACAAGACGGGCTGGAGGAACAATGATATGAATAGAAGAAGAGGATCTGAGGATACAGCCAGGTGTAGCAATGTGAAGTAGGTCTGAAAGATAAGGAGGGGTGAGGTTGTGGACAGCTATGAAGGTAAAGAGATTGTTTTTCTACATGATGCGATATGGGAAGCCAATGAAGCCAATGAAGCTGTTGTAGAACAGGTCTGATATGATGGATCAAGGGGGTCCGTGTGATCATACAAGTGGCTGAATTTTGAACCAGTTGTAATTTATGGAGGGTTTTCTGTGGTAGGCCAAAGAGAAGAGAATTACAGTAATCTGAACGAGAAGTAACCAGACTGTGGATCAGAACAGCAATGGAGTGGATAGACGATTAATATTTCGAAGATGGAAGTAGGCTGACCGAGTGATATTACTGACATGGGAAGCGAAAGAGAGGGTGCTATCAAGGATGACACCCAGACTCCTGACCTGAAGGGAGGGAAAGATGGAGCAGTTATCAACCAGAATGGAGAAGTTATGAAGTTTACTTAGTAATGATTTAGTGCCAGTTAAAAGAAGTTCAGTTTTATTGTAATTTAATTTAAGAAAGTTAAAGGAGATCCAATGTTTTATTTCAAAGAGACGATCAGTGAGGGATGTAGGTGAAAGTGTAAAGTTAGGTTTGGTTGAGAGATAAACCTTCATGTCTTCTGCGTAGCAGTGAAACTGAATATGATGCTTGTGAAAAAAATATAACCAAGGGGGGAGAAGGTAAATGATGAACAACAAGGGTCCCAGGACAGAGCCCTGTGGAACACCTGAGATGACGGGAACATTTTGTGGCACTGGAATCCAATGAGGTTTGAGGTAAGGTTGTTGGCCAGACAAAGTCCAGCATCTTCTTGGCTTCTGTGTACTGTAGATCCCTGTTCAGGCCCCAAATAATTTGTCCAGACAATGACATGATGGCAAGTGGATGAAGCATGTTTTTCATGCTTCATGATTTTCGGTTTAAACTGAATCTGAAAGATGACTACTACTGACGTGGTGAGAAATTGTGACTGATCAAACAACGCGGAAACTTAGTGGACATGAGGTTGTCATCTGAAGGCTCACTTTGAAGTAAATTGGTTGAAGCCTATGTTGGTTGAATTATACACTCAATTAATATGTATTCCTGTGTATAAAATAAAATAAAAATTGTAAAATGGAGTTTTCTAACTAAAGATTTTATGTGTTAAGTTTACTTGAACTTGGGTTTAATTTCACTGTGAGATTTAAGTTACTGCATTTGAGAAAAGATGTCACTGCCAAGTGAAAAAGGTTTTTCCACTGAAGAAGATTCCAGAAAACGACAAGAATTGGTTTCGGGTACTTGCACTAGAAAACTTACAGAAAAGGGAAGGCAATACCGGGAAGTAGAGTCTGAGAAACGGATAAAGGCATTTTTTAAGTCTTATGAGTCCTGGAAACAAATTTCCAGAGAAGCAAGGAGGAAATTAAAGGGTTTCTGTTCACAGGAGACTCTGAAGGAAATGAATCAGGAAGTCCAACATAGTCTTGATAAAGTGAAGCAGAACTATGAGCCTCTGCAATGTAATTCTTTAAATACTGCAGATAATGTACAGAAACGTGACGCTTGTACTATATTGACAAATGAGATATCTGATGTTGTGTGCAAACGTTTAGAAGGTAGTATTGTTAAAGAGAAATTTAATCAAGAAGTTGAAAAAGAAAGGGTGCGAGCTGCCTTAAATAGAGATGACTATCAATCCATTTTTGGGAAACCTCTACTGAAAGTTCTTTAGGTGATTAATCAGTCACCAGCTCCAAAGTTTCCCAAAGGTGGATAATGGCTGATCTTGCAGCTATAAAGGTTCAAGTTAAATCGATGTTGGAGATAGAAGCTCAACATGCTAAACTCAGCAAGCCAAAATGTGAATGGAAGCTTCAAGAGTCCCAGATTATGGCAGAAATGAAGCACAGGGAAGCTGAGGTGCTACAGTAGCTTGATGAAGAAAGGAGCAAGTTAAAAGTAATGCAGACAGACATGGAAGTTAAAATGGCTGCAGCTCGAGTTGATGTTTATAGTAGACTTGAAAGTGGTATAAAAGTTGATCTAGAAAATCTCGATTTAAATCCCAATGTTAAATGATGCAGAGGCTGCATCACTATTACCACCTTAAGTACGCTCTGAGAGCTCTACAATGAACTTGGCTGAAGCCATAGTGAGCTCATTAAGTTTGAGTCGTCTTCCAGTGCCTGAACCTGTTATATTTTCAGGCGACCCTTTGAAGTTTGTGGACTTTAAAATATCATTCACAACTTTAATTGATTCAAAAACTATCTCTGTTGTGGAAAAACATTTTGTATTTGAAAGGTTTTCTGGCAGGGGAAGCCCGAAAGGCTGTAGAAGGTTTTTTATTTTTTTACAGAAGCTCTGAGAATGCATATGAAGGTGCATGGTAAGTTTTACAGGAGGGATATGGAAATCCGTTTGTAATACAGAAAGCCTTTAGGGATAAACTAATGTTATGGCCAAAGATTGCATCACATGATCCCTTGTCCCTTCGAGATTTTGCAGACTTTTTGAAAAGTTGTGAAGAGGCTATGCCTCAAGTAAAATTGTCCATCTTAAACAATTGAGAAGAAAATCACAAGATGCTGAAGAAGCTGCTAGATTTGATTGTGTGTAAATGGAGTAGAGTTGTGGTTGAGGTACTTGATGCATATGGGGAATATCCATCGTTTGCATGTTTTTCTAGATTCATGCAAAAAGCAGCATGAATAGCCTACAATCCCATAGCTTCTCCATTTTTGTTAAAGTCGAAAACCTCAAATGACCAGAAGAGCAAAGGCTCTCAATATTGGTACAGACAAGAAACTGGAAAATACTCATGGTTTGAAATCAAAGTTGGATTGTCTGGTTTGTAAGGAAACTTCTCACAGTGTTGCTAAATGCCCTGCATTTGCAGCTAGATCAATGGAGGAAAAGAGATCATTTATATTTCAAACCATCTTTGTTTTGGATGTTTACGAAAGGGTCATGTACTGAAGGATTGTAAAACACGGCATATTTGTGGTGTATGTAGATTGCGTCATCCAACTTGTTTACACAAGGAACGAGAGAAGTCCAAAAATGTTTCTCAGCAGTGTTCTATTTCTGCAGGGGAAGAATCACTTCAGGTTTCCCAGAGTTTTGTCTCATGCACTTACCCCAAACATTTCTGCCACTTCAAGTATTGTTCCAGTCTATCTGTCCTTGGTGAAGGATCCTGGAAAGGAAGTCCTTACTATGCTGTTCTTGATAAACAGAGTGATTCTTCCTTTGTCCTGGAAGATCTGGTGAATGGTTTAGCTGTTATTAAACCAGTAAAATTAAAGCTCAGCACTATGGTTTCTGTTGACATACCTGTTTCTTGTCAAAGTGTGTATGGCTTACAAGTTCGGAGTTTTTTTCTCTGATAATTACATTCAGCTGTAGCAAGCTTACACATGTGATTTTATTCCTGTTGATATAGCTTGCATCCCAAGTAAAACTACAGCATTACAGTGGCCTCATCTTAAACATCTAGCTGCTAAAATGCCTGATTTGCAAGACTGTGAAGTTGGCTTGCTCATTGGGTTTGATTGTCCTTCTGCTTTGGCTCCATTGGAAGTTGTTGTGGGTGGAAACAATGAACCTTTTGCACAGAAAACTGCTCTTGGCTGTAATATTATAGGGACAGCCAATCCTCATTTGGATCTCCAAGGCAATCAAAGATTTGTACACAGAGTGGCAGTTAAAGAAATGCCAGCTCCATTAAATTCTGATGTCTCGAAAATTTTGGAATTAGATTTCAATGAGAGAAGTCTGGAAGGAAAGTGTGTTTCTCAAGATGATGTTCGTTTTATACAACTCATGAGTGAAAACATTAAACAAAGGGATGATGGACATTTGGAGATGCCGCTTCCCTTTAAAGCATCATGCTTTCCTGTGATGCCAAATAATAAAAGGCTGGCTACTGTTCGTCTAGAACATTTGAAGAGGAGGTTAAAATCCAACTGTCAGTTCTACAATCACTATAAGGCATTTATGGAGTTTATCATTGACGGTGGTGATGCTGAATTAGCTCCTAACACAGATATCAATGATGGTTGCATATGGTACTTACCTCATCATGGGGTGTATCATCCAAAAAAAAACAACAATAAGTTAAAAGTAGTATTTGATTGTTCGGCAAAATTTCATGGTACTTCTTTTGATATGTTGTTCGCAGGTCCCGACTTGATTAACTCCTTGGTTGGAATCCTTCTGCATCTTAGAAGGGAAACAGTTTCTGTTGTTTGTGATATTGAGAGGATGTTCCACCAGTTTCATGTCACATCAAAGCATCGTTGTTACCTGAGGTTCCTATGGTGGGAGCAAGGAAACTTGGAGAGTGAGCCCAAAGAAATAATTCCAACAACAATCTTCTAAGAAACATTTTTAGGCCTACAGTGATAACAAAACAGTAGAATAATGATAGTCAAGGGTGTTTTCATTCCGTTTGTAAATCTGATTTGTCAGATTAATAGTCTGTCAACTAATATTTTCTTTGTCAAAAAAAGAAAAAAAAAAGTTTGTTTTGTCATTATGTTGAAAAGCTTTGTTGAACCTCTGCTGGCAAACCATCCTTTTCTCCCTTTCTTTTTTAAACTAACTATAATAAAATAACTGTAATATTGTCTTTAATAAAAGACAACTAAAAAAAGCAAAAGGCTCCATTCATTTCTTGCACCCTGATTGTCTTGAAAGATAATGTGGAGGCTTTGTCTGAGTGACATTACTTTCAGAAACTGAAACAATGACCTTCAGAGGCTGCCTGCCACAACTTATTGGAATGATCCAGCTGCCAGACGATACTCTGCCATATTTGTGGCTCCAAGTCAACTTATAGGCAATAGGTCCTGATTAGTTTTTTCTTTTGTCATTTCAAAGATGATCACACGAACAGAGAAGGTCCTGTCTCCTCTTTCTGCATCTTCTCCACATAGCGATCATATGTGCGCTATGTGGTTGCAAACTGAGGCCGCCTCTGGGACGCTCACAATAATGATAGACAAAAAATGAGCTCAGTTATTTGCAGCTTTAGTGAATCACACTGCACGTTTTAAATAAACAGAAGAATCCTGGAATTTGCTAAGTTTGCACTGAAACACATAGTACTGCATATTCATTGTGGACAGCAGGTGTTATTTGCACTTCTGACCTCATTGTACATTAGTAAATTGCGCTGTGCTTGTTTTTGCGTGTTCTGTACGGCCGTAAATCTGACCCAGAGACGGATAATAAGAGCGCGAAAGAGAGGGGAGATGGAGAGACATTAGTCATAGCCTTTCTGCACAGTCGGGTCTGACCCATGTGAATTTATGGTGGGACCAGATTTGGGCTAGGGCAGGGCTGGGCCATAAATTGGCCCCTTCAAAAAAGATGCTTGTTTTAATGCGACACCTATTACTATTGACATAAGACATTTTCTAGACTTAAATGTAACCAACCACCTAAACATTAGGCCTATAAAGGGTACAAACAGCTGGTTTGGGAACAGGAAAACCTTGTTTTTTGGTTAGTATTCAGATGTGTAACTAAACCAATTACAGTTGATGATAATCCCTTATAAAGATATTTCTCCTCACATAGATGCAGAGCTTGAAGTGAGGGGAAAGGGAAGCTAGTAACCAATCTGGCCTCAAAAAGGGCATAATGTATGAACAATAGAGGGCCATGGGCCAATCCCTAATCAAAAACACCTACCACCACCACAGCCATCCATAGACAGAGAAAGGAAACGGCACTGTGGCTCTGTAGGAAGAGTAGTCGTCTTGCAATCAGAAGGTTGTGGGTTCAATTCCAGCTTCCTCCTGCCATAGGTTGATGTGCTCCTGGGCAAGGCACTTAACCTCAAGTTGCCTACCGATCTGCATATCGGTGTATGAATGTGTGAGTGCGATTGGGTGAATGTGGCTCTAGTGTAAAGTGCTTTGAGCGGTCTGTATGACTGGAACAGTGTTATATAAGTTCAGTCCGTTTACCATTTACCACCAACCCAATACCTACACAAAGTCAAATGAACAAAGGTAAAGTCCACAATGCCTACCTGCCAATAACACTGGCACTGGTCAAACAGCAACCTTATAAAACATGCCTTGTGGATGTCTGTTGAGTTGAAAAACTCTGTGTGTTCATTGATTTGAGACAAACCACAAACCACTCTCTGCATCAAGGATTTAATGGAGCGCAGAATTCGATTGTACAAAGACCTCCTCTCCGATTAACTCACCACACACGCCAAAGCATGTATGACATCATTAAGAGGAGGTGATGTTTCATACTCTGTGTACATGTTTTATACAACAGATACCGTGTGACAACATTATAATGATTGGATGTAGAGAAGTGAGGTGGAATCTGTGGATGAGGTTAATTGGTTTCTAGGGATATGGGCAGTGGAGTCAGACCTCAGTCCCTTCGTCGTAGGGATAACATTACATCGTTACATGTTTCTAGTTAATCTTGCTCTTGGCTGGCCAGTCCGTACCGTCCTTCAGATGAATGTTGACGCCAACAACTTTATCACATGAGGCTTCTAACCTGCGTCAACACAAGCATTTATCAATTCGGGTCAACTTGTCCCATGCACAATGCAGCAACAGCAGTGTTTATCTACAAAACAGCAATCATCTCTCTGCAAGTGTTTACACCCACTCTCCCTTCACAAGACAGATTTTTTCCCGCCTTAACATCTCCTAGAGCATTCCACACAATAGCCAATTACACCAGGCAACCCAACCCTGATCCACCAATGCTCCGCTGCTGACCAACCCACCCCCCACTTCATGATCCATGATGCTTACTAGGGCACCCCCAAAGGTGACCCCAGCAGGACATACACATGCACAGCTCCCTGCTACATATAGACCAAAGTCACTCCACAACCAGTACCTGCGCCCTACCAAACATCCCACGTATCTCTGATCAAGATGCGGACCTCAGCTATCCAAGCTACAGACCCAGATTCAAGCCATAAGACAATGGGGAAGGTCCTCCTAGACCAACATCAGAGCATTTCCATTCTTGAGTGGCTATCTTAACAAGGCAGTGGCCATACAAAAAAAACACTAGAAGCCCCAGTCACCATGCACCAAACCATACAGCCACAGGCCACCTCCAGTACACATACTTGCAACTGGTGACATTGAGGGTGCAAACTAATTTATGACAAGTTGTGTCAAAAAAGTGATAGTTTTAATTTCAATCAATGCATACATTAAAAAAATTATAAACTTGTAACAAGTAATTTCAATTCAAGTCAGATTTATTTATTTAACCCAAATTCACAACAAAAAGGTCTAATTCCTCTTCAGAAATATCTAATCCAATTAATCCACTTCAATATAATCCTGTCCTACCATTCCAATTCAACAGGTCAGTTGTTATTGCCAAAGGCAAATATTAACCACAGGCTCCTGACTTAAGTACCTGAAGGTCAGTTCAATATCCAACACACTAACATCAACATCTTTATTTCATACCCGTAGGAGACTTCTCTACCTTCATGTTCTCAAGGATAGTGGTCCTTTTTTTGTAAACGTGTGTCTGCAGTAAGGTGCTTGATATTGTTTGGGAGATTGGCTGATATGCAGTTGTGTTTGTCCAGAGCTTAAACACAGTCTGATATCATCTGTGTGTCTCCCGGGCAGATAATGTGATATTTGCTGTCACCCTGGCCCCTGAATCCGGTGTCAAGCAGCAGATCTCATCTGCAATGTAAGACAATTTCCGCACATCTGAAACAACACCTTCTCCAGTCAATAGAGTATAAATTGCTCTTGGAGAATGAGTATCATCTTAACTAAAGACGACTCACTTTCCTCCAAAAGTTCACTGGGTGACCCCTCCTTTTTTAATAATTTGTATGTTTAGATGTTTGGTTGGTCTGCCTTGCGCCTGAGCTGTGTCATCAATCAGATTCATTCAGGCAAACAGTTTCTGCCACAAGATTACAGGTTATTAAAAGGTTGATCACAAAGCAGCAGGCCATGTCTAGGCCCTCTTTTCTCATATTTCATTCACCCGCCTCCTCTTGTCAACAATCACTGGATCCGCTGCTTCCTACCAATGTTTGCTGCAACGTCACATGGAAAGAATGTCCACAGCCTTCGCCAAAGGCTGGACATTCTAGAACTACATGATTATCTGTAGGGTCGGTTTGCGGAAATATAAGCTTAATGATTATTGAAATGGGAAATCTTCTGGAAAATGGTGAGTTGAGTGGTAGTTGTTCATCCAAGTTCATAAGGCTGCATCTTGTAAATGAAAACCTGGGATTTGTAATGTAATTTGTAGATAAAGATTTATCAGTATAATATATAAAATCACTATCTATTAACAATGTTAACCACTTTTCGTAGATCTGATTGAAATCAGAGCGCCTAAAATGAGTAAATTATTGAAGTAAATAGGACAGGACAAAGATTTCTCAGACACGTTCAAGATAAAAGACAAATAAACAACAAATGTGGCGAAGGGGTAGAGTGTGCAACCCATGCACAGAAGCCTCAAGTTCTGACCCGGAGACCTTTGCTGCATGGGTTCCCCCTCTCTCCACCCAATTTCCTATCAGTCCACTTTCAAAATAAAGGCCACAAAAATAAAAAATAAACAAAAAAACAAAACAATTCACACACTGAACGTTTGAGATATTCAGTCCATCATGTTTATTATTTATTTGATTCTCTACTCACTTCTCTAGTCATTTTCTCCAGTGACTACATTTAAAGGCAAATAATTTCACTGTAATCAAAGATGATTCACAACCTAAAATTATCTAAAAGATTTATGGCTGTTCTAACTAGAACCCCAGTTAGCACATAAAATATTCCTTTGATTACTCAGCATCGAAGAAATTAATGTCTTTATTTAAATTAAAAGAAAGCCTTATCACTGTGGTATTTAAATAAGACAAACGATGACAGGACTTAAATAATGACTTCGTCTTTATGTTGGCCTTACATTATTATTACCTTTTATCCATGTCCAGGATATTAATATTAGAACCCTGTGTGAATTAATACTTTTGATCATTAAGAGTTCAGAGCTAAGTGAGAATAAGTAGTAAACGCTTAGGTCGTCATTAATAACCATCATAAAACACAGAAGATGTTGCTCTTCAGGGATTTTATTGCTGGTGATTGATCATAAATATTAACTATCCAAAATGGCAAATAAATGGCCCCATTTAAAACCTCCTTATATGTCTCGTTATGGAGGCTCAGCATTTTAAAGGGGAAGCATATTTCATGGAGAAAAGCTGTCAAATAAAGAAAAAGCACGAGATTGAGGATGGGTGGGCATTTGTACAAAGCACCACTTGGCTAGCAGAAGTGAAGCTGAAATCCTGTTCACACCACATATTTTTGGTATACCAGGGTATTGAAAATAGCATAATTATTGCTTGCAATAGTGTCAATTAAAGCTGCTGCAAAGATAAGTTTAAATTTCAACATTTGTTTCTTCGTAGCATGTATCCTGTTACTTCTTTTACCTCTGCTGTCATTCCAGCTGCTGGGGATGCTACTTTCTCTGTGTTTGTTAGAAAAACTGCAGTGATGTCCTTTTTCTTTGTATGTGTGCTCCATATGCACATCCTGTTGGGGGTCTTAAGGTTTAAAGTTTGCAGAAAGAAATAGAGGAGGACGACACCTGAAGTAAACCCAAGCAAGAAAAATATTACAGTAAGGCAGATTTCTGCAATATGAAGGAACTTGGATGGCAGTAATTAATGCAATGGAAGAAAAAGAAGAGCTGGCATTATTATACGAGTCTATAATTTAGAAATATAAAAGCACCATCCCTGCACTATAAGATCTTTGCTTTTGATCTTCAGCTGAAAAGTATGCTGCCTGCTGTGTCTGCTGCTCAGAATAAAATGGTGGTCTGATTTCTAACAAAAACAACCTTTGAGTGTGAAGTGTTGGTTCCTTAATGTTATTGTAGTATTAAGACCTTTTTGTTTGAGTGCTTCTCTATTTATTGTTTAGATCACTTTGTTTTGTGATGTAATTTATATGAAAAAGCACCAGTTGTGTGCTTTATCTTTAATCTTAAATAGTAATCTTCAAACCAAGCTAAATTACATGCAGTTACTTTATAATGTCAAAGGAATTTATTGGCAGAAGGAATAACTGCATACTTAGGTAACTCTAGGAAGGCCTAATAAAAATAAAAGATGAACGTGGCCCAACCCTAATGCTGACAATCATTTAAGGTTGCTTTATAGCTTAACTCATGAATTTAAGGATGAATTTCTAAAGTTTTTGATCTACACCAAAGGCTGTGACAATCATCCTTAGATCATTAGAGTATACAGTATTTTTTAGCCTTTTCATTCAGCACGAAAACACAATAATGTCTACAAACAAACCCTTCTCTGTTGAATGCAATGGGAAAGGACTAAAATGTATAGTCCAGCTTCAGTCATTTTGCAGTAGCAACAGGATTTGCAAAGAAAGGTATGAGATGTGGAAAAAACTGTTCCCAGTACCACAAGCTGATACTTATGATTGAGAGAATGGTTGCTGAGCCCAGCCAGTCTATCTGTCTGGGGGTGATATGGGTTCCGTAAACACTTGTAATGCTTGACTGCTTCTAGAGACCTCATTCTGATGGATCCTTCTTGTAGTGTCACCATCATCAGTTGCGGGTCTATAGATAACTATAGCAGAGGACGCTGAGGTAGAGAAATGGATCAAGTTCCAACTACTGAGGCATCAGCTTTCCCAGGTGTTTGGGAAAGCTTAATCCAAAGAGCACTGTCCCTAACGTCCCAGCTGGATCTTGAGAAACTCATCCATGCATTTATCTCTAGCCGAATTTATCACTGCAACAGTGTCTTTTCAGGTCTGCCTAAAAAGTCAACCAGACAGCTTCAGCTGATTCAGAACGTTGCTGCCCGCATCCTTATTAAAACTAAGAGAGTAGAGAACAAGTCCTTACACTGGCTCCTTGTATCTCAAAGAGTAGATTTTAAAATACTTCTGCTAGTTTATAAATCACTTAATGGCTTAGCACCAAAATACATTAAAGATTTGTTGTCATCATATCAACCTTCCAGACCACTCAGGTCTTCTGGTTCAAGTCTACTCTGCATCCCCAGAACCAAATGTGGAGAAGCAGCATTCAGTTCTTCTGCTCCACTAATCTGGAACAAACTTCCAGAAAACTGGAAAAATCCTGATTCCCTGAGTTCTTTTAAATCAAGGTTAAATCCCTGTTTACTCTGAGTTGCTTTTGACTGTTAAACATCATTAATTTCTTTCTGTAGACCAGATTTTCTTTACTTTCATTTATTATGTCAATGTTATTTACTTTTTTTCTATGTTTTCTTTTTTTATGTTTTCATTATGTTAAGGACTTTGAATTGTTTTGTTTTTTGAATTGTCCTTGGACTTGAATTATGAAACTGTGTATGTGTTTGTGCACTTGGTCTTTTTTTGGTTTTATTATATGTTGTATGTATGTTGTATTTATGGGATGAAGATCAGCTCCTCCAAGTCCGAGGCCATGGATCTCGACCGGAAAAGGGTGGCTTGTCCTCTTCAGGTTGGAGGGGAGTTCCTGCCTCAAGTGGAGGAGTTTAAGTATCTCAGGGTCTTGTTCACGAGTGAGGGAAGAATGGAGCGGGAGATCGACAGACGGATCGGTGCGGCTGCCACAGTAATGGGGGCGCTGTGCCGGTCCGTTGTGGTGAAGAGAGAGCTGAGTTGAAAAGCAAAGCTCTCAATTTACTGGTCGGTCTACGTTCCTACCCTCACCTATGGCCATGAACTTTGGGTCATGACCGAAAGAACGAGATCCCGGATACAAGCGGCTGAAATGAGCTTCCTCCGTAGGGTGGCCGGGCACTCCCTTAGAGATAGGGTGAGGAGCTCGGCCATCCGGGAGGGGCTCGGAGTAGAGCCGCTGCTCCTCCACATCGAGAGGAGCCAGTTGAGGTGGCTCGGGCATCTACACCGGATGCCTCCTGGACGCCTTCCTCATGAGGTGTTCCTGGCACGTCCCACCGGGAGGAGGACCAGGGGACGGCCCAGGACACGATGGAGGGACAATGTCTCTCGGCTGGCCTGGGAACGCCTTGGGCTCCACCCGGAGGAGCTGGAAGAGGTGAGGGAAGTCTGGGTGTCTCTGCTGAATCTGCTGCCCCCGCGACCCGGTCCCAGATAAGCGGAAGACGACGAGTATGAGTATATGTTGTATGTTTCATGCTGTTGTCTTGCCCAGGTCACTCTTGGAAAAGAGGTTTTAATCCCAATGAGTTTTTTTCCTGGTTAAATGAAGGATCTGAATGAATGAATGAATGAATGAATGAATGAATGAATTTGGACACTTTTGACACCCATTCAGCATCGCTGGTAAACAGTAGTATCAAATTCACAATGTTGTGCTGTGTTATGACCAGGTACATTACTTTTCTGTGATGTCAACATCTTGATTTAGATTTTTCATTTTAAAGGATCACGTTAATCTGTGAATGAACCTAATGTTTTAATCAGTACCCCAGTTGGTCAGATAATTATTGGCTGAATTAATCAGACAGTAATTGATGTACAAACCAAGGCAAATCTGCCTTTAGTATGTAAAATCTGCCCTTTTAATATTTGTCCTGCAACATTAAATGCATCACCAGTACATGCCTAGTGTGTGTCAGTCATGTGATCACAATCACATGTCTACTGTGCTGTAGATAGTGATAATACAAGTCTGCTCTGCCTTTCCTGTGTCAGGTGAGAGAGGGAAAGCCAGAGACAATGTTGCTACAGATGCCAACTGCCGGTGAGCCCAATGCCGTGTGGCTGAACTTTGAATTGAATTGGCCAGGTGACCCTTCTTGGAGAGTGATGGCCAGCTACTGAAATACAGCCAGGAACCAGTAGAATCTGCAAATTCCTACTGGTCTGGTAGGAGGCTGTCACAGCCCCTGCTCTGTTCCCCTTCCATAGAACTATAATGATTTACACAACACACCACATATTCCCCCTTGGTCATGGATAATTGTGCATATAAATATACTCTCTTCAAATAATAAGAACAATTAGGTCATGGACCTTATTTGTGTGTATGTGTCAGTTGATGCCTTTTATGAGGGGGAATCATTGAACTTTTGTTCTAACTTTATCAAAGTACCAGAAATTGTAAATAGTTGTTTTATATTTTACTTACTCTAATTTTCTAATACATGGTACCAGAACCAAACATAATTTACTGTCTGTTTAACTGATTGCTGATCTACAGCTCCAGTAGTCATTTCTAGATTTATATCTAGCCTTGACGATACCTGGCATGGCAACTTGTTGCTTATCATTATTTATTATTAGTACCACAATAGTGCTTATAGATGCTTTAGGTTTCTCTATCTGTTTGAAGAATCCAGCCACATTAGTGGCTGTAGAACCTGTGCATCTTTCACTTAATAATAATTTTAAGTTTTTCCATTGGTCCAGCAAAGCACAGAAAATATTTCCATGAAATCAATTGAGACATTATTTTAGATATGTTCCTACTTGTTTTATTTTTATATTGGTTTATCACAAGAGAGACTAAAGAGTGTGTATCAAACTCGGTTAGTTATTTGTACATGAATGGGAACGTTTTCAGTGTGTCCTGAGGTCACACATCACAGTGTGTGCAGTCTGATGAACCTTGATTATTCCTGTGAATATTTGGTTTAGCTATTAATTTCCCAAAGAGATCACTAGAACCCTCTCTTCTTATGGGCTGGTCTAAATGTCACACCCATAGAGACCAAGAAACTCTTAATTAAGCAAATAATTTTGAGCCCAAACATTGTTTCCTGATTTTCCTATTAAGTAGACAGGATATACGCCTTTACATGCAGGGCTTACTTTAAACAAAGACAATTATCTTTTTCAGGACACTATAAAGCAAAGTTGAATTAAAATCACCATCACCTCTTTAACTTTTATGTTAAATTCTAAACCAACTCTAAACGCAACCTTGTCCTATAACCAATCTCCTGCCTGGCCACCTAATTACCGATCCCTAAATGATAAAAGCAGCTAAACACCATGCTCCTGTGGGACTTGCCTGCTGATCTAACAGCTCTAACACCCCAGCAGAGCGCTACAGCTCCCCACAGATTTATTTTACAGCAGCAGCCTGGGGCGGAGCCGCTGTGTGGAGATGATCCCATACATCAAACCTCGTGTGAGCACATATTAAGTGCTTCGCTCATGCTTCCACCCCCCTCTATTAAAAGTAAATAATCTGTTAAGGAGTGGTGCTATTTGTCAAACCTGACAGGTATCTGTTTGTACAGAGTGGTAAGGTGTGTGAGGAGGATGAGGGGGCCTGACGTGAGAGGACTCTTATTATCTTAATGCCGCCCCACGTTTGACCCCTGCAGCTAAACAGAAACATGCATTTTCTAAAGAAAATAAAGATCTGTGTTAAATGCACTGTGCACCATTGGCACATTTCAAAGAGTTTGAATTAAAAAGCAGTAAAAAAGTATACACACAAACCTCAGTTCATTAACACTAATTTGCTAATGAGGACAGGGCTAAGAGAAAAACCAATTAGTCGCAACACCAAACTGGAATAAATTACAATTCTATGCTATCATGTTGTTGCATATTTATGATGCTAAATTCATCGCACATCCCCCTAATAAATCATACAAATTTATAAAGCGAAGGTTTTGTTTTATTACAGTGTATTATGTCATGTTCGATGTCTGAGCTGTCACAGGAAGGAGTTAAAAGGCTGAGCTGAAAGAGCTTAGTTGGAATTATTGATGGACACCTTTTGTCAGTCTGTACACAGCTCTGTGTATGTGTGTGTGTGTGTGTGTGTGTCCGTGTGTATGTGTGTGTGTGTGTTGTGTCCTCTCCATGGTGACTTGGGGTCAGTCATCAATTGTCCTTCCATAAGACAGATCATCCATAAATGTCTGCAATTCCATTCAATTCAGTTTTATTTATATAGCGCCAATTCACAACACATGTCATCTCAAGGCACTTCACAAAGTCAATTCAGTCAAATCATACAGATTTCAAATCAGGTACATAAACTCACCGGCCACTTTATTAGGTACACCTGTCCAACTGCTCGTTTATGCAAATTTCTAATCAGCCAATCACATGGCAGCAACTCAATGCATTTAGGCATGTAGACATGGTCGAGACGATCTGCTGATTTAAGTGATTAAAGTGACTTTGACGGGCTGGTCTGAGTATTTCAGAAACTGCTGATCTACTGGGATTTTCACGCACTACCATCTCTAGGGTTTACAGAGAATGGTCCGAAAGAGAGAAAATGTCCAGTGAGCGGCAGTTCTGTGGGTGCAAATGTCTGGTTGAAGCCAGAGATCAGAGGAGAATGGCCAGACTGGTTCGAGCTGATAGAAAGGCAACAGTAACTCAAATAACCACTCGTTACACAACCAAGGCATGTAGAAGAGCATCTCTGAACACGTTGAACCTTGAGGTGGATGGGCTACAGCAGCAGAAGACGACACCGGGTGCCACTCCTGTCAGCTAAGAACAGGAAACTGAGGCTACAATTCGCACAGGCTCACCAAAATTGGACAATAGAAGGTTGGAAAAAATGTTGCCTGGTCTGATGAGTCTTGATTTCTGCTGCGACATTCGGATGGTCGGGTCAGAATTTGGCGTCAACAACATTAAAGCATGGATCCATCCTGCCTTGTATCAACGGTTCAGGCTGGTGGTGGTGGTGTAATGGTGTGGGGGATATTTTCTTGGCACACTTTGGGCCCCTTAGTACCAATTGAGCATCGTGTCAAAACCACAGCCTACCTGAGTATTGTTGCTGACCAGGTCCATCCCTTTATGACCACAGTGTACATATCTTCTGAGGGTTACATCCAGCAGGATAACGCGCCAAAGCACGAATCATCTCAGACTGGTTTCTTGAACATGACAATGAGTTCATTGGACTCAAATGGCCTCCACAGTCACCAGATCTCAATCCAATAGAGCACCTTTGGGATGTGGTGGAACGGGAGATTAGCATCATGGATATGCAGCCGACAAATCTGCAGCATCTGTGTGATGCTATCAAGTCAATATGGACCAAACTCTTTGAGGAATGTTTCCAGTACCTTATTGAATCTATGCCATAAAGGATTAAGGCAGTTCTGAAGGCAAAAGGGGGTCCAACCCGGTATTAGCAAGGTGTAACTAATAAAGTGGTCAGTGCATGTGCATTCCAATTAATCCTAAGTATCAAACAGTGCAGTCAGATTCAGTTTATTATTCAAATTGGATAAAAAGTTTTTCTATCTAAGGAAACCCAGCAGATTGCATCCAGTCAGTGACTTGCAGCATTCATTCCTCCTGGATGAGCATGTAGAGACAGTGGACAGTCACTGGTGTTGACTTTGCAGCAATCCCTCATACTGAGCATGCATGTAGCGACAGTGGAGAGGAAAAATTCCCTTTTAACAGGAAGAAACCTCCAGCAGAACCAGGCTCAGTGTGAGCGGCCATCTGCCACAACCGACTGGGTTTGAGAGAACAGAGCAGAGACACAAAGAGAACAAAGAAGCACTGATCCAGGAGTACTTTCTATGGGAAGGAAAAGTAAATGTTAATGGATGTAGCTCCTTTAGAGGCTTCATCTAGGAGAGAAATACAGCTAAGCAGATGAACTCTGATCCAGTTTTCAAGTCCACAGGATGAAACAGCATATACAGTTAGTGACGGTAAAAGCTCAGTCAGTCAGAGAAAAATAGGTTTAAACACTGAACGACAGGGCCAAGGGTATCATCTTTTTGCCGTTTGATTTTTTTTAATCAGGTAAAGATGTTACTTATAGGAATATATGATTAGATTATTCAAGTTTAATCATTCTTTACCTGTTTTTAAATATTTACCAGCAAATTTAAATAATGAACAAATATATTGCGTTGAGTCAGTTTATGTATCAAGTCATCGAAACTGAAAATGCTGAAACATTGAAAGACGCTGAAAAGTTCCTGAACAAACTTGTTTTCAGTTTACTCAGTGGGTATTCAGCAGGCGGTGCTGGGGGTCACTGGGGCTGAGACAGCTAAGGGCTCCTCAACGCTTGTGGAAAAAGTAAGGCATGACGGTGATTCCGACAAGCTGGGAGCTGTGGCACAGAAAAAGGTGGCAGCACGTACATCGGAACAGGCTGCAGGAAGGAGCTAAGACAGTATGACCCACAGTTCTCTAGGCACAAGACCAATCTGGACCCTGGACATCGCAAAGATGGCAATAGGTAAATCACTGGTGAGTAACATGAGAGGAGCAGTGACTGGCTAGGTATAAAGCAAAATGAGAAGAAGATTAGTAAACAGGAGGATCTGCTTATAAATACTAGAGACTTGATTGGTGGAACCAAGACCAGGTAAGTCTATTGAACAGGATGGACTGCAGATATGTGGAGACATGGACTGAGGAATTGTGGGAAATTGAACTGAAACAGAATGTCTATGCAATCATTGCAATAATTGTTGCTTTGAAGTCAAACTATAAACATGTCATTTCTAGTCTAGATTTCATTGATTACAAAAATATACATTCTTTTATGTTAATATAAAGTGTTCCTTATTGTCTATTTATGTGATTAAAAAATCTTTAAAGTGTTGCTGTTCCGTCAAATGAGAGAGATTTGCTCTGCTGTCCACTGAAAAGTTCCTCCAATTCATTCCATAACAGACGAGTCTCGTAATCAATAATGGAGGCTGTTGCATCACAGCTCAGAGGAAAAGACACTCTTGTGTCAAATGATCCATGAAGGAATGAAAGGAGCACAAGGAGCTGAGAAGGAGGTTAAATGCTCAGCAAATGAAAACCTCTGGGTATTCATGTTGCTTATGTCCGTGTCAAGAACTTTGAGGCACCAAATGGGTCTTCAAAACCTCACCTTAAACCAGAAGCTGAGTGCAGGCCCCTGACCCAGCCACGCACACTGAACATGATTGCCTTTGTTCTGCGAAGAATATTTAAATGTTGTCCCATAAAAGCAAGGAATGTGGGTCGTAACACAGTGATTCTTCCACGCTGCTGTAGAGCTGCACCATGGGCAAGGTCATGCCGCGGTGGTTAACAATGCCCCGCATGGCTACAATGATCCACACTGCACACTCACTGCAATTTAGCTTGAGTAATAGATGGGGGTCACCCTGGGTCACTTTCAATTTCCACATCCCAGGGAGAAAAATGAAAACAACTCATTTGCACATATCTGAATAATTCAGTCAGTCAAAGAGAGCAGAGATGAAAATATGGGCCTGAAGAGAGGGAGAAGAAAGAGCAGACACTGTTGCATGTCCTGTGGTAATGACAGCCAGCTTCTTAGTCATCTTGCATAAAGGCTAATGATGAATCTGACAGAGGATATGAATCCAGATGTAAAAATAAAGCGACTCCTCACTTGGGAGGCTGCGCTGCCTCTGGTGAGCTTTTAAACTTATCATAAATGTATTACGATTGCAGCGGCCCATGAAACAGCTGTAGACAATTAATCTTGTGCAAATCTTATCCGAGGAATTGGTTTCTGCAAAGTAACATCTGCTCCAAGAGGCGATTATTCATGAGCATCGCGCAGCCACAGAGCTTGTATGCATAGGGCACAATCACTGCCAATGAAGTAAAAATTTATAGTTTTCCCTATTCAGTAAAAATAACATTCAGCAGCATTAAAACATCATCCATCAACATTGTCCTGGGGCCCAGGGCCATCCCTGGCAGACAAATTAAAAAGTATTCATTTTGCAAAGAAGCTGCGCAGCGTGCTGCGCCACTGGACTCATTTTTTCTCTCCTGATTCGGGAAATTGGAGCCGCTGTTGCTTTTTGCTCTGCTTGAACAGTGTGGAGAAGAGGAGAGTGAACCTGGTCCCCTGGAGACGGTGATCAGGAGGTACAGACCATGATGGATGACAATCAATGTGGACTTGGCAAATATAAACCTGGATTAAAAGCAAGCCTTGTAATTTTCTTACAAAGTTCTATTGGTGATACATGCCTCGCCAGCTTGTTAAACCATTTGTTGGAGGTTTTTATTGAGCTTCCTTGTTTGTCATTTATAACTCCTGAAAAGTTTTATTAGTAAATGTTTTTTTCAGTTTGCTTATTTTGTGGCTTGTCTCAAATTGACTTTGTGTTGTAAGCCCATTGGCCAAAATGCATCATAAAAAAATCCTGACTTGCTGTTCATTTCATTTCATGGTGAAGCATTTTGTACTTTTGCAGTTTGCGCTGTATGGTACCCGAGCCGGTACCATACCAACCATGAGTTCATTTGTCCCTTCCTTGGGGATTTTTTGTTCTCTTTCTTTAGTACATTTTTATTATTCTGATCCTAATAAAATGTGGTTATGAGATTCCAAAGAATAATATCTATCAACAGGAGAGTAATTCTGATTTAATCAGGAGTTATAATCTCCATTCAGGTCCATTCAGGGAATAGAACCACAATCACTGGAAATAGGAAGCAATACAAAAATCTTTTGCAAGTAATTGAAAATTAAATTGTATTAAGATTCAGGATTGACCATTCCTATGATTATTCATCTTCATAATTTATCATTCTCATACTATTCTGCAATTTTGCATTATTTGCTGTTATTTCAGCTTTTAACTCTATATTCTCTCTCTGTTTTTTCTCTTCCTAGAAGCTACACCTGGCCTGGAGGGGGACACGGCCAAGCTGCTCCTACCAACAACTTAATGCTCACCTTCTACAGATGATACACGTGGCCCTGTCTTTCAGTGTTTAACCCTGTCTCTCATAGACATAGCTACTGGCTGAGCTTTTACTGTGACTAACTGTATGTGCTCTCTTTCATACTCTAGACTTGAAAACTGGCTCAGAGTTCATCTGCTTAGCTGTCTTTCTCTGCTGGATTTCCTTAGATAGAAAAACCTTTTAGCCAATTTGAATAATAAACTGAATCTGACTGCGCTGTTTGATAGTTAGGATTAATTAGAATGTATGTACCCGACTTGATATCTGTATGATTCGATTTAATTGACTTTGTGAGGTGCTTTGAGACGACATGTGTTGTGAATTGGCGCTATATAGATAAAACTGAATAAACTGAATCTAAATACTTGGTATGAAATGGTTGGTTTACAAGTATAAAATAGAAATAAAAAATCCAAATGTTTCCAAATGAGGGTAAAATGTACTGAAGAGTACTGAAAAGATCTGGAGCCACATGAGAGTAGGTCAGAGTATATTTAGCTTGTTGTCGACCATCCAGGCAGACTGTTTCCAAAAATAGAGATGTCTGCTATTTTGTTGCATTGACCTCTGGAGCAAGAGAGATGTTGCTTAAAAGTAACTGATTTATTAGCAAACATGTAAAATATTCTGTTTACCAAAGTTTCTTTTAGCTGTATTATGGCCTATTTGAGATGTGTAATTATGTTAAATCCACAGCTTTAGTCCTATGGAACTAATTGTCCCCAGGAAGCTGTTTATTTTAATAATAATCTCAGATATGTTAAGGTGCTCAAAGCATAATATTGGGTTCAAAGTGAAGGTTAAATCTTTTTATTTCTACTACATTTTTGTAAAAAGTGAAAAGGAATAAAAGTTCATATGTTAAAGATCTGCTGAACCCTTCTTTGAACCACCACCTTATCGTGGTGGAGGGGTTTGAGTGCTCGAATGATCCTAGAGGCTATGTTGTCAGGGCTTAAATGCCCCTCGCAGGGTCTCCAATGGCAAACAGGCTCTCAATGACGGGTCAGATGAAGAGCGGTTCAAGACGCCTGCATGTGGACCACAAAATCGAGGCATGTGACGTCGCCTGGTACGCAGAGCCAGAGTCCCACGCTGGACCCAGGTCTGGGTTTCGGACTCATCAGAGAGCACCTGGTGGCCGGGTTGCTCCTCGCGGGACCTGGCCGGGCCAAGCCTGAACAAGAAACACAAGGTCATCCCCCAGTGGGCCCACCACCTGCAGGGGGGAACCATGAGGGACTGGTGCAAAGAGGATGGGGCAGCGGCGTCCCAAGAGGGTCTATGTCTCTCGGGTACCCTGGAAACGCTTTGGACTCCCCCCAGAAGAGCTGGAGGCAGTGTCTGGGGAGAGGGAAGTCTGGGTGTCTCCAATGAGTCTACTGCCCCTGCAACCTGGTTCCAGGTGAAGCAGAAGACGACAACGGCGATCTGCTGAAGCAGAGCTTTGTTTGTCCCACATTGGCAACCTTAAAGAGGGGCTGGGGGAGGTAGCAGTTTCTGCCCTTTTAATTTGGCCAACCCGCTACACCCCTAGTTTCAGTATGTCGTAACATTTATTTATTTATTAGCTTTCTTATTTATTCATTTGTGACTTTTCGGCCCCTCATAGTTTGGCAATTTGAGATATCACTCATTACGTGCCCATCCCCCAACCCTGCATTGAAAATGAGAGCATAGTAAAACTCATGAAGTTCAAAGTTTTGCTTTGTGGCATTACCAAGATTGTCAATGGCCACGATCTAGCCACCCCTTGGAAAACACCCCTGTTCTCATTGGGCTTTTGTTTTAGAATGTAGAAAAAAAACATCTCAGACAGCAGGTATAGCAGCATCAGACATATGTTTAACTTTTCTGGTTAGATGTGGAAGATAAAGGATAAATAGTCAAACCTGTTGTTAATGTGTTGTTTTAATCAAAAAAATGTAAGGAAATATCAGCAGAGACCGAACCATTCCTGCTCCACTGCGCCACTCAGAACCGCAGTGTTGTGGTATAAACGGGCTGAATGTGGATTGATCATTTCCTTCTTCGTCTGCCGTCTGTTGGAATCTCACAGATGGCAGTATTATTTACCACCCAGGCTGTTAGTTGGAGCCGGGCCAGGCTCTGTTTTTAATACAACTCCGATCCTCTGTAACTGTGGCTGTCTGTCACGTGTTGTGGTCTGTCAATAATTAAAAGCTGAATTAAGCCAATAAATTGTTATCAGGGATCCTGTTAATTCACATCAAAATAATCAAAGTTATCTGACACAAAGAAGAATTAAAGGCAGTTAGATCATACTGCTTGTCAGCATGATGAAAAAATAGAATCAGGATAAGAAGTAGCAGAACTTTGTCAGTTCAGAAGAATACAAATAACAGTACTCTAAAGAAAACTGGGTTTTTTTAGAAAGCCAAGAAGTTGATTTTTGCGTCAAACAGAAACGTCTTGAAAGAGAAGTAGAGGGTTAAATGTCATGGTGGTACAGTGGCTTGTAAAAGTATTCATACCCCTTGAACTTTTCCACATATTGTCACATTATAACCACAAACATAAATATATTTTATTGGAATGTTATGAGAAAGACCAACACAAAGTGGTATATAATTGTGAAGTGGAAAGAAAATTATACATGGTTTCTTTTTTTTCTTTTTTTTTTTACGAAAAAAAGTATTTAGCCCCCCTGAGTCAAACCAAGTTTTGCTGCAATTACAGCTGCAAGTATTTTAAGATATGTCTCTACCAGCTTTGCACGTCTAGTGACGGAAATTTTCGCCCATTCTTCTTTGCAAAACAGCTCAAGCTCAGTCGGATTAGATGGAGAGCAATTGTGAACAGCAGTTTCAGATCTTGCCACACATTCTCGATTCTCAAAGAGAAACAGCCCCAGAGCATGATGCTGCCACCACCATATTTGACAATGGATGGTGGTGTGTTCAGAGTGATGTGCAGTGTTAGTTCTCTGCACACAGCGTTTTGCATTTTGGCCAAAAAGTTCAATTTTGGTCCCGTCTGACCAAAGCACCTTCTTCCAAATGTTTGCTATGTCCCCAACATGGCTTCTGGCAAACTGCAAACGGGACTTCCTATGGTTTTCTTTGAACAATGGCTTAATTCTTGCCACTCTTCATAAAGAACATATTTGTACAGTGCACGACTAATAGTTCCCCCACCTGAGCTGTGGATCTCTGCAGTTCAACCATGTAACACCATGGGCCTCTTGGCTCCATCTCTGATCCGTGCTCTCCTTGTTCGGCCTGTAAGTTTATGTGGACGGCCTTGTCTTGTTAGGTTTCCAGTTGTGCCATACTCTTTCCATTTCCAGATGATGGATTGAACAGAGCTCCATGAGATGTTTCCATGGGAAATCTTTTTATAGCCTAAGCCTTCTTTAAACTTCTCCACAACTTTATCCCTGACCTGTCTGGTGTTCCTTGGACTTCATGATGCTGTTTGCTCCCCACTATTCTCTTAACCAACCTCTGAGGCCATCATAGAGCAGCTGCATTTGTACTGTGGTTAGATTACACACAGGTGGACTCTATTTAGTCATTGGCAATAATCAGGCAACTTCTGAAGGCAATTGGGGCTGAATACTTTTGCACACTTTTGCACACCGCACTTTTCTGTTTATTTGTGAAAAATGTTTTAAATTATGTTTTCATTCCACTTCACAATTCTATACCACTTTGTGTTGGTCTTTCACATAAAATTCCAATAACATATATTTATGTTTGTGGGTGTAATGTGACAATATGTGGAAAAGTTCTAGGGGTATGAATACAAGGGTATATTTTCTTAATCTTGTGTTTTTGCTACACAACTAATTTAAATTAATGAGTTTTTATTTATATGCCCTAGAGTCAATTTTCTTTTTGTTTTTGTAGTTTTTGACGTTGTAGAAACAGAACTAAATAAAGGATGCAGAACAGCCAAAAATTGATGCTTCATAACCACAGACACACAGACGTTTACCAATCAAGGGAAAGTGATTACAAATCTTATCTGAAATTATCGATACATAGAATGCACAGATTGTAACTACAGTCGATTGCAATACAGCTATAGAGACAATGTCACATAAAGAGAAAAATATGAATGTGATGTAGAGCAACTAGAATGAAGGAGATGTCTATTCTGTTCTATTGTATTCTACAAGGTTGAGGTGTCACTATCATTGGGGAATATGTTCTTATTTGTGTTTCTCATTATGTTCCTTATTGTTTGCTATGATGAGTGTTTATTTTCCTTTAGGTGTTTTCGAATATTTTCTTAGTGCTTAGTTTCATAGTTTATTCCATGTGTATTCTAGTTTATTTTCCCTCAGGTTTATATTTGTCTCCTTTATTTTGTGTTTGCATATGTCTGTATTTTCCCAGTCTCTTCCTTCACTTGCCCAGCCTTGCCTGTCTGCACTGTCACCTTGACCATTAAGCTCATTCTATCCACCTGTGTCTGCCCATTTCCCTGATCTCCCTCTTGTGTCTCCATGCCTTCTCTTCTGTTTTCCCTGTATTTAGGCTTGCTGGCTGTCATTGTCCTTTACTGGTTCCTCCTGTTTACTTCATGTTCCCTCTTCGCTTCAATTCTGTTCTGTGTTTGAATTCTTCATAACAAAAGTTATTTATATATTTGCATAAATGAAAGAAAAGGTTTTCAATCCTTTCTAACGGCTTTGTATATGTGTATACATAATGTTTTCATGAAAATCTTTAAAGCAGCATTTTTTTCAAAGTTGTTTCCAAAGGACACAAGTGGAGCACAAAATGAAGAGGTTAACATGGAGATCACTGCAGGTAGGTATCTTGACGTCACCTGACGGCCACGATTGGCTGCAGGGATGAAGGGGTGAGAAGAAGGCGGAGGAGGCCATGTTTAAAGCTCAACATGTATTGTTCGATGTGACACGCTCAATTTATCATTAGTTGTGAGGGGAGAACGGATGAGTACACTTTCAATTTAGTTCCGCTGCTTTCTCCATTCATCATGCCTCTCATCATCCATCATTTGTGCAGCTTCCCTCCACACCAAACACACTCTCATCAGTTTAATGCAATTAATCTTAATGCTGAGATAATTCCATATTAATGAAGCAGGACTTTTATTTGATTGTTGCTTTGATGAAGTCGTGTCTGCGGCAGCATCAGCAGCATGTCTGTTGCCCACTGAGCATGAAAGTGACGAGGTTTCTCTGTGTTTCCTTTGTGTCATTTCTCTGCTGAGGTTTATGTATATTTCCCAGAGAGCCGGTGCCTTCTGTCTTCATACAACGAGCCCTGAGAAATTGGAAAAGTTGCAGGAATAGATAGGAGGTGACCTGGAAACAAAAGCAATCAAGACTCCAGGAGGGAGGGTTAGGGGGGTGTCTGCAGCAACCATCAGGCTTAAATTCAGCCTTGCTGTCAATAAAAGAAGAAATAGCTTCTGAGGCACGGGGCTGAGGGCAAAGAGGAGTCTGCAATTTCACATCTTCATGTACCTTGCCGGAGGACATTTTTCATGTGCCTTCACTTTCTCATTCACTAACAGCCAGCCAACAGTTTGTAGATGATTCCTCTGATAACAAACAGGAGGAGGACTGAATGTGATTGGAGGAGGTCAGCAGCTCATCTCTGCCATCCAATCATTGCATAATTATTTTTTCAAGACAAGAAAACTGGAATTTAACCACAAATCAATCAGATTCCACTTGAAGAACGTTCAACTCAATTGAAGCTCAATCAAAGCAGAAAAAAATCAATTTTGACCAATTACAGCCTGTTTCATTAGAGTATGCAAAGACAGGCACTGGGACCACTGTTGGTCTCATGTTACCCTCATCTGATCAGAAGCTGGGTCTGATCTAGGGTCAATTTGTGCTACTGGTTGATCTCTGTAGCAAAGCAAGGCTGAAACTAGAGCTTATTCTCCTTTTCAAAAACAACTGCTGCTGCATTGCAGCTTGATTTAAACTGCCTATTATTGGAATCCATTTTATCTGCCTGTAATCTATGGGTTGTGTTACACAGTTTACAGTTTTGCACATTTGAAACCCTAATATGTTCTGGACCAATACTTTAAATGTTAAGTGAAGTGATGGGATGACATCTAGTGGCACAAACTGAAAACTGCAGTCAAAGACGCGAATCCTAACCAGTGTTAGTTGTTAACAGAAGTAGGTATCATGGATCAAGTGGATGAAATGACTTAGAATAAATATGCATTTAATCTAGTTTTGTGTCTAACCTCAGATTTAAACAGAAGCAGTAGCACAATGGGCAGATCCGAGGACTGGTATTGATCCCTCCCTGCCAGCTGCATTCTACCTCCTCAGCATCACATACATTACAGCAGCAGCACAGAATAGATGGCAGAACAATGCATTTAAAGGCATTACGATCCAACTAATGGCAAGTCTTAGAGGGAGCCTCAGTCATTTACCCTGTGACCGCTCAGTTCCCAGCACAGCATGATTTAAAATGATGTCCTCTGCAGACTACACTCACTTGGATTCAATTTGGAAATGTATTCATATTTACTTAGTGTACCTGCATTGCATTTGTATGGATCAGCCACGGGTAAGAGCAAAATTGAGCCAAATCGAATTAACATATTGGGACATACGGAGTAGTTGTATGGAGTCCACAGTCAGGTCACTCCAATGCCTTTTATGATGTCCCTCTGAAATCTATCTGAATCACATTAAATTGGACATAAAGATGTGCAGACACATACATCAAAGTAAATGGTGTGGTGGAGCATTGCTCGCCAAGAATCCCACCTCAACAATCGGGTTATAGAACCGGCTTTAGATCCTATTAATAATTCACAATCTTGTTAGAGGAGAACAAACATTTCTGTTCAAGCAATTTGAGTTGTGGGATTGTTATTACAGGCGGGCAGATGAAGAGGAGGAGGAGAGGCTGTGAAATGTAAGCCTGCTTGTGTGTGGAAGAATAACTCCATGCTATTTCACACTCTCTGCTTTCTTTATTAAAGCGCCGTCACAGTAAACATGTTGCCACCGACTCTGATCTGCAGCTCTCTTCTGTTTCATCCACCATCTCCTTCTCACAAGGACACCAGCATTTTTTAGTCCTGTTCAGGAGGACGGACCGGTCCCATCACACAGCCGCAGACATCACAGATCTTCACACGATTCATCCAACAATTCTTCACGCCCAAAATGCACAAAAAGAGCTTTAAAACGGTTCATGTTCTGTGTTCTCCTTTAATTTAAAGCTTAAGTGGATTGAGTTTATCATCAGATGTTATGATTCATTATATTCATCTCACTTCTAATGATATCATATTTCCAGGTTTACAGGAGTTTTTTAAGCTGCAACTATAACTTAGAAAATGGTTGCATGCTGTGACAAAAATACTGCAAAATATGCTTGATGTGTATAAAATATGTGTAGATATTTTTATTATGTATCAGCACAATTAGATCTGAAGCATTTTAAATCCCGAGCATGAATTTAGGATTTCTGTGTGTAAATATGTAACATTAAAATACTTCCATGTGTTGGACAAGAAGTCAGTGTGATGCTGGGGTCCATTTTACAAATGGACAGTCTGCACTCACATTTGTTTTCAAAAAATGTCCATTTTACTGAACTGCTTCTTATTTTAAATAATCACAAAAACAATTAAGAATTTAAACCTTAAAATCTGATAAGACTGGATGTGTTATTATTGTCCATCCGCAGCATCTTCCACAAATTATGGCAACTGTAACATTTAGACTCAACTATTAGGTCAGTTCTGTTAGAACGTAGGTATTTATAGTGTTGCAGTAAAAGTATTTAAGATTTCAGTTCTGTCCTTGCTTTAAAGACGTGTACTGTTTAAGCATTTGCAGTGTTATTTTTCCTTATTATTTACTCTAAATAATTTTCAGCAGTATTACTGTATTTTAAATTACTTTCATATTACTGTAGTTTAAATAATTATGTATTTGTTCACACTATTAGTTCTATCAGTGCTGTTTTATATTAATTATTATAATCATTAAAGATTATTAGTAAGAAATAACTAGCTGTCTTAAATAGAATTAGTTTAGTTACCAGCAGATTTAACACATATTGGATAAGTTATTTTATATAAAAAAATTCAGTCTCTGGACAAATACATGAAAAACATATTTTCTCCTTGAGTTGGTTATGCTGTAAACAAATCACAGGTTAAAGAACCCAGTGCTGACCCCATGGGTTTAGGATTTCTGTGTTTAAACAGCATAATACTTCCATGTGTTGGACAAGCAGAAACACTAAATGGTCACAACTTACAGCTGTGAAGAATTCATTTTAAGGCTTTTCTGTTGTATTTATGATGGTGTCATTTTAATGTTAGAGCTGTTACTGAATGTAGTTGTATATACAATTATCGTAAGGTACTTTGTGATTTTTATCTTTGTTTTAATGACTTTATGTTAAATATTACACAAACCAAACATTTCAGTAACTATAAAAAAAGAAAACTCAACGATTCATGCATTGTTCTTTTTTTTCATTTCCAACTCCCTTATTTTATCCTTCCTGCAATGCATGTTTACTTTCCTCATTTTTACCAGCTCAAACAGGTAAAGCTGATTCACCAGAAAACATTTTTATCTGAAATAACTTTATCTTTAAGCTGTGTGGAACTGCAGGATAAAGGAAAGAAAAGTTCATTTTTACAGTTGTGGGTTGAAAATGGTGGTGACCAGTTAGGGCTCAGATCTTACTGCTTGTGATGTACAAATACGAGGTGCATGTAAAATAAAAGGAGCAAATCCAAATAGTGTTTTCATTTTCTTCTTAAATCTACTTTGCATAATGCACTGGTTTATGCTTTAATATCGCTTCATGTTCAAACCGGGGATTTATCCTGCAGACTCCCTCTTCAGCTCTTACAGTGGATTCATTGGTTGGATATTTGTCCCACAATCCATTTCACATTCCTTCAGTTAGGAATTAGTGCTGAACTAATGCATGAAGTACCAGCAACAGTGTAAAAATCACAAGAAAACACAAAGAAACGAATGACACAAGACAACCAATAGATCTGGATTCTTTCAGTGAACTTTCTTGATGTTATATGAAATATGATTTTTATTTTCTGTCCTATAACTAAAGCTCCATAAAAACAACATCCAACATTCACACACATAATGAACACCGTTGCTGTGGTGACACTGTCAATAACAGAAACGGCACATGTCCTCTGGTCCTGGGAGGAGCAAAACTAAAAGGCAATGTGATCACACACTGCTCCCTGCTGGTGGACGGGCGTTGCTACATGCACACACACACACACACACAGACACACACAAAGCGCTTAATGAAAATAAAAGACTTATTAAATATATAAACACATGAGGTGAAGCTCTCCGTGCAGGAACAGTCAGCTGGTGCTTCTGATGCTTCATCAGTTTCCAAGCAAAGACCTGATCACAAGTTCCTCACTGGAAGATGATTATTGATCATCTTTGCGTTGACTACGTGTTTCTGGGGGAGCAATGCCGTTTTGTCCCACTATGATCTTGCTGTATATCTTCTGTTGCTCCTCCTTCAATGAATCCTTCACTTTCCCTCTCTTCAGTTCTCCATCCCTGCAAGAAACAAAGATAGAATCACATCCTCATGTTCAGAACTAATGATGTGAAGAAGGTCATCCATCATTCGGGTAAAATGACTGCTATCACACTGTGGAGGTTTAGATCGCAGAAATACACTAACAGCCAAAATTTTAGGCAGCCCTTCTCATTCAATGGTTTGTCTTTATTTTTATTCCTATCTCTGGGAACTCCTTCAACACTGTTGGAAAACCAGTTAAGGTGACTACCTCATGAAGCTCACTGAGAGAATGTCAGGAGTGCAAAGCAGTAATCTAAGGGGTGCTGCTTTGAAGATTCTAAAATATGAAAGATGTTTTCATTTTTTTCACAATTGTATTGTTAGAAACATAATTCTATATATACATTGCTTGATAGTTTTAAAGTCTTCAGTTTTTACCTACAATGGAGAAAGAAAGAAAGTGAATGAAAAGCCATACAATGAGAAAGGTGTGTCCAAACTTTGAACTGGTATTGTACATCATATTTACAATGACAGAGAACTTCCCACATGTGTTGACTCTCCATGCTAGTCTCTGTGACCTTCTGACCTTCTGACCTTCGCCACACGTCTCATCAGCCAGAGTGTGCTTAATCCTCTCTCTTCCTTTGTGAGTCTATCTGTTCACATCACCTCCTTCAGGCTTCTTTTTCTCCTGTTTGCCATTCTTTTTATTCTCCTGAATTCTTACATTTTATTATTTAGATGCCTTTCTGTAATGCAGCTTCTAAGGTAGGAATACATATTTACACTCCAGAGTTGATATATGGTTTAAATCATTGGCTAAACTCAATTATTAAAAAACTACATTAATTAAATATAAATATAAATGCAATATAATTTTATTGTGATTTTTTTTTCTTTTAAATCTGCAACAACAAATAAACAATAAAGCTGTAATAAATTAATCATGCAATATTTTAATGGAACAAAGCTAATTATTGTAAGTCTGACAAAGGGTTTCAGACTCCGACATTGGCCTTAATAACAGACAGACTTTTGAGTAACATTTTTTCAATTTTGTTGGTGTGGAACATTTTTTTTGTCTTTTCCCAGCAACAAAAACGGGAACTTTCTTTGAGAACCCCTTGCTGTATTTAGCCGAGGTTAATGTATGTTTGGGACTAAGCCGCTGGATGTGTCCGGCTCTAAAATAAGAGCATAAGAACATGGCTATTAAAAAACATACATCTTTCACTGAAGGAATTAGGAATTTGTCATTGAAAATCTCATCCTAAAAAATGTGTGTCCATCTGCATGCTCTCCATTTGCTGGAGGGCCAAATGTGTGCACTTCTTCAACTGCGGTTGGGGGCCAGACAAATTATTCCATTATGGCCCCTTGGTCACACTTTGGAAACTCCTGATTAATTGGATATGATGGATTATCTAAAGAAGGCTTCTTTGGAGAGGTTAAGAGCAGTTACAGAGCTTTGATCAAATATCCCAGGAACCTTTTCACATTTTGTCACGTTGTAACCACACACTTCAGTGCATTTATTAGGGTTTTATGGGATGGACCTATAAAAGTAGTGCATGCCAGTGAAGTGGAAGGGAAATGATTCAGAAAGATGCACTATGCATTTGTATTCAGTCCCTCTGAGTCAATATTTGGCAGAACCACCTATTGGGGAAGGTCTCTATCAGCTTCACACATCTGCAGACAGAAATGTTTGGTCACTCTTCTTTTCAAAACAGATCAAGCTCAGTCAGATCGATGGAGACCAGTTGTAAACATTAATTCTCAAGTCTTGCCAGAGATTTTTATTTGGATTTAGGTCTGGACTTTGACTGGGCCATTCTAACATGTGATTATGGATTAGGCTTTCATTTCAATTATTCCACTGTAGCTCTGGAAGGTGAACCTCTGCCTGAGTCTCAGGTCTTTTGCAGCCTCAAACAAGTTTTGTTCTGGGAAGCCTTGTATTTAGCTTCATCAACGTTGACCATCTTCCCTGTCCCTGCTGAAGAACAGCAACCCCACAGCATGATGCTGCCACCACCATGTTTCCCTGTGAGGATGGAGAGCTCAAGGTGATTTTACTTTTTACCTGCAATAACTCTTTTAACCACTTCAGCTTGTACAAAAACATTGAAGTTTGAACTATTCAGGTGAGCTAACAGTTTACTAAACAAAGCCAAAACTATAGCTGACCATCTTACAACTTTAATCTCAAACCTTTCATAGGGGTACATGCCAATGCTTCCTTACAGTGAAGAACTGGACCCTTATTAATTTATTTCCATTTCAAGCATGCATTCTAAAACTGAAAATATGAAGCACAACCTGATGCAAATGTAATATGGAGTAAATACAACCATGTAATGCAAAAACGAAAGTGGTGGTAAAGTTTGAAAAAGTAACATTTCAGATTTGGAGATTTGGAATATACAGAGAAAGATGTAGTCTTAGAGTCCTCACCATGCCAGGTCCAACAGTCCTCCTTGATGAGCAATGGCAGATTTGACTCTGTTGGCAAACTGAGCTGCATCCTCTCCATCCTGATCACAGAACACACATAAAACACACAAAAGTAAGTTCGGACCAAACAGATGAAGCATGTAACCACAGCATAGAAACCAGCCAGGTCAGGATGGTGACCTTTATGCTTGAAGTTTTTGTGTACAGCAGATGTACTTTAAACTTACATCTACCAAACTCCCTTAGAGCAGCAGTGTAACAATTGCTCTCAGTTATTGTATCATTTCCCATTAAGTTGTTGCAAAACTCTGTTTTTTGGCTGAGTTTTTCAGAAATATGGCTTCCCTTCAAAACTTTTTTCCAGAAAGGAATGTTAGTTCTTCTTCTTCATAAAATGGACATCTGCCCTGGAAATTACTTATTAGAGCCAGTTTCTGCCTGCCCTAGAGCACCAGTGCAAGTTAGTTGGTGCAAAAATGAAAAGGTTTTTACTTCAATCAGGTGATGCCTTTTATGGAAAAACATTTCATTTATTTCTATAATACAAAAAGTACAACTAAAGAGATTTCATCCAAATTTTACATGTCATCTGAATAGTTTAACAACCAAGGAATGCAATTCCTACTTCGCTCTTTACATTCCACGCTGAGAACCAAACAAACCGAGGAATATTTGTGGTTGATAGAAAGATTTCTGCTCTGATTGAAAGAGGAATGAGGGTTTTGTGTAGTTTAAGGTTAATTGTTCATTCTCAGGCTCACTGTATTGTACATTCATGGCCAAAAGAAATTTAGTTCTTCACAAACATTACTATTGCTTTCTTTGGTGGCAATTCAAACAGATTCTGGGTTATCACAAAAAGTGATCAGCTGACATTCAGTTCATTCAAAAGCCTTTTGAAAATCTCAAGACAAGTGTCATTCTGATTGAACTAGAAGAACAAAACAGTTACTTTAAAGGCAAGAGCTGTCTTTTGTCAACTGCGGTTTCCTCTAAGGAAAGTGCTGTCATCGCTTTGCATTCAAAAGGCTTCACAGGCCACAGTGTTGCTGCTAGAAATATTGAACCCTAAAGAACCATTTATAGAAACATCCAGAACTTCAAGCAAAATATTTTAACTGTGGTGAAGAGGTCGCCAGTGAAGGTCTCACCGGAGAATGGCAGCAGGCAGGGGTGATTCCTTTGGACTTTTGCCTGGTGTCAAGAAAAGCAGCAAAGAATGCAAGAACATCAAGGAAAGACGGATATAATGAAGGAAGCAGGATTGACCTGAAATGGAATGAGGTAAAGGTGTTTCCTCTTCTTAAATCCCCTTCACATGGGTTGGGATAGCTGCAGATAGAACGGTCCAGAGAAGAAAAGATGAAAGGTGAAACTTCCCATGATTTCTGTGCCATGCTGACAGTGAAGCATCCTGACACCATTCATGTGAAGGTTTACTCTAGTAGTAAGCTCACTCACATTATACCCAAAACACTTCAATGAATAAAGACTGTATCTGATACATCCCCCAGGACTAACTGTGCAGCATGTGACCAGGTAAAAGGTTATAGGCCAGGAACGTCCCCAGATCCTTATCCTATTAACAACCTATTCATGGTTTTCATATATTTGGTGTATTCCTCAATAATCCCTTCAATATTCTGAAATGTTTAATAACGAACTTCATCATAAACCCTGAAAAACAGATCTAACAACGAAGCAGAGAGGTTTGAGAAAAATGTCTGTGGTTGTTTACAAGAAGACAAGACTGCCACCTTTAGATCAAAAGGAAAAATACACCAATATGTACTACTTTGGTTTACTTTAGTTCAAGAAAAAAAAATTATAATAGCATTACCATCCTAGCAGCTCTGACATTACATTATTCTGCAACTTCTCATTCATTGCATCCTTTATTTAAAACACACTTGCAGACAAAGGATTTTTAATGTCTGCAATGATTTTAAAAAGAGAACAAATTTGATTTAGCTGCATGTGATCGCTGACTGATTAATACTTTGTAATAGTTTAAAGTGCCAAACAGGGGCACTTTATTTTTGCTGAGTAAAAGGTTCAACTGCTCCGTTCATTCATCCATCCAGCCATTTTTCCAGAAAAACCCAGACATTCCCTTCCAGTGCCTCATGAAGGACCTCCAGGCCTGAAGGGAGTCCCTCTGGTGAGTTCTGTTTCTGGCCCCTGGTCTCCTTTTGTGGGAACATGCCAGGAACACTTCTAAATGGAGGTGTCCAGAAGGAATCCTATTTGAACCCTTTTCAAATGCACAGACAACCTTAACATACTTCTTTTGATGTGTTAGGAATAAACTTGCTTACTATTAGTTATAAAGCTTTACACATGAGCTTTTACACACACACCAGAATGATAAGGTATAAATGCAAATGTTTTCACTTTTCTTAGCAAAGGATAATAACCCTCAGTTACCTACAGTTTGACATAAAGTTTAGTGCATTGGGTTGGAACATACTGCAACAGCAGCGATAAGATTGCTGCAGCCACACTTAGATTCAGGGTTGGACACCTGCTATTACACACACTATCAGATAGACACCAAAATGGTGACACATAGTCTACTGATAAACACTGAGGTAGTGTACATCCCTGGCAGGGAGTACCAGACATAAAAACCATGTGTGCCCTTCTTTCGGGGCTGTTTTGTGACTTCAATCACCGAGCGGGTTAAGGACGGGAGCCATAAGCAGTGATCTCTGTACCCATTCCTCTGCCTTATTTAGAATAAAAGTATTGAGAGTACAGAACAGTTTGAGAGTCATTCCTTTTAAGAGAAAGAGATTGAAAGTAGAGGTGATGCTTCTGTGGAAAAGAATTTGTTGGAGATCCGAGGCGTCTGTTCACCAACAGGGTGCGGTATCTCGGATAAATGCAAAGGAGAGGTGGATCTACTCCATCCCTAGAAGATGGTGCTCTTCACCTTATCTTTAAGGCAGCACAGCACCATCCTATGGAATAACGTAATTTCAGCCATGATCCAAGATATTGTTGTTTTGAAATGGTTCATAAGATCCTTGGAGGATGAGGAGAGTCAGTTTTACAGAGCCTCCAGAACAAAAGCAATGGCCACATTTTCTGCATAAAGTCATGCTTGATGTGGGTTGGTTTGGACTCCCCCAGGGCTGCCTTTTGTCCCAGATCTTCTTTATGTTGTTCATGACACGGATCTGAAGGTCTGTGGGTGTCCCTGCAGCTCCCTGGTGCTGCTGGGTGGTTCCCCTAGGACTCTCCCCTGCTCTTCTCTGGGGGGTCGACTCCTCTGTTGCCCCCTGTTCGTCGGTTGTCCAGCTGGCCAGACAGCGGCTACAAAACGGCCTGCTGCGGATGCTCCTTCAGCGTTTGGGAAAAGGGCCAGGCGGTGCAAACCACCGGGGCTGTTCACGAGGGTGGATCAACAAAAGACAGAGCAGGCCAAGATGAAGGCCCCCCTTTCGTCTCTCCAGGCAAATTGTGGCTGCAGTGGGGCTTCCCTTGCTGAACAAGGTGGGGCCTCAATCTGCGAGGACGGTGCTATTTCGGTTGCAGCCTTTTCATGAGGGCATTCCGGAGTTGGGCTCCTGGGCCTCCGGTTCCTATTCTAATGCCTCTCAGGGAGGTGCAGGCGAGCCGTTGTCTGTGGATATTAGAACAGCTCTGTTCCGCTTACAGCTGGATGTTCCACCGGCCCAGTCTGCTCTGTCTAGCGCCTTTTTTAGGCTTGATGCCAAGACTATTTTTGTGGTTCCTTCCTCAACGGAAGACGTCCAGGAACTCCAAGCCCGTTGAACGGATACGAAAGCCTTTTGACTCTGATGCACTTGAGGCCCTGAAACGCACAGCCCAAACCTTCCGAACAGGGCAGCAGCTGGCGGGATTTCACAGACCTACCCACCAGTCCATTGATACTGTGGCGGATGGGAGTTTGTTGTGGGTTTTTTTCTGTCCTTCTGCTCCTTTTTTGGGGTCCACAAGCACGGCTCCTGGACCAAGACCGGGACTGGCTCGGGCCCAGGGGGACCATGGTGGAGCCCAAACTTCATGCCCGTTTCGGGCTGCACAAAATGGCCGGTGTATCCCCAGGCCTTCCAGGGGCTGGGTGGCCCCACTGTTGATGCATTAGGGTCTGAATGCTTACGTGAGGGTCTTGTCCTTTTACATGTCTTCACGGGTGACTGGTTCAGTTGACCTTACAGACACATATTTTCATGACCCCATTGCTCCAGATCCCTGGCGGTTTCTCCCCTTTGCATTTCAGGGGCAGCACTTCCCATTTGGTCTTTCCCTCTCTCCATGGGTGTTCACCCAGTGCAGGGCAGGGGCCTCTACCCCTTCTACAGGGTGAACGTGGCCACGCCTCATCTCCTACAGGGTGTCTTGGAGCAACCACCTTCTGTATCCTGCATTCTGCGGTCTCCGTGTGTTTGCAAGGAGTAAGAGGGACTGAGCTTCCGGTAACATGTGACTACATAGACTCATGTGGATCACCTCTTTGTTGGAATCTCCTCTTACCCCCTAACCCTAACCCTAGGTCACAGATGACTTTGTTTTTATTAATTCTCAACCTGCGCATGCACAAGAATGATCCTTCAGTGCTTGAAGCACCGCCTCTGGCGGTCATCTGGTATTCATAGAACCGTAGTTACAGTCAGAACTTTCGTTCACACTCAAATGTGTGTAAGGTGTATGAAAGGCATTTAGGCCCGAGCTGCCCTGCTACTCGGCCCCCTTGAACTTTTCAACCTCTTGCCACATTTCAGGCTTCAAACATAAAGATATAAAAATCAAATTTTTTGTGAAGAATCAACAACAAGTGGGACACAATCATGAAGTGGAATAAAATTTATTGGATGTGTCAAACCTTTTTAACAAATAAAAACTGAAAAGTGTGGCGTGTAATATTATTCAGCCCCTTTCCTTTCAGTGCAGCAAACTCACTCCAGAAGTTCAGTGAGGATCTCTGAATGATCCAATGTTGTCCCAAATGACTGATGATGATAAATAGAATCTACCTGTGTGTAATCAAGTCTCCGTATAAATGGACCTGCTCTGTGATAGTCTCAGGGTTCTGTTCAAAGCGCAGAGAGCATCATGAAGACCAAGGAACACACCAGGCAGGTCCGAGATACTGTTGTGGAGAAGTTTAAAGCCGGATTTGGATAGAAAAAGATTTCCCAAGCTTTAAACATCCCAAGGAGCACTGTGCAAGCAATCATATTGAAATGGAAGGAGTATCAGACCACTGCAAATCTACCAAGACCCGGCCGTCCTTCTAAACTTTCATCTCGAATAAGGAGAAGACTGATCAGAGATGCAGTCAAGAGGCCCATGATCACTCTGGATGAACTGCAGAGATCTACAGCTGAGGTGGGAGAGTCTGTCCATAGGACAACAATCAGTTGTACACTGCACAAATCTGGCCTTTATGGAAGAGTGGCAAGAAGAAAGCCATTTCTCAAAGATATCCATAAAAAGTCTCATTTAAAGTTTGCCACAAGCCACCTGGGAGACACACCAAACATGTGGAAGAAGGTGCTCTGGTCAGATGAAACCAAAATTAAACTGTTTGACTACAATGCAAAACGATATGTTTGGAGTAAAAGCAACACAGCTCATCACCCTGAACACACCATCCCCACTGTCAAACATGGTGGTGGCAGCATCATGGTTTGGGCCTGCTTTTTGTCAGCAGGGACAGGGAAGATGGTCAAAATTGATGGGAAGATGGATGGGGCCAAATACAGGACCATTCTGGAAGAAAACCTGTTGGAGTCTGCAAGAGACCTGAGACTGGGACGGAGATTTATCTTCCAACAAGACAATGATCCAAAACATAAAGCCAAATCTACAATGGAATGGTTCACAAATAAACGTATCCAGATGTTGGAATGGCCAAGTCAAAGTCCAGACCTGAATCCAATCGAGAATCTATGGAAAGAGCTGAAGACTACTGTTCACGAACGCTCTCCATCCAACCTCACTGAGCTCCAGCTGTTTTGCAAGGAAGAATGGGCAAGAATTTCAGTCTCTTTATGTGAAAACTGATAGAGACATACGCCAAGCGACTTGCAGCTATAATTGTAGCAAAGGGTGGCGCTACAAAGTATTAACGCAAGGGGGCCAAATAATATTGCAGGCCACACTTTTCAGTTTTTTATTTGATAAACAAGTTTGACACATCCAATAAATTTCATTCCACTTCATGATTGTGTCCCACTTGTTGTTGATTCTTCACAAAAAAGTAGAATTTTATATCTTTATGTTTGAAGCCTGAAATGTGGCAAGAGGTTGAAAAGTTCAAGGGGGCCGAATACTTTCACAAGGTACTGTATTGTTTCAGTAGGTGGCCAAAACTTCAACCTAACCTGAGCATGGCTAAAGCAGTGCTAGACCACAGATTTTCACAAATAAATTGTACTTCATGTTTCCTTGGATACTGTTTACCTTTTCATTTCAGTCAATAACCTGGAATGGGAGCTTATCATTTTTGTAGTTTAATCCAGCTTAAAGATGAACAAAGTGGATTTCTTACTGGAGGATTGGTTTGAAACCTTCATCTTGGAGGAGAAACAAATCAAGTGCCTTGGTGATCACCAACCCTGAGACAGAGGAATCACTCAAACAGGAAGTAAAGCAAATAACAAAGTTAACGTTTATTGATTCACTAAGAAGGAGCAGCCCAGCACCACAGACTCATCCTGCTGCTCTAATGTTTAATTACAACTCGGAGAGCAGCAAGTTATTAAGTTACTCAGTGGTTATTATAAAAGCTTGAATGAGCTGTTCAGGTTTAGCATTATTACTTATTATTGATGTCTGTAATTCCTGTGTAAAATCAGGAATGCAGATCTGTAAGTATTGTATTATGTAGAAGTCAGTAATGTTACCAGGAGTGGTTAAATATGGACGATTATTTGCTACTATTAGAAAAGGTTTCTTTCTTTCTTAACCAGTTTATATGAAATGCTTCTATAACGAAGTAATTAGAGTGCCTGGTTGACACAGAAAGGCAAATAGAATACAATAGGTGCAGCTGTCTGTGAACTGTCTGTTCGAGCTTTTCAGAAAACAATGTAAGGATCAGTATCAGCAAAGTGGCTGTGGATGCTGTGTCTATTTGAAGGTGACCTGGTCTCTAAGTGAGAAAACCTTGTTGGAAATGGGGTTGGTGTCATGATTAACCTGTGTCAGGTGTTTTCAGTTCCATTTCTTGTCTCTGTTTTTTTTTTTTTCTCTTATAGTTTGTAATCTCCTAATGCTGCCATTTTGTACTTATTCATTCTTGAACATTTAGATTTCTCTGTTTGATTCTTTCCAGTTTTTCTGTTCAGCTCCAGTGTTCTCTCTCCTCCTTCATTGGTTTCAGCTGCTACTCATTCCCTCCTGATTGCTCTCACCTGCTTGTCATGCCATCTTCACATTCTCTCCCAGTATTAAAACTCTTAGCTGACACTCCTCTTTGTTGGAATCTCCTCTTACTAATGTTTCATGCTCCATTCCCTCTGTTGTTTTTACAAAATTGTCTCAAATTAAACACCAGCTACCTGTCACCTCCTGCTGGTGTCTTAAATGTATTACAGCATTTTTGATTGGAACCCTACAGACTGTAAATACATGAAAAAAAAACTGAAGAAACTATTTAGTCGTGCAGCTTGGGCCTTTGACTTAGTTTGTGGTTGTCTCAAAGCCCATCTGATCTATTTGAAAGCTGACCGATATCAAGCTGGTCTGTACCTGTATGGTCATAGGAGGGAGATACCACACATTGACGACTATGGCCCAGCTGGTCATCATGCGTAGTAGGTAGCTAACCATGTTGTATTTGCTGCTGTTCCAGAAAGCATCCCCAAGTCGAGGGTCGTACTGGAACAGAGACAAAACAAGAAACTTCTGAAAGCCTGGTCTGGTTTACTTAAACATGTTGGTGTTAGAGCTCTAACCTGAAGATCTGAACCAGATAAGAAATTATGGACTCAAAATGACCACTGATTATTTTTACCTTAATTGCAACTGGATAAATTGTTCCTTCAATTTCAAAGCTTCCCTTTTTGAACATCATGACCGAGGTGTTGTTGACACATGTTCCTGTTTGAAACAAAGACAGAAGTTACCAATGCATAATTATTTTCAGGCTCCCGCAAAATGTGAGCGAAGACACAGACCTTCAGGAAATATGAGGATGGGAAGTTTGGTCTTTGCAGCAATGTGATCTCTCAGCCTGCAGAGAGAGGAACATAAAACCACAAGTCACCCTCACAACAATAAAACAATCCCTTTAACTTGCTTTCAGTTTGTTTAATAGCAAACAGATCTCCTCAGCTTTGGTTCACACAGGACTCTTCAACCTCTGATTTCATTAGTGTGACCAAGAATGTGTGAGATTGGTTAAAGAGAAGACTCAGAATGAGTAATCAAGTGTGATGGCCTGAGGATCTGGGAATCTGGGCTGTCATATTACAACACTAACAGCTGGACAAGACACAGTTCCTGCGGTCAGCGTTGTCTTGAAATGAGCACTTGATCTTAAGCCTGGTTCACACGACAAAATGTAACATTTTGGTTGATTTTTATGAACCTGAGAGACCCCACACGATGCTAAAACAAATCGTAGATACAACAGGTTTGGTCATATAGTGTGTGGCAGCCATCCACACGGCAAGCACAACACACCACACACAAACAGATTTCACTCATGAACATTCAGATGTCAGACAGGAAACCTTGCAAACTGCCTCAAGATCAAATGTGAGTTCAGAGTAATTCCTCTCCGTGTTTCAATCAGCTCACTTTCAACAGCTCGTTTGTCTTTGGGGAACACCCCACACAGTAAGCTATCAGGCCAAGACAATCCACCATGTTGAATATCCCAGATTTGAGGTCGGAGCGGTCCCGACGTCTTTCCAAGCAGACTAGATCACTCTTAACACACCACACACAGCAAGAATACCTCATAAGATCTTAAGAGCCATCACGATGATCAGGAGATGTGGGAAGGGGAAGATAAGGGCAAACATCGTCATAAAATTCTGTGAACCAAGCATAATAAATTGTGAACATTGTTTCCTTAGAAGTAATACTAATTCACATCTTTTCAGTCTGGATTCATATCCAGCGACTATGAAGTCATCTCTGTTCAACGCTCAGCACCCAGTCTTCAGTTGTCAAGGTACATAGCCCCAGGCAGACATTCTGCATTGCATTCTTTTGCTTTTTTTATGCAAGGCAATTAACTCTTCTTTGATCATGTTGAACAGCTCTCTTGACTTGACTTCACTTGACTCTTACCATATTTCAGTATGACACACCCATGAGTTTAAGTACGCCTTCATTAGTCAATATACTGTAAGTCTGATTTTGACGTCTAGACTCTGATTTAATCACTCTATAGTCAGGATGCTCAACTTTTCATGGAGTGAAAAGCATATATGTATACCCCCTAAACAGGTGCATATCAGGAAGTGAGGACTGGGTTTTGACCTCATAGCATAAGGGGCATGCTGGAGTGTTGGAGGGCCCGAGGAAAACCAAGCAAAAGCTGGCAGGGGCAGTAAATGCAGAAAGCAGCAAGATTTTTGCAGCTTAAAAAGAACACACAAATTGTCAGGGTATGCTTAATATATTCTGTAAAGTTGAGAAAGATCATGTCTGAAATAGCTAGTAGGTGTTGCCTCAATTCTAGCATGCAATGAAATGTTCCCATCTGCAGTCCAAGTATTTCAATCTGTTCTGTCTGGAGAACATCTAATGCTACTCAGGGGGTTGAATCATTTTTAGACTGCAGTAGTCAACAAAAGAAGTATTTAGCAATAAATTTGGATAAAATCCTTGGAACACCCTTGTACCGCAAGCAACTGAACAATTTTTGTTCTTGCCAATAAACCTAATTTGCGGGATAGGTTGATAGTGTAAGCACAACACCCAATAAATAAATACTGTATTAAATACATTTTAAAATACATTATTTCATTATTTTAGACATCAGTGTTTTTTTGGATGTAAACCTTCACATTTTCCTCTAGAAAACAGAACTTTTTTACACATTTTGATCGTGATTCTTTCATGATTCTACCCAGTTAAGTGTCTTCTCTTATGTTTTCTTGTAAATAAACTCGCGTGATTGTTTTGTTCTTGTACTGTTGGATTTGACAGCTGCTTTTGACACCATAGATCATTAGATGCTCGTTTCCAGGGTGGATCAGTGGATAGGCGTTGTTAGGAACAACCTTTTATTAATATGACTCATAGCTGTTTTTCCCATTTATACCATAGTGATATAAAGTATAAGTTCTAATGTTTCTCTTTTGTTAGAATAGGATAAGAAGCTCATCGACACATATTACAAGGATAAATGGCCCAAGGGTTGTCATGAATGACCTGATGATGGGTCACTGGGTTTAATAGTGGAGCAGCTGATATAACTGGTTTGATTAGAAAGCTACAGCACACTTAGATTAAGGATGGACACCTGCTACTACATAATCTAACAGATAGACACCACAATGGTGACACATAGTCTACTGATAATCACTGAGGGAGGGAACATCCATTGCATTGGAGAACCAGATATAAAACTACATGTGACCTTCCATCGAGGCTCTTCGTCATCCTTACTCAGACAGCGACGGTCCAAGACGGGAGCCTCAGCGCTGATCTCTGTAATCATTCCTCTGCCTAATTTAGATTAAAGGAGCTGAAAGTTAGAAACTGTCTGAGAGTCATTCCTTTAAGAGTCAGTGTTAGATAAAGTGTGTGATCACTTCTGGGGACCAAGGACCGGAGGAGCTCCAAGGCGCCTGGCCACCAACAGGGTGCGGTAGCTCGGACAGCTTCACTGACTGAGCTCTCAACTGGTTTAAGTCATACCTCTCAGACAGAAGATGTCAACATTGACACTTTTTCCTCCACATCTGCTGCCCTCGCCTGTGGGGTACCACAAGATCCTATTTTTGGACGTCTCTTGTTCTCTCAATACCTGCTCCCACCAGACTCAATCCTTAAGGAAAAACAATATTCCTTTTCATCTCTATGCGGACGACTGTCACAATTGTTGCACATTAAAGTGCATGGTGACCTGCTCTCCAGCCTCTCCTCAACTGTCTTAGTGGTATCCAAATTTAGATGGGCACAGTGTTATTTTCCATTTCAATGTGAGCAAGACAGAAGCCATGCTGTTCAGACAGAACAACACTAAGTAGGACCTCTGAGCAGTGGCGCAAAAAGTGGGTATACACTATATGCCATAGGGGAGCTGCACTAGAGGGGGCGCCAAAGCTATGGTGGGGAAATTATTTTTAGTCTGCATTTTCTGTAGTTAACAGCTGTTTGTGCATGTGTAAATGATATGATCAATAACAGAGGTCACTGAAAAATGTGCCCCTCTCCTCCTTCACTACCCCTCCTGCCAATCAACCCCTGACCCACTGCTTTTATGTGGTTTGACTGCAGTATTTTTCATGTAATTTAGCTGTCAGGATGAAAGAAGAAAAGAAGAGAGAGAACGTATCGGGACAGGGGAAAGGGACAGGTTGGTCTGATATAAGGTGGAAGTATAGGAACCAGGTGATTCATTTTTAAAGATTGTTGATGTTGAAAAAGTGCATTAGCAAGATGTGTAAATTATTTAAAGCTATTAAACAATGCTTTTTTGACCATATGACTTAGCAGAGAAGAACACAGGGAAGGGGTGAAGTATTCTTTCCATGCTTCTGAAGGTTGCATCAGCAGAGAGATCCTTTAATAAGCTGAAGCTTATAAAAACATACCTTGGTTTGAGTATAAGCAATGAACGTTTGACCCAGTAGCTGTGATCTCTATTGAAAACAGCATGGCACAGTCTATTTCATTTGATGCCATTCTTGTCAAATGGGTGAGTGCAAAAGGCACACATATGGCAATTTAGTTTTACATACCTATACAGAGTACAAGCTGTTGTTCAGATCTCATAACTTCATATTTCCACAACAGAGAACGTGTTTAGCACTGGGTGCTGCTGCTGTTACATGTTATTGAAATTTTTTTTGATTGAGTTGATCACCTGCTATAATAATTTCATGTAACATAAAATAAAAGTCTTTAATAGTAGACTTGTATATTCTAAGTTCACGAACATGTATGATTTCTACATAAAAACATAAAAAAATGAAAAGTCTGACTTCGGGGGTGGAGTGTGGGTTGGGGTGCCTGTAATATGTTTGCATTCCCCTGAGAAAGCAGGTAGTTGGTCACCTACCTCTGAGATCAACCTTTCCTCTCAGACAGTATGAAAATGCTTGATTACAAATGTGTTAAAATATATGCTTGTTTAAAACTGGATAGCTATGTTAACTCCTCATTACTGATTAAATTCTGCTGATTGGCAAAAATCAAGCCAGTTATACTGAGAGAAACCTAGAAACAGTGATCCATGTTTTTATAACTTTCAGGCTTGACGTGCTCATGTTCGGGATTAGTCAGGCTTTCCTCGCTTGCCTGGAGATGCAACCAGGCACCAGGTGGAGAGCATATTACTCCAGGTTTAGTTTAGCTTCACTGGCCTCCAGTTAGGTTTCATGAACTGATTTTAAAATCTTCTAACTTGCTGTGGACTTTTGTGGACTGTCATGTGAATCTCATCCTCACCTGCTGGTCACAGTGTGCCGGTCTTTCATCTCTGACCTCTCGAACCAGACATGGGGGCAGGACCTGACCATGGATCTCTGAAGGACCCCCATCAGACCTCCGTGAATCTGCCCCACCTGTTGACAAGGTCTGATTAGAAAGGGTGTGATAGACCCACTCATATTCACCTAGAAATGAGACTTACCATGGCGTAACAACCATCATTGGCCAGAATCACCACATCGATAGGGGTGGTGTGATTTGCAACACATATGCCTCCTTTCTTAGGTCTGTTCTCTCTGCAGAAACATCAGCAAGGAGGTGAACATGCATCTCCCAACATTTATTCAAACAGCAGAATTCAAATAACCTAACTTTGACTGCAACAGTCAGACAATTTTTATTTCTTTGAACAGTTTCTCCTTTTTGACAGATTTTTTTGTCCAGTCCTGTTAGTTAAAAACATTGTATATGTTGGTCTGCACTGTGTCTTAAAACATGAGAAAACTAGACAAATAAGTATGAGTCTTTATTTGTCTAAATTTTTTATCGTCTAGTTGAACCATCACCTTAATGTGGTGGAGGGGTTTGAGTGCTTGAATGGTCCTAGAGGCCATTAAAGACCCTACCAGGGGGCAAATGTCCCTGGTAGGGTCTCCCATGGAAAACAGGCTCTGGGTGATGGGTCAGACAAAGAGCGGTTCAGGCATCATCATGAGAACCATTACAATGAGGCAGGTGACGTTGCCCGGTACGGCGGAGCCAGGGTCCCACCCTGAAGTAAGGCCTGGGGTTGGGAGTCGTTGGCGAGCGCCTGATGGGCAATGGGCGGGTTACTCTTCACCGGACCCGGCCGGGCAAAGCCCGAATGAAAGACGTAAAGTCATCCCCCAGTGGGCCCACCACCTGCAGGGGGAACCATGAGAGACCGGTGCAAAAAGGATGGGGCAGCAGACGAAGGTGGAGATGTTCAAGCATAAGGGCATTCATCAGTGCACCTGGCACCAGGACATCCTAGGCAGGAGGTCAATGATCAACTTGCAGTCATGTCTTTGGACCTTCGGCCGCATGTCTTAGACTTGGGCAAAGAGAAGGGCTGAGCTGTCCACCAGTCACCACCTGGTGGTGAGTTGGATTCATGGAAGGAGTCCTCAATCCTGCTATCACTCCTTCCCTTGTGGAAGCAGAGACTGGGGACTTGGTCAGACTCGTTTATCACGCAGCCTTAAGTCATCGAGGTGGTCAAAAAGCTCCACGGTGGCAAGGCTCCAGGGGTGTTGAGATCCGCCCAAGTTTTCCCAAGTGGTCCACAAGTGTTTTGTGGACCTGGAGAAGGCATTTGACCATGTCCCTGGTGGTGCCCTGTGGGAGCGCTCCAGGATTATGGAGTCAGGGGCCCTTTATTATGGGTCATCCAGTTTCTGTACAAGTGGAACAGGAGCTTGGTTCGCATTGGACTCCAGCAGTGGTACCCTTTGTCACCGGTCCTGTTCATAATTTTCATGGACAGGTTTTCTAGGCAGAGCCAAGGGCCAGAGGGGGTCTGGTTTGGGGACCAGTGGATTTCGTCTCCTCTATTTGCAGATGACGTGGCTCCCTCTAGACCTACAGCATACGCTGGGGCGGTTCGCAGCCGAGTGTGAAGCAGCTGGGATGAGGTTCAGCTCCTCCAAATCCAAGGCCATGGTTCTCAACAGGAAAAGGGTGGCCTGCTCTATTTGGTTTGAAGGCTAGCTCCTGCCTCAAGTGGAGGACTTCAAATATCTCAGGGTCTTGTTCATGAATGAGGGGAGAATGGAGCAGGAGTTCAACAGAGTGATCATGCAGTCGACACAGTAATGAGGACACCGTGCCGGTCCATTGTGGAGAAGAGAGAGCTGAGCCGAAAAGCGAAGCTCTTGAGTTACCAGTCAGTCTGCATTCCTACCCTCACCTATGGCCATGAACGTTGGTTCATTACCAAAAGAACTAGAGTCCGGATACAAGCGGCTGAAATGAGTTTCCTCTGCAGGGTGGCTGGGCACTCCCTTAGAGATAGGGTGAGGAGCACGGCCATTCAGGAGGAGATCAGAGAAGAGCCGCTGCTCCTCCACATCGAAAGGAGTCAGTTGAGGTGGCTCGGGCATCTATACCGGATGCCTCCTGGAGGCCTTCCTCGGGAGGTGTTCCAGGCACGTCCCACCGGGAGGAGGCCCAGGGGACGGCCCAGGACACGCTGGAGGGACAATGTCTCTTGGCTTCCCTGGAAATGCCTTGGGCTCCACCCGGAGGAGCTGGAGGAGAGGGAAGTCTGGGCGTCTCTACTAAGTCTGCTGCCACTGTGACCCAGTCCCGGAAAAAGCGGAAGACGATAAGGTATGAGTACGAGTACTATCGTCTAGTTTTCTTTGGTCTGACTGAAGCAAAATTTATATGTTTTTAATTATTAGGATTTTATTAAACCAATCATTTGATTTAAAAAAAATAAAAGAAGAAAATAAACAGGTTATTTCATCTTGAAACTCTAGTTTAGACTTAGTTCTCTGAACTATAAATGTTTTGAACAAATACCTTTAAATGTAAAAGTCAAATGAAGAGCACAGTAAAGTTGGGTAATGAATGGATCTCTAAGCTAACTAACTTGTTGTGGTAGTGGATGGTAGCAGATAGTCCTCTGGCACAGATCCTGTAGCAGGTTAGGTGGACCAGCTCACTCAGCCAGTTCTTTACACTGATAAAACACATAATAAGAAAAAGGAAGGCTTCAGGATCCATTTTTAAAACAGGACAATGTTATTTAAAGCACTTTGCAAAAGTATTCAATCCTTGATTTTTTTTTTTCTTCAAATTTATCATATTCCAGCCACAAACCGCACAATGAATCGAATCTGACTGAGCATGAGCTCTTTTGCAAAGACGATGTAAACAGTAATCTCTGAAGACCTGCAGCTGAAAGGTGGTTCTACAAAGTATTGACTCAGTGGGACTGAATTCAAATGCATGGCTCATCATTCAGAATTTTATTTTAAAAACCCCTTTTACTTCACGATTTTATGCTACTTTGCGGTGGTCAATTGCATAAAATCCAAATAAAATACACTGAAGTACTTAAAAATTTTACAAGGCACTGAATTTATGTTTATTTTCTGTATTTTACCTGCCCTCAGGAAGAAATCCAACCACGGTTGTTCCGATCACAAGCCATGAGAGGCCAATAATGGCAAGAGCAATCCTGCAGAAAAACACAGTCTTCTTATAGAGTTGTGTTTGTGTGAATTTCTTCTCTAGGTTTCTTCTTTTTTCTGATTAATAAATAAAAACCAACAGGTCTGTCAGAGGAACTCTAGCATTGCTTGTTTGTTTCAGATAATCTAATCGGTCATTAAACTTCATACAAAATAATAAAACTAAACATAAAACCCATTTATTTTATACAGTTTAAATTTCTGTTATCACTCAGTCTTTGTATTTGATCACTCTCACCCAACAGTGGCCTTTAGGAGGGCAGGAGAAGCTGTAATCCCAGTAACTTCTAGTCACAAGGCCTCTCCCAGCCTCTGAGGGGCTGATCTGTATCTGACTGACCTGAAGGGGAAGAGGATGCAGTATCGCACAAAGACTCCAAGGCCCCAAATGATGGTGAGACGAAGGCTGATGTAGTAGAAGTTCTGGTTGGTGCGGGTCAGGAGGTTCCACGAGGCCAACTCCTCTGAGGAAAATCGCTGCGTCACCTGGTCATCCACAATGCTCTCGAGACCCTTCTTGCAGAAATACATTGCATCACTCAAACAGAACTCCCCTGCTGCTGTGGGCTGAGGGCGGCAGAGCTGCCCCATTTGCTCCTGCATTGAGCCACTTGCTCGCTCTATGATCCCTGCAAGACAATCACCAAAAACCAGAGGTAGTTCTAAAGTAAAGCTGAAGTTAATCTTACAACAGGAACATATGAGGTAGGATTGGAGCTGTCTGTCACAAGGCCATATGTACTGACAATGCATCAAATTATACCCACAATGGGGATATTTTGCACCTGAATTGACATTTGGTTATTTACAGTAGGTACGGAGTCTCAACACCCCTCTAAGACCTCATAGTCCAGTATTTTACCAGTCCATGCGACAATTAGAAAAAATAAGATACAATAGAAAGGGATGTCCTGGTCATCTTTTACTGAGCTTCTGAAAAATATAGATATGCCATAAAGTTGTACAAGCTTTTCTAAGAATTCTTTGTAGTCAAGCCTAACTTAGCAGTTAACCCACACACACATGCTATTTGGAGATACTCCCTGACCCTTTTTTTCTTCTTCTCCCCTAATTTCTTACTTCATATAAAAGAACATTGTTATGAACATGGATAATACATGTTTGAATAGATCCAAAACCCCTTTTATGTGGATGTTTTGCTTTACAAATCTTATCGCTATTCTAAATGAGTCTTTTAGTTGTCAGTCACCTGTGAATTTCAGTTCTCTTTTAAGAAAATTTGAGTAAGGGTTTCTTTTTTGTCGTATTTTGTTTGTTCCCTGGATACTCTGTTCTGTCTATATCTTTTGTCTGTATGTTCAATTAAAAAGACAAAAAACAAGTTCTCAAGAAAATATAAGACTGTGAGAAGAAATTTCTCACTAAAATTGATATTTATTTTATTCGTCCTTTAGTGGAGAAATTTGTCCGCTGCATTTAACCCATCCCGTTTTTTTAGGAGCAGTGGGCTGCACAAACCAGTAAGTCGTAGAAACTAAAATAAATGGGAAGCTTTATTGCCACTGAACAGAAAGTAGAATAACATTTCGGTTGGATGGCATTTTTTTATACCAGGCTCAGTATTTTTATTGTTAAAACTGAACACTACAACAACACGAGGCCTCTCAAGCCAACTCCAAAAGTTGGTTTTCCCACATTTCAGAACAAAAGTACAAAGGTTAGCAGAACCTTTACCCATTGCAATGACCTAAAACTTAGAGATATAGGTACTGACAACTCACTGAATAATATTAAAGATTACAACTATCTTGGTTTACTGGACTAACTTAAGATATTGTCCCTAATATGTCACACTTAGTTTTCACAACTGAAAATTGTTTTTCATCCCAAAAAAGGAGGTTAGGTTTTAAATTTTACATATTTCACATTACAATACTCAGAAGCAGTGTTTCAGTATGTTTTGGTGTGTGTGTGTGTGTGTCCACGTGTGTGTGTCCACGTGTGTGTGTGTCCCTTTAAGCTGAATTTGATCCCAGCCTTCTGTTTGGCTAACGTTACACAATCTGCTGTTGCATCATCATCCTGAGACAAGCCATGGGTTTTCTCACACTGAGCGACACCACCAGATGGTGCAGCTGACCAATTGGCAGTCCCGATCCTCACACACAGCATCACATGTTCTCCGTGTGCTGCAGCAACAAATCCATCACACAGCAGAACACAGTGTACCGATGGCCAAACAGGAAACTGCCAAAGATCGCCTCATGTTTGATCAACAGCAGCATGCCATAACTTCTCCACATGTTGCAACCAGAGTTTGAAAATTCCACTTTATTAAAAGAAACTTTAACACAGAGCAGAGCTCAGTGTGCATCATAAGCCAGGCTTATAAACCATCAGCACAGTAAAGCATGTGACACCCTGGAAACATGTCACTATTGATTGTCTAGTTTCATGAAGTTTATTTAGCATGTTGTCAAACACTTATTTTGAAAATTTGAAAATCTTAAAGACCTTTTTCCACTTTTTATGTTATTTATTTCATTTTTAGAAGGTAAAGGTTTTTCTTCTAGGTTATAGCTTATGGAGGTGCAGTTTATAACAGCATCAGCTTTAATATGTTACTGAAATGTTTTTTTTATAATCTCTTAAAATATATTTATTTCATTATTATTATCATCTCTGTCTTTTTGTAACTGTCTTCATGTCCGTACTCATATATTATTTTATAGATATTGTATTTTTATTTGTTCTGCCTATTTCCCAGTTTTCTTTTTGAAAACATTTTTCGTCACTAAAGTGAGGTGACTCAGGTTATTCGGATCTTCCATCCGACCATTATGTATACCATTTTCCCACAGTCAGCAGGTGACAGGTGGGTTACAGGGCAGTCCATCCCAGCAGTAATAACAGAGACAAACCAGCAGATGCTCACACATTTGGAGTCACAAATTAACCAAACATGGATGTTTTTGGACTGAGGGAGGGGACAAATTCTGAATGCTTATATAGAAACCCCTCATGCATCTATCAGCCTAGTGTAGCTGTAGCTTTACAATAGCCTGAATATCTAGGTTCTTCTGGTGTTGGTGTTTTTTGTGCAGACCAACCTGTATGCAGAGGGACAGGTAAGCTGGACTGCTCCTGCCGTCCCCTCTGGATCCGTACTGTAGCCCACTGCAACACATTAACACATTTTCAGATGACTTTGAACAACAAATTACTGGACATTTATCAGATGCCCTACACACACACACACACACACATACACAGTAACTTTCCCTTAAGAGGAAACTGTTGCCTAAGATAGAACTGAGAACAATGAGAACAAAGATATTACCTCGAATATTTTGACCAGAATCTGGATGTAGACTCCAGTGACCCCCAAAGAAAGACCGAACATGGCAGGAAACATGATGAAGAACACTACCACAAACACCCACAGCTGGAAAATGGCCACAGCCACACACCAAAGGTCCTCCATCGCTGTGGCTGCCAGGTCACCTCATCATCTGCAAACTGTTAACCATCTTTCTCAGTGAAACATGCTCACTGCTGTTTGATGTGCTGTGATACATTGTGCACTAAATATCCATCTTCTCCTCCAGTAACTGTCCAAACTAAAGTTTTTTTCAGCACCTCCCAATATCACTCACTGACAAAAACTGTTGAAACCCAAGTTCAGCATCAAGAAGGAACGCCCTGATTTAGACGAATGGAGCAGACGAGTGATGGTTCCGTTTGCAAGGAGCTGGGACATCTAGAATGGGCATCAGAGGGCTTAAGTGGATGGATCACGAGAGGAGTGTTTTAACAATCGGTTGCTTTAAAAATGTAGTGAATGGAACCAAGATCATGACCCGAACAATGCTGTAAAATATATAGGAAGTTAGAGTCTGTTTGTCTGCTATTTTATATGAACTGTCTGACGCTTCAATTACTGCCTGATAAAACGATCACTCCACTCATTTATGCCCTGTGGTGGTTGTTCTAGATGTTTCAGCTACCTGCAAACCTTACCGTTATCATACTCACTGCTGGTCTGCATCTGGACCAAAGTACATCCTAACTGGTTCATTCCTTCTCAGTGCTTAACTTAAAGCGAGTGTAAAAATACCTTAAACTGTGAAGTGATACACGCAAAACTGCTGCTGTTAGTCCTGATGAACAGCCACTGAGAATTCATCACTCACCTGGAGGTTACACTCTAATCGTAACACCATTCATTTTATAAACATTATCATTGGTTCCGTTATTATTATTATGTTAATTTGCTTCTACATACAAGTAAAACAGCAGGAGCAGAAAGCTCTGCTATAGTCTACCAGCTTTCAGTTAACTCGTTTATCATAAGATCTGATGCACGGGGTGATTTACAGAAAAATCCACTGGATTATTTTGCTATGTAAAACAACATTGTTTCAATGGATCTGATCAGATGATCTGTTTAACAAGCTACTGTGATCTGATATCTAACCTGCCGCTGTGATGAAAGCTGTTCACAGGTTAACCAGGTGATCGTTTCTAACCAGAGGGATTTCTAGCAGACCCAGGATGATAGCTCAACACATCAAGTCCGATCGTTTCTTGACATTTAGAAACTTTTCACAATTCAATGGCGTAAGTTGCATTAACTACAAAATATTAACCAATAAAGCAAAGTCATAATATCCCATAGGAAGAATAGTCAGTGACATATTAAGCGAGTTAGGTCAATAAAAGTCTGACAGCGCAATAACTTTAACAGATGACCAACAGTAAATCAGCGTTAAGTGGAAAGGACTTCCTGCGATACCGTCACTTGGAGTTAGCGCACCTTGTTTATAAGAACCGAACCGAACATGGTTAACACTGACAGAACCGAGATGTGTGGAAGGAGCAGAACAGACCTGACAGCGGTGAGATCGTCTCAGCGTCCAGATGCTCTTAGCGGAACCTCTGGATGTGTTGGTCCACGGAGAGAAGCCCGTCTGACGGCTGCCTGAGGCCACGCCCCCCGCTGCCGTCATCAAAACTGCAGCTCATCAGGATCTGGACGAAAATCAAAATCCAAAAAAATAAGAAAAGAAGTATTAGGATAATACAAAAATAAATATGTTTTCCGCATAAAAATCACTGGAAGTAGTTGATCCAAAGTAGGCTACATTTAAATAAAGGGACGCTAAGAATTTCAAATATCAGTCGGAATTTCAATGAAGGAAAAGAAAAAAAATGACAAAAGTAACAACCGCAGGTTATAGTAATACAGATAGTTTTACTTTTTCGCAGCAGCGTTTGATAATAAAATCTTTGTAACAGATGTGAGCTTTGTTCACAAATCTTGTACTATTTAAAACATCAAATTCTATTGAAAGGGACAATAAAACTATTAGATAATGTTTGTGGTTTTATTTACTTACAATACTTCTTGTACCCTGAAATATCATCTTCAGATTTCATTGTTGATAATAAATGTGCATTACTCCACAACTTTTAGCATAAGGAACCTTTCCAAAACAAAGCAGATGCAGTTTATCATCATCATGTAATGTAAGCAACATTTGGAGAAGCTCACACAGCTCACAGTGCCAACCTCCACCTATCAGTGGATCACCTGCTTCCTGACTGACCAAAAGCAGCAGGGCAGACTGGAGAGCATCTTTTCCCACACAAGAACCATCAGCATCGGCGACCCCCAGGGTTGTGTTCTCACCCCACTCCTCTCTGTACATATGACTGAACCTCAGTGGACCCATCTGCGAAACCCCTAAAGTTTATAGATGACATCGCTGTTATTGGTCTGATCCAGGACATTGATGAGTCTGCATATAGACAGGAGGTGAGTTGCCTACTCCACTGGTGCACTCAGAACCACCTGGAGGTTAACCAGCTCAAGGCTGTGGAGATGACAATAGACTTCGAGAGAACTCCCCACACACTTCCTCCCCTCTCTATCCTGAGCAACACTGTGTTGAATGTGGACACTGCCATCATTCAGTTTGTCCTGTGCTCATCCATCACTGTGTGTTTGGGCTCATCTACAAAACAGGACAGGTCCAACTGCAATGAACAATCAGGTCTGGAGAGAGAATCATCAGGGTTGACCTTCCCTCTATCCAGGATTTATACAGGTCTAGAGTCAGGAAAAGGGCAGCTAACATCTCTGCAGATCCCACACATCCTGGACACAAATTGTTTAGACTTTTACCTCCAGGTCGGCGCTACAGAGAGTCGCATAAACTTGGTCTATCATAATGGTTTGATCTTTAAAGAAAAAATGAAACATTTCCAGGAAAAAATATTAGACGATTTTAGGGGATACAACTAAAGATTATGGGTTTGGATGGACAATAAAAACAAAAGCAAACACAAACACCATAAACAATAATGTTGTTTCACCATAGGTTTTTCCTCCAGCTCAAGTTGATTTCTCTCTGTGAAAGAAACAAATGAAATTTATCAAAATTTAATTGATAATCCTAAAGACAAATGTTTAAAACTACCTAAAGATAAGATACATGGCTTAAAAAATGATGTAGCAACAATGGTTTACATCCCATTCCGATAGTAAAGTTAGTTAATAGGATTACTAATAAACTTTCTATTTACACAGTGGAAATAATAACAATTGTTTTAGCACTTTAGTGAGTTGAGGAAATAAGGTTTGAGAGAGTAGGAAGTTTTGATAACCTGAAATACAATCTATCTATATATATATATATATATATATATATATATATATATATATATATATATATGTATGTATGTATACTTGGAAAATAGTAGAGCACAAGGTAAAAGAGAGTGGAAATGATTGGAGCAGACAAAACAACAAAACAAGTTGTTTTTTTTTTCTTTTGTTTAAACATACTTGTTTAATAGAATACAAAATGTTTTATTTGTGCTACATATCCGGTACGCTAGGTGGCAGCAAGCATCCATGGAATAGTATTGTGGTCCACAGTTAAGCATAAAGAAGAAGAAGACAAAGAGGGCGCTTTGCAAAAAATATACAGAAAGAAAGATCAAGGGATGAAGGTCAAATTAGGATTCCAGATTATCAACAAAGAAAAGTAGAATCAGAGGAAAATGTTACAATGTCTGTGGAAAAACTGATATTATTCATAGCTTATGTCATTAACTGCACTGAACAGGCTAAACACAAAACAGAAAAGATTAAAATAATAGTCAGAGGAGCAGAAAAGTTCTTAGGGTTTAAAGAAGGATCTTGGGAAAACATTAATAAAAAGTTGGAAACAGATGGGAGGCAAGGAGGAACCCAGCTGATAGAAACATATGATAATATTACAGTGGAATGAAAGAAGATTAATCGCTAATGGACAGGAATTTAAAGGGTATATAGATGGAATTGAAGAAAAACCAGAAATTATATGTATACAGGAGACATGGATAAAACCAAACCTAGATTTTGTGTTTAAAGGGTATAATAGTATCAGAAGGGATAGACTAGAAGGAAGTGGAGGAGGATGTGGAATATTTATAAAAGAAGGGATACAATATCAGATATTAGGAAAAGGTAAAGAGTTAGAATATATAGTAGTTGAAATTTACAATAAAAAAGAAAAATGTAAGATAATAAATTTTTATAATCCATATAAAATATTATCATTTGAGTTGATGGATGAATTAATGGGATACTTAGAAGGAAAAGTAATCTGGTGTGGAGATTTTAATGCTAACAGCACATTATGGGGAAAATGTAATGATAAAAATGGACAAGTTATTGAAGAAATAACGGAAATAAAAAATTTGGTATGTATAAATGATGGAAGAGGAACAAGAATTAATGTAAAAACAGGTACAGAGTCTGTGATTGATTTAACAATAGTATCAAATTCTAGCTAATAACTGTGAGTGGGACATTGACAAAGATACAACAGTAGGCAGTGATCATTACCCCATTAAAATCATAACAGGAATATTAATAAATAATAGGAATACAGGATTATATAAAAGATGGAACTTTAATAAGGCTGATTGGGAAAAATTTAAATATTTAAGTCAAAAGAAATTGGAAGAAATAGATGAGTCAATTGATATAAATAGTTTAAATATAAATATCTGTAAAAAAAACTCTTACAGGCTGCAGAAGAATCAATAAAAAAAGGAGGAAGAAAGAACGATAAAAAATTGTGCGATGGTGGACAAAAGATTGTAGTGAAGTAATAAAATTAAGAAATAAAGCATTTAAAATGTTAAAAAGTAACTCAATTTATCAGAATCTAATTGAGTACAAAAGAAAGCAGGCAAAGGTAAGAAAGATCATTAAACATACAAAAAGAGAATATTGGAGAAACTTTTGTAATACCGTAGGGAGAGAAACAAAAATTTACCAAATTTGGAAAACAATTAAAAGAATGAAGGGTATTAGAAAAGAATATGGATATCCTATATTAAAAATAGATAATACAACTATAAAGGAAGATAAAGAAAAAGCAGAAATATTAGCTAAAACATTTAGTAAAATTCATAGTTCAAATAATATTAGTGAAGAGGGAAAGAAAGGTAGGGAAATCACAAAGATGAAATATAAAGAATTAATGCAAAATAATGTAGATACAAATAAATTAATAAATGAACCATTTACACAAGGAGAATTGAACTTTGTTACCAGGAAAACAAAAAATGCATCACCTGAAAAAGATCAAATGTACTATACGATGATAGAACATCTTAATGATAAAATATTATAATTATATAATAAAGTCTCGGAGGAGGGAGAGCTGCCACAGAGCTGGAAGGAAGCAATAATTATTCCAATAGTTAAACTAGGAAAAGATAACACAAAACCAGAAAATTATAGACCGATCGCATTAACATCAAATATTTGTAAAATAATGGAAAAAATGATTAATAATAGATTAACATATTATTTAAATATTAATGGATATATATCTAGAAATCAAAATGGGTTTAGAAAAGGGAGAAGCACAAATGACTCTGCATTATGTTTAGAATATGAAATTAGGAGAGCAGAAATAAACAAAGAAAATGTAGTAGCTGTATTTTTTGATATAGAAAAAGCATATGACATGATGTGGGTTGAAGGATTATTAATTAAATTAAATTAAATGGGTATTACTGGAAAAATGTTTAACTGGATTAAAGATTTTTTATCAAATAGAAAAATACAAGTAAGAATTGGTCAAGAATTGTCAGGTAAATATATAATAGATAATGGTACTCCTCAAGGAAGTATTATAAGTCCGTTATTGTTTTCTGTAATGATAAATGATGTATTTAAAAATATTGGTAAGGAAGTCGGTTGCTCACTATTTGCAGATGATGGAGATATATGGAAAAGGGGTCATAATATCAAACTTATTGAAAAGAAAATACAGGATGAGATTATTAGAATAGAACAATGGGCAAATCAATGGGGATTTAAATTCTCAGTGGAAAAAACAAAAGTAATGGTGTTTACACAGAAAAGGAAAAGAGAAAATATAAAACTAAAATTATACAATCAAGTTTTAGAACAAGTAAAAAATATTACATTTTTAGGTATATGGTTTGATGAAAAAATTATATGGAAAGTACATATAGAAAGAATCATAGATAAATGCAAAAAAATATTAAATATTATGAGATGTATGGCTGGTATTGATTGGGGAACAGATCGAACATCATTAAAAAGAATTTATACAGGATTAATTAGATCAAATATTGATTATGGAAATATAATTTATGGATCAGCAGCAAACACTCATCTTATAAAATTAGACAATATACAACATCAAGCTTTAAGAATTAGTACAGGAGCAATCAGAACCAGTCCAACAGCACCACTTCAGGTAGAGATGGGAGAGATGCCATTAGATCTAAGAAGGAAACAGTTAGCAATAAATTACTGGATAAACTTACAAAGCAATAATCCAGATCATCCCACACGTGATATTTTCAAACTATGCTGGGAAAAAGAAAAAAAACAAGTTAAGAGTTTTGGTTGGATTATCAATAATATAGCAGAAAAATTTCAAATATATGAAAAATAAATAAGTTTAATGTTGCCTTTGCCAGTAGTGCCACCGTGGCTGTTACCAGAAGCAGTGGTGGATATGGTGTTGATGGAAAAGAAAAAGGATACAAAATGTAGATTAGATTCAAGTATAATACAAGAATATATAAACAATTACTATCATTATGTCCAGATTTACACAGACGCATCAAAAACAGATGAAAAAATAGGAGTAGCATTTATAATACCAGAATTTAAAATAAAAGTAGGAAAAAGAATTACAGATGGATTATCGATATATACAGGAGAATTATTAGCAATATTGTTAGCAGTGCAGTGGGTGGAGGATATAAAACCATTAAAAACAATCATTTGTTCAGACTCAAGTTCAGCATTATTAAGTTTAAAACATAATCATTCAGAGGGTAGACCAGACATTTTGTTGGAAATAAAACATACTTTATTTAGAATACAAAGAATGGGATTAATATTAGTGTTTTTATGGGTACCAGCACATGTAGGAGTTGGAGGGAATGAGAAGGCGGACAGGATGGCAAAGAAGGCAACACAAAACAACATTAGTTTTATAATTAATATTAGTAGGTCAGAGGCAAGAAATATAATTAAACAGAGAATCAGGAAAGAGTGGCAAAAAAGGTGGGATGAAGAAAAGAAAAGAAGATGGTTTTACAGAATCAACAAGATAGTAGGAGAAGTAAGAACAGGAAGAAGGAGTAGAAAAGAGGAAAGATTAATTACAAGATTAAGACTAGGACATACAGGACTTTATTCTACATTGTTCAAGATAAAGAAATATAATACAGAAAAATGTGATCATTGTGGAGAGGAGGAAACAATAGAACATGTAATATTGAAGTGTCAGAAATATGAACAAGAAAGAACAATTTTAAGGAGAGAATTTGTAGGTATTAAAGAAAATTTTATTTTGAGAGATACTTTGCAAAGAAGTTTAGGTAGCAAACATATTGAAATTATTATTAGATTTTTCAAAAGCACTAAATTAATAAATAGAATTTGATTGTTGTAATAGTAAATAAGATTTAAAACCATGAAGAACCACACTCCATACCAGTAGGTGGCGGTAATGCACATCATAACGTTATTTGCCAACTGCCAAAAAATAACACAGAAGAAGAAGAAGAAGAAGAAGAAGGGCGCTTTGCATTTAACTTGTAGAGCCATCATGTCGGAGCCTAGTGTCCGTGTTTCGGGGACAGTTTTAGCGTCTCTTATTTTCCAACATGTTAACAGCGACTCAGATGTGGTGAGAAAGTCTTTTCAGATCTTTTCATGCTTATCGAACCCCACTGACAGTTCGGTGCTGCTTCTAGTTGTGGAACAAAGTTGACAGACATGAAACTAAATTAATTTAAAGTCAGCTACATTTAAACTGCGTTATTTTGTCCTGAACTGCCGTTCAGCGGTGAGTCAGATGTAATTATTTGATAACAGCATTCAAAGCTGCCCCAGTGACCCTAAAGTCAAGCAAACACACCGGACTCTGTTCAGATAACCTTCAGGTTTAAGAGAAATGCATTCCCAAGAAAAAAAAACCCTAATGAGAAACTGATTAAATGCATTATCAGAACTATGACGCACTGTAGTTATATTCGGTATACATTAAGTTAAACAAGAGACATTTTTAACTTTAATTCTGACCCTGTTGTTTTGATGGAAGGACTGGATACAGTTATGGTCTCTCATAATTTGGGCGTTTAATCAATTCAAACAGATTCCAGGGAGGGACGATTATATGCTGGTAAACCAATCAAATGAACACCTTTTAATCGTATATCAGTTGTGGACTATTGATCTGGTCAGTTCAGTAGTAGAGGTTGGTAATCGCTGTCAACTGCTGTATTGTTAATGACATTAACTAAAGACAGAAATTGTTTTGCAGGTGGAGGCCACAGACTATTTTCCCTCCTAAATCTTTTGACTGATTTTCAGTAGTTTTGCATTTGACCAGGGTGGGTTTCACTACTGGTAGAGTATTATATGATCCAGGTATGAGGCGATACCTGGATTGTACAGAGGATACACAGGCAGTCCAGCTCCACCAGGATAACACATCAATACGTGACATTGCCCAAAGGTTTGCTGTGTCTCCCAGCACCGTCTCAAAAGCATGGAGGAGATTCCAGGAGACAAGTGAGCTGTTTCCTTGAGCTCTCTCCTATAGGAGAGCTGGACAGGGGTGTCGGAGGTCCTTACTTATCAGCAGGACCACTTTATGTTCCTTTGTGCAAAGAGGAAAAGGATGAGTACAGCCAGAGCTCTCCAAAGTGGCCTTCATTGTGCCACTGGTGTGTATGTCTCAGACCAAACCATTGAAAACAGACTTCATTAGGGTTACCTCAGGGCCCAACATCCACTAGTAGGCCCTGTGTTCATTTGCCAGGGTACACCAGAATTGGCAGGTTTGGAAGTGGCACCTTTTCGCAGATGAGAGCAGGTTCACTCTGAGCTCATGTGACAGATGTGAAAGGGTCTGGAGAATCTGCGTTGAACGTTATGCTGCCTGCAGCATTGTTCAGCATGATCGGTTTGGTGGTGGGTCAGTGTTGGTCTGGGGAGGCAACTCCATGGAGACTTGTACAGGATAAACAATGGCACCCTGATTGTCATTAGGTATCAGGATGAAATTCTTAGACACATTATTAAACCGTTCACTGGTGCAGTGGGTCCTGGGTTCCTCCTGGTGCATGACAGTGCCTGGCCTTATGTGGCAAGATGAAGTGGATACCACTGACTGGCCTCCACACTCCCCCTGACCTAGATCCAATAGAACATCTCTGGGATATCATGTTTAGGTCCATCTGACATCACCAGGTTGCACCTCAGACTGCCCACAAGCTCAGTGATGTCCTCATGCACACATAAACCTTGCGGTGCAATGTTTTACGCACAATCTGCATGTTAAAAAATGAATGTTGCGTGAAAGTGTGCTGAAGCCAGTAGGCCTGTTGCGATAAGCAATAAATAAACTATTCGTGTGAATAAAATGAAACGCATGATCAATTAAAATGAGCGCGATAATTCCGGTTTGCATTCTTGTTTGTTTTCCTTGTCTCTCCCTCTCTTTCTACTAAAGGGACTGGATGACAAAAGTTTTCACTCCGGTGCATCAGTCTCGACTCAGCCCTCCCCTTCTCGTGAAGCGTAGGGAGAAATGGACCCTTGCGCAAGGTCTCGTTACGTACTTCATAGTGTAGCCTGAGAGCCCCGTAGGAAGCCAGAGAAACGCGCCTTAAGATAAGGAAAAACAGCCAGAACATTTTTCCATCCTCCTTCCTCAGCCAGAACAACTCCTGCTCCCACTCCACTCTGTAGTACCGCCTAACCTCCTGACTGCTGCTTGCTCCCTCCGTAGTTGCCCAGGGCTGATTACTTGTTCGTTCTTCATCTTCCACTGCATTTGTCCCTCGTTTACCGATACCATCATCATTATTGGCCTTTTTGAAGACGTTTCAGACACACTGCTGCTTTGACATTTTTAGTGAAGCCAATGAGGTCTTGCATCAAGTGAGAAAACAGCTAAATAATATACTGACTCTCTGCCAAGTGGTCAAGGGGGGGGGAGGGAATTGAAATCTTTAAAAATGACAGATGGTCTTCAGATTTTTCCTTCACCGTATATATTAAAAAAAAGTTAACGTGACCCCTGCCGTCAATACAACAAACCTGCATCTGCACCTAAAAAAAAAAAAATCATCCAATGCATTTTTCCCAGCTGAGGAAAAAAAAACTACAGTCTTTGTCCTCCCGTCAGACCACAATCACTGGAGCGTTAAATCTGACGGACTAAAGTAGCTACAGATTCACATCAAATCTTTATAACCATGCTTATGTTACTAGGGACTCTTTATTTATTTTTATGTAAAATAACTTTTCCCCTCTGCTGTGATGGGCCTCAGACGGTTTCTCTTTGTTTAGAGGATTTTGCCAACTTTAGAAAACATGCTTTCACAGGACACAGATGAAGCAGCAGGTTCATACAAGTTGGGATGTTCTGAAACTTTCCTCTTTCTGGTTCCATCGCGAAAAAGCCGCTCAAATAGATGGCTAACCCACACGCAACTCAATCCCCAGACAACAAGATGTGTCGGGGAATCAGCAGCGTTTGCTCTTCCTTATGTTTCGAATCATGTGAAACCAACAACCCTGTTCCTGAATCCGTTGGTAGTACGACCGGGTCGCAAGGTTTTCACCACATGAGTTACTGACACACACTTCGAACCCTTGACACAGAAGGACACAGCACTAGTTTTGATGACCTGTTTAGCTTACTGGATAGACTTTCACCACCCTTGATGCCCACCTCCGATAGATTTTAGTGGACGGGTTGCTGAAGCTCACAGAGACATGGTAAAAATCTGGATGAAACGGAAGAAAATGTGGGTCACAACAGAAATTATCCCAATATTCAGCAGTAACTCTGAAAACACCTGTTTTCATAATATTGAGCAGCCTTGATAGTTTTGTTTGGCAGGATAAAACAAGGATTATGTTTTTGAATATATTTTTTCGGCACTAGTGGCGTTTATTTTTCTTTTTTTGACAGTAGGCAGACAGGAAAGAGGGGTAGAGAGAGGGGGAGACATTCGGCAACTGTCGCCAGGTCCGGGACTCAAACCCGGGACGGCCGCTTCGAGGACTGTAGCCTCCGTATATGGTCGCGCGCTTTAACCCCTACAACATCAGCGCCGCACCAGGATTATGTTTTTGACAACACTCGTTGGAATGGCCTGTAACTGAAATAGCAGGAAAGAAGGGGAATCGGCCATTTCTAAACATTTACGGATTCCAAGATAATCAGTTTAAACAACTGTATGTGTGTACAAGGTTTTTTGATGTTATCACTGCACACATCATGCAACTGTTAGAGTGAAGAGTGTCTATGCAAATGGTTGAAAAGGTGCCAAAACAGAAAGAAGCCCCTTCTCTAAAGTCAATACCTTCAAAGGTACCTGGAAAAGGTTGGACGGGTAGATGAGAAACAGATTGAGCTGTTTGGCCACCATGACACAAGGTGAGGCTCTCAAACCTTAGATCAGTGTACCAGCTGTAGAGCATGGTGGTGGCAGCCGCATGATGTGAATGTGTCCCACTGTTAGTGGTGCTGGTACATCGCAGAACTTGGGAGAAATAATAAAAAGGGAGGAAAAGGATCTCATTTTTCAACTTCAACTCAAACCAGCAGCTAGAAGGTTGAAACTGAACACAGTGGAGTGACACAGGAGACCGTCTGATTTCAATGAACTCTAGCAATTCTGCAGAGACGAGTGGTCACATATCCAGCCAGAGTTATACCTGAAGCTTGCATGTATAATTTCAATCTGTGTTGATTAGAAGATGCACAATAAATTCTAACCTGTACAACCAGTTCTTGTTTTTAAAAATCATTCCTCCCTAGAAAACGAGTGCTTCGTATAAATCAGAAAAAGAAATGAAAGGTCTTGTTGTTATTACCTCTTTCTATGATAATGAATTTTACTCTACATAAAACCTGACAAGATTTCTCTTCTCTCTGTCAGGAGGGTCTGGTGCTGGGTGAAAGCAGCTTCCATGAACAGGTCACCATCAGTGACTCTCAGTCTGATCACATTCACATTGAGGAAATATACAGTGAGTATCCATCACTGCAATGAGCAAACAAGGCTGCTCAATATTATGAAAACAGGTGATTTCATTGAATCGTGTAGTTATTTTATTCATCTTCATGTGTCTGAATCTGGAGTATATTAAACCAATGGGTATCGGTTCCTCTTCAGATTACATAAACACAATATGTACACAATAAAATGTTCTACTGCAGTTCTTTTAACGACAACAAACTTCTTCATGAAGCTTAACGTGCTTCTGTACAAATGACCCTGATGCCATAATTGTTAAGGATTAGTTTTATTGTTATAAACTGATATTGTGGTAGTACTTTCAGAACACAAGGCTGTTTACTGTTACTTCTGGTTTAGTGTGTGTAATGAGTGTTTGTCTGACAGACATCCAGAAGCATGTCGCCTGCCACAAACTGAACACGTGAGTCCTGCATTTGTAAACCTTCGGTACAGTGTTGTTTTTACTGTGTGATCGTGTGTCGTTGTCTGACTGTGTGTATGGATGTGTGTGTCAGTCTGTACAGCAGCTCTGGGGAGGTGAACCTAGATGTGCTGCAGGAGATACTTGCAGATAACAAGCAGGTAGGTAATGGCTGAGTTTTAGCTCACAAAAGGAATCATATTGAATGTTCTCATTGATTTATGACCTGTTGAATTTGTGGTGGATTTTGTGGCATTTATGACTTTGAGGGCTTATAATGTAACAAGTAGTGTGCATGGGCATTTTATTCTAACCCGTATGATGTAACATATTAACAGTGTGTTGCAAAAGTATTCATATCCCTTAAATGTTTATAATTTTGTCACCAACCTCATTTTTATTTGGTATATTATTTTGTTGGATCTCTAAACATATCTTTTTGGGTCTTTATGTCATGGACCAAAACAAAGTTGTGCAGAACTATATAGTAGAAGAAAAATGATATATGGTTTTTAAAACGTTTTACAAATATAAACCTGAAAAGTGTGGCATGCATTTGTATTCAGCTACCCTGAATCAATACTTAAAAACATTTTTTGTAAATGGCCTGAATTTGTAAAGCGCCTTTCCAGTTATCAGGACCACTCAAAGTGCTTTATACTAGAGCCACAACTAGCCAACGTGAGGTTAAGTGCCTTGCCCAGGGGTGCACCTACATGTGGCAGGAGGAAGCTTGAATCGAACCTACAACTTTTAGATTGCAAGACAACTACTCTTCCCACTGAGCACTGAACAGTCACCTGCAGTTACAGCAGCAACTCTGCTTCACACATCTGGATACTGATTTAATCCATGAATATGCTTTGAGCTTAACCCTTCCGTAACTCTGGCTGTATGTTTAGGGTCATTGTCCTCTTGGAAGGTGAACCTCCACCCAGGTCTCAAGTCTTTTGCAGCCTCTAGCAGATTTTCTACCAGGATTATCCTATATTATCCTGATCAGTGTCATTGTCCTTGCTGAAGAAAAATATTCCTGCAGCATGATGCTGCAACCACTGTGTTTAGTGGGGATAGTGTGTTCAGCATGATGTTCAGTGGTTTTTTTTTTTTTTTGCCACACAGTATTAAAATAATAATATATATATATTTTTTTTTTTTGTCAGACTTGCATATCAGGGCATCATCAAATCAGGAATCGTTCACTGAACAACTCTTGGTCTGTCAGGGATAGTCCTGTGAATACCAGCCCAATATGGTGTGGTATTATAGAACAGGGTTTCCTACATGGTTTAGGTGTTTCCCTGCTGCCACACACCTGACTTAAATTAATGGGTGATTAATAGGCTTCTGTGGCACTTGAGGGCACCCTGAGGAAGTAATGCAATCATTTTAATCAGGCGTGCTGGAGCAGAGACACGTCTAGGGCCCAGAGAACCATGGTTAAGAAACAGTGTTACAGAACAATAGATGAAAGAGGAAATACGAGCACTGGCACTCGGATAACAGCGAGCCCTGCATACATTTGTAGAATAAACTCACAACGACTTTCCAAAATATAAGAATTTATTAACAACAATTATTCAGCTCAAAGTTAAAATATTTCAGTTAACATACTCTTTAACTAAGCTAGTAACACTCGACTAAAACTACTCAGCAAAAAATACAAAGAAGGAAAACTAGTAAACTATAAAAGGATCAGAGTAAAAAATATGACCGATAAAATGATTTAGTGATACCAGTTTAGGAACCAAGGTCTGTCTTGAATTTGGAATGAGATCAAATGAATTTAAATAATTATGAACAACAATCTGTCTGTGTTCATACGACCAGTTTACATTGCAAATCAGATGGGAAAACAACACTGCCTGGCCAAACAAAAAGGGTCACACTCTCTAACATTTTGCTGGACTGCCTTTAGTCAGCTGCACTGACCAGGCAGTGTAAAACATTATTTCAATAAAATAATCAAGAAAATATTATTTACCAAATTAGAAATCATGATGAACTACTAAAGTTTGTGAGGAACATTTATGCCTCTCACAAAATGGCGAACTAATAGACAGTTGGTGCGATGATGTCACCACTGTAGTTAATGGTTACGCTTAAGACAAAGGAGACGGCGTGGTCTTCTTGGCCTGACCTTCACCATGCTGGCAGCACCGTTGCTAAGCAAAAGACAGTTCTTCGGGTGGTACTGTTCATAACATTCGCTACGGTAGCTTGTCCAAAAAGGCGCATCTTTCCTGTGACTGGGTCGGATCGAGGCCGATTCATGTTCACACCAGAACCGAACCATACCAGAGTCCATCTGGAAGCTGACTGAGACCACCTCAAAACGCGGGTCTAGGTCTTGTTGTTTGGTCCGGTCCAAGGAGGGAATGAACTTAGGTCCGTTTTAAAGCAGACCAAATGTGGCAGGTGTGAATACACCCTAATTTGTTTTATACTAAACACATTTTCTCTGCCCAGACACAACCTCTTAAGTGAACCATTCACGCAAACAGGAAAACAGCAGGTCTGAAGGAGGGATGAGTTGCGTGGTGAGTGATGAACAAAGGAGCCATGGCGGCTGCTCCCAGTAGCAGCTGGCAGGGGGGAAAGCTTCTGTTTGGAGCTGCGGTTTCAATGCCATCTTCTTCAGGCAGTGGGGAAAACCGTTTTGTCCTCTATTCTGGGGGAATCTCTGGCTCATTTCTATTTCATAATGGCTTCGCCCTTTAAGGCAATTGCTAGTGGGTTTATCCCTTCGCGTGCAAGCACTAAAACCTTTAGTCTACACCCACCTCCTGGGTGGGCCTCACCCAGTCTGTGAAAATTTCCGTCAGCGTCAGCAAGAGCACTGAATATTAGAAAAATGAAAAGCAAGGACAATGGTGGGCTACATCATGTGCTATGCCATCTGTCTGGGCTGCCTCAGGCCTGAACACTGGTCTGGTCCTATCCACGCAGCCCACCTGCCCTCCTCCAGATGTCTCCCTCTGGAGTAGAAACAACAGAGGCTCTTCATCTTCTGTCTGCTAGAAGGGGAGTTTCCCATAGCGGACCGCTAGACGTAGTGCTAGATGCTTTTGATCGGTCGATTCTGTCTCTGAGGCAGGAACTGGCAGCACCCCTACTTCCCTTCCATAAGTGCACCATTGGCCTATGCTCAGAGCCTCCTAAAGTCAGCAACCAACCCACTTCTGGCTATGGGCGAGTATATTAGCACACCCATAGCTATCATAGCAAAGTAGCTAGCGCTAAAGACGTCCCTGTCGCTGCGCACAAGGACCTCCTTCACGGGTCAGGGCTTCCTCCGGTTCCCGCACTGAAGCCCAACCTGACCGCGGTGTTTAGGGACAGGCTGACCCTGCACGTCAGACAATGGCCGTTGCACCTTATCCCCAGTGATCAGATTGCAGCTACAGTGGGGCCAAAAAGTATGTAGTCAGCCACTGATTGTGCAAGTTCTCCTACTTAGAAAGATGAGAGAGGTCTGTAATTTTCATCATAGGAACACTTCAACTATGAGAGACAAAATAAGAAAAAAAAATCCAGGAAAGCACATTGTAGGATTGTTAAAGACTTTATCTGTAAATTGTGGTGGAAAATAAGTTTGGTCAATAACAAAAGTTAAACTCAATACTTTGTAGCATAACCTTTGTTGGCAATGTCAGAGGTCAAATGTTGCTTGTAGGTCTTTACCAGGTTTGCACACACTGTAGCTGGTATTTTGGCCCATTCCTCCATGCAGATTTCCTGTAGAGCCGTGATGTTTTGGGTCTGTCGCTTGGCAGGAACAGCTCCACCTTTTAGCTGTTGCTGACACTGCATGTGATGTCATCAGTTCAGTTGTTGCCAAGCTACAGACACAACACCACAATGCGTTTGTGGCAATATTTGGTGATTTTAACCGTGTTTCACTCTCTGCTAAACTTCCAACATTTCAACAGTTTGCCAGCTGCTCTACCAGAGAAAACAAATTTGTTTTATGCAAATGTCAAGGACTCATACATGTCTAAAGTAAGACCTCTTCTAGGCAAATCAGATCACAATCTGGTTTTCTCTTCTCGAATTATAAGCCCCTTGTTCAGAGGCTACCTGTAATAAAGAGAACTGTGAGAAGATGGTCACAGGAAGCTGAAGAAGGAAGATGTCTGGACAGAGCCAATGAACTACTGTAAATACATTCTTCAATAGGTTCAGTTCCGAAATAAGCTCAGCATCCTCCTCACCTGCTCACAGCCAGGCGAACATCTCACCAATTTGTGACCTACAGTTTTTCTGTCACATCTCAAATGGTTTATCTTCCACCTCAGCCCTGAACCCTTCTGCTTCTACATGTTTGTAGAAAACATATCAGAGTCCTGAAGGCAGCTCTGTGGGATCCCGCAGCCCCTCTTCAACCTTAGCCTGGCCCAGAAAAATGTTCCAGTGTTGTGGAAGACCTGCTGTCTTGTTCCGGTACCAAAGAAAACCAACACCATGAAGGTCCTAGAGAGACTCCTGTTGGCCCACCTAAGTAAGCAAACAGTAAACCATCAGGACCTCCTTCAGTTTGCTTATCGCTGTGGAGTTGAAGTTGAAGATGCCATCATACACCTGCTTCAACAAACCCACTGTCATCTGGACAAAGCCAGCAGCACTGTGAGGATCATGTTCTTTGATTTCTCCAGAACATTTAATACAATTCAACCTGATTTGCTTTGTCAGAAACTCCAGAAGACTCAGGTGGAGGCCTCAACAATCTCCTGGATCAAAGACTACCTGACAAACAGACCACAGTTTGTGAGATTGAAGGGTTGTGTATCTAACCAGGTAGTCAGCAGCACAGGAGCACCACAGGGGACTGTACTCTCACCATTCTTTTTCACTCTGTACACCTCAGACTTCCAGTACAAGTCAGACTCCTGTCATCTGCAGAAATACTCGGATGATTCTGCAGTCGTGGGGTGGATCAGAGATGGACAAGAAGCTGAGTACAGGAAGGTGGTGGACCGCTTTGTGGCATGGTGTGGAAACAATCATCTCATTTTGAAAATAAATTTAAAAAAAGAGATGATTGAAGATTTTAAGATAAACGGGAATAGTTCAAACACTATTTTCTTCATGGGAGAAGAAGTGGAAGTGGTGGAGGAGTATAAATACCTCGGTGTTCACCTGGACAACAGACTAGAGTGGAGATGCAACTGTGAAGCCATCTACAAGAAGGGGCCAGAACACTGTACTTCTTGAGGAAGCTTAGGTCCTTTACTCTTTGATGCTGGTTCTGTTCTGGGGACTCCTCTGGAACCTCTGGAGATCACTGTGCAACAAAGGATTCTTCATAAAATGAAGAACATTATGGAGAACCCTGAGCATCCTCTTCATGAGACTGTCCTACAACAACAGAGTGTCTTCAGTCAGAGGCTTCTTCAGATCTGCTGTAAGACGGAGCGCTACAGGAGATCCTTCCTGCTCACAACCATCAGCATCTACAACGTCTCTTTGGAGATACCTGTCTAATATAAGGTTAAACCTGAGGTACTATATATGAGCTACAACAACATTCCAAATGGAAACCTTTGGGATTAATAAATTATTTTGGAATTGAATTGTACCCAACTTTGGATCCAAGTTTCAACGAAGTTGTCTGAAGTCAGGACATTCCCACATGTTTGTCTCCCCTCATTCTGCCCAGGATAAGCTGCAAATTTTGCTCCATGCCAAAGTTTATAGTTCTGATGTTACAGGGATTCCCACTGTGACTCCCCCTTCCTGGGGCTGTTCTAAATTAGGGTAATGCTGTACAGTCTGGGATTCAGAACCAGTCTGTTGTTCTCTGTGTACAGTTAAGTCTGTGTTTCATCCCATGGGGCACAACCACCTTCTTCCATGTTTGCCCTGTCCTCTACTTGGCTGGTGTTAAACTGCCAATAGGATTTTTTTATTGGTTTCTTTCAACAACAGCTTTTTTCTTTCCACCGTTTCATAAAAGGTTAGATTTATGGGTTACACGAGTTGTGCTGTCAACAGTTTCTCCTACCCGAGCTGTGGATCTGTGCTGCTCATCCAGAGGAATAAGGGGCTTCTTGTCAGCTCATTTAAACAATGCTCTTCTTGCGCTGCCTGTTAGTTTAGACTAGTAGTCGTGTTTTTGTTGGTTTACAGTTGTACCATACTGTTTCTACTTTTAGATGACTGATTGACCAGAGCTCTGTGAGATGTTTAAATCTTGGGGTATTGTTTTCTAACATAACTTTCTCCCTGACCTGTATATTGTGTTTCTTGGTCTTTGTCTTGCTGTTTGTTTCTAGTGTTCTCTAACAAATCTCTGAGGCCAGAAACAGAATAGCTGGATTTATACTCAAAAATAATGTAGTTGGAATACAAACACATGCCATCGCCCCAAGATGTTTATTTTCAAAAACTATTTAAAACCCATGTATGCTTTTTATTCATTTTCAGTTACTTCTGTGTGTGTCACAGAAGATACTTTAAGATTTTTGACAAAATGTGAAAAAGAAGTCTGATTTTACTTTGATGTAAGGCAAGGCTGGTTTATTTGTAGCACAATTCAGCCACTCGACAATTCAAAGTGCTTTACATGATGAAAACATGAAAAATACAGCACAGCGCCATAACAAAGGAAAAAGATCTACAAACTGAATTTAATGAAGTGTAATTGATTTAACGCAACTTTTAGGATTTTGTCCCAGATTACTGGAGCATAAGAACTGAATGCTGCTTCTTAATGCTTGGTTCTGGTTCTAGAGATGAAGAGTAGACTTAAACCAGAGGACCTGAGTTGTCTGGAAGGTTGATATGATAATAAATCTTTAATGTGTTTTAGGCCATGTCCATACGGAGCCAAAGACTGCATCCACACAGAAAGGTTTGACTGTAAAGATGAAACTACCCAAAGCTTAAGGGTCCTGTGTTAGGCGTTGTAATATCTATGCCACGCCAGTGAGTGGTGCAGTAACCCAGCAACAGAGGGGAAAATGTGCAGCGATGTGTTGTAGGAAGAAGAGAAACTTGTCGATCTCTGCATCAGTAGACATAGTTTTTCAACTCCTGTTCACGGTCGCCATAAAAGGTTCTGGTGTAAAACACAACAAATGGAATAACTTCAATATAGCCGTAACTGGGAAGTCCGCCATTGTTGCTGCTGTTTTTAGCAAGTGCTTGTTGAGGGAGAGGGGAGGGAAGTTCACCAGTTTGCAGCCAGTTAGGGCTGTCCACATTGCACTTTTGCAGATGTCATTGAACACTTTGACAAGGGAATGATGGGTTTGGGATAACGACATTAGTAATTTTGCAGGTTTTACATCACATGTAATGGAAGTGGTGTGTATGGACATCGTAGGATTGGATCAGTGTCATGTTTGAGACATGTATAGTGTCAGTTATTGAAAGCGACCTGTTTGACGGTACAGGACAGTGTGATCGGCTGGTACCGGCAGCGCAGGCACTCTGAGCAACACATGACATTCAGGGAGAAACTGTTCCATGAGAAGGTGAAGACTGCTCTAAAGAACCCTCACATGATCTTCCTGCTGCTGACGTCCAGCAGAGTGACTCCGACGGACTCCACTCACCGGATGGAGTACTCTGCCTTCACCTCTTGCAGCAGGTGAGGGTTGCTACAGTCAGTTCCGGATGGTTGAAGATTTGGTATCTTCACTGCAAAAACAATGTTTTCAGTTGCGTGTTTATGTTCCATGCTCTGTGTTGCTCTTCTCTTCCACAGACGCTTCATGAACATCCCTGTGTTGGTGACTAACCTGGGTCTACTCGAACAGCAGGGTTATTGGAAGGTGTCTGCTCCATGTTCTGCTTCAGGCTACAGCCTCACCATGAAGAAACACGGGTACTTTTACACACATGTTGGATCAGACACATAGCATCTCTGTTCCTGCTCATAAAGCTCCCACCCTCTGTTTCAGGTCCAGGTTCTTCTCCTCTAGTGGGCTGATGAAGGAGGTGGATGAAATCAATAAGATGAATGACTCTCTGCAGGCAGAGCTGCAGGTGAGGAAGCTGTGAAGAAGCATTAGAACATTCTCGTCACCATGGTTCCAACACAGTCTGGATGGTTATTCAAATTGGTTAAATAGTTTCCCATCTCAGAAAACCCAGTAGACTGCAATGTGTCGTTGACTTCGCAGCAATCCCACATACTGAGCATGCATATAGTGACAGTAGAAAGGAAAACTCCCTTTCAACTGGAAGAAACCTCCAGCAGAACCATAACCTGGCTCAGTAACTCCTTTAGTGGTTTCATGTAGGAGAGAAACATAGCCAAGCAGAGGAACACTGAGCCAGTTTTAAAGTCTATAGGGTGAATGAGAGCACATACAGTTAGTCATAGTAAAAGCTCAGCCAATAGCTATGTCTAGGAGAGAGACAGGGTTAAACACTAGCTACGTTTACATGGACATAAGTAATCGCAATAAACAGCCGATTGGACTAAAAATGTGTCATGTAAACATTTCAGTTGGAATATTCTGATCGGATTCGGCAGGATCGGAATGAAATTGTAATCCAATCGAGAGGGGTAGTTTGTATTAATTGACAGTCCGATTGTCATGCATATAAACACTTGACAGGGTCAGGTTATTCTGAATGAGGCAAGCTGACCTAAGTGCACCCCATGTTAACGTGACGTATTCCTTTTTTAGTGCCTAGACGAGTAGCTACACACATAGCTAGCTATGTCGTACTCGTCGTCTTCCGCTTCATCCGGGACCGGGTCGCGGGGGCAGCAGACTCAACAGAGACGCCCAGACGTCCCTCTCTCCAGACACCTCCTCCAGCTCCTCCAGGGGGAGCCCAAGGCGTTCCCAGGCCAGCCGAGAGACATAGTCCCTCCAGCGTGTCCTGGGCCGTCCCCTGGGCCTCCTCCCGGTGGGACGTGCCTGGAACACCTCCCGAGGAAGGCGTCCAGGAGGCATCCGGTATAGATGCCCGAGCCACCTCAACTGGCTCCTCTCGATGTGGAGGAGCAGCGGCTCTACTCCGAGACCCTCCCGGATGGCCGAGCTCCTCACCCTATCTCTAAGGGAGTGCCCGGCCACCCTATGGAGGAAGCTCATTTCAGCCGCTTGTATCCGTGATCACGTTCTTTCAGTCATGACCCAAAGTTCATGACCATAGGTGAAGGTAGGAACATAGACCGACCGGTAAATTGAGAGCTTTGCTTTTCGGCTCAGCTCTCTCTTCACCACAATGGACCGGTACAGCACCCCCATTACTGTGGCAGCCACACCGATCCGTCTGTTGATCTCCCGCTCCATTCTTCCCTCACTCGTGAACAAGACCCCGAGATACTTGAACTCCTCCACTTGAGGCAGGAACTCCCCTCCAACCTGAAGAGCTAGCTAGCTAGCTATGTCGGGAAAGCAAAACTGGTCCGTGCGCGACGCACGCAGTTTCTATTAGAAACTTTAAAAGAGCTCAAAATTATTAAATGCATTGATGGTCGAAAGTCTAGGAATACAGAATTATTTAGACAAGTTCATGAAAAGCTGGAGTTTGGAATTCATCGGACAATCGATCAAATAAGTGGTTCTATTCTGAATAAAACTATGTGCATATAAACTCAAATAATGATTGGATTGATTGTGTGCCAATATAAACGGTGCAATCCGATTATTTATTTTTTGTTTGTTTTTAGTCTGAATACATTTCTATCCGATCGTGAAATGTTGTGCATGTAAACATAGCTACTGATAGTCTTGCTTTGCAATTTGGAAGAGAAAAAATAGTTGAAAGAATTAGCTCTGAAAGATGGTATCTTCTCCCACAGTGTTTCATGGTAAGTGTATAGGAACTCTGTGTTCTGATTGCCTTGATCTGTGTGTGTTTGTGGACAGAAAGCGTGTAGTGACGTGGTGGAGAGCGAGCGTGTGGTCGAAGCTCTGCAGGTGGAGGTTTCAGCCCTAAGAAGGAGCCTCAGACAGAAGCAGCAGAGCTCAGGAGGAAAAGCTGGTGGTAAGATGCAGAGCTACCTGCAGCGGTCCATTCTCCAGGCCCATCCTCACTCAATGTGTTTCCACAGAAACCGCTTTTCCAGATCAGCCGAGGAACAACCAGCTGCTGCTGGAGGCCGTTAGAGCTCTTCTCGGCTCCTCTCCTGTCTTTCTCACACAGACTCTGAACCTGCAGGCCTTCCCTGTTCCTGACAAAGACAGTTTTACATCAAACTCAGACACGGAGCAGGAACAGATTCCAATGCTGCAGGAGAGCTGTGGGAGAAGACCGAGAGAGACGCTGCAGGGGAGGGGAAGGAAACGTCGGAGGAACAACTGCTGATTCACCATCCTGCATCAGACACTCCCAGTTTCTTCTGTGCCAAGTTCCATTGATGGATTTTCTGTTTAAATAAGTACTAGGTTTAATAAATTGCATAAATAAAATATGTACATAAGTTTTTCTTTTAAAAATATTTTTATGAATTTTTTCTTTCAAGAAAGCTTTTATCTTCTGATCTGACTCAGATAAATAAATATTATTCCACAATTTATTGGTGTATATGTATTAGTGTCTCTCCTGAGATACTGGTTTAAAGGTCTTCCATAGTTTCTTACTGCAGTTCAACAGGTTCTGATGTATTTATAAACCGTCCAATTAAAGATGTTCCTCTAAAGCCTCCTTTTTGTTACAGAACTGCACTGACAGACATATTCATGCTAAACCTCAGATGAGCAGACAATCCAGAACTCATGGGTCAAAGGTCAAACTTTGGTTCAGTCTGAAACTAAATGAGAAAACTGCAGTGGGTTTGGACCTTTAGCTTACACAATGTTTTTATGTGATTCTAAAGCTTGGGAGAACCAACACTACTTTTAGTGCCCGATTCTGAAAAGGCTAGGAGCCAAGGGCCTCATGTACGAAAGAGATGTACGAAACCACGCCTAGACAAGTCAACTTTTCTTACACTTAAAAAAATAATACCACCCTGGTTGTTTTATTTGGACCTCTATTAAAAAATTCTAAATAGATCTACCAATATTGTCTGGTTCTTTCTAAAAGCAGGGGATGCATTTTTTGGCAGGAGAGATTCTGAGATATATAATTTCTTGTATGAAGTTATACATTACTTAAAGCTTTGTAATATTTTGGCATTTTTTTTTCATACATTTTAAATTTAATTTCTAAAAACATGTACAAGGTGAGGCATAAACTGGGCTCACGAATTCCAAGTAGGCAAGGCATAAGGAAAACACCAATTAAAAGTTGGTTTGGCCATAGTGGTGAGTAGGTAACTATTCAGTTTGATTCCTGTAGTCCAGGTTGTTCTTAATGGTCAGTATTGTCATTAGCTACCCAGTAAAAAATGGATGCTCAGCTTTTTCAGACAATTTATCAATATTAAAGTTCATGGTTCTTATGGCAATGGTTTGTCTAAACCTCAACAAAAAAATGTGTCCTAAATCTTCAAATTACCAAGTTGAAGGTGAGCATTTTTTAAACTATTATAAAGTTGCATCAAACCCTTTTCTGTAATTCTCAAAGATATTCACAATGTCATGTTATTGGAATTTCACTTGAACAGACAGAATATACTGTACCTTTTTCTGAAAGCTGTCCAGATAATTTGTTGGTAAGGGGAGAAATTGGATTTGATAATATCAATCATTTGTAGTACTTAATCTAATACATCAAATGAAACTGACATTGATCACAGCTCTATCTATACAGAGAAGGCACTCTATAGAAGTGCATTCTTTGCAGATATAAATATTTATGGATAACTTATATATGACCCATGCTTATGTATTTTTGGGGCTTAAAATATTCTTTCAGCAACTTATTGAAGCAACATCATATATTCTTGAAAAGTACACGTTTTCTTCTTACATCTTTTCTAAGAGAAAATCTCTTCTACATGAAAGGATCAGGAAAAAATATCAAAGTAAAAGGGATTTGCGGTGTTGAAAAATTCAATGCTATTTTCTTGGACTTCTATGGAGGTCACACTGGCCAGAGGAAAACAAGGGATGCTATTTCTCTGCGTTTCTATTGGTCTGGAATGACATTGATAAATGGGTAAAAACACGTAAATGAATTAATACGATAATCTGGAGCCATGGATATCTGTAGCATTCACATTTGTCTTTTTTCTTGTAAAGTGCCTTGAGATTACATGTACAGGTCCTTCTCAAAATATTAGCATATTGTGATGTGTGTTATTGCTTCTCTTTCCAAGTGAACCCAAATTGCACATGTTGTCCATAAAACTGCTGGTTTGATCTCCATAGACATTCAATGTGCATATATTTTTCTTTTATTCTTATTGTTAAGTAGTGGTTTTTATCCCCTTTGTGTAGAATAGTGCTCATTAGTTAGGTGAAGGTTTTTGGACCAAAATGGTAGTTTATCAGAATTATATGTATGTATAGGGTTATACATATATACAGGTCCTTCTCAAAATATTAGCATATTGTGATAAAGTTCATTATTTTCCATAATGTCATGATGAAAATTTAACATTCGTATATTTTAGATTCATTGCACACTAACTGAAATATTTCAGGTCTTTTATTGTCTTAATACGGATGATTTTGGCATACAGCTCATGAAAACCCAAAATTCCTATCTCACAAAATTAGCATATCATTAAAAGGGTCTCTAAACGAGCTATGAACCTAATCATCTGAATCAACGAGTTAACTCTAAACACCTGCAAAAGATTCCTGAGGCCTTTAAAACTCCCAGCCTGGTTCATCACTCAAAACCCCAATCATGGGTAAGACTGCCGACCTGACTGCTGTCCAGAAGGCCACTATTGACACCCTCAAGCAAGAGGGTAAGACACAGAAAGACATTTCTGAACGAATAGGCTGTTCCCAGAGTGCTGTATCAAGGCACCTCAGTGGGAAGTCTGTGGGAAGGAAAAAGTGTGGCAGAAAACGCTGCACAACGAGAAGAGGTGACCGGACCCTGAGGAAGATTGTGGAGAAGGGCCGATTCCAGACCTTGGGGGACCTGCAGAAGCAGTGGACTGAGTCTGGAGTAGAAACATCCAGAGCCACCGTGCAAAGGCGTGTGCAGGAAATGGGCTACAGGTGCCGCATTCCCCAGGTCAAGCCACTTTTGAACCAGAAACAGCGGCAGAAGCGCCTGACCTGGGCTACAGAGAAGCAGCACTGGACTGTTGCTCAGTGGTCCAAAGTACTTTTTTCGGATGAAAGCAAATTCTGCATGTCATTCAGAAATCAAGGTGCCAGAGTCTGGAGGAAGACTGGGGAGAAGGAAATGCCAAAATGCCAGAAGTCCAGTGTCAAGTACCCACAGTCAGTGATGGTCTGGGGTGCCGTGTCAGCTGCTGGTGTTGGTCCACTGTGTTTTATCAAGGGCAGGGTCAATGCAGCTAGCTATCAGGAGATTTTGGAGCACTTCATGCTTCCATCTGCTGAAAAGCTTTATAGAGATGAAGATTTCATTTTTCAGCACGACCTGGCACCTGCTCACAGTGCCAAAACCACTGGTAAATGGTTTACTGACCATGGTATCACTGTGCTCAATTGGCCTGCCAACTCTCCTGACCTGAACCCCATAGAGAATCTGTGGGATATTGTGAAGAGAACGTTGAGAGACTCAAGACCCAACACTCTGGATGAGCTAAAGGCTGCTATCGAAGCATCCTGGGCCTCCATAAGACCTCAGCAGTGCCACAGGCTGATTGCCTCCATGCCACGCCGCATTGAAGCAGTCATTTCTGCAAAAGGATTCCCGACCAAGTATTGAGTGCATAACTGTACATGATTATTTGAAGGTTGATGTTTTTTGTATTAAAAACACTTTTCTTTTATTGGTCGGATGAAATATGCTAATTTTGTGAGATAGGAATTTTGGGTTTTCATGAGCTGTATGCCAAAATCATCCGTATTAAGACAATAAAAGACCTGAAATATTTCAGTTAGTTTGCAATGAATCTAAAATATATGATTGTTAAATTTTCATCATGACATTATGGAAAATAATGAACTTTATCACAATATGCTAATATTTTGAGAAGGACCTGTATTGTGAACTGGCATTAGATACATAAATTGAATTTCTTCTGCAATGTGAGTGTCCCCAAACAGTATGGTAAAGCCCTGTACTGGTGTGAGATGTACATGATTTTGGAAAATGTATTTACATGCAATAAGTTTAACAAATAAAAAAAAAGTATATTTGGTTAATTAACATTTTTTTTTTTTATTAATGGAGTTTTTTTTACTACAGGTATTCAGAGGTTTTAAGAAACTTTACATTTTCCAAGTTACATTTACCCTTTGATAAAAATAAAAAAAATAGGGCCTTCTTCTAGGAGTAGTTTCATTGAACCATGCTTTGTAATTACTAACACATTAATAGGTACATTATTTTTGAGGTAATACTGATGCTATTTGAACGCAACTTATGGCTAGCCACTAATGTTTCTAAAAAAAATAGATTTTTTAACTAAACTGCACAAACACACACTTTATATGTTAGAGTGAGGGCTTTGGTTTAAACACAAGCATTGATGTTCAAATGGCATTTTTATCTAATGAGCCTTTTGTGCAAGTGAAGATACAGTAAATAGACGTTTTCAGTGGAAGTACTTTGCTCTGTTCTAACATGGACACACCTACTGTAAATATTACTTTCAGAACATTATATTTTAAGAATTTTAGACTTTGAAATGTTTTTATTCTGTCTGAATTTACTTTGAAATGTTATTTCTTTTAACACCTTTTGTTATTACTCTCTAAAATACCATGATATATATATATATATATATATATATATATATATATATATACACTGCTGAAAAAAATAAAGGGAACACTTAAAACAACGCAATATAACTCCAAGTTATATATATATATATATATATTCTGTTGCTCATTTAGCGCAATGCTAAATGACATGTTTTAATCTGTTGTGTTAATTTATATATATATATATTCCCTCTTTCCTTTTAGATTTCACAACCCTTTGAGCTAATCGGAATGGACCTAAAAGGCAAACTTAAAACAACAACTATTGGAAACCAATATGTCTGTGTAATAATTGACTACTATGCAAAGTGGACACAGACATACCCTATTAATTCCAAAAATGCAGAGGAGGTCACAAACCAAATTCTTTTTTTTTTTTTGTGTGTGGTTGCTGCTTCGTCGGCCTTTTGGGGATGAAGCTCTCTTGTGGGAGTGTGCCCATGTGCTGTGGGGGGTGGTTCATGGCGTTTGGGTTCGGGGGCATGTGTTCGATATCTGTGTCCTGGTTGGGGTTGGCCCAGTGTGGAGATTCATGTTGGGTTCATTGGGGGTGGAGGGCTCATGGGGTTTGGATCGGAACTCATTGGGGGACTATTTTATTCTGTGGCGGCTCTGGTTGGCGTGCTTGTTTGGACCATGTAGGCCCCTCTTTTGTACATGGTCCCCTCCCCGGATGAGGATGGCGGTGGTTGGGGACTGGGGTCGGGGTCCGGGCCGGTGTCGCTCAGGTTCAGGCACGAGCCCGGGCTAGCCCTGACCAGGTTCAGGTGCTGGGGCGATCTGCCTGTCTCCACCCTTGGAGGGAGGGGGACCGCCTCCTGGGTCCGGGGGCTGGTTGTCCCTATGCCGATGCAGCTGGACCTGGGAGTATGGAGTATGTATGGGGACTGTGAGTGAGTATACGACGTCCATTGTTGTTTGTCTTTATGTTGGGTGCGTGGGTGTGAGTGTTTTTAGGTGTAATCATGAGGGTGGGAATGTGTGATTGTGACTGTATGTGCCTGTTTTTTGTGTCAGGTTAGGTCTTGGGCTGCTCCCTCTCCTGGATCAGTTTAGGCCCCCATCAAATGTGGGGCCTATTCCCCCCCCCCCCCCCCCGCCACACTACCTGCCGGTGGTTGGTTTCGCTGCCCGCCGGTGTACTTGTGGTTCTTGGTATCCGGGGCTGGGTGCTTTGGTGTGTGCTGGCTCACTCCTGGTGGCTGCTTGCTGGGGCCTGGACCCCTGGGCTCGGTCGGGCCTCTGCTTGGGGATTGATATGTCCCGGGGTCTCTGGGTCTATGGCTGGATCTGCTGGGGCGTAGACGGCTGCCGGCATGGCCTATGGGCTCGTCACTGAAGCTCCCTGGCGCTTCTGCACTGTGGCTGCTGTCTGGTTCCCCTGGGATTCTCCCCTGTTCCACTGTGGAGGGGTTACGGTAGTCCCTGTGCTCTGGGGGGCCTTTGGATGTCTGTGGCTTGGATCTCCTCTGTATCTGTCCCGGGTCCAGGGGGGTGGGTCTGTGGCTCCTCACACTCACTATAGCATATTTTTATGGAGAAACCATGTATACACATGTGGACTCAGGTGTTAACAGAGTCACAAATGTTCTGTATTGAGCCGCATTTACCACTAAATACATCTTAAGTACTGTGCACTTTTCGGTAAAAAAGCTGTTAATACAAATGTTTCTGCAGGTGTAGAAGCAAGCAGGGTGTTATCTTGTATTCTCTTCATCCTTCTTTCTTTCCTCCATTCTGTTCTTCTTCTCTCCCCTTTTCCTTTTTGCCCCCATTTTTCTCTTTCGTGCTTCTTTTTTATCCTTTCCATTTCTGTCTCTGTATCTGTAACAATTGAAATAATCCCAAAGCAGTTTCTAATAAAGTTTATTTTATAAATATCAAGCAGAGCTTTAAAGCGTTAGCTGTAATGCTCCACTTGTGAAAGTAAATCTGTTGGGCTTTTTCTTGGCACTCAGACAACATTTCCGAGTACTTCTCTGCCAGACAGGACACAGTAAAACAAAAAAGAAAAGCTGTTTTCCTAAAGACTGCACCCCCACGCTGAGTCTCTTCCTCCCAGGCCATCTGGCAGCCTTGCCAGATGGCCTAACCCTCACCTCCACTTCCTCCATCCCCTTGACCTCTTCCTTCAATAAAACCTTTAATATAAAAAAAATAAAAATTCTAAAGTGTGTGGAGCACTTTGAGGCACCAAAACGGATACTAGCAGACCAAGGCACAGAATGTGTGAATGCATTAAACTTGTACTTCATCAATATTTATTATGTTAATGCTTCGAATATGGCATGCAGTCCTTTGATTTCTCAATTATGTATGGTTTAGACAGATAAACAGGAACATCTGTGAGAAACTTGGTATAGCGAGAACTCTATGTACCCCCTACCATCCCCAGACTAACGGTCTGGTGGAATGTATGAACAACACTATCCAAAGGTAACCGTGCCAGGAATGAACTACTCGCCTACATTTATAATCACAATTTTAGAAGCTAAACCATATTATAATGAATAATAAGGGTCTGAAAGTACTTTTAAAATAAATGAACATCCAATCCAGTTCAGTCATTTCATTGTGTGTATACAATACAGTCATAAAGTCATAATAAAATGCAGTTTCATATGGTCCTAGAAATTTGTGTCATCTTATGCATTTCACAAAGATGTCATATTGAACTATCCTTATACATGGACCTAGCAACATCTAATTTTTTAAGCAAGGCAAACTGAGATGATGTGTGACTTATTACAAGTAAAGCAGAAATAACTTGCATGAAAAATACATTTTTGTTTTATTGTCTAACACTTAGGTAGTTGCAATTGGATTTTCCTTTTAGTACTGACGATTTATTGGAAACTGTAATTGTAGATTAGACCAACAAAAATTTTCTTAGAATATTAGTGTTTTTAAAGCATTTTGACATTATAGAAAGAACACCTTCCTCCATCAGGTCTGTTACAGTACTGTAGGGTTGTTTTGCCTCCAACCTTTTTCTGAAGTTATTTTTCCAGGTGCCACGAGTAGTATCATCTGCAGCCATCTGCAGCCAGGAGATTGGACCAGCTGAGAAGGGAAAGCATCAGAGGTCCAAATCCGGGAGGTTCTGAGGTCGTGACCCCAGTAGCAGACGGGCTCCTAATTCACCAGATGACTACATTCCAGAGGTTCTTCAACCCAAGCCATTGGGCTACAACAGTGCTTTGCTCCTTGATTATGGATCAGAATGGCTCACATGTTAAAGCTTCCATTCCTGGGGACCGGGTCGTCGTCAAGGACTTCCGGAGGAAACACTGGTGTTCCAAGCGTTGGCAGGGACCATTCCAGGTGCTGCTGTTGACCCACATGGCTGTTAAGGTTGAACAGCATGTTCCGTGGATCAACGGATCGCACTGTAGGCAGGTTCCACCAACCCCGGAAACCCAAGCGCAGGATCCCCCAGGACCACAGGACACGCCCGGATCGCAGGAGGTGCAGGATCCTTTACCAGTCTCACCACCTTAACAACTATCCAGGACAGCGGCCCACCACAAGACAAAGGACTGTTATTGCTGGGCACCTGGCGAGCTGTTCGAAGCGGTTGGGTGACAATATGGGGTTCTATATTTCTCCTGACAAAAAAAATAAAAAAAGAGAGAGGATAAGAAGAGGACACATCTAAATTTCTTCAAATCAACACATCCTGGGCTCAAGATGTTCAAAAGAAATGAAAAGATGGTTATTGCATGCTTTGTTGTTACATTAATAATGGTTCTGATTTTTGGTATGATTTCCTGTTTCAAACATTTTCCATTTTTCATTCCTTTGTGTGAGTAAAAGGCAATCTCTGGTGGCAGCTCGCAGTTCATACTGCACGTAAAGTCACAAATGTTAGTTATGTCCGTGCACGCCTGCTGCATACTACACCAACGTCATCACGGCTCCAGCTAATATCACTACAGTGTTGTCTTTCTTTTCAACATACACACTAGCTCCCCGTAAAAGTTCTCATTTCCTTGACGCCTCTTTACCCCTGAAGCATTTTTCCTTATGTTTTTTCAGCGGCTACAAATCTATCTGGTTCTAACATGACGCATTCAAATACGTCCTATGTAGGTTCAGCAACCTTATGTTTTACATTTCCTTGTACTCTGGGTACAGTTCATTTGCAGAACGCTCATTTGTGCTTTAGATTTTTGGTTTTTGGTTTTCTTTTCTTCCTTCCAATCATTTGTCCTTTAGATTTTAATCAATATATTTCTGGGTTGACAGAAGGAATGTATCTTTTTTGTGTGTTATTTAGTTCTTTTCACTGGGCAATTTGGAAGTACACTACTTAAATCTTTCCTTGGTCAATTGTCAATAACGTATGAAACTATTTTTTTTATGATAGAATTTGTGAATTGATAGCGGAAAAATTCAAATAGGTCATCCTGTTTAGTATCTGTTTTAGTATGTAGTAGTGTGTCCTAAATCAGCTTGTTGTCCATGAAATGTCCAGTTCAGACTAGATCTACTCTTGCCAGCTCAGCATTCCACACTTAGACGCCTGGAATGCAAGGCCTTCCTGATTTGTTGATTTCCTTACGCAAGAGAAGATCCCTCTCTTCTCTCCAGGATTTCTGATGCTCAAGGACTGTTTTATGTCCTTGTCTCATCTGTATTGTGAATTATATCCTCAGCCTGTGAAAAAACTATAAAAAGCTTGTCTGTTCCTGTCTACAGCAGAGCGGGCAGACTGAGACACTGGTTTGGTTGTATACTGTCCATTCTCAATTCTTGCAAGAATTATTAAAAGTGCCATTTGTTTCTCACCAACCTCCTTGTTAAATTACTTTTTTGAGGTACATTTTTATTTTTCCTTTAACACTATCTTTCCCTGATGCTGAAACTGGTGAGTTTGAAGAGGAGGTTTTGAAGATGGAAGCTCATCTATTCACCCGATGGAGATGAATTCTTTGGGAGGCGACGAGTGAATTTCTTGAGCGGAAGGCCAGCAAAATCTTCAGTTTTCTTCCTCTAAGCAGACAGGCACTGATGCTCCAGGTTTCGATGTTCTGTCACTGAAGTCTTAGGTCAGGTATAGTCAGAAACACTGATGTCATACATGTCTTTAGTCAGGGACTCCCAGAGGCCGAAGAGTTGAAGAAAACTCTTAAGCCATAAAAAGGATGGGTTCAGGACCTTCAGAAGGTTAAAACCCGGAGCAGTCAGTTGTTCGCCAATCAAGTTCTCTCAGTTGTCAGGGTAAAATGCAACAGCTGGAATCAGATAGTCAAATTAGAGCCACAGTCCTTTCAGCACACATGGGTTGATTCTCTTTTCAATGTAGATTATCAGCAGCCTGCGCCTCTGGCACTCTGATTCATCTGTAGTGTCTTTCTCTGTCCGATCTTGTTCGCTGGTCTTCTGCAAGGAAACAACCAACCAGCTCCTCTATTCTTGCCCATTTTATAGAGCATTATTGCCAAACTCTTTGTGATTATGTGCCAGTGGTTGTTGCCATGGCAGTTACATTGGTTACCCTTCGCATAAAATAATATTTTCCTTGGAATTTCCCAAGTCATGTGATTCACATCAGACATGAGCTGTCATCACTTCCGTCCTGAGCCGACAGCTAACCTCTCCTCTGACCTTTGCCCTCGCCTCAGCCATCAGCCTTGAGAGCTACAGCTTTCACTCCCCCAATTCCTCAACATCTGCTCTATTCCTGTCTCACTCAACATTACACTTCCTGTTAAACACTGGCTTTAATTCTTACATCATTGCTTAAACTTTTAGTTATTGCATTTTCTCCACTTACAGTTTAAAATCATTCCCTCAACTTCATCCTTTCTTGTTCACACATCACAAGTGATTATTAGTACATTTCTTACACATATAATTGATTAACAAAATCCAGTTGCACTTATTATAAAAATCAAACCTTATTGCATTTCTATTCATCAATCATAAATGTAAAAATCATAATTCCATTCACAAACACTGATATATGGTTAATATGATTTTCAAAGAAATCATCCATCATTCTCTTTTTAATGACATCTTATCCATCATTACTTGATTATTTTCATTTGATACTCTAAAGATTAATCTCTCATTTCATCATATGTAATTTTTCTGTCTCCATTATCGTGACACATTTCAGCTAAAGAAACGAGAATTAATAGAGTGACTCCAAATGGGCCTCCCAGACGGTGGCACAGTTGGTAGCACTGTTGCCCTGCAGCAAGAAGGTCCTGGGTTCGATTCCGGGCCGGGGGTCTTTCTGCATGGAGTTTGCATGTTCTCCCCGTGCATGCGTGGGTTCTCACCAGGTACTCCGGCTTCTTCCCACAGTCCAAAGACTTGGCTGTTAGGTCTCTCTAAATTACCCATAGGTGTATGAATGAGTGTGTGTGTGGTTGTTTGTGTGTTGCCCTGGGATGGACTGGCGACCTGTCCAGGGTGTACCTTGCCTCCCACCCATAGACTGCTGGAGATAGGCACCAGCTCCCCTGTGACCCACTATGAAATAGGCAGTAGAAACTGCCTGCCTGACTGACTTGATTTGATTTGAGGGTTTCATTAATTTCTGCATGGATATGTGGAAGGATCTCACTGCAGGCATGCACTTTTTGCTATAACACTAGCCATAACGTACTGCCCACGCTCATATGGACATTAATATTTATATTAATGGTAGTCATAGGTACATCTGTGACCTAAAGGAGTTTCTAAATAAGCTATAAGCTTTTCCTTCTTAGCAAAAATGAAATGTGACAGTATCACTTCTATCTGTTCATTTGTCATCTTGTGAAAGGCAATAAAAGTTTCTCACTGTCAAATTCAGTAGCCAGTCACTCCATTCAGAAATCATCCACAGTGGTGGCTAGTTAACATTAAAGTTGTCAGTTGTCTGAAAGGTTATTCATTCCTAATTGTGTAAATAACACTTCCAAAATATTATTTTATTGGAATATTTTATTTACCCAACTGGCTGTTGAACACACACCCATTGTTGTTCTTAATCAGTTTGAAAAACTAATTTAACCTCATCCCAAATTCCTCAAGACAAACCTTGGTTCTTAAACAAACATATTCACGCTGAACTGATATCACTGCATCATTTTATTTGTTAGTGGTTTCTTTGTTTCCTTTTTATAGTTTATTAGGTTTCCTTATTCTCTTCATTTTTGTTCAGTAGTTTTAGTTGAGTGTTACTTTAACTTGGAGTTGAATTATTCTCTAAATAAATAGTTATACTTTGTTGTGTGTTTGTTCTATATATGTGTGTAGAGCCTGCTGTAAACTGAACACCAGAGCTCAAATGACCTCTGTCATCTATTGTTCTGTATTACCACACCATACTGCGCTGGTATTAATGGGACCATCCCTGACAGGCTGAAAGTTGTCTGGCTAATGATTCCTGATCAGGTGGTGCAATGATCTGTAAGTCTGTCTTAAAGTTTTATATTGTAACTTGTGTGGCCAAATCCATGGCTGCACTCCAATAAAGTTGAGTAACTCTCATGCACCCTCCTGGTTCATTCATCCAAACACAATGATGCGCTTTAGTTTGCAACAAAGTTTTATTAACTCAAGTCAAGTCAAGTTTATTTCTATAGCGCTTTTCAGCAACAAGGCACTCAAGGTGCTGTACATAAGGAAAAACATTACAATGATACAGAAAATCAAACAACAGAGGTAATTAAAATAAAATAAAGAGAATAGAATGATGGATAAAAAAATGAAAGGAAAACTAGACTGAAAACTTAACTAATAATGTTTAGATGGCCCAGTCAAAGGCCATTCTAAACAACTACGTTTTTAATCTTGATTTAAAGCAACTTATAGTTTCAGCACTTTTACAGTTTTCTGGGAGTTTATTCCAGATTAGTGGAGCATAAGAACTAAAAGCTGCTTCTCCATGTTTGGTTCTGGTTCTGGGTATGCAGAGTAGATTTGAGCCAGAAGACCTGAGAGGTCTGGGTGGTTGATACACTGACAACAAGTCTGTAATGTATTTTGATGCTAAGCCATTCAGTGATTTATAGACTAACAGAAGTATTTTAAACTCTATTCTCTGAGCTACAGGGAGCCAGTGTAAGGACTTTAGAACCGGGGTGATGTGCTCCACTTTCTTAGTTCTAGTGAGGACGCGGGCAGCAGCATTCTGGATCAACTGCAGCTGTCTGATCCACTTTTTCTACTAAAGATGAACGCATGAATTAGTTTTCAAGGTCCTGCTGAGACATTAGTCCTTTAATCCTGGAGATGTTCTTTAGGTGATAGAAGGCTGACCTTGTTACTGTCTTTATGTTCCTCTGAAGGTTCAGGTCTGAGTTCATCACTACACCCAGATTTCCAGCCTGACTGGTGGTTTCTAGCTGTATTAACTGAAGCTGTGTGCTAACTTTTAAACGCTCTTCCTTTGGTCCAAAGATTATTACTTCAGTTTTGTTTTGATTCAGCTGAAGACAATTTAGGCCCATCCATGCATTGATTTCTTCTAAGCATTTACCAGCGCTTGAATGGGTTCATAGTCACCTGATGACATCGTAACATATAGCTGTGTGTCGTCTGATTAGTTATGATAACCTACGTTGTTGTTTATTAAAATCTGAGTTAGGGGGAGCATGTAGATATTGAATAGAAGGGGCCCTAAGATGGACCCTTGAGGAACGCCACATGTGATCTTTGTGTTCTCTGATGTAAAGTTACCTACTGACACAAAAAAGTCCCTGTCCTTCAAGTAGGATTTAAACCAATCAAGCGCTGTACCAGAAAGGCCGACCCAGTTTTCCAGGTGCTCTAATAAAATGGAGTGATCAACAGTGTCGAATGCTGCACTAAGGTCCAATAATACCAGCACTGTGGTTCTTCCACATTCTGCATTTATACGGATGTCATTGAACACCTTGACAAAGAGCAGTCTCTGTACTGTGGTGAGCAGGAAGCCTGACTGGAAGACATCGAAGCTGCTGGTCATTGTTAGGAAGTTGTTTAACTGTTGAAACACAACTTTTTCAATAATCTTACTGATGAAGGGGAGGTTTGATATAGGCCTGTAGTTATGTAGTAGCAGCTTGTCCAAGTTGCTCTTTTTCAATAGAGGTTTGATAATTGCTGTTTTTAGGGCCTGGAGGAAAATACCTGATAAAAGGGACGTGTTTATTATTTGTGTTAAATCAGATGTTATTACAGGCAAAACTTTCTTAAGGAAAGCTTTGGGTAAAAGATCGAGACAGCAGGAAGAAGAGCTTAGTTGCTGTACGATGTCTTCTAAGTTTTTGTAGTTTATTTGGTGAAATTGGGAAATTTTGTCAAAATCAGTTCTAGTTGGAGACAACATTGGTCCTGGAGTTGATGTGGATGTTCTGACTGTCTCTCTGATCTTTTGGGTTTTTTCAGTAAAGAATTTAGCAAATTCATTGCAGGTCCTGGTAGAGTGGAGTTCAGATGCTACAGTTACAGGAGGGTTTGTTAACCTGTCGATCGTGGCAAATAATGCATGAGCATTGTTAATGTTTTTACTGATGTCAGAAATGAAAGATTCCCTTGCATTTTTCAGTTGTAGGTTATATCTGTATAGTCTCTCTTTATAGATAATATAGTGAACCTGGAGTCCAGTCTTTCTCCACCTGCATTCAGCTTTTCGACACTCCTTTTTTTCACTTCTGACTGGTGGAGCACTTCTCCATGGAGACATTTTCTTCCCAGAAACGACTTTCACTTTAATTGGAGCAATTGAATCAATGATGTCTGAGATTTTAGAATGAAAGTTATCTACCAGCTCATCTACAGTGTTACAGGGCAAAGTGGAGGTAGAAGAGTAAATCTGGTTAAAGGTTTCAGCAGCACCGTCCTTAAAGATGCATTTTCTTATCATGTCTCTTTGACAAACTGAGTCATTGCAGATGATGCTTTCAAAAATAACAGAAAAGTGGTCAGATAGGGCAACATCAGTTACAGACACCTTGGAAATGTTTAGACCCTTAGTGATGATCAAGTCCAAAATATGTCCCTGTTTGTGCGTTTGCTGTTTAACATGTTGAGTTAAACCAACATTTCTAAGAGTGTCACATAGATCTATTGGACTTCTGTCTTCAGGATTGTCCATGTGAATGTTGAAGTCTCCCACAATAATTAAACAGTCATAATTAACACATATCACAGATAAAAGCTCATTAAAATCACTGATAAAGTTTGTTTTGGACTAAGGAGGCCTGTAAAAATTCAAGAACATGGTTCGGACCGGGCTCTTTACCTGGAGAGCCAAATATTCAAATTTGCCCAGAAATACTTTTTTACACTCTAATAAATCTTTAAACAAAGTGGCCACCCCTCCACCTTTTCTTTGCTGTCTGCTCTCACAAAGAAAATTGTAGTTCAGAGGCGTCGCCTCCATCAGAATGGGAGCTTCATTAAATTCATGTAACCATGTTTCTGTTAAAAACATGACATCAAGATCGTGGTCAGTAATGAAGTCATTGATTAAAAATGAATTTCCTGACAGAGATCTAATGTTCAATAACAGCAGTTTATATGACTTAGTTGCTGATATTAACTCTGTGTCTGGTTGTACCTGACAGTTTATGGCTTTTGTTCATTGTTTATTACTGTCTCTTATCCTTTTAGCTTGGTTCTTTCCGTCACGTAGAAGCACAGAGATTTTACAACTATCTCCTATTAAGGTGTTTAAATGCATGGGTTCTTCTTGTAAGCGCACAGATTTGGTTTACATGTATTTTTACCAACTCATTTTGATCTTTGATTTGTAATTATTGTTAATTCTTGTTTCTCTTACTGGGTTTTACCTTCCATGATCCCTGGGAGTTTGGCCAGGGCTCAGAGCACCTAAATACCTGTTGAAAAATTGGACTGCACCACCAACTCCTGCTGAAGAGGGGGAATTTGTATTTTCTTTAGTTAAAGTAGCTCGTTTGTATTTAACTAAAGCTTTGTGTTTCAGGTTTAGTGGTTTTCAATTCTTTCTTTAGTGTTCAATTTAGCAACAAACAACTTTACTGTGCTGTTTTTTGTAGTTGGTGTTTGCATTCTTTAGTATTGTATTGTAATGATCTGATCAACCAACACATATACCCTGGTGTGTCATGTCTTAACAGTTATCTTTGTTTGTGTAGTCAATTGGTTTGCTCACATTTTTTTGACTGAGTTTAATTTTGCTTATTTGACCTCTTTTATTAGCTCAGTTGTCATTTTTGCGGTTATAACTTTTTTATGTTAAAATAAAAAACCATATTTTTCTGAGTGTTGCTGTAACTCCTCCTGCTTTCCGACTCCATCACAGACCTTAAGAGAGCTCCTAAGGTGAGGAAATGTTAAGAGTAGTGAGGAGGACTTTAAGTGAGCTTAAGGGTGTCTTAAACAGACAAGATGGCAGAAAGACCGAGAGAAAGAAGAGATATTCTCCATACAATAAATACCAGTGAATTAATAAAACGCTGCCGGCTCGATTGCAAGAGAAGCAAGATGTAAATGAGGTGAAGAAGTATTTGCTGTATTGCACATGATGATGTCAGCAGCCTGAGCCTAAATGGTCATCTACAGCGGTCCCCGTCTGTAGAGAAGTTCTGTAGTGTTCTGCTATCTTCTCTCTAGCTTCTGATTGCAGCAGGTACCAGAGCTGCTCACATTCCAGGCTGGTGCTGAAAGAAGAGGGAACGACGCATTGATCTGCTGGGAATGCCTGTTGGTTCCCACCGTGATCCCAGGACCAAAACACTCCTCTCCACCAGCAGGCTCTGCTCCTCTGTTCAGTTCGGTTTTCTCCATCTTTTTTTCTCCGTTTTGTTTTGGTCATTTTACCAAACCAAACCTCATTATACAAGGAGATCACAGTAAAATGCAGAATTTTAATATTAATATGAAATTAATTAATAGATGCAGTATGAAAACAACCAGCATGGTGGGTTAACATAATAATAAGCAAATCATTATAATGATGAGCACGTAAATAAGCTACGTTCAAACATGTTGATGCTGTGTGACAATTTAATGTTGCCAAGTTTCATCATCATGATTTACACATTTCTGAATCCAGTATAAATTCTATTATCGGTTAACGTCTCTCCATTTAATACTACAAATATATTTGTTTTGTTTTTTGTTTCTTTTAACAACCAATCACAGCTCTTAGAAGACAGTGTCACACCTAGTAACGGGGTCAGCCACACCTCCTCACTAAGACAGGAATCTGCTGTCTACTTGCTCAGAGTTGCTCTCAGCAGTGAACTGAATCACTTTTAAGCTAGGGGTCCTTGGCAGGAATGTTTAGGCTGAGATAGGAGCTCTCAGAGAGGACTCTGACGATCTTTGTAAATACGGGCCCTGGATTAGTGGTCTCATTACTAATACACCAGTCACAAGCAAGGATTCAAACCCAGGTAGATCCTTGCTAACCTGGATCAGGACCAGCAGGCTCTGTCTGTGAACTACCTTAAATTGGAACAGAGGTGGACACAAAGTGAAGTTAAACTTCCCAAAGTAAACGACTGAATCCCAAACATTAATTGAGATAGAAAGATTCAAATGTTTCTCCTGAGATTTGATTTGGCTGGATGGGATGTCAAGCATGTTTAAATGTAGGTAAACAGTTTTTACACACAATCTGCCACTTCAACATGTTTCAGATGTCAGGAATTTCTGTAAACTCTAAAGGAAATCTGATGAAATCTCATGAAATCATTCTGTTCTCAGAGGATGTGACTGATATGAACAGATCTGTGTGGTGAAAATGTGCAGTTATTACAGCTGACCCTCTGAGCATAAACATGAGATGTTTTAGCAGACTTAAGAAGAAAATGCAGAAGAGAGATGTTGGACATTTTCAAGTTTATTACAAATGAAGTTGGGTTCTAAAGTCTGCATGAAGAAAAGAAGTAAGTTTCCAGGGTGAGAGCAGTCAGCACACACTGATCCTCTAATCCAGATGTTTGATGCCACAGATTCTGGGATCCTTCATGAACTGAGGATGTTTGTGGGTCACCGACATGAAACCTGCAGGTAAAAGGAAAAAGAAAAATAATTACTGACCTTAAACAAAATTAGGAAACAAAGGGAGTCAAACAACATTTCTAAGTATCCCCAACTTCTTCCGTTTTCTTTCATCGGAATTAGTTGTAGAACTGTACATTTTTTGAAAACTTTCTATTCCACTATTATCAGAACCCAGTAGCAGATCTGCTGGGTATCGGGTCAGTTCCAATGGCAATGGGCCGATTTGCAGCTGCATGGCTCCATTCAGAACCAGATCACAGCTTAGATGAAGGCCCAGAGAGGGTTCATCACACTTCTGACACAGAACCAGCAGCAGTCTCCTGCTGCCAACCCCATTAACCATCTGATCAGATACTGTAATCATTGCAATGCAGTCGCAGGAGCTCCAGCCCTGTGTCTGTGATAAACGGCTTCAGCCAGTTATTGCGTGTTATTACAAACCAATAGTGAAAGAATCTGAAGACGTCTTTTACTACAACAGAGTGTACACACCCAGTGAGTGAGCCTTCTTTATGGCTTTAGAGACCTCCTTCTGTTTTTTTCCACATAATCCTGAAGGACAGAGAGAGACTGTGAGTGTGAGCAACCTTCAGTGAAGGACAAAGCGAATGGCAGCAGCTCACCTGTGATGTGTCGGCCATAAATCCTGCCTGTGTGAGGAGAGATGAACTGAGACAGCAGCTGAGGACAGGCAGGAGAACAGATTTCAGCACCGTCACTTCTTAAGTCCAGTAAAACACCATGCTGCTGTACCATTCAGCCACACGGAACAACCGAGCTACATAAACTGACGGAAGGATTCATGATGAGGAGTAGACCAATTTATTTTAGACTCTGATCATATATATAATGAGACTTCTGCAAATATGGGATCATCACTGCTTCATTCAGTTCAAGAAACATTCAAATTGATGGAGGAAAAATCAAAGTATCAGGACAGAAATACAATAAGTAGAACATGAAAGACACAATGTTTGTGATCATGCTGTATGTAACTAGCAGAAGGAAATCTGATTCATGTACAGACAGGACCATTCCAGAAACCATCATCAGTAGTGCACCTTCATGGGAGCACTAACTGGATGAAAGTGAGGGTGGGACATCCTAGATCTGTACTGGCTGAGGAGATGATGGTTTTTTTGGTGCCATTTAAAAGAAACATAGAAGAATAACTGCTGAAGAAAAACAGCAGATCTCTCTAGTTAGTGCTGGTACAGGGATTAGGTCAGTCCAAAAATGACACTATGATGGCGATAAATGATAAAACTGAAGTGGTAAAAATGGAGGCGCCAAAATCAAGGCAGTGAATGAAAACACATTGGTTTTACGGGACTAAATTTCACCATGTTCAATATTTCTCACGTTCAATTCATTTCAAGTTCATTTTTGTTACTTTGATCCCTCATAGGAGCAGGCAGAGACCTGCTGCCCGTAATCGGACTGCCAGCATCGGTTCCGAGCGCGAATCTCCAATATCCAACCTAAAAGTAAACTTCCCCTGAAGCGTCCGTTGACTGACTCACCTGGATGTTTTTAAAGTCCACAGTGATGCTGCAGAGCACGCAGCCTTTCTGGGACTCCTTGGTTGACCTCTCCGCATTTAAAATCTACACAGAAAAACATCTCGTTATTAAAGACTGATGCTGCAGGCACATAATATATATATAATGTTCTACCCATAACTGACTTACAGGGTCCTCTTTCTGCAGGACTTCAGCTGATGTGAGGCTCCTGTACGCTGCAGAGAGAACACAGCAGCAGCATCACAGCGGTCCGTTCACACTGACAAAGGTTCCGGTCCAACAAACAGACACTTTAGGGATTACACCGCGGAACCATATCTGGACTGACACAAACTGATACTCACCGGCGTTCCTGTGGAGATACAAGGCAGCCTTTAGCCTCTGAAGCCCTCTCACACACAGCATTATGACCTGACACGGGACAGGAAGAAGCTGTGGGACGACAGGAAGAAGCTGTGGGACGACAGGAAACACTGGAATTGTCACTATGGTTCCGGACAATGTTTCGGTTTTATTATCTTTTCAAATGTCAGTATCCCATATTCGTCGACATTAAATATATGTTATATGTGTGCTCTCAGAAAAATATAACAATATCAGTGGTCCCTATTTTTCGATGACTGAAGGAAATACGTAGCAGTCCGTGTTTCACGATCCAAAGATGAATTCAAGACAAAATGGAAATCTCCCTAAAGGATGGAAAGGATGTTGAATTTTACTGTTCTCTGTCAGCCAGATCCAGGTACACAGAAACTAGCAGGAATCGGCTCATCCTTCATGTTAAAACACAGCTACGTAGTAGATAGATCCGTGTACAGCTGAGCAGCAAGTAATCAAGCATGCATAAATACGTAACAGTAAAAAACATAAATGACTAAATCAAATAAACTGTAATTAAAGTGGACTTCTGAAACTTCACTTCAGGTTAACACAACCATCATTATTTCATTCATAACTACCTTAGAAAAAGAGTAATGTTAAGAAATCTGCATGTATGTAAAAAAAAAAAATATATATATATCGGATCAGTTTTACCTTGGGAAAATAATTAGGCTTACTGGATAACAACTTTAAAAGGAAACTATTTTTTAAACGATTTAAAATATAAAATAAATGTACGTGTAAGTTTGGCAAAACAAATCTTTTCATTTAATCTTTATGAAAAAATGATTCGATTTTATGTCACGTGGGATTCATCTGCCAGCACGCGACAAAAACGAACAAATTAACATTTTTTGCCTTAATTCTATAAAGTATAAACGTGAAAATAATCACAGTCCCGAGTCAAGCAAGAACCTGCAGAAAATACCTTGGCTGAGCGGTGATATTATCAAGAACGCTCTGTTCCTGCTGCAGAACCGCCATTCTAGGCAAGAACTCTACAAGAACGCAGGAGCTGGGGCCGCTCAGGGGCTGCATCCTTCGCAGAACCCGGCCTATGTACAGGTCCTTCTCAAAATATTAGCATATTGTGATAAAGTTCATTATTTTCCATAATGTCATGATGAAAATTGAACATTCATATATTTTAGATTCATTGCACACTAACTGAAATATTTCAGGTCTTTTATTGTCTTAATACGGATGATTTTGGCATACAGCTCATGAAAACCCAAAATTCCTATCTCACAAAATTAGCATATTTCATCCGACCAATAAAAGAAAAGTGTTTTTAATACAAAAAACATCAACCTTCAAATAATCATGTACAGTTATGCACTCAATACTTGGTCAGGAATCCTTTTGCAGAAATGACTGCTTCAATGCGGCGTGGCATGGAGGCAATCAGCCTGTGGCACTGCTGAGGTCTTATGGAGGCCCAGGATGCTTCGATAGCGGCCTTTAGCTCATCCAGAGTGTTGGGTCTTGAGTCTCTCAACGTTCTCTTCACAATATCCCACAGATTCTCTATGGGGTTCAGGTCAGGAGAGTTGGCAGGCCAATTGAGCACAGTGATACCATGGTCAGTAAACCATTTACCAGTGGTTTTGGCACTGTGAGCAGGTGCCAGGTCGTGCTGAAAAATGAAATCTTCATCTCCATAAAGCTTTTCAGCAGATGGAAGCATGAAGTGCTCCAAAATCTCCTGATAGCTAGCTGCATTGACCCTGCCCTTGATAAAACACAGTGGACCAACACCAGCAGCTGACACGGCACCCCAGACCATCACTGACTGTGGGTACTTGACACTGGACTTCTGGCATTTTGGCATTTCCTTCTCCCCAGTCTTCCTCCAGACTCTGGCACCTTGATTTCAGAATGACATGCAGAATTTGCTTTCATCCGAAAAAAGTACTTTGGACCACTGAGCAACAGTCCAGTGCTGCTTCTCTGTAGCCCAGGTCAGGCGCTTCTGCCGCTGTTTCTGGTTCAAAAGTAGCTTGACCTGGGGAATGCGGCACCTGTAGCCCATTTCCTGCACACGCCTGTGCACGGTGGCTCTGGATGTTTCTACTCCAGACTCAGTCCACTGCTTCTGCAGGTCCCCCAAGGTCTGGAATCGGCCCTTCTCCACAATCTTCCTCAGGGTCCGGTCACCTCTTCTCGTTGTGCAGCGTTTTCTGCCACACTTTTTCCTTCCCACAGACTTCCCACTGAGGTGCCTTGATACAGCACTCTGGGAACAGCCTATTCGTTCAGAAATGTCTTTCTGTGTCTTACCCTCTTGCTTGAGGGTGTCAATAGTGGCCTTCTGGACAGCAGTCAGGTCGGCAGTCTTACCCATGATTGGGGTTTTGAGTGATGAACCAGGCTGGGAGTTTTAAAGGCCTCAGGAATCTTTTGCAGGTGTTTAGAGTTAACTCGTTGATTCAGATGATTAGGTTCATAGCTCGTTTAGAGACCCTTTTAATGATATGCTAATTTTGTGAGATAGGAATTTTGGGTTTTCATGAGCTGTATGCCAAAATCATCCGTATTAAGACAATAAAAGACCTGAAATATTTCAGTTAGTGTGCAATGAATCTAAAATATATGAATGTTAAATTTTCATCATGACATTATGGAAAATAATGAACTTTATCACAATATGCTAATATTTTGAGATAGGTCCTTCGAAGAGGCAGCCCCCCTGCGTACTTGGGCTTTGAGAAAGGCCCCATGATTCCTTTCGCTCCGACGTCACCAGTGTTCAGTTTGAATGCGCTGCGCGCAGAGCAGTTAAAAAATGTAATTTTTTAAAGAGCTACCCCGTTTCAATAACTGTCCTTCCACGTTTTAAAAGGATCATTGTAAAAATGTTATTGCCGTTTAATTTGTTGTGGGAAGAAAGTGAGTGCAAAGTGATTACAGTTAACTATAGCTAGCTAAATAGTCAGTTTCAGTGTTTTTTGGTTCATGTTAGCCATTTTAGCCGTGGTTGGGACAGGCTGGAAGCAGACAGCTACACCTCTGATTGGTCCTTCTCTGTGCAGAAGTCACTGTTTCCAGGATATGACGGAGGCGTCAGTGAAGCAGGCTGCTGTAGCCAGGCAGGGATGAGTTCCGGGAGGCTCCACATCAAAAGAAAACGAGTTTGCGCGAGGAAAAGATCGCGTGACGTTCTGAAGACTCATTTGACACCTGACCGAAAGCAAGGCAGAGGAGCAGGAGACGGATCACCGCCATGCCCCCCCTGCAGGAGCAGCAGCAGCAGCATGGCAGAAGGTCGAGTCGTGGAGGTACCGCGGGGTCAAGTAGATCTGCAGTAACCGGGATAAAAGCTGCATGCCTGTTATACCAAGGGAAGCTCACTCTACCATGTTGCTATAAGAAGAAGGTTTCATGAGGTTTTAAAATAGCTTTAGTCTAACTTCAACCACACAAAAAACCCATCCAAAATTGGTTCTGTTTGCACAATGCCAACAGTCACATTAGTGACCAGCTCCTAGTGAGAATTTTACTGGAAAAGCGAAAGCTGAAGAACATCATAGTGGAACTTTACTGTTAACTACTTACTAATAATCTGCTTATTGAATGCCCAGCAGGGTCTTTCAGCACTACATTTCTTCTTCTTGTGTTTTGGTGCAGTACTGTGGTGACAGCGAAGATCTGTTCGGTGACTATGACAGCATCCTTGAGGACAGCTCCATCCTTGCAAAGTTGGAAGATGCAGAACAACACGAAATACTGCAATCAGAGAACCTGCAGAGTTTCAGGACTCTGCAACCTTCCAAAGATCTCACGTCGCAATCCCCCGAAGACCGTCGCACTGACTCTATGTTTGATGAGCTGGAAGACAAAGCTTTTGAGGAACTACCACCCAGTCAGCTGCAGTTTCAGGAACAAATCCAAGATCAGGCAAAGAGAAGCAGACTGCAGGCCACAGACAAAATCTCCACACCTTCTCACAGTGTCAGCGAGATCATTGAAGGAGCAGAAGAAACAAACGCAGAGGATAGATCCAAGAGACAGAGGAGGAGTGTGGCAGATCAACTCAAGAAGACAATGCTTGGAAATGCAGCAACTCCTGTGGGTGTTTCTCGGACCGCAGCGCTGAAGGAGGCTGTTGTTTCCGAGGAGATCAGTGTTGCCATGCAGGCCATGGAAGCAATATGTGCTGAGACCACCGACCTCGGGCCTTTCTTTGGACTCCCCAGCAAAGTCAAAGAGCTAATGCACAAGCTAAGAGGCATCCAGAGTTTATACGGTGAGAACAATGCGCATCAGAAGAATAACTGCAGAAACTCTAACACATGTAGTTATCGTGGTCCTGCTGTGAAACCCTGATAGTCCTGAGATTCAATGTGGCTGGCGGTTGAGGATCTTTGATTTTCAGAGTATCTTGTTAAACTTTACTTTTACACCAGTTTTTATTTTCCTGCAGTAAATTGAGTAGACCGAGTGGCCAGCAGCGGAAACACCTTCATTATTGATTTTCTGCTAAATTACTGAGCTTTATATTTGATGTGTGCTTCTAAAGAGCCAAAGTTATACAAAAGAATCTACCATCCATCTGAGAAGATGAGTTTTAACTGCTTTTGTGTGTCAGACTGGCAGAAGACCTGTCTGAACCTGGACTGTGTTCAGCAGAGGAAGAACCTGATCTACTCCCTCCCCACCAGCGGAGGGAAGACTCTGGTGGCAGAGATCCTCATCCTCAGAGAGCTGCTGTGCAGGAGGAAGGACTGTTTGTTCATCTTACCGTACATATCACTGGTGCAGGAGAAGGTACTTAGACCCACGCAGTCAGACATTACCTGATCATTTATGGAAACCTCCCAGAGTGACAGACAGACACAGCAAATACACAACAACAGTTTTAGAAAGTAGAAAACATCTTGGCTATGCAAAGCATTTTTCATAACACAAATCAAGTGAAAAACAGATTTGTTTGCTTTTTATCTTTCAGCGTTCTTTCCTGAGTTCTTACAATGTAATAAAATATGACAAAGGCCTATGGAACGAAAGAGGAGCGGAGCAGGAACCTTGTGTGTAACCTCCAACTGTCGGCCCTTTTTCCCAAATCTGATTCGTTTTTTTCTTTCTTGCAAGGTGCGTGGACTAGCGAGCTTTGGCCTGGAGCTGGACTTCATGGTGGAAGAATATGCTGGCAGCAAGGGCAAGTTTCCACCTGTGAAGAGAAGAAACAAGAGATCCCTGTACATTGCCACGATAGAGAAGGCCCACAGCCTGGTCAACTCGCTGATAGAAACCAGCAGGCTGGAGAAGCTCGGGCTGGTGGTGGTTGATGAGGTGCAAACTCGTCTCAGTTCAGTGATAGCTGAAACAAAAGGAAAGTGCCAGAGAAAGTTTAATGCTGTCTTCTTGTGTTCCTTTTGCAGCTTCACATGCTGGGTGATGGCAGCAGAGGGGCTGTGATTGAAATGACTCTGGCTAAGGTTCAGTACATGAGCAGTAAGTGGCCTACTGCAATGAAACATGATAAAGTGAATGAATCAATGAATGAAGCAAAATGCTACCTTGTTCTTTCAGAAGCCACCCAGATTATTGGAATGAGTGCCACCCTGGGGAACATCAAGGATCTGCGGACGTTTCTGGGGGCAGAAAATTACACAAATGACTTCAGGCCTGTAAGTGAAGGAACAAACTGCCAGCTGGTTTGGATAGAACGTTGTCGGCCCGACCCGTGTTTTACAGAACAGAACTGTGTTTCAATGTGGCTTTCAATAGAAAAACAATAGGAGTGTTTTTACACTTTCCAATGATGTTCGCAGGCTGGATTGGCAGCTCCAGCTTCCTGTCTGTGCCATGTGACCTGCCATGTGTGCAGACAGCTGTGGATGTAAGCTTAAACACTGTTCCCTAAATGTAGAGATTTAAAGCAAAGCGCTAAGCGTATGAAGCGCTTGATTAGTAAATGTTGTCTGAATGCTGTTAACTGGAACTGGAATGATTTTATTGCTATGAGCTGAATTATCAAGTCATATCTGAACCGTGAGTAAATAAATGCTTTGGTTACCCTGGTTACCCTGGCAGTTAGGGTCAGCAGGAGATCAGTGTGAGCTTATTGAAGACTGTTACCTTTCCTGCAGAGACTCCTGTTGGAACAAATATCTGTCAGTGTCAAAAACCTGCAGCATCAGAGACATGGCTGGTCAGTGAGTTACATGTAACACTGATCAAACACGGTGTGTTACTTTAAAGCCACTGAGTTTTCATGTTTAAAGCTGGTGTAAACCCACCGGGACTCGTACCTGTTATTCCTAGATGACTCTGATTGAGACCCAATGTTCCTACCAGGACATCCATTTTTGTCATTGAACAGTTTGAGTGTTTTTGTCACCTGGACTGGTTTTATTTCTCCTGTCCTGCATTAACTCCACTCTGGCATTTCCAGGTTCAGCTGAAAGAATATGTCAAACTAAACGACACGATCTATGAAGTTGACCCCAAAGAAGAGAACTGCTTCAGATTCTCTCGGATGCTTAACTTCAAAGTGAGTTTGGCATTTATGTTCATCTATCTGTGGATTCTGTAATTCTAGTGTGCAGTAAGAACACTAAATCTTTTCTACCTTGTGGATACCATTCTGCCAGTCAGGAGTCGTCTCTGATCGTGATTATCCTTGAACGTTTTTTATTTTTATGGGCAAGGATGTGTGAGATCATTCCTAAACTGATTAAACCGAAGGTTTTCAAAAGAAAAAAAGATTTGAGCAGATCGCATATTATCCTGACCAATGAGTTGATGATGTGTGAGAATTTCAGAGATGCTAAAAATATAAACCTAAGAAGCATATCCACAGCATCAGAATGATTCACTACTAACTAGTGGAACTATATGGACAGTGTATTACTTTAGGACACCTTTGTCAAGACCTAAAATCTGATTAACATTCACAGATGTCTGTTCAAACAATAGACCTGCAGAAAAGAAGCCTTGAAGTTAACCTTCTGGGAAAGTGTCTGAAACTGACTCTGGGTTCTGGGAGAGACCATCACATATCAGTGTGACTCAGTATTGTCTGGGGAAATGGATGTCAGGTGGTCCAGAGCATCCAGACCTTCTAACAGATCATACACACAGCATCAAAGCAGGCACCCATTTAAATCACTGCTAACATAACAGATTCCTTTTCATGTTGCAGTACTCGAGCTCGATGCAGAAGATTGACCCAGATCATATCATTGCTCTGGTGACCGAAGTCATCCCAATGCATTCCTGTTTGGTCTTCTGTCCTACCAAGAAAAACTGTGAGAATGTGACAGGGATGATCTGCAAGTATTTAAAAGAGTGAGTGGAGTGCATGACCTGTTTCTTCCCTACATCCACATATTCATCTGCTGCTACTTAGAGCTCCTGTTTCCTCCCTCAGAGACTTTCTGCAGCACCGTGAGACTGAGAAGGCCAGCCTTCTTCAGGAGCTGAAGGACAGTGGGAACGGCTCCATGTGTCCAGTGCTGAGGAGAACCGTGCCCTATGGTGTGGCCTACCACCACAGTGGGCTGACCTCGGAGGAGAGGAAACTGGTCGAGGAGGCCTACTCCAGGGGTGTGCTGTGCCTCCTCACCTGCACCTCCACTCTGGCAGCAGGGATCAACCTACCTGCCCGCAGGTCAGATGATAGCAGCTACAACACTTCAGTCTGTTTCTCATTATGTTGGTACTGTTTCCATGTTCAGACAAGCACAGAAATCTTTACAGGTTTCTAGGATGTTTTCTGAAATGGAATATGTTTGCAGGCTTAAAGAAGGGTGCAATAGTGAACTACTGTCCATCAGTGGTCATTGAGAATAACTACAAACAATAAAACAGGTATAGCAGTTTCACTTCTCCTCTATGATCATTGTTCTCTGCCTGCAGGGTAATCCTGCGCTCCCCTTACATGGCCACAGACTTCCTGAAGAGGAGTCAGTACAAACAGATGGTTGGCAGAGCCGGTCGAGCTGGGATTGACGCGATCGGAGAGAGCATCCTCATCCTACAGGAGAAGGACAGGAACATGGTAATATTCATCAGGTCATGCACTCCTTCTGCTTTTATTCATGTCCATCGCAGGCCTCTACTAGGGTTTGCAACACAAGATATAGACTAAAACAAACAGTTGTTGGAAATAATGAAAGCAATCATGAGAAACATTGATTTTCTGTTGAAATATAAAACTAATTCACTTGTGACCAAAAGGTAAGGTAAGTTTATTTATATAGCACTTTTCAGAAACGAGACACTCAAAGCGCTGTACATAGAATTACAACGAAAATAAACACAGATACTGACACAGAAAAACAAATCAAATGATCCTTCTAAGAAATCTAATAGTCTCATCATTCCACTGATTTCAAACTAGTGAAGCTGAGTCACTGGTACAAAACAGCTTTAATCCATTTTCAGGTGCTAATGATATATTGCTTTTACTGGTACTGAAGTTGAACTAAGTAATAACAGCCCATTGTAGTCTAATAAAGAAAGCTTGGTCATTGGTGTAAGAGCAGCTAAAGTCCAAACTATATTAATTATACTAATAATATTTGGTTTTTGCTGGTAATCCTTCTGAAAAATCTGAAAATCTATGAAAAATAATGAAATCACACATTTAGGTAAAGTAAGATAGGAGGAAAAAAAATCATATTTCAGACTCTATTCTTAGCAGAATAGAGTCTGAAATAGTACAAAAAAAAACCTCAGCAGGGGTAAGCAACACAGACATAAGTAAAGATTTAGCAAAGGTACGGTGAATGTAAGTCTGAGTGTGTTTGCAAGAATTAGACTGTCAACACTGATAGAAGCGCCATTGTCCTTGAGAAGAGAGGTGGAAGTTTTATCAATCGGCCGCATGGTCCTATCAGCAAAAAATGATTTAGGGGTCTTGAAGTTTACCAACTTCATATGTTTACTTCAGTAAAATCATGATAGTTGCACAGTTGCAAAAATCTAATTAATAAGTCAACTGGTTGTTGACCCAATAAATTGTGGTTCTGTTTCAGGCCAAAGACCTTGTATGCGCTCCCATGGAGAACTGTTATAGCAAGCTGATGCAAGAAGATGGGAAAGGCATCCTCAGTCTGATCCTGTCACTGATTGGATTAAATGTAAATTTCCCTCCCTTCATTTCCTGTCTGTTTTTTTTTTTTTTTGCTCGCTTGTATGTCTAACTCCCAACACGCGCTGTAAAAATAACCCTGATGCACTTTAATCTGATTATTTCTTTTACCAAGTTTATTTTGTTCGTGTTCTGTGAGCTCCGATGTGTTTCAGTCTGGATAATATCAGGAAGCTGCAGCGTTTAGAAACTTCTTGGTACGAGCAACAGTTCCAGCACACTGTAAACACAGAGCCAATTCACAGCTAGAATTAGCCTGAGCAACAGGAATGGCCCGAACCGTTAGTAAACACTAGCAACAGCGCCTCTCGGTGTGGAAGGATTTACTGAGGGAAGTTAGTTATTCTCACTATCAGCAAACTGTTTAAAAATGGATTCAGAAAAAGCTCAGAGATGAAGGAAGCTTTTCAAAAGGAAACAGTTTTCTGTAACGCAGATCATTCAGACTGCGAGAGAGTGAGACTTTCAGCAAATAACAGAAAGGCTGAACAAAGTACAGCAAAGTTGTTCTGTTTTATCCTCCTGAACTTTCAACCTCTGTTAGGGAACATGCTGGATTTAGGAATGTTTAGAGTTAAAGTGAGGAAATATACACACAGAAACCAGTTTTTCTAATTCCAGCCATACCAACAGATCTAAAAACTATTATAAGATGCTGAAGACAGTCAACACTGAACTGTGTAATTATTTGGTATTTGTGTCAAACAGTGGGAGGCAGCTGTGGCTCAGGAGGAAGGGCAATCAGAAGGTTATGAGTTTGATTCCAGCTTCCTACACCACAATGTCCCCTTGTGTTCATGTTGTGAGTGAGGCTGGATGAAAATGACTTTAGTAACTGTTATTCTAAACACTCTTGTATTCTAGTTATTAAAAAGACATTAGATGAGATCTGTAGTGACCGGTTCAAAGCTTGGAAATTGGCAACAGAATTCTGATCATTGTATCTATTTAAAACCAATTTGGAGATAAAATAACAGACTTTATTGTTTATTTGATCTTTTTTCCTTATTGTTTTTCAGCAGTTGATCTCTTTATGTTTCTTTTCTTGCAGAGAATCACACTTTTGGATCAATGTGTTTTTAGAAAGTAGAAACTTGTGATTATGAGCAGATCAATCTGAGCTGGTCTCATGTTGCTGCAGATCACCTCATCGCTGCAACAGATGGAGGAGTTCCTGCGTGGGACGCTGCTGTTTGTGCAGCAGCAGCAGCTGTGTGTGGACAGGAGTCTGTGGGACACCATGCAGCGGTGTGTTGACATGCTGAAGGAGAAAGACCTTATCACCATCACGGGGACAGACTCACTCAGCCCCACACTGCAGATCACCAGACTGGGCAGGGCAACTTACAAAGGTAAGCTCAAAGCAGGACAATATCGATACAGAAAACATTCCACCTGTCAGTGGCAGCTGGTACCTGAGCTCATGGTTGGTTGTTGGTTTCCTGGGTTGTGGGTGGGGTGCTCACTATTGCCCCTTTTTCTACTGGCTCGATTTGGCCCCGCTTGACTCCACTCGCCTGGCTTTGCGAGCGTTTCCATTACTGTTTTTTCATACTGGTACCTAGTTTTTTGGTCCCTACTCCACTCGGAGGTCTGACTGGGGCTGAGTTGGGACCACATGTGATGTGATGAACAGACTGCTGTTCACTGATTGGCCATGGGACCAGGAGAAATGAGAAGGTTTTCGCTGAGATGGTGCAGGGAAACGTTAATTAAACACAAGAGCGACTACAATAATATTAAAGACCACAGTGGCCACAGAAGGTCAAATCGAAATATAATTTTACTCTTTACAAATAATAAACATCTGAAAGACAAGAAAAAGGGCACATCAGCTTTCTGTTTTACGTGCAGGTGGTGCACTGTATTTAATAACATCCTAAATCAGCTGTTCAGAGGCACAAACATTTTCCCCAAAACACACAAAACAAAACCACCGCTGCGTGTTTGGTTCAGAAATGTACTGACGGTCCTTAAGCGAACCACCGTCTGACCGAAGAGGGAGCAGCTGCCTGTAATCAGACTGCCAACGTCGCATCAAATGGGAGGAAGATGCTGGTGAATCCGCGGAGCACGAATATCCAACCTGACACTAACTTCATCGCAGTCAGAAGTCCGCGGTTTTGCTCTTTAAAGTCTTTGTCCTCATTATTGCCATGGATGAGACAAAAACTTCCTCATAAAGCCCAAAATGTTACCTTCTTCAGACAAACTTTGGAGCTTCACCATCCAAACAGCAGCTTCTCTCCTCTCTTCTGCTCTTCCCAACCCACTCACATGAGCCTTGTTTTATAAGTTCTGGCCGGGCTGTGTCCCAGTGGATCATTTTATACATGAAAAAAAACATGAAGCATTCTGACATATACATTAATACAAACATATTTGTATTTAGTTTTTTTACTAGTTATTATTTATTCATTTTTGTGATTTCATGCAGATTACTTTAATGTGACAATGTCACAGAGCAACTTTATCAGCAGCACGGCGTACTAATAGAGCAAAACCGAGTGGAGCAGACCCACGCCACCTAAAATGGGCCAGTGGAAAAGGGACATATGCCAGGCTAGCCTGAGTTCTTCCAGACTTCACCTGCCCAGGTTAGACACAGGCTCTGCTGTAATGGTGAGGATGGGGTCATTCAGGGAGCTGGCACCATGTCCACAGATTAGCTCAGCCCCCTCCTGCACCTTGATTTTAATGCATTACAGACACACAGGGCTTCAAGGTTAGGGTGGGGAGGACTCTGCTGTCTGCAAGTAGTAGGGTCTCTACCTAATTTCAACCCCAATTTTAAAGAATTTTAGCCATACAGACCTCCATTAGTACATCACATAAACACAGACACATATGCACACACCAAGGAATGAGGATGGGGGTGTTGAACACAGGGGGTGTGGCATGGCAGTCTTTAGCCAATGACTATGCGCCTGAGGCAGGGTTAGAACCGGTGTTTGAGCTTAACGTTTGGGTCTCTGACAGTGTCTCAGGCCAGATTGCATCATGGACGGTTCCTGTATGGTGGCCCAGGGTTCTAAAGGATATGTTGTGCTGGCTGTGGGCCATGGGAGCTGGGCTAAATTCTTGTGGGGATCCCTTTCACTTCATAGCCCCTCCTTGGGGCTATCTCAACAGAGAGGATGGAACTGTGCTCTCCCCTTAGGGGGCCTGTGATTGGCCTCCTTGGGGCTGGGTGGTCTTGTTGCGAGGGCCTTGTGGGCACCTGGCCACTGCGGTGACCGGGCTTCAGGCTTGAACTATATTGGGGGGAGGTGACTGTGGTGCTGGGTCCGAGGGTTTGATGCCCTGCATCTCTGTACCTCTTGGACCTGGGGGGGGTTGTGCTCTTCCCTGCAGACCTACCTTTCTGCCAGGTGAGTTGCTGTCTTTTGGGGATGCCTGTCTGTTTGCCTGGGGCTGCTGCAGCCTAAGGTGATAAAAGCTACCTGGTTTGTGCTGCTCTTTACACCCTCTGTAACAAATTTTAGTAAAGTCAGTCAGGTAAATAGAATATCATCTACAGATGTCCTTTTGTAAGGAAGCAGCTTCTACATATAGAATCCCTCAAAAGTAGAGACATAACGGGGAAAAAAGGAATGTCTTAGAAGCGATTCATCCATCTAGTCGTTCTCTACTCGCTGGTTATTCTTGCAGGACCACAGTGGGGCTGGTTCCTGTCTCCAGCAGTGAACTAATGTTGAAAGGAAATTTCCATGTGTTTATCTGCCTTTCAAAAGTTGTTTTTTAGGTTGTTACTCATCTTAGTCTTATTTTAATAAATTATTTACTATCATGTAGGAATCTGTAACGGAGCATACCAAAACACTCTGTGTGGTCATCATCATTCTGAGATTAAGGTTTCAAACTATTTGGATTTTATCTGCTGAACACCTTGGCTCTGTGACCCTCACTGCTGTAAGCATAGAGATGTTCCAACACTAGGTTCCAGAAAGCGTGACCCGTAACCCTTCTCCAGAACATCATGCATTTATCGGGACAGAGTCTTAGAGCAGATGGTCTTATGAAGCTTGTTTTCTAACGCATAACTAAGGTCAACCAACATCTGATGTGTCTACTCTGTTCTTTAGGTTCAGTGGATCTGACCTACTGTGACCTTGTATACAAAGACCTGTCTAAGGGTCTGGAGGGGCTGCTGCTCAACAGCTACCTGCACCTGGTCTACCTGGTGACCCCCTACGACCTGATCCCTCAGTGCAACCCTGACTGGATGGTTTATTTCAGACAGGTACAGAGCCTCCCTCAGACATCACTCTCCTCAGAGCTGTCTGCTAACCAGCTGGTTCCTGTCTGCAGTTCACCCTGCTGTCTGCTTCAGAGCAGAAGATGTCTGCTGCTGTTGGCGTCCCAGAGAGCTTTGTAGCCAGAAAAGCTGCAGGACAGACGGTTAAGAAGGTAACATGTCATCAAGCACTGAATGGATCTGAAAAGCATGCATGAGGATCGCGACATAAACTCGGTATTTAGAGTAAAGTTATGCATCACTCAGGAGAATTAGAAAACTTCAAAACCATAAAGATTTGAACATGTTAGCGAATTAAATAATGAAGTCAGCAGAAGTAACAGCCCCAAAGAGTTTTTGATGGTAATGAAGAAAGAATGGGAAGACAACAGCTGTCAGCAACCTGGATAAGAGGGAACTTTTTCCCAAACCATTCACAAAACGTTCATAGTTCAGATGACCTTACAGAGCAGTGAAGGCGGGAAGGAGAAAGAATGTTGATCCTGAAATGATAAGGACAAGAGAGGTTAAAGGAGGTCCAGTGGTTTTACTATGTTTACGTGTTTGAATTAAAAACATGTTGCTACATTGGTAAAACAATGCCCATCAAACTACTCCGGAAAAAGATGGACTTTGTTACAAAATGCTGGACTACATGACCAATAGTTGACGTAATACAGAACTCGTACTCGGTGCAAAGAGGATTGGGTGGCGGGCGAAGGTGGAGACCTCAGCGGCCCGATCCCCGGATGCTTAGGCTGGCTCTAGGGACGTGGAATGTCCCCTCGCTGGGGGGGAAGGAGCCTGAGCTTGTGCGGGAGGTCGAGAGATATCGACTAGAAATAGTCGGGCTCGCCTCCACGCACAGCGTGGGCTCTGGAACCCATCTCCTTGAGAGGGGTTGGACTCTCTTCTACTCTGGAGTGGCCCACAGGGAGATGCAGCGGGCTGGTGTGGGTTTGCTTGTTGCCCCCCAGCTCAGCCGTCTCGTGTTGGGGTTTATCCCAGTGGATGAGAGGGTCGTATCCCTGCGCCTTCGGGTTGGGGAGAGGTATCTGACTGTCGTCACGGCCTACGGGCCGAGCGGTAGTGCGGAGTACCCGGCCTTTTTGGCGTCCCTGTCGGGGATGCTGGATAGTGCCCCTCCCGGGGACTTCATTAATCTGCTGGGGGACTTCAACGCCCATGTGGGGAACGACAGTGACACCTGGAGAGGCGTGATCGGGAGGAATGGCCTCCCCGATCTGAATCCGAGTGGTGTTTTGTTATTGGACTTCTGTGCTAGTCACGGATTGTCCATAATGAACACCATGTTCAAACATAAGGGTGTCTATCAGTGCACTTGGCACCAGGACACCCTAGGCAGGAGGTCGATGATCGACTTTGTTGTCGTATCATCAGACCTTCGGCTGCATGTTTTGGACACTCGGGTGAAGAGAGGGGCTGAGCTGTCCACTGATCAGCACCTGGTGGTGAGTTGGATCTGCTGGAGGAGGAGAAAGCCGGACAGACTTGGCAGGCCCAAGCGCATAGTGAGGGTCTGCTGGGAACGCCTGGCGGAGCCCTCGGCCAGGGATGTATTCAACTCCCACCTCCGGGAGAGCTTTGACCAGATCCCGGGGGATGTTGGAGACATAGAGTCCGAGTGGATCATGTTCTCCGCATTGTCGATGCTGCTGCCCGTAGCTGCGGCCGTAAGGTCTGCGGTGCCTGTCGCGGTGGCAATTCCAGAACCCGGTGGTGGACACCGGCAGTAAGGGACGCTGTCAAGCTGAAGAAGGAGTCCTATCGGCTGTGGTTGGCTTGTGGGACTCCTGAGGCGTCTGACGGGTACCTTGAGGCCAAGCGTGCTGCGGCCCGGGCTGTGGCAGAGGCAAAAACGCGGGCCTGGGAGGAGTTCGGTGAGGCCATGGAGAAGGACTACCGGTTGGCCTTGAAGCGATTCTGGCAAACCGTCCGGCGCCTCAGGAGGGGGAAGCAGTGCTTGGCCAACACTGTTTATAGTGGGGGTGGGAGACTGCTGACCTCAACTGAGGACATTATCGGGCGGTGGAAGGAGTACTTCGAGGATCTCCTCAATCCTGCCATCACGCATTCCCTGGTGGAAACAGAGGCTGGGGACCGCGGTGGCAAGGCTTCGGGGGTGGATGAGATCCGCCCTGAGTACCTCAAGTCTCTGGATGTTGTGGGGCTGTCATGGTTGACACGCCTCTTCAACATTACGTGGCGGTTGGGGACAGTGCCTCTGGACTGGCAGACTGGGGTGGTGGTCCCCTTCATGAGAATGGGGACCGGAGGGTGTGTTCCAACTACAGGGGTTCATACTCCTCAGCCTCCCTGGTAAGGCCTACGCCAGGGTATTGGAGAGAAGAGTCCGACCGATAGTCGAACCTCGGCTTCAGGAGGAGCAGTGTGGTTTTCGTCCCAGCCGTGGAACACTGGACCAGCTCTATACCCTCTACAGGGTGCTCATGGGAGTTTGCCCAACCGTGTGTTTTGTGGACCTGGAGAAGGCATTCGACTGTGTCCCTCGTGATGCCCTGTGGGGGGTGCTCCAGGAGTATGGAATTGGGGGCCCTTTATTAGGGGCCATCCGGTCCCTGTACGAGCGGAGCAGGAGTTTGTTCCGCATTGCCGGCACTAAGTCGGACCTGTTCCCGGTGCATGTTGGACTCCAGCAGGGCTGCCCTTTGTCACCGGTCCTGTTCATAACTTTTATGGACAGGATTTCTAGATGCAGCCAAGGGCCGGAGGGGGTCTGGTTTGGGGACCAGTGGATTTCGTCTCTTCTTTTTGCGGATGACGTGGTCCTGCTGGCCCCCTCTAGCCAAGACCTACAACACGTGCTGTGGCGGTTCGCAGCAGAGTGTGAAGCGGTTGGGATGAAGATCAGCTCCTCCATGTCCGAGGCCATGGTACTCGACCGAAAAAGGGTGACTTGTCCTCTTCAGGTTGGAGGGGAATTCCTGCCTCAAGTGGAGGAGTTCAAGTATCTCGGGGTCTTGTTCACGAGTGAGGGAAGAATGGAGCGGGAGATTGACAGATGGATCAGTGCGGCGGCTGCAGTAATGGGGGCACTGTGCTGGTCCGTTGTGGTGAAGAGAGAGCTGAGCCGAAAAGCAAAGCTCTCGATTTACCGGTCGGTCTATGTTCCTACCTTCACCTATGGCCATGAACTTTGGGTCATGACCGAAAGAACGAGATCCCGGATACAAGCGGCTGAAATGAGCTTCCTCCGTAGGGTGGCCGGGCACTCCCTTAGAGATAGGGTGAGGAGCTCGGCCATCCGGGAGGGGCTCGGAGTAGAGCCGCTGCTCCTCCACATCGAGAGGAGCCAGTTGAGGTGGCTCGGGCATCTATAACAGATGCCTCCTGGACGCCTTCCTCAGGAGGTGTTCCAGGCACGTCCCACCGGGAGGAGGCCCAGGGGACGGCCCAGGACACGCTGGAGGGACTATGTCTCTCGGCTGGCCTGGGAACGCCTTGGGCTCCCCCTGGAGGAGCTGGAGGAGGTGTCTGGAGAGAGGGACGTCTGGGCGTCTCTGCTGAGTCTGCTGCCCCTGCGACCCGGTCCCGGATAAGCGGAAGACGACGAGTACGAGTAATACAGAACTTAGGTTATATAATAGAATTTAGGATATTAGCCAACTACCCATAGAATAGAAACAAGCTATAATTTTACAACCAGGAAAACCATCTTCCAGTTTCAGACATATTGCTTAACTCCTCATTAATGAAAAAGATTGGAATATATGATGATGGGAAGGTTAACATAGATGCTAGAAAGTAAAACTGCTCTGTCTTCATATCAGAGTGGTTTCCAAAAGGGTTGGAACACCATGGAATCAGCCTGACTTGAGTCTAAGAAAAGCTCAGATGAACACCGAGGTAGTAACTGCTGTAGTATTTGATGAACATAAGGCATATAATATGTTTGATTAAACTGGAGTCTCTAGGAGTAGGAGCAGGGTATTCTGGTGTGTAGATACTATAGAACATGGAACACCACAAAGCAGTGTCTGTAGCCCATTAATATTTAATATATTGATTAATGTCATTTTCTCAAGTTGAGCAAAATATCTGGAAATCTTAAAATGCAGATGATGTGGAAAAGGAAACATGATCACTGTTCTCAACTAGAAACCTTTTGTTCATTCATCCATTCAAAGAAGTCATGTTGCTTCAGTTTGGAAATGAGTGGAAACAAAAATAGTCGTCTCAGTTGAGAAGAAGCAGCAGTGGCCGTTAGTCCAAAGGTTACTATAGAAGCCCAAAAAAGGACAAACATTTTCTTGTTTCTGCAGTAGAATCTGGAATCATGATAGAAACAGAGGTATGGTGGTGTTTTCAGCGTGGATTTAAAATGGTGCAACACTTCACCAAACGATGCACAATACCAGAGGATCACAGCGTTGGTGAGTGAAAAATCCCACATTGTGTTTCAGGACATGGACCTGGTGGTGGTGAAGCGGATGTTCCTCGCTCTTGTCCTTTTCTCTTTGCTGAAGGAGACCAACGTGTGGAGCGTAGCTGAGAGGTTCCAGCTGAGCAGAGGCTTCGTGCAGACCCTGCTCAGCTCTGCTTCGGCCTTCTGCTCCTGTGTGCTGCACTTCACCGAGGTACCACCACCTCACTATCACATGTGCTACACTAATTCATGTTCACATAGGTACATATAACAGTGTTGTGGTGTACAGGTACAAGTCTTCCACAGTGTTTTCTCATCTACAGTGCCTTGCAGAAGTATTAGATTAAATGATTCACTTCCCACATCTCAATGTGTTGTTTTTTAATATTACATAGCAGTTAGTGCATAATTGCATAATTTTTTCACAAATACAAATCTGAAAAGTTTGGTGTGCATTTGTACTTCCCCTGAATGGATCTCTGCAGCTCCCACATAGTTACCATGGGCCTCTTGGCTGCTTCTGATTTATACTCTACTTGGCCGTCCTACAAGTTTAGGTGGACGTCCAAGTCTTGGTAGGTCTGTAGTCGGTCCATCCTCTCTCCATGCCCTGATGATAGATTGAACAGAGCTTTGTGAGATGTTCAAAGCTTGGGATGTTGTTAAAGAACCTAACCCTGCTTTAAACTTCTCCAGAACCTTCGGCCTGACCTGTTTGCTGTGTTCCTTGGTCTTCATGATGCCGTTTGTTCACTGATATTCTCTAACAAACCTCTGAGGCCAGAAGCAGAACATTTGCATTCATTCTGAGATTAAACTGCACACATGTGGTCACTAGTAATATTTGGTAGTATTAGAGTGAAGGGGGCTGAATCCATATCACACTGCAGGTCACTGTAAATGAGAGCTCTGGTCCAATCAGGGTCTGTACTTATGGTGTTGCCAGTGATTCTGATGCCTGAGGGTGATCTCCAGTCAGATAGAAACGATAAATGAATGCTGATTGTGTCCATGTTCAGGAGCTGGAGGAGTTCTGGCCATATAAAGCTCTGCTGATGGAGCTGACCCGACGTCTGAGTTATTGTGTGAAGGCTGAGCTCATTCCTCTGATGGAGGTGGCAGGAGTTCTGGAGGTCAGGAGCTGTTGTTGTGTCTGGAGGTTTGTGCGGAGGTTTGTGCTGGACCCGTTTCATCACTGTTCTTCTGTGCAGTTCAGAGCAAAACAGCTGTACAACGCTGGCTACAAGACGCTGACCCACCTGGCCAACGCTGACCCAGCTGTCCTCTGCAGAACCATAGAAAACCTGTTCAAGAAGCAAGCCCACCTGATGGTGGCCTCAGCTAAAGTAAGTGTCCTGTGTGTCCCGGAGCTGAGCTGAGCATTCTCCTGAGTGATAAGATGTTTAGATCAGGTCAAGGGTTCAGTCTGGAGAAGAGGAGCTCCAGACGGTCCTCACTGCTTCAACATTTCAACTAGAACACCAGGGCCCGTATTTACAAAGATCATCAGAGTCCTCTCTGAGAGCTCCTATCTCAGCCTAAACATTCCTGCCAAGGACCCCTAGCTTAAAAGTGATTCAGTTCACTGCTGAGAGCAACTCTGAGCGAGGAGACGAGTGAGATTCCTGTTGCTAAGTGTGACGCTGTCTTCTAAGAGCCTTGATTGGTTGTTAAAAGAAACAAAAAGAGAAAAACAAAACACATGCACTCCTAGTAATCAATGGAGAGAAATTAACCGATAATAGAATTTTGATTGGATTCAGAAAGGAAGCTGCAGGTCTCTGGAAACTAGATTGCTGTTTGAAGCTGTGATAATAACCTGTGACTCTGTCCGTCAGATGACGTCTGTCTGTCTTCCAGATGCTTCTCAATGAGAAGGCTGCAGCTCTTCAGGAGGAAGTGGAGGAGCTGCTGACTCTGCCTGCAGACCTGCCTCCGCAGCTTTAAACCCACGGACATCTCACTAGGCACTCAACTTCTTTCCTTCTCGTCTGTTGCAGATGTTTATATTTAATGTCAAGTTTTTATTATTAAAATATTGTACAATACAGACTCTTCTTTGTGTTTTTATAAAATAGTGTAGATATGTACTATTTGGATAAATATCCTACTGTGTAAGGATCAGTCAACTAAATTTTAATTTTTGGACCTGAATATGTAAAGGAATAGAAACATATTGTAGCAAGATGATCAGTGTGGTTGCTTTACCTTCTAAATGATCATGTGTTTTCTGTGCCTTATACAAGTGTTCATATTACTTTTAGTTTTCACATTTTGTCAAAATGCTAATAAAACAAAAATGTATTTTATATGCATTTATCTCATAGACCACCACAGAGTGGTGTGTACTTGTGAAGAGAGAGGATTTATTTTTTTACTGATATTGAGCCAGTTTATGGCAACACCCCTAAATAAAATCATGTGCAAACCAACTATCTTCAGAAGTCAAATACAAAATAAATGGAGACCAGCTGTGTGTTATTTAATCTCAGTATGAATGCAGATGTTCTGCTTCTGGCCTCAGAGGTATGTTAGAGAACATCAGAGAACAGCATCATGAAGACCAAGGAAGACAGTAGACGGGTCAGGGAGAACCTTCTGGAGAAGTTTATAGCGGGGTTAGGTTCTATAACAATATTCCAAGCTTTGAACATCTCACAGCTCTGTTCAATCCATCATCTGAGCATGGAGAGAGGATGCACCGATGCAGACCCACCAAGACATGGACGTCCACCTAAACTTGTAGGGAGGGGGAAACGAGTATTAATCAGAAAAACAGTGAGGAGTTCCATGGTAATTCTGGAGGAGCTGCCGAGTTTCATCTCAGGTGGGGGAAATTTATTAACAAGACAGCTATTAGTCATGCACTGCAAATTAGGGCCCGTATTTACAAAGATTGTCAGAGTCCTCTCTGAGAGCTCCTATCTCAGCCTAAACATTCCTGCCAAGGACCCCTAGCTTAAAAGTGATTCAGTTCACTGCTGAGAGCAACTCTGAGCAAGTAGACAGCAGATTCCTGTCTTAGTGAGGAGGTGTGGCTGACCCCGTTACTAGGTGTGACACTGTCTTCTAAGAGCTGTGATTGGTTGTTAAAAGAAACAAAAAACAAAACAAATATATTTGTAGTATTAAATGGAGAGACGTTAACCGATAATAGAATTTATACTGGATTCAGAAATGTGTAAATCATGATGATGAAACTTGGCAACATTAAATTGTCACACAGCATCAACATGTTTGAACGTAGCTTATTTACGTGCTCATCATTATAATGATTTGCTTATTATTATGTTAACCCACCATGCTGGTTGTTTTCATACTGCATCTATTAATTAATTTCATATTAATATTAAAATTCTGCATTTTACTGTGATCTCCTTGTATAATGAGGTTTGGTTTGGTAAAATGACCAAAACAAAACGGAGAAAAAAAGATGGAGAAAACCGAACTGAACAGAGGAGCAGAGCCTGCTGGTGGAGAGGAGTGTTTTGGTCCTGGGATCACGGTGGGAACCAACAGGCATTCCCAGCAGATCAATGCGTCGTTCCCTCTTCTTTCAGCACCAGCCTGGAATGTGAGCAGCTCTGGTACCTGCTGCAATCAGAAGCTAGAGAGAAGATAGCAGAACACTACAGAACTTCTCTACAGACGGGGACCGCTGTAGATGACCATTTAGGCTCAGGCTGCTGACATCATCATGTGCAATACAGCAAATACTTCTTCACCTCATTTACATCTTGCTTCTATGTATATAGTGCTGAGATTTTGTACTTTATCTTGTCTAGAGTTTGTATTTATGTATATATTTTTGGAGTTTTTCCAAATGTATTTTTTTAACGTATTTTACAGTCTGTAAATATTTCAATAATTTTGCACAATATTATTTTTAATTTTGTTCACTTTTTATTTATTGTTATATATTATTGTTTCTATTATTTATTTATCCTTCATAATATTACCTTACTAGAGGTTGACCTTTAACCTGTCTTGCCGCTGAAACTATTAGATATCCCTCTAGGGGGATGATAAAGTTTATCTTAGCTCTATATTAATAATTGTATAATTGTTATAGAGGTTTATGTGCTCATTTACTTGACTATTAAGGGGGTGGATCTCTGTGCGATCGAGCCAGTAGCGTTTTATTTATTCACTATTATTCGTTGTTTGGAGAATATCTCTCCTTTCTCTCTGCCTTTCTGCCATGTTGTCTGCTTCAGACACTCTTAGGCTTACTAAAAGTCCTCCTCACTACTCTTAACATTTTCTCACCTTAGGAGCTTTCTGAAGGTCTAAGATGCTAGAATAGCCTTTTTCTTGCCAGGGGAAAATTCTAAGAAAAAGTTACTTTTAGTGTTAGGATTCTTTGTGAATATGGGGCCTGGCCTTTACAGAAAGAGGGGGAGAACAAAGAGAAAAGAAGTGGCCATTTCTAGTCTTTCCAAAGTCATGTAGGAGTTACAGCAAATAGGGAGAAGGTGTTTTGGTCAGATAAAAGTGGAATTTAACTTTTTGGGCATGTAAAATGTCAGACTGGGAGATTTATACCAGATTTATCTACGTATCATTCAAAGACCAGTTGAAAGTAAAAAAAAAAAAAACAAGAAAAGAATCCGCTATAATTACTGGACACACAGGTCTTTTTTTTTTTTTACATATTATATATTTTACTTTTTGGTCCAAAATATAAGAAAGATTATCTACGTCAGCCACTTTTGCAATTTAAACAAACATCATTATCAAACCTTCTAGTTGGAAAGTGTAATAGTTCTGACATCATTATGTTCTTAATATAAACCTGACTGCCAAACTGCTTCATGTCCTGTTCCACACTCCAGTTCAGTAGATGGAGCTAATGCACTTTAAAGATGGTTTGCCAACCACTGATAAACACAACCACCACCAGAGACCTGTCAAGTAACTGCACACTCTCCAAAGCTTGTACAGGTCCTTCTCAAAATCTTAGCATATTGTGATAAAGTTTATTATTTTCCATAATGTCATGATGAAAATTTAACATTCATATATTTTAGATTCATTGCACACTAACTGAAATATTTCAGGTCTTTTATTGTCTTAATACGGATGATTTTGGCATACAGCTCATGAAAACCCAAAATTCCTATCTCACAAAATTAGCATATTATTAAAAGGGTCTCTAAACGAGCTATGAACCTAATCATCTGAATCAACGAGTTAACTCTAAACACCTGCAAAAGATTCCTGAGGCCTTTAAAACTCCCAGCCTGGTTCATCACTCAAAACCCCAATCATGGGTAAGACTGCCGACCTGACTGCTGTCCAGAAGGCCACTATTGACACCCTCAAGCAAGAGGGTAAGACACAGAAAGACATTTCTGAGCAAATAGGCTGTTGCCAGAGTGCTGTATCAAGGCACCTCAGTGGGAAGTCTGTGGGAAGGAAAAAGTGTGGCAGAAAACGCTGCACAACGAGAAGAGGTGACCGGACCCTGAGGAAGATTGTGGAGAAGGGCCGATTCCAGACCTTGGGGGACCTGCGGAAGCAGTGGACTGAGTCTGGAGTAGAAACATCCAGAGCCACCGTGCACAGGCATGTGCAGGAAATGGGCTACAGGTGCTGCATTCCCCAGGTCAAGCCACTTTTGAACCAGAAACAGCGGCAGAAGCGCCTGACCTGGGCTACAGAGAAGCAGCACTGGACTGTTGCTCAGTGGTCCAAAGTACTTTTTTCGGATGAAAGCAAATTCTGCATGTCATTCAGAAATCAAGGTGCCAGAGTCTGGAGGAAGACTGGGGAGAAGGAAATGCCAAAATGCCAGAAGTCCAGTGTCAAGTACCCACAGTCAGTGATGGTCTGGGGTGCCGTGTCAGCTGCTGGTGTTGGTCCACTGTGTTTTATCAAGGGCAGGGTCAATGCAGCTAGCTATCAGGAGATTTTGGAGCACTTCATGCTTCCATCTGCTGAAAAGCTTTATAGAGATGAAGATTTCATTTTTCAGCACGACCTGGCACCTGCTCACAGTGCCAAAACCACTGGTAAATGGTTTACTGACCATGGTATCACTGTGCTCAATTGGCCTGCCAACTCTCCTGACCTGAACCCCATAGAGAATCTGTGGGATATTGTGAAGAGAACGTTGAGAGACTCAAGACCCAACACTCTGGATGAGCTAAAGGCCGCTATTGAAGCATCCTGGGCCTCCATAAGACCTCAGCAGTGCCACAGGCTGATTGCCTCCATGCCACGCCGCATTGAAGCAGTCATTTCTGCAAAAGGATTCCCAACCAAGTATTGAGTGCATAACTGTACATGATTATTTGAAGGTTGACGTTTTTTGTATTAAAAACACTTTTCTTTTATTGGTCGGATGAAATATGCTAATTTTGTGAGATAGGAATTTTGGGTTTTCATGAGCTGTATGCCACAATCATCCGTATTAAGACAATAAAAGACCTGAAATATTTCAGTTAGTGTGCAATGAATCTAAAATATATGAATGTTATATTTTCATCATGACATTATGGAAAATAATGAACTTTATCACAATATGCTAATATTTTGAGAAGGACCTGTAGATAGATACCCCAGAAGTCCTGCTGCCATAAGAGTATTGACTCAGGCGGGCTGGATATGAACGCGTTGCACACATTTCTTTTTTTTTTTTTTACTTGTAAAAAGTTCTGAAAATTATGCAAATCTTTCCTTCTACTTTTCTCTCCACATTGTTATGTACTGCTTTTTGGTGGAAAGACGGCTGGGTGGATGTGTGTGTGTGTGTCATCATTTTCTTACAAACAGTTGCTGTATACCTGTAAGACATTTCACTCCAAGTTAGAGCAACAGCTGTGCGTGTTAGACCATGCAACACATCAGTGACACCACAGCTCCTCAGCTTTTTCATTCACTACTGAGAATTGTTTACCAGTATGGTTTAATGTCTAATATCTTTACGGGTCAACTTTTGTTGTTGTGACCTAATTATTTAAACTAGTAAACCTGCTGAAGGAGAAAAAAAAATACCCTAGACCAAGCAAACACCCAAACACTCCTTATTTAGTTACGGCCTCTTTTAACATAAGCACTTAGTAAGTAGTAATGGGAGCTAAAAATGCTCAGTTGACCAGATTCTTGTTCAGTCTGGAAAAGTATAGAATTTGATTTCAGTTTTTTAAAGTTCTGGATAAGAATGGAAAAATACAACTAAGTAAATGATAATAAACAAAAAAAGAAAATAAGAGTAAGTAAGAAGACTTGAATTTCTCTATCCCATTTTCTAAATATTGTTTCCTTCCTTCCTTATGTCTTTTCTTCATCCTGTTTTTCTTTCTTTCTTTCTTTCTCTCCAGGAGTCCCATCTCACTTCATTGCTTCTTCCTTTTCTATTTCTTTTCCCTCTGTCCTTTTTTTCTTTCTTTCCAATCCACCCTTCTTTCTTTTCCTTCTTTTTTTTCCTTTCACCTTTGCTTCCTTTCAGTCTTTTTAGAGTTCCATATTAAAGTCTCAAAACTGTACAAATATCTCCCATAAATTAAAAGTGAACCTTTGTAATTTCTATTTTTAACTGAACATATGAAGTAAATACTGAATGGGGTGGGGCATGGGCCTCACAGTTCCACCAATCTGACCAGATGTGCTTTTCTTGATTGTGATCATTGTAGTTGCATATTATCAATGTTTTACATGTATAATACATACATACATGTATGCCTATGGGACTAGAATCACTTAACTCCTTGCACAGCTCACTGCAAACATCTAAGATGGTCCTGGTAACAAAGGCCAACTGGTTAACCAGAAAGAGATGATTTGGATTTTACTATTTAACTTCATGAAAGTGCTCACTAGTTAGTTGGAGCCTTTGTGTCCTTACTATTTAACAATTTCACACATTTTATTTAAAAGTTAAATAATTAGTTCCCCAGAGCATGATAAATCCTCAAACTCTGGTTAATTAGTTATTCTTCCCTTTGTCCTCACTGACTTCAGTAGTTTGTAAATAAATACCTTCTTCTAGCAGTTATCTAAGACAGCGTCCCTTTGTCTACCTTTGTGTCTTCCACATGGTACTGATCAAATATCCAAATACTAACAAGACTAACCACTGTGACTTACTGTTTTCAACTGCAGATTAAATTGTGTTGCTGATGCAAACAAATTCAATAATCATACATTTTGCCTTTCTTGTTTTTCCAGGAGGATCTAATAATTAGTTCCTTTTTTGTGTTTCTGAAACACATGATGCCAAACCATCAATGAGCTGCAGTCTTCCAGAGGACATATTTGTGGTTCTCTGTCTTTTAATCAGGGTATTTTAGATTTTCTTCCCCTGGGCATAAAGGGTTTGACAAAAATGTAAAACACTGGATATCCCATTTAGAAATTCCTTATTGATCCCAGAGGAAACTGAGTTAAAGAAATCAGAAAGCAGAATGAGTGAACATCTGTGCAGCTGTCAGCCAGGCAGAGAGGACACACCTCTTCTACATTTGAATATTCACTGGATGAACAAGTAAGCATGTCTTTAATGATTGTGTGAGAAAGCTTTTAGAGTATTTCCTTTGACAACAGCTGCAGCTGAGATTTAATTATAAAAGCCAAACTTGATGCCTGACTTCTAAACATCAAACTGAAACATGTTGCTGGTGGTAACTGGTATGGTTCTCCCTGACTTCGGCATTAGTATAACCCCTGTGGGAAATAATCCAGCTGCTTTGAGCATCATCTGATGTCAGCGTTCACGTGTACTGATTTGTTCATAGGTTCATGATCTGGAAACCTGTAGAAACACTGCAAAAGAAAACAAACTCTGAGTTAGAGGCTATGAGCAGACACATTGGAGTATGTTATTGCTTAGCTCCAGGTGCTTGTCCACCAGCTGTCTTCCTTCAGCAGCAAGCTTTCACTACAGCTGTCCATGATCTCACTGCTGAGCCATTTTATTCACATCCAGAGCACTGCCTGTCGACCACAGTTCTGTTCACAGTTGTAAAAAACTGCTCATTACAAAAACACACCAGGAACATGGTCCAGATTTAGATAAATGAATGTAGCCTCAGATGAACAACAACACATAAAACTATAAAATCTGTGGTTTATGGAATAGTTTTCTCTATCCAACAGAGTTATCCAGAGTGCAGAAACAATCATGGAAGTTCACTTCATGATTCTGCTGCTTCTAGAGCCACCTTTTTTTTAGCACCCTCAAGCCAGACACCCTCCATCAGAAGCTCACCCAGCTCACAGTCCCAGCCTCCACCTGTCAGTGGATCGCCAGCTTCCTGAATGACCGGCAGTAGTAGGTGAGGCAGGAAAGCATTTTCTCCCCCTGAGGAGCCATCAACACCCCCCAGGGGTGTGTTATCTCCCTGATTCAGGACAATGACAAGGTGGCATACAGACAGGAGATGGGTAGACTTGTCCACTGATGTAATCAAAACCACCTGGAGCTAAACCCCCTAATGAAGATGACGGTTTACTTCTGGAGAAGCCCCCCTCTTCAACATCTTCAACAGCAATGTGTCCATTGTGGATCATTTCTAATTCCTTGGAACCACCTCTTCTCAGGACCTGAGGTGGTCTTCAAACAAAGACACTGCTAGAAAAACGGCCCAACAAAAACTGTACTTCCTATGGCAACTCATGAAGTAAAAACTTTTGTACAATCTCTCTGTGAGCATGTTCCTTTACTGTTTGAATTTATACAATAGGAGAAAAACATTTTTATCAGTTAGTTAGCCTAACTGTCATCTGTTACTGGATTATTGTCTTGCAGATGAACCCAGCTTTGGTTAAGCTTTAGGCATTGGACAGATGACCTCAAATCTGACTCTCAAATACTTATATTCAGATGAGGTCACGATCTACACGATAACTGCGAGGTACCAAGGAGTACAGGCTGTAGAACAAGCTCACAAATCAGCCCTCTGACTCTTTGCTGGACAGTTGGAGCTGTTTTCGTAACTGGGTTTCATTACTTTGTGTCAAAACGTGCTTCTGTGGCCTACTGCCAAGCATCTCGTCTTTGGTCTGCTCTTTCCAAAGTACATTGATTTAGAAACTTGACTTTAGAAACTGGTTTTCTTTTGGAGAGAGCCATGCATTTAAGTTTTGTTATGTATTACTAACTTTTAAATGTTTGAATGGTCGGGCACCTCAGGAGGTTCCTCTCAGATCTGTAGGTTCAGTAACTCGCAGCGCATCCAGCAAAAACTGTGAGGTACCCTTTCGTAAAGCCTCTTTTGGTCTAACAGCTTTTTCTGTACGATCCAATAATATGTGAAATTCTTTACCTGAGGACTTGAAACTGATTCCAGACTGAATAAGTTTCTCAAAGACCAGTGTTGTTGTCATGATTAACATGATGGTTCTGTGACGTCCTGTTATTTCATAGTTTTCTGTTTTGAAGGTAATATAAATATATGTGTTATCTGATAATATGTTCTCTTGCTATGTTTTACTGTCTTTTAATTACCAAAGACTATAAATGTTAGAGTCTTGAGGACTATTTTTTTATACTTAACACTTGTGCCCAAGTAAAGAAAAACTAAAACAACTGAAATATAGTGAAGAAACACTTCTAGAGAGAACTAATTTCAACAGGCTATAACAGTCCCCCTCCACCCTCTGGAAAAAAGCCATCCTTTGTTTTTATAATGTGTTTTCATGATTTTCTTTTCTTTTACTCTACTTGTTGGACGTCAGAAATCCCTCCCAGTCTTGCCTGTGTTGAATAATAACACAGTTTCTTCACAAATGAAAAGCAGTTTTATCAGTAGTAACTTCCTCTGACTTCACTTTTAATCTAATAGTTTCCACAGACAGTAGCTTCATTCAGTGTTTCTGCTGCACCACCTCTTTACCCCAATCTGAGAAGTGTTCTTTGTGTTCCAGTCAGCGAATAAGTATGAAATGCTGAAAGAGAGAGAATTAGCACATCTGGATTCATGACTACGCCCGGGGTCTCCAGTTTCACTTCCACCATTATGAGCAGGAAAAGGGGGTTACGGACCTGAGACCTGCAAATGTTCATGGTTGATTTAGAGAGTTCGGCTTGTGTTGCTCCAGAATTCCATCTCATTCCTCACGGGTCTCTGCAGTCCTGTCAGACAGTCTGAAGGAAAAAAACATAAACTTTGTGCACACTGAAACAACCATTGTGCTCTGGTGCTGCACACACACCAGCAGCTGTGTGTATCAGCAGGAGGGGATTATAAAAAGGCTTCAGTGTTTGGCAGAGCTCCAGACTGTGAAGAGCCGTTACCCTGGGGGAGACAGGGGAGATGCATGGGGTGGCTGTTGCATATCTTTGTTCACTTACAACCACAAAGTGTACCTCCAAACAGAAGACACAATAAGCAGTTAATTTTAGACAGAGGGGAAAAAATCTGTTTGGACTGTGTGTGTTTTTGAGTATATGCTAAGATGGAGAAAAAAATCCCTTTTTGTTTAACCTGAAGAGCAACTAGAAAAATCAAAACAAGGTCCAAAATCATCAGAACATGATTGTTATTGATGACAGCTTCAGGGGTTTTTAGCTGCATCCAAGTTATAGTCCAAATCAAAATCCCCATTAAAAGATTTAAAAAAAGACTTTTGATTGGATCTTTGCTTTCCTGAATGTCAGCCCATCTACACCTGCCTTTCTACCCACCTTGGAAGACTTAAAGTAAGGAGTTACCAAAACTACAAAAGTAAAAGTTAGCAACAGATCGAATAGACATCTATCCATGCGTCTCTCTTTCATTTAAAAATCTGATATATTAGGACCTCTAAAATGCATTATCTAAACACACAAAAAAACGCTGAACGGAGGATGGGTCATCAGCATTTCAGACTCTGCGATAAAATCACAAACTATAAAGTATAATTTAGACTATCGACAAAACGTTTTCACTCATTGACAAGCAACATTTCAGAGTTGACTGAATTTCAGGGCCTAAACTTTTAAGACTTTTATAAAAACTGCACAGAGGTTTTATGAATGAGTAAAACAATTCTTGCTTCTGTTTCAGTTACATCATTTCTCAAAATGTCCACCTACAGAGGTTGGACAATGAAACTGAAACACCTGTCATTTTAGTGTGGGAGGTTTCATGGCTAAATTGGACCAGCCTGGTAGCAAAATATTGAAATGCACACAACATTATGGGTGACATACCAGAGTTCAAAAGAGGACAAATTGTTGGTGCACGTCTTGCTGGCGCATCTGTGACCAAGACAGCAAGTCTTTGTGATGTATCAAGAGCCACGGTATCCAGGGTAACGTCAGCATACCACCAAGAAGGACGAACCACATCCAACAGGATTAACTGTGGACGCAAGAGGAAGCTGTCTGAAAGGGATGTTCGGGTTCTAACCTGGATTGTATCCAAAAAACATAAAACCACGTCTGCCCAAATCACGGCAGAATTAAATGTGCACCTCAACTCTCCTGTTTCCACCAGAACTGTCCGTCAGGAGCTCCACAGGGTCAATATACACGGCCGGGCTGCTAAAGCCAAACCTTTGGTCACTCATGCCAATGCCAAACGTCGGTTTCAATGGTGCAAGGAGCGCAAATCTTGGGCTGTGAAACATGTATTGTTCTCTGATGAGTCCACCTTTTCTGTTTTCCCCACATCCAGGAGAGTTACGGTGTGGAGAAGCCCCAAAGAAGCGTACCACCCAGACTGTTGCATGCCCAGAGTGAAGCATGGGGGTGGATCAGTGATGGTTTGGGCTGCCATATCATGGCATTCCCTTGGCCCAATACTTGTGCTAGATGGGCGCGTCACTGCCAAGGACTACCGAACCATTCTTGAGGACCATGTGCATCCAATGGTTCAAAAGGAGGCCCTACACCATACTAATAAATTATTGTGGTCTAAAACCAGGTGTTTCAGTTTTATTGTCCAAACCCTGTAGATGTCCTCTATATTTACCTGCTGAGATTTCCTAAATTACTACCAGCCTGCAGCATAAGCAAACTAAGCCACTGCTGAGATCACTATGAGCTCTTGACTTGTCATACAGAAAAAACGCTACACTGACAAAAAAAACATATTGGTTGCAAGGATTATTATGAATAAGCTTCATTATAAATTTACTGCAACTGAAGAGTGAATGTAATTTTTTCATTGTGTGACAGTGAAATGTCTAGCTAATCAGCTGCTTGGGGCCTCTTACATTCTCTGACTTTATCTCTAATGTTTAAGAACAACAAAGTATTGGAACATGAATTAATCAGCAAGTAAGATCATTTTTGTAGTGTTTTTTTGTGACTGAGGTCAATTTTCACTTTTCCATTTCAAAGAAAAAAAGAATCATTATCATCACACTGAATCTTAAGAACCTTATCTGTGTTTTCTCTTTTTTTCCAAATTTGTTTTACGTCACTACTGGCCTTTTTTTTGGTTATTTTTCTTTAAAAGTAGACAGACAGGAAATTGGGTGAAGAGAGGGGGAAGACATGCAGCACAGGTCGGTGTGGCCGGGACTCGAACCAGGAGACAGTCGTATCGAGGACTGAAGCCTCTCTATGCATTGGGCCGCCTGTGTTTTTGAATTTTAATAATAAAATTAAAACCATATCTGGCACCAAACTGTGACCTCATTGCTAAATGTAATCTGTGAGAAGCCAACCAACACAAAGAGCAAACAGGAGAATGTTGAGGAGAAGACAGTGAACAAAGAAACACAGAGGGTGGGTTACAAGGTAATGCATTCTAATTGCCGCCAGGCTGCTCTCTGCAGGGGGCCGTGATTGAGTTGTTAGTGGGACCAATAATGAGTATGTTTATATGCTCTTTGTCCTGAAGCAGGACAATTTCATGCATCTTGCTGCAGGCTGCACCTCTACACTGTGACAGCTCTCAGAGATGGGCAAAAGGAAAGGTTGATTTATCCTGTTTTGATTAAAGGAGGCAGCTGCTGAAAAATGTCAAAGAAAACTAGAAAGTAGAGATAAAACTTTTTAAAAACCTATAAAGACATGTATCCTGAAGCTCTTCTGGGCTCTAAAACCACAAGTTTTACAAGACTGAAAAGGTTTGCCAGGAACCCCCACTAACCAACCTCTCATAAGTCCTGCTGAACTTTCAGCATTTTTCACTGCAGCTCTAATACCTTCCTGACAAATACAAGATCTTTTGCTCCACAGTCTTGCAGAAATTCTTCTCCAGATCCTTAATAAAAGATCCGGAGCATTTACAATGATTAAGTGAGGATGTATGCTTGTCGGAGTTGTTGCTTCATACTCTGCCTGTCTGACCAGTATTTTTCTATCCACACACTTATTGAAACTAGAGATTTACATCCATGGAAAACAACATGAACCTTTCACCCTCCACTGGCTGCCTGGTTCTTTTAGAATTGTTTTTAAGATTTTGCCTCTATTTTTTAAAGGTCTAAATGTTCTGGCACATCATTACCTTAAAGAGCTTTTACATCCAAACATCCTCAGTAGAGTTTTAAGATCTAAGATCTCAAGACCAGAAGCTCTAGTTGCTCGTAGGACTCAGTTCGTAACCAGAGGAGACAGAGCTTTTTCAGCCCCAGCTCCTTGGCTCTGGAGCAGTCTGCCTCTTTCTGTGAGGTCTGCTGGAACTTTAAATTATTTTAAATCTCTTTTAAAAGCTCCTATTTTTAAACTGGCCTGTAATTCCAGAGAGCACGGCCATTAGGAAAGTCTTTGTTCTTCTACGCGTTTTATTGCTGATTTTATTGCCAACCTGGTATATTGATTATTGCTTTTTAATATTTTATTTTTATCTTCGTTTTTAGTTTTTTATTTACCTGTGCAGCACTTTGGTTGCCTTTAGGTTGTAAAGAGCTTTATAAATGAATGATTATGATGATCAACATGAAAACATGGTTAAGGGAGTTCGAGCCTCGTGCCTGAAAGTGTGAAGGAAGCTGTGATGAAGCTGCCGCTTCCTTAATCTCCACTGTAACTGTAAACCCACAGCTAGTCTCTATCCCTGCTTGCAGCAGGCTCCACAAGGAAAGAGAACAGTGGTACAGAAGCAACTCAGTATAATCAATCAGTTTTGATTGGTAGAGCATTACAATTTTAGGTGCTACGTTTAAAGCGAGGGAAGAGGCAGACATTACCATTAAACATAAACTGTAGAAACTTTACAAATATCATTAATACAGAAAACAGACATCATTGGTCCAAGCACTAAACCTTAGGGAACCCCATATTTAGTACAGCAACTTTGAATCTGTAGTTTTAAAGTGAACATATTAAAATCAAATTCTGAAGTAAGCGCTTTATTAATATTAAGCTAATCATCTTTTATCATGTCTTTCATTTATCATATTTAAAAATAAACTGCATCAAATGCTCTTTTGAGATCTAAGAATACACATAGCATAATCATTATTTTAGCACTTTTGATATTTTACTATGTTCTTCCTGTTCCAGATCTACTCTGTTGTTCACACAGTACATTGTTTTCCTGAACTGAAATTCTTCGTTTTGTTCCAAGATTTTAGGAAACTGATAACAAAGAAACAAGCCTACATTTACTGAAGCCGTGTCTATCTCCTGGTTAGTATGACTTTAGCATACTAACCAGCATAAAAAACAAGTTGATCTTTAGGTTTATGAGACGAATGAGTCTATGGTTGAATGAGGAGTTGGCAACATGGCACGTGCTCAATCACGGGTCATAAGGTCAGAAAAGTGTGTAACTGCTCCTTTAAACTCCTAAGTACCTTTTTTCCGAACTAAACTCCTCCTCTTCTCCTTTCTTTGCAAACAAGAACCAACCTGTTGGTCCTGATGTAGGATCAGATTAGTGAACTGTTCATGAGCACAACGAGCGCCATTTAGGCTTTGCTGTGCTGTTCTCGGATCAGTGAAAATCCTCTTCCTTTCCTCCCCCCGCCGCGCTGTGTTCCCACAGCAGCTCCACTCCGCTGCCTTTTCCTTCCACTTCCACTCCGCTGTAGAGACACCAACCAGGCTGTTTGTTTCTACGCCTCCGCAGCGGGAATACAAACGGGTTGAAACAGTTTGGGGTAATTATGCTAATTTCAAGTCGGACTAAAGATGCGGGAATTCAACCAGAAGGAGCCGCGACTTTTTCCAATAAAGTAACTGTGCAGCAGAAGTGGACGTAAACTTTTTTGGACTGTGATCGGTATTTTAATGTCACGGCTGTTGTGTTATGTGCTGCTTCTGTAGTTTTTTACATTTTTTGAGTGGTGTGTTTTATATCGACTGTTTTTCAAGTGCAAAAATCGAGAGTGAGACTTCCACATCTCAGGAATTCAACGCCAAGAACTGAAGGGTCCGTGAACGTCGCAGGTAGCTAGCTAACTTGGTAGCGACTTTTAGGATTGTTTCGACATTTACTGATAGACGTGAGCAACATAAAACGCATATTTCTCCATAAATAGAGACTCTGGAGTGTTCCGCACACAACTAACGTGAGCTAAATGCTCTGTGTGAGGTTTTCCAGGGTTGCAGGTTGTTTAAACAAACTGTGGTCTAAATCAGCCTCCACCGTTAGCCTCCGCAGCTAACGTCCCAACATGCCGCAGCTGAGCAGAGACGGAGACGATCTGGGGGCTAACGATGAGCTGATCGCGTTCAAAGACGAGGGGGAGCAGGAGGAGAAGCCCAATGTGTCCTCGGAGCGGGACTTAGATGATGTCAAGTCGTCCCTGGTCAACGAGTCAGAGACCACCAGCAGCTCGGACTCGGAGGTGAGTTCAGCAGAGGTCCGTGAATGTTTCCCGCGGTGCTCCGGGTGTCTTCATGCTGCTGCGTGTGACTCTGTGTGCAGGCAGACAGACGCCGGAAGCCCCATCCAGATGCTGAGAGCAGGGCCAGGTACGGCCAGGTGATTGAGGAAGGTAGGAAGCTCTACAGGATTTTGGGTTATGATGGTTTGATTCAATCAAGGCTTCACGTTGTTCTAGTATTAGAATTAAATCGTCTGTGAAGACCTCTAGTCGTAGATTGCTTGGTCTTTATTAAAGCAATATTTCATACAGATACTTGGATCTCCCCCCCAAAAAAGGTAACTGCTGTTTGAAATTTGAAATAAATAATAAAATAGATGTACAGTGATCCTGTTTTTATGCTCACATTGTAGAACTTTGATATGTATACAAAAGATGTGGATTTTGGGCTGTGCATCAAATAAACTATAAGAAAAAGTGGGATTAATGTTGGAGATGGATCAATCAGCCAGAGATCCCAATGGCTCAATTTCCCCTCATGAGCTCAGATCAGTGATTTGTGGGTCAAATACTAAACAATCTGGGGTTTTCCCTATTCTGTCAAAACTAAGAACTCCTGCGAGTTTCAGCATATGAATACATCAATCAACAGGATGTACATGGAAGCACTTAATCAAAATCAGAGAAAGGTAAGAGACATTCATAAAAGTACGTGATCATGTGATTTCTTTGTTTTCTGTTGCAAAACCAAAATAACTATGAAAGGACGTGGAGTAGAACTTTTCTCACGTGTTATCGTCTTGACATCAGCCGTCAGTCCTCAGTGGAAACTTGGGGAAAACTGGTTGTTCTTGCAGTTTGGGGGGAACTTTTTAAGCGTTTTTGGAAGACATTTTCTTTAGCTGGAATGAAAAGATAATAAAATATTCAAAAGATTGTTTCTTTGAGAAAGTTGCCATCAACAACACCTTGAATGTCTCAATCTAAGGCCCATCTTTACTAATTGCTATTTCTTTATTTACTTTCACATTTATTTTCCCCCATATGTTATGCTAATTGTTCAGAAATGTCTTAATGTTGGAATCTAAGACATTTAAAACCAAATTTATAAATGAAACATTATTCAGTAAATCTGGACTGCTTGTTTTAAAGATTAGTTTTTTTTATTCAAGTATTCATGTTATATTGTTCTAACTCAAAAGTGGTATAAACATGTATTTATGTCCATCACTGTCTTCGAACGGCCCTAAGGGTAATGGAGACTCAGTCTCCCAGAAGCCATTGTTGTGATGATAAGAGTTATGTGGTCTGAGCCGCCTACTTACGGTAATTACCACCTACAATACATCACCCTGTGGTTTTTACAAGCTGCCTGGAAAGAGCTTAAGTGAGATTCACATGTTAAACCAGCTGCAGTCCTCCTTGAAACGAGCACGAACTGTGGGTGATCCTGACTGGTGGAGATGTTTTCTGTTCTAAGTCACATCTGTCATGGGAAAGTGTTCCAGACAGGAACAAAGTGCAGTAACTGCTTGGGACCTACATGTGATGTTGAACTTGTTTTTCAGAGATGAGGAAGCAGCAGAGCGCAGGCTTCTACCAACCGTCTCCGTACGTCGGTTATCCCTTCTTCATGATCCCGGACCTCGGGAACCTCTGCAGTCCCTACCTCACCAATGGAGCTCTCTCCTCGAGTGGCCGGACGGTAAGATATAGAACCCAAACACTCTGAGATCATCAAGTGTGCTGTTTCTGATCACTGCTTCAGTTTCTGATTGTGTTCCTAAATATCTGCAATTCCTTCATGGAATATTTCATCTCTTGCTTGTTTGGTTGTTTAATTATTATTTGTAGACTAATTCTTTAAATCTTATGCTTTAGAGTTCAATAGGAACAACAGGTGAATAAATTAATAGAATTGGTCCATTTATGTGTTGATTGAGCAAGTTGTAGTAAGAAAATCGTTTTAAACTGTGGATTAGATAGGAAGTTGCACCGGTAACTAAAACTGATCCTGGGTTTTACACGGCATCAAGGACCTGAAGGTTTCTTTACTTATTTGGACTGAATTTCCATAAGTCATCATTCTGACTCAATGGATTGTGGGAACAGCTTTGTGCAAAGACAAATGAACAAAATATGTCTCTGTCGTTAGGATGGTTCTGTGGAGAGCTTTCAGGTTTTTACCTTTAACCCTAAAGTCCTGACAGTCTTCGTAACGCCTCATGGTGCCATCTTCTTACAGAAACAGGGAACATGTAAATCAGAACTGCCTGCCTCTACATTCAGTTGCATATAAGTCCACCTGTGTGTAATTTACTCTCAGTAGAAATCCAGTTGTTGTCTGAAGGCCTCAGAGGTCAGATAGAGAACAGGAAGATGGATGAAGCTAAATATAGGGCAGCCCTGGTTAGCTTTGAGCAAAATGTTCAGTGCCTAGATGTGTAAAAATGGAAGAGGACATACACCTAAAGACTTGCAGCTGTAACTGCAGTGAATGCTGGTTCAGGCCTATATTAGGGCTCTGCAACATATTTGAATCATCCTTTTGTGAAATCTCACTTTAGACGATTCAATTCAATTCAGTTTTATTCACAACACATGTCGTCTCAAGGTTCTTCACAAAGTCAGATTCATACATTCCAATTAATCATCAACCATTGAACAGTTCAGTCAGATTCAGTTATTTATTTATAAAGTTTTTCTATCTAAGGAAACCCAGCAGATTGCATCCAGTCAGTGACTTGCAGCATTCACTCCTCCTGGATGAGCATGTAGAGACAGTGGACAGTCACTGGCGTTGACTTTGCAGCAATCCATCATACTGAGCCCTCATACGATATCCGAACTGCTTGGACTCCAATAAATATTATCCAATAACTGAGATAATGTATCTATCTATGAACCCAAAGCAGAAAGACATTAACACTGATCAGTTAGGTATTTATCAATACATCACCAGTCATATCGTCATGGAGACATTCATCAGCATTATCACACATGTCATGTTTACCTAATATCATCTATGCTGACTACTATATTATTAGTTGTACTGGATTTTATTCTCTGTCACTAGATTACAGAGGACACGCCACACTCCGATTTTTATTTGCAGATAATCTTGGAAACCGTGGGTTATTTTCCTTCTGCTTCACAATCCTGCACTACTTTCTGGTGCTGTTCCTCATAAATTCCTCATAAAACACGCTGAGGTCTGGAGGTTACGTGACAAAGTTTAAGCAGCATGAAAACCTTTGCGAGGTACTGTAATTTCTGCTTGCACTGAGATGGCTGTGCTTACTTTAGGAAGTTGACTGTTAAATCCGAACGTTATCAGAAGCTGACGTCACAAAAGTTGAGTTGATCAGGAAGCTGGAACGCCCAGTTGCTGCTTCATACTGTAGGAATATCATGTTTATGCAAACAGGCCTAGATCCCACTGCCCGACGTTTGTTGTGCTCCTGCGTTTGATTCGGAGTCCGTGTGTGTGTGTGTGTGTGTGTGTGTGTGTGTGTGTCGGCAGGCTGTTTTTATGAGGTGCTTTGTAATACTGCTGTGTTAGACAGGTCTGAACACAGTCTGCCTGCATGCCTGCAGCAGGAATGAGCTCTGATTGCATCTGATTCTCTGCAGCAGATTAGCTGCTTCAGCTGGTAGGTGCAAGGCAGGATTTGCAGAGTGTTGCCCAATTTCCCGTCCCTGCAGCATTCTGGAGGATAAGCTTGGATTAGGGTGGTTACTGTCTGATGGTCTAATACAGCTATGCTCACAGACATATTTTAGGGTTAGGGTTAGGGAGAAATTTCAGTTTGTTGAGTGTGAAGTGTTATTGCAGAGGAAAGTTTGTGTTGATGACCGCAGGCAGAAAGCTAAGCTGGAGTTGTTTACTTCCTGACTCATTCACCAGGACTAAAACTACATTTGAAATTAGAGCAGAGTTCTAGCATTTAGAGACCATCTGAGCTGCAGTCTGGTTGAGATTGGATCTGTCTTTGTGATTTTTCTTTTTCCTCTCCGGGTTTGTTTTGGAAGTCTTGCCTCTGCGTATTTAAGCCAGACACACATGCAGGCTAAATACACAGCCAAGCTTCCTCACACAAACACCTGCATTCCTCGGCTTTGTAGCAGCCATCCCTTCCCTCGGTGGCTCATTGTTGTCCATAGCAGGGTCTGAATGGTTCTTAAGCCTGGTTCCACACAGGAACTGGTACATCTCATTACACCAAAGAATACATCCACAGTGAACGGGTTAAATCTGGAAACATTTTGTCCTCCATGTCAGCCTGAAACTGAAAGCCAGACATAGAACTCCAGTTGTAGGTTTTAGTCTAGAAAAGTTGTGTAAAGATCCATGATTGTAGAAAGTTGAGTCATTTTAATAAATCCCCAAATCTTCTAGTAGAAACCAGCCATGAAGGAAAGACTACGTTTATTCTAACAGCTTAGTGAACATTTTTAGTTTTATCCTTATGTTTTAAGACTCCACGTAGTTTGAAAGGAGTCAGTTTTGACACCTCCTGCTCTCCGTACTTCCTTACAGTCCCACCACAGTCATCCCAGTGCTAAACTGGTGTTGGTGCTGCCTTTACACCAGCTCTTTGTGTTTCCATTGCAGAACCACTGACTCTGAACCCGTTCTGTCTTGGTTCCGAGCCTTTGGTGGGCCAGACAAAATTATTGCTTTTAACTAGATCGTAATGTGCTCACAAAGACCAGCAACCAATCAAAATGTTGCTGTAGCTGCACTGACCAATCAGTAAGCACCATCGGACAATTTTCAGTGTGACCATCCATTAATGAAAGATGATTGAACACTGTAACTATAGTTCAGAACTGGCTAAAAATAACATCAGCAGATCAGAAACCAGAGTTTGGACATCGCCACAGAACTCTGCTGGTGCTGCTACTCTCACCATCCTCCGCTGAAGCTCCAACACCGCCCTGCTTTCACTGTCTCCAGACTGTATTAATAAAGCTGCTATAACTGTGTAGCTCCTGTTTATGGTGCTGCGTATAAATATGGTCAGAGATCAGTGTTGACCACCGCTTTCTGATCTCTGGTTCTTGGAAATCATTGATCTGCTAATTAGACTGGATTCTAATTGCTGTTTAAGAGCTAGAATATAACAGCAGTCAGAATATTGTTTTCAGCCTTCCTGTCGTGAGGAGTTATTAATTCATTAATTTATTCTGAGCAGGGATAAGTTGATGTCACTGTGTGAGAGCCATTTCTGTAAAACAGGCTTCACTTTCGAACAAATAAAACATACTTACTGAGCTGGGAATTAATGCTGTCTATTGCATGTTATATTATAATGATCAAAACTGCAAAAGCTTGAAATGACAGAGCAAAGCAACCAGTGGCCGCTGACGTTTAGCTCAGCTGCAGCTGTCTGTATGAACAGCTGACATAGTTTTCTTTTATAAACGCCCTCAGGAACAACTTCTAAACCAGAGTTGTGCTGTTAGCACTGCTTGGTTGTCCTTGGGGTACAGGTGCTTCTAAAACACTAGAATATCATGAAAAACTTCTAGATTTTTTTCTCTCATTTCAGAAAGTGGAACTCGTATACTATATAGATTCATTATACAGGTCTCTGGGGCACTTGATGACCTGCTGTCTATCCCATCCATCCAATCCGTCCGGTAGGAACGTTACATTCTGACCTGGATGGAGTTTTGTCAGATTCAGTTAGAAACTTGTTTCCTCTGAACGATACATTTAACCTTGGAACATTGTGCTGTTTATCAGGCTGCCTCCTCTTCTCAAAGAGGAGCCTCTGTTTGTCTTTAAGTCTCCTTGTACTGTTGGGAGTGTTTACCGAGGAGGAGGAGGAGGAGGAGATGTGCCTGGCTATCTGAAGCAGAGTCCTTATAAACAAACTGCCGCCGGTTGTTTGCTGCCCGAACCATAATACAGACTGTTTATTGTGCTGATGGGTGCAGGCAGGATGCAGGAGGCAGCATGTAGAGACTACATGTCTGCTCACTTAGTCCTCCTCCCATAACCCCCCACCCCATGCTGCTGCAGCACAGGGAAACATCCATGTTCACAATGCCTGTAACAACCTCAACACTGAATAAAATATACTCACACAAAATACAAATAAATACAAGCTGTAAACCTCCATCTCTCAGGTTTTTTTTTTTAGAATAGCTAGCCTCAATTTCACCCTGATACTCATATTAAAGTAATACGTCTCTTCTTTATTTCTGATATTGACCTTTTGGATAAACTGAAGCAGTGGAACGTGAACAGCAGAAAATGGGGATTGACCCTGCCTGATATGAGGGGAGGGGTTTTTAGCACTGATGCATTGATGCTGACACCACCTAATCTGTCCACCCTGGCTCCCATTTTATCTCAGCTTAGAGCCGCCTGACGCGCATTTCCTTGTTTATGTTGCTTCGCCACGGTGACACATGACTCGCAGATTGGCTGGCTAAGAGAAACCAGCTGGACGTCTGAATTGTTTGACTTCTGACATGATTTCTGAATCAGATTTAGTTTTTTAACCTGCTGCAGCATAAGTAAACTTGACTGTTAGAGCAGCTGAGAATGTGCCACATGAGCGGATCCGTTTTTAAATAAACTTGAAGACAGGGAACACATGCGTCTGCATCCATGTCTACTGAAAAGAAGTTCACCTGTATTGGAGAGGCAGGATTGCTTTTCAATGGATAGACTTCTGTTGGCATCCATCCATCCATCAGTAAGTGTTCATTCAAAGTAATGTGGTACAGTTTGAAACCAGTTCTGTTTGTAGTACAAAATAAATAAAAGTGGGGGAAAAAATAAACCTTTGGATCATTACCGTATTCTTTAGAGCTGGGATGTGTCTCAGATTTTCTTTATTAAATATCCTTGAATGTTACAAACCTCTTCTGACTTTAAGGAATTATTTGGTGTCATGATTCTGTGAAGTGATCAGAAGTTTAGGGCCAAAACTCTGGGTTTAATCCCAACCAGAGCTGGCTCTCTTCTCCACTCCGCTTCTCTGATCCCAGTGGTGGTTACACCATCTCTTTAAAGTTTTAGCAGTCACTGCTAAAACTTTAAAGAGATGGTGTAACCACCTTTCCATGGAGTTTTTGACAGAATCATTGGTTTTATGTTTTTTGCTAAAAATCAGGGACTTAAAACCTGTGAACGTCTTTCCCACTCTAAGCCACTGAGGGAGAGCTCTGTGGACACTGCTGCTGTGGAAAGAGTTACCGCTAATGACCCTGTCCCATAGTGGAAATGCTCAGAGAAAACTGCTGGGGCAAATTAAAGTTGAGGGAAGAAATAAGTTCCAGAAAAGAGCGTTCTTTGTGTTGATGTCAAAAGGCCTCGCACAAGACCTTGAACTAGTCGTCCCAATGAGATTCTGGAGCCATCTTTGGATGCACAGGAGCAACTCTGTACCCAGATACTTTGAACGGTATATACTATATATAGAACTATATATAGTGTTTGGTGAATGCTTCTTTGTTTGAGCTTTAAGTTTGTTTGCTGTCCATCAGAAACTTCTTCACATTTCATATGTTTAATGGTTAGGAAGAACTGATGGACAACACTTCATAATGGCTGCTTTGTTTTAAACCCTTTGTTTAAAGGCTTTACATTAACACACGACCAGTTGTGTTGGTGTTCCTGTGTTTTGGCTTATTTCTCTGTCTGTATGCATGCATTGGTGCTTGTTTAGAAATACAACGGAGGCCCCACAGTTTTGAACTCTGACCAAACGGATCCTGCCACACCCACCCTCACAGACCCCCAACCCCACCCCTGTTCTGCTGGGTGGGGTGGGTGTCTGGTCATCTCAAGATGGGGTCCTCTACTAGAGGCCTGGGAGCTTGAGGCTCATTTTCAGTATAGGGTCTCTTCTGGACTGATATCTCCAATGTTCTTCAATGAGCCACCCCCCCTGTGTGAGGGTCACTGCTCCGGCTGCTCCAGTGACCTACTAGGCTCTCTGTAGCTCTTCTTGCAAGGTTCACCACCACTGCCAGTGGGAGATGTTCTATTAAAATACAGGTCCTTCTCAAAATATTAGCATATTGTGATAAAGTTCATTATTTTCCATAATGTCATGATGAAAATTTAACATTCATATATTTTAGATTCATTGCACACTAACTGAAATATTTCAGGTGATACGGATGATTTTGGCATACAGCTCATGAAAACCCAAAATTCCTATCTCACAAAATTAGCATATTTCATCCGACCAATAAAAGAAAAGTGTTTTTAATACAAACAACGTCAACCTTCAAATAATCATGTACAGTTATGCACTCAATACTTGGTCGGGAATCCTTTGGCAGAAATGACTGCTTCAATGCGGCGTGGCATGGAGGCAATCAGCCTGTGGCACTGCTGAGGTCTTATGGAGGCCCAGGATGCTTCAATAGCGGCCTTTAGCTCATCCAGAGTGTTGGGTCTTGAGTCTCTCAACGTTCTCTTCACAATATCCCACAGATTCTCTATGGGGTTCAGGTCAGGAGAGTTGGCAGGCCAATTGAACACAGTGATACCATGGTCAGTAAACCATTTACCAGTGGTTTTGGCACTGTGAGCAGGTGCCAGGTCGTGCTGAAAAATTAAATCTTCATCTCCATAAAGCTTTTCAGCAGATGGAAGCATGAAGTGCTCCAAAATCTCCTGATAGCTAGCTGCATTGACCCTGCCCTTGATAAAACACAGTGGACCAACACCAGCAGCTGACACGGCACCCCAGACCATCACTGACTGTGGGTACTTGACACTGGACTTCTGGCATTTTGGCATTTCCTTCTCCCCAGTCTTCCTCCAGACTCTGGCACCTTGATTTCTGAATGACATGCAGAATTTGCTTTCATCCGAAAAAAGTACTTTGGACCACTGAGCAACAGTCCAGTGCTGCTTCTCTGTAGCCCAGGTCAGGCGCTTCTGCCGCTGTTTCTGGTTCAAACGTGGCTTGACCTGGGGAATGCGGCACCTGTAGCCCATTTCCTGCACACGCCTGTGCAGGGTGGCTCTGGATGTTTCTACTCCAGACTCAGTCCACTGCTTCCGCAGGTCCCCCAAGGTCTGGAATCGGCCCTTCTCCACAATCTTCCTCAGGGTCCGGTCACCTCTTCTCGTTGTGCAGCGTTTTCTTCCACACTTTTTCCTTCCCACAGACTTCCCACTGAGGTGCCTTGATACAGCACTCTGGGAACAGCCTATTCGTTCAGAAATGTCTTTCTGTGTCTTACCCTCTTGCTTGAGGGTGTCAATAGTGGCCTTCTGGACAGCAGTCAGGTCGGCAGTCTTACCCATGATTGGGGTTTTGAGTGATGAACCAGGCTGGGAGTTTTAAAGGTCCTCAGGAATCTTTTGCAGGTGTTTAGAGTTAACTCGTTGATTCAGATGATTAGGTTCATAGCTCGTTTAGAGACCCTTTTAATGATATGCTAATTTTGTGAGATAGGAATTTTGGGTTTTCATGAGCTGTATGCCAAAATCATCCGTATTAAGACAATAAAAGACCTGAAATATTTCAGTTAGTGTGCAATCAATCTAAAATATATGAATGTTAAATTTTCATCATGACATTATGGAAAATAATGAACTTTATCACAATATGCTAATATTTTGAGAAGGACCTGTAGTTTATTACATCTGCAGGTCAGGTAACAATTGTCCCTTTTCCACTGGCTCATTTTAGGCGGCTTGGCTCTTCTCCACTCTGTTTTGCTCTACTGGGTTCGGTACCAGTTGTGTTTCCATTGACCCACTGATGGCTGGAGCTCTGCCTCCAGCCATCAGTGTAGCTGCTGTGCTGCTATTAACGTTACTCTGACATTGTAACATTAAAGTAATCTGCGTGAAATCCTAAAAATGTATAAATAAATAGAAAATAAAAAAATAACTAAATACAAGGAGAAGCATTGTGGGTAATGTCTGTGCCTCTGAACAGCTGATTTTATGTGTGATCAGCTAATTTACGATGTTATCAAATATAGCGTGCTGTCGGTATGTAATTCGGAAAGCCGATGTGCCCTTTTTTTCTTTCATCCTTCAGGCGTGGTTTATGATTTGTAAATAGTAAAGTTAGAATTCGTAATGACCCGCTCTGGCAAATGTGGTCCTTATTTTTGTCGCTCTCGAATTTTATTAACTTTTCCCTGCAGTGAAAACCTTGTAATTCCTCATGGCCAATCAGTGAACAGCAGTCTGTTCGTGTCACATGTAGTCCCCACTCAGCCCCGGTCATACTTGCTCAGGAGCAGGGACCAAAAAGCAGAGTGGAGCTGGACCAAATCGAGCCAGTGCAAAAGGGGCCAATCTAGCCCAGTTTGGCGTCTGAGATTCAGCTCAGCTTTCAAACAAATCTACTTTAATCATAGTTCATTCATGATTGAATAAGGGGAGGTAGTTTCGTTTTCACATAGGGCCAGGTTGGTTTTGGTATGGCCTTCAGCTACAGTTTCAGCCACAATTGTTCTGAATCCGTCACAAAGCTTCATTCTAATCTCACCCATTTATTTTTATTTCCAACAGATGGCCCAGCTGACTGCTTGGTGTTAAGAGACTGTGGCACTTTATAAAATTAGTGCCAAAAAAGTTTGTTACTGGTGTGTGTGTGTGTGTGAGGGGGCAAATATATGCTGTTTTTGGTAACATTTGTTCCTTACCCATTAAGTGTCTGTTTTTGATTTAATTTATCTTATTTAAACTGGCTTATAAAAACACGTAGCTGCTAACTCAGACAAGGCTATTCATTAGAAAAATAAGTAGATCAAGACAACCTCCTCTATTATAAAACTGAGCGTTGATCACAGTGCTGGTATCTATATAAATGTATCCGTTTCTCTCCATCTGTCCACATCTATTTGTTCATTTTCATCTTTCTAGCTTTATTGATCTGTCTTCATCTACATCTATTAGTGCTGGGTGATTATTACACTTCTTAATCTGGAATAACTGTTCTGTTATGTGCAAAATTCATTAATGAATTCAAAGTTATGTTTGGTGGACTTACTTTAAAAGTACTTCTATATGAACCAAAGTGTAATAACATCTGCTTTACAGACAATGAAAAGAGATAAGAAGCTCATTAACTGCAATATTCTAAAGTAAAACACATTCATTATGTTTCAGTAGTTAATCAGATGTTTAATAAAAACCTAAATAAGGAACCACAGCAAATGAATAAAGGCTAAAGTCTGAACATTGAGACACTTTCCAGTCTGATATTCAGCTGGATTTCATGTGTTCACTTCCTCCTTATCAACATGTGTTTAACACGTCATTGACAGAGAGAGTGGGAGCTGGATTTTAGTCTGGAATCCCGCCTCCATCCATAAAGACTATACAATATGTTATTCAAATAAAGTTTGGCTTTATTTCAAATTTGCACCAGATGCATGCACCTACAGCACCAGATAAATGAGAGTTTTGGTCCATCAGAGCTTCCATACAAGGGCTTAATCCACCAGAGTTGGTTCTGGGGACTCCTCTGGAACCTCTGGAGATCATTGTGGAAAGACGGATTCTTCATAAAATGAAGAACATTATGGAGAACCCTGAGCATCCTCTTCATGAGACTGTCCTACAACAACAGAGTGTCTTCAGTCAGAGGCTTCTTCAGATCTGCTGTAAGACGGACCTCTACAGGAGATCCTTCCTGCCCACAGCCATCAGCATCTACAACGACTCTTTGAAGAAACCTTCATAATATGAGCTAAAACAACATTACATTTCCCTTTGGGATTAATAAAATATTTTTGAATAGAATTTTGGTATTAAATGAAACATTACATGAAGCTCAGCAAGCTCTGTTGTCTCACTACCACGCTGCATAACGCCCACTGTTAATGACTCCTGCTAAAGATGTCAGTAAACCAGTTTATTACAGAGATGTTAATTCTTTGTGTTGAGAGGGTTGCTTCTTGGACCACCACTCCATCACAGGGTTATGCATCTGGACTTTAGTGCAGCTGCTCACTGGATTCTGAGTTTCATTGGTCCTGAGCTGATCCTTGCTAGAGCTCCTCACTAGGGGTGGAACATAAACCCATCGGCCTCCGGTCTGATCAGACGCCGCATGTACTGTTAAAGTTACACCTTTTAGGTCAGGGTAAAAACAGTGACGGTTGTATTTTGCAATAGTTTGCCATTGCCTTTTCAGTTGTGTTGTTGTTGTTGCTCCTGATGAGTTAAAAAGATCCAAAATATGTTCAGATGTTCACCTTCAGAGCTGTCTGGATCCTTATGTTGGGGATATTACAGGGAATATGAAATGTTTCTTGCTTGTTTTGACTGTAAACCCTTGATTACTTTGTTCCACTACAGATGCAGAATGTATTTATGTCAGAATTGTGATGCATCCTGATATTTCTGGGTTTTTCTACTACCGTGAACATTGTTCCTGCTGTTGGTAGACTAGTATAGTTTTGTTTTACCTCTACCTGTACCTGTACTGTGAAGTCCTCCCACATCACCTCTAAGTGCTTCCTTCATTTGTTTTTTTTACATTTCTGACTGACTTGGCTCTTCTAGCTTTTGAGGTTCAGGTTTATGTTTATAAGACCAGCATATTAATCAGAATCAGCAGAGGTTGTTGCTATATGCTGATAAAATGTAGGCATGTCTCTGACTGCTGAATCCAGGGATGTTGTAGCGCCAAAGACATGTCAGTATATGTTTTTAGATGGTTTGTGTCTCTGATCTGCTAGCTGAATCCATCTTTAGTAAACACTGTCACTAATGGCTGATCTTATAGACCTGGTAGAGGCAGGTCATTCTAACAGTTGAGCCAAAAAAGATGTTTATTCATCTCCCAACACAAAACATCAGGATTGTTCCTCTAACATCCTGCTTCTTTTCTCCGTTGGCTTCTCATTGGTCCATTATGTAGAGTATGAGCTGTTTGCTGCTCGTAAACAGCAGTAATGCCAACAAGTTTTCCCCCATGCTCAGACACAGATTCTTATCCTTCCCTCCGTAATGGACTCTTGTTGTGTATGCTTGAGTAGGTGCAGGGCTGTGGTATTTCCAGCAGCTGGATCCAGTTAGCGCTCAGCCACAGCTTCCTCTGGATGGTGAAGGAGCAGCAGGATCGTAGATTTCTTCTTGCTCTCATTGTTTTCAGGCAAAGGTCCTGCAGGTGGGGGAGGTGTAGCGCTCATTCGTGTTTGTCTAAGACAGATTCAGGACTGATGAGACTAAACATAACTGTTTAGAGCCATGCTTTCTAGTTATTGGTTCAGAGATTTGGACAAATGTTAGCTTGCTGAGTGAACCACATTAAAGGTGTGGGTGAAGCAGCCTTGACTTTAGAAACCATGTTGACTTTAAAGAGATTCCCTCATCTAGAATGTCGTATTAAAAGTAAATGAATAAGAAAGCCATTGATGTAACACTGCACAAAACAATTTGTAATGTTGAATTATTTCATTTGGCAAGTGTTTTTATTTCTTCCTTTTTGACTGAAATCGTTTCTCAACACGCGTACAAGAACTACGATCTGTAACAGAACGCTATGGTAAACTATGTGGTGTTCGTCACTGCCAGCCTGAAAACTTTGGTACATCAAGCCCATTTCGGGGTCATCTATTTTGGTTGGACACACCGACTAGGCTGCGCAATTCAACACGCGCAGCTCAACAGACATTACAGCTCTGACGTCACTCGGGATTTCTAAAACCAGTGGAAAATAAAGTTTTGTTGCCAGTTCCAGCGTGTTTCTAGGGACGACACAATGGAGGCGCATATCTGGAGAGACTGAAGCCAGCAGACAAATGTTTGCTCCACACGGCCATTCCCAGAAGAGCTTGAAAGGTAGAATTCTGTCTGATACAAGAAGATCAGAAGATTCATATACTGATCGAAGACCCCGCTGACACCGGGCGCAGGTGAAAACCTGTTGTTTGAGATTTTGGGCAATCAGCTGCTAGTGGCTAAGAGCGCAGCCCACCGTTTGCCAGCTGATCGCCGCTATCGAGACATCAGCACCAGGAGGGCTTCTCTTTCCAAGTGAACCCAAATTGCACATGTTGTCCATAAAACTGCTGGTTTGATCTCCATAGACATTCAATGTGCATATATTTTTCTTTTATTCTTATTGTTAAGTAGTGGTTTTTATCCCCTTTGTGTAGAATAGTGCTCATTAGTTAGGTGAAGGTTTTTGGACCAAAATGGTAGTTTATCAGAATTATATGTATGTATAGGGTTATACATATATACAGGTCCTTCTCAAAATATTAGCATATTGTGATAAAGTTCATTATTTTCCATAATGTCATGATGAAAATTTAACATTCATATATTTTAGATTCATTGCACACTAACTGAAATATTTCAGGTCTTTTATTGTCTTAATACAGATGATTTTGGCATACAGCTCATGAAAACCCAAAATTCCTATCTCACAAAATTAGCATATCATTAAAAGGGTCTCTAAACGAGCTATGAACCTAATCATCTGAATCAACGAGTTAACTCTAAACACCTGCAAAAGATTCCTGAGGCCTTTAAAACTCCCAGCCTGGTTCATCACTCAAAACCCCAATCATGGGTAAGACTGCCGACCTGACTGCTGTCCAGAAGGCCACTATTGACACCCTCAAGCAAGAGGGTAAGACACAGAAAGACATTTCTGAACGAATAGGCTGTTCCCAGAGTGCTGTATCAAGGCACCTCAGTGGGAAGTCTGTGGGAAGGAAAAAGTGTGGCAGAAAACGCTGCACAACGAGAAGAGGTGACCGGACCCTGAGGAAGATTGTGGAGAAGGGCCGATTCTAGACCTTGGGGGACCTGCAGAAGCAGTGGACTGAGTCTGGAGTAGAAACATCCAGAGCCACCGTGCACAGGCGTGTGCAGGAAATGGGCTACAGGTGCCGCATTCCCCAGGTCAAGCCACTTTTGAACCAGAAACAGCGGCAGAAGCGCCTGACCTGGGCTACAGAGAAGCAGCACTGGACTGTTGCTCAGTGGTCCAAAGTACTTTTTTCGGATGAAAGCAAATTCTGCATGTCATTCGGAAATCAAGGTGCCAGAGTCTGGAGGAAGACTGGGGAGAAGGAAATGCCAAAATGCCAGAAGTCCAGTGTCAAGTACCCACAGTCAGTGATGGTCTGGGGTGCCGTGTCAGCTGCTGGTGTTGGTCCACTGTGTTTTATCAAGGGCAGGGTCAATGCAGCTAGCTATCAGGAGATGTTGGAGCACTTCATGCTTCCATCTGCTGAAAAGCTTTATGGAGATGAAGATTTCATTTTTCAGCACGACCTGGCACCTGCTCACAGTGCCAAAACCACTGGTAAATGGTTTACTGACCATGGTATCACTGTGCTCAATTGGCCTGCCAACTCTCCTGACCTGAACCCCATAGAGAATCTGTGGGATATTGTGAAGAGAACGTTGAGAGACTCAAGACCCAACACTCTGGATGAGCTAAAGGCCGCTATCGAAGCATCCTGGGCCTCCATAAGACCTCAGCAGTGCCACAGGCTGATTGCCTCCATGCCACGCCGCATTGAAGCAGTCATTTCTGCAAAAGGATTCCCGACCAAGTATTGAGTGCATAACTGTACATGATTATTTGAAGGTTGATGTTTTTTGTATTAAAAACACTTTTCTTTTATTGGTCGGATGAAATATGCTAATTTTGTGAGATAGGAATTTTGGGTTTTCATGAGCTGTATGCCAAAATCATCCGTATTAAGACAATAAAAGACCTGAAATATTTCAGTTAGTGTGCAATGAATCTAAAATATATGAATATTAAATTTTCATCATGACATTATGGAAAATAATGAACTTTATCACAATATGCTAATATTTTGAGAAGGACCTGTGTATATATATATATATATATATATATATATATATATATATATATATATATATATATATATATATATATATACATATATAGAGCCCATAATCACAACACCAGAGGATGTCTCTGACTTCTATTCGTAAGTAATGATTTTGGTTAAGTACATTTTCTTAATTATGATTTTTTTTATTATAATTTTGATAAATATGAACTAATCAATAATCATAATCCTTACACTCATATTTGTGCCTTTTATTTTGACGCTGCTTAGAACAGCTCATTTACTGCTATAGTTATTTAGCAGTCAGCTGCTGGGGGTTTATGAAGAACATGGCTGCCTCGCAGCACTGAGCGGTCTCACCCAAGCCTTGAATATCGTCAGCTTCTTGAACCAAAATTGTCAAAGGCTTTTAAATTTAAACAACTGAAATTAAACTTGTACCTAAATCAGTGATGGTCAGAAACAGAGCAAGTGTGAATGAGTCAAAGGTCATTGCTGATTTCTTCTTTCTGTACGCTACAGACCAGCAAACTGCCAAAGCTCCTGCTTTCACAGAGGTAGATGATCTAATACTGCGTTAGATGAGCAGAACATATCAGCTACTTTTCCTTTTCAATTCAGTGGAAGCAGCAGGATTAGACTTGGCGTTGCTCCCACTGCTTTTCCATTTGATCTTTTTTCTTAGGTTAAATTGAACTCATTTTACAACCTGGTAAAGATCAGGTTATTTTATTGTTCTAATAAGTAAACCCTTAGAATTGAAAGAGGGTGTACTTTCTTTTTACAGCATCTAACTGTACTAGTTGTATAAATCCATGCTGGTGTGCCAAGTTTTTTGAATCGTTGTAATTTAGCTGTCATTGAAACATAACAGCAGACAGAAAAAATTCTGCATCTGTATAAACTTTTTTTTTTTTTTTAACTTTTGTCATTTGAGCTAATTAATGAATTAAGTAGCTAAAATCCTTCACTGTTACCTTATTCAATCATAGCCGTCATAAAAAGTCTGAACATCTTTAAATATATATCAAAACGAAATAAAAGATGTTTAAAAATGTCATAAATAGTTGAAAATACCAGAGCTGCTGCCCCCTCGTCTACTTTAATTTATCTTCCATCAGTCGGGGTCAACGGTCACAGTAAGAACCTATAGGTGTCACTCACAGTTGAACGAGCACCAAAGGGCTTTTCAGCAGTGGGTCTCTGTGTCTGAGAGAAGGTAAGCTGGGGGCCCTGCAGCCAGGCAGACAACTCAGTGATTGGTCCAGGTAGTTTGGGGGTGTTGGTGTGTATTTTTGTGAGGAATGGACTCTGTTACTGGTCCATCTCCACCCTGAGGTCTCAGTGTTCATCCGGACCTAAAGCACAGCTCTTATCTGCAATCCAGCTTCCTCCTGTGGAAGTAGAACATTCATCAATGAGGGTCGTGTGGGAGATTGAGCAGTTTCTTGTCTTTAACCATCCTATCTCACCTTAGGCTTACAGTTCAAATATATCCTCGTCTTCTAACTACTCATTTAAAGTTCCCATCATGCCTTTTCCCTCTGTTCACCACAGTTACTTCACCTTAATAAGGAAGGAGAATGATGAGATGGTTTTAAATCTTTTATAAAGACAAATCTGAAAAGTGTGGTGTGCAATTATAATCAGCCCCCCTGAGTCAGTTCAATGTAGAACCACCTCTTACATGAACGACAGCTGCGGGTCTTCTGGAGTTTGTTTCTACCAGCTTGGTTCTTCTTCTGTTGAAAAGCTCAAGCTCAGTCAAAGTGAACAGAGAGCAAGCATGAACATCAATTTCCAAGTCTTGCTACAGATTCTCAATTGGATTTAGGTGTAGACTTTGACTGGGCCATTCTAACACATGAATATGCTCTAATCTAAACCATTGCTCTGTGGCTCTGTATGTTTAGGGTCAGGTCTTTGCAGATGGCTTTACAGCTTTCTGTCAGCAATGGCTGAATGAAAATGCACACCCCACTTCTACTCCCTATTGTTTCAGGGCTGCATGGTGGGACCGCTGTAAGTACTGTTGCCTTGTAGCAAGAAGGTCTCGGGTTCAAATGCCAGCCTGAGATCTTCGTTTTTTCTTTAGGGTTTGGGGGAGAGGTAATGGTGGAGGTTCAGTCTCACAGATGTTAGTTGTTATTAACTTGTATTGCAGTTTAAATTGTGTGAACATGATTTCTGTTGTGTGAAACGGGTCAGTCTGATAACAGTCTCCTTCTCCTCACAGTACCTGCCATTTCAGTGGCCTCTCCTCGATATTCCAGGAAGAGCAGCTATCAGAGATTCTGCTACTCCTACACACCTGGTAAGACCTGCTTTCTATCTCTCTCTCAAACACACACACACACACACACACACACACAGTGTTTTGGAAAAACTATTGAGACTCAAAAGGCCCACATGTGGGTAAATAGTTGTTTTGTACATAAACGTTTAATGCTGGTATGTAATGCTGCTTTAACAGCAAGGAGAATGTGGAATATTGAACATGATAAAGAGCATAAAGCAAGTGTTCAGTTTTTTTCTTCATCATGACGATCATTTATAGTTAAAGCTGTTGTTGTACTTCCTGTCTACCTGAAGAGGGCAGTGGATCTCCTAACATGTAGCTTAGACGTCCTCTTTATTTAACAATGTAGAACAAGGATTCAAATCAGTCAGCAAAAGATTTTCTAGGTTCAGTGTGGTAGACTAAATAAATAAATAGTTTTACATGTTGTAAATATGAAACAGGTTTTTCATCTTTTATTTTAATAAAAGACCATTTTATGTCATGCTGTGAATCTCTCTTCGGAGTTTTCCAAACACCAGTCCCACTTAAAGCAGTGGCTCTTAAACCGCTTCGCAGTCCAAAGAATATTGTTAGTCTATTTTAATTTGAAAGAAAAAACAAGACAATCAGAATTTCCAAAATTCTTTTACATTTCCTGTATTTCATTTAGTCTGTTTGTGGTTTAAAAAAGCTAGTTTTTGTATCATTTAGTTCTTCAGATTTGTTATTTCATCACCTGCCTTGGTTTCCTTTTTGAATGTAAAAAAACAAAAACCTGTCAAAATAAACTCAGTGCACTTATTTGGCAGGAGTGTCCAGTTCCTTCGTTAGCAAGCTCTGATGTCACCCTGCCATAGTCTGGTTGCTTCATTCTTCACACAGCATTGTTTCAGACTGGTCTAATCATTCTCTCAGCTGTTACACAAGACAGACAGATCCATGTTTATTTCTTCTTCTTCTGTCCAGATCCAACAACACGGTAACAACCATCATAATGTGTTTCCAGCAGTTGTCCATGTTGTAAACAACAGATATGTTAATGTTGTGGTCCATGTCAGGTTCTCCCTGATTTCCAGCTGCACCTCTTGACATCCAGAGACACTTTGCTGAGGAACAAAGTTCTCAGATAGTCTCCACTTGTTTGCATCTTGTTCTCTCACCATTAAATACCTGATCTATTTCATGGTAAAAAAAAAAAAAATGCTTACAGCGTCTGTCTCAGATAAATACTGTTTTATGTGTTTAGTAAAAAAAACTCATATAAAGCAGGTTTGCTTTATTGAAGTTGTTTTACTGTTACACTTGCAACATTAACCCTCCCTTATGTATTACTGTTGTTAGCTGCATGCTGAGCGTTCTCTGTTTTGTCTGCAGTCTCACAGCGTCCCTGTGGTGCAGCATCCTCACATGACCCACCTTCATCCCCTGCTCTATAGTCCTGAGGCCTTCTCCCCACAGAGGGCTTCGCCTGGGTTCTCTCCTGAGCCAGGTAGGTAGACTGCTTCCACCTGCCAGACACTACTGCACCACATTGTTTCTCCTCTGACTCTGATCTGTGCTTCTGTTTGTGAAGCAGGTATGTCGAGAAGTCCTCACACCGCCTGTTATCCAGTTTCTCCTGGAGGCATGACTCCCGTCCCACACACGCTAGGATGGCTGTGAGTAAAGCACATCTGCTGACATTGTTGGCGTGGCCAGTTATTCTAAATGCTCTTGGTCTAGAGTTTCTAACAACTGATGATTCACCTACCTTTGGGTTCCTTGGGTTTCAGTTTGTGATTCATTGTGATTTTGGCTATTTTGCTGTACAAATCTGCAGATGCTGCAGGAGCCATAATAAGTCATCTTAAGGGGTAAAAGGCAAGGCAGGATTATTTCTAAGGCACAATTCAACAACAAGACGATTCAAAGTGCTTTAAATGATGAGAACACATCTAAGTACTCGTTGCAGTGGCATAATTAAGGCAAGTAAACAGAAGCTGGACTACAGACTGAATTTAATGTTTTAGTTAATCATTTAAATAAAACAGTCAAAGGCAACTCTAATCAAATGGGGTTTTAAAACAACTCAGGGTTTCAGGATTTTTGCTGTTTTCTGGACCTTTGTTCCAGATTAGTAGAGCAGAAGAACTGAATGTGCACTGATAAAGGTACCACACTTCGTTGGAGTTTGACGCTCATCAATCAGCGTTTCTAAGACCACATAGACAACATTATGAGTGGTGAGTCAGTTAATAGCTATGAGGTTGAAGCTTCATGTAGGAGAGTTTGTTCTACAAACTGCATGTCAGTGCTGAGGATTTTCTAACCCTGAGGATACATGTTCTCAGGGATGTGTCTGTTTGAGACAATATCCCTCTGGTAGTGACTTCACAGCGTTATAACAGAGCAGTTGTCGTAAAACAGCCATTCTAAAACCAACACAGAAGCATCAGTGTTTTAGCATCTTATATTAGCCGATAGCACTGTGGTGGTGGGCAATTATCATACCATTTATTATTATTATAAAATACATTTTACAGCCATAACGATTTTAATGTATTACATAAACTATACATGATTATGTTTAACAACTTCACAAACTGAAATTATCACTGAGATGAATTCTTCCTATGTTGGCACCATGAGAGCAGCAACAATCATCAATATCAAAGCTTCTTTCAGTGTGTTCCAGATATCTGAGCCTTCACAGCCATACACTCTATTGCCAGAAACAGATTTAAATAGTATTTAACATCATTATTATTGTTAATACACTAAATACCAAAAAATACTGTCCTTTATATCGTCTATCTCTTCTAGCAGTGATTCCCAACCCCTAGTGGTATGTGAGCGCATTGCAGGGGGTACATGGAAACATTTAATATTTTAGTTCCAAGTTGATTGGTAAATATCATCAGTTAGTAGAGATAATTCTTGGGTATACGATGCTTTATTAGGACCCAAGTGCAAAATTCACCAAGCTTTTATCACCCAAAAGAGCAAAAAACAATGACGAGTGGGAAAGACTAAAGCAGGGTTGTTGTTGCTGTTCACCTGCACGACGCTGAGAGTCAGACCAAAATCCTAAACACTGGAGGGGGTTCTTGTGGTATAGCAAAATGTCTCAGGGGGTACACAAATCAGAAATGTTTGGGAAGCACTGCCTTATAGGATGTACCTTTACAAACCTAGTTGTTGAAAGCTTAAAATGATTAAACAGAACTCTGTTGTTGTACTGTTCAGCCGTGCTGTTGTGTGCTGAAGGTAGCTTTCTCGCAGCCTGAACGAACCTCTGGCATGTTGTAGAAAATAAAGTTTCTCGATAAAAAGCTTCTTACATGTCTGTGCTTCTTCTGGCTTTCTTTTGAACACAACGCTGAGACTTTTAGTCTCCTCCAGCGCCAGTGCTGTTGGTGGGACATGGCGACGGTAACCATGATATGATGCATTAACTGATCAGAAAAAGATTGTATTTTCCTGTCTTCAACTTTTTCTGTGCATCTCCAATATGGAACACAGTCGTGTAAATACAGAACCCCCTCTTTCAGTTCTACGGTATGTTTTGTCTCAACACAATAAAGGTTTTACCTTTTTATGTTTTCTAAAGTGTCAGCATGTGCAGCATGTGGGGGCTTTATCGTGGGAGACACCAAGCCCTAAAGGAACGTTGATATTCCCTGCTGCTAATCCAAGCTCACATTTGGTTTGGTTACTGAGAATGCTGAGTGACCAATTTATTTCACTACTTGACCATCCCAGAAAAGTAGATCAGTTCTAACATGAAATAGCACCTACTTTCTCTTGTGGTTGATGAATTTTGGGGGTTTCAGGTAGAAAGTTTTGTCTATTTACACGATGCATCTGAAATGAGTTCTGCATCATAAAAACACATTACGCCTTAACAAACAGAAGGTTTCTGGTGAAATTCAGTACCTACGTTCAACACAACCTACATTATGTTGCCAAATATTCCTCATTACTTGACGATCCATTGACGTTTCCATCAGATGACGTTGGGTAAAGAATTCTCCGTGCCTCTGTGCTCAGAGCAGACATGCTTCTGCGGCAGAGGGACTAGTTTCCTCTGGGCTAGTCAAACCTGTCAGACGTGGTGAGATTCCTCAGAAGAGTGTGTTCATGCAGGCCGACGCATGTTAGGCTGATCGATGACTCATTAACTGTTTGTCTTTCTGTCTGCAGGCCGGGGCAGTCCATGTACCCCATCGCAGGGGGCTTCTCACCTGCAGCCCTAGCTATGAATGCCTCCATGTCCAGGTATGAATGGAATGATGACTCATGAATTTGCTGTAGTTTTTCTTTTAGGATTGTCTGAATAAATCCTTTATGAATGAGACAGATTGAAGTCCAGTGGTCCATTTTATACCTTTTTAACACTGGTCCCTGTTATGGTTACGAGACACTGCCAATGCATGGACATTCTTCTCTCACTGAAGGAAATCGGTTGTTTTCATTTTATTAGAATTGAACCAGCTGTGGCGCCAAATCTCTGCCACTTGAGGCCAGGAAAACATTGACTTTAATAATCCACTGGCAGAGCTGTTGGTGCCTTTTAATTGTCTGCACTTTTTCCTTCTCTTTCATTCTGAGTTCTCCTGGGTCAATGTTTCTGTTTTACCTGTTTCTGCTTTCTGTCTGCTTGACCCCCTGTTGGCTTGACACATAGTTGCTCATACTGAGCCCGGTTCTGGTTCTGCTGGAGGTTTTTTCCTGTTTTAAAGGGAGTCTTTCCTTCCCGCTGTCGCCAGATGCTTGCTGAGGAGTGGCTGAGTGCTCTGCTGGATCCTTTAGACAGATAGCTTTTTACCAGTTGGCAATAAATGATAGAGGGTTATTACCCTGTGTCTTATTCTGTTACAGTGTTAGATCTTAGTTCATCATCAGGTCTCTGAGAGATGTGCAGATTTGATACATACAGGGTTGGACAATGAAACTGAAACACCTGTCATTTTAGTGTGGGAGGTTTCATGGCTAAATTGGACCAGCCTGGTAGCCAGTCTTCATTGATTGCACATTGCACCAGTAAGAGCAGAGTGTGAAGGTTCAATTAGCAGGGTAAGAGCACAGTTTTGCTCAAAATATTGAAATGCACACAACATTATGGGTGACATACCAGAGTTCAAAAGAGGACAAATTGTTGGTGCACGTCTTGCTGGCGCATCTGTGACCAAGACAGCAAGTCTTTGTGATGTATCAAGAGCCACGGTATCCAGGGTAATGTCAGCATACCACCAAGAAGGACGAACCACATCCAACAGGATTAAATGTGGACGCAAGAGGAAGCTGTCTGAAAGGGATGTTCTGGTTCTAACCTGGATTGTATCCAAAAAACATAAAACCACGTCTGCCCAAATCACGGCAGAATTAAATGTGCACCTCAACTCTCCTGTTTCCACCAGAACTGTCCGTCAGGAGCTCCACAGGGTCAATATACACGGCTGGGCTGCTATAGCCAAACCTTTGGTCACTCATGCCAATGCCAAACGTTGGTTTCAATGGTGCAAGGAGTGCAAATCTTGGGCTGTGAAACATGTATTGTTCTCTGATGAGTCCACCTTTACTGTTTTCCCCACATCCAGGAGAGTTATGGTGTGGAGAAGCCCCAAAGAAGCGTACCACCCAGACTGTTGCATGCCCAGAGTGAAGCATGGGGGTGGATCAGTGATGGTTTGGGCTGCCATATCATGGCATTCCCTTGGCCCAATACTTGTGCTAGATGGGCGCGTCACTGCCAAGGACTACCGAACCATTCTTGAGGACCATGTGCATCCAATGGTTCAAACATTGTATCCTGAAGGTGGTGCCGTGTATCAGGATGACAATGCACCAATACACACAGCAAGACTGGTGAAAGATTGGTTTGATGAACATGAAAGTGAAGTTGAACATCTCCCATGGCCTGAACAGTCACCAGATCTAAATATTATTGAGACACTTTGGGGTGTTTTGGAGGAGCGAGTCAGGAAACGTTTTCCTCCACCAGTATCACGTAGTGACCTGGACACTATCCTGCAAGAAGAATGGCTTAAAATCCCTCTGACCACTATGCAGGACTTGTATATGTCATTCCCAAGACGAATTGACGCTGTATTAAAAGGAGGCCCTACACCATACTAATAAATGATTGTGGTCTAAAACCAGGTGTTTCAGTTTCATTGTCCAACCCCTGTATGTCTGAAGCAGAGACCGATTACTGTAAAGTTGAACAATAGAAACTCACGCCCTCTAAACGTCCTCTCATTGTTTATCATGAGGCTGGGTTCTACATTCAGATCTAAACGTAGCTAAAAGAGCTTTGGTTGGTTAAAAACAAATTCCCAAATGTATCTGAGCTGAATAGTTTGAAGAACTTCCTGTTGATGACTCATCATGAATTCACTCTGACACAGCTTGTTTTTCTGTTCAAATCCCACGTCGATGACTCGCCTCCACTCATCACCGTTTCTGTGAGCGTGATCATCAGTCTGTGATTTCTGTTTACGATGGAGGTTTGTTAGCTCTGTTAGTCTAAGTGATACAAAAGGTTCTTACTGTTTAAGATTTCAGATTTTAGGAATGAAAGGAACCCCAAAGAGATCCAGGGGGTGTGTTTGTTCAGTTTGGTGGTCTTGCTGGGTTCTGTGGAATCAGCTTTTTATCTGGAAACTACTCTGTAAATGTGACCAATCTTCTCAGACAACAAAATCATTTATTTAATATAATGATGGTGAGGTCTGTAGCTTTAGTTACTTTGCACTTCAACACTTCTCTATTGATGATCTCAGGATTTTATGGAACACTGAATGTTTTCTTGCAGTTTAGTGTCGAGCAGCTTCTCTCCACGTTTGGTACCGACCCCCCAGTCGTCTGTTCCTCACCCTGCAGCTGTGAAGCAAGAGCCTGGATGCAGCAACAGCCAACATCCTGGGTAACAACCAGACTGATTTGGACCTCGAGGCCATGTATCTGTGTGCACAGATATTATGTGTGATTGTTCTGTTTAGAAGAGCAGAGTAGAGGCTAAATCACAGCCACACCTGGAGTCTCATCCTCTGTCTCCTTGCAGAAAATTCCCCTCCAGCTCTGAGCACGACAAGGAAGACGAGAGGAAGCCCCACATCAAGAAGCCGCTGAATGCTTTCATGCTCTACATGAGAGAGGAGAGACCTAAAGTTGTGGCTCAGTGCAAAGTAAAAGAGAGCGCCACCATCAACCAAATCCTGGGCCAACGGGTCAGTCCTTTTACCAGATAAAGTTGGCATTTATTTTTGCAGATAATCCACTGCAAAGAAAAACAAGTTAAATTTACAGCAAAGACTTTGAGGTAACCTACAGATCTTGGGCTGTTGGTCTGTGCTAAATGAAGACCCTGTCATGTGTCCACAGTGGCATTCCCTGTCCAAAGAAGAACAAGCTAAATATTATGACCTGGCTCGCAAAGAGAGACTCCTCCACTCCAAGCTGTACCCCAACTGGTCGGCCAGAGACAACTATGTGAGTTTAACACCGAGCTTCTCTCCATCAGCTCACTTTGGGTTAGATGACACCTGATTTATGTTTGTGCAGGGGAAGAAGAAGAAGAGGAAGAGGGCGAAGAGTGAAACTCAGCTTGAAGGTGAGATGATGTGAATGTCTAGTGTAGGTTATTTAATGTTTTGTTACACTTGTTCTCTGTTTGGTGTGGTTAATGCATCAAAAGCTTTGTTAATTAGGATTTGAATGCAGAACTGACTTCTACGTTCACACTGCAGGGAGAAGCAGCCCAAACAAGACTTTATTGTCCATATGTGAAATGTGGCAGTCACATTTAAATATATCTACAATCACGCAAAATGTTGTGACTAAACATCAAGACCTGGGGTTATAAAGTGTTTCAAATGTCAAAGGCCAATGTGTCCTAAAGTATGGAGGTTTATCAGGTTAGGTGACGACAGCAACCAGTCAGGGTTTAGCAACCACTGCTTTCAGTAGTCAAATGATCTGGAAACACAGTCCAACTGTGTACTAATCCATCGGTTTGTTAGAGAAACAAAATCATGAAGACCAAGGAACACAGCAGACAGGTCAGGGTTGTAGAGACGTTTAAAGAAGGGTTAGGTTCTAAACCAATATCCCAAGCTCTGAACATCCCCCCAGACCTCTGTTCAGTCTCTGGTCCTTGGTTACTCTGGATGAACTGCAGAGATCAATGGCTTAGGTGGGACAACGGTTAAGAGGACAACTGCACAGATCTGGCCTTTATGGAAGAGTGGGAGGAAGAAACCCATTGTTGGAAAACAAAAACAGAAGAAGTCCTGCTAGCATTTTGCCACTAGGCATGTAGAGTTAATAACTGAAAGTGCAAACTACTGTGAACACCTCATCCCCATTGTTAATCATGGTGGTGGCAGTAATGTGCTGTGGGAATGCTTTACTTCAGCAGAAACAGTGAAGCTGATCAGAGTTTATAAGAAGATGATTGGAGCTAAATTCAGAAAAATCCTGGAAGAAAGGCTGTTTGAGGCTGCAAAGGACCTGGGACTGGGGTGGAAATTCAACTTCCAGCAGGACCCATGAGCTTAAACACACAGCCAGAGTAACACTGGGATGGTTTGGATCCAAAACCATAAAATCTCATTAAAATACATTCAGTTCAATGTTCTGTAATGTGACAAAATGTGGAGCAATGATGACGAATGAAAGGCGCCATAAACACTCATCACAGCTAGTTTCCAGCTTCTCTGCAACGTGATGATGATGATGATGATGATGATGATGATGATGCCGGTTTCTGCCTCAGTGTGCTAATATGTTTTTGTCCTGTAGGTGCTCCCGTTACAGACGACCTCCCTCCACAGCTTAAGAAACCTCGAGAGGAGATGCCACACACACACACTCCCCTCACACACATTTCACACACACGGCCTCACCTGACTCATCCACACACTGTGTCCCATCTGACGCACACCCATCTGTCTCAAGCCAGTCCCGCCTCCTCCTTGGACTCGCCAGCGACACCCACCACGGCACTGGCCTCGCCCGCGGGCCCGGCTGCTACACACACCGAGCACACACACTCATCCTACAGCTACAGCGGACACGGCTCACCTTACGGCGAGCAGCTGCAGCCATTATCCCTCACCACCAAGTCCCAGCGCACCATCCACTCTGTAAACCGTAACACCACCACTCCAGGATCCTCCACACCCTCCTCCACAGACACACCCACCTCCTCACCCCCCACAGATTCCTCCAGACGATCCCCACAGCCTCCTCCACTGGTCTCTCGCCCTTTCCTCGTCCCGCCTCCTACCTCCTCTCAACGATGAGCTGCCAACTCTCTCTGAACAGCCAATCAGCTTTAAGGATCTCAAACACAACATGAAATGTGCCTCTTTCTAAATGCTGTGTAAATAAGCTTCTTTTAAAAACCTTTTTATAGACCAGTCATATTTTATACTAGTATGAAAAGGACATATTTGGTCAATATTTGACTGCATCTAAAAACTGTATTTTTGACTTTCACTTTTTCTACATTGTTGTAAGGAGGAAACAGTTTGTTGGAAGTGAGGTGTGATACAAGAGTTTGTTTCAGAAAAGCTTTTTTTCCACTTTGTAGTTCTTGATGTAAAGTTAGGTTTTGGTTTGTGTAAATAAATTCACACTGAGTACTAACATGCTCTCATTACTCTATCATTTATCAAATATAAATTATTTTGGGAATTCTAACTGGGGAAAAAAAGAAGTTGGGTCTGATTTTCTGTTAATAGAATAAGGTTTTGTCTTTTGTTTTATTTTTATTAATACAAGTCCTTCTCAAAATATTAGCATATTGTGATAAAGTTCATTATTTTCCATAATGTCATGATGAAAATTTAACATTCATATATTTTAGATTCATTGCACATTAACTGAAATATTTCAGGTCTTTTATTGTCTTAATACGGATGATTTTGGCATACAGCTCATGAAAACCCAAAATTCCTATCTCACAAAATTAGCATATTTCATCCGACCAATAAAAGAAAAGTGTTTTTAATACAAAAAACGTCAACCTTCAAATAATCATGTACAGTTATGCACTCAATACTTGGTCAGGAATCCTTTTGCAGAAATGACTGCTTCAATGCGGCGTGGCATGGAGGCAATCAGCCTGTGGCACTGCTGAGGTCTTATGGAGGCCCAGGATGCTTCGATAGCGGCCTTTAGCTCATCCAGAGTGTTGGGTCTTGAGTCTCTCAACGTTCTCTTCACAATATCCCACAGATTCTCTATGGGGTTCAGGTCAGGAGAGTTGGCAGGCCAATTGAACACAGTGATACCATGGTCAGTAAACCATTTACCAGTGGTTTTGGCACTGTGAGCAGGTGCCAGGTCGTGCTGAAAAATGAAATCTTCATCTCCATAAAGCTTTTCAGCAGATGGAAGCATGAAGTGCTCCAAAATCTCCTGATAGCTAGCTGCATTGACCCTGCCCTTGATAAAACACCTCAGGGTCCGGTCACCTCTTCTCGTTGTGCAGCGTTTTCTGCCACACTTTTTCCTTCCCACAGACTTCCCACTGAGGTGCCTTGATACAGCACTCTGGGAACAGCCTATTCGTTCAGAAATGTCTTTCTGTGTCTTACCCTCTTGCTTGAGGGTGTCAATAGTGGCCTTCTGGACAGCAGTCAGGTCGGCAGTCTTACCCATGATTGGGGTTTTGAGTGATGAACCAGGCTGGGAGTTTTAAAGGCCTCAGGAATCTTTTGCAGGTGTTTAGAGTTAACTCGTTGATTCAGATGATTAGGTTCATAGCTCGTTTAGAGAACCTTTTAATGATATGCTAATTTTGTGAGATAGGAATTTTGGGTTTTCATGAGCTGTATGCCAAAATCATCCGTATTAAGACAATAAAAGACCTGAAATATTTCAGTTAGTGTGCAATGAATCTAAAATATATGAATGTTAAATTTTCATCATGACATTATGGAAAATAATGAACTTTATCACAATATGCTAATATTTTGAGATGGACCTGTATATAAGTATTTAATAATTCCTGGACGCCTTCCTCGGGAGGTGTTCCAGGCACGTCCCACCGGGAGGAGGCCCAGGGGACGGCCCAGGACACGCTGGAGGGACTATGTCTCTCGGCTGGCCTGGGAACGCCTTGGGCTCCACCCGGAAGAGCTGGAGGATGTGTCTGGGGAGAGGGACGTCTGGGTGTCTCTGCTGAGTCTGCTGCCCACGTGACCCGGTCCCAGATAAAGCGGAAGACGATGAGTACGAGTATTTAATTAGCATTTTATTGCATGAGATAAATATTTGATCACCTAACAACCAGTAAGAATCCCGGCTCTCACAGACCTGTTAGTTCTTCTTTAAGAAGTCCTCCTGTTCTCCACTCATTACCTGTATTAACTGCACCTGTTTGAACTCGTTATCTCTATAAAAGACACCTCTCCACACACTCAATCAAACAAACTCCAACCTCTCCACAATGACCAAGACCAGAGAGCTGTGTGAGGACATCAGGGATAAAACAATAGACCTGCACAAGGCTGGGATGGTCTACAGGAAAATAGCCAAACAGTTTGATGAGAAGATAACAACTGTTGGAGCAATTATAAGAAAATGGAAGAAGTTCAATAAGACGGTCAGTCTCCCTTGGTCTGGGGCTCCATGCAAGATCTCACCTCGTGGGGCATTAATGATCATGAGGAAGGTGAGGGATCAGCTCAGAACTACACGGCAGGACCTAGTCAATGACCTGAAGAGAGCTGGGACCACAGTCTCAAAGAAGACCATTAGTAACACACTACGCCGCCATGGATTAAAATCCTGCAGAGCACGCAATGTCCTCCTGCTGAAGCCAGTGCATGTCTAGGCCCATCTTAAGTTAGCCAGTGACCATAGGGATGATCCAGAGGAGGAATGGGAGAAGGTCATGTGCTCTGATGAGACAAAAACAGCTTTTTGGTCTAAACTCCACTCGCCATGTTTGGAGGAAGAAGATGGATGAGTACAACCCCAAGAACACCATCTCTACCATGAAACATGGAGGTGGAAACATCCTTCTTTGGGGATGCTTTTCTGCAAAGGGGACAGGACGACTGGACCGTAATGAGGGGAGGATGGATGTGGCCATGTATCAGGAGATCTTAGCCAACAACCTCCTTCCCTCAGTAAGGCCATGAAGATGGGTCCTGGCTGGGTCTCCAGCATGACAACGACCTGAAGCACACAGCCAGGGCAACTAAGGAGTGGCTCCGTAAGAAGCATCTCAAGGTTCTGGAGTGGCCTAGCCAGTCTCCCAGCCTGCCCAGCGATGGCTCCAAAACCTGAAGGATCTGGAGAAGATCTGTATGCAGGAGTCATCCAAAATCCCTGCTCCAGTGTGGAAACCTAGTCAAGAACTACAGGAAACGTCTGAAGTCTGTAATTGCGAACACAAAGTTTTGTTAATCTTATGTATCAAATACTTATGCCATTTAATAAAATACTAATTCATTCTGGATTTTTGTTTTAGATTATTTCAGTTGAAGAGTATCTATGATTTAAAAATGAAAGACTTCTACATGCTTTGCAAGTTGGAAAACCTACAAAATCAGCAGTGTATCAAATACTTGTTCTACCCACTGTATAAGTTTATTTATGCAAGTATATTTATACAATCTTCAGTGTAAAGATGAACAAGAATTACTGGAAGTGATGGTATGGTCTCACAGAACCCGGATCTCAACATTATGGAGTGTGTCTGGGATTACATGAAGAAACAAGATGTGAGAGCCTACATCCACAGAAGATCTGTGGTTAGTTCTCGAAGATGTTTGGAGCAGCAGAGTTCCTTCAAAAACTGTGCAAGTGTACCTAGAGTTGATGCTGTTTTGAAGGAAAAGAGTGGTCACACCAATTATTTGTTTGATTTAGATTTCTCTTTTGTTCACTCAGTCTTTTGTTGTTTGTAGAAATGGTTCATATTCGCTTTTAGCCAAGATTCTACTGTTTCTGTGGATACCATATGTTTAAATAATGGAACTTGCAGGAAAGAAAGTAGAAGAAAACAAAAGTTTAATTCTGCCCCCAGGACTGGGGGTTGGGCTTAAGGGGTTAATGATCTAGCTCCATCATACATCAGAGATCTGATTGTTCCATATGTTCCTAACAGAGCACTTTGTTCTCAGACTGCAGGTTTACTGGTGGTTCCTAGAGTCTCTAGAAGTAGAATGGGAGGCAGATCCTTTAGTTATCAGGCTCCTCTCCTGTGGAACCAGCTCCCAGTTTTAGTCCGTGAGGCAGACACCCTGTCTACTTTTAAGGTTATGCTTAAAACTTTACTTTTTTTGATAACACTTATAGTTGGCTCAGGATAACCTAAGCCACTCTCTTTATTTTTTACCTCAGTCTTCCTCCCTACCTGTTGGATGGAGTAAGGGGGAGTCAGGTTTAGCCTAAACCGGCTCAGTTATGGTTGAGGTGCAAACACACCCTCCATTTCTGCTACCTGTATGACCCCTTCTCTTTTCCAATGGTTATAATCAATCTGACAGAGAGAGGTATCCCAATCCTTGTAGTTTTTAGTATAACAATGACCATCAGTGGGCTCTAGATGGACAAACTGTCTACTTTTAAGGCTAGGCTTAAAACTTTCATTTTTGATAAAGCTTATAGTTAGAGTGGCTTAGGTTATCCTGAGCTATCTCTGTAGTTATGCAGCTATAGGTTTAGGCTGCTGGAGGACATAATGACCACTTTCACCCTCTTTGCTACATTCTCGTACTACACATGGTCTGGTCTTTTAGTGTTTAACCCTGTCTTTCTCCTAGACATAGCTACTGTTGCAAAAATATAGAGTCCCTCTCTTGGCCATTTTATCTCTCATGCTTCATCCTTATCTCAGCAGACTGCAATTGTCCTTCAGAGCCCGGCCTTACCAGTGTGCACTTTTGCCATCACCAGCACATAGTGGAGGCTGCTGGTGTCTGATTTACAGACCAGAACATGTTAAAAGTGAGGAGTTTTGCTCTAGACTTAAGACACAATCCATCCATGCCTTCTCACTTAGAAAATATTAAAGTTGTTAAAGTTCACTGATTCTTTAACCATTTGTTGAGCATCAGTAGTCTACTTAATATCTCATTTCCACAACACACAGGAGCAAAGGGTCAGCTGAAGCACACCTTGATACTGAGACCTTCAACATTCAGCAAATGAATAAAATCCTCTCTGAAGATTTCAGATTTTTTTTTTTCTTCAAAACATGCTTCAGAACAATCAAATGCTCCTTTGTGTGTGATGCAGTATTTCACTATTGGATGCTCCCACATGATTGTCAATATTTTCTCTCCAACATCAGACACATGTTATTTACAACACTAAGAACTTCAGTGTTTTTCTTGCTACAAAAGCATTTAATCTCATTCATGGCTCCATCATCCATTATCAGGGTTTGTGGCTTGGTGGCTGGAACTTTCTAAAGCTGTTTTGGAAGAAACCACTCTGAAGACAGGCTTTCAGACGGGGTGTCAGGGTCTTTTAGAAGAGAAACAAACCTGGTTTCTTGTGGGATTCCAGTGTTTTCAGTTGCTTTGCTTCTGTCATTTGTTGTGAGCAAAGTCCTGGTGGTGCTGAGGATGAAAAGTATTGTCAGCCAGGCTTTTTTATCCAGTTGCAGGGTTCTTCCCGTTGGCAATCTTCCCAGATCTGAAAGAAGGGATTTCTTCCTTGGTTTTGCACCGAGAGTTTCGGGGAGGACTGTTGGTCGGTTTACTCTCATACACATCAGCACTCTTTATTTGGTGCTGGTTAGCCATCTGTCAGTCTTATCACTGAATAGAATCGTTGGTAGGGATGTTTTATTTCCATACCCAGCGTTTACCTCCAGTTTCACTTCAAGTCAATGAATTTTCATTTTGATCACTGCTGTTTTCTGTAGAAGTTTGTTGAAATCCTCTATAGAAATGGGACTCATCTTGTGTTGATTAGCTAGTGTTGCCATGAAAAGTGTGGCTGCGTCTAATGTTGTCTGGTCCAAATCTTTCAAAAAGTAACCTCTGAAAAATCCTTGAGGGTCACTGATTTTAAAGCAGTTTAGTCCAGCTTTTCTGTAGTTTTTGTCTAAAGGAAAATAAATGAAGAGTAAAAGAATGCATGCAAGCAGAGAGGAGTGGAGAAAGCGTCTGAGCAGGTGAAGAGGCATAGTACTGGTTAAACCCAAAAGATTCAGCAGCACAAGGAGGTACTCTGCAATCCGCCACTGTTATTGTTTATCTTCTGTATAATAAACTTGATCAGTTTATTTTACTTTGTGCCCCTACACGTGGCCCCTTCTGGGGTGGCCGGGCTCTGGCACTAGGTGGTTTGAGCTGGCCTCCCCGGCAGCCCCGTGGTGTTCCGGACCCTTTGTGGGGTGCCTTGAGACGACATTGTTGTAAATAAGCGCTATATAAAGAAACAGAAACTGAAACTATCTCTGTAGTTATGCTGCTATAGGCTTATGCTGCTGGAGGACATAATGATCACTTTCACTCTCTTTGCTACATTCTCACACTACTCTCCAATTTTGCATTATTTGCTGTTATTTCAGTTTTTCACTTTATGTTCTCTCTTTTATCTTCCTAGAAGCTACACCTGGCCTGACTCTGTGTCTACCTGTGACACCTTTCTGGAGAGGGGCATCGTCCGAGCTTCTACTGGCAACAACTTAATGCTCACCCTCTACAGATGATCCACATGACCCTGTCTTTTAGTGTTTAACCCTTTCTCTCTCCTAGACATGGCTACTGACTGAGCTTCTACTGTGACTAACTCTATGTGCTCTCTTTCAGACTCTAACCTTGAAAACTGGCTCAGAGTTTCTGTTCTTTCTTTCTAGATGAAACGACTAAAGGAGCTACATCCATTAACATTTACTTTTCCTTCCCATAGAAAGTACTCCTGGATCAGTGCTTCTTTGTTCTCTTTGTGTCTCTGCTCTGTTCTCTCAAACCCCCAGTCGGTCGTGGCAGATGGCCGCTCACACTGAGCCTGGTTCTGGTTCTGCTGGAGGTTTCTTCCTGTTAAAAGGGAGTTTTTCCTCTCCACTGTCGCTACATGCATGCTGAGTATGAGGGATTGCTGCAAAGTCAACGCCAGTGACTGTCCACTGTCTCTACATGCTCATCCAGGAGGAGTGAATGCTGCAAGTCACTGACTGGATGCAATCTGCTGGGTTTCCTTAGATAGAAAAACTTTTTATCCAATTTGAATAAATAACTGAATCTGACTGAACTGTTCAATGGTTAGGACTAATTGGAATGTATGAACCTGACTGTTGTGAAGAACCTTGAGACGACATGTGTTGTGAATTGGCGCTATATAAATAAATTAATTGGGTTTTTATCTGGTCGGTAGTCATTATGTGCATTTATTTTTACTGATTTCAGTCATACTGTGCATGAGCCAGCCTCCTCCATGAGAAAGATGACATTTTTCCAGTCTACTCGACGACAGAGACCGGGACATTTTCAACCCATAACACTCTGGAACTGGTTCTCAGATTGAGCCTTCTCAGAGAAAAGCTGTGCTGTTGTCGTGAAAACAAACAATAGAAACCCAACTGAAATTTTCCATTTTAACCAGAAAACATTATGTAAACAGGACTTTATTTTCACACACAGCCTTTTTCCATAAGTTCGTTGAAAACTGCATTTTGTATATATTCAGGTTAAAATGTGTTTTTAGATCTGACATTTAACTGTGACAGAAAAACAACCAATAGTAATCTGTAATGAGGCAAATTTGGTTTCATGACACCTTATGCTGCATAAAACCAATTTCCCATCAAGCAATCCGCTATCTAAACGGAAGGATTTATTGTTATTTGAATGGTGGCTTTAAGAGACCAGATTTCTTTAAAATATGGTTCTGTTGAAAGTCTATTCCCAGGCAATATATTACCTGCAGTAACATCTTTGTTTACCACAGGATGAAGCTAATAGTCATCCAAGCAAGGCAGTCTTAAAACAAGTCAAAACTGTCATAGTGACTCATGGAAATTTATAAGCATCACATTTGCATTAGATAGCCGTTTACATGGAGGTCCGTGGTTATTTAACAAGATGTTTTTTTTACACTGTACAGGGTTAATAACTGCAGAGAGTAAATATGATTCCCAGCAGTGTTACTACATTGCTCTACTGTGGTGACAAATCAACTCTGATTCCTATGCTTTTAACACTACAGTGAGTTATGGAAGGTTAACACTGGAGGCTCATAACTCCGATAAGTGTTCATTTTACACACCGCTGTGTTGATTATTTAATCTGTTGCAGTGAAAAACCAATAGTCAAAGCCTTATAGTCATTAACACTGCAGTGCACAGATATATTTGTAGTGTTATTTTTACACTTCTGTAGTGTCAAGTTGCATATATCCATTATAATTAATCAATGCTTTTAAAATGTACCATTAAGTAAAGACAAGTTACCACAGAAATGCATTTAACATCAATTTTTTTCCAAAAAATCTTTTAAAGATCCATTGTCAACTTTTAGTAATGTACCAGTTACATCACGTATTAGGCTACTTGCCATTACATAACGGGGCTCCATTTGAACTGTTTGAAATGGTTACAGGAGTGCCTGCTGAGCCAAGCAGCTGATCTCAAGCCCACATAAAAATCAGCAGTCAACTTTAGCCTAACAAGGACACTACAAGAACACTGACCCTGGGCCTGCATAAATTAGCAATATGGAACAAACTGATAAGGCGGTATCTGTCATACCATACTTCATATGAACATCAAATGGTTTAAAGTAAAAAAGATTACCAAATAGCAGAGCCTTATTGCACCAATCATCCAAGACTGTATGGCTTTCAACCCCACATCAATACTTCCATCCAGCATCTTATCTGTTGGCATAGGTGGACGGTTTCACAGCTGATTGAAGCCATAGTCATATGCATGTATTCAGCCAGCAACTTGTTCAGCACATAGGAAGTTGCCTTGAATATACTTCAGAATCAGTTTCACCGCAAACTGACCAACCTCCTCTAAAATATCATGCATTATATCTACAAAGAAGGTGTTGGCTGTATTAAAAACTGAAATAAGTTCAACAGACAAATGCGTTTCACATACATGAAGAAGCCTAGGATCTGTTTGTACTGTCTGACAGTGTGTGTGTATGTCCATCTTTCAGTTCTTAAAACAACTTCTGGATCATCTTCAAATAATACAGTTTAACAACTGGGTTTTTCAAGGAGACAAAAACAGCAATATTGAGGCCCAAATGACTCCACAAAGCCAAACAGACCCTGCAAACCAAGGTTGTCCCGTGATCTGAACTACAGTATCAGGAATCGCATGTTCAAAAATTGGAATTTGAAGTCCCTCTTTCTTAAGCTCTTTCAGATCATTAACAAGTACTTCAAGTATCAGATTAATGTCCTGTGCATAGAATAAAGCACATAAATGAATAATAATCAAAGATGAATTAAATATTAGGGGGGGGGATTTGTTTGAGTAAATATATATATAGCACCTAATTTAGGTCCCAAGACATTTGCAGTGTCAAATGTAATCCAAAAACATCTGAATTTGCAGATAGAGCGCTTTCTTTAAAATAGGTGGCTTCTCTCAAGTCTACATAAACACCTTCCTTGGGAATATACCTGGGCTTGAACATGCCTGCAAATTCTTTTTTTTTTTTTTGTAAAATACTCTTGAGTGTGACCTGTCCAGGGTGACCCTGCCTCTCACCCATAGACTGCTGGAGATAGGCACCAGCTCCCCCGCTGAGTGTTTGGGAATATATGCAAACATACTGGTTACAATGACTTGGTCATTATGTTCCAGTATTTTTTCCTTCTTCTGCTGTTGAATCTTCACGAATCAGGCTCAACAATTCGTAATTTCTCTCTCAAGTATGTAAGTTTTGCTTTGCTATTTAAAGTTGTGAAAGGGTTTTCAGACGTTTTGAAAATTCATCTATTTTGTTCCCATTTTCTGCATCCTGTGGAGACGAGGACTGTAGAGCTACATCCTTATTTGAGGACGTGTCCAGCTTGTGGCTTGTGTTGACGACGTATGTGGTGACGTTCGAGGTCTCCAAAACGGGCCACGTGACTGATCCAGGAACTGGTTCGCCGGGTTTGCGTGATTCGAAGTATAAGGGACAGCACAACGCTTCTTATTCCCAATCACATTCAGTGGTCTTGGGATCATATTGCGTGTGCCTTAGCAATCTGTTTGTGTCTTTTTTTGCTTTGGAATCAGCAAGAAAGATGAAAATATTGGAGCAAATAGAAATATATTTCACAAACTGCATACATTTGCGGTTGGTTAAAGTGCTCACATGATCATTTGCGGTTGTTGGTAGTCTAGTACTTAAGAGTTGGCTTTTGCACTTATGTTATCTGGGTTTGATTCCCACTTAGGGAACATGATTTTATAAATATAGGAAAAAAGTTTCAATCTCAATCTCAGTTATTATAAGCATTAGAGGTATAAGTAACATAAGCAAGCTCACACACAACCCTCTCCCATATCCCAAAACACAATTCATTTATTTAGTCAATTTAAAGCTTTACACAAGAAATTCGTGTCATTATGATCATTCTGACTATTTTACATTTATTGTCCACTTGATGGCGCAGTAGAGCAAATGAAGCGTGTTGATGCCTCGGTTCATGAGTCGAGCAACTGGATGGAAAGCCTCAGTGCTTGAAGAAGCTTCATCTCGCCATCACTACTCAAAAAATAACTTCTTCCATGCATGAGACAAACCTCTGAACATTAGACTGACTTAATCCAGCTGCTCTGAGTTATGTGATAGCAGTAGCACACACCTGAAATGCTGCTCCTGGACTTTGTCAGTGAAGGAAATGTGGCTGTCTCCTCTACATCAGCCATCACAAGCTCTCCTGCATCACCAATATCTGCTCTGCTTGACATCAGTATTAACTTGTTAATGGGGTTAACAACATGGGGTTGTATGTTGTGGCAAAGACATAGTGAATCTTGAAGAGTTTGTCAAAGGCACCAAGAAAGGAGGTCAACCTGCAAGCATTGACATTTTTGTCAAGGGTTATGAAGAACTGGTGGACTACTTTCCTTCGTCCTACAGCCAGGAGATAGGGTTGTGTGCTTGCCGTGATGGCATCAAGATGTTCTTGGATGGTGGTTCCTGTCTGAGAAAACAAAACACATGGCATGACTATTACAATTACATGACTGTTATATTACAAAAAACAGCTTTAACATGTATATACAGTAATTAATTGTGTGTGTGATCACAACCTGCAAAGCTGATACCCCCTCAGTGAAACATCCTTCAATAAACATTAAAAAAATTATCATATAAGGCTTCTTGAAGACCACAAGACATCTTCCCTGGTCTCTTGCAGCCCAGGGCAGAGCGGGGAATAAGGTGTAACAGTAGCGAAATTGATGAGGTCACTATTCCCAACCTGTAACAACAGAAATTTGATGGAAAGTGGATCATCAGCTAAATTTAGTGATTCTACAATTTCAGTCCAAGTGCAGCCAATGGAATGTGGAAAAAGTCATACTGACCCATGTTTTCATCTATTTCAGTGCCATCCTCAGGAGTATCAGCTGCCAGTAGAAGATCTTCAAGCTCGCTGGTGAATGGAAGCTTTCTGCATTGGTTAATGATCTTTTTCTTGAACGTGGTTGTCCATTTCTCCAGAAACTTGTCTGAGATATCCTCACTAAACATCAGAACAAAATCCTGTTCCAAATAAGGTCAGGACTTCAAGATTTCACAATCAGATGAATTTTGTTAACTGTTTGACTGTCACTAAAACACATATACACTTTTTAAATAAATATGACATTCTCAAGACAGTGAAAAAAAATCCCCAGCTTAGACGTCTTTGAAACGTGGAAAGACAGACAGTATGTTGCTAGACTGTTGCGGGTTGAGGACCACGTTGTGGCAAAAGTCAATGCCAGCTTCATCTTCTGCTTGATTGTGTTCTCGTCAGCTGAAATCTTAATCAGTGCGATGGCTTTCAGAACTTCCAGTGTTGTAGTGTTACCTCCATATGATGATTGTCTGTCTCTAGCAGTGGATCTCTGAATAGTTTCAATCATTCAGGCCAAGTACCCAGTGCCACTCTCACCTCATAATAATCTTCCTTGGAGGTTGAAAGGATAACAAAAACATTAATTTAAATTTAATGGGCTATCAGGTGATTCTAGACACACAAAAGAAGGTGTGACATTTTGAATATGAATCAACCACTCCTCCCTCTAAACTCCCCAAGTCGTTCCTTTAGCGCCACCCTCGAACACACGTTAGGAAAAAACAAAAAAACACTATCTCAACAATAGTTCCACAACTGGAACTTAGACTCATGTACACAAAGCAATTGTATCTGGTTAAAAATATGCTGTGGTAGAAATCTAAATGTTTCAATGTAGCATTTAACATTATCACATGCATTACAGTGTGTTATTTACATATCTGGTCCTGGACAATGGATCAGTGAGGTAGGGAAATAAACTCACAATTCTTCTGTCTGGATGTCCTGCTAGATAGAAAAATGAAGATTTATCAACTGTATACACTGGATTTAGCAAAGATTCAAATTAACTAAAAACTATTTACAAATTCCCTATTCTTCTCAGTCATGTCAGCTACCAGGAGGTTCACCATTTTCCTTCTGGTTTCATCTGTAAGGGACTTGCTTCAGTTATATTCATTTATTATGCGTTCCCCACCAGGTTTCTTGGTAAGAATGGATTCCACCAACTTTAAACAAAGAGCAAAACAAGTCAACATATTGAAAATTCGTCCTAATAACACAGTTACTGTTACTAGCATGTTCATTAAACACTGTAATATAAATTACAAGTGTAACTGAAACAAAACAGTATTTGATGGTTAGCACTCCAGCTGAGGGATCCTTAACATCAAATACGTCGTCATTCAACTAAGTGCCCAAACTGTTTCACATCCGTCACAGCCGGCACATCACACTGTGTAAATGCTAGAGGAAAACACAAATGCTTGTGCAAACCAGACTTATGAACTCATGTTGGTCTATTACTCACACAAACCCAACAAATCTGGATCATTACCTCTGAAAAAACATCAGTGAATTAATGCATGAAGTAAAACGACTCATAGTATTGATACTTTTTAACAAAGCTTGCATTCAATGTGATTAGAGACGGTAACATTTGTTAACAAAAGTTACTACTACAGTTGGTATTAGCAACTCAAAGCTTCCAGTGGAAAGCTCGAGTCCAATGCCATTTTCTTACCTGCAATAAAAAACCTTCAGATACGGCTCTGTTAGTTGAATACATTTTTGTACATCCCCAAGTCTGGTTTTAATCAACATAGTTCCTGCAGCACATAATTCCTCAAAGTCACACGTCTTAAATGCATATTATCCAATTCAATTCATTCAATTCAATTCAATTCAATTCAGTTTTATTTATATAGCGCCAATTCACAACACATGTCGTCTCAAGGCTCTTCACAAAGTCAGGTTCATACATTCCAATTAATCCTAACCATTGAACAGTGCAGTTGGAGTTTTTTATTCAAATTGGATAAAATGGATAAAAAGTTTTTCTATCTAAGGAAACCCAGCAGATTGCATCCAGTCAGTGACTTGCAGCATTCACTCCTCCTGGATGAGCATGTAGAGACAGTGGACAGTCACTGGTGTTGACTTTGCAGCAATCCCTCATACTGAGCATGCATGTAGCGACATTGGAGAGGAAAAACTCCCTTTTAACAGGAAGAAACCTCCAGCAGAACCAGAACCAGGCTCAGTGTGAGCGGCCATCTGCCACGACCGACTGGAGGTTTGAGAGAACAGAGCAGAGACACAAAGAGAACAAAGAAGCACTGATCCAGGAGTACTTTCTATGGGAAGGAAAAGTAAATGTTAATGGATGTAGCTCCTTTAGTCATTTCATCTAGAAAGAAAGAGAGTTCCGTGTCTCTGTCCGCTCTGTAGAGCTGGAATCCTGCCAGCTGCAGCGCAGAGTCCGGTATTAATCCACACAGCCACGTCTCCGTGAAGCACAAAACTGCCGATGAATAAAAGTCCCTGTTTTTTCCCAACAACAGTTGTAGTTCCTCCATTTTGTTGGGAAGTGAGCGCACGTTAGAGAGAAATATTCCAGGTAACGGTGTTCGTAGTCCACGCTGGCGAAGACGTACCAGAACCCCAGCCCGTTTCCCTCTCTTCCGTCGTTTCACCGAGTGAACAAAGGTGAGCGCACCTTTGACCAGAATGTCCAAAAATTCCAGAGCAGTAGGCAGAAAAGTGGGAAATAACTCCTCTGGTGTAGCAGCCCTGATGTTCATGAGTTCTTCTCTGGTGAGAGAGCTCCGGGTACCATCACAGAAGACCGTTTTAAAGCAAAAAACAGAACAAAACAATGCGCACCAACACGTCGAGGCGACCATCTGCGGCGCCATGTAGATATTCCTTGCTTGTATTGTTATGATTTGGGGTTGTTTGGTTTTTGGTTTCTGGTTTTTTCCTTATGTTTTTCACTGCTCCAGTCTTTAATCATGTCTCTGTTTATTATTTTTCTAGTCATGCTTTAGATTTTGTCTTGTAGTTCATGTGCGGTCAAGTTAAGTTTTTGGATCTGGTTATCGTTTCATGTTTTTCTAGTTATGTTTCTATTAGTTTGTTTCCTTGGATTTGCGTTCTGTTCAAGCCATGTTTTGCTCCAGTCACGTTTTGTTCTGTCAATTAAGTTTCACCTGCACCATGTTAATCAGTTTTGTGTTCCACCTGTATCATGCTCCATTTAAACACACCTTGTTCAGTTAGTCGGCGCGGAAACATTTTTAATAACAAAAAAACTCACTCACAGGAGGTGATGGCAAAAACAGACATGGGCAGGCTTGGCAAGACAGGCTTCGTGTGAACAGCAGGACATGAGCATGAAAATGAAAAAGGTTTCCGCCCGACTAACTGAACAAGGTGTGTTTAATATGGAAGCAAATCGTTACCATATTTCAAATGAAAAAGCATTTTCAGAAATGCTTTTTCATTTTAAGAATGTGGCTGCATTGTTTGACTCATAAATGAAATTAGTAATCAATAATCCTATTTGCATTTTAATTTTCTTCTTCAAGACTGCTCATTCTTTCACTTAAATAAAATGAAAAAGAAAAAGACATTTGAGATTTATTTTTCAAAATGTACCCCAGCAAATAGATACCAAAATTCAATTTGAAATGTAAAATTTGAAAATGAAAAAGCATTTCCAGAAATGTTCGTTCGTCGTCTTCCGCTTATCCAGGACCGGGTCGCGGGGGCAGCAGACTCAGCAGAGACGCCCAGACGTCCCTCTCTCCAGACACCTCCTCCAGCTCCTCCAGGGGGAGCCCAAGGCGTTCCCAGGCCAGCCGAGAGACATGGTCCCTCCAGCGTGTCCTGGGCCATACCCTGGGCCTCCTCCCGGTGGGACGTGCCTGGAACACCTCCCGAGGAAGGCGTCCAGGAGGCATCCGGTATAGATGCCCGAGCCACCTCAACTGGCTCCTCTCGATGTGGAGGAGCAGCGGCTCTACTCCGAGCTCCTCCCGGATGGCCGAGCTCCTCACCCTATCTCTAAGGGAGTGCCCGGCCACCCTACGGAGGAAGCTAATTTCAGCCGCTTGTATCCGTGATCACGTTCTTTCGGTCATGACCCAAAGTTCATGACCATAGGTGAGGGTAGGAACGTAGACCGACCGGTAAATTGAGAGCTTTGCTTTTCGGCTCAGCTCTCTCTTCACCACAACGGACCGGCACAGTGCCCCCATTACTGCAGCAGCCGCACCGATCCGTCTGTCGATCTCCCGCTCCATTCTTCCCTCACTCGTGAACAAGACCCCGAGATACTTAAACTCCTCCACTTGAGGCAGGAACTCCCCTCCAACCTGAAGAGGACAAGCCACCCTTTTCCGGTGGAGTACCATGGCCTCGGACTTGGAGGAGCTGATCCCCATCCCAGCCGCTTCACACTCGGCTGCGAACCGCCACAGCGCATGCTGTAGGTCTTGGCTAGAGGGGGCCAGCAGGACCACGTCATCCGCAAAACGAAGAGACGAAATCCACTGGTCCCCAAACCAGACCCCCTCCGGCCCTTGGCTGCGTCTAGAAATCCTGTCCATAAAAGTTATGAACAGGACCGGCGACAAAGGGCAGCCCTGCCGGAGTCCAACACGCACTGGGAACAGGTCCGACTTAGTGCCGGCAATGCGGACCAAACTCCTGCTCCGCTCGTACAGGGACCGGATGGCCCCTAATAAAGGGCCCCCGATTCCATACTCCTGGAGCACCCCCCACAGGGCATCACGAGGGACACAGTCGAATGCCTTCTCCAGGTCCACAAAACACATGTGAACTGGTTGGGCAAACTCCCATGAACCCTCGAGCACCCTGTAGAGGTTATAGAGCTGGTCCAGTGTTCCACGGCTGGGACGAAAACCACACTGTTCCTCCTGAAGCCGAGGTTCGACTATCGGTCGGACTCTCCTCTCCAATACCCTGGCGTAGGCCTTACCAGGGAGGCTGAGGAGTGTGATCCCCCTGTAGTTGGAACACAACCTCCGGTCCCCCTTCTTATAAAGGGGGACCACCACCCCAGTCTGCCAGTCCAGAGGCACTGTCCCCGACCGCCACGCAATGTTGAAGAGGCGTGTCAACCATGACAGCCCTACAACATCCAGACACTTGAGGTACTCAGGGCGGATCTCATCCACCCCCGAAGCCTTGCCACCGCGGAGCTTTTTAACCACCTCGGGGACTTCAGCCTGGGTGATGAAAGAGTGCAACCCCGAGTCCCCAGCCTCTGTTTCCACCACGGAATGCGTGATGGCAGGATTGAGGAGATCCTCAAAGTACTCCTTCCACCGCCCGATAATGTCCTCAGTCGAGGTCAGCAGTCTCCCGCCCCCACTATAAACAGTGTTGGCAAAGCACTGCTTCCCCCTCCTGAGGCGCCGGACGGTTTGCCAGAATCGCTTCGAGGCCAACCGGTAGTCCTTCTCCATGGCCTCACCGAACTCTTCCCAGGCCCGAGTTTTTGCCTCTGCCACAGCCCGGGCCGCAGCACGCTTGGCCTCACGGTACCCGTCAGCCGCCTCAGGAGTCCCACAAGCCAACCACAGCCGATAGGACTCCTTCTTCAGCTTAACAGCATCCCTTACTGCCGGTGTCCACCACCGGGTTCTGGGATTGCCGCCACGACAGGCACCGCAGACCTTACGGCCGCAGCTATGGGCAGCAGCATCGACAATAGATGCAGAGAACATGGTCCACTCGGACTCTATGTCTCCAACATCCCCCGGGATCTGGTCGAAGCTCTCCCGGAGGTGGGAGTTGAATACATCCCTGGCCGAGGGCTCCGCCAGGCGTTCCCAGCAGACCCTCACTATGCGCTTGGGCCTGCCGAGTCTGTCCGGCTTTCTCCTCCTCCAGCAGATCCAACTCACCACCAGGTGATGATCAGTGGACAGCTCAGCCCCTCTCTTCACCCAAGTGTCCAAAACATGCGGCCGAAGGTCTGATGATACGACAACAAAGTCGATCATCGACCTCCTGCCTAGGGTGTCCTGGTGCCAAGTGCACTGATGGACACCCTTATGTTTGAACATGGTGTTCATTATAGACAATCCGTGACTAGCACAGAAGTCCAATAACAAAACACCACTCGGATTCAGATCGGGGAGGCCATTCCTCCCGATCACGCCTCTCCAGGTGTCACTGTCGTTCCCCACGTGGGCGTTGAAGTCCCCCAGCAGAATAATGGAGTCCCCGGGAGGGGCACTTTCCAGCACCCCCGACAGGGACGCCAAGAAGGCAGGGTACTCCGCACTACCACTCGGCCCGTAGGCTGAAATGATAGTCAGAGACCTCTCCCCAACCCGAAGGCGCAGGGATACAACGCTCTCATCCACTGGGGTAAACCCCAACACGAGAGGGCTGAGCTGGGGGGCAACAAGCAAACCCACACCAGCCCGCCGCCTCTCCCCGTGGGCCACTCCAGAGTAGAAGAGAGTCCAACCCCTCTCAAGGAGATGGGTTCCAGAGCCCACGCTGTGCGTGGAGGCGAGCCCGACTATTTCTAGTCGATATCTCTCGACCTCCCGCACAAGCTCAGGCTCCTTCCCCCCCAGCGAGGTGACATTCCACGTCCCTAGAGCCAGCCTAAGCATCCGGGGATCGGGCCGTTGAGGTCTCCACCTTCGTCCGCCACCCAATCCTCTTTGCACCGGTCCCTCACGGTTCCCCCTGCAGGTGGTGGGCCCACTGGGGGATGGCCTCGCGTCTCTCGTTCGGGCTTGGCCCGGCCGGGTCCCGCGAGGAGCAACCCGGCCACCAGGTGCTCTCCGACGAGTCCCGACCCCAGGCCTGGCTCCAGGGTGGGACCCCGGCTCCGCCGTACCGGGCGACGTCACGTGCCTCGATATTTTGTTCTTCATGAGGGGTTCTTGAACCATTCTTTGTCTGACCCATCACCTAGAACCTGTTTGCCATGGGAGACCCTACCAGGGGCATTTAGGCCCCAGACAACATAGCCTCTAGGATCATTTGAGCACTCAAACCCCTCCACCACGTTAAGGTGACGGTTCAAGGAGGGGATTTCCAGAAATGCTTTTTCATTTTAAGAATGTGGCTGCATTATTTGACCCATAAATAAAATTAGTAATCAATCATCCTATTTGCATTTAAATTTTCTTCTTCATGACTACACATTTTTTGCCATAATCAAAAAGAAAACAAAGCAGACATTGCTTTTTTGTTTTCGTGGTCTGCCCGCAAAATACTGCCCAGAACTCGAAAACGAAAAAGCATTCCGAGCTGCGGGCGCAGCAGAGTGACGTCAGCAGCCGTTCTTCCTCAGTTCCCTGCTGACCGAGCTACCCATCTTGTTCGGTAGGGGGCGCTGTGCACGTCTGCATTGCATTACATTGCAAACGTGCCGAGAAATTGATTGAATTGCAGCAGGGCCGAACTCAATTTGTGGCAGTAGCAGCATTTGCTTCTAACACAAAACTGATTAACTTGGTGCAGGTGAACCGAATAAACTTAATTGACAGAACAAAACGTGACTGGAGCAAAACATGGCTTGAACAGAACGCAAATCCAAGGAAACAAACTAATAGAAACATAACTAGAAAAACATGAAACGAAAGCATAACCAGATCCAAAAACTTAACTTGACCGCACATGAACTACAAGACAAAATCTAAAGCATGACTAGAAAAATAATAAACAGAGACATGATTAAAGACTGGAGCAGTGAAAAACATAAGGAAAAAACCAGAAACCAAAAACCAAACAACCCCAAATCATAACTTGTATATGTTGTACAGAACCCCACTTAAAAAATCTGAACAGTTTGAGACAGTGCTGACAAACATTAAGCATGAATGTGTTTGAAATTCTGAAGATTTTCTTTCATCTGTAAACAAGTCATAAAAACAGACATTTACATGAGTCATTTCTGGAGTAAAAACAGAATTAAAAAGAAAAACCTACAAGGTGTTTAAGTTGTCCATGCAAAATCTAGTTTATGGTACAGTAGCAGCATGTTTTCAGGTCATTTAACTTAACAAAAAAAATAGCATTAATTAGAAGTAATGCTTCAAATGGATTCTGTCATAATGTTGGTTAACAGACTCGGAGCACGGGCAACAATTACAGAGGCAGAACAGCAGTTTTAACAGTTTATTTAAAACACAAGGATTGGATCTGCCAGAGGGATCTGGGTAGGCATTAAGGTGGAGAGGGGAAACGTTGTTTGCTCTGGTGATATAGAGTTGTGCAGGACAGGAATGGGGTCTGCTTACTGTAGGTGGTGGATGGAGGAGGCACTTTTTCCCACAAAGGCTGAGTTAGACAGGAGGAGTGGCACAGAGGTTCTCAGTACTGTCTCTCTTTGTGATCCTCTGAGTGGCATCGCTTCGGCTGAAAGCACGGTGTTGGAGGGTGGACAGGCAGGTGAGCAATGGCTTGGTGTTTCCGAGAGGTGTTGTCCGAGTCGCAGGGCTGGACACAGAAGAGGAAGGGATACATACTAACAGAGCAACAGAGAGTAGTTCCAAGAAGCTCGCCTGACCATAACACAGAGAACAGGAGCATGGAATACAGGACACGGTCAGTGGAGAGAACCAGATCTGTAAAAGCAGGAATATACAACTCAGTGAATAGCTGTCTCATGAAAAGCAGGAGAACTGCAAACCATGGTCATGTTACCACACTGACAGAAATAACAAGCTGACGCCTCTATCCTGGTTCCTGCTCCTTAAGAAGCCCTCTTGATTGGGCTGGCGAGAAACACCTGCAGAGCAGCACCTGCCAGTCTCACTGTGTAGGAAGAGCGAAACGCAGCACAAACACAAACCCCAGGCTGCATACCTCTGTGGATATGACAGATTCATGCACATCTGCCCCTAACTCTGCAGAATATGCCTCAGCTACAGGCAGCTTTAGATCTAATGGACAGATTCTTGTTGATGAATATCACATATTCATCAACAACTGTTACCCTCTGCGGCTCTAATGTCATCAGTTTCAGTTTCAACTGCCTCTACTAATTTATTCTCAGTCTTTACTCTTCCCTCAATTAATGACATCTCAAAATTAATTCAAAAATCAAAATCTTCAACTTACCAATTAGATCCTCTTCCAACAATTCTTGTTAAAGCTACCCTTCCCTCTCTATCCCCTTTGATTACAGACATTATACATTCTTCTCTTACCACTGGTGTTGTTCCTTCTGCCCTCAAAACAGCTGCTGTAACCTCAATACTAAAAAACCTGGCTTAGATTCCAATAATCTCAATAATTTTCGACCCATCTCAAATCTTCCATTCATTTCCAAAATTCTTAAAAAAATTGCTCTGGAACTCACTTCCACCTGATCTCCGCAACACACACTCATTGCCACACTTCAAATCTAAACTCAAAACGTATCTGTTTAAATTAGCTTATGCATTATGATTGTAATTTTTTATTGTTTCATTTAGCCCCATTTTGTACTTATTTTATTTATTTATTTATTAAAATTGTGTCTGTGTTATGTAAGTTGACCTTGAGTGCCTAGAAAGGCGCCTATAAATAAAATGTATTACTATTATTATAATCCATTAATCAAACATCAATTCATATTTGTATTTTAATCTTTAGCTGTTAGACTGGTCAATTTATCTGTCTGTTCTTATTTCTCATTTTATATTTTTGTTTTTTGACGGATGTGATTTTTTTTTTTATATGATTTTTTCCAGCCCTTTTATTTGTTTCATATTAAAAATATAAATTTTTTAGATAAATCTTTGTCCTTTTATTTGCTAAACATAGATGTATTTTCTCCTAAAATACTGTATATCCCTGTTGTATTTTCTTCCCCAACAGATTTTTTTCCCATCTTTCTTTTTTACATTCCTTGGTCACTGTATTGCCTTTTCTGTCTCAACATACATCTGGAAATGTAAAAGCAGAGGGGGGTGGACAGAGACTGAGGGGTGGTCTTTGTAACAGCGTTGCCACTTTAGCTTCTCTCTTATTGGCTGAGGTCAAGCCTGTAGGAAGTAGTGCTGTACATTTGTACTTGGAAGTCGGAATTTCCGGCCTCCAAGTAGGAAATTTCAACTGGAACGTCTGTGAAAGTCGGAATTACAAGTCAGAAAGTCGGCGTAACGCGACCATATCTGACTTCCACGTTCAAGATGGCTGCTACTCGCATGTGACTGTTTTTAGCAGTTCTTTATTATTTATGCAACATTTAGTCAGTCATACATGTACTAATTTTCAGTGTTTATAAGACAAGAGATTTTAATGCTAAATGCATGAAATATTGCGTAGAACTGTCTTATTGTCATTGTTATTGTTGTAACACTGCTGTTACAGTTGCTAGCAATACGAACAAAAACAAGCAGGAAAGTGGAACGCTACAACTCAGAGATGAAGTAAACTCTGACATCCCAGTTCTGACTTCGGACGTTAATGAACACAGCTAAGGGGCTGAGCTCGATCATGGATGCCTTGTTTTTAAAAGGAACTGCCAACAACGGTAACTACTGTCATGTTATTGGTGGTGAACCTGGTAGCGTTACGGATTTGGCAGTAGAGTAGTAGTAGTAGCGCAGTTAGTAGGGATTGATGACTGTATCTTGTTGACTGTCTATCTGACAGAATACTTCAGTTTGCAAGGGGCACAAGTTATTAAGACATTCACTTTTACAGGCCACTTTCTAAATAAAAGCATGTCTCAGAGCATGTCTCACCATACTTCTAATCCTTTTAAAGCTAAACCTATTCGAGGAAGATTTGTGTCCTAATTTACAACTTAGTTTTAGTTCATATTTTATGTGGAATTTTAAAATTAAAGCCCCATATTAAAAGAATACAACCCTCATCCCTGTGGAGGTAAAGTCAAAAAAAGGGACATCAGTAAGGGGCTCATGTAGAGACAGCTATTTGAGAAACAAGGAATTAATTTACAATATTTCCCAGTACAACTGGAATTCAAATGTGAGACGCTAAGCTCCTGATGTGTAAGACCTAAAGGTCTGGATGAAATAGTGCATTTAAGCTGTGCTCTAACAAGCATGGCCTGCACTGTTTTTCCTCCAGGGTAAACTGGGTATTACTAAAACAATCTGTTTCTCTAGGTTGTCCTCTCAGTCTCTGAAAGATGAAAGGACTGCTATGATTACATTATCCCATTTAAAAAGTTAAAGTTAATGATTCTACATGTTTTTTTACACCCATATTTGTTTTGCAAGTTGTTATTTATGTATAATGAAAGGAAGCTGCATACAAAATTTATGCTAAGAATTATTGGTTGTAGGAGTCAGATGAGTGCTGAGACATACTGATGCTGGTTATACAAGCTTCTGAGTAATGTTGTGTAGAGTCACACACACACACACACACACACACACACACACACACACCCTTCCCATGTCCCATTTAATGTTTGATAAATACAGACAGTATTTGTTGTGTATTTGTATGCCCATGCTGGATTGCCAAACCCGGTAGAGACTTAATCATTTTCCTGTTCGACTTTTTTTAGAGATGTCATGCAATGTTTCTTTACGGCTGTTTTTGTTTGCATTTAGCAAAGTTATTATCTATAGAAAATGTAAGCAAAACATTTTAAAATATTACTTTATTACCCAACAAATACATCAGTGAATGCAAAAATAAACTTTCCCACACTTAAACATTCCATATGTACATCACGTGGGGAGGGGGGCGACTTCTCGAGAAGTTCTGAAGGAAGTTACAGTGCGTAAAGGAACATCTGACAGGATTCTCACTTTATCTGTCATCTGTTTCCATTTTCCTGGTAATGTCAGTCTTCCTTCATGCTGGTGAGCTGCTCTCTAACTCAGTGAAGCGATCCGTGTTCTAACTTTATGTGAAGCTACCATTGATGTGGCTGATATTCTTGAAGCATTGTTGTCTTCCTTTAAGTCTCCAAACGGGAACACTTCTCTGGTCAGTCGTGTCAGCAAACACGGCATCTCTTTCTTTCCACCATACTTCTGCCCTTTGGCCTCGAAGGTGTAGGCAACCCTGTGGGAGAGTCGGGTCATCAGCCGAGTCAGTTCCAGGTTAGAGAGACCTTCCTCTTCCAATAATGAGCAGAATGTCTGTAGGAAGACTGATCCGCAGAAGTTCATGAAAGCGCCATAACCTGATGGAAAAAATTAAGGATTTATAAACCACTTATGTAATGATTTATTTTTAAAATCAAAGCATCTTGGTTGAAAGACCTATAATGCATTTAATTTGTTCTCCAAAATCAGAAATTCTTAGCTCCAAAATTTAACTGCAATGTTTTCTGAAGGCAGATGTCTCAGCTGGAAAGTCTAAGATTCCAACATTTAAAATATACACATTTAGAACACAGAGTCTTTAGCTTTTTATTTCCACTTCTGACAGTTTGAATTTCATTACACACAGCCACCCTTGTTGAACATTTTGTGACAATGAATGGAAGGACATATGCTGCAGCGGCAGATAGCCTGGTCAGGTAGCATGGCAGTTAGCAAACCACACTGTGTTTCACCTCACTGCTGAAACACAGTTGGTTGTGATGTGCTTCTCAGATTTGAATAGAACAAATGGGAATCCAAATTAATTTTTGTTCTCACAGTTACCATAGTAACTACTGCAGCTCACCACAATAAATGCTGTAGCTGTGCCATGAGTGCACTGATAGATCTTCCCAGCGGCCATATTGGATTTGGAGTTCAGGTTGGTGACACTGGTGATACTGTTTGCATCTAGTTGCTTTTTCTGTCTAGGAACTAACAGGAAATTCTCACGTTGGAGTATATTTGGAATCCAGCATTAGTAAACACTGAGAACATTTTACTTACTTTAAGTCAGTCTGGAGAGTGTTCACTGGAATGCTCTTCAGATTGACCCTCGGGAGGCTGTGGTGATTACTAAAAGGGCTGGGTTGGACCGTCTTTTTTGTGGGGTCTCTGAGAGAACTTTGGACGGAGTTTGGGTATGGTGAGTGGTCACTGAGAACATCATGAGGGGTTTTATTGAATCTTTATGTGGTCATTTAACTGTCATGGTGGAGGTTGGTCTTAAGGAGGGTTTGTTTATTTCTTTTGAAGGTTATAGTGGTTTGTTGGCTCCACAGGTAGTTGCTTTTAAGCTGTAAATGAAGATCTCATAGTGTAACTGGGTATTTACCTGGTGATGTGGCATACATCACAGCTGTATCCACAGGGACAGAGAAATAGTGTGAGAAACTGCAGTATAACGCCTCCTGAGCTGAATCCACCTCTACTCCATCATCCAGAGCCTCTCCTCGGCAGGCCTGCAAGATTGGAATAGAGATGCATCAAATCAACCTAGAGAATGTCAGAGATGTGAATTCTTCCGCAAAATATTTTCAAACAAAATCTTTGCTGTTGTGCTGTTTGTGTGTTGCTAAGAAAAAAGATGATGTACCTGTATGAGGAAAACTTTGGTCTTTTTCTCCATGCATTCATTGTCGAAAGATGTGAAGATACGAGACAGTCGGACAGGTTTCCCGTCTGCTCCGAACACGCAGCCCTCCTTCCCGTGAGACGAAAGGACTGCCAGAAAACAATCCTTCACAGGCCGCCTACTCTCTGCCGCAGACACACATAAACCCAGTCATTGTAAGCTTCACTCACCAGCAGTTGTTGACACACGGAGCAGGTCATGCAACAAACATTATGTGATTGTACATGATGTTCAAAACATCAAGAAGGTATGCACTCATTGACTGTTTCGTAACAGCCATTAAGGTGTAGAACTGTGGGTTTATTATGAGGGTGTTACCAGAGAGAAACTGGTCCCTCCTCTTTCATTAATTTCAGTCAAGTGACTATAAAGTGTTATCTATTAGTGACAAACAGATATGAAGTAAGTCTAAACATTGAGTTTGCTCTCTATCTGATTTAATGTTACATAATGAAAAGGAAATTAAAAGCTAAAACAAATGAACAAAAGTATTCAGGGAATTTATTTTTCCAAATGATCCCAACTGGAAAACTTGCTTTAGAATTCTCCTGTTTTTTCTGTCTTCTGTCAACTCAAACATTACCTGATGAAGCTAAGTTATAGGGGTTATGTTCCATGGGAGTCTTGCTATTTAAGTCTCCCAGTTAGAAAGAAGTCAGTTAAAAAGTTCAATCAGCAATAGGCTCCAAGGTTCTGAAGGTTCTAAGGGAATGTCTTTATTACTGATTAGATTGTTCTTCACAAGATTCGAGAAGGTTTAATGGGAAATTCAATGATCAATATGCATGTTCTACAGGTCCAGTTAGGAATTCTAGATTGGTGCTCATTAATAAAGTGCAAGGCCTTGTTCAGGAAAATTTATAGAGTTTTCGGGGCCTCAAAGATGTTAGCGTAACCACTGGGAGGGGTTCTATAGGACCTGGGTGGAATAACATAGAGCTGCTGTTCTCTAGACTCGGGCCTTGGAAATTTACTTTATTATCACACTTCATTTTCTACATAGATACAATACAGCTCTGGGAAAAAGTAAGATTTTACATTTCTGTGATTGAGGGATGTGTTTTGCGTACAATGAACATTTTCATGTTATTCTAGAAAATATTGACTCACTTTCTTCCAAATTCATTCATATTTTGTCATTTTACACATTTATTTGCAGAAAATATAGTAAAAAGTATATTTGGACCTTATGTTTGTCTCCATCCTGCAGTCTTTCACAGCGATATGATTTATTAGAGCCAGCAAACATAACTGTCTGTTTGAGGAGACAAAACTCAGAGATTTCTCTCCATTCTCAACAGTGTCGTATTCTTCTATTTTTTTTTTTTTTTTTTGCTTTTAGATTTCAGCTGTATATTACATGCAATGAAGGAACTAGCTATTATAAGCAGACTGAGCATAAAACAAAAAGAACAAAGTGGATCCAGTGTCTAATTAAACAGAATATAATGGATCTTGGCCATAAAACAACATTCAGTGACTAAAACAAAAATTCAAAAATGGACAGACATTATGTAATGTGTAACCATAAAATGTGACTATATTTTCTTTATTATTAGTTATTTATATGGTTCTTATGTGAGTAGACAGGCTTATTTAAATTAAAATTCAATGTAGAGTTTTTGGACTGATGTCTGTTCTACTGGGGATTCTATGTTAAATGTGAGATTTGTTCATGTAACCAAGCTTAATTTAATGCCAACCAAACCCTGCTCAGGACAGCCCTACTGATCCTTCACAGAAATGAGTTGGAATTTAAAACATTTGTCTTCATCAGACAGATTCTGTGGCAAATGGTCACTAAGTTTAAGAAACTGATTAAATGATCTTAATGATCCTAACATCTTTAATGTACCGGACACTGAGGAATGTCCTTAATTACAGTATGATACGTAGAGTTCTGACACTATTTTAACTCATTATTGAGAAGCTGCAGTGGGGATCATCAATCAAGAGATTACTGAAACTGAAACTGGAACTAGGAGGTTTGTGGGGTCCTTCAGGAAGGATTGTCAGTCAGATATTGAGTCTGTTTTTTAAGTTAAGTGAAACGAAATTTTTGCATCTTCAACCCCCTCGTCCTCAGCATGAACCAGTAAAGCTTTTTCTGTGGACAGAAGTATTTATTGTCCAGAATCTGATCACATCCTTTCTGTCATTAGAGTAACAGAAGAATCATGTGGATCCAAATAATAAGAAAGTAAAGCAAGCACATTTGCTCTCTGCCCAGAGATTAAAACATCTGACAGCTAAGCACATGACATTGTGACATGTTACCTTCAGAGAATAGTTTGTAGATTTCCTCGCTGCTCAGGTCACTGTGCAGATCCACCTTGAAGCCCAGCTTGCTGAGGTTGCGGTGGAGCTTCCTGGCATCCTGGTTGGCCCCGGGCCTCTTTACCAAGTCCACCCCATAGTCAAAGTCTGCCACGGACACCACCACGGCCCTGTTGCACTCCTGCGGTCTGTCCATGAGTCCCTTCCACAGTGGCATGGTTGTTCAGGTGAACTTTTGTCTATCAGCCTGTTATGTACAGTGTCTCTGTTAGACTTTGAGTCTGTCCATTAATCTCCATTTAAACTCCAAGCACAGCTATAAAACTCTAGCCGCACCTCTTAAGCACACCATGTATGGTATTTCCTTTAAGGTTGTGTTGTAATATCACATCATGTGCAGCCACATTGTTGCAACACTTTAATTTTTCCCCTCTGTGCTGGGAAATCCACACATGCTCCTGGGAAAGGGTTATTTTTTTGCTCAATCCTCAATTATTCTAAAGGCTTGGAAGCAGATTCCTACTTTTTGGATATAAAGATGAGCCTTTTTCAGATTACCATGGTGACGCAGGACTTGTGTTTGGAGAGAAAAATTGAGAAAGCTATGCTGGGATCTTCTCTGAGTGCACCGAGTTCAGTTACATCTGATTAAGCTCAACATTCATTTAGTCACAGTCTGTGATCAAAGATGTCCATCAGAGCTTTTCTTGTTTCTCAAAACTTCCTTCAGGCAGAAATGTTTTGAACACGTCAGCAATCAGTTTTCTGTAGAATATTGGTGTTGGCAGATAATGAAACAGAAGAATCTCGCTCTTCCTGAATGCAACACCTTATATGAAAACTGCAGCCAGTGACAATAAGTTTGCAAAAATAACTGATTGGAATGTTTCCCTGCTATGAACAACCAGATTCCATCTTATCTTAAAGAACTTGGTTTTTCCAACACTGCAGCTCCCTCTCAGACGGAAGGGTTAATGGTGGTTTCTAGAGTTTCCTTAAAGACTAGGCTTAAAACTTTTGTTCTTGTTAAAGTGTTTAGTTAGGCTCGCCTCATGAGTTATTGGCCTCTGGAGGAAAATGAAACTTAAAACTGATTCTTCCTCTGCTCTTATTCTCCTTCTGCATTTTAATTTTGCTTTGTGGTGAATTAGATCCATTAATTATTACCAGTGCCATGATTGTCATGATTTGAGGGTGTTTGGGTCTGTGTTTGGGTTCTAGTTAGTTTTATTTCCATTTTACGTTGTGGATCTTGTTTCTGTTTATTATTTTCCTGGCTGTTCTTTAGTTTCTTATTGTGTTCTAGTTCTTATTCTGTACATTATGTTTTCCCGATTAGTTTGTATCCTTGAATTTCTGTTTTGCTCCAGCCAAGTTTTGTTCTCTCCTTTCTGTTTGTAATTAGCTTCATTCGGTCCACCTGTACCATGCTCCATTCATACACCTTCATTGTGTTCATTCCTCGCGGAAACATTTTGAATCATGTCACCCTGTTTTCAGTGTGTTCACGCCTGTTTTTGCCACTATTTTCTGAAGTGAGTTTTATTTATTAAATCATTCACTCACCACCGATGCTTCCTGCTCGTCTGCATTCCTGGGTCCCCCATTACACCAAACCCGACAGAGCTAAAATAGCATTTTTTTATATATTTGAAGACAGATGAATATGAATGAGTAATAAAGACAGTAGGTAAAAATATATGTACAGTCATATTCAGTAAATTGAAATTAAATATTTGTTCTGATGATGCTGGTTTGTCAGATTTAAAGTACCTTTTGAAAATAACAGCCTTTAAACTGGTATAAAACATACTTTTAATTAAGCCCAGATTTTGTTTTATTAAAATGTTTTTATTGCTCTGATCTAATATTCTAATCTTAAATGTAATTTTTTTTTTTCATTAACTGGAAGCAGAAAATCATCATATTTAACAGAAATAAAGGCTTGAAAATATCAGTCTTTGTGTAAATGTGTTTAACAGTGAAAAATAAAATAAGTGATCTTCTATAATATTCTTAATATATTTTCTTTTTAATGAACATTTTATTAGTATTTGAAAATAATGCACAATAATACAGACAGGGAAAGAAGAGATACGAGCAATAAAGCAATAAATACACAATGACTTCCCAAAATATTAAAATTTAGTAAGAACAGTTTTGAGTCAAATAGCATCAGGTTAAATACTTTCATTAATAAAAACTTCAACAAGACTAGTAACATTCAACCACACTACTAAGTCAACATGATGTAACAAGCTTTTTAAAATTGTAGAGGATGTTTGTCTGGGAGGCACAGCTGTGAACTGAGATGTGTTTTATGTTTTTATTACAACTTTACCAAGGGAGGTATTACAGTTCATAAAAATTCTTATGAGCATTTGGGATGAAAATAATCTTACACACAAACACACTGTCTTCTTTAATTTACTTCTTTTACAAACTGTAACTAAAACATTGTGTGGTTTAGATCTACATTTATTTAATTGATGACCTCTGAACCTTCATGTCCTCTCTGAAACCGATGCCTTCTGCATCTGACTATCCTAAACTAGAAGGGTGCAGTGGTAAAGATTGGGCTCAAAATAACAATACTTAATGGCTCAGTTAACAGAGAAAAGCTTAATCTAAATTATATATGTGTTATTTTTTCATTTAAATCAGCTGTTATCTTTTTACAGTAATATCACTTAGAGGACTTCTCTTGAAAAGGTTGTCAATCTTCTGCCTTTTTCCTTTCTGCATCTTAATTATACTAAATGACAAAAAGGCAATTAAAAGCTTGGACACTTTTTTCAAAGCTGAATGTCCATCCCAAAGGACATCATGAATAAAGATATATTAGCCAACACATAATTATTAAGCGTGACCATATAAAGAAACAAAGTACCTGTAAGCATTTAATAGTCAAATTTTGATTTTAAGACTAATTTATTTTATAGAGCATAAAGTCTCAGACTTCCTTGAACTGCTTTTAAATGGAGAGTTATCTGATCTTAAGTGCTTGTATTCAGGAAGTAAAGCAGATGAGAACTAGGAATGAGATAGATGGTAAGTTGTGAAGTCAAAACAAGTTCAGGACGTAAGGATTCTGCCAGATTATGATAATAAGGTAGACGGCACCAGATGCAAGAAGCCGTGCAGCACAGGAAACACACAAATTTTTCGTGATAAAAATACATTAGGCCACACAGAAACTGCTACAAGGCTGCTAACTGAAAATGAGAAAATACATGAGAATACCCAGCAAGCTCATGCTTTATCAGCGGTTTAGTTTACTATAATCAAAAGCATGGCAATGCATTTGGAGGTTCCATGATACATCAAGGGGAATGGGATTTTTTAAAATTACATTAACCACAATCATACAGGTTCGTGTCTATATTAAGACCTGTACACCGGTACACAAACATTCAGGCATCCAATTTCAAATGCTGAGGTCATGCCTTATTAGTTATTACATTAAATCTATGTGAAATATATGGCATTTTTTACTTAGGTTTTTGTGGCATTGTACACTCCTTTAATAGTGGCATCCATTGTACAAATGTACAATTAAAAACACAAATAAAGCATGAGTTAGCAAAAATGTATTTTTCCAACTTTATTTTTATGCCGAAGAGGAGTAAAAATCAATTGCATACATTTTTTTTGGCTTAGTATAAAAAAATTAGGCCTGAAGGGGATAGAGGGAGGGGGAGGGGAGAGAGGGAGAAATATGGGGTATAGTGAATTACTTCACTAACTGATTTAGTCCTTTTTCAGCTCAGTTGAGGTCAGCACGAGCGTGCTGGTTGGGAGTTGAACTTTGGCGTTCTGTGACTCAATCTTTACGAACCTTCTGCACATACAGAGAACTGCCCCTGAGGAGTGATTCACCAACTAGCACTGTGCTGGAAGTGATACTGTGTCACTTTGCATGCTGCATGAACGAACTGAACTACATGAATCTTTTAGACAGATCATTTTAATTAACTAATTCTAAGGACTCAGTACACTCAGAAGAACTGCTGTTTCCATCACTAGTAAGAAAGCGACCAGGGCTGCGCCCCAGAGTTTTATACTAAGATGTCATGGGGATTCCAGCTATGAAGCCTCCTTCCTTGGTTGTCCTAAAAGTTGGTTAATGCTGTGGATTCTGGGATTCAGTCTGTTCACCAGTCTCTTTGGGTAGTTCAGATGTTGTTCTCCATCCATGGCTGACAACAACACAGCTGGATCTAAATAAATAAAGAAAGGGAAAAATACATTCAAATCAAGTGGTAGATAGTAGGGAAAAAAAACACACCAACACTGTTAGGAATCTTTTATTGCAATAAAACCTTTGCTTTTATGAAATGCCCAAAAATAAATATTCATTAATTTTTTTGGTTTATAATTTATGAATACACAGGAATACGTACAAAAATAGGCTGCTCTTTCTTTCTCTTTCTTTCTTTCTTTCTTTCTTTCTTTCTTTCTTTCTTTCGTTCTGTGTTGCATGCTGGGAGTGTGCTGGTGACGGTGAGGCTGCACGTGGTGAGTCTAAAGAGTGAAAGTGTTGTCTCTAACAGTTTTTCTGACCTTTTATTCTTTTTATGTGTTTTAAAAAAAAAAATTCTTTATTTGTACTGATTCTGATTCTAAGTCTCGGACTTGTTTTTTTTTTTAGCACTTGTAGCGCTGTTTGTTTGTGGGGATGGCGTCTTTAGGGGCGCCGCTATGGAGGATCAATCCTGACAGAATTAAAAATAAAAACAGAAATATATATATTTTCTTTTTCCTTAAATGTAAATGTTTTCTTTTTCCTTTTCCTTACACATGCCTTTGTTCTTTTGACATTTCCTCGTTTCTCTTTTTTCTTTACCGTATGCATTTCTGCTTTATTATGCAAATGAGGAGGGCTGCCTTCTTCTCTCTCCAGCTCCTCTACTATTGGTCAATAAACAGGAAGGAGGAGGATCCATGTGCAGGCGGAGGGCGTGTCCCAATTCAGGGGCTGGATCCTTCCAAGTCTGTACTTGTGGGCTGATTACATAACAGCACGGCGCGGAAGGTCTGTCAAATGCGGCAGACAAATGTGTCCTTCTTTTGCCCGATTTGAAGGATGCGTTGTGAGTATCCTTCACGGTCCATCTTTTCCCATGATTCATTGCGGGTCGAAGCGGTTTGGTCAAACAGAGGCAGCCAATGCGGACAACAGTGGCAAAAGCTGTAAGTAAACTGTGAAAAATTACACTTTCTGTGACACAAATGAACTTTTACAATGTTTTTAGCGTGGGAATATAACTGTGTAGACGTGAAAAATCTGCTTGTTGTTATTGTACCTCCAAGCCACGGTGGCTGAGTTTTTAGCTCCAGTAAAAAGGTGGTCATTCTCACCCCTGAGCTTAATAAACTGGCCCGTCTGCTGCTTTGTCCCTAAACAACAAAAACAAAAACAAAAAAAAACATTTTGCTTAATATCAGTGTAAAAAAATCCTTTTTTTATTTTACATTTGTCTTAATTTGCAGAACATATTAAAATATTTCTATGCAAATGCCTAAAAGAAGCTCTTTCAAACTTTTCACTTCTTTACTGAGATTTGCTTGCATATGAAAGTGTATTTCTCTTCAGCTGTACCTGGAATCATGAATTATAATGCTAGCTGAATTATAAATATACTTTTAAAAATACATATAGCACATTTCTTCATCAAAAATGAATATTTAAAAGCTTATTTATTCTCAATCACACTCTCCAGCGAAACGGTAGGATTACTTAAAATCATCCATTTATTCAGGTTAACTCTAATATCACTTGTAATGTCAAATTGACTTACATGAACAAATGACACAATATATTAAAATAATACTAACATAAACTGTTAGAAATCACTTGTGTTTAATGTTCACTGTGATGACTGGCAGCAGGAGCTCAGTACCGATAGTCCGGTCAGATCTCTACCGGGTCTAGCTCGCCTCACCACCGGTAGGGCTGGCGAAGCAAGCCGGGAGTTACTACGGTGGGAGCGGAACACTCCGAACACATCGGAGCATGTTTGAAATTAAGTGATGTCTTGATGAATCAAGCAGATTTTTCACATCTACACAGTTATATTCCCACGCTAAAAACATTGTAAAAATTCATTTGTGTCAAAGAAAGTGTAATTTTTCACAGTTTACTTACAGCTTTTGACAGTGTGGTCCGCCATGGCTGCCCCTGTTTGACCAAACCACCTCGACCCTGTGATGGAAATTCTTGCAGTAAGTGTTCCACAGTGTATGACCTTTAGGTTACCTCACTCCTCAGAACATCTGTGTTAGAGGAGGAAGCTGTAAAAGCCATTATCAAAAGTTTAATGGTTAAAACCCATCATTTAGGGTGATGTCTCAGGAAGAGCAGATGGGTCTGTTCCTAGATAACTTTGTCACCTCTGAACCCGAGGAGGGTCATGAAAAACACAGACTCTTTGAAGTTGAGATAACACTGTCATGTTTGGTATAAATACTGTGTGTAAATGTTGATCGGGGCTCTACTTCAGTGACAGGGTCTTCAAACGCTTAATGCCTTTGAATAAAACTTATAAAGACAAAATCCGGATTTTCTCTTGTTGTGAGTCAACTTCTCTCACACTTTGATAAGAAAATTCCACTACAACCTGCAATGAATCATGGGAAAAGATGGACCGCGAAGGATACTCACAACGCATCCTTCAAATCGGGCAAAAGAAGGACACATTTGTCTGCCACATTTGACAGACCTTCCGCGCCGCGCTGTTATGTAATTGGCCCACAAGTACGGACTTGGAAGGATCCAGCCCCTGAATTGGGACACGCCCTCGGCCTGCACATGGATCCTCCTCCTTCCTGTTTATTGACCAATAGTAGAGGAGCTGGAGAGAAGAAGGCAGCCCTCCTCATTTGCATACTCGTACTCGTACTCGTACTCGTCGTCTTCTGCTTTATCCGGGACCGGGTCACAGGGGCAGCAGACTCAGCAGAGACGCCCAGACGTCCCTCTCCCCAGACACCTCCTCCAGCTCCTCCAGGGGGAGCCCAAGGCGTTCCCAGGCCTCCAGCGTGTCCTGGGCCGTACCCTGGGCTTCCTCCCGGTGGGACGTGCCTGGAACACCTCCCGAGGAAGGCGTCCAGGAGGCATCCGGTATAGATGCCTGAGCCACCTCAACTGGCTCCTCTCGATGTGGAGGAGTAGCGGCTCTACTCCGAGCCCCTCCCGGATGGCCGAGCTCCTCACCTATCTCTAAGGGAGTGCCCGGCCACCATATAGAGGAAGCTCATTTCCACCGCTTGTATCCGGGATCTTGTTCTTTCGGTCATGACCTAAAGTTCATGGCCATAGGTGAGGGTAGGAATGTAGACCGACCGGTAAATCGAGAGCTTCGCTTTTCGGCTCAGCTCTCTCTTCACCACAATGGACCGGCACAGAGCCCCCATTAATGTGGCAGCCACACCAATCCGTCTGTCGATCTCCCGCTCCATTCTTCCCTCACTCGTGAACAAGACCCTGAGATACTTAAACTCTTCCACTTGAGGCAGGAACTCTCCTCCAACCTGAAGAGGACAAGCCACCCTTTTCCAGTCGAGAACCATGGCCTCGGACTTGGAGGAGCTGATCTTTATCCCAGCTGCTTCACACTCGGCTGCGAACCGCCCCAGTGCATGCTGTGGGTCTTGGCTAGAGGGGGCCAGCAGGACCACGTCATCTGCAAAAAGAAGAAAGAAGAGACGAAATCCTCTGGTCCCCAAACCAGAACCCCTCCGGCCCTTGGCTGCGCCTAGAAATCCTGTCCATAAAAGTTATGAACAGGCCCGGTGACAAAGGGCAGCCCTGCCGGAGTCCAACATGCACCGGGAACAGGTCCCACTCAGTGCCGGCAATGCGAACCAAACTCCTGCTCCGCTTGTACAGAGATCGGATGGCCCCTAGTAAAGGGCCCCCGATTCCATACTCCTGGAGCACCCCCCACAGGGCATCACGAGGGACACAGTCGAATGCTTTCTCCAGGTCCACAAAACACATGTGGACCGGTTGGGCAAACTCCCATGAACCCTCGAGTACCCTGTAGAGAGTATAGAGCTGGTCCAGTGTTCCATGGCCGGGACGAAAACCACACTGCTCCTCCTGAAGCCGAGGTTCGACTATCGGCCGGACTCTCCTCTCCAATACCCTGGCGTAGGCCTTACTAGGTAGGCTGAGGCGTGTGATCCCCCTGTGGTTGGAACACACCCTCCGGTTACCCTTCTTATGTAGGGGGACCACCACCCCATTCTGCCAATCCAAAGGCACTGTCCCTGTCCGCCACGCAATGTTGAAGAGGCGTGTCAAGCATGACAGCCCCACAACATCCAGAGACTTGAGGTACTCAGGGCGGATCTCATCCAACCCCAAAGCCCTGCCACCATGGAGCTTTTTAACCACCTCAGTGACTTCAGCCTGGGTGATGAAAGAGTCCAACCCCGAGTCTCCAGCCTCTGTTTCCACCAGGGAATGCGTGATGGCAGGATTGAGGAGATCCTCGAAGTACTCCTTCCACCGGCCGATAATGTCCCCAGTCGAGGTCAGCAGCTCCCCACCCCCACTATAAACAGTGTTGGCGAAGCACTGCTTCCCCCTCCTGAGGCGTCAGACAGTTTGCCAGAATCGCTTCGGGGCCAACCGGTAGTCCTTCTCCATGGCCTCACCGAACTCCTCCCTCATTTGCATAATGAAGGAGAAATGCATACGGTAAAGGAAAAAGAGAGACAGACGAGGAAATGTAAAAAGAACAAAGGCATGTCTAAGGAAAAGGAAAAATGAAATATATGGTAAATGGACTGAACTTATATAGCGCTTTTCCAGTGATACAGACCGCTCAAAGCGCTTTTACACTAGAGCCACATTCACCCAATTGCACTCACTAACGCTCACACATTCATACACCGATACGCAGATCGGTAGGCAACTTGAGGTTAAGTGCCTTGCCCAGGGTCACATCAACCTATGGCAGGAGGAAGCTGGAATCGAAGCCACAACCTTCTAATTGCAAGACGACTACTCTTCCTACTGAGCCACAGTAGCCTATATACGTTTCTTGATGAAAACACATGTTTATGGAAAAGGAAAAAATATATATATACATTTCTTGATGAAAACGCATGTTTATGGAAAAGGAAAAAATATATATATACATTTCTTGATGAAAACGCATGTGTAAGGAAAAGGAAAAAAAATATATACATTTGATGAAAACGCATGTGTAAGGAAAAGGAAAAACAAAATATATACATTTCTTGATGAAAACGCATGTGTAAGGAAAAGGAAAAACAAAATATATACATTTCTTGATGAAAACACCTGTGTAAGGAAAAGGAAAAAGAAAATATATACATTTCTTGATGAAAACGCATGTGTAAGGAAAAGGAAAAACAAAATATATACATTTCTTGATGAAAACGCATGTGTAAGGAAAAGGAAAAAGAAAATATATACATTTCTTGATGAAAATGCATGTGTAAGGAAAAGGAAAAACAAAATATATACATTTCTTCATGAAAACGCATGTGTAAGGAAAAGGAAAAAGAAAATATATACATTTCTTGATGAAAATGCATGTGTAAGGAAAAGGAAAAACAAAATATATACATTTCTTCATGAAAACGCATGTGTAAGGAAAAGGAAAAAGAAAATATATACATTTCTTGATGAAAATGCATGTGTAAGGAAAAGGAAAAACAAAATATATACATTTCTGTGTAAGGAAAAGGAAAAAGAAAATATATACATTTCTTGATGAAAATGCATGTGTAAGGAAAAGGAAAAACAAAATATATACATTTCTTGATGAAAACACCTGTGTAAGGAAAAGGAAAAAGAAAATATATACATTTCTTGATGAAAATGCATGTGTAAGGAAAAGGAAAAACAAAATATATACATTTCTGTGTAAGGAAAAGGAAAAAGAAAATATATAAATTTCTTGATGAAAATGCATGTGTAAGGAAAAGGAAAATATATACATTTCTTGATGAAAATGCATGTGTAAGGAAAAGGAAAAAGAAAATATATACATTTCTTGATGAAAATGCATGTGTAAGGAAAAGGAAAAACAAAACATATACATTTCTTAATGAAAACTATCATTAATTTACTCAGGTTGTCGAAATATAACCAAATCAGAAGATGACACAGATTCGATGCACAGAATTAGATTGAAATGAGGTTTTATTGTTCCAACTTAGGTAGACCTTGATTAGAGTTCTTAGAAGCCAGAGGATGAGGAAGCCCCAAGGATCCGAGCAGAGAGAGAGTGTTCTGGCGGTGGAAATATTTACAGTGCAGATTTCCTGAAGAAGAGTTCCATATGGCGACAGGCAGGCAGACAGATGGGCAGATCGACAGGAAGGCAGGACAACAAGCGATCAGGCAGGCTGACAGAAGTCCACATAACAGAGACTATGTTCCAGCAACAGACTGTGTCAGCAGCTGTCTTAAAAAGCCATGAGCTCATTAGCTGGATGAGTTGCAGCTGAGAACAATGAAGTGCCAGAACCAGCCAGCAGAGATCTCACAGTACCCTCCTCTCAACGATTGCCTCCAGGCAATTCCGAACGTTTCTCCGGATGACATCTGTAAAAAGATGTAATGAGAGCAGGGTCCAGGATAAGAGAACGAGGTACCCAGGTTCTCTCTTCAGGTCCATATCCAGCCCAATCCACAAGGTACTGAAAACCACGCCCCCTACGTCCAACATCCAGGATACGATTGACCGTGTAAGCTGGATGGTCATCAATGAGACGAACAGGGGGAGGGAGCTTGGTGGGTGGATTCAGGGGACTTTCCGAGACTGGCTTGATCTGTGAAACATGAAAGGTAGGATGAATGTGCATAGAAGCTGGCAACTTGAGTCTCACCGCAGAAGGGTTGACGATCCTTTCTATGACAAAAGGACCGATGAAACGGGGGGCCAACTTTCGAGTAGGATCCTTTAATTTAATATTCTTGGTGGAGAGCCAGACCTTCTGATCAATGCGGTAGACCGGTGCAGTGGAACGGTGACGGTCAGCAAACCTTTTGTTCTGTTCCAAAGTGCGTAGAAGTGTCCTCCTGGTCTGACGCCAGATCTTACGACACTTGGAGATATAATGCTGAACAGAGGGGACAACAGTGTCAGGTTCAATACTGGGGAATAATGGAGGTAGATAGCCCAGAGAAATCTCAAAGGGAGATAAACCAGTAGCAGAGGAAGTATGAATATTATGGGCATATTCTATCCAAGTGAGATGTCTGCACCAGGAAGAAGGGTTGTCATTGATCACACATCTCAATGCTACTTCCAGTTCCTGATTGCATCTCTCAGTCTGCCCATTAGACTGAGGGTGGTAACCAGATGAAAGGCTTACGGTAGCACCAATAGCCCTACAGAACTCCTTCCAGACTTGTGAAATGAACTGCGGGCTTCGGTCAGAGACAATATCCAAGGGCATGCCATGAATACGGAAGACATGAAGAACCAGAAGTTGAGCAGTCTCCAATGCAGACGGAAGCTTAGTTAAGGGAATAAAATGAACAGTCTTAGAGAATCTATCAACAACGGTAAAGATGACTGTGTTTCCGTCAGATGGCGGGAGACCAGTGACGAAGTCAATAGAGATGTGGGACCATGGGCGACTGGGGGTAGCCAGAGGTTGAAGAAGACTGCCAGGAGGTTGATTTGAGTTCTTGTTACGGGCACATGTGGGACAAGCTGCGACAAACTCTCTAATGTCGGGATTCATAGTGGGCCACCAGAAATACCTCTTGGTAAAAGTGATCATACGATTAATCCCCGGATGACAGGTAAGTTTATTATTATGAACCCAATCCAGAACTTTATTGATGACGGAGTTCGGAACGAACAGTTTGCCTACAGGACCAGTACCTGGGTCCGGTTCAGATTGTTGTGCCTCCCTGATGTCCTTTTCAATGGCCCAGGTGAGGGCGCCCACAATGCAGGATTCCGGTAAGATGGAAGCTTCAGTCTTGGATTGCTCAGAATGAGAAAATTGGCGAGAGAGAGCGTCGGGCTTGATGTTCTTGGAGCCGGGTCTGTAAGAGATAGAAAAATTAAAACGAGCAAAAAACAGGGACCAACGGGCTTGTCTGGAGTTAAGTCTCTTGGCATTTTGGATGTAAGAGAGGTTTTTATGGTCAGTCCAAATGAGAAAAGGGACTTCCGCCCCCTCTAACCAATGCCGCCACTCCTCAAGCGCCAACTTGATAGCCAGAAGCTCTCGATTTCCCACATCGTAATTCTGCTCTGCTGACGACAAACGACGAGAAAAATAAGCACAAGGATGCACCTTATTGTCTATAGGAGAACGTTGAGACAAGATGGCCCCTACTCCAATGTCAGAAGCATCAACCTCCACAACAAATTGCGCACTACGATCAGGATGAGTCAGAATGGGTGCAGAAGGAAAAAAAGTTTTCAATTTGCAAAAAGCTTTCTCTGCCTCAGGGGACCAATGGAATGTCTTCAGAGAGGAGGTAAGTTGAGTGAGAGGCACAGTGACCTGACTGTAGTTCTTTATGAACCTTCTATAAAAATTTGCAAAACCTAAGAACCTTTGGAGTTGCCTGCGATCCGTTGGAGTAGGCCACTCTGCCACTGCCTTGGTCTTCTCAGGATCCGTTCTGTACCTGCCTGCTTCAAAAATAAAACCCAAGAAGGTCACAGAAGAAACACCGAATTCACATTTTTCGGCTTTTACAAAGAGTTGGTTTTCATTAAGCCTCTGGAGTATGGTCCTGACATGCTGGTGATGCTGATCAATGTTCTGAGAGAAAATCAAAATATCATCCAGATAAACAAACACAAAGAGGTTGAGGAAATCACGGAGAACATCATTTATAAGAGCCTGAAAAACAGCGGGTGCGTTAGTCAATCCAAAAGGCATCACCAAATATTCAAAATGTCCCAGGGGAGTCTTGAAAGCTGTCTTCCACTCGTCACCCTCTCGGATCCGAACCAGATGATTCGCGTTGCGCAGGTCAAGCTTGGTAAAAATCTTGGCAGAGTGTAATTGGTCATGTATAGAATCAATGAGTGGTAAGGGGTACTTATTTTTGATTGTGATTTGATTCAACCCCCTATAATCAATGCAGGGTCTTAATGTGCCGTCTTTCTTCCCCACAAAGAAGAAGCCGGCGCCAACGGGGGAGGTAGATGGCCGAATGATCCCGGATGCTAAGGAATCCTCAATGTACTCCTTCATGACTCTTCTCTCCAGTCCAGGGAGATTGTATAGTCTGCTGGATGGTAACGGAGCACCTGGGAGGAGATCAATAGCACAGTCATAGGGGCGATGCATGGGTAAAGAAAGAGCCCCGTTTACTAAAAACAGATGCAAGATTGTGGTATTCAGGAGGAATCTTAGACAGGTCAAGAGGCTCAGGTGGTTCAATTTGTTTGCTAGAGTGAGAGACAGCAGTCTTTAGACAATTCTGGAGACAGTAATCACTCCACTTCTCTACTCTGCCCTCCACCCAATTAATTGCAGGATTATGTCTCTGCAACCACGGAAATCCTAGAACCAATTGTGGGGAGATAGAGGAGACAACAAAGAACTCACCCCATTCATGGTGGTTACCTGAGGTAATGATGTGAAGGTGGGGCACTTTAAACTTCACCTGAGATATGGTTTGACCAGTGATGCCCCGAAACAGAAAGGGGGTGGTTGAGAGACTGAGAAGGTATCTTAAGTTTGTCAATTAGATCCAAGGAAATAAGATTCTGTTCCGCACCAGAATCAATAAAAGCATCCACTGGACACTTTTCTTGGCCAATAATAATAGCGACTGGAAAACACAGACGAGATATAGGGGAAAAATGGGACATGCTCATCAAAGTCCCCTGACCTATTGACGAGCCCCCTCTTTTCCCTTCTTAGGGCATCTTGCAACATAATGTCCACCTTGTCCACAATACAAACAAAGACCAGCCCCAAAACGACGTTGTTGCTCTTCAGGAGAGAGACGAGTGTGACCAACCTGCATAGGCTTAGGTTCCACAGATCCCTCCGAAGAGGAAGTGGGTGTATCAAGGTAAGCGGTCCGAGGTGCCATAAAGTGCTGCCACTCTGACTTATGATTCCTCTCTGCTTGTCTCTCTCTTAGGCGGTTGTCAATATGGATTGACAGTTTGATTAAATCATCCAGTCTCACGGGTTGATCTCTTAAAACCAACTGGTCCTTTATCTGATCTGTAAGGGAATTCACAAAAATACCCTTGAGTGCCGCTTCATCCCAACCCACCTCCTGTGCTGCCACCCGGAAGTCGATGGCGAACTCCGCCAATGCCCTCTTTCCCTGTTTGAGGGTAAGTAACTTCTTAGCAGCTGTCTCCTGTTGGAGTGGTTGATCAAAGACTTCCTTGAAGTGACTGAAAAAAACAGCGTAACTTCAGAGACTCAATAGGGTTAGTTGTGAGAAAAGTGTGCGCCCAGCGTAAAGAAGATCCTTTTAGGGAGGTAAAAATAAAAGTGATCTTGGAAGCAGCCGTCGGAAACAGAGAGGGGGAACGACTAAAAGCCAACTCACATTGGAGAGAAAACCCACCAAAATTATTAGGGTTGCCATCAAAAAGTTCAGACGGACGGAAATCAGGTTCTCGGATCCCGGACGGTGGGTTGTGGGTGGCTGAGGATTCTCAGAACGAGCTGGAGGATTGGAAGGAGCGGGTGAGAGTTTGGTTAATATTTCACTTAAGGCATGTACCATACCACCAAGTTCCGTGAGATGGGCATCTGTCGTCCTTTGTTGTTGTAGCAACTGTTGAAGCATGGTCTCAGTGGATTGGAGGCATTCCCTCGAGGAGGTCTGTTCATCTTCATCTGATTTGTTTTTCGACATGTCTGCTGGCTGGAACATACTATCATTAATTTACTCAGGTTGTCGAAATATAACCAAATCAGAAGATGACACAGATTCAATGCACAGAATTAGATTGAAATGAGGTTTTATTGTTCCAACTTAGGTAGACCTTAATTAGAGTTGTTAGAAGCCAGAGGATGAGGAAGCCCCAAGGATCCGAGCAGAGAGAGAGTGTTCTGGCAGTGGAAATATTTACAGTGCAAATTTCCTGAAGAAGAGTTCCATATGGCGACAGGCAGGCAGACAGATGGGCAGATCGACAGGAAGGCAGGACAACAAGCGATCAGGCAGGCTGACAGAAGTCCACATAACAGAGACTATGTTCCAGCAACAGACTGTGTCAGCAGCTGTCTTAAAAAGCCATGAGCTCATTAGCTGGATGAGTTGCAGCTGAGAACAATGAAGTGCCAGAACCAGCCGGCAGAGATCTCACAAAAACACATGTGTAAGAAAAAGGAAAAAGAAAATATATACATTTCTTCATGAAATGCATGTCTAAGGAAGAGGAAAAAGAAAATATATATACATTTTTTGATGAAAACGCATGTGTAAGGAAAAGGAAAAACAAAATATATAAATTTCTTGATGAAAACGCATGTGTAAGGAAAAGGAAAAACAAAATATATACATTTCTTGATGAAAACGCATGTGTAAGGAAAAGGAAAAACAAAATATATACATTTCTTGGTGAAAACGCATGTGTAAAGAAAAGGAAAAACAAAATATATACATTTCTTGATGAAAATGCATGTGTAAGGAAAAGGAAAAAAAATATATATACATATCTTGATGAAAACGCATGTGTAAGGAAAAGGAAAAACAAAACATATACATTTCTTGATGAAATGCATGTCTAAGGAAAAGGAAAAAGAAAATATATATACATTTCTTGATGAAAACGCATGTGTAAGGAAAAGGAAAAACAAAACATATACATTTCTTGATGAAAACGCATGTGTAAGGAAAAGGAAAAACAATATATATACATTTCTTGATGAAAACGCATGTGTAAGGAAAAGGAAAAACAAATTATATACATTTCTTGATGAAAACGCATGTGTAAGGAAAAGGAAAAACAAAATATATACATTTCTTGATGAAAACGCATGTGTAAGGAAAAGGAAAAACAATACATATACATTTCTTGATGAAATGCATGTGTAAGGAAACGGAAAAATAAAACATATACATTTCTTGATGAAAACGCATGTGTAAGGAAAAGGAAAAACAAAATATATACATTTCTTGATGAAAACGCATGTGTAAGGAAAGAAAAAAGAAAATATTTACATTTCTTAATGAAATGCATGTCTAAGGAAAAGGAAAAATAAAATATATATACATTTCTTGATGAAAACGCATATGTAAGGAAAAGGAAAAACAAAATATATACATTTCTTGATGAAAACGCATGTGTAAGGAAAGGAAAAAGAAAATATTTACATTTCTTAATGAAATGCATGTCTAAGGAAAAGGAAAAAGAAAATATATATACATTTCTTGATGAAAACGCATATGTAAGGAAAAGGAAAAACAAAATATATACATTTCTTGATGAAAACGCATGTGTAAGGAAAAGGAAAAAGAAAATATATATACATTTCTTGATGAAAACGCATATGTAAGGAAAAGGAAAAACAAAATATATACATTTCTTGATGAAAACGCAAATGTAAGGACAAGGAAAAACAAAATATATAAATTTCTTGATGAAAACGCATGTGTAAGGAAAAGGAAAAACAAAATATATACATTTCTTGATGAAAACGCATATGTAAGGAAAAGGAAAAACAAAATATATACATTTCTTGATGTAATGCATGTTTAAGGAAAAGGAAAAAGAAAATATATATACATTTCTTGATGAAAATGCAAATGTAAGGAAAAGGAAAAAGAAAATATATATACATTTCTTGATGAAAACGCATGTGTAAGGAAAAGGAAAAACAAAATATATACATTTCTTGATGTAATGCATGTTTAAGGAAAAGGAAAAAGAAAATATATATACATTTCTTGATGAAAACGCATATGTAAGGAAAAGGAAAAAGAAAATATATATACATTTCTTGATGAAAATGCATGTGTAAGGAAAAGGAAAAACAAAATATATACATTTCTTGATGAAAACGCATGTGTAAGGAAAAGGAAAAACAAAATATATACATTTCTTGATGAAAACGCATGTGTAAGGAAAAGGAAAAACAATATATATACATTTCTTGATGAAATGCATGTGTAAGGAAACGGAAAAATAAAACATATACATTTCTTGATGAAAACGCATGTGTAAGGAAAAGTAAAAACAAAATATATACATTTCTTGATGAAAACGCATGTGTAAGGAAAAGGAAAAACAAAATATATACATTTCTTGATGTAATGCATGTTTAAGGAAAAGGAAAAAGAAAATATATATACATTTCTTGATGAAAACGCATATGTAAGGAAAAGGAAAAAGAAAATATATATACATTTCTTGATGAAAACGCATGTGTAAGGAAAAGGAAAAACAAAATATATACATTTCTTGATGAAAACGCATGTGTAAGGAAAAGGAAAAAGAAAATATATATACATTTCTTGATGAAAACGCATATGTAAGGAAAAGGAAAAACAAAATATATACATTTCTTGATGAAAACGCATGTGTAAGGAAAAGGAAAAACAAAATATATACATTTCTTGATGAAAACGCATGTGTAAGGAAAAGGAAAAACAAAATATATACATTTCTTGATGAAAACGCATGTGTAAGGAAAAGGAAAAACAATATATATACATTTCTTGATGAAATGCATGTGTAAGGAAACGGAAAAATAAAACATATACATTTCTTGATGAAAACGCATGTGTAAGGAAAAGGAAAAACAAAATATATACATTTCTTGATGAAAACGCATGTGTAAGGAAAGGAAAAAGAAAATATTTACATTTCTTAATGAAATGCATGTCTAAGGAAAAGGAAAAAGAAAATATATATACCTTTCTTGATGAAAACGCATATGTAAGGAAAAGGAAAAACAAAATATATACATTTCTTGATAAAAACGCATGTGTAAGGAAAAGGAAAACCAAAATATACACATTTCTTGATGAAAACGCATGTGTAAGGAAAAGGAAAAACAAAATATATACATTTCTTGATTAAAACACAAATGTAAGGAAAAGGAAAAATAAAACATATACATTTCTTGATGAAAACGCATGTGTAAGGAAAAGGAAAAACAAAATATATACATTTCTTGATGTAATGCATGTTTAAGGAAAAGGAAAAAGAAAATATATATACATTTCTTGATGAAAACGCATATGTAAGGAAAAGGAAAAAGAAAATATATATACATTTCTTGATGAAAACGCATGTGTAAGGAAAAGGAAAAACAAAATATATACATTTCTTGATGAAAACGCATGTGTAAGGAAAAGGAAAAAGAATATATATATACATTTCTTGATAAAAACGCATATGTAAGGAAAAGGAAAAACAAAATATATACATTTCTTGATGAAAACGCATGTGTAAGGAAAAGGAAAAACAAATTATATACATTTCTTGATGAAAACGCATGTGTAAGGAAAAGGAAAAACAAAATATATACATTTCTTGATGAAAACGCATGTGTAAGGAAAAGGAAAAACAATACATATACATTTCTTGATGAAATGCATGTGTAAGGAAACGGAAAAATAAAACATATACATTTCTTGATGAAAACGCATGTGTAAGGAAAAGGAAAAACAAAATATATACATTTCTTGATGAAAACGCATGTGTAAGGAAAGGAAAAAGAAAATATTTACATTTCTTAATGAAATGCATGTCTAAGGAAAAGGAAAAAGAAAATATATATACATTTCTTGATGAAAACGCATATGTAAGGAAAAGGAAAAACAAAATATATACATTTCTTGATGAAAACGCATGTGTAAGGAAAAGGAAAAACAAAATATATAAATTTCTTGATGAAAACGCATGTGTAAGGAAAGGAAAAAGAAAATATTTACATTTCTTAATGAAATGCATGTCTAAGGAAAAGGAAAAAGAAAATATATATACATTTCTTGATGAAAACGCATATGTAAGGAAAAGGAAAAACAAAATATATACATTTCTTGATGAAAACGCATGTGTAAGGAAAGGAAAAAGAAAATATTTACATTTCTTAATGAAATGCATGTCTAAGGAAAAGGAAAAAGAAAATATATATACATTTCTTGATGAAAACGCATATGTAAGGAAAAGGAAAAACAAAATATATACATTTCTTGATGAAAACGCATGTGTAAGGAAAAGGAAAAAGAAAATATATATACATTTCTTGATGAAAACGCATGTGTAAGGAAAAGGAAAAACAAAATATATACATTTCTTGATGAAAACGCAAATGTAAGGAAAAGGAAAAACAAAATATATAAATTTCTTGATGAAAACGCATGTGTAAGGAAAAGGAAAAACAAAATATATACATTTCTTGATGAAAACGCATATGTAAGGAAAAGGAAAAACAAAATATTTATACATTTCTTGATGAAAACGCATGTGTAAGGAAAAGGAAAAACAAAATATATACATTTCTTGATGTAATGCATGTTTAAGGAAAAGGAAAAAGAAAATATATATACATTTCTTGATGAAAACGCATATGTAAGGAAAAGGAAAAAGAAAATATATATACATTTCTTGATGAAAATTCATGTGTAAGGAAAAGGAAAAACAAAATATATACATTTCTTGATGAAAACGCAAATGTAAGGACAAGGAAAAACAAAATATATAAATTTCTTGATGAAAACGCATGTGTAAGGAAAAGGAAAAACAAAATATATACATTTCTTGATGAAAACGCATATGTAAGGAAAAGGAAAAACAAAATATATACATTTCTTGATGTAATGCATGTTTAAGGAAAAGGAAAAAGAAAATATATATACATTTCTTGATGAAAACGCATATGTAAGGAAAAGGAAAAAGAAAATATATATACATTTCTTGATGAAAATGCATGTGTAAGGAAAAGGAAAAACAAAATATATACATTTCTTGATGAAAACGCAAATGTAAGGACAAGGAAAAACAAAATATATAAATTTCTTGATGAAAACGCATGTGTAAGGAAAAGGAAAAACAAAATATATACATTTCTTGATGAAAACGCATATGTAAGGAAAAGGAAAAACAAAATATATACATTTCTTGATGTAATGCATGTTTAAGGAAAAGGAAAAAGAAAATATATATACATTTCTTGCTGAAAATGCAAATGTAAGGAAAAGGAAAAATAAAACATATACATTTCTTGATGAAAACGCATGTGTAAGGAAAAGGAAAAACAAAATATATACATTTCTTGATGAAAACGCATGTGTAAGGAAAAGGAAAAACAAAATATATACATTTCTTGATGAAAACGCATGTGTAAGGAAAAGGAAAAACAATATATATACATTTCTTGATGAAAACGCATGTGTAAGGAAAAGGAAAAACAAAATATATACATTTCTTGATTAAAACACAAATGTAAGGAAAAGGAAAAATAAAACATATACATTTCTTGATGAAAACGCATGTGTAAGGAAAAGGAAAAACAAAATATATACATTTCTTGATGTAATGCATGTTTAAGGAAAAGGAAAAAGAAAATATATATACATTTCTTGATGAAAACGCATATGTAAGGAAAAGGAAAAAGAAAATATATATACATTTCTTGATGAAAACGCATGTGTAAGGAAAAGGAAAAACAAAATATATACATTTCTTGATGAAATGCATGTGTAAGGAAACGGAAAAATAAAACATATACATTTCTTGATGAAAACGCATGTGTAAGGAAAAGGAAAAACAAAATATATACATTTCTTGATGAAAACGCATGTGTAAGGAAAGGAAAAAGAAAATATTTACATTTCTTAATGAAATGCATGTCTAAGGAAAAGGAAAAAGAAAATATATATACATTTCTTGATGAAAACGCATATGTAAGGAAAAGGAAAAACAAAATATATACATTTCTTGATGAAAACGCATGTGTAAGGAAAAGGAAAAACAAAATATATAAATTTCTTGATGAAAACGCATGTGTAAGGAAAGGAAAAAGAAAATATTTACATTTCTTAATGAAATGCATGTCTAAGGAAAAGGAAAAAGAAAATATATATACATTTCTTGATGAAAACGCATATGTAAGGAAAAGGAAAAACAAAATATATACATTTCTTGATGAAAACGCATGTGTAAGGAAAGGAAAAAGAAAATATTTACATTTCTTAATGAAATGCATGTCTAAGGAAAAGGAAAAAGAAAATATATATACATTTCTTGATGAAAACGCATATGTAAGGAAAAGGAAAAACAAAATATATACATTTCTTGATGAAAACGCATGTGTAAGGAAAAGGAAAAAGAAAATATATATACATTTCTTGATGAAAACGCATGTGTAAGGAAAAGGAAAAACAAAATATATACATTTCTTGATGAAAACGCAAATGTAAGGACAAGGAAAAACAAAATATATAAATTTCTTGATGAAAACGCATGTGTAAGGAAAAGGAAAAACAAAATATATACATTTCTTGATGAAAACGCATATGTAAGGAAAAGGAAAAACAAAATATTTATACATTTCTTGATGAAAACGCATGTGTAAGGAAAAGGAAAAACAAAATATATACATTTCTTGATGTAATGCATGTTTAAGGAAAAGGAAAAAGAAAATATATATACATTTCTTGATGAAAATGCAAATGTAAGGAAAAGGAAAAAGAAAATATATATACATTTCTTGATGAAAACGCATGTGTAAGGAAAAGGAAAAACAAAATATATACATTTCTTGATGAAAACGCAAATGTAAGGACAAGGAAAAACAAAATATATAAATTTCTTGATGAAAACGCATGTGTAAGGAAAAGGAAAAACAAAATATATACATTTCTTGATGAAAACGCATATGTAAGGAAAAGGAAAAACAAAATATATACATTTCTTGATGTAATGCATGTTTAAGGAAAAGGAAAAAGAAAATATATATACATTTCTTGATGAAAACGCATATGTAAGGAAAAGGAAAAAGAAAATATATATAAATTTCTTGATGAAAATGCATGTGTAAGGAAAAGGAAAAACAAAATATATACATTTCTTGATGAAAACGCAAATGTAAGGACAAGGAAAAACAAAATATATAAATTTCTTGATGAAAACGCATGTGTAAGGAAAAGGAAAAACAAAATATATACATTTCTTGATGAAAACGCATATGTAAGGAAAAGGAAAAACAAAATATATACATTTCTTGATGTAATGCATGTTTAAGGAAAAGGAAAAAGAAAATATATATACATTTCTTGCTGAAAATGCAAATGTAAGGAAAAGGAAAAATAAAACATATACATTTCTTGATGAAAACGCATGTGTAAGGAAAAGGAAAAACAAAATATATACATTTCTTGATGAAAACGCATGTGTAAGGAAAAGGAAAAACAAAATATATACATTTCTTGATGAAAACGCATGTGTAAGGAAAAGGAAAAACAATATATATACATTTCTTGATGAAAACGCATGTGTAAGGAAAAGGAAAAACAAAATATATACATTTCTTGATGAAAACGCATGTGTAAGGAAAAGGAAAAACAATATATATACATTTCTTGATGAAATGCATGTGTAAGGAAACGGAAAAATAAAACATATACATTTCTTGATGAAAACGCATGTGTAAGGAAAAGGAAAAACAAAATATATACATTTCTTGATGAAAATGCATGTGTAAGGAAAGGAAAAAGAAAATATTTACATTTCTTAATGAAAACGCATATGTAAGGAAAAGGAAAAACAAAATATATACATTTCTTGATGTAATGCATGTTTAAGGAAAAGGAAAAAGAAAATATATATACATTTCTTGATGAAAATGCAAATGTAAGGAAAAGGAAAAATAAAACATATACATTTCTTGATGAAAACGCATGTGTAAGGAAAAGGAAAAACAAAATATATACATTTCTTGATGAAAACGCATGTGTAAGGAAAAGGAAAAACAAAATATATACATTTCTTGATGAAAACGCATGTGTAAGGAAAAGGAAAAACAATATATATACATTTCTTGATGAAAACGCATGTGTAAGGAAAAGGAAAAACAAAATATATACATTTCTTGATGAAAACGCATGTGTAAGGAAAAGGAAAAACAATATATATACATTTCTTGATGAAATGCATGTGTAAGGAAACGGAAAAATAAAACATATACATTTCTTGATGAAAACGCATGTGTAAGGAAAAGGAAAAACAAAATATATACATTTCTTGATGAAAAAGTATGTGTAAGGAAAGGAAAAAGAAAATATTTACATTTCTTAATGAAATGCATGTCTAAGGAAAAGGAAAAAGAAAATATATATACATTTCTTGATGAAAACGCATATGTAAGGAAAAGGAAAAACAAAATATATACATTTCTTGATGAAAACGCATGTGTAAGGAAAAGGAAAAACAAAATATATACATTTCTTGATTAAAACACAAGTGTAAGGAAAAGGAAAAATAAAACATACACATTTCTTGATGAAAACGCATGTGTAAGGAAAAGGAAAAACAAAATATATACATTTCTTGATGAAAACGCATATGTAAGGAAAAGGAAAAACAAAATATATACATTTCTTGATGTAATGCATGTTTAAGGAAAAGGAAAAAGAAAATATATATACATTTCTTGATGAAAATGCAAATGTAAGGAAAAGGAAAAATAAAACATATACATTTCTTGATGAAAACGCATGTGTAAGGAAAAGGAAAAACAAAATATATACATTTCTTGATGAAAACGCATGTGTAAGGAAAGGAAAAAGAAAATATTTACATTTCTTAATGAAATGCATGTCTAAGGAAAAGGAAAAAGAAAATATATATACATTTCTTGATGAAAACGCATGTGTAAGGAAAAGGAAAAATAAAACATATACATTTCTTGATGAAAACGCATGTGTAAGGAAAAGGAAAAACAAAATATATACATTTCTTGATGAAAACGCATGTCTAAGGAAAAGGAAAAACAAAATATATACATTTCTTGATGAAAACGCATGTGTAAGGAAAAGGAAAAAGAAAATATATATACATTTCTTGATGAAAACGCATGTGTAAGGAAAAGGAAAAACAAAATATATACATTTCTTGATGAAAACGCAAATGTAAGGACAAGGAAAAACAAAATATATAAATTTCTTGATGAAAACGCATGTGTAAGGAAAAGGAAAAACAAAATATATACATTTCTTGATGAAAACGCATATGTAAGGAAAAGGAAAAACAAAATATATACATTTCTTGATGTAATGCATGTTTAAGGAAAAGGAAAAAGAAAATATATATACATTTCTTGATGAAAACGCATATGTAAGGAAAAGGAAAAAGAAAATATATATACATTTCTTGATGAAAACGCATGTGTAAGGAAAAGGAAAAACAAAATATATACATTTCTTGATGAAAACGCAAATGTAAGGACAAGGAAAAACAAAATATATAAATTTCTTGATGAAAACGCATGTGTAAGGAAAAGGAAAAACAAAATATATACATTTCTTGATGAAAACGCATATGTAAGGAAAAGGAAAAACAAAATATATACATTTCTTGATGTAATGCATGTTTAAGGAAAAGGAAAAAGAAAATATATATACATTTCTTGCTGAAAATGCAAATGTAAGGAAAAGGAAAAATAAAACATATACATTTCTTGATGAAAACGCATGTGTAAGGAAAAGGAAAAACAAAATATATACATTTCTTGATGAAAACGCATGTGTAAGGAAAAGGAAAAACAAAATATATACATTTCTTGATGAAAACGCATGTGTAAGGAAAAGGAAAAACAATATATATACATTTCTTGATGAAAACGCATGTGTAAGGAAAAGGAAAAACAAAATATATACATTTCTTGATGAAAACGCATGTGTAAGGAAAAGGAAAAACAATATATATACATTTCTTGATGAAATGCATGTGTAAGGAAACGGAAAAATAAAACATATACATTTCTTGATGAAAACGCATGTGTAAGGAAAAGGAAAAACAAAATATATACATTTCTTGATGAAAATGCATGTGTAAGGAAAGGAAAAAGAAAATATTTACATTTCTTAATGAAAACGCATATGTAAGGAAAAGGAAAAACAAAATATATACATTTCTTGATGTAATGCATGTTTAAGGAAAAGGAAAAAGAAAATATATATACATTTCTTGATGAAAATGCAAATGTAAGGAAAAGGAAAAATAAAACATATACATTTCTTGATGAAAACGCATGTGTAAGGAAAAGGAAAAACAAAATATATACATTTCTTGATGAAAACGCATGTGTAAGGAAAAGGAAAAACAAAATATATACATTTCTTGATGAAAACGCATGTGTAAGGAAAAGGAAAAACAATATATATACATTTCTTGATGAAAATGCATGTGTAAGGAAAAGGAAAAACAAAATATATACATTTCTTGATGAAAACGCATGTGTAAGGAAAAGGAAAAACAATATATATACATTTCTTGATGAAATGCATGTGTAAGGAAACGGAAAAATAAAACATATACATTTCTTGATGAAAACGCATGTGTAAGGAAAAGGAAAAACAAAATATATACATTTCTTGATGAAAAAGTATGTGTAAGGAAAGGAAAAAGAAAATATTTACATTTCTTAATGAAATGCATGTCTAAGGAAAAGGAAAAAGAAAATATATATACATTTCTTGATGAAAACGCATATGTAAGGAAAAGGAAAAACAAAATATATACATTTCTTGATGAAAACGCATGTGTAAGGAAAAGGAAAAACAAAATATATACATTTCTTGATTAAAACACAAGTGTAAGGAAAAGGAAAAATAAAACATACACATTTCTTGATGAAAACGCATGTGTAAGGAAAAGGAAAAACAAAATATATACATTTCTTGATGAAAACGCATATGTAAGGAAAAGGAAAAACAAAATATATACATTTCTTGATGTAATGCATGTTTAAGGAAAAGGAAAAAGAAAATATATATACATTTCTTGATGAAAATGCAAATGTAAGGAAAAGGAAAAATAAAACATATACATTTCTTGATGAAAACGCATGTGTAAGGAAAAGGAAAAACAAAATATATACATTTCTTGATGAAAACGCATGTGTAAGGAAAGGAAAAAGAAAATATTTACATTTCTTAATGAAATGCATGTCTAAGGAAAAGGAAAAAGAAAATATATATACATTTCTTGATGAAAACGCATGTGTAAGGAAAAGGAAAAATAAAACATATACATTTCTTGATGAAAACGCATGTGTAAGGAAAAGGAAAAACAAAATATATACATTTCTTGATGAAAACGCATGTCTAAGGAAAAGGAAAAACAAAATATATACATTTCTTGATGAAAACGCATGTGTAAGGAAAGGAAAAAGAAAATATTTACATTTCTTAATGAAATGCATGTCTAAGGAAAAGGAAAAAGAAAATATATATACATTTCTTGATGAAAATGCAAATGTAAGGAAAAGGAAAAATAAAACATATACATTTCTTGATGAAAACGCATGTGTAAGGAAAAGGAAAAACAAAATATATACATTTCTTGATGAAAACGCATGTGTAAGGAAAAGGAAAAACAATATATATACATTTCTTGATGAAAACGCATGTGTAAGGAAAAGGAAAAACAAAATATATACATTTCTTGATGAAAACGCATGTGTAAGGAAAAGGAAAAACAATATATATACATTTCTTGATGAAATGCATGTGTAAGGAAACGGAAAAATAAAACATATACATTTCTTGATGAAAACACATGTGTAAGGAAAAGGAAAAACAAAATATATACATTTCTTGATGAAAACGTATGTGTAAGGAAAGGAAAAAGAAAATATTTACATTTCTTAATGAAATGCATGTCTAAGGAAAAGAAAAAGAAAATATATATACATTTCTTGATGAAAACGCATATGTAAGGAAAAGGAAAAACAAAATATATACATTTCTTGATGAAAATGCATGTGTAAGGAAAAGGAAAAACAAAATATATACATTTCTTGATTAAAACACAAGTGTAAGGAAAAGGAAAAATAAAACATACACATTTCTTGATGAAAACGCATGTGTAAGGAAAAGGAAAAACAAAATATATACATTTCTTGATGAAAACGCATATGTAAGGAAAAGGAAAAACAAAATATATACATTTCTTGATGTAATGCATGTTTAAGGAAAAGGAAAAAGAAAATATATATACATTTCTTGATGAAAATGCAAATGTAAGGAAAAGGAAAAATAAAACATATACATTTCTTGATGAAAACGCATGTGTAAGGAAAAGGAAAAACAAAATATATACATTTCTTGATGAAAATGCATGTGTAAGGAAAGGAAAAAGAAAATATTTACATTTCTTAATGAAATGCATGTCTAAGGAAAAGGAAAAAGAAAATATATATACATTTCTTGATGAAAACGCATGTGTAAGGAAAAGGAAAAACAAAATATATACATTTCTTGATGAAAACGCATGTGTAAGGAAAAGGAAAAACAAAATATATACATTTCTTGATGAAAACGCATATGTAAGGAAAAGGAAAAACAAAATATATACATTTCTTGATGAAAACGCATGTGTAAGGAAAAGGAAAAACAAAATATATACATTTCTTGATGAAAACGCATATGTAAGGAAAAGGAAAAACAAAATATATACATTTCTTGATGAAAACGCATGTGTAAGGAAAGGAAAAAGAAAATATTTACATTTCTTAATGAAATGCATGTCTAAGGAAAAGGAAAAAGAAAATATATATACATTTCTTGATGAAAACGCATGTGTAAGGAAAAGGAAAAACAAAATATATACATTTCTTGATGAAAACGCATGTGTAAGGAAAAGGAAAAACAAAATATATACATTTCTTGATGAAAACGCATGTGTAAGGAAAAGGAAAAACAATATATATACATTTCTTGATGAAAACGCATGTGTAAGGAAAAGGAAAAACAAAATATATACATTTCTTGATGAAAACGCATGTGTAAGGAAAAGGAAAAACAATATATATACATTTCTTGATGAAATGCATGTGTAAGGAAACGGAAAAATAAAACATATACATTTCTTGATGAAAACGCATGTGTAAGGAAAGGAAAAAGAAAATATTTACATTTCTTAATGAAATGCATGTCTAAGGAAAAGGAAAAAGAAAATATATATACATTTCTTGATGAAAACGCATATGTAAGGAAAAGGAAAAACAAAATATATACATTTCTTGATGAAAACGCATGTGTAAGGAAAAGGAAAAACAAAATATATACATTTCTTGATTAAAACACAAGTGTAAGGAAAAGGAAAAATAAAACATACACATTTCTTGATGAAAACGCATGTGTAAGGAAAAGGAAAAACAAAATATATACATTTCTTGATGAAAACGCATATGTAAGGAAAAGGAAAAACAAAATATATACATTTCTTGATGTAATGCATGTTTAAGGAAAAGGAAAAAGAAAATATATGTACATTTCTTGATGAAAACGCATGTGTAAGGAATAGGAAAAACAAAATATATACATTTCTTGATGAAAACGCATGTGTAAGGAAAAGGAAAAACAAAATATATACATTTCTTGATGAAAACGCATGTGTAAGGAAAAGGAAAAACAAAATATATACATTTCTTGATGAAAACGCATATGTAAGGAAAAGGAAAAACAAAATATATACATTTCTTGATGAAAACGCATGTGTAAGGAAAAGGAAAAACAAAATATATACATTTCTTGATGAAAACGCATGTGTAAGGAAAAGGAAAAACAAAATATATACATTTCTTAATGAAATGCATTTCTAAGGAAAAGGAAAAACAAAATATATACATTTCTTGATGAAAACGCATATGTAAGGAAAACAAAAAACAAAATATATACATTTCTTGATGTAATGCATGTTTAAGGAAAAGGAAAAAGAACATATATATACATTTCTTGATGAAAACGCAAATGTAAGGAAAAGGAAAAACAAAATATATACATTTCTTGATGAAAACGCATGTGTAAGGAAAAGGAAAAACAAAATATATACATTTCTTAATGAAATGCATTTCTAAGGAAAAGGAAAAAGAAAATATATATACATTTCTCGATGAAAACGCATATGTAAGGAAAAGGAAAAACAAAATATACACATTTCTTGATGAAAACGCATGTGTAAGGAAAAGGAAAAACTAAATATATACATTTCTTAATGAAATGCATTTCTAAGGAAAAGGAAAAAGAAAATATATATACATTTCTTGATGAAAACGCATATGTAAGGAAAAGGAAAAACAAAATATATACATTTCTTGATGAAAACGCATGTCTAAGGAAAAGGAAAAACAAAATATATACATTTCTTGATGAAAACGCATATGTAAGGAAAAGGAAAAACAAAATATATACATTTCTTGATGAAATGCATGTCTAAGGAAAAGGAAAAACAAAATATATACATTTCTTGATGAAAACGCATATGTAAGGAAAAGGAAAAAGAAAATATATATACATTTCTTGATGAAAACGCATGTGTAAGGAAAAGGAAAAACAAAATATATACATTTCTTGATGAAAAGGCATGTGTAAGGAAAAGGAAAAACAAAATATATACATTTCTTGATGAAAACGCATATGTAAGGAAAAGGAAAAACAAAATATCTACATTTCTTGATGAAAACGCATATGTAAGGAAAAGGAAAAACAAAATATATACATTTCTTGATGAAATGCATGTCTAAGGAAAAGGAAAAACAAAATATATACATTTCTTGATGAAAACGCATATGTAAGGAAAAGGAAAAAGAAAATATATATACATTTCTTGATGAAAACGCATGTGTAAGGAAAAGGAAAAAGAAAATATATATACATTTCTTGATGAAAACGCATGTGTAAGGAAAAGGAAAAACAAAATATATACATTTCTTGATGAAAAGGCATATGTAAGGAAAAGGAAAAACAAAATATATACATTTCTTAATGAAATGCATTTCTAAGGAAAAGGAAAAAGAAAATATCTATACATTTCTTGATGAAAACGCATATGTAAGGAAAAGGAAAAACAAAATATATACATTTCTTGATGAAAACGCATATGTTAGGAAAAGGAAAAACAAAATATATACATTTCTTGATGAAAACGCATGTCTAAGGAAAAGGAAAAACAAAATATATACATTTCTTGATGAAAATGCATGTGTAAGGAAAAGGAAAAACAAAATATATACATTTCTTATTGAAATGCATTTCTAAGGAAAAGGAAAAAGAAAATATATATACATTTCTTGATGAAAACGCATATGTAAGGAAAAGGAAAAACAAAATATATACATTTCTTGATGAAAACGCATGTCTAAGGAAAAGGAAAAACAAAATATATACATTTCTTGATGAAAACGCATATGTAAGGAATAGGAAAAACAAAATATATACATTTCTTGATTAAAAGGCATGTGTAAGGAAAAGGAAAAACAAAATATATACATTTCTTGATGAAAACGCATATGTAAGGAAAAGGAAAAACAAAATATATACATTTCTTGATGAAAACGCATATGTAAGGAAAAGGAAAAACAAAATATATACATTTCTTGATGAAAACGCATGTGTAAGGAAAAGGAAAAAGAAAATATATATACATTTCTTGATGAAAACGCATGTGTAAGGAAAAGGAAAAACAAAATATATACATTTCTTGATTAAAAGGCATGTGTAAGGAAAAGGAAAAACAAAATATATACATTTCTTGATGAAAACGCATATGTAAGGAAAAGGAAAAACAAAATATATACATTTCTTGATGAAAACGCATATGTAAGGAAAAGGAAAAACAAAATATATACATTTCTTGATGTAATGCATGTTTAAGGAAAAGGAAAAAGAAAATATATATACATTTCTTGATGAAAACGCATATGTAAGGAAAAGGAAAAACAAAATATATACATTTCTTAATGAAATGCATGTCTAAGAAAAAGGAAAAAGAAAATATATATACATTTCTTGATGAAAACGCATATGTAAGGAAAAGGAAAAACAAAATATATACATTTCTTAATGAAATGCATGTCTAAGGAAAAGGAAAAAGAAAATATATATACATTTCTTGATGAAAACGCATGTGTAAGGAAAAGGAAAAACAAAATATATACATTTCTTGATGAAAACGCATGTGTAAGGAAAAGGAAAAAGAATATATATATATATTTCTGCTTTTATTTTTTATTTTGTCAGGATCGCTCTTCCATAACAGGATCTACCCGAAGTTGACCAGGAAATAAATCTCTCTATAATACTTCATCATTTCCACCAGGGGGCGACGAGGCGTCTGAAAATTCTTGTTACGTCAGGAAAATGCGACTGCAGTTGTTTCCGGCTGAGCTTCTTCACTTCAGCCAGCAAGGAAGCTGGAAACTGAACATATGATCTAAACCAACTCTGGAACAGTCTGAGAAACCGACAGGACATGTGTTTTATAGTCTTCTGAAGAACGTGTCCATGTTAACTACAGAAGGAGCTGATCTGTGTTCCTCTTGGTCTCCGTGTGGTTCCAGTCAGAGTTTTAAATGATTTTATAGTTCTTTTACATAGACGGGAAACAAGAATAGATCAAGAAGCAAAGAACATGTCCCGATCGTACAGGAAGAACGACATTCCGGACAGGTGAGAGGAGGTCCCGCAGGGTGAATCGATGTGCTCCTCATCCTCCTCAGCGGGCATTAGTTTAGTTTTTATTGATGATCAAGGAGGAAAACCTAATCAAAACTGAGACGAAATCAAAAATTATTATGTTCATTGTTTATGTTCTTACTAGGCCAAATGAGGTTAGGTAACATTTCCTAAGGTTAACATGAATGTATGTGTTCCATGTTTTGGTCAGAATAGCACAGAAACCGTGATCTAACCATTGTATGCCTGGAAGCACTAGAGATACTAATCTGATCAGTGACTGAAAATCTAAATTAGTTTTTTTAATTCAAAAGATGCATCAAACTAAGATCTCCCCCTATTTTTCTTCTGTAAATGCATCAATCAGCAGCTACCTCTGCATTGGCTTTTCTGAGTTTAATAAAAAAAAATAGATAAAGGTTTTGATGCATAAATGGGGAACATCTTGTAAGCCATTAATGCTTTTCAGTACTTGAGCAATTTATCACCGGTCAGAGAATTGAGAATGGATAGGTGTTTATTTTTCTAGACTTAATAAATTTTTTTAAAAGAAAAAAATCTGAAGAAAAAAAAAATCAGATGTATGTATGTATGTATTCAAAAATGATAAAAGGGCCTTTTCACAACCTTTTTGGCCTTTAGACAACTTTAAATCAATTTTTAAACACAACCTGTGGTTCTTACTGACAAGTTTAGATGTCACGAAAAGTGTTGAAGCTTATGTTTTAATGATTTTTTATAAACAATGTAAATATATCAAAAATCAAACACTGAGCTTTTAGAAATCTGCATTCTAGTCTGGGCCTTGTTAAACAAATCTCAGTGTGTTTGGTCTTGTAGTGGAGCTGACCTTTGTTAGTCCAGATGCAAAATAAACAGTGATATAGCCCTTTGCCACAGTCCTGAGAAGTGCTCCGGTCAATTTGGCAGCATGTTGGAGTAGCTCTGTTACTTTTATTCTGATATATTCTTTTTAAAACTTTAATTCCTCCTTTTGTGGATAAAAACAGCTTTTTGTGGACAATTATTCTCTCCAGTATTGGATGCTGTGCTGATGGAAGGATTTTTGCGGATATCTTTTTAAGTTTTTGACGTTTGTTATGATGCACAACCAAAGCAACAAGGTGTTTTTTTTTTACAACCGGGAGCAACTGATTAACATCTCAAAAGCTTAAAAAATACCTCAACCACAGCCCCATATCCCAAAAGGAGGCACCGTGCATGCAGAGTAGGAGCAAATAGGGGAAAGAGAAGGAGGAAGTTCAAACCATCTTTCTCTGGGACACAAGTTGGATAAACTTCAAGCCCTAACAATAAATCAGAGTTTAATGGAATGCAGTATTACATGTTTCACTGAGACATGGCTGCAGGATCCTACCCATGAGCCCAGTGTCCCTTTGCTGGTATTTCTGACCATAAGAGCAGACAGATTTAAAGATGAATGCAAAAGCAAAGGTGGTGGATTAGCAGTACTTGGTGTCATCCAGGACATGTTACTGTGAAGTGTCGACTCTGCAGCCCAGATATTGAACAGTTATTGAACATATTATTTACCTAGAGAGGTTACCAGGGCTATTTTGGCAACCTCTTAGCTTCCACCATCAGCTGTTGCTGATTTTAATCCTGCCTTACTCTCTGCTACACTTCCAACTTTTCAACAGTTTGCCAGCCACTCTACCAGAGAAAAACCTTGGATTTGTTTTATGCAAATTTCTAAATCAGTTTTCTCCGCTCAGAGTATAAACCTGTTTTTCAGAGGCAACCTGTTAGGAAGATTACTTTCCGAATATGGTCACAGGACGTTGAAGAAGCCCTGCAGGGTATAAGAAGGGTGACCGGAGGGTGTGTTCCAACTACAAGGGGATCACACTCCTCAGCCTCCCTGGTAAGGCCTACGCCAGGGTATTGGAGAGGAGAGTCCGACCGATAGTCGAACCTCGGCTTCAGGAGGAGCAGTGTGGTTTCGTCCCGGCTGTGGAACACTGGACCAGCTCTATACCCTCTACAGGGTGCTCGAGGGTTCATGGGAGTTTGCCCAACCGGTTCACATGTGTTTTGTGGACCTGGAGAAAGCATTCGACTGTGTCCCTCGTGATGCCCTGTGGGGGGTGCTCCAGGAGTATGGAATTGGGGGCCCTTTATTAGGGGCAATCCGGTCTCTGTACAAGCGGAGCAGGAGTTTGGTCTGCATTGCCGGCACTAAGTCGGACCTGTTCCCAGTGCGTGTTGGACTCCGGCAGGGCTGCCCTTTGTCGCCGGTCCTGTTCATAACTTTTATGGACAGGATTTCTAGACGCAGCCAAGGGCTGGAGGGGGTCTGGTTTGGGGACCAGAGGATTTCGTCTCTTCTTTTTGCAGATGACGTGGTGCTACTGGCCCCCTCTAGCCAAGACCTACAGCACGCGCTGGGGCGGTTCGCGGCCGAGTGTGAAGCAGCTGGGATGAAGGTCAGCTCCTCCAAGTCAGAGGCCATGGTACTCGACCGGAAAAGTGTGGCTTGTCCTCTTCAGATTGGAGGGGAGTTCCTGCCTCAAGTGGAGAGTTTAAGTATCTCGGGGTCTTGTTCACGAGTGAGGGAAGAATGGAGCGGGAGATTGACAGACGGATCGGTGTGGCTGCCGCAGTAATGGGGGTGCTGTGCTGGTCTGTTGTGGTGAAGAGAGAGCTGAGCCGAAAAGCTGTCCTGCCCACAGCTTTCAGTCTACAACAACTCTGAAGAAACCTGCATATGTTACATTTAATTTCCCTTTGGGATTAATAAAGTATTTTTGAATTGAAATAACCTGAATTAGGTGTTGTGTTGATTAGAGGAACTAAAGAAGCTAAAACATATGAAGAAACATTTCTGAAGACAGAGAGTGACGGTATAACTTTAACTGTGTGTCTGACAGATGGCAGGACTACAATGCTTTGGGGAAGAGACTGAAAGGAACTCGCTTCATCGCTTTCAAAGTGCCTCTGAAACCGGTCAGCAGTGTGTTACAGTGTGTTACTATGGGAACAGAACTGTCTGTTTTCACCAATAAGATCCTCTGTTTGCTCCTGCTTAGGCTTTGACTTGGATGCTCCCATCCTCCGATGTGTTTGGCCCCTGGGAGCTGCTGGATGCTCTGAAAAAGGACAACCAAGAGCTAGGGCTGATCATTGATCTGACTTTCACCACACGTTACTACACACTGCAGGTAAACAAGCACACACACACACACACTGATCATGGATCAACAACCAGAAGGTCAGCCCCATGTATTACCTCCCACATTGTGACCCTTGGTAAAGGTAATTAGAAAGCTGTAAATTAAAGTGATGTTTTAATGCAGCAGCGTCATCTCACACTGAGAATTTCAACTGTTAAATAAATTTTTTCACTGAGAGGGAAAAAAATCATGTTTTTCTTTAACAAAACTACTAGTGGCACAACTGTTGGTACCCCTGCTACTCTGTCTGTCCAACCCTGTTCTGCCTGAAGCACAGATCTTTGTGTTCTCCTTCACAATTTTAACAAGGATATAGAGCCTACAGAGAGATGGATCTGTGACCTTTCCTCTTTACACAATCTCTCTAGATCACCTAGAGTCCTCTTTAATGCTCTCTTCTCTTCAGCTCATCTCAGTTCTCCTTTGGATTTAGATCCGGAGAGTGAGGTGGTTATGGAAGAAGGTTGATTTGTGTCTGATGAACTATTTCTCTCCTGGATCTTTATACTACTGATAGACCAAATGACAAATTTCCTCATAGAGACAGACAACTAGATTTGAATTTAAAATATCCTGGTAAGAAGGTTCACAGGTCCTAAAGAAGACAAAAAGGCCCACAGCATCACAGATCCTTTACCATACTTAAAAGTGGTTATGATGTTCTTTTCTATATATTTATGAAATGTTTCCCACTAGACCCACCTGGAGCGTTTGTTGTTGAATCTTGGGCTCATCAGTTACAGTCTCTTATGCTCCACTTGTTTGAATGCGAGGACTAATGAATAATCATTTATATTTCCTGACTTGTGTTTATTTCCCCATTGAAGAAATGCACTGAAATTAAAAGTAAACTTTTTCAGAATTCTTAAACATGACATTTTGTTACTGCAATAAAACTTGAATCTTTACCAGGGGTGCCAGCACTGTAGTTCCTTCTCAGCTCATTGTTTGTGTCAGCCTGGTTTGAACGATCCCTGCAGACCCACCCTTAAAGTGATAAACAATATTACGTGAAGGCCTGGGCCCCGTTTCAGAAAGCAGAGTTAGTGAAAACTCAGAATAAGTTCTTATCATAGGGGGCTCTGACGGGAACTAGAGAGATGCTGTATTTGGATTTGGATTGGCACAACCATTACAGGCAAGTATAGGGTGTGGTGACACATAATTCATTATTCTCACCTTGCTGTTTACAATGTGACTAAAATAAGGTCCCACCCTGAAAACACGCATCAGAACAATGCAACTTGAATGACGCTGATGAACCAGCTCATTCAAAAACTCTGTTTTTGTTCCACCACAGTGAACAGTGGTCTCAAATAAAATCAGAAAACGGCCAAATGGACATAAATGTGTTAAAACTAACTGTACACATCTGTCTTATGTTTGTGTTTCATGTGTATTTGTGTAGGATGTTCCTCAGTCGCTGATGGTCATAAAGATCTTAACAGCTGGTCATTATGTTCCCGATGATAATACCATCCTGAGTTTCAAGCGCGCCGTGCACAGGTTCCTCCGAGACAACAAGGACAATGGTGAGAGTGTTTCACATGGTCATTTTTATCACTTTCAAACATTTTATCTATTTAAACACATTGAGTTCTCTTCCAGACAAGCTGATCGGAGTCCATTGCACCCATGGACTGAACCGCACTGGCTACCTGATCTGCAGGTACGTACACAGACCCCCCTGCAGCATGAGCAGGACATGTGGGCTCCTCTAACTGCTGTGTGTCCTGCAGGTATTTGATCGACATGGATGGGATGGCCCCGGAGGAGGCAGTAGAGTGTAAGTGGTCCTGTTTTCCTGCCACACTGAGAGAATTTGTGTATAAATGTGAATCATCTGAGACTCACCTGTTGTCATCTACAGTGTTCAACTCATCACGGGGCCACGCTATCGAGAGACAGAACTACCTGGAGGACCTTTATTATGGTCCAAAGAGGAGGTGATGGAGAAGAGATCTAAGTTCTAAACTTTTAATTTCTGAGCAGCTGTTCTACAGTTTCCCTTTCATCTGTGGGTGTTTTGCAGCTTCCTTTTTTATTTTTTTGATAAAAAGAAATATGCAATTTTTCTCAGCCTTTAATGGCGTTTCCAAACAGCATCAATGTAGAAAATTGTACATACTCCACCTGGTGGCATAACAAGGTAATGCATCACATCCCTATCATCTGTCTCATCCTGTGAGATAATACAGGAAATAGTACCTCTTTCAGGTAAAGTGAATAATTGATCAGGAATGGATTTACTGACATCTTTTCACACAGAGAGCAGCATGGTGGCCCTACTCCTGACTCCTCATACCCCTGTAACAATAGTGTGGCACTGTAACTGAGAAAGTGGAATTAGTGTATCTTCCTGCAGACATGCAGCTGATGTAAACTTTAAAAGGCTTATTCTGTGTTGATTAACATTTGATCTTCAAACCTAAAACCTCCTTAATGCTTTGAGTCATTTCTGTTGGACGATTGTCATGTGACTGACTGTTTTACCCCCTGGGATTGTTTCCAACAGCAACAAGGGCATCGAGGAGTCTCAGCAGGAACCACAGAGAGGCCAAGCTGTCCGTCGGCCGGCTTTCACGCCATCTGACAGCAGAACTGACACACAGGCGAGCTTCAGTGGCCCTGGGTACCACAGGTATTCTGGCAAATTCAACATTAGATTTCCCTTTGTGGTTCTGTTCATGTCTCAGTTTGGTTTATAGAGCTGCAGGTTGCATTCTTGTTCATAAATCAGCCATTTAAAATGTAAAAAAAATGTTTTATGTTCACAGATTTATTTACCTTGCGTATTCTTTGATTGAACCTTTTTCATAATGGTCTGCACCTACGTGTGTGTTAAGAGCTGCTGTAACAAGTTAATTTCTCCATTGTGACATCAAAAAAGTCAATCTTATCTAAATATTCGTACTCGTCGTCTTCCACTTATCCGGGACCGGGTCGCAGGGGCAGCCGACTCAGCAGAGACGCCCAGACGTCCCTCTCCCCAGACACCTCCTCCAGTTCCTCCAGCGGGAGCCCAAGGCGTTCCCAGGCCAGCCGAGAGACATAGTCCCTCCAGCGTGTCCTGGGCCGTCTCCTGGGCCTCCTCCCGGTGGGACGTGCCTGGAACACCTCACGAGGAAGGCGTCCAGGAGGCATCCGGTATAGATGCCCGAGCCACCTCAACTGGCTCCTCTCGATGTGGAGGAGCAGCAGCTCTACTCCGAGCCCCTCCTGGATGGCCGAGCTCCTCACCCTATCTCTAAGGGAGTGCCCGGCCACCCTACGGAGGAAGCTCATTTCAGCCGCTTTTATCCGTGATCTCGTTCTTTCAGTCATGACCCAAAGTTCATGACCATAGGTGAGGGTAGGAACGTAGACCGACTGGTAAATTGAGAGCTTTGCTTTTCGGCTCAGCTCTCTCTTCACCACAACGGACCAGCACAGCGCCCCCATTACTGCGGCAGCCGCACTGATCCATCTGTCGATCTCCCGCTCCATTCTTCCCTCACTCGTGAACAAGACCCCGAGATACTTGAACTCCTCCACTTGAGGCAGGAACTCCCCTCCAACCTGAAGAGGACAAGCCACCCTTTTCCGGTCGAGATCCATGGCCTCGGACTTGGAGGAGCTGATCCTCATCCCAGCCGCTTCACACTCGGCTGCGAACCGCCCCAATGCATGCTGTAGGTCTTGGCTAGAGGGGGCCAGCAGGACCACGTCATCTGCAAAAAGAAGAGACGAAATCCACTGGTCCCCAAACCAGACCCCCTCCGGCCCTTGGCTGCGTCTAGAAATCCTGTCCATAAAAGTTATGAACAGGACCGGTGACAAATGATAATGATAGTAATAATAATCTATAAATAGACCAAACATTGTCCGTTAAATATCTGACTGAATTATATCGGTCTTTAACTTCCACTCATTGGGGTAACCCAGCGGGAGTTTGAAAGCGACCTGCCGGGAGCCAGGCGTTCACCCCCAGTATAGCGAGTCTCAGCCTCCCAGTCAGCTGACCGCCGGTGAGACGAGCCGGCTGTTAGCGCGGTGGTGCGGACATTTCCGAACATGTCGCAGCACCTTTGTGTAAAAGCATGTAACATTTCAGTAGTGTGTGTGAGAGCAAATGCAGAATAACAGCTCCTCATACAGATAGAAACAGTCTTCTAGGATGTTATCTTGTATTCTTTTCATCTTTCTTTCTCTCTTTGACCTTTTGCCCGACTCTTTCTTGCTTCTTATTTTATTCCTTTCGTTTCCGTCTCTGCGTCCATTACATTTGAAATAATCCCAAAACCGTTTCAAATAAAGTTTTTTATACATATTTAGTGAAATGCTCCACTGGTAAAAGGAAATCTTTTGGGCTCTTGGAGCTCAGACAACAACTGTCAACGGCTACTCTGCTGGACAGGACACAGTAAAAAAAGGTCTACAGTTTTACACTGGAATAATATAAAAATATAAGAATATACAGATATATATATTATTATTATATCATAATACATTAGAATATTTTCTATTAATGTTATAAATATTGTAAATGTTAATAAAGAATAAATGGCTTCAAAGCTAGGACAATCTATAACTCTTCATTTAAATATCAAGCACATTTAACTATTAAAAAGTAAGAAATCCTGAAGACTTATAGAAAAAAACCAAACATGTTTGTAAAAATTTAAATGTATTTATTTTTGTTATTTGAATCTTCCTGCAGGTCACATCTTTCAGAGCCAAAGTACCGCTCTGATCCGTACTACCCTCAACACGCCCACCTACCCCGCCCTCCATTGCTCGCCCATCCTCCTCTGGGAATTCCTCCATCAACCTCTTTCCAGCCATACAGATGGACCCCCCCTCACTCAGACAACAGGTCCAGGCACCAATCACCACCGGACCCTCAGTGGCCCCCCTCCTTTGCCTTGCAGGACAGAGGTGGAGCTCCTCTACCCCTCCTTCCACGCTACTTCCCCAACTGGACACCTGTGCCTAATGGTGACAGGTCAGCTACGGGACAAAGTCGGTCCACAGTGAGACACCCAGATACTCAGACACCCAGATACTCCCAGGGACACGGAGCCAACACATATGATAGATATTAGTTACCAGAACAGATCAGCAGATACAGCTTCATGTTAAATGGTTCCTTTGATTTTATGTTGCAGACATGGCAGTGCTGCCATGTGTTGCAGTTGTTTTAATAAACAGTCCAGTCCAGGCTTTTAAAACACTCCTCTGACCACTCTATCAGGTATAAAGAAGCTTTAAATACAGTCCTGCGACAAGCTGCTGCTGTCTTCGCTGATTTGTGTTTTTTCCCCTAAGATCAGACAGATTTCTCTCACCTGACTCTGCCTTGGAAAACCAACATTTATATTCTTTTTACTGACCTTCCCCCAGATTATCACAATAAAACTTTGTTCATTTTTACAGTGTCTGTTTTTTTCTGTATTGTTAAGCAGTTTGAAATTTGATTGACGCTACTTTAAAAGTCTCTTTTGGCTTTGCTCTTTTCATTTTGGTAAAAATCCTTTAAGGATGTGATCCCTGACTGGCATCCCACCCACAGCGTTCCTGACAGAGGAAGCATTAATTCAGAACTGCTGACAGTCACATAGTTACAGCAACATTCTTCAGTTGGGACGTTTTGGCAGCGGCACAAACATGTTAAATGTTTTTGGGCTGACTCTTCTCATAAGCTATATTGCCAAATGTATTTGTCTGTCTACTTCTGCATGTACATGAACTCTGACATCATATTCTTAATCTATGAGGTCCAGTGTGTTAATGGAGCCACTGTTGCCAGCAACAGCAACTATTCTGCAAACATCTTCCACAAGGTGTAGGAGTGTGATCATAGTTAGATGAGAAAACCAGAACTGCAGCCTCTGCTCTAATTCATCCTAAAGATGTTCTAGAAGGTTGAGGTCAGGACTCTGCAGGCCAGTCAAGTTTCTCTACACCAAAGCGTGTACACCTACAGGCATGGAAGTGGTTGGAACACCAGAATTCATTGATTTGGTGGAGTGACCCAATACCTTTGGCAGTATAGTATATATTTTAGATTACTTTGCATCCACTCAGCTCTGTCTCTTGTAGCCTAAGAATATTTAGTTATTTATATAAAAATGCTTACTGTCATTGTGCATTCTAAGTAATTTTTCTACATTTGTTGAGCTACTATGTGACGTGTGAAAAATATTTTATAATTTTTAGAGACAGACCCAGTTAAAGTAGCTCAAAATCTCATTTCTGTCCCATTATAAGGATTTTATTTTGTTTCTTCCAGCTCCTGAGAGGTGACACAAAACTATATTTGGTTTCCACCAAAGAAATATCTGTACTAAATCCGGAATGAATATTTTATTATTTTACTGTAGATTTTTTTTACGGAAGACCCAGATGAAAACACACAGACATTCTTTATCCGGAGACTGTTTTCCTCTCATTTTTCCACTTCTTCCATCTTTTCATCTTTTTGTAAAAGTTTCCTTGTATTGTCATGAAGGGAGATGTTTGCTCTATTTTCTGTATTAGCAGGAAGGGGTGAGTGTATCTGCACACAGTGAGGGGAACAGGTTTGGATGATCTAGGAACGAGAATCAGCAAAGAAGCCACTTCTGTCCAAGAAAACAGTTAATGACAGATTCTGCAGAAAGTAGGAGGATGGACAGTAGAATTCAATTCAAAAATACTTTATTAATTCCAAAGAGAAATTAAATGTAACTCATGCAGGTTTCTTCAAAGAGCCGTTGTAGACGCTGATGGCTGTGGGCAGGAAGGATCTCCTGTAGTGGTCTGTCTTACAGCTGATCTGAAGAAGCCTCTGACTGAAGACACTCTGTTGTTGGAAGACTGGTGAAAAATAGCGTTCTTGGATGAAACCTTCTGATTGTTTGGGACAACTGAAGAATGGAGAGCTACCAGGAGTCCTGGTTGGTGCCAACACAAGCATCTTGATACAACCCATGTGTGGAGTTGCTCCTCATCCAATGATTCGTTCACATTTCTCCAAAACATTGTCATGGATAAAGAGGAGCTCTCTTTGTCTTTCATCTCCAAGCTGTCTGAGATAGTCAGGAAGCTGAAGCTTTCATTTTGTACAGATGACAATATTCCACTGAGACTACTAAAGCTGATCTTTAATGCTGTAGGTCCTTACATTGATAATCTAATCAACACCTCTCTTTCCTGAGGCTGTGGTTCAACCTTTTCTTAAGAGTATCTTAGATCCTAATGTTCTATCAACTATAGGCCTATTTCTAAGTTTCATTGGATTCCTGAAAAGTTTCAGTCTGATTTTAAATTGTGTCACAGCACAGAAACAAAACTTCCTTGGGTTAATAATCTGCTTTTGGCAGCAATTCAGGAGATTCTGCTGTTTTAAGCTTGCTTGGACTGCTGCCTTTGACATGGTGGACCATGATGTTTTATTATCATGTCTGGACCGGTCTTTCGGTGTTAAGGGCACAGTTCCTTAAAGCAGATTATGACTTAACCTTTGCTTGCTTTACAACCGACGGATACACTACCATCAGCTCATGACTATGGATCCAAGGGTTAGGGTAGTAGAGTCTTACTCGCCAGCAAGTTTCAAAGCATTCTGGTGCTTGAGCGCTACCTCCCCAATGCGATCAGCTATGCTGTCGCGGGTCAAAGAGAAATAGTGTTTTGTTAGTGGCTCAATGACATCACAGGGATTCCAGCTGTGGCTCTGCCTTCCTGGGTTGTAGTAAAAGTAGGTTAATGTGGTGCATGTAGGGTTTCCAAGGTTTTTACAACAATTCAGTCCTTGTTTCATCCCATGGCTGGGGCACAACACAGATGACCAAAATTCAACTATTTGTAAGCCCCACCTGTGACTAAACTCTGGACCCAAAGCATGTCAAACAAACTTTAAGCACATGCTCCATGCCTCCTTTATTTGTAGTGTATTTCAATGACTGTTTTACATTACCACATACAGGCCTTGTGTAGTTACTGTAACATTTTGGATCTTTTAGTGTGGATAAAAATACTGTTGTCATGTGGGAAAGGCTATAAAACCCTGAAGATGATGTGTACCTAACCGTCAGTCTACTGTAATTGATTTGTGTAAAGAGGTAGTTGCATGGGTAGGGCACCAAAATTGGCTGTAGCTCAAAGGCCTCCATGCTTCTGAATGTGGTCCCGAGTACACATTAAACTCATAAAGAAGTTCTAAAAATGTTCAGACCGTTAAAGTCCACATTTGTGTCACTGCCAAAACCTTTCCACGAAACAGCACTGTTTGCTGTGCTAGATATTTGGACATACGCAATGTATTTGTGAAAGGCATGGTTTCTTCTTCTAGACCAATTTCATGAAGAATATTCTATGTATCATCAAATATTACCCACTATAAAGACAGCGGGGGCAACACAGTTCAACTGTGTACAGTACAGACCAAAAGTTTGGACACATATTCTCATTCAAAGAGTTTTCTTTATTTTCATGACTATGAATATTGTAGATTCACACTGAAGGCATCAAAACTATGAATGAACACATGTGGAATTATATACTGAACAAAAAAGTGTGAAACAACTGAAAATATGTCTTATATTCTAGGTTCTTCAAAGTAGCCACCTTTTGCTTTGATTACTGCTCCACACACTCTTGGCATTTTGTTGATGAGCTTCAAGAGGTAGTCACCTGAAATGGTTTTCCAACAGTCTTGAAGGAGTTCCCAGAGATGCTTAGAACTTGTTGGCCCTCTTGCCTTCACTCTGCGGTCCAGCTCAACCCAAACCATCTCGATTGGGTTCAGGTCCGGTGACTGTGGAGGCCAGGTCATCAGGCGCAGCACCCCATCACTCTCCTTCTTGGTCAAATAGCCCTTACACAACCTGGAGGTGTGTTTGGGGTCATTGTCCTGTTGAAAAATAAATGATGGTCCAACTAAACGCAAACTGGATGGAATAGCATGCCGCTGCAAGATGCTGTGGTAGCCATGCTGGTTCAGTATGCCTTCAATTTTGAATAAATCCCCAACAGTGTCACCAGCAAAGCACCCCCACACCATCACACCTCCTCCTCCATGCTTCATGGTGGGAACCAGGCATGTAGAGTCCATCCGTTCACCTCTTCTGCGCCGCACAAAGACACGGTGGTTGGAACCAAAGATCTCAAACTTGGACTCATCAGACCAAAGCACAGATTTCCACTGGTCTAATGTCCATTCCTTGTGTTCTTTAGCCCAAACAAGTCTCTTCTGCTTGTTGCCTGTCCTCAGCAGTGGTTTCCTAACAGCTATTTTACCATGAAGGCCTGATTCACACAGGTTCCTCTTAACAGTTGTTCTAGAGATGTGTCTGCTGCTAGAACTCTGTGTGGCATTGACCTGTTCTCTAATCTGAGCTGCTGTTAACCTGCAATTTCTGAGGCTGGTGACTCGGATGAACTTATCGTCCATAGCAGAGGTGACTCTTGGTCTTCCTTTCCTGGGGCGGTCCTCATGTGAGCCAGTTTCTTTGTAGCGCTTGGTGGTTTTTGCGACTGCACTTGGGGACACTTTCAAAGTTTTCCCAATTGTTCGGACTGACTGACCTTCATTTCTTAAAGTAATGATGGCCACTCGTTTTTCTTTACTTAGCTGCTATTTTCTTGCCATAATACAAATTCTAACAGTATTCAGTAGGACTATCAGCTGTGTACTGTATCCACCTCCTGCACAACACAACTGATGCTCCCAACCCCATTTATAAGGCTTGAAATCCCACTTATTAAACCTGACAGGGCACACCTGTGAAGTGAAAACCATTTCAGGTGACTACCTCTTGAAGCTCATCAACAGAATACCAAGAGTGTGCGGAGCAGTAATCAAAGCAAAAGGTGGCTACTTTGAAGAACCTAGAATATAAGACATATTTTCAGTTGTTTCACACTTTTTTATTTATTATATAGTTCCACGTGTGTTCATTCATAGTTTTGATGCCTTCAGTGTGAAGTTACAATATTCATAGTCATGAAAATAAAGAAAACTCTTTGAATAAGAAGGTGTGTCCAAACTTTTGGTCTGTACTGTATGTTGGATGTTGTTATTTGATTTTGAAATACTAAATGTTACACTGAAATATACAAGCTGTTTTTACTTTTCCCTCAATTTCTCACAGGCTATTTGTATTTGAATGACAATATTTTAACATAGTAAACTCACATCTGTTCCCTACACACCCATACAAGTGCAACATTTAGAAGCCTGATGTAAAGCAAGTAACATGTGGTTGAACAGAGATTGTCAAATGTTGCAACTTGCAACAGCAATTTATTAACAAATAAAACAAATTTTTCATCACACTTTTTTCAAATTATTGGCTTATTCAACTATTTAACTGAATAATGTCTGTTGCAGAAATCATAATACATTATTATTACATACCATCACATAAATAAATGCATAAACTGATTTTGTTATTCTAGAAAATTATGAGAATCCGTTAGAATTTTTTTTACACAGCAACACCCTGTCATAGAGATAAACCCGAGATGGCAAAAAGATCCAAAAAATGCAGACCAGGAGACCAGAGTTGGTGGTGGTGACTAAAACAAATTTAACACTGAACACAGATTTAATGACAAAGACACCGCTGTTGTCTGTTGTCCTTTTTTTGTCTCGTGGCATGCTGGAAAAGAAAAACAGGGGAGAAGATGTAGGATATCCTGCAACTTGGATTAAGCCTTTACAGATCAATTTGTTGTAAAATAACTGGACACCTTACATATTAAAAATATTCTCTACTGCATTCATTTGCTTTTATTTATTTGTGACATCTTCATCATTGTGGTCATGAGGGACAGTTGCAAGTGTGTTGCAACTGTCCCTCATGACCACAACTACCATCTTTAAACTAGCAATGCCAGCTTAAAACATTAGTTTTGACCCATGGTACCTATGACTATTAGAAGCTAAGAAACTGCGGATTCTAACCGTATAACTGTTAAGTTCTTCATACATGGGTGATTCTTTTTTTTGCAGCAACATTTTAGCTTCATAACTTTTGGAAAAAACTTTTTTAAGTTTTATTTTCTTTATATTTTGTTACAACACTGACATGTTTAACAATGGGAAATTCATGATAGTCAAGCTCAGGGATGGATAAAATAATAATTCCAAGTGTTTTTTTTAAACATTGTCATTGAATGTAAGGGACATTAACAAATAGACCAAAAATAGTTATACATGTAAATATTGATAAAAAATGACTTTTTCTTACAAAGATTATGTCCCTTTTGTTATCATAATATATATATATTTTAAACTGTAACAGATCACTTGCTTACAAATAGTATATATCTGTAATATAAAATGTACACTATAATTTTTATCCATTTTTACTGACAGCATGGAAAATATTGATAGTTTTAAAAACCTTTATGTAGCTATACATTTAATGTTCATTACTTCCCAATATGGCACAAAGATATTCACATTAGTTAATGCTTTTTACAAATTATTTAAATAAAAATCTTTACTAACAGGGTGGAGCGGACCATAACAGGGTGGACAATCTTTGTTTCTAATTCTACAATCTGATCATTTCTATCTTTTTTTGCCACTTCGAATGACTGGAACTCCAAATAATGGGGTATTACAGAAATTGGATGTCAGCTGTATGTCCCAGACCTCTCAGGTCTTCTGGCTCAAATCTACTCTGCACACCCAAAACCAGAACCAAACATGGAGAAGCAGCTTTTAGTTCTTATGCTCCACTAACCTGGAATAAGCTGCCAGAAAACTGTAAAAGTGCCGAAACCCTAAGTTGCTTTAAGTCAAGATTAAAAACTTATTTGTTTAGAGTGGCCTTTGACTGTGCCATTTAGGCATGATTAGTTGCGTTTTCACTCCAATTTTCCTTTCATTTTCTTGTCCATCATTCTATTCTCTTTATTTTATTTGACTTTTTTAAATGACCTCTGTTGTTTGATTTTATCATTTGATTTGTTTTTCTGTGTCTGTATCTGTGTTTATTTGCTTTGTAATTGTATGTACGGCGCTTTGAGTGTCTCGTTGCTGAAAAGCGCTACATAAATAAACTTACCTTACCTTGATTTCCTTGAATTGTGAAAACTGAAGGAAACAAAACATTACATTAAATGTGTGCACGAGGTTCCATGTTACATGGAACATGAAATGTAGAGAATAATGAGAAGAGACAAAGCATACTTCAGTTCAGAATAATAGAGGAGACTTAAATAAGAAATATTTTATTTTGGCTATTTTGTGATTCATATAAAAACAATGAAACACTTTAGCACATTTCCTAAACATGAAAAATCAGTGGAAAATAAGCAGTTGGTAACAACAACACAAGATTGTTACAAGTTAACATCAAACATGAACTGGTAATTAACATTGACAAACAAACCATTTCATGAATGGCATGAGGTTGATGGGCATCTAGACTACATCTGCTCTTCAATTAACCTCCATGTGGTAGGACTGAGCTGCAGATATATTTTATTGACAGCATTTGGCTCCTCTGTCAGGTAAAGTACCTGGCTGTCATCATACCAACTGATGTCTTTCCTTGGGCTGGGCCAGTAGTATTTGTTGATTCCTTTTTTATGGAGACAGTTCACTTCAATGTTCCCATCTTCCACTTTGGTGATGATGCCAGGATAATAGTCATGGTCATATTTGACCACACACCATCAACCAAGATGGTCACCTGTGATGACTTCTGGCTGCCATGCTGTTATGGCTCCTTTCCTGTGAGTTTCTTCACCAGGTTGCAACATTGCCTCTTTTACATCGAAACATGGGCAGTTAATCAGCCCTTCCTCTCTCTGGCACATACAGGTGATGTCCCTGTAGTGGATTTTGCCTGTACAGCTAGTGATCACCAGGTGGATCCTCATTGTTCCCTTCACCAGATTCAATGGGGGAACCTACAGTGTGTAAAAAGGAAAAAGACAAATGACAAAGATGTTTCTTAGGGAGTATACATCATAACGCTGGCAGTATTACATCACCTGAAATCACCACACCATTTGGTATGATTTCAAGTAAGTACCCTCGTTATAGTGAAAATACACCATGAATAACTGTGAGGAACTGTGTACAAAAACTTTTGTACAAGGTTTGCTCGAGGTGATTGGTGATAGGTCTTGGGCTGACTCCGTTGCCACCTCTTTCTGTATTTTTCTGTTTTTGCTTTTTGTTTTGCCAGAAGAACTGTAAGATTTTCTATTTCCTTTTTCAATGTGGATGTGATCACAAAAAAAACGAATCATTAAAAATATTACTTTTGTACCTTAATTTTTAGTTCTCCCTGAAGGAATAACAGGGTGTGGCTGCTGTCTTCCAGAAAGGAGAGCCTAACAGAATGTTCTGGAGAATTCTCATCAGTCCAGCTGAATGCTTTTTGGTTAAATCAACAATCTTGCAACTGTATGTGTTCAAAGGCGTTATCCCCACATTTATTTCACTACAAAACAAACAGAGATTAGCAAAAATATGTCAAATAAAAAAGACCTAAGGGGGAAAAAACATTTTGATGAGAGAAAAAAAAGTCACGTTTATTTGTGCATTGTAAACCAGACGGAACGATTCCCCTGCCATATAGGGGTAATCCAATTTCTCATTTGTCCTTTCTTGCGATTTATGATTTTTGATATTGTAAATATGGAAAGGAAATCAAATCAAATGAACTATTAACCTATTTTAAGAGGCCAAATACAAAAAAAAAACAAACAAAAAAAACTGCTAGAAAGAAAGAAAATGAGAGAAAGAAATGACGTTGTAGTATGGTAAAACTTTTACATACAATTAAACCAGAGTGATTCAGTGATCATTTCAACATATAATTTTTAAAGTTCAGTAAAATATTTTAAAATTTAACTGTGTATACAAACACCTTGTTTAGAAAATGTAATCAGCTATAATAAAACACTGAAAATAAAAAGACAAACAGGTTAGATGTTTGTCAAAAAAACGATTTATACACTGCAACTGCGCATGCGCCATACCTGTCACGACTCTAATTTAGCTAGAATATTACTGCAGCTGCTGCAGGTGGAAATATGGCGATTAGGGCGCTCAGAGGGATGGTGAACGGGGCCATGACCGAGTTCTCATCGGCCGTCAGCGGGAACAGGCCGACGGCCGCAGCTCCGGTCCAGTCGGGTACCGCCGCCTCCCGGGAGCATGCGATGGCTGCGAACCGGGATTACATCTCACAACCCCGCCTGAGTGAGTGTGTGGAAGACTGTTCCGATCGGCAGATGAAACAGGGTCCACATATGATCCTGTTTGTTTCTAACAGATCAGGAGGAGGTCATCTGTCCCTGAACATCAGCTGTCAGGCCGCTGCTGGATGTCATGACTGTTGACCACTGATGTAGAGATGAAACCACTGCTACTGCTTTGTTCGGTTTCTTTCCCAATGTTGGTTTTTGGCTAAATCAGACCTTTTCGGTCACAGATTGCGGTTTAAATATCGCAAGGCTACTTTATATCTTCACCGAGCTTGAATATTAGCTCATTAGTATTATTTTCCGCCAGAATGTAGATAAACTGGTAGAATTCTGTTTGTAATGTCACAGGTGGTCACAGGGTTTATGGGGCCTCAGGGCAGAATTTAAACGGTGCCACCACCCACCCACCAATTTCCTCAACACCAACAATGCAGCTGCACTCTTTTAATGATTGAAACTCTGGTCATATTTCAATTGCAAACTGCAAAAAATAGTTGGATTTGCTTATTCTTGTGCTCTGTCACAAGGCTGTCAATTGTTAGTGATCAATGTACAGGTCCTTCTCAAAATATTAGCATATTGTGATAAAGTTCATTATTTTCCATAATGTCATGATGAAAATTTAACATTCATCTATTTTAGATTCATTGCACACTAACTGAAATATTTCAGGTCTTTTATTGTCTTAATACGGATGATTTTGGCATACAGCTCATGAAAACCCAAAATTCCTATCTCACATAATTAGCATATCATTAAAAGGGTCTCTAAACGAGCTATGAACCTAATCATCTGAATCAACGAGTTAACTCTAAACACCTGCAAAAGATTCCTGAGGCCTTTAAAACTCCCAGCCTGGTTCATCACTCAAAACCCCAATCATGGGTAAGACTGCCGACCTGACTGCTGTCCAGAAGGCCACTATTGACACCCTCAAGCAAGAGGGTAAGACACAGAAAGACATTTCTGAACGAATAGGCTGTTCCCAGAGTGCTGTATCAAGGCACCTCAGTGGGAAGTCTGTGGGAAGGAAAAAGTGTGGCAGAAAACGCTGCACAACGAGAAGAGGTGACCGGACCCTGAGGAAGATTGTGGAGAAGGGCCGATTCCAGACCTTGGGGGACCAGCAGAAGCAGTGGACTGAGTCTGGAGTAGAAACATCCAGAGCCACCGTGCACAGGCGTGTGCAGGAAATGGGCTACAGGTGCCGCATTCCCCAGACCTGGGCTACAGAGAAGCAGCACTGGACTGTTGCTCAGTGGTCCAAAGTACTTTTTTCGGATGAAAGCAAATTCTGCATCTCATTCGGAAATCAAGGTGCCAGAGTCTGGAGGAAGACTGGGGAGAAGGAAATGCCAAAATGCCAGAAGTCCAGTGTCAAGTACCCACAGTCAGTGATGGTCTGGGGTGCCGTGTCAGCTGCTGGTGTTGGTCCACTGTGTTTTATCAAGGACAGGGTCAATGCAGCTAGCTATCAGGAGATTTTGGAGCACTTCATGCTTCCATCTGCTGAAAAGCTTTATGGAGATGAAGATTTCATTTTTCAGCACGACCTGGCACCTGCTCACAGTGCCAAAACCACTGGTAAATGGTTTACTGACCATGGTATCACTGCTCAATTGGCCTGCCAACTCTCCTGACCTGAACCCCATAGAGAATCTGTGGGATATTGTGAAGAGAACGTTGAGAGACTCAAGACCCAACACTCTGGATGAGCTAAAGGCCGCTATCGAAGCATCCTGGGCCTCCATAAGACCTCAGCACTGCCACAGGCTGATTGCCTCCATGCCACGCCGCATTGAAGCAGTCATTTCTGCAAAAGGATTCCCGACCAAGTATTGAGTGCATAACTGTACATGATTATTTGAAGGTTGACGCTTTTGTATTAAAAACACTTTTCTTTTGTTGGTCGGATGAAATATGCTAATTTTGTGAGATAGGAATTTTGGGTTTTCATGAGCTGTATGCCAAAATCATCCGTATTAAGACAATAAAAGACTTGAAATATTTCAGTTAGTGTGCAATGAATCTAAAATATATGAATGTTCAATTTTCATCATGACATAATGGAAAATAATTAACTTTATCACAATATGCTAATATTTTGAGAAGGACCTGTATGTTAGCATTCAAACAGTGTAGCTAGACAACAGTTAACAGAGGTGGTACAGTATAGCAACTGAGTTAATAAGGCTGGGATTGGTTGGAAAAGCAGATTTTCTCAGATTTCCTGTAGTTCTCAAGGTTTTTTTATTTGGAACTTGGAAATTCAGACTTCAGACATGGCCCAGGTACCCGGCTGGTGCATGTATCCCTCTCGTGGGCTGGGGCTGCTGGCGCTGTCTAGGGAGGCTGGGCAGGCTTGGAGGTGTGCTGCTCTGCTGGCTGTCATGTCTGGGGGGGGGGGGAATCGGGGCTGGGGGATGGCGTGGAGGGCCTGCAGCCTGTGGGGGGGAGGGGTTGTGTCCACTTCTAGGATGTGAGGTCACCGGCGTTTGGATCAGCTGGGCGGCGATGGTGGAGCTGAGCTGGATAGTGTTTCTCCCTGGGCGGTCGTTGCAGTGGCAGTGATGTAGTGTTTTTTGTGGCTGAGGGGGGCGTGGTGGGGGACACTGGCCCTGGGTGCCTGCCGCTGGCCGGGGACCTCTTGGTGGGTGAGTTTGTCCCATCATGGTGCGGGGTCGGGGGTCCTGTTGTGGGTGCGATGCTCGGTGGGGTCTGCCGTGTGGAACCAGTGGGCGGGGGTGGTGTTGAGCGGGGCCCTTGTCTTGCCGTTGCGGTGCGCTGTGTGGTGGGGGAGCGGGGTGAGGCGGGGGTGCTTAGAGCGGGGCTGTATGTGGAGCTTGCGCTGTGTGGGTGTGGCTTCATCGGCTTCTCGGCTATGGAGTTCACCTGTGGGGGTGTGCCCTTGTGGGGAAGGGGATCCGTGGCGTTTGGGTTTGGGGGCATGTGTTCGATATCGGTGTCCTTGTTTGGGATGGCCCTGTGGAGAGGTTCATGTTGGGGTTCACTGGGGGTGGGAGACTCATGGGTTGGGATCGGAGCTCATTGGGGGTCGGGACTGTTCCGTCCTGGGGCGGCTCCGGTTGGCGGGCTGGTTTGGGCCATGTGGACCCCTCTTTTGTACATAGCCCCCTCTCCGGAGGTGGATGGGGGTTGTTGGGGACTGGGTTCGGGGTGGGGGGGCGGGGGTCGTGCCGGGGTCACCCGGGTCTGGGCGGTGGTGGCACTGTCTGCCTATCTCTGCCCCAGGAGGGAAGGGGACTGCCTCCTGGGTCCGGGGGCTGGTTGCCCCTGGGGGGTGCCGGCGCCTGGACCTGGGAGTGTGGAGTATGCATGGGGAGTGTGAGTGAGTGTATGACCTCCATTGTTGTTTGTCTTAACGTTTGGTGCGAGTGATTTTGTGTGTATGCATGAGGGTGGGAGTAGGTGATTGTGACTGTGTGCCTGTTTTTTTTTTTTTTTCTGTGACAGGTTGGGTCTTGGACTGCTCCCTGTCCTGGATCAGCGTAGGCCCCCCCCATATTATGGGGGGCCTATTTCCTCCCCGCCACACTGCCTGCCGGTGGTTGGAGACTCTGCCCGCTGGTGTACTTGTGGGTTTCAGTGTCCGGGGCTGGGTGCTTTGGTGTGTGCTGGCTCACTCCCGGTGGCTGCTTGCCGGGACCTGGACCCCTGGGCTCTGTTGGGCCTCTGCTTGGGGGGTGGTGTGTCCCGGAGTCTTGGGCCTCTGGGTCCATGGCTGGATCTGCTTGGGCGTGGACGGCTGCCGGCGGGGCCTGTGGGCTCGTTGCTGTGCCTTCCTGGGGCTTCTGCACTGTCGCTGCTGGGTGGCTCCCCTGGGACTCTCCACTGCTCTTCTCTGGGGGGGTTGCGGTTGTCCTGGCGGTGGTTCTCCTGGGGTTCCTGTGCTTTGGGGGGCCTTTGGATGTGTGTGGCTCGGATCTCCTCGGTGTCCGTCCAGGGACCATGGGGCAGGTCTGTGGGTCCTCGCACTCGCTATTGAATATTTTTGTGGACAAACCTTGTATACAAAAGCGAGTCCACACCCATACTCTCACAGCTGTTAAGCTTCACAGATGTTCTATATCGGCCTGCACCTCTCACTAAGTACATTTTACATTCATGTAAAATGTACTATTTTGTACTATTTTGTTAAAAAAAAAAAAAACAGCAGCAGGTGTATAAGCAAGCAGGGTGTAATCTTGTATTCTCTTCATCCTTCTTTCTCTTCTCCACTCTTTCCTCCTTTTCTCCCCTTTTTCCCTTTTCCCCATCTCTCTCTTTTTCGAGCTTCTTTTTTCCTTTTCATTTCAGTCTCCGTGTCCGTAACAATTGAAATATTCCCAAAGAAGTTTAGAATAAGGTTTCTTTTATAAATATCAAGCAGAGCTTTAAAGCATTAGCTGTGATGCTCTATCCAGATGACAGCTCCTTTACTCAGGGAGCAGGGCCAGAGTTGATCCTCATGTTGGAAATAGCTTCGGAAAACTACATAACTCTTTTCAAGATTACAATTACATGGAAATGGCTAAATCTAATCTAAAAAATAAACTGAAGTATTAAATGAAGAATTAAACTGTCCATTTAAAAGGTCTGACTTGAATAACCTGAAGCTTTTTATTTCTCCCAGTGTTTTGCTTGTGTCAACACAATCTGCCATCCACATAGATTAGAATCCCATCAGTTTGGCAGTTCATAGGTTATTATAAATCCTTTACATGAACCTTAATCCTAATCTGTATTCAGATGTTCCCTATGAACTAGCCTGGTTCAAAACACACAGAAAAACAGCATCAAAACACAGGAAGAGAAAACCTGACTTGACCATATCCCCAAATCCCCATCAGCAGAACAGAGGAAGATGTTGAAATAATAAAATAGTTTATGCTTAAACAAATTAGTATTTTCTGAACCACATAAATATTGAGTGAGCAAATAAAGTGTGAAGGACGGTTATTCTTAGTCAAAACTCAGTCTTTTGTTTTTGATTCCATTTATTTCTGTGTTTTTTTTCTATGCTGTTTGGACCGGGCTCACAGGGGGTGTTGAATGTTGCAGCACAATTACTACTACCAAATAAACACTCCTTGTAATATTACATAAGTAATAATACTGTTAATTTTACATTTTCCTTCTGCACAGTATTATACAGCTGAAACCAGAAGTTTACATACACTGTATAAAAAGACATGACATTTTTTCTTTCACATTGGACAAAACTGCTCCTGTTTCAGGTCAGTTATCATTACAAAAATGATTTCTGTTAGCTAAATACCACATTTTTAGATACATTTTTTTCATTATCTACAGTGCAACCATGTCAGTATGCTGACATGGTTGCACTGTTTATGAATGCAAAGACATTCATTTTTCAAGATCTCCCTGGGGCTTTGTCTGATGAAACTAAAATTTAAGTGCTTGGCCATAATGATGATCTTTACATCAAAGGACAAAGGAGGACGCTTTCAAGCCTGACTCCACCATCTCAAATCTGAAGCACGGAGGGCAGAGTATCATCTTTGCAGAGGTGTAGTGCTGCAGGAAGAACCTCTGTGTTTTACAAAATGGGTGGGGTCGTAAGGAAAGATTTTATGTGCAAACAGTATCTCAAGACATTGGCCAGGATTTAAAGCTTGAACACAAATGGGTCTTACAAGTAGACAATGATCCTAAGCATACGACCAGATTAGTTATAAATTAGACAACAATGTCAATGTTTGGACTGGCCATCACAGAGTCTTCAGAAATCCCATAAAAATCAGTTTTCACAGCTGAAAAGGTGTGTGCACATAGAAATCATTTTGGCAATTTTAAGTGACTTAATGTGAGTGAGAAAAACAAAGTTATTTGTATATTAGCATCAGGTTTTAACTGTGTATAAATAAAGGAGTGTTTCACTGTATTTCTGCTCTACGTTTTCAGCATATAAAACTGTATCTGGAGTCAATGGTCCACTGGTCATTTTGGATCAAGTCAAGGTAAGAGACAAGTTTTACTAAGTGTAGAGTCTGGCAACCTTTACATCATCCACATCCACATTAATCCACCTATGATTAGACTCGATTCTGCAACATGCCATAATCAGACAGATTAGTCTGGGCAACTGATGTCCAGTTGATACGGTGGGTTTCCTGCTGCTGCATTTTTGACTTGTAATAAAATACTAAACATGCTCAGTGTTGTTTTTCATGTTTCACTTGAACAGTTTCCAAGGTATGCTGAGATTGTTCATCTTACTCTGCCTGATGGTACCAAGAGGAGTGGACAGGTGCTGGAGGTCACTGGGTCCAAAGCTGTGGTGCAGGTAAAGGTGACCTTCTAAACCATTCAGACCTGTATGCCTAAATGGGAAAGCTTAACTTATCAGGCTAAAGAAAGACACAAAAAAAGACTTTGCTCTAAACATTACAATGTTAGAAATGTTTCTAGCTGCATAATTTAAGGCGGTTATTGTTATTTTGCTGTTTATTGACCAGCCAACCTTTCCTCAAAGGACAGAATGCAGTGATGTTTGAAAGAAAGTACACTCTCTATCACTAACGCCGCTGTTCTTTAAAGTTGGAATGCTGCTGCTGATCAATGGAAGAAGGGTTATTTGGACATTTCCAAACTAGTCAGTCAGTCAGTCATTTTCTACCGCTTCTTCCATAGTGGGTCGTGGGGGAGCTGGTGCCTATCTCCAGCAGTCTATGGGCGAGAGGCAGGGTACACCCTGGACAGGTCGCCAGTCCATCACAGGGCAACACACAAACAACCAAACACACACTCGTTCATACACCTAAGGGCAATTTAGAGACCAATTAACCTAACAGGCATGTCTTTGCACTGTGGGAGGAAGCCGGAGTACCTGGTGAGAACCCACACATGCACGGGGAGAACATGCAAACTCCATGCAGAAAGACCCCCGGCTGGGAATCGAAACCAGAGCCTTCTTGCTGCAAGGCAACAGTGCTACCAACTGTGCCACCGTGCATTCTACAGTAAGAAAGGTTATTTAAGAATTGGAAACATTAAAGACAACCATCAATCATTAGAAGAGTTCCCCCTTAGGTCTCACTGTCATGCTCAGAGAAATTACAACTATCCCAGGAGCTCTGTGCTGCAGTGAATGTTAAAAGTTAATGTTTGACACAGAAAAATCAGAATAAAGAAAGGTTTCCAAAACAAAACCTTCTCTCTCAAGCAAGAAAAGGGCTATATGACTTAAGATGAAAATTAGCTTCTGAAAAAATCAGAGGACTTGTGAACAATGTTCTGTGGACTGATGAGACCAACGTAGGGATATTTGGCCACAATGCACAGCAGCAAGTCTGGAAAACACAAAACACATCACATAGCAGCCATTAAGCACTGTGGTGGAGAGGTGATGATTTGGGTTTGTATGTAGATATGGGATCTGGGCACCTTGCACTCATTGACTTGACCATGAACCTTCTAATATGTGAGGCCATCTGTCTGCGATCAAAGCATGATCAGAGTAGGGTCATTAACAAGACAATGTGCCAAAGTGCAGCCGCACATCTACAACAGAAAGACTGGAAAAAGAGAAAGTAAAGGTGTTGCAGAAAATACTTATTCTGGAAGCTAGAAGGAAGACATTGGAACAGCCAAAGCCTTCCACCAATAAAATGAAGCGACATTTTAAAGAAGATTGGACCAAAATGTCTTTAATATAAGAGATGGTGTCAGAACCAGAAGTGAGAGTTGTGGCTGCATCACTCACTGATTCTACTTTTTTTTAAATGTGACAAATTGTAATAAGCCCAGAATTATTGTTCATCTGAGACTGTATTTATATATCTTTAAAGACCTGGTAATGTTGTATGTTATTTTGGAAATTTAAAACATGAATTCATCATGCCTAGAATTTTCTGAACCTCAGGCTGACAGCTGAAAGACAGACTGAATAATATTGACATTGCCCAATGTTTGCATAGGACCACTTCATTTGATATGCCGCCTTTTTGCAGTTTTGTTTTTGTCTAAATGCTCTGCAGGTGTTTGAGGGCACTTCAGGCATCGATGCAAAGAAGACCAGCTGTGAATTTACTGGAGACATCTTACGAACACCTGTTTCCGAGGACATGTTGGGTATGTGTTTTTGCTTTACATTCATCCATATTTAGATATGAAAATTAGTTTGTATCTTCTGAGACAGCAAAGCGGCATTTTTCATATGTTTTCAGGGCGTGTGTTTAACGGTTCTGGCAAACCCATCGACAGAGGACCAGCAGTGCTGGCAGAAGACTTCTTGGACATCATGGGTATGTTTGTTGCAGTTTTTTGCATGAGTCACTCGGCTCGGACAGTTCCCTATGTCTACTGAAATCTCTATGACGTGTCTCTGTCAGTATTTCTCACTGTTGCTATGCGTGTGTTGTTCAACAGGCCAGCCCATAAACCCTCAGTGTCGCATCTATCCTGAAGAGATGATCCAGACCGGCATATCTGCCATTGATGGCATGAACAGCATTGCTAGGGGCCAGAAAATACCTATCTTCTCTGCTGCTGGGCTGCCACACAATGAGGTACACACAAATGCACTAACATTCTGGTATTATTCTGGTCAAGGTGCCATCCCATCTCAAAGCACCGAAACCAAGACATGTTTATTTCTGCAAACTGCCAGACTTTCCTGAGCTGTTAACAAAATTCAAAATGTGTGTGAGGCAGAAAGAGTTTATTCTAGAGATGTACTGATCCGATTTTTACTGTTCTTTTACCTTATTTTTTTTTATATGATTTTAAAGCAAAGCTGAAAAGATAACAGAATGCACTTTTTAACTGTTCCTAGAATTATGAATAAATGATTGTGTGGCTAGCATTAAAAAAATCACTGTGTTTGTCTGTATTGCTCAATTCAGACCACAATATAATCCAGCTCCTATCGGTCAGCTTTCAATCAAACAAACCTGAAGTCCACTCTGTTAAAGTGTGGTCAGCTGATAAAATAGAGGAACTGGAAATATGCTTCCTGAGCACAGATTGGAAAAAATGTTTCTGGAATGCGTATATCAACCCAGTCACAGAATCATTCACATACTACATCTCCTTTTGTGTTGATTCAACCATTCTGAAGAAAACAATAAGGAAGTACCCAAATAACAAGCCATACATTACACAGGAATTAAAGGAATGGATCAGTAGGAAGAAATGGGTCTTCAAATTGGAGGATGCTACAGGAGTCAGAGATGCACAACCAGCACCACAACCACAAAAGACCTCAACCAGCTGATGAGAGCAGCTCGGTTGCAGCACCAAAAGTGGGTTGAACTGGATTTTTGCAGGTCTGACATCAAGACGTTGTGGGATTCTATCTGCATCATGACCAACTTGGACTCAAAAAAGAAATCTTTGTCAGACAACCATCACATATTTAGTGCTAATGAGCTAATAACTTTTAACAAAGCAGAATGTAGAAATATTTTGGAGGGGGTTCATTGGAATTTGCATCAAGACAGAATTTGAAAGAATCCACAAGCAGGGTTTTTAAATCACTGCACACTAATAAGGCAACAGGGCCAGACGAAACGTCTGCTTTTCTTTTAAAAACATGCACAGAGGGACTGACACCAGCTTGGCTTCATCTTTTCCAATGTTCTGTCGACACTTAATGATTAATAAGCTTCATATGGAGGTGGGGCCACACTTGGATCTATAGCAATTTGCATATAAAAGAAAACCAAATAAAACTGATGCCATTTTACCAATTATAAATTTGGTCTTAATACATCTGGAGAGGCACCCAAGACTGCTTTTTATAAATTGATTTTAGCTCTGCTTTTAGTTCAAATCAGCTACAAATTCTTCTGGAAAACATGACTCAGTTGAATCTGAACCATCATTCTTACAAGTCTTGGCACATGAAATTTAACTGCATTCAGCTGTAGTGGTTTCCCTTTTTTAAATGACTGTCAGCTGTCAAGCAAATTAATATGAGGTTAAATTTTCTAATGACACTGTTGTACTGTTATACTGAGTTTGTTAGCCACTGATTCTAACTCAACAAGCTGTATGTGGGCAGTGGACGGGTGTGATGCTCACCAACTTCAGTTGGGGATCACCCCCTGGTGGCCAAACATGGGCTCAACATGCATCAGGTGTTGGTGCCCGGATCCACCACCACCTGCACTTTCTCCGCAGACTCAGAGAGGTTGGTGTTTGTAGAGATACTATGTAGATTTTTTACAGAGCAACCATGGAGTCTGTATTAAGGTATGTCCTGCCTGTTGGTTTGGTAATTGAACATTCAAATAAAAGTCTCAGACTTACAGAATGATCAAGACAGCAGGAAAGATTATGGCTACAACAGCTCCTCTTATACCCCAAGAGCTTTTTGAACAGAAGATCCTCAGACAGGTAGACAGTATTTTATCAACTACTTCTTGTACACATCACTTAACTCAGGAGAAAGTTAGAAAGAGAGTTTTTCTTTGTACAAACATTCGTTTGTGTCACCATCAGAAAAGCTCATTAATGAGTGCAAGAGGGTCGGGAGAGCATGGGGCGCTTTAGTTCTAATTTTTATGTACTCTGTTTGACCTTCCTGTTGTCTGCTAAAAATCTTGCTCTCTCACTGCCTAAATGAATCGCAGATATGTCTTGACCAGCTGCAGAAAATACAGTTGCCTTTTGAATGTCTCCTGACTTTCCCTAAGTTTCGGTTAAACCCCTGAACTTTGAGTCCTCTTTACTCAGTAACAGCATCCACATCGAAAGCTGTTGTCAGTATGAAGTGTTAGCACTTTCATATGGTGCATTCAGTGATTGGATCAAACTGAAAATGGGCAAATTTCTCTCATTGTCAACATATTATAAACCAATCAAAAACCTTACAGAACCAGGCTTTAAGGTAAATAGAAGCATCATGAGGGTAAGCTAAGGCCCAATAGAAAAAAACAATGAGGAGGTGATTTCTTAGTCCCAATAGTAAGTACATTTTATACGGCATGACATATCTCAAAACAGTTCAAAGTGCTGTATGTCATATCTAAAAGCATGTTTGAAAGCAACAACGATAAAAGAAGCAACATGAAAAGGTCATAAAATAAAATAAAATCACATCAAAAAATTACACATAAAACACCAATAAATGTGTTACTGGGACAATTAGCAGGCTGGAAATGCCAAATTCAAACGTAAAAAAGGTTTTAGCCTATAAGGGGAGCTGGTTCCACAGAGATGGAGCAGCATCTGTAAAGCATCAGATCCTTTGTGCTTGAGACAGGATCTATTTGTTGATGTGAGAACTCTCTAGGTGGGCTGGCCCGTTTAGGGCTCCAAATGTGCTCAACAGAATCTTAAAATGAATTCTGAACTGGAAATAAGGACATTGCATGAGACAAGATTTGGAGTGATGGTCTGATGTTCTTTTTTAGCGTGCCTTTAAAAGGGAGCGAAGAATTCAAACACACCTAGATCTGAGTCCCTTCTCATTTTCTTATACCTCATTTATCCTGTTCCTGTCAGCTCCCATATTTTCCCCCAAATATCTAGACTCGGTTTCCATATGGATGTCTGAGGAGATCCGTACCGGTTCTGTCTAATTGTTGGTTTCTTCAAACTGAACAAAAGAAACTTACTTTCCTGTCTTTTAGTGAATTCAATGTCATTTCCTTTTAACTCATCTGATTTCATTCATATGAAGAAACGTTTAAAGTTAAAAAGTTCTCTAATTAAGGTGGAAGGTGAAGAAATGAACTTTTCTGAGAGTTTCTGACTCATTTCCTTTTTTCCCTCCCCGTCAGATCGCAGCTCAGATCTGCCGGCAGGCTGGATTAGTGAAAAAGTCCAAGGACGTGATGGACTACAGTGAGGACAACTTTGCTATTGTTTTTGCAGCCATGGGGGTGAGATTCTAATATTGTTCTGTTCCAGAACTACAAAGAGACCTTGTGCTTTAATTCAAAAGCTCTAATTCACCTTAAACATTCCATAATGTCTGAAGTTACAACCAAAAACATCCGTGTGCTTTTTTCTGATGTTATGTCCAAGACACTAAGTAGTCTTGGTGATTGTGAATTGGAAGGAAAATGATATGTTTTCAAATATCTGTAAAGAATTTGACTGCATTTATATTTAGAAGAAGACCACAAGGAAGGTTTATGGATGTTGGAAAGGAGGGTGTGTAGAGGGTTGGTATGTCAGAGGAGAATGTTGGGGATACGGTGAGATGGAAATAGATGATTCGATGGGGTGACCTCCAAAGGAAAGCAGCTGAAAGAAGCAGAAGGTAGTTCAGGTGAAGGTCTTTTTTCTTTGTAGAGAAGTGAAGAAGTACAGAACGTCTGTGCTCTATAATTTCTCACAGTTTGTTTTTTGGAGCATCATAAAGGCTCTCACAGTTGACTCCAGAATACTTTGGTGTTTTTCTGCAGGCCAATATAAATAGTAAATGTGCTGAATTCGTATAGTGCTCTACACAAGAGCCACATTCACCCAGGGTCACTCACAAACCTGCACACATTCGCATCAACGTGTGTCAGGAGGAAGGTGGAATCCAACCTGCAACCCTCTAATTGTCTGGTTTTGGGGAGGAATTAAAAAAACATCTATTTCTATGAATTTGTATAAAGTGAAAAGTTGAATTATCTTTATATACGTTTATATATTCACTTCTGACTGATTTTTGGCACAACTCTCCACCTTGCTCTAGCATAACTGGCACATTCGTTCTCTCTCCTTTAGGTCAACATGGAGACTGCCAGGTTCTTTAAGTCAGATTTTGAGGAAAATGGATCCATGGACAATGTTTGTCTGTTCCTCAACCTGGCCAATGACCCCACGTATGGCTTTATTCTAAGATGTGTTTGGATATATACTTTGATATTGAAATTTTCTGAAATGATGATCGTTTTAGCTCAACAAAACCCAAATTTTAGGAATTTCCTAGTGGTTTAATCGAATCTTGGAACCAGAGAACCTTAACCAACAACCTTGGATTTGGTCTAACACTGGACAGAAACTATGTGTCAGAAAAACTCAAAATAAAACATTCAATTATTCAGTGGTGCTGCAGAAACATATTGATGATCATTCGTTTTTAAGGGTAATCGTCTTGTTGTTGAGATTAAAATATTTAATACATTACTCTTTTAAATGAAACCATAGAAAGTTTTATTTGTTCATGTTGACTGTTACGAAATATGATGAATATGAAATATTAGTTTAGTAAATAAAGTACATTTCTTGGTTTGTGCAGAATTGAGCGAATCATCACTCCTCGTTTAGCTCTGACATCAGCAGAGTATCTGGCCTATCAGTGTGAGAAGCATGTCCTTGTCATCCTCACCGACATGAGCTCCTATGCTGAGGCTCTTCGAGAGGTCTGTCATTTTCTAGTATAGTATGTTTTCTGATGTTACTTGATCAAATGGAAAAGGGTTTCATGTGTTCTCTCCCAGGTGTCTGCTGCCAGAGAGGAGGTGCCAGGCCGCCGAGGTTTCCCTGGCTACATGTACACTGATTTAGCTACCATCTATGAGAGGGCCGGCAGAGTAGAGGGCCGCAATGGCTCCATCACCCAGATCCCCATCCTCACCATGCCCAATGATGGTACTCGCTGTCACATGAGCTCAGAATGTTAGCAGCTTTTACAAAGCAACCCTTTCTTTGCCTTTCAGACATCACCCATCCTATTCCTGACCTCACTGGTTACATCACTGAGGGACAGATTTATGTGGATAGACAGCTTCACAACAGACAGGTTATTCCCTCCTCTTCTTTAAAACGTTTCCAACATGTTTCTGAACAAGACGTTGGTTTTGTTCTGTATGATTTCCAGTATGATGCTTTTTTCACCCTGTTGATTCTGTTTTTTGTCTTGATTTTGAAGACCTGAGTTGAGAAATGTAGGCTTAGTTTTGCATCTTTCTTCCAACTTGGTAATCTTAACTACCTGACAGTTTTTGATTGTACCATGTTTATTAAGAAAGGCCTTCAGAATTAAAACAGACTGGATTTTAGACTCAGTTGTGATTTGTTTCTTTGGGAGCTGAATCTGGTTGTTGTATTGTGCTAGTCTTGACTTGGAATGCTAGTCCTAACCAAATAATTAGCGCTGCACATTATATTAAATCACATTTGTCACAATGTGTGCCATGCGCAACCATAAAAGAATGGTTGGATGCAATATTTGTTAGGATACATTATTTCATGTGTCTCTGCTTCTCTATATTATATGGGGCCAGTTGAAAGGACTTTACCTTCCCCTGACACCCTCTCCACGAGTGTTTCTTTAGTGACCTTAGATGCTATGAGTCATTGAGCGTGGTTGGAACAGTATGTAATGGTAAATAAAGAAAAGTGTCCAGAAAATTAGGGTTAATCATAATCAATATCGTTATCACATTATTATCATCATTATCACAATATTAATCTTGATGGAACATGTGATTTTTGGACTTTTCATCAGATGTTTTCATCAGATGGGGAGCTACTTTATACTTCCTGATGTTGACATTGGATCTGGTTTAAGATGGAAGGTGTTTTCTATGGCTTAGGATCCTTTTTTATCTAACTGATATCTAAATTACCTTTATTTCTAAGGTTTCAGAAAATGTCACTCAGTCAATTTCAGACGTTTCCAGATAACTGTGGTGTTTGTGAAGACTTCGAGTCCGGTCTGAAATCCTGGAATAGCACTAAGACTGTACTTGGAGTAGTTATCTGGTGATTTAGGTTCCTCCTTTTGTTTTAGTTCTGTTACATTTACCTGCTGTCTCTGACACAGTCAATTACAAGAAGACTTCTTGTTGAGTCTTGGAAGCAAGGCGCCCTGTCCAGGTTTAGATCTTATTTGTCAGAAAGGTCTTCTTCTGTGTTCATGGGGGAATACTCCTCTTCTTCAGCTACTAATCGTTATGGTGTACCTAAAGAATCCATTTTGGGCCCGACTTTATTTTCAATACACAGTTATATTCAATAAATTAGAGTATTATTAAAAAGTTTATTTATCTCATTAACTCCATCACTAAACAAAACACTTTTTATACATTAATTCCACACAGACTGTCTTCAATCCTGTAATTATCATAACACTGTTAATTTTGATGATTTTCTGCTTACAGCCAAAAAAAAAAAAACACGACAGATCAGAATATTAGACTGCCTGGCCAAAATAAAAGTCACCACCTGGACTTAACTAAGCAAACAGGTACGAATTGGGTTAAGAACTGTCCAAGGCATTATTAACATCTGGAAGGATAGTAGGGACCCATCGTCTTCGAGGAAGAAATGTGGCGGGAACAAAATCTTGAATGATTGTGATCGGTGATCACTTAAACGTTTGGTGAAATCAAATCGAAGAAAAACAACAGTAGAACTCCGGGCTGTGTTTAATAGTGAAAGTAAGAGCATTTCCACACGCACAATACGAAGGGAACTCAAGGGATTGGGACTGAACAGCTGTGTAGCCTTAAGAAAACCACTAATCAGTGGCTAACCAGACAAAATGCATCAATTTGCTAGGGAGCATAAAGATAGGACTCTGGAGCAATGGAAGAAGGTCATATGGTCTGATGAGTCCAGATTTACCCTGTTCCAGAGTGATGGGCACATCAGGGTAAGAAGAGAGGCAGGTGAAGTAAAGCACCCATCATGCCTAGTGCCTACTGTACCAGCCTGTGGGGACAGTGCTATGATCTGGGGTTGCTGCAGGTGGTCAGGTCTGGGTTCAGTTAACATTATGTGTTCAAAGAATGAGGTCAGCTGACTACCTGAATATACTGAATGACCAGATTATTCCATCAATGGATCTTTTCTTCCCTGATGGCACGGGCATATTCCAAGATGACAATACCAAGATTCATCAGGCTCGAATTGTGAAAGAGTGGTTCAGGGAGCATGAGACATCATTCTTACACATGGATTGTCCACCACAGAGTCCAGACCTTAACTCCATTGAAAATCTTTGGGATGTGCTGGAGAAGACTTTGCGTAGCGGTCAGACTCTACCATCATCAATGGAAGATCTTGGTGAAAAATTAATGCAACACTGGGTGGAAATAAATCTTGTAACATTGCAGAAACTTATTGAAACAATGTCTGCAATAATCATAGCTAAAGGCGTTTTTTTTTTGTGGTGACTTTTTTTTTTGGCCGGGCAGTGTACAGGTCCTTCTCAAAATATTAGCATATTGTGATAAAGTTCATTATTTTCCATAATGTCATGATGAAAATTTAACATTCATATATTTTAGATTCATTGCTCACTAACTGAAATATTTCAGGTCTTTTATTGTCTTAATACGGATGATTTTGGCATACAGCTCATGAAAACCCAAAATTCCTATCTCACAAAATTAGCATATCATTAAAAGGGTCTCTAAACGAGCTATGAACCTAATCATCTGAATCAACGAGTTAACTCTAAACACCTGCAAAAGATTCCTGAGGCCTTTAAAACTCCCAGCCTGATTCATCACTCAAAACCCCAATCATGGGTAAGACTGCCGACCTGACTGCTGTCCAGAAGGCCACTATTGACACCCTCAAGCAAGAGGGTAAGACACAGAAAGACATTTCTGAACGAATAGGCTGTTCCCAGAGTGCTGTATCAAGGCACCTCAGTGGGAAGTCTGTGGGAAGGAAAAAGTGTGGCAGAAAACGCTGCACAACGAGAAGAGGTGACCGGACCCTGAGGAAGATTGTGGAGAAGGGCCGATTCCAGACCTTGGGGGACCTGCGGAAGCAGTGGACTGAGTCTGGAGTAGAAACAATCCAGAGCCACCGTGCACAGGCGTGTGCAGGAAATGGGCTACAGGTGCCGCATTCCCCAGGTCAAGCCACTTTTGAACCAGAAACAGCAGCAGAAGCGCCTGACCTGGGCTACAGAGAAGCAGCAATGGACTGTTGCCCAGTGGTCCAAAGTACTTCTTTCAGATGAAAGCAAATTCTGCATGTCATTCAGAAATCAAGGTGCCAGAGTCTGGAGGAAGACTGGGGAGAAGGAAATGCCAGAAGTCCAGTGTCAAGTACCCACAGTCAGTGATGGTCTGGGGTACCGTGTCAGCTGCTGGTGTTGGTCCACTGTGTTTTATCAAGGGCAGGGTCAATGCAGCTAGCTATCAGGAGATTTTGGAGCACTTCATGCTTCCATCTGCTAAAAAGCTTTATGGAGATGAAGATTTCATTTTTCAGCACGACCTGGCACCTGCTCACAGTGCCAAAACCACTGGTAAATGGTTTACTGACCATGGTATCACTGTGCTCAATTGGCCTGCCAACTCTCCTGACCTGAACCACATAGAGAATCTGTGGGATATTGTGAAGTGAACGTTGAGAGACTCAAGACCCAACACTCTGGATGAGCTAAAGGCCGCTATCGAAGCATCCTGGGCCTCCATAAGACCTCAGCAGTGCCACAGGCTGATTGCCTCCATGCCACGCCGCATTGAAGCAGTCATTTCTGCAAAAGGATTCCCGACCAAGTATTGAGTGCATAACTGTACATGATTATTTGAAGGTTGACGTTTTTTGTATTAAAAACACTTTTCTTTTATTGGTCGGATGAAATATGCTAATTTTGTGAGATAGGAATTTTGGGTTTTCATGAGCTGTATGCCAAAATCATCCGTATTAAGACAATAAAAGACCTGAAATATTTCAGTTAGTGTGCAATGAATCTAAAATATATGAATGTTAAATTTTCATCATGACATTATGGAAAATAATGAACTTTATCACAATATGCTAATATTTTGAGAAGGACCTGTATATCAGAGAAATGAAAACAACATTTTGAAACAGAAACATGAGCTTAATGAGAAGTATGTTTAATATCTGCTTAAAGGTTGTTCTTTTCAAAGGGTACTTTTAATCTGACAATTGAGCCTCATCAGAACGAATATTCTAATTTATTGAATATGACTGTTTATGCTGCCTTTGGATGTAAAATATTTCCTTTCAGTTTCATGCTGATGAACATTGATTTAGTTTAGAGTCCTATCAGGTCATTTAGGTTGTGGTATCACATCATTGTAGATTGTTTTAGTAAGTTTGATCATATCTGTCCAGTATTTATCATATTAATTGTTTGTTTCTTGTCTGTTTTAAGCTAGCTTGTGAGGTACTTTGGTAAACCTTGTGATAGAAATACATTTTATTTCTACTGAGCTATTAATAGTTGTTTGCTCTTTTCCTGACCTGAACCTGAAAGCAGATTTCGTAGTCTAAACCTGAAACCTGAAATCAGACCTGTTAGTCTTGACTTGTGGTTGTATGTCAGAATTAATTATCTTGCCTGGAAGGACATTGGCCCAAGGATGTTCACCCAGGGCTATTTGACCTTGAGACGTGGTTTGGTTGTTACCTGAGACCTGACTTCATACTCCTTTATCTAGAGAGAAGATCAGGTTTGCAGCTGGTACGTTTTGATCTGAGATCTGAATCAAGGCTTATTTGTGTTGACTTGAACTTGCAGGCGGATGTTGAACTTGATCTAAGTCTCAACTCAACTCTTCTGGTTTTGACTTCAACCTACTTGCCTCCTTTGATTATAGACTTGACCTTTTGGTTTTGACTTGAAAGTATTTTGGTTTTAGATTCATCTTGATTTGACACGGTTGACTGAGTCATTTATGGCTTTACCTTTTCAGCATAAATGTGTCTGTTTTATCTTGTTTGCACTGTGAGTTTTTTAACCCCTTCCTCTGCAATGTACTGTCAGCTTTGCTTTGTGGTCTTAGCACCACCAGCCGGTGTTGTGAAGCTGGTCAGAATGACTGATTTGAAAGGTTTAATAAACTCTTCAAACACTTAGATCAGTTTCATGTCAAGGTTTTGGAGTTCCTTATTGAAATATTATACACTGCTCAAAAACATTAAAAGAACACTTCGAAAATGCATCAGATCTCCATTGGAAAATAAATCATGCTGGACATCCATACTGATATGGAATGGGTAATGTGTCTGGAACAAAAAGACGGCAAATCATGATGTCCTAGAGATGTCAGGGGAGCTTGGAGGCAAGTCAATAGTATCAATTCCTTCATCCTTCAGGAACCTCCTGCATACTCTTGCCTCATGAGGCCAACATTATCATGCACCAGGAGTACCCCAGGACCCACTGCACTGCGCAGATCTGTGCATCCCTCCACGGTTTTGCCTCCCAGACCAACACTGACCCACCAACCAACTGATCATGCTGAACAATGCTGCAGGCAGCATAACGTTCAACGCAGCATCTTCAGACCCTTTCACGTCTGTCACAAGAGCTCAGAGTGAACCTGCTCACATCTGTGAAAAGAACAGGGCACCAGTGCAGAACCTGCTTATTCTGGTGTACCACTCGAGCTCCATGGTGCCAGGCAGTGAGCACAGAGGCTACTAGAGGACGTTGGGCCCTCAGATCACCCTTATGAAGTCTTTTTCTAATGGTTTTCTGGATTTGGGTAATGAGCTACAATGAGGATTAATGTTTCAATTATAGTGCCAACAGCCTACTAGCTCTATCACCATCTTCATAATGCAGTTTGTGCATTTTAATAAGCGTACAGTTTAATTTTGGAGATTATATCAAATACAGGTTGTAGTTTGAGTTTTACCATCTGGACTCTGGGGTTATGGGAAGACGTTCACGCCAGTGGCCTGCTGGAAGTCACTTTATGGGACTCTGGCTTGACTCATCCTGTTCCTCTTTGCACAAAGGAGCAGATACTGGTTCTGCTGAGGAGTAAGGACCTCTGATGGCCCTGTCCAGCTCTCCTACAGTACCTGCCTCCTCCTGGAATCTCAGCAACCTTTGTAGAGTCCAGGTATTGCCCCCTGCTACCAGTAGTGACACTGACCCTGGTCAAATGCAAAACTACTGAAAAGCAGCCAAAAAATGAGGAGGGAAAATAGTCTGTGCAAAACCATTCCTGTTTTTGGGGGCATCTCATTGTTGCCTCTTCAGTGCACCTGTTGTTAATTTCATTAACACTAAAAAGCTGACAGCGAGCCTACTCTACTACTGAACTTTCTATACTCCACAAGATTAACTGATATTTTACTCTAATTAAAAGGTGTTCCTTTAGTTCTTTTGTGCAGTCTGTATAGAATAGAATTATTTAAATTATCCTTTTGATTATTTTGTCCTTATCCTCTTTCCTTCCTCTGGTCAGATCTACCCCCCTATCAACGTGCTACCATCTCTCTCTCGACTAATGAAGTCTGCTATCGGGGAGGGAATGACCCGCAAAGACCACTCTGATGTTTCCAACCAGCTTGTGTGTACAAAACCCTTTCTATACTGTGCTAAGAGGCCTTTACCACACTGTACTTAAGCTGTGTGTGTGTGTGTGTGTGTGTGTAGTATGCATGTTATGCCATAGGAAAAGATGTCCAGGCCATGAAGGCGGTGGTGGGAGAAGAGGCTCTTACTGCTGATGACCTTCTTTATCTGGAGTTCCTCACGAAATTTGAGAAGAACTTCATCTCCCAAGGTGCAGTGGTCATCAGGTGTTTTGTGTTCAACTTGAATTTATGAAGAAATGCTCTGATCAACTCGTCCGTCTGTTGCTAAATATGTATATCAACTCACTGCAGTGTGACACTCTTCCTTCATCTGACCCATGCTTTAATATCACTTATTACCAGACCTAACAAAAATCTAGACTAATGTAAAAGCTGAAGACCCGGTAAACAGGCCAACTCTCATGGTCAACCAAATTTATTAAAGATCTGCTGTGCACCTGTCTGTGTGTCCAGGGGCCTATGAGAACAGAAGTGTGTTTGAGACTCTGGACATTGGTTGGCAGCTCATGAGGATCTTCCCCAAAGAAATGCTGAAGAGAATCCCTCAGAGCACCTTGGCTGAGTTCTACCCCCGAGAATCCAAACATTAATCAAACACACACTGCTTCCTGTCCTCTTCCCTGGGTGAGGCCTTGCTGTGTACATACAGTGTAGTGTTGTGATTCTGTAACCATCCTGATGCTCACTGCTTTCATCCAACATCGACGATAAATCCTCATGGCATAGACAGTAGAAAGAGACTGAAATGTACCCTATGAGCTTGTTTGTTTCCAGAAGAAAAGGTAAAACGTTTACTGGAGTATACTCTGTTGATTTAATGTCTGTCAACATAATGTGGACATCATGTCTTTATTCAGCCCATGATGGCTCACATGTCAGAGTTCAATCCTGTCTGAGCAAATGAGGGAGAAATCGAGCCAGTTCTGAAGAAAACAAAAATATCATTTTTTATTGAATATCTGGATCAGTTCTTTGTCATTGCATGAAGGAAGCTGTTGTACTTTTTGTTTTCTACATGTAGTATGTGGCATAACAAATCTGATGGGATCTTATGAAGTCAGTCAGACCTAAAGTTTTGTTAAAATGACGTTAATCCAACACAAAAGGAATAACATTTCAAACTTTCAAATATCTTAAAAATCTTTCATTTAAATTCACATTGTGCTGCTCAACCCACGTTTGGTCTTCTAACTTAACCAGACTGGTATTTATATGTTTGGTTAGGATCTACTGCAAATATATCTCTGTTTAAAAATGAACAAGCTTTGGGAACATTCAAGCAGCTGTGTGAATCAGGTAGGTTTATAGCACAACATCTATTATTGATCAGTGGTTTCAGAGGAAATACATAATGTTCTAAAATGTAATAAAGGAAAAGTTGAATTGAAAACTGGAAACCAGCAGCTTTATAAAATATTTAATCCATCATCAAAAAAAAAACTATGTTGCAGAAAGTTTATCAATCAGATGGATGCATTTTTATGCTCATCAGTAGAAAATCAGATGGGAACCTGCTTATCAAGTCATGGAAGCACAATCCATACCTGAGTTTCTTCAGCTTTTGTGGATAGACTCTTATTATCAAGGTGTCAGTCAGACCTGTCAGTTATTCAGATCAATGATATGGTGAAGTCTGAGCTTTGCAGTTTCACTCCCTTCACCTATTGGGGCAGAAGAATAGTACAACATGCAATTACCAAAGTGCCATGTTAACCCATGGAATGAGAATGAATGAGTTGTGGAGACATGTCTGCTTCTTTTATAAATGGACCATGGTGAAAATCAGAGCTTTTTCTCTTATTTCTTTGCTCTTCAGCATTCATGTATTCAATAGGCAGGAAATGGACACCAGTAGAGTTAAAGAGCAGAGGTCAAGTTTATTGTTGTTGACAAGTAACTGTGTAAAAAAGGCTAAAACTCACATTTCCATTTACAAACAGCTGTAGGACATTTTATTCCAGCCCAGATTCCAGCCACAGAAATTAGATTCGATTTGATTTAGTTTATGATTCTGTTAACATCCATTTCCAAATACAAAAGTCTTGCTTAGATTGTGTACAACTAATGCATTTATCCACCTGCCCTGTGTGAATCCATGTGGTCTGAACCGATGCAAACTCTACTTATACTTATAAGCTTATTCAACCTCCGTTTTTTTCTTTTTGCTTTTGTGAGAAATTGTTAAATGTTCAGTTTTTTGCTCAGGATATTTGGGTTGTGCTTCAAACAATATAGTAGGAAACTAAGCAACATAATTTAAAGTAAGTATATAATGTCTTCCTGTCTGTCACAGAGATTTTCATTTAACCATCTTGTTAGTGAATCCAGTGGATTTAGGATCCATTTAAACAAAAAAGTTTTAATTGATGATATTTCCAGTATGACCTATTTTTAAAACGTACCTCTTGCCTTTTAGACCACAACTAGAGTTACTTGGGTCCTTGTGTGAACTTTGATTTAAATGTATTTTGCCCCAGCAGTTGACACTGAATGTAACTGAACAGGTTTGAGTTGTTTGGGTAATCAGTGTCTTATTACATTCTTATTCTATAAGAACTGTTGGTTCTGTGTTTTAGTTTTCTTAGAATCCTTCGGCTCATCCTGTGGTCTGTTTAGTTAGTATATGTGATGCAGTTGGAACCTAAAGCCATCAGCCATGTCTGACTTTACCTCTCTATCAGTACAGATCCAACACTGTCTAGATATCTGAAAATATGTATTTTTCTTCAGATTTATTTAAACCAAAATGTAAATACTTTAGATTTAAGGTTAAAAAGGTACATTTAAGTTTATATACACTGAAACTAAAATAATTCTTGCTGAATACATTTAAAGCAGACCAAGAGCTGTGTTGTTTTCCTAAAGGATCCATACTACTTTGTCTTTGCTGAACATTCATCCGACGGAGTGATTGCGACAGACCCTCATGGCCTGATTCAAGCTCTATATCCTAGTTTGGAATGATTATTGTTCAAGTGGTTCTTTTTAAGCCAGACATGCCTGTAATGGGAAAGCCATGACCTGAAGTTACAAAGCCCTGTATTTTAACAATATGCTTGTGTTGTTGGAATTTCTTTAGATCATGATTGTCTACTGGTGCCAAACTTTAAATGATGTCTGTGTACGGCATTCCCGTTGTGTGTAGAGATCAGCTTAAAATCACGCATTACCCTTCATGCATCTGTGTAAGCTGTTTCTGTTTAGGCACTGTGAGCTTATTGGCTGGTTAGATAGAATCTGCATGCATTGTTACTAAATGTTTTCTGTCAGTGCCTCCAGTATCATGTCTGCGAAATAAAGGCTACTGCCTTATTACGTCTAATCAGGTGTTGGTTTTATTATCAGCATATTACACAGATTTAACTGGTAGGTTTTATAGATTGATGACATTGGAAAATAAGTCATAAAAAAAGAAGGTTTGGCAGGGTGGATGAATCAATCAGCCCTGGTTGTCTCCACAAAACAGCACGTTGAGTTTTTTCTCTGAATAATATAATTTATTATACCCTGAGATTGCTAGAAAACTGAACATCTACACAGTTGATCAATAATTGTACATGCACTAGAGTCCTTGAATTCACACCGAGTGACCTATACATTTGTTTTCAGTGTAAAGTGAGATTACTACATTATATATTTTATACAACCCCAATTCTGGCCACCATCAACAGGGAAAGTATCTTGTCCAAGGACACAGCAGGGGGTCGAACTGGCAACCCACCAGTTACAGGATGAACCCTTACAAGCTGAGCCACTATCACCCTACCAACAGTGGTAGCAGCGGTACGTCATCCCCAAATGACATGGTCTGTAGAGATGTCAGCTCTCGCAACACTTGTACTGGGTGACTCCGGCCGCATTGGTCGCCGGAGCATCTGTTGCCTCATCCCAGTAACAGCTCTGTAACAGCTACCTCAGATGTGACACCGCGCAGCAGACAATTATCCTGAAATACGGGCAAATACAGGGCAACAAGATTTTTGGAGAAACACCAAGTCAAAGGCCCTCATTATGCTTTTCCAGGATATGCTTTTGTCACATTTTCAAGAATGTATTTCTCCTAAATCCTGAGAGGGTCTGTGTTATTGTTTTGGTTGTCCATCCTCAAATTTATCCCCTCTTTTTTTGGTATTTTTCTATTTCATTTTCCATATAAAAATCTTGAGTTTAAAAAAAATCCTATTCTTCATCTTCATGTTATTCCTCATAATCATCTTCTTAATTTTGATCTTATTCTTCTCCTTAATCTTCTTCTTTTTGTTCTTCTTGTTAGTGATTGTGGTGGTAGTATTTTCTAATTCACTCTATATGCCCATATTCAATGTCTTACCACTACATCATTATCTGAGTTTGCTTTCATGGTGTTCATATATATGTTTAGAAATTGTATTATAACTCTCCCATTTTTTCATAGACAAAATGACATAGAGTTTGCTTCGTTTGCTGCTGGTATTTCTGTCTGCCATTGGCATATTTTGCATCATGGAGTTTTCTTTTCACCAAATGATGACTAAAAAGGGCAGGTAGGTTTATAAAAAATAGGTAAGATAATCCTTTATTAGTCCCACAAGTGGAAATTTAGGTTGTCATGGCAGAAAGTAGAAAAGTAGTAGCAGAAAAAAAGACCACACAAGCCACCCTACGGAGGAAGCTAATTTCAGCCACTTGTATCCAGGATCTCGTTCTTTCTGTCACGACCCAAAGTTCATGACCATAGGTGAGGGTAGGAACGTAGACCGACCGATAAATTGAGAGCTTTGCTTTTCGGCTCAACTCTCTCTTCACCACAACGGACCGGCACAGCGTCCCCATTACTGCGGCCGCCACACCAATTTAGGGGGGACACCGAAAAGAAAGTTGTTTTAAAAAGGAGCATAGTGCATGTTCTGGAAGGAATAATGTAGAAGACACAAAGTAGAGTTCGAAGGAAATGACAGGCACATGGACAACTGACTGACTGATAATATTTCTGTGTGCAAAATCTGAACCTACACTAAACCTATACTTCTTCTGCCTCTCTCTCTCACACTCACTCACTCTCACACACGCACACACACACACACAAGATTTGCAACCTCTGCGTTTTTCAGTCTGGACATATCAGACACCTGTCCTGCCCATGGCTCCTCCTCCTTTAGGCCTGCCTGCTGCAAATGACAGTGTGAGTTTCCACCAGAACGAAACTCAGGAGAACTCTGGCTAAAAGCCCCAAACCCACTGAGATGAGCAACAATCCGTGCTGTACATCTTGAAAGCACATCTTATGCGGGCAGAAGAGAAACAGGCTGGAGCAAAGTTCTTTCTCCCTCCTGGAGGAGTTAAAGTGGACAAAGAAGGAGTGAATGTCTTTGGCACAGGTACAACACAAGCGGTTTTCCAGAGGTGTTGTACCCTCCCTAGCTTTAGGGTCAAGTTAAAGATGTGCAACATCACCGCACATAGTTAATCCGCGCAGACCCTGACAACCCTTGAACTGATGCCATCTGGACCTGCTGCCTTCCTGGTTTTCATCCTCCTCAGTTCCTTCCCAACCTGTGTGGCTGTGTATGTAAACACATTTACTTTAAATGTTGAATACATGGGTTCAATTATTATTATTATTATTATTTTTATTGGTGGTACACACTGCCTTGATCCTGGATGGAAAACCATGTGTTGTCCCCCAAACTGTGAAGCAGGTCTTGGATTTGTGCCAATAGATGACGATCTAGAACAGTTTTCCAGTTCAACCATCTGAAGTCAAAACACAACTGCAGGCTCTAGTCCTTTTTACAGACACAAACAACTGGGAATGAATATGAAGATAAAGACTTGTGGATCCAACCCATCTTTGAGATTCTGCACCTACTCTTTCACCTCCCAACATAAGTGCTTGGATATTGAGTTGTAGTGCCTTTGAACAGGGTTGTTGTCCACCACATCAATTTTCAGCTGTAAGCTGGATATACAACCCATGTCTCCTTCCCTTACAAACACATCTGACTCCTCGAAAATCATCTGGTGCACAAGTTCCTGCTGCTGCTGATCAAGATGCTCTGATTTGACCTGAGGACGCCACTTTTCTTGTGGGTCAGACTCTGCTGAGCTGTTCGTTCTGCGGCTGGCACCAGTGCCTGGACTAATCTGTGCAACATACATGTATGTATCACTCTTTGACTTTGCTGACTGCTTAGATGGGGAGCACAGATTGACTGGTTTGCTGTGAACAATTTCTTCTATACAGCCTAAGACTGTCCTTGGTGGCAGGAAGATCTCATGCTTGGTAAAGTTGCAAACTGGGATTTTCACAGCTTTCGAGACACCATACGGCACATCAACTAATGCCCGGAAAAGTTGTAGTCCCTCTAGTAGGACACTTTCAAGGGTAGGTTCAAAAAGCATAGTTCCTCCCATTGCCCACAATCTGACACAACACTTCAGTTGATATATTTGGCCACTTGGAACTGTAAGACCTTCCCTGCCCACCCTAATGGTGTCATTTGCTGATTTTTTTTGAGCTGGAGTATTATTGATTACAGACACCATGGTTGCAGCAGTATCTCTGTGAAGCTTTAATGCCTCTGCTAGCAGACCACTTGACTGACACTACGTGGTTCTTCAAGACTCTCTAAAATAATTTCTTCTATCACATTGAACCCTAGCAATAGGCCACCAACACAGTTCTGACTCACTAGCATGGGTACTTTAATGGCTACTTGACAATGTCTTACACTTTTGATTTTCACTTGTATTTCAGCCCACCTTTCAAAAGGTACATCTGTGCCATTAGCAGCCGTGATATTGAGTGGATTACCTGGCAGCATCTCTTTGAGTGACTGAATTTTAAGTCGGTAAGTGTTTCTTTAGCCAGGACTTTTCCAGTATCGTAACCTGAGCTCCACTATGTAGTAGTGCGTCAGTCTGCACACCACTGAGCGAACAGGTTAGCATACACTTTTGCCTTTAAGTTTTGTTACCTGATTTCCTCTTCCTACTCAGTGGTTCAGTAGTGACTGATTATTAGTGGAAGTCATGGGGTCATGCCTGGATATGGGGCAGGGGACTCTGGCTTTTGTTTGGTCCCTGGTGGTCCTTCCCCGGTGACCCCATCATGTTTCCCGCAAGCTGACAGGCAGCCAACCACACTGTGCCCTTCCTGGCCAGACCTAAAACAGTGGTTGCAGCTGGTTGAAGTCCCTCAAGCTATGCATGGCTTGCATTTCCTCCTTCGGGCAAACTTAGGTGGTTGCACTGTAAGGTAAGTTTATTTATATAGCGCTTTTCAGTAACGAGACACTCAAAGTGCTGTACATACAATTACAATACAATCACAAAGAAAATAAACACGGATAGAGAACAAATCAAATGATACTACAATCCTAACAAATCTAAAAATCTATGAATCCTTCTGAGAAGTCTAAAAATCTCTGGCCAATATTACAATGATACAGATAACATTAATAATCCTTTGGGTTTTGCTGGTAAGAGTTGGTTCTAAACCAATCTTTCTAAAGAGGTAATTATATCATTAAGTCCTCTATGTAGGGTAAAGCATCTTGTGCTAAGAGAGAATGATCCTTGGGTTCGCTGGTATATTGCAGTTGTAGTCCAATAATAACAGTCATTTGCATCCATTGAAATTTAACTAAGCAATCACTGAGTTCTAACTAAGGAAGCTGAGTCACTGGTGTAAAAACAGCTTTTGTTCAAATTTTTTTAAGAAACTAGTATTATTTTCCTTTCACTGGTAAATCTGGTTCAGGCTGGCTGTGATTTTCCGCCTGCCTTCAAAGTCTTACTGGCATTCTCAATTTCAGATCCAAATAGCCAAATTTCTGGTACTTTCAGTTGATCCTGAGCAAACAAGTTTCTCCAAGATTAAATCATATCACCTTTGAGTCCGGGAAACGCAGCCAGCCTGCGAGCAATGCCCATTTTTCACTGTCTCTAGAACTAGGTCAAATGCTGCCAGTTTTTTTTTTTCAACGATCGCGTCCAGCTTGCGATTCTGCTCTCTTAACATATCAGTCTGAGTGCTGAGAGCTCTAAAGGTCCCTTCAAACATCCCAGGGAGCTTTCGAGTGCTTTGAACAGCTGCCGATGTTTTACAAATCTTTCGATAAGCCAGCTAACCGCCATGTCCAAAATGCAGAAATCCTGTTATCAGAAATCCAATTATGTACAAATCTTCCACATCCTCGACTTAAGTTATTGGGTTGACCTGGGATGGCTCCAAAGTGCTGGCTGTAGGGGTGAGAGCTTTTTCTATAGTTTTTGCTAAGGCCAAGACATGTGCTGTCAGTTCGTGTATGGCTATGCGGTTCGCCTGGATTTCGGCTTGAGTTTGAAAAACACTAGCTTAACTTCAGCTGAAGGTTGAACTGCATGTTGTCTCTCCCCTTGTTGTGTGGCATTGACTGTGACTGTTTTGGTTTTGTGTTTGACCTAGGCATGTCTGTCTCTCTACCTTCTCACTAACTGATTTAGTCATTATCTCCAAAATAAAATCATCACTTAGTATGCTTGTATTTGTAAGGAGTGGTTTAAGGTCTCGTCTCACATGTGCATATTTCTTACTTATCCCCTGATACAGTGAAGTAGTGATACAGAGTGAAGAAATACCCCATGGAAAGGTTTGTTGTCATATGGAAATCCTGAGATCCCGACAATATAAGGGAAAGGCGGTAATCCTGGACGAGTCACCCCCCTAGCCTGGTGGATGTCAGAGTGGCTGAGTGTGTTCCTAAATCCTGTAAGCAGAAACAATGAGGCATACCCTTAGCTTGTGTTCAGCTTGACTGCCGGCATTATTCTGCAGCTTGCAGTTCAGAGCAATGCCCATTTTTCACTGTCTCTAGAACTAGGTCAAATGCTGCCAGTTTTTTTTTTCTTAAATCCCTCACAAGAAGAGGCTTTAATGTTAACAAAACAATTCCCCATATGAGATTCGCACCAACAGTTTTAGTTTTACAGCAATTTAAACACGTGATCAAAAGTCTCTTAGACATGGCTGACTCTGTGAACAAAACTCTACAGAAAGCACTTTTCTTTTTGCAGCAACCCCCCATGTTTCATATCATTACAAACTAGAGACACTCACCTTTCTATCAAGGCATAACTCGTCTCTCTAGCACCTTCTCCAGGGATGCAATTTGCGTGCATAGCTCATGTGCTCGGGGTGTGTTCTGGTGTGCAAATAACAGTCTGCTGGCTGCTAGTTTGTGCACTACTCTTTTGGCTTCCAGTAGTGTTTTATTTCTGGATTCTCAGTCACTTATAATGTCACAGAAGAGGAAAATTACTGGTTGGGAAGTTTTGGACATTTAGCAGACCAGTGACATAAAAATGGAATATACTTAAGACAGCTGCGCTGAGTAGGATGACAGTGATGAAGGTTAGCTTTGGAAAGAAGGGGCCTATTTCACGAGTCAGTTACTGTGTTTCTTTTTATTGCCAGCAGATTTATGTTACATGTCTGAACAAAGAGGCTTCATGTCAGCTTGTGTGAGATGGATTCAAGGCTGATCCAAGGAATAAAACCTTAAATAATTTCTCTATTGGGAAAATATTCATGGGATATGATGCACTGTGATTGCTGATCTTGTGATTTATGATCTATCATTTTGGTCTTGCAGGTTAAAAATCTGAGAATGATACATTAAAATGATAATACCTTTTAAAATGCGTTTTCTTTGATATTACTTTTCTGACTGCGGGTCTATATACTCTTTAGAGGTTTGTACCTTTTCAAAGCTTATGTTTTGAGAGTTTATTTACGAATCGTGTGTCGATTGTTTATGTCTGAGTTGACTCAGGGGAAACGTCACTTTTGCTCGTTCGTGACAGAAGCAACACTGTGTTTGTGTCTGTTCTTTATTCTTCCCCTTTACGGGGTTGGAACATTGGCATTCCCACAGAAGGTTCTCTCTCCAACATCTTCCATTGTACCTATGCCTCCTTCACACCACAATGACATTTTTGGGAGCCAGTATGCACCTGCCTTTGAAACATGCTAAATACAGATGCAGATACTGCACCCGCAATTCATCTCAGGTTTGATAAATCGCATTGCGGGTGGTTACTATATACATTTGATTTGCATATCATCCTCCCAGTATTTTGCACTTTCTGATGATCAGCATATGTCCTGTGTATTCGTGAAGGTAAACATGCTAAATGGATTGCGTCTGGTATTTTGCTCATCTGACAGACGCAATCCTCATTGCACCTGGTTAGTAGATCAGCTTTGCACATGCTATCAAATTTGCATGTTTTTACATGCAAACCTTTAGTAAATCAGGCCCCTTGTATCTTGAGAAGGGTACAATGAGGACAGCTTCCACAGTATATGATGAGGATTCCATTGAAGCTCTAATGTTGATTTTGTCTCCTCTCGGTAAAACCACTGATCAGGACAGGATAAAAATATCGGGTAGGTTCTCGTAATTTTTTTCTTAAAATGATCATTAGTTGATTCTGAACCCTAAATAACCTTCATACTACAAGATTTAGTTTTAAAAACAGTTGGTAAATATAGGAATTACTATATTACTGCATATCAAAATGATTAAAACTAAGAGAGAATTCAGTATTAATCACAGAGGATACCCTTGGCCTATATTTTTGCCAAGAATCTGCTCGGATTATGATACATTGTATTTAGTAATGCACAAATGACCCATGATTAACATTATTATTTCATCAGTGTGCCAACGCAGTCAGTCTTAGCTTTAGTCAAAGTTCTAAACCAGGTCATTCAGATTGAGGAAAAATGCTTTTAATTGAAAAGGTATTTGTTAATGAGTTTAAAAATCAGTTGTCAGTTTTTTAAAGGTCATCTTTGTCATCTTGTTTTTTTAAATTCAAAACAAAACTAGTCAAAGTTTATCATTTAAAAACATTTAAAACTACAATAATTGACCAAAGTGCTGCACAAATAACAAAATCAACCTTAACTTAATCTGCAAAATATGAACTACAACAAAAAAGTTAAACATTATAAAACATATTCTTATATAATAGCTATTAAAATTAATAAAATAGATATTAGTTTTGGAATAAGGGCTGAAATGTTCTGCTTAGCTAAATAAAAGCCAACGAACAGCAGTGAGTCTTAAAAGAAGTCTTAATGTGATCAACAGTCTCTGCAATCCTATGCTCAACTGCCATTTTATTAGGTTCACCTTGCTATTACCAGTTTGGACCCCCATTTACCTTAATCAGAAAAGTTTTAATTCTTTGTGGCATAGATCTAAGGTATCAAACCATTCCTCTGAGATTTTAGTCCACATTTACATGATAGCATCTCACAGTTGCTGCATATGTGGCAGGTCCATATCCAGGACTAAAATCTTCTGCTCCACAACATCCCAAAATAGCTCAATTGCATTGAAATGTGACTGTGAAGGCCATTGGAAGCAGTGACCTTATGGTCATTAAGAAGAAACCATTTTGTGATGATCTGAGTTTTGTGACATGATGCACTATCCTCCTGGAAGTAGTAATCACAAGATTGGTACATGGTGGTCATAAAGGGATGGATATGATCAGTGATACTCAAAGGGGCACAGATTTAGGAAAGAAACTGTCCTCCACAACATTACATTGTCATCACCAGCAATTATTGTTTCAAGTCAGGATGGATCCAGGGTTTCGGTTCTGCCAGACAAGACATTTTTGTACCACACAGCTTTCACTAACTGGATATTGCCTCCTTTCAGGTCATCTCCTGTAAACGAGCAGTTTTTTGTGTGAGAATCCCAGTCAATCTGCAGTTTCTAAAATACTCAGACCAGGCTGTCTTGCACCAACAACCAGACCATGTTCCAAGTCACCCTTTCTTCCCTATTCTGATGCTCTCTTTGAACTTTAGCAAACAGTCTATGTATCAACAAGATGCTTAAATGCATTAATATGCTGACATGGTGTACCTAACAAAGAGCAAGTTGAGAAAAAAAGCAAAAAGGTGGTTTGTTCCACTGGATCTAGGAATGTCTGACAACAGTTTATTTATTGATCTTAACCTTCAGACCCCCTGCCTGCACTTAGGATCTCAGAGGAAGATGTAAATAGGCTCTTTCAATGCCTGAAAACTAGGAAGGCCTCAAGACCTGATGTCTCCCCATCATGCCTGAGAGCCTGCGCTGACCAACTGGCACCCATCTTTACTGAGATCTTATACAAATGACTGGAGCTGTGTGAGGTTCCCTCCTGCTTCAAATGCACCACCATCATCCCAGTACCCAAGAACTCACCATCACATGATGACTACAGGCCTGTCACCCTGACGTCTGTGGTCATGAAATCCTTTGAGCAACTGGTGTTGAAGCAACGGAAGGACATCACAGGCCCCCTGCTGGACCCCCTGCAGTTTGCCTACTAGGAAAACAGATTGGCAGATGATGCAGTGAACTCGGGACTACACTTCATTCTGCAACAAGAAACCTTCGTAATGAGCTACAACAACAATTAATTTCCCTTTGGGATTAATAAAGTATTTTTGGATTGAATTTTGAATTGAACACCTCAACCACCCAGGGATGTACACCAGGATTCTGTTCGTGGACTTCAGCACAGCCTTCAACACTGTCAACCCAGACATCCTCCACCAGAAGCTCACCCAGCTCAAAATCCCAGCCTCCACCTGTCAGTGGATCACTAGCTTCCTAAAGGACTGGCAGCAGCAGGTGAGGCTAGAGAGCATCTTCTCCCGTACAAGAACCATCAGCGGCACCCCCCAGGGGTGTGTTGTCTCCCCACTCCTCTTCTCCCTCTACACAAATGACTGCACCTAAGTGACCTGTCTGTGAAACTCCTGAAGTTTGCAGATAATGCCACTGTCATTGGACTGATCCAGAACAGTGATGGGTCTGCACACAGACAGGAGGTTGATCGCATGGTACACTAGTGTGGTCAGAACCAGCTGGAACTTAAACCACTCAAGACTGTGGAAGTGATGGTGGACTTTAGGAGAACACCATCCCACATACCCCCCTCACCATCCTCAACAATGCTGTGTCTGCTGTGGACCATTTCTGGTTCCTAGGAACCACAATTTCTCGAAACTTGAGATGGTCCTCACACATAGACAATGTTTGGAAGAAGCCCCATTAGAGACTGAACTTCCTGAGGCAACTCAAGAAGTACAACCTTCCACAGGAGCTGCTGGTCATCTTCTACACTGCCATAATCAGTCTGTCCTGTCTTCATCCATCTCAGTGTGGTTTGGCTCATCCACAAAACAGGACAGTTCCAGACTGCAACGAACAATCAGGTCTGCAGAGAGAATCATCAGGGCTGACCTTCCCTCTATCCAGGATTTATACAAGTCTAGGGTCAGGAAAAGGGCAGCTAAAATCTCACCCACACATCCGGCACACTAAACTGTTTAGGTTTTTACCTTCAGGTCGGCGCTACAGAGCGCTATCTACTAAAACCAGCCACCACAGAGACAGTTTCTTCGCCCAGGATGTTTCTCTGATAAACACTTGACAGTCAGAGTTCTAGAACAACATCTTGCATACTTCGACTGATCTCACATTATCTTCTATTGTAAAGTCAATTGTGTATATATGACCATTTAAAAAAGATATTCTTTATTATTGAGAGCAAAATGTATCAGAGTCAAATTCCTTGTTTGTCTGTACAAACTTGGCAATAAAGCTGATTCTGATTCTTAATGATCTTGGTGGAAGGTTGCAACAGTTCATAGTATGCTGTCATACTATTAAGACAAACAATAACACCTTCAGAGATTTGATGGAATGGCAGAGCTTCGGTCATTTCAGTAGCTGCCCCATTTTGAAAAGTTTGCAACCATTTAACTGAGGATTTATCAAAATCAGAAAACAGAATTACAGTAATCCAAGTCAGAGGTAAAAAATATTTGTCTTAACAATTTATAATCTGGCCCCTGCCAAAATTAGGTCTGATTGGAAATGTTGTGATCTTGTAGTACAGGTACTTTCAAGTTATAAAGCAATGCATACAAAGTGATCAGCCAACTTTATTTAATTCCTGTCAGACCATTAGGACAGATAAAGCTGTGGACAGGTCCAGCACAGAACACACACTGTCAGTCTATTCATGTTCAGCTGAAGAAAAGAAGGCTTCAACAAATCCAAGAGGGTCCATCAACCAGAAGGACTATCTCCTACTGAAGAATGTGCTACAAAATCATGTAGCCCCCTGAACAGAGCTTGCTGATCATCAGCAGCAGGTGAGGTGTAAAGTCATCTGCCCATCTACAATGGGTCAGACATTTGGACAGCAGCCTCATCCACAACAAGTGCTGCACAGAAGTCTCTTCTGTCCAAGGCAACATCAAAGACACAAATTCTCCAGTTTAGTTTGTCAGTTACCTAGCTTCTCTGATGAAACATCTTCTAAATATTTGGGACATTTGTGAAAAAGATGTTGAAAGCAGAAAAAAGCCATATCTGGCCTGCCATTCTGCTTAGCTGTGACACCCTTCTGGATGGGGTCATTGGCTGAGCTACTACTGCAAACAACTTCATGTTCTTCTTCTACAGTTGACACACTTGGCCCTGTCTTTTAGTGTTTAACACTGTCTCTTTACTAAACATATAATTATTGGCTATATTTTGGAGGCAAAATAGTATAATGTCTCGAAGATTAGAACAAGGAAATCTGGGACCCTGTGGTCAGGAAAGTCCCTATATCTTAACCACAATAAGAATGCTTGGTCAGCTCCCAAAGAACAGGTGGTCAAAACTGTACAAACTGGCTAATAATAATAATAAGTGAACAAATATACAGGTCCTTCTCCAAATATTAGCATATTGTGATAAAGTTAATTATTTTCCATAATGTAATGATGAAAATTTAATATTCATATATTTTAGATTCATTGCACACTAACTGAAATATTTCAGGTCTTTTATTGTCTTAATACGGATGATTTTGGCATACAGCTCATGAAAACCCAAAATTCCTATCTCACAAAATTAGCATATCATTAAAAGGGTCTCTAAATGAGCTATGAACCTAATCATCTGAATCAACGAGTTAACTCTAAACACCTGCAAAAGATTCCTGAGGCCTTTAAAACTCCCAGCCTGGTTCATCACTCAAAACCCCAATCATTGGATAAGACTGCCGACGTGACTGCTGTCCAGAAGGCCACTATTGACACCCTCAAGCAAGAGGGTAAGACACAGAAAGAAATTTCTGAACGAATAGGCTGTTCCCAGAGTGCTGTATCATGGCACCTCAGTGGGAAGTCTGTGGGAAGGAAAAAGTGTGGCAGAAAACGCTGCACAATGAGAAGAGGTGACCAGACCCTGAGGAAGATTGTGGAGAAGGGCCGATTCCAGACCTTGGGGGACCTGCGGAAGCAGTGGACTGAGTCTGGAGTAGAAACATCCAGAGCCACCGTGCACAGGCGTGTGCAGGAAATGGGCTACAGGTGCCGCATTCCCCAGGTCAAGCCAATTATGAACCAGAAACAGCGGCAGAAGCGCCTGACCTGGGCTACAGAGAAGCAGCACTGGACTGTTGCTCAGTGGTCCAAAGTACTTTTTTCAGATGAAAGCAAATTCTGCATGTCATTCGGAAATCAAGGTGCCAGAGTCTGGAGGAAGACTGGGGAGAAGGAAATGCCAAAATGCCAGAAGTCCAGTGTCAAGTACCCACAGTCAGTGATGGTCTGGGGTGCCGTGTCAGCTGCTGGTGTTGGTCCACTGTGTTTTATCAAGGGCAGGGTCAATGCAGCTAGCTATCAGGAGATTTTGGAGCACTTCATGCTTCCATCTGCTAAAAAGCTTTATGGAGATGAAGATTTCATTTTTCAGCACGACCTGGCACCTGCTCACAGTGCCAAAACCACTGGTAAATGGTTTACTGACCATGGTATCACTGTGCTCAATTGGCCTGCCAACTCTCCTGACCTGAACCCCGTAGAGAATCTGTGGGATATTGTGAAGAGAACGTTGAGAGACTCAAGACCCAACACTCTGGATGAGCTAAAGGCCGCTATCGAAGCATCCTGGGCCTCCATAAGACCTCAGCAGTGCCACAGGCTGATTGCCTCCATGCCACGCCGCATTGAAGCAGTCATTTCTGCCAAAGGATTCCCGACCAAGTATTGAGTGCATAACTGTACATGATTATTTGAAGGTTGACGATTTTGTATTAAAAACACTTTTCTTTTATTGGTCGGATGAAATATGCTAATTTTGTGAGATAGGAATTTTGGGTTTTCATGAGCTGTATGCCAAAATCATCTGTATTAAGACAATAAAAGACCTGAAAAATTTCAGTTAGTGTGCAATGAATCTAAAATATATGAATGTAAAATTTTCATCATTACAGTATGGAAAATAATGAACTTTATCACAATATGCTAATATTTTGAGAAGGACCTGTATTCAAATCTGAGAAGCACATCACAACCAACTGTGTTTCAGCGGTGAGGTGAAACACAGTGTGGTTTGCTAACTGCCATGCTACCTGACCAGGCTATCTGCCGCTGCAGCATATGTCCTTCCATTCATTGTCACAAAATGTTCAACAAGGGTGGCTGTGTGTAATGACATTCAAACTGTCAGAAGTGGAAATAAAAAGCTAAAGACTCTGTGTTCTAAATGTGTATATTTTAAATGTTGGAATCTTAGATTTTCCAGCTGAGACATCTGCCTTCAGAAAACATTGCAGTTAAATTTTGGAGCTAAGAATTTCTGATTTTGGAGAACAAATTAAATGCATTACAGGTCCTTCTCAAAATATTAGCATATTGTGATAAAGTTCATTATTTTCCATAATGTCATGATGAAAATATAACATTCATATATTTTAGATTCATTGCACACTAATTGAAATATGTCAGGTCTTTTATTGTCTTAATACGGATGATTGTGGCATACAGCTCATGAAAACCCAAAATTCCTATCTCACAAAATTAGCATATTTCATCCGACCAATAAAAGAAAAGTGTTTTTAATACAAAAAACATCAACCTTCAAATAATCATGTACAGTTATGCACTCAATACTTGGTCGGGAATCCTTTTGCAGAAATGACTGCTTCAATGCGGCGTGGCATGGAGGCAATCAGCCTGTGGCACTGCTGAGGTCTTATGGAGGCCCAGGATGCTTCGATAGCGGCCTTTAGCTCATCCAGAGTGTTGGGTCTTGAGTCTCTCAACGTTCTCTTCACAATATCCCACAGATTCTCTATGGGGTTCAGGTCAGGAGAGTTGGCAGGCCAATTGAGCACAGTGATACCATGGTCAGTAAACCATTTACCAGTGGTTTTGGCACTGTGAACAGGTGCCAGGTCATGCTGAAAAATGAAATCTTCATCTCCATAAAGCTTTTCAGCAGATGGAAGCATGAAGTGCTCCAAAATCTCCTGATAGCTAGCTGCATTGACCCTGCCCTTGATAAAACACAGTGGACCAACACCAGCAGCTGACACGGCACCCCAGACCATCACTGACTGTGGGTACTTGACACTGGACTTCTGGCATTTTGGCATTTCCTTCTCCCCAGTCTTCCTCCAGACTCTGGCACCTTGATTTCCGAATGACATGCAGAATTTGCTTTCATCCGAAAAAAGTACTTTGGACCACTGAGCAAAAGTCCAGTGCTGCTTCTCTGTAGCCCAGGTCAGGCGCTTCTGCCGCTGTTTCTGGTTCAAAAGTGGCTTGACCTGGGGAATGCGGCACCTGTAGCCCATTTCCTGCACACGCCTGTGCAAGGTGGCTCTGGATGTTTCTACTCCAGACTCAGTCCGCTGCTTCTGCAGGTCCCCCGAGGTCTGGAATCGGCCCTTCTCCACAATCTTCTTCAGGGTCTGGTCACCTCTTCTCGTTGTGCAGTGTTTTCTGCCACACTTTTTCTTTCCCACAGACTTCCCACTGAAGTGCCTTGATACAGCACTCTGGGAACAGCCTATTCGTTCAGAAATTTCTTTCTGTGTCTTACCCTCTTGCTTGAGGGTGTCAATAGTGGCCTTCTGGACAGCAGTCAGGTCGGCAGTCTTACCCATGATTGGGGTTTTGAGTGATGAACCAGGCTGGGAGTTTTAAAGGCCTCAGGAATCTTTTGCAGGTGTTTAGAGTTAACTCGTTGATTCAGATGATTAGGTTCATAGCTCGTTTAGAGACCCTTTTAATGATATGCTAATTTTGTGAGACAGGAATTTTGGGTTTTCATGAGCTGTATGCCAAAATCATCCGTATTAAGACAATAAAAGACCTGAAATATTTCAGTTAGTGTGCAATGAATCTAAAATATATGAATGTTAAATTTTCATCATGACATTATGGAAAATAATGAACTTTATCACAATATGCTAATATTTTGAGAAGGACCTGTATAGGTCTTTCAACCAAGATGCTTTGATTTTAAAAATAAATCATTACATAAGTGGTTTATAAATCCTTAATTTTTTCCATCAGGTTATGGCGCTTTCATGAACTTCTGCGGATCAGTCTTCCTACAGACATTCTGCTCATTATTGGAAGAGGAAGGTCTCTCTAACCTGGAACTGACTCGGCTGATGACCCGACTCTCCCACAGGGTTGCCTACACCTTCGAGGCCAAAGGGCAGAAGTATGGTGGAAAGAAAGAGATGCCGTGTTTGCTGACACGACTGACCAGAGAAGTGTTCCCGTTTGGAGACTTAAAGGAAGACAACAATGCTTCAAGAATATCAGCCACATCAATGGTAGCTTCACATAAAGTTAGAACACGGATCGCTTCACTGAGTTAGAGAGCAGCTCACCAGCATGAAGGAAGACTGACATTACCAGGAAAATGGAAACAGATGACAGATAAAGTGAGAATCCTGTCAGATGTTCCTTTACGCACTGTAACTTCCTTCAGAACTTCTCGAGAAGTCGCCCCCCTCCCCACGTGATGTACATATGGAATGTTTAAGTGTGGGAAAGTTTATTTTTGCATTCACTGATGTATTTGTTGGGTAATAAAGTAATATTTTAAAATGTTTTGCTTACATTTTCTATAGATAATAACTTTGCTAAATGCAAACAAAAACAGCCGTAAAGAAACATTGCATGACATCTCTAAAAAAAGTCGAACAGGAAAATGATTAAGTCTCTACCGGGTTTGGCAATCCAGCATGGGCATACAAATACACAACAAATACTGTCTGTATTTATCAAACATTAAATGGGACATGGGAAGGGTGTGTGTGTGTGTGTGTGTGTGTGTGTGTGTGTGTGTGTGTGTGTGTGTGTGTGTGTGTGTGAAAGACTCTACACAACATTACTGACCATGGTATCACTGTGCTCAATTGGCCTGCCAACTCTCCTGACCTGAACCCCATAGAGAATCTGTGGGATATTGTGAAGAGAACGTTGAGAGACTCAAGACCCAACACTCTGGATGAGCTAAAGGCTGCTATCGAAGCATCCTGGGCCTCCATAAGACCTCAGCAGTGCCACAGGCTGATTGCCTCCATGCCACGCCGCATTGAAGCAGTCATTTCTGCAAAAGGATTCCCGACCAAGTATTGAGTGCATAACTGTACATGATTATTTGAAGGTTGACGATTTTTGTATTAAAAACCCTTTTCTTTTATTGGTCGGATGAAATATGCTAATTTTGTGAGATAGGAATTTTGGGTTTTCATGAGCTGTATGCCAAAATCATCCGTATTAAGACAATAAAAGACCTGAAATATTTCAGTTAGTGTGCAATGAATCTAAAATATATGAATGTTAAATTTTCATCATTACATTATGGAAAATAATGAACTTTATCACAATATGCTAATATTTTGAGAAGGACCTGTATTTACTTAATCGTTTGGTCATGATTGTAGAACTCCAGACAACCGCAGGGGGGTGCTGTTGCACTGTAATGGATTACCCAGACTTAGTTCCTGCTGCCTGTCATTCTATATTATGTCATCCACTAATAAAACCAGAGGTAGATGGGGGAGTTCATTTCACATTCATCTCAGATGCTCGCGGCTTTTCCCAAATACCAGCAGGTCATGCATGAAATTTCAGCTGAAAAATGAGAATCAGCGTCGATTAAGTGCTGGCAGCGTCTGATAGACTTTATGAAAGATGAAAGCAACACTTTGAACGGCTGCTAAACCCAAACGCTGGTCACAAACTCTGATTGGGTGGTTTAACCTGAACTTTAGATACGCTTAAATGATGCTATTCTAAAATTACCCTCATGGATGATTATATTCTACTTTGTTGTAAAACAAATTGTTTGGCCCTCTTACAACTCATTGAAACAAGATTTTTTTTACCTGTATGTCTTGAGTATCTGATAAATAAAGTAGTAAAAAGAAAGGATTTGTTTATTTTGCAAAGTTATGATAAACCAGTAACAACAGAGTTGATTGGGCCACTAGAGAGAATATTAATAGAGCAATTGCTTCACCTCTGGATTCAAACTAACTTTGTATCATAGATGCTTTCAAGCTTTTCATGTGCTATTCAGCCTCTTTAAAGAGAACAAACATATTCCTGGGTAGTTTGGGAACACTATTTGCACCACATTATACACGGAGCAGAGAAAGCAAAGGCCAGGGCTTTCTTAGGAGCTAGGAAACACGATCACAGATCTCCATGTTACAGGTAAAGGCTACAGACCAACCTTATGCAGATTCATGTTGCTGTGTCCACAGTTCCAATTTTATTCAAAAGTATAAGATTCATGGGGCTGTAGCAAACCTAGCAAGATGTACATGCTCAAGGAAATGCAACCTCAAGTTGGACAAAATAAAATGATAAAAAAGAGCCAAAGAAACCATGAAAGGCCCTTCAAGCTGAAGTATAAGGTTAGGGTAAATGTTTTTATTGCACTATTACTTTTTCAACCATAAAGCCAATGGTGAAGACCCAGAAGCTCTCTGCTATTGAAAAAAATACTAAAACATCTAGAACTCATTAAATTTATATTGACAAGTCCCAAAATCCTGTGAGAATATCCTTCGGACTGAGCAGACAAAACTAGAGCTTTCTGGCTTTTCACATTAGCTCTGCATTTACTGAAGGTAGCAATATGCTTTGACAGAAAAGAACACCAGACCTAATGAAACAGGGTTACATAGTTTTGTTATGGGGTAGCTGTTTCTGGCACAGGGATATGGAATCTGTGCAGGGCACTTCATCATCCCCTGGCATCCTGTGTTTAGTCCATCTGGTGTTCAAAAGCTCAGTCAGTCACAGCTTATGAAGAATTGCTGCTGTGTTTTTGATCATTGTCCAATTGATAACTTTGTTTAGACCATGCTTCAGCGCTCCGATGGAGGGTCTTATGTCAAAATGATTCAATTTGAGCATGTTGCACCCTGGAAATATTTTAGTTAGATTATTTTATTATTTTCTTTAGGGATGAATAAAACACTGTCAAATAATATCTCATTTGTTTTATTTAGTGTATTTTGCATGCCTATATGCCTGTATAGTTACTAATGTTCAGGCACAGAAGTTAATCCGAGTTACGCGTCATCTGTAGAACAAGGGAGGGAGAAGGGTGGTGAAGTTCTGTAACAGGGCGGCAATTGTCTGTACATGCACCCCCGACTGTTCCAGAAAGAACAATTCTTAAAAAACATATCTGCAGCCTGGGACAAATAAAGTTGCCAAAGAGAGAGAAAAAAAAACATAAATTTGTTTCTTCCGCCCAGTTGGGTTTGCTCTTCTCATCGCAGATCCAATGGAGATCCATACTTAGCCTGGAATGCTAATCAACCAAGCAAGATACATTGTATCAGGAAAGGAGTAACGATTTTTACGATGCCCAGTGATAACCTTATGTCTCCTGCTTGGGAAAGTGAATAGGGGGGTGCCACCCATCCCATAAAATATGGAACCTATCTTTATTTGCCAGTTAGCCTACATGTTGTGATTTGTTCCATATTTTCATAAATATCCGATACACGTCAGTCACACACACATCAGCAAATTCTACGCAGTACTCCGCAGCCTGCTCCAGACCAGTGCTTCCTGCTTGTGCTGCTGTCATGATTGCCTAGAGACAAATACCACACTTCTGCTCCTTCTAAAAATGTCCACTACACCCCATACTCCACCACATCCTAATACGCGAAGACGCTGATACATCCCTGGTTTAACAGCGTCAGTGGGGATGAGTACAAGGCAAATTGTAAAATGTGATGGAGAGGTTTTTCAGTGGAGGAAAGGTGGGCTGTCTGATATCAGTCTGCATGGATCAGGAGAGCAACAGCGGAGATATGTAAGAACGTAGAAACCCAAGCATCAGTGTCACAGTTCTTTATAACTCAATCATCTAATCAAGACTGATATGCTATGGAACATTTTGTTATGATTGATCTTATTGTGCTTTTAATAGCATATTGTGGTTTATTTGATTGTTTAGGACGATCATTTTTTAATGATTTATTTAAAATACAGTAGTAGCCAATATAAACAATACAGTGCCTTGCGAAAGAATTCGGCCCCCTAGAACCGGTCAACCTCTTGCCACATTTCAGGCTTCAAACATAAAGATATAAAATTCTAATTTTTTGTGAAGAATCAACAACAAGTGAGACACAATCATGAAGTGGAATTACATTTATTGGATGTGTCAAACTTTTTTAACAAATGAAAAACTGAAAAGTGGGGCGTGCAATATTATTCAGCCCCCTTGCATTAATACTTTGTAGCGCCACCCTTTGCTGCAATTATAGCTGCAAGTCGCTTGGCGTATGTCTCTATCAGTTTTGCACATAAAGAGACTGAAATTCTTGCCCATTCTTCCTTGCAAAACAGCTCGAGCTCAGTGAGGTTGGATGGAGAGCGTTCGTGAACAGTAGTCTTCAGCTCTTTCCATAGATTCTCGATTGGATTCAGGTCTGGACTTTGACTTGGCCATTCCAACACCTGGATACGTTTATTTGTGAACCATTCCATTGTAGATTTGGCTTTATGTTTTGGATCATTGTCTTGTTGGAAGATAAATCTCCGTCCCAGTCTCAGGTCTCTTGCAGACTCCAACAGGTTTTCTTCCAGAATGGTCCTGTATTTGGACCCATCCATCTTCCCATCAATTTGGACCATCTTCTCTGTCCCTGCTGATGAAAAGCAGGCCCAAACCATGATGCTGCCACCACCATGTTTGACAGTGGGCATGGTGTGTTCAGGGTGATGAGCTGGGTTGCTTTTAAACCAAACATATCGTTTTGCATTGTGGCCAAACAGTTTGATTTTGGTTTCATCTGACCAGAGCACCTTCTTCCACATGTTTGGTGCATCTCCCAGGTGGCTTGTGGCAAACTTTAAATGAGACTTTTTATGGATATCTTTGAGAAATGGCTTTCTTCTTGCCACTCTTCCATAAAGGCCAGATTTGTGCAGTGTACGACTGATTGTTGTCCTATGGACAGACTCTCACACCTCAGCTGTAGATCTCTGCATTTCATCCAGAGTGATCATGGGCCTCTTGACTGCATCTCTGATCAGTCTTCTCCTTGTTCGAGATGAAAGTTTAGAGGGACGGCTGGGTCTTGGTAGATTTGCAGTGGTCTGATACTCCTTCCATTTCAATATGATTGCTTGCACAGTGCTCCTTGGGATGTTTAAAGCTTGGGAAATCTTTCTGTATCCAAATCCGCCTTTAAACTTCTCCACAACAGTATCTCGGACCTGCCTGGTGTGTTCCTTGGTCTTCATGATGCTCTCTGCGCTTTGAACAGAACCCTGAGACTATCACAGAGCAGGTGCATTTATACGGAGACTTGATTACACACAGGTGGATTCTATTTATCATCATCAGTCATTTGGGACAACATTGGATCATTCAGAGATCCTCACTGAACTTCTGGAGTCAGTTTGCTGCACTGAAAGTAAAGGGGCTGAATAATATTACATGCCCCATTTTCAGTTTTTTATTTGTTAAAAAAGTTTGACACATCCAATAAATGTAATTCCACTTCATGATTGTGTCCCACTTGTTGTTGATTCTTGACAAAAAATTAGAATTTTATATCTTTATGTCTGAAGCCTGAAATGTGGCAAGAGGTTGACCAGTTCAAGGGCGCCGAGTACTTTCGCAAGGCACTGTATGTGGTCATTTAAGGAATAAAATCATGCTAATAGATCAACATTAAATAAATAGATAAATATTGTAAAGAGAAAACGTAAATTTTTTAAAATCGATTAAAAATGTTTGTAGAGTATGTATTCTATGTCAAAATGTTGAAACGTTTGAGGAATCCAATGTCCTACCACAGGGCTGTGTGTTCCTGTTGTGCTGTTTTTGTCTTTACCTTCTCTGCAGGGCGGTGACAGGTGGCTGCAGCTCCTTCCTGGATTCCACTGGCCTCTGGACTGAACATCCTACTCCTGACTACTTCTTACCTCCAGCTCACCTCCGCCCTCCCACACTACACACGATCTCTTGGAGAAAAACAAAGTGCATCTCAGTCACAGCGCACAACCTCCCCGATCGAACACAGCCCCGCAGCTTAACTCAACCTCTCCTGGGAATACCACCCTCTGCAGCTACAGTAAGGTTTCTCCAGCTTCTCCACATTATTACCTTCCCATTACTCCATCCTTGCTCATTCACCTCTCTCATCCCGTGTGCTGACCAGCCAAAACATGGAAAGCCTGAGCATCCTCCAGCTCTACCTCATTTTTTTCAATAAATCAGTGAAATAAACCATACCTGGTTTCCGTAATTGTTGCCAGGTCTAGAGTCGTTTACTTTGTCAATATGACATCCAGTGTTCCATGATCATTTCAAAAATGTTTTTGTTATCTGTTTGGGTGACCTGACTTCCTTTGAAGTCATAAGACAGGCAGCAGACAAATACTGTTCAATTTAATTAACAGTTTGTCATCTAACTCAACCTCTCTAGGTTATGGCAGCTGAGGTGAAACAGGTGTACCACACAGTCAGACACAACCTTAGCTACAACAGTGCTGACTGTGCACATAAACTGGATCAAAGGATTCTGCTGGATTCATAATTTGTAAAAAAATAAAATAAAATAAATAATAATACAAGACTGTAGGGAGAACAAAGGCAGTGGTTAAAGATGTCCTTGCTCCAAAGGCAGTGGGTGATGTTCTCAAGGCTCTAACGTCAGATAAACCTCTCCTACTCTCAATAAAGACAGATGCATCAAATAAAAGCAACAGGAAGATGTTTCCCTTTGCTGTTCAATATTTCTGACGAGAATGTGGGGACAACAAAATGCTTGATTTTATGGAGATTGCAAATAAGCCTGTGGCTCAGACTGCCTCTCTCATACACAGCAAAATCTGTAGTGTTGTTTTTTCATTGTTAATAATTTTGAGTTGGTGGGTGTTGATTTTGGAGTTGTTTTAACACTCGGTGTTGAGACAGATTCTGAGAAAATTGAGTCATTAGAACCCTGGCCAAAAGCCAAATCTCTCAAAGACCTTAGTTCCTTTTTAGCTTCTCTAGTTATTACAGGTGTTTCACTGAAGGTTACTCAAAAATAGTGCATCCACTAAACAAATGGCCTCACAGTTAACACACCACTTCAGAAAGATGCCAAGACCAAACCAGCAACCAATCAGACCTACTTTGATCCCAGGCTGCCCTTAGAGAGCGGATGGACACCAGACTGTGTCTGCCTTTAACACTATTATCAAAAGGTTTACCTCAGCTCCTCTCTTTGGTTCTGCAAACTGAAAACTGCCCCATATACTGCATACGGATGCCAGTACAACAACTTAGCTGTTGCTATATACCAGGAGCAGGAGAGTCAGTTTAGGGCAATTGCTTTGCTAGTCATGATTTGTTAAGAAGTGAGTTGCAATACACTGCACATAAGTTAGAGTTCCTGGCTCTAAATAGGTCTGTAATGGAAAGATTTCTTGACTACTTGTACAGCCTTGGTTCCTATGTTAAGGAACCAAGGTTTATCTTGAGGAATTTGGAAATGAGGTCAAATTAGTTGTTAAAATTAAGAACTGCACTTTCTATGGCTTCAAACAACCAGTCACAATGCAAACAAGAGGAGAGTAAGTCGGTAACGTGTATTCGTCACTTCCTGTTTTTGCTGTTGCACTCGGTGGATTGTTTGGTGTGTGAAGGCTCTCTCGTTTGATCTGATTTCACTCTACTGTGATATCTCTTACTTGTTCTAATACATAAGCACATTAAAACACATACTTTATTTTGCTACTTTTAATGTTTGGGGAATCTCCGTGTCTTACACGATTTTTCTAGTAGTGGTAAGGGGTCGCTAACTTAGCGTTAGCTTTAACTCCACCATGGCTACCCGTTCTGCTGTTTCTCTCTCTGAGTCTCCTCCTCTCTCTGTCAGATGTTCAGTTACTCCTCTGCCTCCTTTAGTGATAATGGGACGTGTAATGAATGTAGCATTTTTGTAGCTTTGGAGACGAGGGTGTCGGAATTGGAGGCCCGGCTCCGCGCTGTTGAAAAACCAGCATATGGCCGAGGCCCCTTAGCCACCGAGGGTAGCTCCCCGTAGCAGTCCTTCAGCAGAGCCCGCACAGCCGGGGCCTCAGGTCGCCTGGGTGACAATACGTAGAAAGCATAGTCCTAGATCCCAGCCCACAGGTCACCACCAACCCATCTGTGTTTCTAACAGATTTTCCCCGCTCAGCGACACACCCGCTGAGAAGCCAACTCTGGTAATTGGCAGCTTCATAGTCAGAAACGTGGCACTAGAGACACCAGCGACCATAGTCAAATGTCTGCCAGGGGCCAGAGCGGGTGACGTCAAATCCTACCTGAAACTGCTGGCTAAGGATAAGCGTAAATACAGTAAGATTGTTATTCACACTGGCGGTAATGACACCCGGTTACGTCAATCGGAGGTCACCAAAGTTAGTGTTGCTTTGTTGTGTAAGTTTGCCAAAACAATGTCGGACTCCATAATTTTCTCTGGTCCCCTCACAGATCTGACTAGTGACAACATGTTTAGCCACATGCTGTCATTCAACCACTGGCTGTCTAGGTGTCCAGAAAACGATGTGGGCTACATTGATAATTGGCGAACATTTTTGGGGAAAACCTGGTCTGATCCGGAGAGATGGCATCCATCCCACTTTGGATGGAGCAGCTCCTCTTTCTAGGAATCTGGCCGAATTTATTAGTTCTCCAAAACTCTGACAACCCAGGGTTCAGACCAGGAAGCAGGGTCGTAGTTTAACACTCCTCTCTGCAGCTTCTGTACAGCTACCCACCCCTTATCCAATTAAGACAGTGTCTTGCCCATGGCCAAAATTGAATAGATTAAAAAATAATCTAAAAGGAGGAAATCAGGAAAATTTCATAAAAATAAACACAACTCAGACTAAAAATAAAAATAAAACAATTACTGAACATAAGATCGCTCTCTTCAAAGACTTTGCTAGTTAGTGACCTTATTTGTGACAGTCAGATTGATTTATTTTGCCTCACAGAAACCTGGCTGCAGCAAGAGGATTATGTTACTATAAATGAGTCAACTCCTACTAATTATTTAAATTTTCACATTCCTCGAAATACTGGGCGAGGAGGAGGAGTAGCAACCATCTTTCAGTCTGATTTATTGATTGGTCTGGGACTAATCAATCTAGGCAATCAGCCTGTGGCACTGCTGAGGTCTTATGGAGGCCCAGGATGCTTCGATAGCGGCCTTTAGCTCATCCAGAGTGTTGGGTCTTGAGTCTCTCAACGTTCTCTTCACAATATCCCACAGATTCTCTATGGGGTTCAGGTCAGGAGAGTTGGCAGGCCAATTGATCACAGTGATACCATGGTCAGTAAACCATTTACCAGTGGTTTTGGCACTGTGAGCAGGTGCCAGGTCGTGCTGAAAAATGAAATCTTCATCTCCATAAAGCTTTTCAGCAGTTGGAAGCATGAAGTGCTCCAAAATCTCCTGATAGCTAGCTGCATTGACCCTGCCCTTGATAAAACACAGTGGACCAACACCAGCAGCTGACACGGCACCCCAGACCATCACTGACTGTGGGTACTTGACACTGGACTTCTGGCATTTTGGCATTTCCTTCTCCCCAGTCTTCCTCCAGACTCTGGCACCTTGACTTCCGAATGACATGCAGAATTTGCTTTCATCCGAAAAAAGTGCTTTGGACCACTGAGCAAAAGTCCAGTGCTGCTTCTCTGTAGCCCAGGTCAGGCGCTTCTGCCGCTGTTTCTGGTTCAAAAGTGGCTTGACCTGGGGAATGTGGCACCTGTAGCCCATTTCCTGCACACGCCTGTGCACGGTGGCTCTGGATGTTTCTACTCCAGACTCAGTCCACTGCTTCCGCAGGTCCCCCAAGGTCTGGAATCAGCCCTTCTCCACAATCGTCCTCAGGGTCCGGTCACCTCTTCTCGTTGTGCAGCGTTTTCTGCCACACTTTTTCCTTCCCACAGACTTCCCATTGAGATGCCTTGATACAGCACTCTGGGAACAGCCTATTCGTTCAGAAATTTCTTTCTGTGTCTTACCCTCTTGCTTGAGGGTGTCAATAGTGGACTTCTGGACAGCAGGCAGGTCGGCAGTCTTACCCATGATTGGGGTTTTGAGTGATGAACCAGGCTGTGAGTTTTAAAGGCCTCAGGAATCTTTTGCAGGTGTTTAGAGTTAACTCGTTGATTCAGATGATTAGGTTCATAGCTCGTTTAGAGACCCTTTTAATGATATGCTAATTTTGTGAGATAGGAATTTTGGGTTTTCATGAGCTGTATGCCAAAATCATCCGTATTAAGACAATAAAAGACCTGAAATATTTCAGTTAGTGTGCAATGAATCTAAAATATATGAATGTAAAATTTTCATCATGACATTATGGAAAATAATGAACTTTATCACAATATGCTAATATTTTGAGAAGGACCTGTAGCCTTTAATGCTATCTAAGACTCAATTGGCTTTGCAAAAAACAATAACAAACCTACCCACCTTTGTCTTCATTCTCTGGACCTTGTGCTGACATATGGCATTGAGTGTAAAGACATAACAATATTTTCTCATAACCCTGTCCTGTCTGACCATTTCTTAATAACCTTTGAGTTTAATTTAACCGAGTTCTCCACACCTGAAAGAAAATTTCATTATAGTAGATCATTATCAGACGATGCTGTAACAACCTTTAAAGAATCTGTTCCACTTTTAATTTCCTCATTATCACAGAAAAGCACAGTGGAGGGCAATGATTTTGTTTCTGCCCCTTCACAAATTGATTCTGTTGTTCATAGTGTTACTTCATCATTGCGTGATGCATTAGACAATGCAGCCCCCTTGAAAAAGTAGGTAATTATTCAAATTATTCATAGGAGGCAGGCTCCTTGGTTTAGATCTGCATACTTTAAAGCACAATGTTAGAAAATTGGAGAGAAAATGACGCTCTGCACACCTAGAGGATTCCTACTTAATCTGGAAAAATAGCCTACTGTTGTATAAAAAGACACTTCGCCAAGCCAGAACAGCTTATTTCTCATCATTAATAGAAGAGAACAAGAATAATCCTAGGTTTCTCTTTAGTACAGTTGCTAAACTTACACAGAGTCATAGCTCTGTTGAACCATCCATTCCCTTAGCTCTTAGCAGTAATGACTTTATGGGATTCTTCTTAAATACAATTGATTCTATTAAAAATAAATCTTTGACATACTCCCGAAGATGATTACTTCATCATCAGCAAGTGAGACAATATTGGAAATAACTGCAGAACCTGATCTGTCTTTGGACTGTTTTGATCCTGTGAAACTTCCTGAGTTATCAGAAATATTAGCTTCATCTAAACCTTCAACTTGTATGTTAGACCCAATCCCAACCAAATTATTTAAGGAAGTGTTCCCTCTGATTACCAGCCCCATTTTAGGTATGATTAACCTATGCTTAGTAAATGGATATGTACGACAGGCTTTTAAGGTAGCTGTAATTAAACCTTTACTTAAGAAACCTTCGCTTGATCGAGATTACTTGAAAAATTACAGACCTATATCCAATCTTCCATTCTGATCTAAGATTCTTGAGAAAATAGTTGTTAATCAAATGTGTGAGCATTTATACAGCAATGACCTGTTTGAAAAGTTTCAGTCAGGCTTCAGAGCTCATCATAGCACTGAAACAGCTCTGCTGAAAGTCACTAATGATATTCTTATGGCCTCAGATAATGGACTTGTGTCTGTACTGGTTCTGTTAGATCTCAGTGCTGCATTTGATCCAGTCAATCATAATATTCTCTTAGAATGGCTGTAGGGATCAGGGGAACAGTGCTAGGCTGGTTTAAATCTTATTTGTTTGACAGATTCCAGTTTGTTCATGTAAATGATAAATCATCTCCAAACTCCAGGGTTAGTTGTGGAGTATCACAGGGTTCAGTACTTGGGCCAATTCTCTTTACTATATATATGCTTCCAATAGGTCAAATTATCAGGCAGCATTGGATAAATTTTCACTGTTACGCTGATGATACTCAGCTTTACTTATCCATAAATCCGGATGAGCCCAACCAGTTAGATAGACTATAAGCATGTCTTGAAGACATAAAAACTTGGATGACTTTAAATTTTTTGCTTCTAAATTCAGACAAGACAAAGTTGTCGTCATTGGACCGGAGTCTTTAAAAAAGAAACTGCTTAGTCAAACACTTAACCTGGATGGCATTAAATTGACCTCCGATAATAAAGTAAACAACCTTGAACCGCCACCTTAACGTGGTGGAGGGGTTTGAGTGCCCAAATGATCCTAGAGGCTATGTTGTATGGGGCCTAAATGCCCCTGGCAGGGTCTCCCATGGCAAACAGGCTCTAGGTGATGGGTCAGACAAAGAATGGTTCAAGAACCCCTCATGAGGACCAAAATATCGAGGCACGTGATGTCGCCCAGTACGGCGGAGCCGGGGTCCCACCCTGGAGCCAGGCCTGGGGTCGGGACTCGTCGGAGAGCGCCTGGTGGCCGGGTTGCTCCTCGCGGGACCCGGCCGGGCCAGGCCCGAACGAGAGATGTGAGGCCATCCCCCAGTGGGCCCACCACCTGCAGGGGGAACCGTGAGGGACCGGTGCAAAGAAGATTGGGTGGTGGACGAAGGTGGAAACGTCAGCGGCCCGATCCCCGGATGCTTAGGCTGGCTCTAGGGACGTGGAATGTCACCTCACTGGGGGGGAAAGAGCCTGAGCTTGTGCGGGAGGTCGAGAGATATCGACTAGAAATAGTCGGGCTCGCCTCCACGCACAGTGTGGGCTGTGGAACCCATCTCCTTGAGAGGGGTTGGACTCTCTTCTACTCTGGAGTGGCCCACGGGGAGAGGCGGCAGGCTGGTGTGGGTTTGCTTGTTGCCCCCCAGCTCAGCCGTCTCGTGTTGGGGTTTACCCCAGTGGATGAGAGGGTCATATCCCTGCCCCTTCGGGTTGGGGAGAGGTCTCTGACTATCATTTCAGCCTACGGGCCGAGTGGTAGTGCAGAGTACCCGGCCTTCTTGGCGTCCCTGTCGGGGGTGCTGGATAGTGCCCCTCCCGGGGACTCCATTATTCTGCTGGGGGACTTCAACGCCCACGTGGGGAACGACAGTGACACCTGGAGAGGCGTGATTGGGAGGAATGGCCTCCCCGATCTGAATCCGAGTGGTGTTTTGTTATTGGACTTCTGTGCTAGTCACGGATTGTCCATAACGAACACCATGTTCAAACATAAGGGTGTCCATCAGTGCACTTGGCACCAGGACACCCTAGGCAGGAGTTCGATGATCGACTTTGTTGTCGTATCATCAGACCTTCGGCCGCATGTTTTGGACACTCGGGTGAAGAGAGGGGCTGAGCTGTCCACTGATCATCACCTGGTGGTGAGTTGGATCCGCTGGAGGAGGAGAAAGCTGGACAGACTCGGCAGGCCCAAGCGCATAGTGAGGGTCTGCTGGGAACGCCTGGCGGAGCCCTCGGCCAGGGATGTATTCAACTCCCACCTCCGGGAGAGCTTCGACCAGATCCCGGGGGATGTTGGAGACATAGAGTCCGAGTGGACCATGTTCTCCGCATCTATTGTCGATGCTGCTGCCCATAGCTGCGGCCGTAAGGTCTGCGGTGCCTGTCGTGGCAGCAATCCCAGAACCCGGTGGTGGACACCGGCAGTAAGGGATGCTGTTAAGCTGAAGAAGGAGTCCTATCAGCTGTGGTTGGCTTGTGGGACTCCTGAGGCGGCTGACGGGTACCGTGAGGCCAAGCGTGCTGCGGCCCGGGCTGTGGCAGAGGCAAAAACTCGGGCCTGTGAGGAGTTCGGTGAGGCCATGGAGAAGGACTACCGGTTGGCCTCGAAGCGATTCTGGCAAACCGTCCAGCGCCTCAGGAGGGGGAAGCAGTGCTTCGCCAACACTGTTTATAGTGGGGGTGGGAGACTGCTGACCTCGACTGAGGACATTATCGGGTGGTGGAAGGAGTACTTCGAGGATCTCCTCAATCCTGCCATCACGCATTCCGTGGTGGAAACAGAGGCTGGGGACTCGGGGTTGGACTTTTTCATCACCCGGGCTGAAGTCACCGAGGTGGTTAAAAGGTTCCGCGGTGGCAAGGCTTCGGGGGTGGATGAGATCCGCCCTGAGTACCTCAAGTCTATGGATGTTGTAGGGCTGTCATGCTTGACACGCCTCTTCAACATCTGCCATGTAATCGGGGGCCCTTTATTAGGGTCCATCCGGTCCCTGTACGAGCGGAGCAGGAGTTTGGTCCGCATTGCCGGCACTAAGTCGGACCTGTTCCCGGTGCATGTTGGACTCCGGCAGGGCTGCCCTTTGTCACCGGTCCTGTTCATAACTTTTATGGACAGGATTTCTAGATGCAGCCAAGGGCCGGAGGGGGTCTGATTTGGGGACCAGTGGATTTCGTCTCTTCTTTTTGCGGATGACGTGGTCCTGCTGGCCCCCTCTAGCCAAGACCTACAGCATGGGCTGGGGCGGTTCGCAGCCGAGTGTGAAGCGCCTGGGATGAAGATCAGCTCCTCCAAGTCCGAGGCCATGGTACTCGACCGGAAAAGGGTGGCTTGTCCTCTTCAGGTTGGAGGGGAGTTCCTGCCTCAAGTGGAGGAGTTTAATTCAATTCAGTTCAATTCAAATTCAATTCAAAGATACTTTATTGATCCCCGAGGGGAAATTAGAATTTCAGTACAACCCATCCAAACATACATCATGACACAAGACAAATGGGGGGACGGGTCACCGAGGCTTTGCTGCCCGCTCACAGGCGGTGCCCTTGCTAGATGAGAAAAGAGGCCACATTAGGTAAGCAGAGGGAAAAAAAAATCATATTTCACACTTTATCCTTAGCAGGATACAGTTTGAGATTGCAAAAACCTCAGCACAAAGAAGCAACAAATTTACAAAACAACATCATGCTGGGAACGGTGAAGGTGGTGTGAGGGGTGCATATGTTTATCTTGAGCATGTGTGTGTGTGCAAGTGAGTGTGTGCAAGTAAGTCCATGAAGCACTGTCACAGAGGCCATTGTCCTTGATGGTTTGTTGGAATGTACATCAACCAGCCAAGTTCTGAGCAGGTCCACAGATGTCCTCAGGGAAGGGAGGGGGCAGAGGGAGCAGAGCATCATGTTTACATAACTTCCAGGAGAAGTTGAAGATAGCCAGCCATCAAGGCCGCGCAGGGGAGCCAGATTCATAAAAACAATAATTATTTGGGTTAGGCTGACTCTTAATTTTCCGTCAGCCTTGAGAGTCTCACTGGTGCTTCTCAAAGGCGAATCCAAATAGATAAATTCCTGGTCTTTCTGCCAGATCCAAGCGAACAACTTTCTCCAAGATTTATACCATTTCACCCCTGAATCCAGGAACCGCAACCCGCTTGCGATCCTGTATAAGGATCACATTCAGTCTGCGATTCAGCTCACATAACATCTCAGTCTGAGTGTTGATCGCTCTGAAGATCCCATCACACATGCCAGGCAGCCTTACAATGGCCAGAACAGCTGCTGACATTCTCCGAATTTCCCGATATGCCAGGTAATCGCTGGCTCCAAAAAGCAGAAATCCTGATATCAAACATCCAATTATATACACATCTTCCACATCCTCGACTGACATTATCGACAGACACACAATCCTCCACTTCTGCCAGGAGTCCATCGTGTATCCGGAGAAAAATGTCCCGTCCGGGCAAGTGGGCTCTCCCGACCCCTGTCTTCTCGTCGAGAAAATTTGATCAATTGCATTGAGAGACCAGCTGACCAAATCCATAGTTTGGAAGAATTTGGAAGATGTGCAAAAAGAGGCTCCAAAGACAAGACACAGAGCTGAAGCAGGGCAGATATGGGAGGGGTGCGGGAGACAGAGAAAAAGGGTCCACCTCCACCGAGAGCAGGAAAAAGAAGTATCTCGGGGTCTTGTTCACGAGTGAGGGAAGAATGGAGCGGGAGATCGACAGACGGATCGGTGCGGCTGCCACAGTAATGGGGGCACTGTGCCGGTCCGTTGTGGTGAAGAGAGAGCTGAGCTGAAAAGCAAAGCTCTCAATTTACCGGTCGGTCTACGTTCCTACCCTCACCTATGGCCATGAACTTCGGGACATGACCGAAAGAACGAGATCCCGGATACAAGCGGTTGAAATGAGATTCCTCCGTAGGGTGGCCGGGCACTCCCTTAGAGATAGGGTGAGGAGCTCGGCCATCTGGGAGGGGCTCGGAGTAGAGCCGCTGCTCCTCCACATCGAGAGGAGCCAGTTGAGGTGGCTCGGGCATCTATACCAGATGCCTCCTGGACGCCTTCCTCGGGAGGTGTTCCAGGCACGTCCCACCGGGAGGAGGCCCAGGGGACAACCCAGGACACGCTGGAGGGACTATGTCTCTCGGCTGGCCTGGGAACGCCTTGGGCTCCACCCAGAGGAGCCGGAGGATGTGTCTGGGGAGAGGGACGTCTGGGCGTCTCTGCTGAGTCTACTGCCCCCGCAACCCGGTCCCGGATAAGCGGAAGATGACGAGACGAGACGAGACCTTGGTGTTATTTTTGACCAGGACATGTCATTTAAATCCCATATTAAACAGGTTTCTAGGATTTCCTTCTTTCATCTCCGGAACATTGCCAAAATTAGAAATATCAAATCCAGGAATGACGCTGAAAAACTAGTCCATGCATTTGTTACTTCAAGGCTGGACTATTGTAATTCTTTACTATCAGGATGTCCACAAAATGCAGTTAAAAGCCTTCAGCTGATTCAAAATGCTGCAGCAAGAGTTCTGATGAAAATTAAAAAGAGAGATCATATTTCTCCTATTTTAGCTTCTCTTCATTGGCTCCCTGTTAAATCCAGAATAGAATTTAAAATTCTCCTCCTCACATATAAAGCCCTTAATGATCTAGCTCCATCATACATCAGAGATCTGATTGGTCCATATGTTCCTAACAGAGCACTTCGTTCTCAGACTGCAGGTTTACTGATGGTTCCTAGAGTCTCTAGAAGTACAGTGGGAGGCAGATCCTTTAGTTATCAGGCTCCTCTGCTGTGGAACCAGCTCCCGGTTTTGGTCCGTGAGGCAGACACCCTGTCTACTTTTAACGCTAGGCTTAAAACTTTCCTTTTTGATAAAACTTATAGTGAGAGTGGCTTAGGTTATCCTGAGCTATCTTCCTTATTTTTTACCTCCGCCTTTCTCCCTCCCTGTTGGATGGAGTAAGGGGGAGTCAGGTTTAGCCTAAACCGGCTCAGTTATGGTTGAGGTGCAAACACACCCTCCATTTCTGCTACCTGTATGAACCCTTCTCTTTTCCAATGGTTATAATCAGTCTGACAGAGAGAGGTATCCCAATCCTTGTGGTTTTTAGTATAACAATGGCCACCAGTGGGGTCTAGATGGACAAACTTTATCAGTTTATTATTTTACTTAGTGCCCCTACACGTGGCCCGTTCTGGGGTGGCCAGGCTCTGGCACTCGGTGGTTTGGTCTGGCCTCCCCGGCGGCACCCCGCGCCCTTCCGGACCCTTTGTGGGGTGCCTTGAGACGACATTGTTGTAAATAAGCGCTATATAAATAAGTTAACTGAAACTGAAACTATCTCTGTAGTTATGCTGCTATAGGCTTAGGCTGCTGTAGGACATAATGACCACTTTCACCCTCTCTGTTACATTTTCTCACTTAGCTTAGCTTTAAACAAAGATAAATCATTAATTTATAAGGTAATGAATTCCGCAGCTTATTTACAGTTACAGCAAATTAATGGTGACCCCAAAGTTTGGACTTTGACCTGGGGACTTTCAGAAGATGTTGGTCAGCAGACCGAAGAACTAAAATTATGTGCTTCTAAATTGTCACACAGATAAGACATTGCCGTTAACAACTTTAAAAACAAACATTTAAAGTTAAAAATCAACTCTACAGCACCCCCTACCGAAGTAGGGGGCGCTGTGCACATCTGTATTGGCTGTGGCAGTTCCGGCACTGATTTCGCGAGGATGCCAGAAGGTGCCAGACCGGCCATAAAAGCTTGCCAATGCGGTCGCCACTGTTTTTGTGGAAGCTGATGCTGATTATCGGCAAATGGGTTGTCATTGTTGTTATAGCCTGTTACCTTTAAATAATGATTTCATTATTGATTATTATTTAACAAACAGCTTTAGACCCATAACATAAGGTGATTGTATTTTCTTGACATGGAGAATAAATAGCACTATGTTGTATGTGTGACGTGTTGAAAGGATGACGAAGATTTATTGCACAAACAGCCGGTTTATTATAGAGCACGAGCGGCTATTCTGAATTGTCACTCACAGAAAATTATAAATAAATGCTTAAAAACACGCTGGATGTCCCAGGCCATAAGGCTGCCACGAGGATGCCACAGCCTGCCACCGGAACTGCCAGTTCTGCCTGCCACTGCCACAAATTGAGCTCGGCCCTGCTGCAATTCAATCAATTTCTCGGCACGTTTGCAATGTAATGCAATACAGACATGCACAGCGCCCCCTACCGAACAAGATGGGTAGCTCGGTCAGCAGGGAGCTGAGGAAGAGCGGCTGCTGACGTCACTCTGCTGCGCCCGCCGCTCCGAATGCTTTTTTGTTTTCGAGTTCTGCGCAGTACTTTGCGGGCAGACCACGAAAACGAAAAAGCATTGTGTGCTTTGTTTTCTTTTTGATTATGGCATAAAATGTGCAGTCGTGAAGAAAAAAATTAAAATGCAAATAGGATGATTGATTACTAATTTTATTTATGGGTCAAATAATGCAGCCGCATTCTTAAAATGAAAAAGCATTTCTGAAAATGCTTTTTCATTTGAAATATGGTAATGATTTGCTTCCATAGGAAGCCAGTGGAGGGAGTAAGGTACAGGAGTGATGTGACTGTGACCTAAAGTCAATAATCTTTTTGGATAATTGATTCTTAAAGGTGATCTATTATACTTCCTTTTAAACATTTGGGACAGGTCTATGACCTATACAAAACATATTAATTACAATTTTTGCACAAAATCATTTTTAGATGATGAGATTTCACCTTTTCAGTTTCCCCTTTTTTGAGAGAGTGAGCTGTTTTAGGACTCTGTCACTTTTATGTAAATTAGCTGCATTTGGCCATGCACCCAACCAGCACGTCGTGCATGTGAAAACAAAACAGAAACTTATAAGACACAACAATAATTACTTACATTTCTGTTATCTGCAGATTTGCCACGGACAGTAGAGACTACATTTTTATTTAATCTAAGTCTTCCTGCAAATCCTGACATGTACTGATGTGTGTTCTCAAAGCAGTCCATGGTGAAGTGATTCGCACAAACTAGTACTGTCTTTGGCAATGTGACTGTTACATTGCTCTCAAAAATGAGGCCACAAATCTCTGTTATCCCACAGCGGGAGAATGTGGATGGACACATGTGGGTCATTGCAGCAACAACAGAACATTTGTGTTTGAGGGTAGCCATTGTAAAGCCTCTGTAAGGTAAAATCAGCCGTGAAATCAATAATCTTTTGGAGATTTATCTAAATGTTATTTTAACTAGCCATCACATGGAATAACGGACTCCTAAAATGCTGGAAAGAAATGTCTATGTACTCTCACAAGATGATAACTTGCTGAATGTAAATATTTGACTTCAATGGCACTAGCATTAGGGGTTTTGGCTAACAAAGGAGAAATGACCATTTTGGTTTCACATGTCCTTTGAAATTCATGTTGGTTGATAATGAACTTCTCTTTTGCGGAGAAAATCACACATGTTTTTACCCCCCATTTTACGGTCCTGTCCTGGCCCAGATCTGGTTCCAATGGACTTTCATACAGGCCTGACCTCACTGTGCTGAGAGGCTGTGACTTCTCTCTCAAAACACTCACAGCATGATTTACTAACATGCACAATGAGGTCAGAAGAGAATGAATGAGACTTAAATGAATCTGGCGCTGCTGAATGAAACATATTAGTGGGATAGATAACCAAGCTGAGCCTGAGAGGAGGTGTGACGATTTCCTTACTGTGCTATACTAAAACAGCATCTTGGTGAGTCATTTTAGCTAAGCTAATACCTAAAGTTATTGCCCCTCATGGGTGAGGGAAACACGCTAATTGTGAGTGCTAATCTTGTTGAATAATTGTCATGAGTTTAAGGTAGGATCCAAATGCAGGATTGAGTGGAGTTGAAGAAAGGTTTTTAATGGCAAAAATAAACTTACAGTTGACCTAGGCACAGGAACTCAGGCAGGTAAACAACATAAACAGGATTTACACAGGAGCAAGAAAATTTGGGCAACAGATATGTAAGAACTGGACCAGAGCAAAGACACAGTGTAGGTAACGGAAGGAACCAGCAAATGACAAGCGGTTGACAGTGGCTCTTGTGGATCTAGGATGGTCTCTCTGTGATTTTCAGAGCTGTCGGTGTGGTCAGGAGAACATGGTATGGCCCTCTCCAACAGGGGGTGCTCCAGTCCTTTCTGTGAAGTGTCTTAATCAGGACCAGGTCCCCAGGCCTCAGGTTGTTCTGTGAAATCGGAGCAGAATTTACTGGCAGACTACTGGACAACTGTACTTCTTTTGTTTGTAACATCTTATTCATCCATTCAGCTAATGATGTTTCCTGCTGTGCTTTTCCTATGTCATCCATTTCTGATGGCAATGGAAAAGGTCTGCCATGTACTATTTCAAATGGAGTGAGACCAGTTTGATTTGGAGTTATTCTCATCCATAATTTAACCAGAGATAGACATTCAGGCCATGGCCTCCCTGTTTCTTCCATTGTTTTCCTTAATCTATTTTGTATTGTTCCATTTGTTCGTTCAACCAGCCCAGCAGATTGCGGGTGGTAAGAACAATAGTTTTTTAACTGAAACCCTAATGCTTTAGAGCACAATTCTATTACATTATTTACAAAATGAGTCCCATTATCTGATCTTATGATTTGTGGGGAAGAAATGTGTCACTAAACTCTTTGCCACCGTGAGCGCATCACAGTGTTTTGCAGGGTACATCTCAACCCACTTTGAAAATGCATCTATGACCACTAAACAATATTTCTTTCCCCCTGACCATGATAATTCTATGAAATCCATGTGTATTGTGTGAAAGGGATGAATTGCTGCTGGGAACTGGCCTCTTTTGGGTCTCATGTTCCCCTGTGGATTATGTTTGCAGCAGATAATACATGATCTACAAAAGTTTTTTGCATAGTCAGAAAAATTTATGGTATGGAAATGTAGATTTACTAAGTGTATCATTCCCCCTCTCGACACATGGGAAACCCCGTGTGTCGCATGGGCCACCGTCTTGTATAAATTCTTTGGTAATATTGGCTTATTTCATATATGATAAATGTCATCTTTCTTTATGGCCCCTCTATTCAGCCAAGATTTAACTTCTGCAGCTGGTGCAGATTGTTGTGAATCTTTCAGCACATCTGTATCTATAAATAAGAGATCTGACATTTTCAAAGTGAGGGGAAGCCTCGAAGCTATTTTAGCAGAAATATTAGCAAAGGTGTTCCCCTTTGTTTCCATGGTTTCATCAAATTGATGCGCTTTACATTTACAAAGTGCTATCTTTGCAGGTAGCTGGATAGCTAACAGCAGTCGTTTTAACAGATTAAAATGTGTCAATTCTGTTCCAGCTGATGTTTTAAACCCTCTATTTTCCCATATTTTAGCAAAATGGTGAACAGAACATAATACATATTGGCTGTCTGTATAAATGGTTAGGATTTTTCCTTCATATAATTCACATGCTGTGATAACAGCATACAGCTCTGCAGTCTATGCTGAGCATGTATGGGGCAGGGCCTGTGATTCTATAATTTTAGTTTCAGTGGTTACTGCATAACCAACTCTGTTTTTTCCATATTCATCTTTTGATGCTGATCCATCTACAAAGATTATTTGTGAGTTTTCCAGAGGAGTCTGAGAGATATCTTGCCTAGGTTTTGTGTCTTCTTCAACCTTTGTTTTACAAGAATGTGATTTCCCATCTTCTGCTGTTGGAATTATTGTGCTAGGGTTCAGTGGACCACATCTTTGCAGAGTTATATTTGGTTGTGAGAGTAACAATGAGGTCAACGTAATATGCCTTGCATGAGTCAAGAAAGGAAGTGAAGTTTGTAGCAATATAAGTGACACTGAATGAGGAACTTTCAGTGTGAGCGGGTGGCACAACACAATTTCAGCTGTCTGTTTCACAGCTTCTGCTGCTGCGATGCAGCTCTGCAGACAATTTGGAAATCCAGATGCCACAGAATCCAATGTTTTAGAATAAAATGCTAAAGGTCTGTTTTTGGAGCCAAATGGTTGGGTTAATACAGCTTTCATATAACCCTTACATGCATCTACACAAAGTGTGAAAGGCTGGCTATAATCTGGCAGAGCTAAGGTGACTGTTGTTTGAAGCAGATTTTTTAGCTCTGTGAATGCTACTTCTCCTTCCTTAGTCCATGTGATTTTGTCTTTTAATGTCATGTCTTTGCCATAGATCATTATGATTTTGTCTTTTAATGTCATGTCTTTGCCATAGATCATAGATTGCAAGGGTTGTACAATGGCTGCATAGTCTGGTAGCCATTCTCTGCAAAAGTTACACAGTCCCAGAAAGGACATCATTTGTTGTTTAGTTCGTGGTTTTGGGTCTTCCTGTATGGCTGTTTTTCTACTACTTAGGAGGGAACGACCATGTTGTGATAACATATGTCCCAAATAAATCACTTTCTCCTTGCAAAACTGCAGTTTATCCCTAGAGGCTTTGTGCCCCGTCTGGTAGAGATGTTTCAAAACTGTTATAGTAGCTTCCTCACAGTGTTGTTGAGTGTTTGAAGCTATAAGAATATCATCTACATACAACAGGACTTGACTATGTTCAGGCACCTCACAGGTGCTCATAGAGTATCTTAAGGCTTGTGTATATACATGTGGACTTTTACTGAAGCCTTGTGGTAGTCTGGTGTAAGTGTATTTTTTCCCTTTAAACTGAAAGACAAATAAATGCTGTGATAAATGCAGTAATGTATGTGGATTCGGGACGTCTGAAATCACATGTCACACTATTTTATTTATCGGTCTAAGATTATTTTGAGGTATATTTAAGGCCATAACAGTGTAATACGCCACGTGATGTTCCACTTGTATTGTATCTTTTTATTTAAATGTGTGAAATGGGTTCTAAACACAGTGCTACAATGCTCTTCACCATAGAAGCACTGTTTATTTTGTTTTATTATCTTATTTATTGTCTCCAATTTGATGCCTGAACCAAATAAGGCCTGTTGGACCATTAATTCAATAAAGTCAATAGTGCAACCGGAAGGATGCCTCATTTTCCCCCTTTTGTAAAGCACATCTTCCACTGACACTACAGTGCAAACAGACACAGCAAACTGTCTAAACTGGTAAGACAGGCAGAAAAGAAGTAAATGAAATGAAGAGAATATGGTGCATGCCTGAATACATACAACAATAACAAAAGTGTAACAAAAATAAACATGTACAGAAACCTGTCATTTGAAACAGCACAGGATGGGATTTTTTTTCTCTCTCTTTCGTTTATCTACATTTTTAACCTTTTTATCTTTACAATGATCAAGCCGTTAAGAAAGCCAGATCATCTTAAACATGGTCTGAGAAAACAGGACAAATCAGCAACAGCTTCCTCTACATGGGTGTCATTAAACTGTATGTGGTAGAGTGCGTGACACATATACCAAGGCTTCAGTCCTCGACGCACCTTTCTCTGGTTTGAGTCCCGACCCCGGCCACTTGTGTCATTTGTTTTCTCAATCTCTTCACCCCACTACCTGTCTGTTATTTCAAAAAATAACAAAAAAATAAAGGAAACTAGTCGGTAGCTAATATTGATTTCCATCCCCTATTCTTTGCATGACCTGTTCTTATATCTGGTTAAAAATAAGTAAAAGTGCTGACAACTGGATGGGACTCCTGGGCTTTTTGAATACCTAACAGTTAAACGTTCGTTGATTGCAAGGGAATCTTTCTTTTCTGAGATCATCAGCAAAACATTAACAATGCTCGTGCATTATTTGCCACGGTCAACAAGTTAACAAACCCTCCTGTAACTGTAGCATCTGAACTCCACTCTACCAGGGCCTGCAATGAATTTGCTAAATTCTTTACTGAAAAAACCCAAAAGATCAGAGGGGCTGTCAGCACATCCACATCAACTCCAGGACCAAAGTTGTCTCCAACTAGAACTGATTCTGACAAAATTTCCCAATTCACCAAATAAACTACAAAAACTTAGAAGAAATTGTACACCAACTAAGCTCTTCTTCCTGCTGTCTCGATGTTTTACCCACAGCTTTAACTTAAGAAAGCTTTGCCTGTAATAACATCTGATTTAACACAAATAATAAACACGTCCCTTTTGTCAGGTATTTTCCCCCAGGCCCTGAAAATAGCAATTATTAAACCTCTATTGAAAAAGAGCAACTTGGACAAGCTGCTACTACAGAACTACAGGCCTATATCAAACCTCCCCTTCATCAGTAAGATTATTGAAAAAGCTGTGTTTCAACAGTTAAACAACTTCCTAACAACGACCAACTACTTTGATGTCTTCCAGTCAGGTTCCTGCTCACCACAGTACAGAGGCTGCTCTTGTCAAGATGTTCAATGACATCCGTATAAATGCAGACTGTGGAAGAACCACAGTGCTGGTATTATTGGACCTTGGTGCAGGATTCGACACTGTTGATCTCTCCATTTTATTAGAGCGCCTGGAAAACTGGATCGCCCTTTCTGGTACAGCACTCAATTGGTTTAAATTTTACTTGAAGGACAGGGACTTTTTTGTGTCAGTAGGTAACTTTACATCAGAGAGCACAAAAATCACATGTGGCGTTCCCCAAGGGTCCATCTTAGGGCCCCTCCTATTCAATATCTACATGCTCCCCCTAACTCAGATTTTAATAAACAACAACGTAAGTTATCATAACTATGCAGACGACACACAGCTATACGTTACGATGTCACCAGGTGACTATGAACCCATTCAAGCGCTGGGTAAATGCTTAGAAGAAATCAATGCATGGATGGGCCTAAATTGTCTTCAGCTGAATCAAAACAAAACTGAAGTAATAATCTTTGGACCAAAGGAAGAGCGTTTAAAAGTTAGCACACAGCTTTAGTTAATACAGCTAGAAACCACCAGTCAGGCTGGAAACCTGGGTGTAGTGATGGACTCAGACCTGAACCTTCAGAGGCACATAAAGAACATCTCCAGGATTAAAGGACTAATGTCTCAGCAGGACCTTGAAAAACGAATTCATGCTTCATCTTTAGTAGAATTGATTACTGCAACAGTGTCTTCACAGGTCTATCTAAAAAGTCGATCAGACAGCTGCAGTTGATCCAGAACGCTGCTGCCCACGTCCTCACTAGAACGTGGAGCACATCAGCACGGTTCTAAAGTCCCTAGGTCCCTGTAAGGTCCGAAACCCTAAGTTGCTTTAAATCAAGATTAAAAACGTATTTGTTTAGAGTGGCCTATGACTGTGTTATCTAAACATTATTAGTTAAGTTTTCAGTCCAATTTTCCTTTCGTTTTCGTATCCATCACTCTAATCTCTTAATTTTTTTAATTACCTCTGTAGTTTGATTTTCTGTATCATTGTAATGTTTTTCCTTATATACAGCGCCTTAAGTGCCTTGTTGCTGAAAAGTGCTATATAAATAAACTTGACTTGTCAGATTGGTCAATTGATTGTTTAAATAATGGTGTGAGACATGAGATAGATTTACTTACATTAATTAATTTTCTGTTTGTCGGTGTCTTTATTCTGGGATCCTTCCAGTTCAGTTTTTCCAGTTATCCTGGAGTGTTTCTGTGGGCAAAATGCAAATTTTCTTATAACTTGTGTGCCTGTTCACCTGTATGCTCCAATCCTGATGTCCATCCATCAGTCTGCAGCAATGGGTGTCGAGGTGAGACGTCAGTTCAGGTCCGCAGGGACCCGCATGTAAATCCTTTTTAGAGTCTTGAGGGTGGCATTTTTAGACATTTTCACCCTAGAGGTCAGCCAAGTGTTAATCTCCAAAGTGTGAGTGGACACAGGTGTCTTGGGTGCACAAACACACTCGAGACACACATGGAAATATCGTCTGACAGAGACTAAAGGCTTCATTGGTTTGTTTACTTTTGGTGTGCAAAATGCCATGAAATGTTGAGGCAGTTCATTACCATGTAATTAGGTCTCACTGTTAGTACTAGTGTGAAAAATCATTCATTTTTCACACTGGAAAATGTTTACAGAGCCTATGGTTGAAAAAGCAGTCAATTATGAACTTTTTAGAGGTTCCATATTCCTTCTGTGTTGCTTATATACTCTCACTGTGGATTTAAATTTTCTGTATAAACTCTATGTAGATCAACTCTCAGACAAAAAAAACATGACAGACATTTCATATCTATAAGCTATTATGATGTTTACAGAATGAAACATTGTTAGCAATCTCAAGTATTTAAACTCTCAGATCTATTTGACAAAATGCATTTTGACAGTGCCAAAGAAAGAGGAAAATGTTCAGCCTTTGAGCCTCAATAATATTTAGATCTTAGATATTTAGAGATGTTCAACTTCCCTTTCATGTTCATCAAACCAATCTTTCACCAGTCTTGCTGTGTGTATTGGTGCATTGTCATCCTGATACACGGCACCGCCTTCAGGATACAATGTTTGAACCATTGGATGCACATGGTCCTCAAGAATGGTTCGGTAGTCCTTGGCAGTGACGCGCCCATCTAGCACAAGTATTGGGCCAAGGGAATGCCATGATATGGCAGCCCAAACCATCACTGATCCACCCCCATGCTTCACTCTGGGCATGCAACAGTCTGGGTGGTACGCTTCTTTGGGGCTTCTCCACACCGTAACTCTCCTGGATGTGGGGAAAACAGTAAAGGTGGACTCATCAGAGAACAATACATGTTTCACATTGTCCACAGCCCAAGATTTGCACCATTGAAACCGACGTTTGGCATTGGCATGAGTGACCAAAGGTTTGGCTATAGCAGCCCGACCAGTTCTGGTGAAAACAGGAGAGTTGAGGTGCACATTTAATTCTTTTTTGGATACAATCCGGGTTAGCACCCGAACATCCCTTTCAGACAGCTTCCTCTTGCGTCCACAGTTAATCTTGTTGGATGTGGTTCGTCCTTCTTGGTGGTATGCTGACATTACCCTGGATACCGTGGCTCTTGATACATCAAAAAGACTTGCTGTCTTGGTCACAGATGCGCCAGCAAGACGTGCACCAACAATTTGTCCTTTTTTGAACTTTGGTATGTCACCCATAATGTTGTGTGCATTTCAATATTTTGAGCAAAACTGTGCTCTTGCCCTGCTAATTGAACCTTCACACTCTGCTCTTACTGGTGCAATGTGCAATCAATGAAGACTGGCTACCAGGCTGGTCCAATTTAGCCATGAAACCTCTCACACTGTTAGGGTTTGAAAACATTTGTGTTGTTTATCACTCATGTCTGCTCTAAGTGCTTTTCCCACCTACATGCCATAGAAAGGGATATGTGGGAGGCGAGTGAGTTATGATTACCAAGGCCTCACTCCCTCTCTGTTTAAAATCAAGACACATGAACCCTAACCTTTCTGTCCCCACACACACACACACACACACACACACACACACACACACCCACCCTGAATGTTTGTTGAATTGTGTGTGACCAAGCATGTATAAATAAAGAGAGAGGCGTGCCAACACTTTGTAGTCTGCACTGCAGAGTGTGACCTACTCTTGCAAGTAAAACTGACTCTGTGTCGTTTCCTTACCTCTGAGTTGATTAAATAATACCTATCATTAATTTGGTCCTTCGGAGCCGGATATTATAAGAACTAAACTGATTTTATATTTCTTTGCAGTGACTGGCGGATCTCCGGGAACAGCCTGACGTTGAGTTAAGCTCTGTCGCACAGCCGCACCTAGGCCTGGTGGCTGAAAGTCCCGGTGTGTGACATTCGCATCTGGCCGGTGGGTTATCGTCTTGCTCGACGCCAGGTGACTCTGGGGGGTCCGACAGAATCACCTAGAAGTCAACTCCGAGGTGAGATAGCTTTAAAATACAGTACATGAGATAAGAGTAAGCGCTATATAAATAAAAGAAGAAAAGTACTTAAAAGTCGTTGGTAGTGTGTCGCCGGTTAAGGACACTGCATTGGGAAGGTTTTATTTCACCGCAAAGAAATAGCGATAAATTTGGGTATGATCTCGCCGCAAGGAGATCAGAAATGACTAGGTAGTTCCGCCGCAAGGGAACTGGATAATTTGGTTGGTAGCATTTCGCCAAAAAGAAATGAAATGAAATGTTGCATAATAAGGGAGCTCATAAACTAAGCTAGGTCGACCATACATATTGCTGAAGGGACATAAATATGTCAAAATACTAACTGTGTGAGTGCTGCTGTGTATGTTTGGAGGACTAAGCATTTTTGGAAGAATCATAGCAAGATTCTGCTGGTCTTGTGTTTTCTTTTGGCCAGATTAAAAATACCTTTTATCTGGGACATTCATACTCTACAAATATATCTGGGTGAGAGGTTGCTCTGTATTATTACTATTATTATTTTTTTTCTATTACACATTAACCATCATCTCCTAAAAAATGAAAAGGTGGGGATGATTGTGTTAAATATGCTTTAATTTGGGAAGATAAGTTTGGGTTTTCACAGCGTGGAAGTTTTAGGGTAAATAAGTTAAATTGTTTAAAAAGTTTCAAGTAAAACAGTTGATGGATGGAGATGAGAAAAATAAAAAAAACATAAGAAAAAGATTAAAAAGCACAGAGTGCATCAATTAAGGGGTTAAAGAGTTAAAACTTTCCTGCAGGAAGTTTCGTTTGTCTTAAATATTGCGATCAGTCGGAAAAAAAAGGAGTATAGTGCATGTTATGGTGGACAACTGACTGAATGACTGATAATATTTCTGTGTGCAAAATCTGAACTATACTAAACTTTTTCATCTGCCTCTCTCACACACACACACACACACACACATGTATGGAATTTGAGTTCAACATCTGCGTTTTTGAGTCTAGACTTTAGAAACCTGCCCTTCTCCATGGCTACTTGACCAGAGACGCTTCTTCAGCATGGCCTGAAAGAGAGAGCCTGCCTGCCTGCCTGAGGCCGGAGCAAAGTTCTTTCTCCCTCCTGGAGAAGTTAAAAGCGGACAAAGAATGATTGAATGTCTCACCAATAGACCTGGGAAGGGCCTGGTTGTTTTTTGGACTGATAGAGGACTGTGTGCCATGACAGTCTGACTCTGGAGCGATTAAGAAACTGATGGGGGTAATGTACAAACACACACACATTTGCATAAATCTTTTCCTATTTTCTGCAATGAAGAACGCTTATTAACCGCTGCTCATGTGACGCTTGCTTGACGTTGACAGATATAGTGGGTTAAAATATTATTTTAGGGTTAGAAAAGTATCTTTAAAAGGGTGATAACTTAACTCATTTGATACTTTCCGGTTAATTCTTTTAGAGAAACAAGTTCTCTTTCATCGTGGAATATTCAGGGTCAATTATTCTAGTTATTAAAAGTTATTAAAAAGCAGAGGAAGTTACAACATCTCCAAAACTCAGCAGTAACCAAGTGTTTCTATGTTATTCTCAGGACAGATCTCATGAAGGAGTATTTTTAAAACCCAGCGAATGCGTAAAACCTGATGGGTTTCTCCTTCAGGTATTATTTTCTGTTGTCAGATTTTGTATCCCATAAATCTAATGGGTAGAGACCTCATTAAAACAGGCTCAGTTCTACTGCAGATGGTCTTCATACAGTTTCTGACACAGTACTTCCAGTTTGGTGCAGTTTTTGTCCACAAGTGCTAACTGACGCTTATGGAAAGTACAAATTCATTGTTTTTCACAGCAGCTGTTGGGAAGAGGTTATATTAGTTTTTTTCTTCCCTCTTCTGATTCATGCAGCGTGTTGATTTACACTGTACCTTATATCAGGTCCTGACAAAAACTATGAAAGGTTTGGTTCTGCAGTTTCTTTTTTCTCCATTTGGGGAAGGAAAGAGAAACCTGATCAGTTCTGTGCTGCACAGAAATATTAAAACACTTGTTGTTTTCTAAGATATCACCAGCTAAAACCTTTAAACTTTTGAGAGTAATTGGTTTTGTTAAACACATTTTCCTTGGTAAAACAAACCTTTAAAATGAGAATGGAAACAATTGGGTTGTTTTTGAAGGTAAGAAAGAATCCGATTGGACAGTGGTACCACACAAAAAAAAAAAAAAAATTTAAAATAGATCTAAGCCAATGATGAGTTCCAGTCATTTTGTGGTTTTGAAATGCAATAATACTCAAAATGTCTACTCTGGGGGACACAGATTGGGGCTGAAGAGTTTTGTTTTGGAACCAAGGTTAGGATTTTTATAACAGAATCAAGACAAGTAAAATCCTTCATTTTAGGAAAATAAAATAAATAAAGGCTCTCAATACTAAAGAGGATGGTCGGCTCAAACTCCAGTCTCCTTGTTTTATTTCTTAGGGTTTAAAGATTAAAAGAATACATGGGAGTAGAAAGGTACACAAGGTAATTTCAGATTACTAAGAAATAAAATATTGGAACATTTATCAGCATTTGGATTATTAAAGAGGGGTTCTAGTAATAATTTTCTCCCCAACTCTCAAAATTTAAATAGCCAAATTAAGGAAAATTGTGTCTTCCCTTTGAAACACTATGTGGAAAAAAGTCCAGTTTGGAGTCAAGTTTCTTATCTTAATTTCTGATTAAGTCAAACACTGCAGTTTTTGTTTTTGTTTGGGTATACCATAAAAATGTCAACGCCGGCTTAAAATACTTCTTTGCATTTAACCTGAAATTCTGCAATACAGCTGCAATCAAATTGAGCCAAACAAAAAGAGAATTATGACAATAACTCTCAGGATTGTAGTTATTATTATTACAGAGTTACAGTACAAAGAATTGGCAAAAGGTTTCAGCATCAGTGAATTTGGATTCATTTAAGAGAAAACTGTTGCTGTGCTTCTAAATACTTTGAGATCTCTTTGGACTATGTGCACTCATTTTTTTTAAAAAGATCCTGAAGATTGTCATAACAAAATTTATCAATTATAGCATTAAAAGATATGGCTGAGAAAACATATTCTGAAAAGAGATTGTTAAAAATTTCTTTGAATTCTTGAAGCTTCAAATTTGGACATCTGTCTGTCTTTGATGTTTTGTCTTTGTTTTGTTGGAATGAATGTTTGTTTATATGTTGCATGAAACAATAATGCATGTTTAGAATAATGTTTCTAAATCTCAGATTGATTAAACTTTGAGTTTTCAGGAGAGTTAAGAAGCAGCTTGTTTCTGAGGTAGGTGCATGTTAACAGTTTTGTAGTTTAAGGTTCACTAAGATGGGTTGGATTGAAGAAACTGTGGTCCCGCCCATAGGCTGCCAATCAGAGGTTAGTTCTGCCTGACTCCGCCCACCTACCAGGTTGGTTCATGCCTTTGTTGTCATGGTAACGCTCAGCACCTCCCTTCCTGAGTTTTAACATTGTTTAAGAGACAGTAGAATCAAAAGGCTTGTAGTGATTGTTGCCTTAAAAACATGTTTTTTTGTATAATAATTAAGGATGTAGGATGACTTTTAGATTTATGTGTTTTACTATTAAAAGGTTAGTGAAGTAGTTGAAACTAGTTTGAAGAATTAGTTTTGCATGTAGAATCATTGGTGATTTATTAGATTGAAAGTTTTCCCTGGTGCCATTAAGCTAACTGACAGTTCAAGATATGCCAAAAGTAAGGAATATATTTTTGATAAAGAATCAGAGTTATGATTTCATACTTGACAGGAATTATTTGTTAGATTAAATTTGTAGAGTGTATGCATCCAAATTACATTGGATTTCCATTAATCTAAAACTTATCTTCATACAAGACAAATCAGGATGATATGTGACTTATTTCTAAGTGAAATATTGATGAACTGTACAATGACTGAAGTTTGTGTTTTGTTGTTAATGGAACTGAATTACAGTTAAAAACATCTGGATTTTCTTTATGTTGCTTTCGTTAAATTCATAGAGACACATGGTTATGTCAGAATTCATTTCTTTGGTTCTAGGTAATGTGATCTTGGTTACTAGAACATTTTTGTTTAAACCTTTTGCTGGATTGTCGCATGGGTTGGACCCTGCGCCAGAAGAGGGGAATGTCAGAATAAAGTAACATGGAGATATTGCCAAGATCAATTTTTTCCACATCTTTGTGTGAAGATAGGATGTTGTTTTACTGTCAAAACCTGTCCACTGTGTTTTCTCAAGTTTCACAGATGGTGAAGGCTGCATTACCAGAAACAGCCACTTCCACCCTCCAGTCCTTTATTCCTGGCGACTGGATTCTGCTCAGAGAATTTAGGAGAAAACACAGGAAGTCCAGGGCTGGAATGGCCCATATCAGATCCTACTAGACACCCAGGAAAGCTGCAGGAAAGCTCCTCCAGCTTCATCTGGCTTCCAGGACACAAGTCATCTTCCAACTGGATCATCCACGGCCTGAAAGGTGTGAGGACAGCGGACCACCACAAGACAAAGAACTGTAAGCTGATCACTGGCAAGTGATTGAAGACGTGGTTGAAGAACACTGTTCTTACAAGGACACAATAATCCCTTGGGCAGTGCAACGTTATTTCAAAATCTACTTAAGGCCATCGCATTGCCTGAAAGTTAGAAATCATAAGGTCATTTGCCTCACTGCACACACACCACAGTGAGAGACACATAGAAAACATACAGGGAAGACCTCTACACATTTGCACATAACCTTTCTCTGGATGATGGACTGGCGACGTCTGCAACAGAGAGACAGTCAAACATGCGCCATGATGCTTATTCTCCTTAATTTCTTAACATTTGGTGGCTACTAGGCTCCTTTGCCTGGACAGCAAGGGTCAGCCAAATTCTTTTCTCCCACTTTGACAGTGAAACTGACTCTGAGGAGGAAATCTCGGATGCTTTTATCTAACTTTCATGGTTATTGCTTGATATCTATCATTATGGTATTATTACAAATTTGAATGTGTTCATTTCCACCGTTGTTTAGTTGGATGATAGAACCCTAACTTCCAGCAGGTTAGAGTTAAAGTAAATTGAATGGCCAGGCAGGTAAATTAACCAGGGTTCTTGTTACTCATGTCCTAAGAACATGGTTTGGATGTGTGGAAATAGATCATATCTGTATCTGCCTGCTAATTGGTCTGGAGTATGTTATCTAGCTCACTTACTACCTACAGTCACAACTTATAATTCAATCAGCCCATTATTAGAGAGGAAGGGTTCACTGTTCTGACCAAGGAGCAGCAAGCTCTTAGAACGATGAGTTTGCAAAATAGAATGGCTTTGGATTATCTGTTAGCTGAGAGGGGTGGTTTTGAAGAATTTATTTTTCTTTTACTTGTGATTACCTTGTAATCAGAAGAAAGGTGTATGACCTTTAGGTTACCTCTCTTTCTTCAGAACATCTGTATTAGAGGAGGAAGCTGTAAAAACCAGGATCAGACGTTTAATGGTTAAAACCCATTCCTTTTGGGTGATGTCTCGGGAAGAGCAGATGGGTCTGCTCGTAGATAACTTTGTTACCTCTGACCCGAGGACGGTTTAGGGCCATAAAGCACAAACTCTTTTAAGTTGAGATAACACCCACATACTCTTTAAATACTGTGTGTAAATGTTGACTCCACACTGAACCCAAAGACAGATGACTATGAAGACACAGAAAAGGTTTATTTTACTGAGCTACAAAATAAAGATCACTACTCCTATGATGACATGTTGTAAATGAAAATATCTTTGACGCCTGAGTGTACTCATAATTGTACTTCATAAAATGACATTATAGCAGAAAATCGAAAGAAGTTTCTATTTAAGTGAAATGAGAAAAAGAACAATGATGACATGAACAAGGCTTGTTTTAATTCTTTTACTTTTATTACATTTAGTTTTCTTTGATTTATTATATTGTTTTATTATTATTGTACTCTACCATGGTTGATGATCGCCTTGGGCGGAGGGGCGTGTGAGTATTTTTCCCACAATATAATCTGCTTTCTGTCCGTGGGTGTTTCGCTCACACAGTGTTTTCTTTTATATGTATCTAAGCATGACTTTCTTCATGATAAAAAAGGGGTGACTGTTAGGGTTTGAAAACTTTTGTATTGTTTATCACTCATGTCTGCTCTAAGTGCTTTTCCCTCCTACATGCCACAGAAAGGGAGATGGGGAGGTGAGTGAGTTATGATTACCAAGTCCTCACTCCCTCTCTGTTTAAAATCAAGACACATGAACCCTAACCTTTCTGACCCCCCCCACACACACACCCTGAATGTTTGTTGAACTGTGTGTGAACCAGCATGTATAAATAAAGAGAGATGGGTGCCAACACTTTGTAGTCTGCACTGCAGAGTGTGAGCTACCCTTGCAAGTAAAACTGACTCTGTATCGTTCTTGCCTCTGAGTTGACTAAATACCTAACACACACTAAAATGACAGGTGTTTCAGTTTCATTGTCCAACCCCTGTATATGCTCCCAATAATATTTTAAAGTTCATGATCGTAATATAACAAATGTTCAAGAGGTCTGAATACTTATACATGCACCATAAAATGTTAGCAAAATGGTTTTGAAGTTTAGATTAAATGTTGACTTTTATTATCTCCACTTTGGTAGAATCTCCTCCTACTCTCATATGCAGGCTGACAGGAATGTGAATTGATGAGAGTAATGCTGTTATACGGATTGACAGTGGCATGTCTGCTTCTCTACATTGCTTTGATTGCTCACAGTGACTGGTCTTGTGCCACCTTGGTGTTGGTGAGTCATTCACAGTGTATGTGGACAGAGTCTCTGCTGGAAGTTGTCTTGGATTCTTGCAGCAAACAGTATCACATGGTGCAGAGTGGCTGCAGGAGTCTTCAACTTAGTTTTGCAGCATTCTCAATGGAGCTTCTGCAAACTTTTCAAGTTCCTCAAGGTTTCAGACAGGTAGTTACTAGATCGTACACCAGAAACCTTTCTGTAGTTTTAATCAGAATACATAGACAGGTTTTTTGGTATTTTATGCAGCATTTACCATTATTCAGGTAAGATCTTTGGCACAAAACTCAAACTGTAGCATACACCTTGTACAGGTTTCCAGGCCATCACAGGATGACACAGTTAAAATATTCATGCACGCACATACTGAAACCTAACAGCAATTAGGTGTAGACATATTAGTTAAAGATACATTGCAATCAGGGCTCCACAGTGGCACAGTTGGTTGCACTGTTGCCTTACAACAAGAAGGTCCACAAATATGACTGCTAGGGTAATTGGTTAATCTACTGTAGATTAACTAATTAAAATAACGGTCATGTTTAGGACTGTGGGAGTAAGCCGGGGGAACCCTTACATGCATGGGGAACACATTCAAACTCCATAAAGAAAGAACTGATCTGTAGGTGTTTTGACTTTTGATTTTCTTTTGTCTATTTGTTTTGATCACTATTGTTTGGTATTTTATTATTCATCTAGAGTTCTTTTCTGTTACATATTTTTCCTGGGTTTTCTTGTATATTTTCAGACAGTCTCATTCAGCTCACCTTTGCCTTGCCTAATTGTCTTCACCTGGTTTTCATGTAGCCCATTACAACTATTCAGTGTATAAATGCTCAATGGTACTCATTGTTCAGTGCTGGATCCTACTGTCTGCTCATGTTCATGCCTGTTTTTTGCCATTGCCCCATGCTTTGTCTACCTCATGCCTTCCATGTTCTGTGTCTACAGGATGGCAATCTCTCGTTCTGGAACCGGCCCTTGGTGACATTGCTCTCCGCAGCTTCCTTAATGCAGACCACCAGCCTAATGCCAAAGATGCTGGCATCTCCCTCCCTCCTCGCTGCCAGAACCAATGTGTGATGTCTGGCACTTCTTCCACCTGGGTCAGCATGGCTCCCCGCCTCACCCTCAACTCTATTCTCCTGCTGCTCCCTCCTCTGCATGCCACAAACACTGCCATTAAGCCACCTTTACTCCTGTTCCAGAAGATCTGGCCCGAGGCCTATACTTCTTTTCCAGGGGGTCTGGCCGACACCTCCTCACTTCCTTCAAGCAACAGAGCCTGCATTATTTCTCAGAGGGCAGCTGAGCCAATGTCATGTCTCCAGAGAGAAGAGCTTCCCATGTTCATGTTCTCGTTTTCTGGAGTAGCTTCAGAGTCTTTCACTGTGTAGGCTCATTATCACCATTGCCACCTGCACCTTTAGCTTTATTATTATTATCATCTTCATCTCCTGTTGCACCATCATCACCCTCAACCCCATACAGGTCTGGCACTGAGGGTCCAGCCGACACCACTGCTCCAGTTACAGAAGGTCTGGCAGACACCTCCTCCCTTGTCCTGGAGGGTTTGGCCAACACCTCCAGCCTGCCTGCAACTCCTGCCTGCCTGCCGCTATGTCATCTTGTCACAAATGGTATTGCTGTCACCAGATATCAACTTGTGTTTCAGAAGGTTTAGCTGGGTTCTTCCCCAGCTTCATCTGCTGATATTCTGGCACACTTCAGCATTCCACCAGACAGCCCCAGAGCGTGCTCCATGTTGCCAGGAAGCTCAACAGCCTGCTGCTTGATGGCTTCTGTTCCGGTTTCTGATTCCAAGTTCTCCGAGAAGGTCGAGGGTGACCTTCCTCCAGCTCCTGATCTTGAGTCCTCCAAAAGGGTGGAAGACGACCCTTTCCCTGTTCCTGTCCTTGTTGCAGAGTTCTTTAATGGGGCTGTTCAGGTGGACCTGCCTCGTGTCTATGTTCCAGAGTTCTCTGACAAGGGCATCTAGGTGAACAAGCCTCGAGTTCCTGATCCAGAGCTCCATCAAGGGTTCTCTCGGCTTCTATGCCTCCTGGGTTCCTTGGAGGAATTGTTCATGGTTTTTTTGAGGGTTTAACATTTTTCCACAGCCATTCTCCAGAGTTCTAGTGGTTCCACTGACGTTCTTTAAGGTCCCTCTGATGGCTCCAGCAGTTCCTCTGCCGTTCTCGAGGGTTCCTGCATCCAGCGGGCCACTCTCCATAGCTCCTCCATGGGTTTCTGTCATGATCTGCCAGTGTTACGGTCTTGAGTTTGTGATTTGTTTATTTCCTTCTTCTCAGCCAGTGCCAGTGTTGTGTTTTTGTTTTCTTTTCTAAGCCACGTGCTTTTCTGTTCATTTATGTTTTTGAGTTTTTGTTACTTGTGTTTAGATTTGTTACTTCCTGGGTTAGAGGTGTCTAGTTACATTTCCTTTTAGATCTGGTTTCCCTCCTGTTTATGTTCTTTAGTTAATTTCATTGTTTACTTGCTTCAGTTCATTTAGATGTGTTTTTGTTACCTCCTTGTACTCCTTGCTCTGCTGTATTAATTAGTCACTCTCCCTCAGTTTTCCTGCATCCCTTGCCCCCAGCTGTCTCCAATTCTTCTGATTAGTGCCTCTCCTGGTACATTGGTTCATACTCCACTTCCCTCAGTATGTTAGCTTCCTGGTTTTCATTGTTCTTCGCTGGTTCCTCCTGAATTCCTCTGCCAACAACCCTGGGTGTAACCTGTTCTTGTTTCCTGGCTCCATGTTATCTTCCATCTTCTGGCATTGTATGTTCACAACTTATTATTACAATTAAACGAAGAACCATGCAACTCCCGAGTGTAGGTCTGCACTTTGGTCCGACCAAACCAAGACCGTGTATGACAGTTTCTGTATCCAGTGGACCAGTTTCCAGAGCTTCTTCATAGATTAAAGTTTCCAGGGCTTCAACGTGGACCCCCACTTCTCCCGGCCAGCCTCCTGACAAAGTTCCCTGTAGGTTCTCCTAGTTAGACCTCCTAACAAGGTTCTCATGGGTTCTCCATGCCCTGCGAGGGACCTCCTGACTTTCTGAGCAGTCGCTGCCACCAGCCTCGATGTCATCGCCTTCGTCTCCGCTGGCCTCTGGGTTGCCCACATGAACTCTATGCCTGTTTGGGACGATCTCGGGATCGCACGCTTAAACTCTGGATTTTTGTTTTGTGTTTTTGCTTTCTTTTTGTTTCGTCCAAATGCCTGCCATCTAAGTTTCATGAAATCCTTCAAATCACCAAACTGCTCCTGCTTGCCTGTTTATATTTGGGGCCAATACCAAAAACAACATTACACCCCAGGCCAGTATTTGAACCCACAACCTTTTTACTATTAGGCAAATGGACCACCAACTGTGTCAATGTGTAACCCTGATTACAATGTATGATTAATGAATACAATCAAAAGATTTTACTTTTAATATGACTTTTCGTTTACCGTGTAAACTTTATAGGTATTGATTTCTGTTGCAGTGGGTGACAAAGCACTGAAATGCGTAACTTTTCCCTATGACCTATGATAGATTACATCTATTCATCTGAATGTCAGAAGAAAAGGCTTTCACATATAGTACATGAAGATGTTTTTTTAGTGGGGATTTATGTTAAATTTCTTCAAGTGCAGAAACTGGGCCTCTCTCATCCACTTTGTATTTCACAATCAGTCCAAATTATCTTTAGCATTATTAGTGGAGGGCAGGATTATATGTGCGTGAGTGTTTCTGTGTGTGTTGTGTCAATACGCAGAGTAAAGGACAGATAAACACAAGCTTTCCTTACATAAGGACGTTTATTCATGAGCTGTCTTGTCTCATTCTCGACCACACAACAAATGATTGAAACAATGTAAAACAAAATCCATGCTTTCCATCTCACGCACGTGCGCAAACACGAACACACACGCACACTCTCAGAGACATACATGCGGGTAGTAAATTATACATGGCCGTACCCTTCTCCATCATTGCTTTGCAATTAGAAAAATTGCAAAAATATTTAAAACCCATCTTTGCATCATTTTGTATCTAAAAGCATAATATCATAGACAACATTATTAGCAAGTATTTACATTTGTATGAATAATATTATGGTCTATAGAAGTTAAAACTATTCAGATTAGAAACTCAGCATGAAACAGTGCAGGAAAACTTAAAGCAAAAGAACAGTCATGGTACAGGCATTTGATATCTGGTGATATGTTGGAATATTTGATCAAAGCAATTCCATTGCATTGTGGTGGAATAGTATCCTGTGCCTCTGTGGATAGGCTTCACCTCCTCATGAATTGAGGAAAGCAGTGATCTTTGATTTAAAGACTCTATTTAATGTATTTTAAAGCAACTGTCTGGTTTCACAGTAAATTATAGATTTAAACTCCGAGAGTTGGTAGTATGTGGATTTGTGCTGTTTCCTGATAGCAACAAGATTCTTTGTTACATGCTATGTAGACCTTGTTCATATATGTATTTTCTCAGTGGCTGGCTTAATGGATGGATTGATGGAGCAGTGATAGAAAGATCATTAGGATAAGGTTGCTATGTACCTTTCTGGATTTTTCTGTCCTAAACAAAAGGAAGAAATACCAAGAAATGTTATATTGTCAGTTATGTAAATAATTTTGGCATATTACATTTACTTTTTTTTTCTGATTGCATTGTTTTATCCTTTCCTCTGAAAATTAAAGCACAAGTAAATTCAAGGTGTCTTAGTTTGTTTCTGTTGTAGTGTAATTTTCTTATCAAAGTGGGAGAGAAGTTGACTCACAACAAGAGAAAATCTGGACTTTGTCTTTATAAGTTTTATTCAAAGGCATTCACCGTTTGAAGACCCTGTCACTAAGCTTGGTCAGTGAAGCAGAACCCCGAACACCAGTCCCACACATGTATTTATACCAAACATGACAGTGTTATCTCAACTTCAAAGAGTCTGTGTTTTATGGCCCTAGAACCTCCTCGGGTCAGAGGTAACAAAGTTATCCACGAGCAGACCATCTGCTCTCCCTGTGACATCACCCTAAAGGATGGGTTTTAACCATTAAACCTCCTGATAATGGATTTACAGACCAATTCCTCTAGGTAACAAAACACACAGGTCAGAGGGGAGAGAGGTAAGGGAAGTTCAGAGCATTAAAAAGAATTTTCCACAACACGTCTTTCTTCTGATTACAAGATAATCACAACTAAAAGGAAAATTATTCAAAACCATCACCCCTCTCAGCTAACAGGTAATCCAAAGCCATTCTACATTGCAAACTCATCGTTCTAAAAGCTTGCTGCTCCTTAGTCAGAACAGTGAAACCTTCCTTTATGAAAGCAGTAAGAGTTTCTAACTCAACTGACAACTCATTAATCCTAAGCAGCACCATAACTAGGAACAAGTGTACTCAAAATTCCTTTCCAATATGGAATCCTAGCTCTCTTTTGCCGTTTGAGCATTGTCTTCCTCTCTAATAATGGGCTGATTGAATTATAAGTTGTGACTGTAGGTAGTAAGTGAGCTAGATAACATACTCCAGACCAATTAGCAGGCAGATACAAATATGATCTATTTCCACACATCCAAACCATGTTCTTAGGACATGAGTACCAATCTCTACTAGGAAAAGTAACAAGAACCCTGGTTAATTTACCTGCCTGGTCATACAATTTACTTCCATTCGGTACGGCTGTAAGATTAAGAGTTAACACAAAGGGATCTGGGACCAAAGATCCTGAAATGGTATAAGCAGCAGTTCTGATAGGACATGACTCAAATTTATTTCTGTTGGTTAAAGCACATGAAACAGATATAATAGGTTTGCAACCTTCTGTCTTTCCAAGGAAATGTGCGATACAAATATCTGTACCTATATCTGGATATTTTATTGATTTCTATTACCCCAAAATCTATAAAGAGTTCCTGTAGTAGCACATATTAAATTAGTCTCACTAGAAAATCTATTAACATTTCTGCTTTGCCTTACAATATAATTCCTCACCCAAGGAAAAATAACCTCCACCAGCTGGTTATGTTGCCTATCTGGAAAGAAAGTAGTATCAATAGGAACAGGTACTAAAAATGGTTGATCATTAATAACATGTGGAATCAAACAACAAACATAGCAACTATTATTTCTTATCTTCCTCACGATTTGATGCATCAGTTGCCACCAGACATTATCAGCATGATCATAGTAGTCAGAAAAGTGATGAATCTCTCTTCGAATCAGCTGAGGAGTGTTATTGGCATAATTACTCTGATTAACCACACATTGTCTCTGCTGTACCTTTCCCCAAATGAACACAAGAGTAATAAAAATACTTGCAATACCAATCATTAGCATCAGAACAGACCATCTTCCATATAGCTGCATCGTGACCCTGAAGTGGTATGTCCTTTCTTCTGGTACTGAAAGCAAACAGTTTTTTCCAAAGAAAACAAATCATTAACAAAACTCAAAAATCCTGCTGTCTCTCCTGAGTGGCTTCAAGCTGCCCTGTTACTAGTCTGGTACAGGTGGGCGGTCGTAGGAAGCTCCTCTAGGTAGGAGGTTCAGAACCAGGATGCTGCTCAGGTGGTGTTCCCATGAACACCTTCCAGTGTAGCATAGACCCAGGTAACATGCTCTGCTACCTTGACAATGGTGTAGGATCTGATATGAGCCATTCCAGCATCTGGACTTCAAGTGTGTTCTCCTGGAACCAAGGAGTGGAGTTTGGAAGTTGCTGTTTCCAGTAATGCAGCATTCACAGTCTGTGAAACTTGAGAAAGCACAGTGGACAGGTTTTGACAGTAAAACAACATCCTCTCTTCACACAAAGATGTGGAAGGCAGAGATCTTAGAAATATCCCCATGCCCATACTAGGAGAACTGTCAAACAGCACTTCAAAAATCTCAAACATAAATGAAAACAATAAGCAGAGCCTTCACAACCCTTGGCTAATTTTTTATTTCAAAGTCCCATTCTCAAACCTAGGTGCTTAACTACATGAACTTCATCAAAACATCCAGCAAAACCAAAGAGAATTAATCTTCTGACTCCACCTAGTATACTAGCAGTGATCATCAGCTAAATATTCTGAATATAAAAAATGTGAAATGATGTTTGAGGAAGGCCTGATTACAGGTCATTACTTACATAGTTTCAGAATACCCAAAGAAAATTTCAAAAATGGTCTAATCGGTGGAGATGTAAAATTTCACAAAAGAATCAACACCATACCTTCAGACAGGTTTTCAGAATGTGGTCTTAGGGAGCTATGCACCATTTATATAAACAAAGCACAACGTCTCTCTCACATTGTCACTAAGTCCTCACTGGAGGTATGAGCTACCCTTTTTCCCATGAGTGCTAAAACTTCTGTAATTCCATGTCACTTCAGTCTGATATTCCCCTTGTCTGGCGCAGGGTCCAACCCATGCGACAATCCAGCAAAAAGTTTAAAAACGTCTAGTAACCAGGATCACATTACATAAAACCACAGAAATGAATTCTGACAAAAATACGTGTCACTATGAAATTACCAAAAGCAACATAAATAAAATCCAGATGTTTCTAACTGCCATTAACAACAAAACACAAACTTCAGTTGTTGTGCAATTCATCAATGTCTCACGTAGAAATAAGTCACATATCATCCTGATTTGTCTTGTATGAAGATGAGTATTAGATTAATGGACATCTAATGTAAGTTTATTGCAGAAACTATACAAATTTAATCTAACAAATAATTCCTGTCAAGTATGAAATCATAACTCTTATTCTTTATCAAAAATATATTCCTTACTTTTGGCATAACTTGAACTGTCAGTTAGCTTAATGGCACCAGGGAAAACTTTCAATCTAATAAATCACCAATGATTCTACATGTAAAACTAATTCTTCAAACTAGTTTCAACTATTTCATGAACCTTTTAATAGTAAAACACATCAATCTAAAAGTCATCCTACATCCTTAATTATTATACAAAAAAACATGTTTTTAAGGCAACAATCACTACAAGCATTTTGATTCTATTGTCTCTTAAACAATGTTAAAACTCAGGAAGGGAGGTGCTGAGCGTTACCATGACAACAAAGGCATGAACCAACCTGGTAGGTGGGCGGAGTCAGGCAGAACTAACCTCTGATTGGCAGCCTATGGGCGGGACCCACAGTTTCTTCAATCCAACCCATCTTAGTGAACCTTAAACTACAAAACTGTTAACATGCACCTACCTCAGAAACAAGCTGCTTCTTAACTCTCCTGAAAACTCAAAGTTTTAATCAATCTGGGATTTAGAAACATTATTCTAAACATGGATTATTGTTTCATGCAACATATAAACAAACATTCATTCCAACAAAACAAAGACAAAACATCAAAGACAAACAAATGGCCAAATTTGAAGCTTCAAGAATTCAAAGAAATTTTTAACAATCTCTTTTCAGAATATGTTTTCTCAGTCATATCTTTTAATGCTATAATTGATCAATTTTGTTATGACAATCTTCAGGATACTTTTTAAGATGAGTGCACATAGTCCAAAGATATCTCAAAATATTTAGAAGCACAGCAACAGTTTTCCCTTAAATGAACCCAAATTTACTGATGCTGAAACCTTTTGCTAATTCTTTGTACTGTCAGTCAGTCAGTCAGTCATTTTCTAACGCTTATTCCATAGTGGGTCGCGGGGGAGCTGGTGCCTATCTCCAGCAGTCTATGGGCGAGAGGCGGGGTACACCCTGGACAGATCGCCAGTCCATCGCAGGGCAACACACAAACAACCATGCACACACTCATTCATACACCTAAGGGCAATTTAGAGAGACCAATTAACCTAACAGGCATGTCTTTGGACTGTGGGAGGAAGCCGGAGTACCCGGTGAGAACCCTCTTTGTACTGTAACTCTGTAATAATAACTACAATCCTGAGAGTTATTGTCATAATTCTCTTTTTGTTTGGCTCAATTTGATCGCAGCTGCATTCAAGAATTTCTCTGCTCAGGTTAAATGCAAAGAAGTATTTTAAGCTGACGTTGACATTTTTATGCTATACCCAAACTAAACAAAAACTGCAGTGTTTGACTTAATCAGAAATTAAGATAAGAAGCTTGACTCCAAACTGGACTTTTTCCCACATAGTGTTTCAAAAGGAGAACAAACATCATTTTCCTTAATTTGGCTATTTAAATTTTGAGAGTTGGGGAGAAAATTATTACTAGAACTCCACTTTAATAACCTAAATGCTGATAAGTGTGTCGATATTTCATCTCTTAGTAATCTGAAATTACCTTGTGTACCTTTCTACTCCTATGTATTTTTTTAATCTTTAAACCCTAAGAAATCAAACAAGGAGACTGGAGTTTGACCCGACCATCCTCTTTAGTGTTGAGAGCCTTTATTTATTTTCTTTTCCTAAAATGAAGGATTTTTACTTGTCTTTATTCCGTTATAAAAATCCTAACCTTGGTTCCAAAACAAAACTCTTCAGCCCCAATCTGTGTTCCCCAGAGTAGAAATTTTGAGTATTATTGCATTTCAAAGTGTAGAATATAAAATATAAATGTGTGTAATATTAACTATCTCTGTGTGTAACTGACATGTGTATATAGAGCAGAGGGGTTCAAGCTTAGGGAGTGAAGTAGAGAGTCCAAAGTCATAAATTAGTGAAGGACAAGGAATCACTGATGGGGGAGAAGAAGACAGGGGAGAACAGCGCACAGAGAGGGCAAGGTCATAAATTGGGGAAGGAGACAAGGCAGGATAAGTTTGTTATAAGAGAAGAACCAGAAGTACTCCTTATATGGATATGAGGTTATATGGTTGCTGGGGAGATATCCACAGATAGAATGATTGTATATGTGTACTGCATAGCAGCGAGGGGTATATAAAGGTATTTGTGGCCCCTTCAAAATGGACAACACACAGACGTTTCCAGGTACCAGTGTAAGTGTGTGTCTCCTCTCTGAATTCAGATTGGTTTTTTATAAACTTGTGGAAACGTACAACTGATCTCTGACTGAGGATTGTCCTTTGGGTGCCAAATAAAAGAGTCGGGGAGAGGTGAGGAGTAATGTAAGAGTTAACTGACGGCCACTAAAGTTTTCCTACCTCAACAATTGGTGCCGTGACCCGGATTGGCACTAACTAAAGGATAATTAATAGACTACGAGGCAGACATTGTTCTACAACACCGCAGGGTCGACCCAAAACCAAAATGGTAAGGAGATCTACATTTATTCTCCTTTTGCCTGCTAATAGTGTAGGTGGTGTTGTGGAATAGATATCTGTTTTCTCTTAATTTTACAGTCTTGATCAGTTTTGGGTAAAATATTTGTTGGTTGAAATAATGGATTACGGTAAATAAATTATATATTGCGTAAAAATATTTGTTGATTGAGACAAGATAAATTTTAGCCGAGATACTTGAATGTTGAGGCTGTAACATACGTTTCACCGAAGATACTTAAATGGTGACTGTGTTGAAGTAAATAAGTTCCGGATTTGGCAATCCAAACTCAGTCCTGACGAGGACTAGGGTATTTAGGCTGGGGTTAATAAGAGCCTCCCCGAGGGATTGGGACACCTCAAAGTGGCCAGGGATAGGACCCCGAGACCCTGAACTGGCAGGTGAGGGAAGACAGTTGAGATACTTAAATGGTGAAACTGTAATAATAAGATTAAGTAAAAGGAATTCCAGGGAGTCAACGGAGGGTTGATTCCAAGGTGTCAAACCGGGTTTGGCATCACAGCGGTTGGACCAGGAGAGATTGAAAAAGTTCCGCTGAGTGGAAGGGTTCAACGCCCTCTGCGATTGTGTTAAATATGCTTTGATTTGGGAAGATAAGTTTGGTTTTTCACAGAGTGGAAGTTTTAGGGTAAATAAGTTAAATAGTTTAAAGAGTTTCAAGTAAAACAGTTGATGGATGGAGATGAGAAAAATAAGAAACATAAGAAAAAGATTAAAAAGCACAGAGTGCATCAATTAAGGTGTTAAAGAGTTAAAACTTTCCTGCAGGAAGTTTCGTTTGTCTTAAATATTACGATTAGTCGGAAAAGAAAGGAGTATAGTGCATGTTATGGTGGACAACTGACTGAATGACTGATAATATTTCTTTGTGCAAAATCTGAACTATACTAAACTTTTTCATCTGCCTCTCTCACACACACACACACACACACACATACAAACATGTATGGGATTTGAGTGTAACATCTGCGTTTTTGAGTCTGGACTTTAGTAATTTGCCCTTCCCATGGCTACTCGACGCTTCTCCAGCACGGCCTGAAAGAGAGAGCCTGCCTGCCTGTCTGCTGTAAATCACAGTGTGAGTTTCCACCAGAACGAAACTCTGAAGAAGTCTGGCCCAAACCCACTGAGATGGACAACGATCCATGCTGCTGCAGAGCCAGAAGAGCGATACACTGGACTTATACTTAAAGCACGTCTTATGCGGGCAGAAGAGAAACAGGCCGGAGCAAAGTTCTTTCTCCCTCCTGGAGAAGTTAAAGCGCACAAAGAAGGATTGAATGTCTCACCAACAGACCTGGGAAGGGCCTGATTGTTTTTTGGACTGATAGAGGACTGTGTGCCATGACAGTCTGACTCTGGAGCGATTAAGAAACTGATGGAGGTAATGTACAAACACACACACATTTGCATAAATCTTTTCCTATTTTCTGCAATGAAGAACGCTTATTAACTGCTGCTCATGTGACACGCTTGCTTGACGTTGACAGATATAGTGGGTTAAAATATTATTTTAGGGTTAGAAAAGTATCTTTAAAAGGGTGATAACTTAACTCATTTGATACTTTCCGGTTAATTCTTTCAGAGAAGCAAGTTCTCTTTTGTCGTGGAATATTCAGGGTCAATTATTATAGTTATTAAAAGTTATTAAAAAGCAGAGGAAGTTACAACATCTCCAAAACTCAGCAGTAACCATGTGTTTCTATGTTATTCTCAGGACAGATCTCATGAAGGAGCATTTTTAAAACCCATTGCATGCGTAAAACCTGATGGGTTTCTCCTTCAGGTATTATTTGCCAAATAAAAAGAGTCGGGGAGAGGTGAGGAGTAATGTAAGTGTTAACTGATGGCCAGTAAAGTTTTCCTACCTCAACAAAAGCCACCAAAATTACTGGAACTCATCATTGGCTTAGATCTGTTTTTAATAGGTAATCAGTCTACCTTTAGGTATTATAATTTTATGGACCCAAACTCTATGGCTTACAGGCTTCAGGAGTCCAGGAACCACAGGTTGAGTACTGCTGCATTGAACAATGATGCTAGCTTTCTGCAGAGATTGAAGGATTGGCTAAATATATTGTTTCTGCTTGGACAATAATCAGATTTAAAATTATTAGTTCACAGCTCCTAATTTACCTCAGATCATATTTGCTCCTAACCCAGTTCATAAGAAGCTTCAGACAAACATTATGCTAAAAAAAAAAAACAAGAACAAAACAAAAACACAGATCTGTTTTAATAAAGAAAAACATGCTTAAAAACTTGGTACTGTGGTTGAAAATACCTCCACGGTTCTGAAGGCCTTTTCTATGCAGAGTCTTTTAGGAAATATGAGATTTGTTTAATTTTTGTGTGGTACCACTGTCCAATCAGAATCTTTCTTACCTTCAAAAATAACCCAATTTATTCCATTCTCATTTTAAAGGTTTGTTTTGCCAAGGAAAATGTATTCAACAAAATCAATTACTCTCAAAGGTTTTAAAAGTTTTAGCTGGTGATATCTTAGAAAACAAGTTTTTTAATATTTCTGTGCAACACAGAACTGATTAGGTTTCCTTTCCTTCCCCAAAGGGAAAGAAACTGCAGAACCAAGCCTTTCATAGTTTTTGTCAGGATCTGATATAAGGTACAGTGTAAATCAACACGCTGCTTGATTCAGAAGAGGGAAGAAAAAAACTAATATAACCTCTTCACAGCAGCTGCTGCGAAAAACAATGAATTTGTACTTTCCATAAGTGTCAGTTAGCACTTGTGGACAAAAACTGCACCAAACTGTAAATGCTGTGTCAGAAACTGTATGAAGACCATCTGCAGTAAAACTAAGCCTGTTTTAATGAGGTCTCTACCCATTAGATTTATGGGATACAAACTCTGACAACAGAAAATAATGCCTGAAGGAGAAACCCATCAGGTTTTACGCATGCAATGGGTTTTAAAAATGCTCCTTCATGAGATCTGTCCTGAGAATAACATAGAAACACTTGGTTACTGCTGAGTTTTGGAGATGTTGTAACTTCCTCTGCATTTTCATAACTTTTAATAACTAGAATAATTGACCCTGAATATTCCACGATGAAAGAGAACTTGTTTCTCTGAAAGAATTAACCGGAAAGTATCAAATGAGTTAAGTTATCACCCTTTTAAAGATACTTGTCTAACCCTAAAATAATATTTTAACCCACTATATTTGTCAACGTCAAGCAAGCGTCACATGAGCAGCGGTTAATAAGCGTTCTTCGTTGCAGAAAATAGGAAAAGATTTATGCAAATGTGTGTGTGTTTGTACGTTACCCCCAACAGTTTCTTAATCGCTCCAGAGTCAGACTGTCATGGCACACAGTTCTCTATCAATGAGCTTCCTCCGTACGGTGGCCGGGCACTCCCTTAGAGATAGGGTGAGGAGCTCGGCCATCCGGGAGGAGCTCGGAGTAGAGCCGCTGCTCCTCCACATTGAGAGGAGCCAGTTGAGGTGGCTCGGGCATCTATACCGGATGCCTCCTGGACGCCTTCCTCGGGAGGTGTTCCATGCACGTCCCACCGGGAGGAGGCCCAGGACACGCTGGAGGGACTATGTCTCTCGGCTGGCCTGGGAACGCCTTGGGCTCCCCCTGGAGGAGCTGGAGGAGGTGTCTGGAGAGAGGGACGTCTGGGCGTCTCTGCTGAGTCTGCTGCCCCCGCGACCCGGTCCTGGATAAGCGGAAGACGACGAACGAACGAACGAACTAGTTACCAAACTAGTTTTTTTTAAAGTGATGTGATTTTGACTTTTTTACAGTATCTGTAGTGGTCAATGCATGCTTCTGGCTGGCTCCTCTTCATTTGGGGTCGGTGGTTTACAATATCTGTTCCCCCTCAACAATTGTTAAAGACCACAGCACTGTTACAACAATCATGGTCAGCCTTTAGGTTTCAATTCATTAGCAAAGACCACAACACAACAAACTAAGTTTTAAGGTATATTGAGGTTACTGAGTTGAGTTGAAATGACAAGAGAATGGTCATGGTGAAGGTTGTTGAGACTAATATAAATATAGGTGCAGTATGCATGAGAATTTGAGAGGTATCATATGAGATGCCCTGTCTGGTTCAGCTCTGGTATAGAAGGAGTTGACTGAGTAATTTCTGGAGAAATGGTGGTTCTCAAGAGAATTTGGCTGAATGTTGTAGACAGTCTTTCGGATTTGGTGATGAGCACAGGGTCTAACCAGGGCTAACCTGGCATAAACGTAGTTAAAGATTGGCTCAAAAAGGGTGAGACAAGAGCTAAGGCAGAGAGATGTGATAGTAAAGAAGTGGTGCTGGTGGTGTAGGGGTTAGGTGCGTGACCATCTATAAAGGCTATAGTCCTTGATGTGGCTGTCCTGGGTTTGAGTCCTGGACCCGGCAACCTTTCCCAAATGTCTCCCCCCTCTTTTCTGTCTACCTACTGTCAAAAAAAAAAAAGAAATAAAGGCCTCTAGTGCTGCAAAAACAAATATTTAACAAAAAAAAAGAAAAGAAATTTCCTAACTGGATGTTTTACATCTGTAGAGAATGAAAACGAGTGCTGTGGGTGAGCATGAAGATGTCTGAAAGACGTGGGTGGATTAAAAGATTGCAACTGTATGATTTCAAATCAGTTTATTTATATAATAGCGCTTTGACAAGCATAGGCACAGGGCAGTGGATAATAGATAAACAGCCTGTTCCAGTTATGGGTTTAAAAAAATAATTTCAGACAGGGATGTCCGTATGGTAAAAGTGTTTTTTTTAAGAAATGCGTAAGCATAAGTAATGAATTAAAAAACAGACATGGTACAGTATCAGGAGAGAAGAAGGAAAGTTTGTGCACAGCATAAAAGGACTTGCAACTGGTAAACAAGGATTTTCTGGAACAAAGCTATTAACAGCTTCTGACAAATGACAAAATATTTTGTGAAGAAAAAGGATAGGGGAGACAGGAATGCCCTGAATATTACTGGTGAATTAAGTGCTACACAATCAGAAAACAATGCAATTCTAATAAAATGTAGACTTTGATTCTACTGTATATACCTGTATTGAACTCATAATGGGAAATGTCAATTCTTAAATGACACTGGGACAAATTCTGATCGAGACATCAGTGGTAGCAGTGAGCACATAGCACTAAACACAGTGTGGTTGAGAGGTTTGCAACTCAGTATAATCCAGCAGGAGTTGACAATTTGTCTTTCACTCTCGGCCATTCTCCTCATTCTTTTGCCAATCTTCTCTTTTGTGATAGTTTGTTGTCCTAACAAGCCCTCATTTTCTGCTCCCTCCCTTGGGACAGCAGCAGGCTCATGTTTGAATAATGACAGAATAAGAATGGGTCACAAGCTCCAACACATTTGGGTGTGTTTATGCATCCATGTGTGCTCAGCAGCCTTTTATGCACCTTTTCACATGCATAATTTTTCTGAGGGACAGGCTGGAGTGCAGCCAGTGTATCTGAAATTGAACATGTGTGGTGTGTTGAGGCTTCTTGTCACATACAAACAGTCCAACAAATCCATGAGGCAGAAACGTTGCAGATAGAGTTCAAAGGGATTCATCCAGCATGTGACAGACACAGAAAATGGATTTCAGTGCCTGTCAAACAAACAATACTTTTCTGCTTGAGGCTCAGAGGGAGACGGCTGGAGGGGACAGGAGATAGATAAAGGGTATGGCTGAGTTTCCTTACCTTAAACTTGAGCTCCACTGGCTCTATGTATAGTTCACAGGCAGCTCCAAACACATGCTTGAATGGACAAATATAAATACGTGCTATTAGATTATAGGTAAATTACTATGATCCAGCAGTGTCCTTTAAGTGATTTTTGCAAAATCCCAATCAAACTGAAGCTACTGCAATAGACCAGGTAGATTTAGATAAGCACAGTCTGTTTCACATAGTGAGAACTCAGAAACTTGTTAACCTAGTTCATATCTACACAAATATAAATGTCATTGCTGTGTTGGTCAGAGAAGTTGCACTTTAAAATTACACTTTTGTCATGATGTGGTTGAAAAAGGACCCAAAAGCAGAGCAGAGCATGGCAAAAAATGAAGTTCTTTTAAAAACAAAATAAGATAAACTACGTGAAGTTCATGAGTACATGAACAGGAACTGGGCAGAGCAACGGAGACCAAGGGAGCAAGAAAACCACGGACCAGAAGGCAGAACAACAGACATGGAGCAGGCAGGCAAACAGAGAAACGAGCTATGAAGGATGCAAACCAAACAGCTTATATACAGGGAGAGAGTGAAGAAAAAGACAGGGCAAGCAGGTGAGGGTAATCAGTTGAGAATGAAAAACAGCTGAGACCAATGAAGGCTGAGGGACCTCAGGGAGAGAAGAGTAATAAGTAGAACGAGACTAGGAAAGCCAAGTGAAGTTGCCCCCTCAACCTTTTTCAAATCAACCAAAAACGGTGCCAAATGTTTGTGCTACCTTTGTGTGGCAAAAAATTTTGTTTGTTCCACTATTATTTTGAAAATATTAATGAAAGCTTCGAGAGGTCACCAAAGGTCAACCAGCCCCCCACCTTTTTTGCATGAATGGTTGTTTGAAGGTATACCAGTTATTGCCAAAGTTTGTTCCAAGACTGACTTAAGTTCATTTCCAGCCTCTGAATATTTTACTAGAGACCTAAACCTGTTGAGGAATTATTTAGGTTGCTTTGCCGTCTTCCGGACATGTTCATCTGGTGCTCTGCTTTCATTAAAGACTTTAAATGATAAAAGAAGGAAGCGGTTCTAGATAAGAACTCTGTGCCTTCATCCTGAGTTTATTAAGTCATAATTAGAGTGCAGAAATGAGAGTGATGTTGAAATCCATCTGCCTGTCAGAAGATGGTCTGCTCAAACAGTTCTTGAAGAATTAGAGTAAGGGTCATGCCCATAATCTTTCCTGCTGTATTAATCAAAATTAAAATCTGAGCTTTTGATTTTACAGTTAAGTTACCAAACCAACATAAAATGCTATACCTTAAAACCTACTCAACTGTTACTCTGTAAAAACAAATAAAATAAATAAATAATCATCAGAATATCTGTACAAGGGTTGTAGATAGGAGGTGGATTTTGGTTGACTTTGGTTTGGTTTCCTCTTGTTTTTAGATTAAGTCTCACTAGAAAATGTTCTTTCTTTTTATTTTTATTTTTTTGGTTCTGATGAAGCGAAGGAGATTACATGCCCAGCACCACAAAGCACAACACAGAATAACACACAGAAGAGGATGATGGTGTGACACTGTGACATTGGCGTTATGGCAATTTGTAATGTGTATAAAGTTGTAAATAAAAATCACCTTTGTGACATGATCAAAGTCAAGTTATTGCCCATTTCTCTTCCTGGGTCCATTATAGTCAAGAGGTTTGCAGACATTGATGGGTACAGATTAGGTAGCTGCAGCACCAGCCTCTTCTAGATTAACATGTATTCAACAGGTGTAAGCCATTAGCCCATAGCTCTGTTCATACCTGCACACATAAAATGAAGACTGATAAACAATATTTCTGCATGCTACAATAATCTTTGGACATTTCATATTAAATATTAAGAAGAACACATCCATATTACCCTGATATTTTGCTAATTGCTGTGAGATAGGATTTCAAAAGCTGCCTGAGGCCGAACATTTAATAGACTGGAACTTTAAGTGAGACTTATCTAAAAACAAGAGGAAACCAAACCAATCACCAGAATGCAGAGATTAGGTTGCAGTCATGATGCAATTTGCAGACATAAATAATATAAATAATAAATTGTAATGCAGTGCTGTAAATTACCCTTACATAGAAAAATACTGCTATGAGTTCAGTGAGAGAAGTCTGTTGCAGTCAGTTGAAGCTTCTGTTGTCAAACAGTTGGGGGAGGTAGGCTATTAAAAGTTATTCAAATTAGCAGATTTTGTCACTGCCCTGCTTTCAGGCAGAGAAAACAATGAATCTTTCAGGGCTGATTTCTCAGAAAAGTAGTCTGGTGAGTGCAGACATTCAGATGGTCATATCTTCTTCAATTCTTTTTCAATTTCCACAAGTTTGACATCATTGGAAAGCTTAGACTCCACTCTTTCAGGATCTGTAAATAACTCAAAACGACCCTGGGTAGACTTGCTCCTGGTTTTGCCACGGCCAGTCACAAATATTTCCACAACATATTAAATTGGCTGGGAGCTAATGTTCATTAGTGTAAAATGTGAATAAAAAAGTGTATACTGATGCAGGCCTGTGGGGCACCGGTGCTGCTGAATGCAATATCAGAAAAGACAGATTTCAATTTCACCTGCTGCGGCCTAAAAGACAGGAAAGAATGATGTCATTTAATTGAAAACGGGTTTACAATCAGCTGGATGTGTGGCTAAATGGAATTAAAAGAGGAGCAAAAATTTATAAAAACCAGTCTTGCATAAGCAGTGACATGATATTTTAAAACCATGTGCAGAACAGTTAAAATGCCATCACTTGTACTCCGTTTCCTTTTTATATTGATCCAGGTGTGGCACCACCTCCACCTGTAGCTAATTAATCAGCAGCATCTCCAGCAATTTCATTATGTTGGACGTCAGAGCCATTGGTCTAAAATCATTGTTTACCTGGGGCATATGTTCTTAGGAGCTTGTCAGTTGAAATAATTTGTTTACCCTTTTCTGGCTGATGAAAGTCTGATGGTTTCTATCCGTTATGTTGCTGAGTCTAATATGTTCGATTTGAAATGGATGCTGACTTCAGCTAGCAGCATTCCACCTGTGAGAGACCCACTGTTTACGTTTGCAGAAGTTTTGCACCCTTGGCAAGAAAATCATAATAGTTTTATATTGTTCTTTGGATGTTATCCTATATAAATGTGTTTGGTTTCATGACTTGGACTACAACCCTGGCACACATTATCTGGTTTATTTGCCTTTATTTTGCATTTTATGACAATCTGAAGCTACGTCCTGAAGTAAGACTTTGATGCATTTTACAAGCTTGCCAATTTGTGAATAATGTTAAGAACAAATGTAAACAAAGCAATTTGAAACATCAGAAACCGAGTTTGGAAGCAATTTAATCACAGTAGTATCTTTGAGAGTGTGCGTCCATTAGCCTGGTGAGTTGTGTATACTGTTCTATAAGGACAATCAGTTAATTAGGTTTGTTGTTCTAGACATTTTCTGTAAGCTCTTTTTACCTAATAAGATATGGCTAACAAAGCAACTTTTTTACCTTGAGTTGGTGGTTTTTATTATATTTAGTTGCCTTTTTCTTACTTGATCTCCACATCATAAGTGATTGAAAAGCAGGACTGGAGTAATGATAAAACTGTATATTTCATTTGTTATCAAATATAATTTAGGCTGAAAAATAAAGGCATTTAGGTCAATTAGTTAGGCTTACAAGACAGCTTGTGGCTGTAGTATCCAATGTGATCTACTGATATGAGAAGTTGTAATTACATTGAATTGTAATTTGGGTTTTACTCATGTATTCTGTATTGTAGAACAACAAACACCCGTACATGGAACCTAAATCTGCTTATTAAAGAGACCATAAAGCATCACCTGGCCTGATCATTGACTTTTAGCATTTGACCAGTGTACGTTCTATGATCACCACCATGGTAAAATGGTTATAAATCTTAGAACTCACCATTACAGTTAATGCATTCAGTTATGTTTGGAACCTTGTTCATCAAACATTGTATGAACATCCATTTATGTTTAGTCTGTAGTGTTCATGGGGCTGGAAAGTGCCTGGAGATGCAAGGATTATCATGGATGCTCTGAAAAGGAGAAATAAATATCAGAGCCCATCAGAAACTCCCTTCTGGGATTTTTCTGATGTCAAGGGCTTCTACATGTAGGCTGTGAAATTTTAAATGCGCTTTTCAAGTCAGTGTGAAACATAAATTTGTAAAAACAAAACAAAAGACAAATGGTCTGTCGTGTTTTTTTTGCAGTTCCAATCAATAGTACAACTTCACAGCATTTTCAGCAAGTCAGTTGTGGTTTTGATTTTTGTGTGCCACCCAAACATTTTAATGGCCCCATGTGGCCCCGCCCTTGAAAACGTTTTGGGGACGTCACTGCCAAGTTCTTGTTTTTTATTTAGCTGTTGTATCCTAGTTGAGAATTTATTTTATAAAGCAGGGAACTGTGTCAATGGGTGTAAGCAGACATAAAATAGCAGATTTAAGCTTCCAGACCTGTCTGTAATGCTGCCAGGGTGCGACTGTATTTGTGTAAGGAGTCTCACTGGGGAAGGCAAGGGCATTGTTGTGATGTGGTGTGTAAGGCGGTTCACAGTTGTTTGTGTATTTGTGTGCATCTGTGCTGGTCTTGAGGCTGGAGGCCTGTGATTGATGCTGGCAGGTGTTGGTTCCTTTACAAGCTCACTGACATCTAATTCCCATCCAAGTCACTCAAAACTGTGGCCTGTGGGAAGCAGGCAATCGTTGGTTGAGTGCTAAACAAGACACACCTTAACGCCTGCTCCACTATCTAATAAGATACCATGCTGATGTGACGAAGAGGGCTCAGAACTTAAATGTTCTGACCTCAAATGCTCCGCCGTCACTGACCAGCAGAGAGCTCAAATAAAGACACACCCTGTTCCGGTAGCTGGGAGATAATAAAGTAGGCATGCAAATGAGAGTAAAGCGAAAACAGGAGACACTGAGTTAAGACAGAAGATGTCACCATTCAGATAAAACGTTGAAAAAATTCCTTCACACATCCCAAGACTACATAAAATCACTAGCTATCACTAGTTGTTGTTCAGTAACCATATTTTCTCTAAAAAACAGTTTAAATGTGTACCGTCCTGTCCAGGGTGTACCCTGCCTCTCGCCCATAGACTGCTGGAGATAGGCACCAGCTCCCCCGTGACCCACTATGGAATAAGAGGTAGAAAATGACTGATTGACTGACTGTGTACCGTCCTAAGTATCAAGCTTGGTATTAAAATTTTCTTCAAGCTATTTAGGATTTGGGGGAGCAATAAAAATGATCTAATATTTTTGAACAAGGATCACTTTTGAAAAAAAAAAAAGTCCACATATGTGGACATTTGGTTCCTCCAAACTCTTTCTTTGTGATAACTTCTTTGGAGTGTCTCCACTAAATTTAGAAAAGGGAGACTCCGACCTAGGTTCTGTGTCAGACACTGAATCTCTGTTGTCTGTCTCCTGCTGTGGCTGATGCAGCTGCTATGAGTCATTATGCAAATCTGGTACCTGAGAGGTGTGGGTCTGTTCCCCCTTTTGGGATGCAGCTCTCCTGAGCTCATCTGACTTCAGGTCCTCTAACTTTGCTTCAGCTTTCTCCATCCTCTCAGCTTTTGAGAGCTTAAGTTTTGCAGCATTCTCTCGTTGGAGGGTCATCTGATAGGCAGACTGCAACTGAGAATATCGTTGAGCTTCCAGTTGTGATTTCTGCTCATACAACAAGGTAAGCTGACAAGGAACATCTGAAATCAGAGCATCACTAGTCGGATACCTAATGAAGTTGACCAACTCCTGAGTCCTTTCATTACATATAGCAAAGTTAAGCTGATTTAAAACATTCCACTCATTTGCAGATAAACGGATGACATCAGCAACAACAACCTTCTGCATCTCCACATCTGCTGAATTCAGAGCGCAGCATCATTCTGCCACACACTACAAAACAACAAAGTTATGAGAAATTGCTAAAAGTAACAACAACACACGTTTAACAAATGTATATCCAGTTATATATGCATCTTTGACTATACATATATTGCAAACATTTGTATGAGTGTTAATACAGGTGAACAGGTTGACCGTTCAACCTGTGACTTATGACAACACTTTGCATTAAATCTTACAATGCTAGTCCTTTCTCCAAGTATATACGGTGATTCAGCATTATCCTTCATCTTCCTTTGGGAGGAACTTGTACTTAGACACTATTCTTCACCCGTCTTAAAGGGGACTTTGTGATTTTAGCAGTGCCCTCCCCTTACGGCAGGGTGGATTGGATTACATTTGGAATTTTATAAAACATATGTTGGGAATAACCTTGCTTACTATTAGTTATAGATTAGCTTTTACACACAAACCAGAATGATAAAGTATGAATGCTACTGTTTTCAGTTTTCTTAGAATAGGATAATAATCCTCAGTTACCTACAGTTTGACATAACATTTAGTGCACTGGCTTGATTGTGGAACATACTGCAACAGCAGCGATAAGATTGCTGCAGCCACACTTAGATTCAGGGTTGGACACCTGCTATTACACACACTATCAGATAGACACCAAATGGTGACACATAGTCTACTGATAAACACTGAGGTAGTGTACATCCCTGGCAGGGAGTACCAGACATAAAAACCATGCGTGCCCTTCTTTCGGGGCTGTTTTGTGACTTCAATCTCCGAGCGGGTTAAGGATGGGAGCCATAAGCAGTGATCTCTGTAACCATTCCTCTGCCTTATTTAGAATAAAAGTGTTGAGAGTACAGAACAGTTTGAGAGTCATTCCTTTTAAGAGAAAGAGATTGTAAGCAGAGATGACACTTCTGGGGAAAAGATTTCGGGGGAGATCCGAGGTGTCTTACCACCAACAGGGTGCGGTAGCTCGGACACCTAAAACAAACTCAAAGTTCCTGAGTATGCATCAAGATCTTAGGTCAGACACTAAAAGTAACTGCAAAACTATTTCAGTGTCAAATTGTGGTCTTACACAAAACACTGGATCCAGATATGCAGCAAACTGTCTTGACAAAAGATTATCTGTGAAGTCAAACCAATTCTCAAACTTTTGCTTACACAGAAGAAACCACATTAGTGACCAGTGACAGGTAATTTTGAGGCCATCACACGGTGCATCAATAATGTGCAGTTGTTGTTTATTTATTCTTAAATTTGTACAGTGCAAGCTGTTCAAAATAATGCCCAATCAGGGATGCCTGGCTTGTTGATTATGCTGTTTTCTTGTTTAATATGCTGATCCTAGTCATATACTTATCATGTGTTTGTCTCAAATAATTATACACTAGACAGGTTACAGAGTGGGAGTCCATGTTAATAATAAAGTTGGGCCACTTTTTGTTCCTATGATTAGAAAGGTGTGAAAGGGAGGAACCACTTAAAAAATGCTAGTGTAACCTCTTCACCCTTTGACTCTGCGTGTGTGAAAGATGTGAAATACTGAACATGGTAAAACTGAGTGCTGTAAAAAAAACAACATGTGATTAATATTGCCTCTGTGGAAATTATAATCTGTGAGTTTGGAGGTCAGTAACATGATAACATGGTAAATATTAATGTTATAAATATTTAGGTTATCAAATTTAACGTTGCCCGTTTTCATTCACTGCCTTGATTTTAGCACCCCTGTTTTTTTGTCACAGTGTAATTTTTGTTACTTCCGGTAGATCAGAATACGGCAGCAGCCCTGGCGTGACAAGAGATTTTTGTAGTTCGTGACCCACACTTTCCCGTGATTCAGTGCGGGTCAAAGCGGATTCGTTGAGCTTGGGCAACAATGGCGGAGGACGGTGGCAAAAATTGTGAATTAAAAATATTAATAATAGGCTTTCTGTGACCCCAAACAAACTTTTAAGATGTTTTTAGGTGAGAATGTAGGTTTGTTGAACTTAAATATCTACTCGGTACATTAAAATTCCACTGAATTTAATGAAAGAGGTTTGCCGTTTCTCTGCGCCAGCTCGCTTCGGCAGCTGTCAGCCGACCAAGCAAGTTTCCCTCCCTCTTACGGAGAAGGCGCCTCATTCCCAGCTCATCGTGTTGAACCTACCACTGGGTTTAGCTACTGGATGGAAGGGTGGAATCCACATTTGTCATTGTCTTTTGCCTAGTTTCCATGGAAATAAACCTTTGAAAATATATACTTTTGTTTGTATATTGGACTCTTTTGATAATAGGCTACTGCCTAAACATCAAACCCATTATGCACATCAGTGATTTTTTGAGTTAAGGCCTTAGTTTGGTTGATTTGTTTCCTTTAACAAATAGTCACCACACATAGTCTGAAAATAATCCTACAGCATCCCACTCATATTGGCAATTTGTGAGAGCGCTGTATGCCGAGTTGTGGACCCTAGAGAACTTCCAGCAAATCGTTTATTGTCCCATTCCCATACAAGGGCTAGCAATATCACTGCCTACTACTGAAAATGCTTGGGAATGGCGATGACTACAAGTACTTCGATGTCGCGCCGGGCCTGCTGGCGTGTTCCAATCTAGCGGAAGTAACAAAAATTACATTGTGAAGGCAATGAATGATAAAACAAAGTGGTAAAAATGGAGGCGCTAAAATCAAGGCAGTGAATTAAAACAGGCAACGTTAAATTTGATAACCTTAATAATTTTAACATTAATATTTACCAAGTTATCATTTTAATGACATCCAATTCACAGATTCTAATTTTCACAGAGGTGATATTAATTACAAGTTGGTTTTTATGGCACTCAATTTTACCATGTTCAGTATTTCACACCTTCAACTCATTTGAAGTTAATTTTTCTTACTTTGACCCCTCATATTCTTGTAGTGTAGTGCATGAAGGAAAACAGAAGCTGGATCTGGGTTGACTGACTTTTACTGACCAAACTGAAATATCAAAAAGGAAGAAACTGCAGTGAGCACAGACGGCAGTTTAACTAACCAAGGGCGTACCTTTGGGTGTAGCATTGAGAGGGTTAAGCTCTCTGCCTAGTTATTTATTTATTGAATCATTTACTTTTGTTAAAGGAGTTAAGCAAATTTAGCGTTCCTGTTTTACAAATTAAGTCAAATGCTTTTACTGTGATTTACTTAACTTTTTGTTTTCTTTGTATTTACTCTGTAGTTTTTCTGTTCAACATATGTTCAGCAATCAATAAAAGGCTTACTTTTACTTAATCTTTTTTCTAACACAGAATTGAATATTTTACATTTTTAGAGCACTTTCATATTCATGAATGCTGCATTGTGGTGTTTTGGTGGTCTGGAATGGAATAATTGTATTTCAATTCATTTCAATGAGGAAAATTGATTAAAGTTATGAGTTCCATCGTGGAACAAATTAACTTATAAAGTAGAGGCACCACCAGGGGCGTTTTTAGGGTCTGAACCATTGGGGTCTTTAGCCCAGGCACTAAATAGTTTAATTTCCATCAGACAGTGGCCCAGTTTATAAGTCCCTTTAAGTTAAAGTAACAGGACATGTTGTACCAGCTGTCTGCCTGGCTGGGTTTTCATTTAATGTCAATTATTGTGAATCAAACCAAAAAGCTTCACAATAATTTGACTTGGTTTTAATGTTTTGTTAGGATGAAGTGAAACAGTTTATAACTGATGAAAAAAAACATTTGGTTGAAGCAGATAATGACACATTCTGTTACATTTAGAAAAAACGTTCTGCTCAGTCCATCAGACTAAAGTTGTTCTTAAACTCAAAGAAACCATGTTTACTTAGAGAAAAAGTTATTTTAAAATGGAACATAGAGCCTCATCCCGGACCTTTCTTGGAGTCTTACCTCTTGTCCTGTTATCATACTACAATTATTCAATTCAATTCAGTTTACAGTTATTAATAAATGTATACATAAAGTGGTATGTGTGTATTACATTGAGTAAAACTGTATCCTTGTTTAATGAATTTAGTTTATATATTACATATTACATTTATTTTTCAGAAAAATAAAACAGTTATCTTATTAATGGTCCTTCTGTGATTAACTATGATTTATTTCTCATGAATTCTGCACCTTTAAACAACCCAGAGCTGTATGTTAAGGTTAGATGATATGAAAGAGAGGAGGGAGGCTTACTTTTGCTCTTTCTACTATGTCTTACTGGAACCAGGAGATATGTTCCTGGTTTATTGCAGAACACTTTCTTCTGTCTACATGTAGAACTGGACTATAGGACTGGCTGCAGCCATGAGATGCTATGTGGTGATCTGAAGGACCTTTTCATGTGTTTAGTATCTTTAAGATTAAATACTTTGATTTTGACCAAGGTAAAGGATCAGATATTTTTCACATCATGATGCAGATCCCGGTAGAAGCTCACAGAGAGGGTTCTACTGTTTTCTATCATGGCCAGCCCATTTAACTTTACCTGTAGCTCAGGTGAAAGTCCCTCATCATGACCCTGATGATGCTCATTAGTGAACCTCTACCTCATGCCTTGCTGGGTGAATCAGTGATTAGCGCTAAAATTACAATTTTGAGCCAGCTCTTAGGTTTAACGTCAACTTCAGTCTGGGTTAAGCCGCTCTGCTTCCACCTGTTTCTGGGCGCACACACCCACCAGGCTGCCACTCTCTGGTTGGCTCCACAGCCGCTCTGAAATGAGGCGTCTCCACTATTGTAGCCCTGTGTGATGTGCTCAGTGTACCTTTTCGGGTAATTAATGAGAAAGCCCAACGCTCCAGGACTGAACAGCCGTTCTGGACTTGTCCATAATGTACGAATTGCCAGTCCGCCTGAGCCTGTGTGCGTAGTTGTGCCGTCGCGATACAGTGTGGGCGCAAATAACCACTTTTTGATTTCTTTGTCTTTTGATTCATTGTCTGGTTAGGTGGATCGGGCAGTGATTATATGGAACACAATAAAACGGGCTGTTCTGAAAACATCTGGAGCTTCAGCCCCGGAGGTCCTGTTATGATTTGGGGTTGTTTGGTTTTTGGTTTCAGGTTTTTTCCTTATATGTTTTTCACTGTTCAAGTTTTGAATCATGCTTCTGTTTATTATTTTCCTGTTTATGCTTTTGTTTCATGTTTTTCTAGTTATAGTTCTATTAGTTTGTTTCCTTGGATTTGTGTTCTGTTCAAGCCATGTTTTGCTCCTGTCACGTTGTGTTCTCTGTTAATTATCTTTATCCGGTTCACCTGCTCCAAGTTAATCTGTCTCCTTGCTCCACCTGGTTTTCACTCCATATACACACAACTGTTCAGTTAGTCATCTCAGAAACATTTATCTGATTATGTCTTATCATATCAAGTCTTGTTTTTTGCCCATGCCATGCCTGTCTCGCCTGCCCGTTTGTTGTTTTGCTCCTGCCTCCTGCTGTGAGTGAGTTTTTTTGTTATTAAACCTTTGCACTTACCATCACGCTGCCTGCTCGTCTGCATTCTGGGGTCCTATATCTCACAAACCTTAACAGGTCCAGGTGACTGGTCTAAGAAAGCACCTGGGTACAGAGGTGTGCGAGCGGCACAGAAAACAAATCATCGGCTAACTTAATACACACATATTTACCTCATTTGGATTTTTGCTCTTTTTACAAGGTGTTGTCGACCAACAGTAAAAAATCGATGTCTGTCCGCTTTTTTGACAGTACAACCACTCTCACTATGGAAGCAAATCGTTACCATATTTCAAATGAAAAAGCATTTTCAGAAATGCTTTTTCATTTTAAGAATGTGGCTGCATTATTTGACACATAAATACAATTAGTAATCAATCATCCTATTTGCATTTGCATTTTCTTCTTCACAAATGCAAATTTTATGTCATAATCAAAAAGTAAACAAAGCACACATTGCTTTTTCGTTTTCGTGGTCTGCCTGCAAAGTACTGCCCAGAACTCAAAAACGAAAAAGCATTCCGAGCGGCGGGCGCAGCAGAGTGACGTCAGCAGCCACTCTTCCTCAGCTCCCTGCTGACCAAGCTACCCATCTTGTTCGGTAGGGGGCGCTGTGCACGTCTGTATTGCATTACATTGCAAACGTGCCGAGAAATTGATTGAATTGCAGCAGGGCCGAGCTCAATTTGTGGCAGTGGCAGGCAGAACTGGTAGTTCCGGTGGCAGGCTGTGACATCCTCGTGGCAGCCTTATGGCCTGGGACATCCAGCGTGTTTTTAAGCATTTATTTATAATTTTCTGTGAGTGACAATTCAGAATAGCCGCCCGTGCTCTGTAATAAACCGGCTGTTTGTGCAATAAATCTTCGTCATCCTTTCAACACGTCACACATACACATAGTGCTATTTATTTTCCATGTCAAGTAAATACCTTATGTTATGGGTCTAAAGCTGTTTATTAAATAATAATCAATAACGAAATCATTATTTAAAGGTAACAGGCTATAACAACAATGACATCCTGTTTGCCGATAGTCAGCATTGGCATCACTTCCGGTGGCAGCTCCACAGACACTGGCCTTGTCCCAATACTCGCACTTCCACCCTTGTGTCCCTGAATTGCGCGTTCCCGTTGATGGGTTCGAGTGCGTAGTGTGTCCCAATTCTCCAGAGTCGTCCTTAGCCCCGCCCCCTTTGTGCCCCACAACTGCCCTTCGGCAAAGCCCGCATCTAAGCGAACTTCGCCGAAGTATATTACCCACAATTCCCTGCTGCAGATGATGTTCTGAGCAAAAATCAGTCACAACCGTCAACGTAACCAGCCATCAAATTTGAATAATAAGAACTGCGTAAACTTTAGACAGCAAGTCGACAAATATATTTTTTTACTGGTATTCCAGGCTCAACAGGTGCTTGGCCAAGGGGAGAGTCTCAAGGATGTGTTCAACATTTCCTTTTTTTTTACAGATATCATATCACTTAGTTGTACAGTATAACAGTTCCTACTTCCTGTTCTCACTTACAGCAGGCTTATCGTTGTCTGTCTGGTTGCACTTCCTGTTCTTCACCCTGTCATGACCTCCATCAGCACGTCTCAGTTACACACATAAATTGTTTATATTCTTCACATCCTATCTCTTTATTTATATGCTGTGGTCCAAACACAGTTCAACAGACAGTTCAGACAGGGTGTGTGTGTGTGTGTGTGTGTGTGTGAGGCTGAGAAGAGGCTGGTTCTCACAGAATGCGATTCAGCCTCTGGTGTGTGTGTGTGTGTGTGTACAAATAGATAACGAAGATCCCACACACAGGGAGGACTGCATACCAGAGCATGATACAGAGCAGAGTGCAGCTGCACAAAATGAGTGATAACACGTTTTCGCACCCATCCAACAGTCCCTCCTTTTTATCACGAGTAAAATCATTTAATATAAAAACAAATAAGAAAAATACTCTGTATGAGCAGAAACCCACAGTTGGATTATACAGATTATATTTTGTGGGAAATACTCATACGGCCCTCGGCGACCATTAAAAGTTAAATGTTGATTAATACATGAAAACTTAAAAATAAAAGAATAATACTTGAAAACATAAAAATAAAAGAATAATACATGATGGAAACAGTGAAATATAATAAAGGAATTAAAAAATCTGCCCTGTTTATGTCATCATTGTACTTTTTCTCATTTCACTTAAACAACAACTTCTTTAGATTTTCTGCTGTAAGGTCATTTTATGAAATACAATGTATGAGTACACTCAGGCTTTCGATGTGATTTATTTACAACATATCATCATAATCGTCCCCTTCATTTTCTTGCATTTCTACCTGGTTCAGTATTGCATATGCCACCGTGACTGACTGAGTTACTATTCTTTGTACCATGCATTTGCAAAATGGGATAATACATATTGACAGGAGACACAGATGGCCCATGCATGCTATTACTGCAACTAGGAGAACCTTTAACAGATTTATCCATCCCCCTTGGAGCATCCAATCTAACCAAGAAGAGTTACGATCTGGGTGGTCATGTGCCTTGGCATTTTGCCGATTCCGTAGGTTGTTTATTGCTCCCGTTATGTTTGCAGAGTGTATATTATCTGGGATATATGTGCAACAGGTGTTATTCAATAGAACACAAACGCCCCCCGTTGATGCTGTTAGAATATCCAAAGCCATGCGGTTCTGATTTACTATGGCTCGCATAGCGCTTATTTCTGTGTTTTGACCCTCTTCTACTACTATGGAGTTATTTAGAAACAGTCCAAATCGATAACTTAAAGTTTCCACGCGCAGCATTAATTTGCCCACACCCAACCAGGGTAGGAGAGATAATAACGTTTTATCATCTTTAGGCCAAAGTTTAAATTCATCTGGGGCATTTGTTCCCCAGATCGGATCATGTGGTTTAATATCTATCTCCCTCTTTGATCTTCTGTGTCAGTCATTTTCTACCACTTATTCCATAGTGGGTCGCGGGGGAGCTGGTGCCATTCTCCAGCAGTCTATGGGCGAGAGGCAGGGTACACCCTGGACAGGTCGCCAGTCCATCGCAGGGCAACACACAAACAACCATGCACACACTCATTCATACACCTAAGGGCAATTTAGAGTTACCAATTAACCTAACAGGCATGTCTTTGGACTGTGGGAGGAAGCCGGAGTACCCGGTGAGAACCCACGCATGCACAGGGAGAACATGCAAACTCCATGCAGAAAGACCCCCGGCCGGGAATTGAACCCTGGACCTTCTTGCTGCAAGGCAACAGTGCTACCAACTGCGCCACCGTGCAGTCAATATAAAAAAGCTATATTATTATTTAATTTTTTTTTAATGATTACACCATCTTGGTGACTGCCTGGAGCCCAAATCGAAATTGAACAATTAGTGTATTCAACTGCACAGCCCTACTGTGCTGTTCTGTTTTTGGTAAAAGGCTTAGCAATTCCCCAGAAACTCTTTTGGAGTTCACACCATGAATAATACTAGTATTGTAGCAACATCCAATGATGCCATTCATGTTATGACTATTGTTTGTTTACTAAGTACCACAGTGTGATCTGATGTAAAAACTGGGGCACATATACCATACCAGCTGGGTGGAAGTACATAATAAGCATTATTACCACATAGCCATGCTACCCCTTCTATCCAGTATGTGCCGTTTTGCATGAAGGTTGTAATCTGAAATGTTTTACAATTTGTACTTGTACCCAAGTAGGTAGAGTTGTTCCCTTTGTTTTTGTTGTAACACTGGGCATGCTGCTTTATGTCCTTCAAATATGCATTGAAAGGGGAGACTTTTTCTCCTTCTGCAATATTGAAAGCTCTCCAGAAATCGGGACAGGTACAATTATGAGGGTTGCACGTATAATTTAAACTCTGGTTTGCTGCTGGAAACTGACCTGGGAAGATAAATTGATTGCGACGTGCATATCCTAGTGCTCCAAAGGAGGAGGTGCAACTTGCCTGTGAATCATTCATAGCTTTGACATATATGGTGGGGCCTTGGGAGTGCACGGGCATTATGGAACACACATAACAATCAGTTTTATTTTGAGTTTTAGCTGTGTCATACACATAACGATACCAGTAATTCTGCAGAAATGGACGTGTGTCATGTTCTTCCGTCAGTGGTCTGAGATGCGACCCCTCTGTTGTCCATCTTTTCTGTGGTGTCCTCTCTCCTGGGTCCTGCAGTGGCAAAAGGAAAAATACTGCTGCCAATATAAGGCTCAGGCTTATCAGTCCTGTCCACATGTTACAGAGAGCCATTTTATAAGTGGGCGCAGATCAGCTGTTTTCTTCACTGGTTTGAGATGCTGGGCCCTATGGGTCCTCCAGTCCGTTTGTACCCGGTCTTCCTCTGCTACCCCGTCGGTTGGTTTGGCTCCTGTAACGGCAAAACTGGCTTACAGTGGCTTTTATGGATCCAGGAAGGCCTCTCTACTATTTTGAGAGCTGTGGACGTTGTCAGGAGTACTTGAAACGGCCCTTCCCACCGAGGAGTGCTCCAATCCTTCCTGTGGAGTGTCTTAATCAGGACCAGGTCTCCAGGCCTCAGGTCGTTCTGTGCGATAGGAGCAGAGGTTATCGGCAGACCACTGGACATTTGTGCTTCTTTCGTCTGCAACATTTTATTCATCCATTCAGCTAATGAAGTTTCCTGTTGTGCTTTCTCTATTTCATTCATGTCAGAGGGCAGAGGAAACGGTCTGCCATGTACTATTTCAAATGGTATGAGGCCAGTTTGGTTTGGGGTTATTCTCATTCATAGTTTGACCAGGGACAGACAGTCTGGCCACGGTCTGCCTGTCTCCTCAACTGTTTTTCTCAATCTGTTTTTTATTGTCCCATTTGTGCGCCATTGAATTCCCCTGGGCATCATTTCCAGTGAAATCTCCGGCTACTATACACCAGCGATGACCGAACAGGTGAGAAAGTCACTGGTGCATTTCTCTGCCATTAAGATGGAAACTTCCTCTGAGTTCTGTGATGGCTGCTAAAAGCTCCTGTACACCTTCCTGTATGGGTGGAATACCTTTTAAAGCGGCAGTTCTGTCTTCCTGTGTGCATGGCCTATACACTAGAATGGTTTGTGGCTGTGGATTATTAGCGTTACCCATGTTTGGATTTGCTACTTCAACAAGAGGAAATGTGTCTTCCTCTATATTTTTCCCGGATGGGTGATATTTCCGTTCGCAAGCCAGTAGGGCATCATTTGGGTATAAGCCAGGGTCAGTAGTGGTTTTCATTATTTTACTCCTAGTTCGTACGCCTGTGCTCCCCCAGAAATTAGGAGACCAGGAGCTCTGTTCTTCTGTTTTAAAAGGGTTGCTTGATTTATCTGGCTTTCTCTCGGGGGTTTGAGGAGGTGCAGCGGCTGCGCCTTCTTTCTCCTCCTCACGCTGCACCACTGCCTGTGTAGCAGGCGGCGGGTGCTGCTCTTCTGGGGGCTGCCGTCTTTGCTGTCTGAAGGCAGCTGTAGTCTCCTCCTCTGGCCGCACTAAAACTGCGGCAATTAATTTGTCTTTTCGCTTTTCCCTCTTATCCTGCCTCTGTATGTCTCTCAGCTTGCTGTGTTCCAACCATTTTTCTGAGAGTTTATATTCAACTTTCCTTTGTTCTTTCTTTTGTGTCTTTTTGGTTGTCATTATTTCTAATTTTAGATCCCTTTGTAATTTTAAGACATCCTTTGTATCCAATTTGCCCAAAACCCCTGTTTTTTATTCCACCTACGGCAGATCATACCTGCTCCTTCCACATAATTGTCCATAAATTTTACATCTCCCTCCAAATAAGTTTTATGTTTACTTTGTTCTTTCCCCATTATGTTTTGTGTTAGGTCAATTATAGTATGAATGTCCCAGATAAAAGGTCACTGGCATGAGACTTATGGAGAGGACATTAACACACCCTTCTATTGCGACTAATTCGCAGCGGTGTTAATTTTCTGGAATGAAATCCGAGCTTAATCTCCAAAGTCACCAGTACGTAGTTTTAATCTGGGCAAAAGAAAACACAGGACTAGCAGAAACCTACTATGATTCTATTAAAATGCTTAGTCCTCCATACACACACAACACACTCACACAGTTAGTTTCAGGTACCTTACAACAGATTTTTGATTTAGTTTAACACCATGAGCTCTATCTTCTCCCCTTAACCTATTTTTATAGCGCTTATTCTATCCCTCGCTGGGGAGCAATCCTCAATCGTTTTATTTGACCCCCTTCCCGGTGGGGTCCTACCTAATTTATCGCTATTCCCTTCACGGCGGAATAAAACCTTTCCAATGCAGTGTCCTTAACGGCGACACACTACCAACGACTTTTTCTTATCTTATGTATTGTATTTTAAAACTGTCTCACCTCGGAGTTGAATTCTTGGTGACTCTCTGGATCCTGTGAGAGTCACCCCGCGCCGAGGAAGGCGGTAACCCACTGGCCAGGTGTAAATTCACACACCGGGACTTTCAGCCACTCCGGCTAATGGAGGCTGTGCAGCAGTGCTTCGCTCGACGTCAGGCTTCCCCCACGGACCCCAGAGTCATTGTTAAACCAAAGAAAATAAGGTTATTGAATCTCTCCGGCTTCAAAGGACCAAGTTAATGTTAGGTAATATTAGTCAACTCAGAGGCAAGAACGATACAGAGTCAGTTTTACTTGCAGCAAGGGAAGCTCACATTGCAGTGCAGACTACAAAGTTTTGACACCCTATCTCTTTATTTATATGCTGTGGTCCAAACACAGTTCAACAGACAGTTCAGACAGGGTGTGTGTGTGTGTGAGGCTGAGAAGAGGCTGGTTCTCACAGAATGCGATTCAGCCTCTGGTGTGTGTGTGTGTGTGTGTGTGTTCCTGTCTTGGCATCACAGTGAGAACCATTTTCCCAATTTCACCATCAAATTGAGGACCGTTTGTACCAAAGTGAGGACATTTTGCTGGTCCTAACGACCTATTTTGCTAACGGTTAGGTTTAGGACTAAGATGTGAATTGAGTTTAGGTTAAGGTTAGGGTTAGGCATGAACTGGTAATGGTTAGGTTTAGGGTTATTGTCAGGGTTAGGGCATAGAAAGGGTTGAAAATGACTGAAAATCAATGGAAGTCAATGGGAGTCAACAGATGGTCCTCACTACATATAGCAAAACAAGAGTGTGTGTGTGTGTGTGTTTGCTCTGCCATCTTAGTGAGGGCCACAATGAGATTCTCACCTTTTGAGTGAGGAAATTTTTACAAAGTGAAGACATTTTGGCCGGTCCTCACACGTTTTTCATTACAACGGCCCTTAGAAGTTTCACAGAAGTCCTCAGAAAAGTAGTAAAATCAGAATAAATGATAAAAAATCGGGGTGTGTACCTTTTCTGAATGCACACAGATTTTGCTCCCTATCTCCCCCTGTTGACACGGTACATTTCTGCACAAATATTTTTTTTTATGCTCCATCTCCGCCTAATGTTCAGAACATATTACTGCAACGGAGGAAATTCACAGGATTCCTTCTTTGTCTTTGTCCATATATATGTATATACATATATTTATGAAAAATCACACATTTATATACAAGCTAAAATTAATGAATGTACTTTATGCTTTTAGACCTGTATTTTCTTAATATAAGATCAAACATTTCTCCATAATCCTCTGCAAATGCTTAACATATCCTGGGAGGTTGAAGTATCTACAAGCTTCCATTCAGAAGGTATCAGGGATTGACTCCTTGCTCGTTAAGCCATCTTTTGGTTTTGATTTTTCTGTAACTTTTCGCTTTTGCACCAAGCTCACCGAGAAGCACCTCTTTAATGTTCTGAACACGTGGATTGTAGTTGCGTGTGCTTGCAAGGTTCCTAAAAGAAAGTAGCTGTGGGAAGGTCCTAGAGAGCTGTGCTTTGATACACCTGTACAGACTATAGGGAGGATGTAGTGTGACAACTTTGAGCTGGATAGACCAAAGCACTCCAGAGTTATGAGGTATAAAGGTCTAAAAATGGGTCTTTTCTCCCTCTTCCCAAATCAAGTAGAAACATCCCACTGACATGAGAGATGTCTCTTTCTGTACAGTAGGACATCCTGAACAACATGTTAAAATTAATCAGCCTTCTAAGTCTCCTAGAAATGTTTTGGCCTCCCAGAAGCCTCACAGTCTGTTGTGAGGGTCTGCTTTGCTAAGACTCTAATGGTGCGTTCAGACCAAACGCGATTTCAGCAACAGGGGCGTCTGGTTTATGTTGGGCCTGCCAAGTCTGTGCAGCTTTCTCCTCTTCCAGCGGATCCAACTCACCACCAGGTGGTGATCAGTGGACAGCTCAGCCCCTCTCTTCACCCGAGTGTTGGACACGCGTCTTGGGGCATCAGGAGGTCCTGCGGTGCTTTTCGTGCATCTGGCGCAGCGTTTCTTGATGCGTTTTGTGTGTCGAGCGCTGTGCGTTTCAAGATTTCAAGAGATCCAATGCGGATGCAAAACTAATTGGTTGACGCGGTGCGTCAACGATTCAGAGAAGCTCAGCTATCTGACGTAGTGACGTCATGGGACGGAAGGACCAGGAAGATCCCAGGAAATCCCACAAAGTGCTGCGAAGAAAATGGAGGATAAACCTATTGTTTTTTGAGCCAAAGTACTGTGGTGTCGGGCCACAATCCTGTGGTCTCATTCAGTAGAGAGGAACTTCTCAACATCAGAGAGTCCTCTCTTGGGTTTTTTTCACCATCTTTCATCGATCCAAGCTTCACTGAGCTCCTAGCAAGCGGAAATTCGGCTCTATACGGGATTCTGCGCCGCAAATGGCGGAGGGGAAAGTGTGCTGGCGCCCTGGTAAAGCTCCGCAAAAGAGGACTTCGCACACCACTGCCTTCAATCCACCTGGCAAATGTCCGCTCTCTAAACAACAAGATGGACGAGCTGCTTCTCCTCACCGGTAAAAACACGGACCTCCGCGGATCAGCGGTTCTCTGCTTCACCGAGACATGGCTGAGTGAAAACATCCCGGACCGCGCACTGCTGTTGCCGGACTTCCAGCTGCTCAGAGCGGATCGCAGCGGGGAAGAAGCGAGGAGGCGGAATCTGCTTTTATATAAATGAAGGTTGGTACAGAGACGTAAAAGTGCTGGAGAAAACATGTAGTCCGGATCTGGAGTCATTTTCCATAATCTGTAAACCGTTTCATTCACCGAGAGAGTTTTCCTCGTTTATAATAATCGGCTCATATTTTCTACCGCACGGCTGCACTTCTGCTGCTGAAAAACATCTTGCTGAGCTGATTACAGACGTGGAGAAAAAATACACGGACTCTTTCATCATAATACTGGGAGATTTTAACAGCGCAAACCTCTCAAATGAACTCCCCAAATGCAGACAGCATATTAAGTGTCCCACCAGAGACAAAAACACACTGGACCATTGTTACACAGCTTTAAAGGACTCATATCATGCTGTTACCAGGGCTGCTCTGGGTTTTTCGGATCATTATCTAATCCACCTCATCCCAACCTACAGACAGAAACTAAGAGCTTCCAAACCCAAGGTTCACACTGTTAAGAAGTGGACTGAGGAATCAAAGCAGATGCTACAGGCCTGCTTTGAATACACAGACTGGACTGTTTTTGAAACCTCAGCCACTGACTTAAACCAACTAACTGATGTGGTGACATCATACATCAGTTTCTGTGAGGACATGTGTGTGCAGACCAAGACCTTCTGCACCTTTGGGAACAATAAGCCATGGTTTACTTCACACCTCAGGAATCTGCGCAGGGAAAAGGAAGAAGCTCACAGCAGTGGAGATTGGGCGCGGTACAGGCAGACCAGGAACAGACTAACAAAGAAGATCAAAGCAGCTAAGAGAAGCTATAGTGAGAAGCTGAAGAACAGCCTTTCTACTGGTGACACTTCAGCTGTATGGACTGGTCTGAGAAACCTGACTGCCTACAAGAGCCCCTCCACCCATCCTGAACAGAGTCGTCTCCTGGCCAACCGTCTGAATGGCTTCTACTGCAGATATGACAAGAAGCCATTCACACCTCAAATCATCCCCTCTACATCCCATTCAGGAACAATTTCCTCCCATAAAGTAACCAACCCCCCACCATCAGATCCTCAGCCTGCACTAAAGATCTCCGAGGAAGAGGTAAACAGGCTCTTTCAGCGCATGAAAACAAAGAAAGCTGGAGGACCTGATAACGTCTCCCCATCATGCCTGAAAGCCTGCGCACATCAACTTGCTCCGATCTTCACAAGGATCTTCAACAAGTCACTGGAGAAATGTGAGGTCCCCTCCTGCCTCAAACGATCCACCATCATCCCAGTTCCCAAGAAACCCACCATCCTAGGATTAAATGACTACAGGCCTGTAGCCCTGACGTCTGTGGTCATGAAATCCTTTGAGCAGCTGGTGTTGAAGCACCTGAAAGACATCACAGGCCCCCTGCTGGACCCCCTGCAATTTGCTTACCGAGCAAACAGGTTGGCAGATGATGCTGTTAACTTAGGTCTACACTTCATCTTGCAACACCTCGACCACCCAGGGACGTACGCCAGGATCCTGTTTGTAGACTTCAGCTCGGCCTTCAAAACCATCATATCAGACATCCTCCACCAGAAGCTCACACAGCTCAACGTCCCAGCCTCCACCTGTCAGTGGATCAACAGCTTCCTGATGGACCGACAGCAGCAGGTGAGACTGGGGAACATCTTCTCCCGATCCAGATCAATAAGTACTGGTGCCCCCCAGGGGTATGTTCTATCCCCACTCCTCTTCTCTCTGTACACAAATGACTGCACCTCATCGGACTCGTCCGTGAAACTCCTTAAGTTTGCAGATGACACCACTGTCATTGGACTGATCCAGGACGGTGATGAGTCTGCATACAGACAGCAGGTGGATCGGCTGGTACACTGGTGCGGTCAGAACTACCTTAAACTGAACCCACTCAAGACTGTGGAAATGGTGGTGGACCTTCGGAGAACACCACCCCCATACACCCCCCTCACCATCCTCAACAACACTGTATCGGCTGTGCACCACTTCAGGTTCTTAGGAACCACCATCTCTGAGGACCTGAGATGGTCTTCACACTGTTCGAAAGAAGGCCCAGCAGAGACTGTACTTCCTGAGGCAACTCAAGATGTTCAACCTTCAACAGGAGCTGCTGGTCATCTTCTACACTGCCATCATTCAGTCTGTCCTGTCTTCATCCATCTCAGTGTGGTTTGGCTCATCCACCAAACAGGACAGGTCCAGACTGCAACGAATAATCAGGACTGCAGAGAGAATAATCAGAGCTGACCTTCCCTCCATCCAGGACGTATACAGGTCTAGGGCCAAGAAAAGAGCTGCCAAAATCTCTGCAGACCCCACACACCCTGCACACAAACTGTTTAGAGTTTTACCTTCAGGCCGCCGCTACAGAGCACTGTTTACTAAAACCAGCCGCCACAGAGACAGTTTTTTCCCCCAGGCTGTTTCTCTGATGAACATTCAATAGAGTACAGAACAACAGCATACAGATGTTGCAAATGCACCTTTTTTATTAGATATGTGTATATTGTACATTGTAAATTGTAAATTTATATATTCTGTAATGCAAAAACAGAACAAAAGAGCAAAGTGTACCGGAGTCAAATTCCTTGTTTGTATGTACGAACTTGGTAATAAAGCTGATTCTGAAATAGTTCCCCAGCTCTTAGCTAGTCAAATCTGTCTAGCATAATGTTCAATCACTTCTAGTTTCTCGCTGACAAATCAATGTGTTAATTCAGAGGAATGTGCAGAAAACGATGGAAGATCATAAGAGTGTAAAAAGGAGAAGGACAGAAAAAAGAGTGGTGCAGCAGCAGGGACAGCACAGAGGTGGAAGTACCTAGTGGTTCTGTCCTTCCTCGAACCCTTCATCGCTCCATGAGACACCACCCCACTGGGAACATGCAGCGAGGGGTTGAGAAGGATCAGGCCACTGCGTACAACCACCCAGAATAGCCAGAAGAAGCAGCAGCAGGGCTATCAGATACAAGAGGTCTGTTGTTTAGTAAAGCATTAAAAATGCAGCAGGTTGAAAACATCAATACTTTTCTGTCTCCCCAGTTTAAGACTTTTATTGTCATTCAACTGCACATTCACAATGTACATTTGAGCGGGTTCGCTGTATTGTTGTAGTTATTACAATTCTATTATTATTAATTCTCTGTCTCCCTCTCTGAAGGCTCTTTTTTTCTTGTTAAGCAGGTCCTTAACAAGAAAAAAAGAGCCTTCAGAGAAGGAGACAGAGAATTATTGAGGAGTTTACAGAAGCAACTTAAAGTCAAGATAAGAGACAGCAAGGAGGTGTACAAGAAAAAGCTGGAGAGCAAGCTCCAGCAAAACAATATCAGAGATGTGTGGACAGGGATGAAGAAGATCACAGGCTTCGAGCAGAAGGATGATCAGACCGATGGACGTCTGGACAGAGCCAATGAACTGAACCTATTCTTCAATAGGTTCAGTTCAGAAAGAAGCTCAGCATCCTCCTCTCCTGCTCACAGCCAAACAGACATCCCACCCTCCTTTGACATACAGGACCCACAGCTGTCCAGTAACACCTCACATTTTTTATCTTCCACCTCAGCCCTAGACCCTTCTACAGGTCCTTCTCAAAATATTAGCATATTGTGATAAAGTTCATTATTTTCCATAATGTCATGATGAAAATTTAACATTCATATATTTTAGATTCATTGCACACTAACTGAAATATTTCAGGTCTTTTATTGTCTTAATACGGATGATTGTGGCATACAGCTCATGAAAACCCAAAATTCCTATCTCACAAAATTAGCATATTTCATCCGACCAATAAAAGAAAAGTGTTTTTAATACAAAAAACGTCAACCTTCAAATAATCATGTACAGTTATGCACTCAATACTTGGTCGGGAATCCTTTTGCAGAAATGACTGCTTCAATGCGGCGTGGCATGGAGGCAATTAGCCTGTGGCACTGCTGAGGTCTTATGGAGGCCCAGGATGCTTCGATAGCGGCCTTTAGCTCATCCAGAGTGTTGGGTCTTGAGTCTCTCAACGTTCTCTTCACAATATCCCACAGATTCTCTATGGGGTTCAGGTCAGGAGAGTTGGCAGGCCAATTGAGCACAGTGATACCATGGTCAGTAAACCATTTACCAGTGGTTTTGGCACTGTGAGCAGGTGCCAGGTCGTGCTGAAAAATGAAATCTTCATCTCCATAAAGCTTTTCAGCAGATGGAAGCATGAAGTGCTCCAAAATCTCCTGATAGCTAGCTGCATTGACCCTGCCCTTGATAAAACACAGTGGACCAACACCAGCAGCTGACACGGCACCCCAGACCATCACTGACTGTGGGTACTTGACACTGGACTTCTGGCATTTCCTTCTCCCCAGTCTTCCTCCAGACTCTGGCACCTTGATTTCTGAATGACATGCAGAATTTGCTTTCATCTGAAAGAAGTACTTTGGACCACTGGGCAACAGTCCATTGCTGCTTCTCTGTAGCCCAGGTCAGGCGCTTCTGCCGCTGTTTCTGGTTCAAAAGTGGCTTGACCTGGGGAATGCGGCACCTGTAGTCCATTTCCTGCACACGCCTGTGCAAGGTGGCTCTGGATGTTTCTACTCCAGACTCAGTCCACTGCTTCCGCAGGTCCCCCAAGGTCTGGAATCGGCCCTTCTCCACAATCTTCCTCAGGGTCCGGTCACCTCTTCTCCTTGTGCAGCGTTTTCTGCCACACTTTTTCCTTCCCACAGACTTCCCACTGAGGTGCCTTGATACAGCACTCTGGGAACAGCCTATTCGTTCAGAAATTTCTTTCTGTGTCTTACCCTCTTGCTTGAGGGTGTCAATAGTGGCCTTCTGGACAGCAGTCAGTTCGGCAGTCTTACCCGTGATTGGGGTTTTGAGTGATGAACCAGACTGGGAGTTTTAAAGGCCTCAGGAATCTTTTGCAGGTGTTTAGAGTTAACTCGTTGATTCAGATGATTAGGTTCATAGCTCGTTTAGAGACCCTTTTAATGATGTGCTAATTTTGTGAGATAGGAATTTTAGGTTTTCATGAGCTGTATGCCAAAATCATCCGTATTAAGACAATAAAAGACCTGAAATATTTCAGTTAGTGTGCAATGAATCTAAAATATATGAATGTTAAATTTTCATCATGACATTATGGAAAATAATGAACTTTATCACAATATGCTAATATTTTGAGAAGGACCTGTACATGTTTGCCATCAACCATATCAGAAGATGCTGATGCTTCCTTTGCTTCCCCCTTCCACCTGTGTGTCTCAAGAAGTCAGGTGAAGAGACAACTGGAGAGACTAAATCAGAGGCTGCAGGTCCAGATCATGTCAGCCCTAGAGTCCTGAAGGCCTGTGCAGAGCAGCTCTGTGGGATTCTGCAGCACCTCTTCAACCTTAACCTGGCCCAGAAGAAGGTTCCGGTGTTGTGGAAGACCTCCTGTCTTGTTCCGGTACCAAAGAAAACTCACCCATCAGTCCTCAATGACTATAGACCTGTTGCCCTGACATCTCACATCATGAAGGTCCTAGAGAGACTCCTGTTGGCCCACCTGAGTAAGCAAACAGTAAACCATCAGGACCCCCTTCAGTTTGCTTATCGCTGTGGAGTTGGAGTTGAAGATGCCATCATACACCTGCTTCAACAAACCCACTGTCATCTGGACAAAGCCAGCAGCACTGTGAGGATCATGTTCTTTGATTTCTCCAGTGCATTTAATACAATCCAACCTGATTTGCTTTGTCAGAAACTCCAGAAGACTCAGGTGGAGGCCTCAACAATCTTCTGGATTAAAGACTACCTGACAAACAGACCACAGTTTGTGAGATTGAAGGGTTGTGAGTCTAACCAGGTAGTCAGCAGCACAGGAGCACCACAGGGGACTGTACTCTCACCATTCCTTTTCACTCTGTACACCTCAGACCTCCAGGACCAGACAGACTCCTGTCATCTGCAGAAATACTCGGATGATTCTGCAGTCGTGGGGTGGATCAGAGATGGACAAGAAGCTGAGTACAGGAAGGTGGTGGACCGCTTTGTGGCATGGTGTGGAAACAATCATCTCATGTTGAACGTGACTAAAACAAAGGAGATGATTGTAGATTTTAAGAGAAACAGGAATAAGTCAAACACTATTTCTATCATGGGAGAAGAAGTGGAGGTGGTAGAGTATAAATACCTCGGTGTTCACCTGGACAACAGACTAGAGTGGAGATGCAACTGTGAAGCCATCTACAAGAAGGGACAGAGCAGACTGTACTTCTTGAGGAAGCTTAGGTCATTTGGTGTTTGCAGCAAGATGCTGCATATCTTCTATAAGTCTGTTGTGGAGAGAGTGATCTCTTCTACCATCATCTCCTGGGTAAGCAGCATCAGAACCAGGGACCTAAAAAAGCTCAACAAGCTGATAAAAAAGGTTGGCTCTGTTCTGGGGACTCCTCTGGAACCTCTGGAGATCATTGTGGAAAGACGGATTCTTCATAAAATGAAGAACATTATGGTGAACTCTGAGCATCCTCTTCATGAGACTGTCCTACAGCAACAGAGTGTCTTCAGTCAGAGGCTTCTTCAGATCTGCTGTAAGACGGAGCGCTACAGGAGATCCTTCCTGCCCACAGCCATCAGCATCTACAACGGCTCTTTGAAGAAACCTACATGAGCTATAACAACATTTAATTTCCCTTTATGATTAATAAAGTATTTTTGAATTGAATTGAATTACACTGCTCAAAAAAAAAAAGGGAACACTCAAATAACACATCCTAGATCTGAATGAATGAAATATTCTCATTGAATACTTTGTTCTGTACAAAGTATGTGCTGACAACAAAATCCCACAAAAATCATCAATTGAAATCAAATTTATTAACCAATGGAGGCCTGGATTGTTATGATTTGGGGTTGTTTGTTTTTGGTTTCGGGTTTTTTCGTTATGTTTTTCACTGCTCAAGTTTTGAATGATGCTTCTGTTTATTATTTTCCTGTTTATGCTTTTGTTTCATGTTTTTCTAGTTATAGTTTTATTAGTTTGTTTTCTTGAATTTGCATTCTGTTCAAGCCATGTTTTGCTCCTGTCACGTTGTGTTCTCTGTTAATCAACTTTATTCGGTTCACCTGCACCTAGTTAATCTGTCTTGCTTCACCTGGTTTACACTCCATATATACACTCCTGTTCAGTTGTTCTTCACGGAAACATTTTTCATGCTCAAGTCTTGTTTTCAATTCAAGCTCATGTCCTCCTGTTCATGTCAAGCCTGTCTTGCCAGCCTGCCCATTTCAGTTTTTCCTGTGCGTTTATTGTTTTGGTTTCTGCCTCCTAGTGAGTGAGTTTTTTGTTATTAAATCTTTTGCACTTACCGTCATGCTGCCTTCTGGTCTGCATTCTGGGGTCCTATATCTTGCAAACCTTAACATGGATTTGTAGTCACACACAAAATTAAAGTGGAAAAACACACTAGAGGCTGATCCAACTTTGATGTAATGTCCTTAAAACAAGTCAAAATGAGGCTCAGTATTGTGTGTGGCCTCCACGTGCCTGTATGACCTCCCTACAACGCCTGGACATGCTCCTGATGAGACGGCGGATGGTCTCTTGAGGGATCTCCTCCCAGACCTGGACTTGTGGCCCTCCAAAGAAATGCCACCCCACACCATTACTGACCCACTGCCAAACTGGTCAAGCTGAAGGATGTTGCAGGCAGCAGATCGCTCTCCACGATGTCTCCAGACTCTGTCACGTCTGTCGCATGTGCTCAGTGTGAACCTGCTTTCATCAGTGAAGAGCACAGGGCGCCAGTGGTGAATTTACCAATCCTGGTGTTCTCTGGCAAATTCCAAGCGTCCTGCACGGTGTTGGGCTGTGAGCACAACCCCCATTTGTGGACGTCGGGCCCTCATACCATCCTCATAGAGTCGGTTTCCAACCGTTTGTGCAGACACATGCACATTTGTGGCCTGCTGGAGGTCATTTTGCAGGGCTCTGGCAGTGCTCCTCCTGTTCCTCCTTACACAAAGGCGGAGGTAGCATCCTGCTGCTGGGTGGTTGCCCTCCTACGGCCTCCTCCACGTCTCCTGGTGTACTGGCCTGTCTCCTGGTAGCGCCTCCAGGCTCTGGACACTACGCTGACAGACACAGCAAACCTTCTTGCCACAGCTCCCATTGATGTGCCATCCTGGATGAGCTGCATTACCTGAGCCACTTGTGTGGGTTGTAGAGTCCGTCTCTCGTGCTACCATGAGTGTGAAAGCACCACCAACATTCAAACGTTACCAAAACATCAGCCAGAAAGCATCGGTACTGAGAAGTGGTCTATGGTCCCCACCTGCAGAACCACTCCTTTATTGAATGTGTCTTGCTAATCGCCAAAGATCTTTGTTGTATATAAAGTATTTTTTATTAAATCTTTTTTCTAAAGATTTGATCTGCTACTTCAAGCACACCATATTTATCTTTCACATAATGTCAATTGGTCAATAAGTGTATTGTAAGTCTACTGGAGTTTTAAGCATTTTTATTTTAAATACAAGTTTTCTTTTAATGCTGCACTCATAATGCTAGTGCAATTGACAATGTATAATGACTTTTGCACTTGTTCTTTGTAAGATAAAGTGTCTGGTGTATATTCAAATTTGGTTGTAAAGCTAAATAATACCTTTAAGACATAAATTTAATCTTAAACAATTAGTATGTATTTAACTGTGTCCACAGGTGTCAGTTTTCAAATATAAATGCATAATTTTGCTGCTTGGGAATCTGACTTGAGAAGTGCAGCATATTGTGGCACACAGAGATGCTTGCAGCCAGCCTTAATTAATGGCCCATCAAGGGGAGGGGCTCCACCCCCAGCACCTGCACTGTCTGTGTTAGCAGCAACTAGTCAATTTCTGCCACATAAGTTTGCATGGAACGTTTCAGGAGAAGACTGGACAAACTGAGGACACATCACAACAACTGTGAGCAACGGTTTATGAGTGGATTTTCAGAACAGGTAAGATTCAGTTTTGTTCAATATGTTAAGTGGTTTCTGTGCATTGAATGTGTTTTCATTAGAGAAGTTCTTGACAGAACTGACTAATAATTGGTAAAGCCACAGACAAGATGGCGTCATTAATAGCTGTTTGTAGTTTGCTATTTACAATTATTGCTAAAAGTTTTCTGTAAAAACATAAGAAGGTAGTATATTCTCCCAAAGCTTTCAAGTTCCACTTTTGGGTTTTGGTTGAAATGAATCATTGCATGACAGGGCTCTACAGTGTGACGAATTTGGTCGCATATGCAACGACACTGAGCTGTGAGCGTGTTGTCAGCCCTGCTCCTAATGTGCACGGTGTTTTGCAATGTTGTTGTCAATGTAACAGTTTACGTGATCACGAAGGTGAAATGGAACACGCTGCGCTTTTCAAAGACATGAGATTATTACCAGGAACTGAGACACCTGTGAGCAGATGAGAGGGGCATTACATAGAACTCTTATTTTATGGACATGTGTTTTGTAAATGTATTTAATTTTTCTGCAGGGCTTTCTTAGTTTTTTTTTGTTGTATATTTAGTGTGAGAAATCATCCTGTGATATTTTTGTCATCCATCATAATTTTATTGAGATAGTGTTATAGAAGTCCCGCCAGAACATTTCTAAGCCTAGGTATAAGGTTTTACTACATTAATTACAATCTTAGTAAATTGTAAATTATACATGCTTGTTTGCTGTTTCATTCACTCTCTTTATTACGATTACTGTTACAAACAGAACAATTCTATTAAATCTTTTAGCTTTAGTGTTTTTCTTCATACTAAATTTAAAATAAACTAAAATAAAATTATTCTCTTAGAATAATTGTGCACCTTTTTCGCTCTGTATTGCTGTGGTGACAGTTCAGTTTCTTCCATTGGGACGAATAAAGAAAAATCCTGTTAATAGAATAAAAACATTCTTTATTGTCCCAGTGGGGAAATTCAGGTGTACCAGCAGCAAAATGCTAGACAAATGACATGCCAAAAAACAGCATATTCCCACAAAGGTAAAAAAAAAAAAAAAAGGGTGTACAGTAAGAGGAAATTTAAACAGAAAGAAAAAATGGCTGTAGTTATTAAAAATAGCAAAAATTGAAAAGAAATGTGAAACTGAGTAAAATTAAAAACAATTTTTAAACGTGCATGAACATTTGTGCATAAAAACAACAGACTAGTTACAAAGATGAAAAAACTGCAAATAACATCAGGGAATTAAAAAACTTAGCAAGTTTGTTGGAAGCAGTTATGGTTATAAAGTCTAACTGTCTAAGCTGCTGGGAGGAAGGATCTGTGATAACACTCCTTTGTGCATATAGGATGCAGCAGTCTGTCACTAAAGCAGCTCGCCAGCTCTACAACAGCTCCATGCACGGGCTGAGGGACATTGTCCAACAAGTGTTATTTTCTGCCTGAGTCATTCTGTCTCCCACTGCATGCACTGGGTCAAGGGGGTATCCTAAAACACAGCTGGTCTTTCTGATGTGCTTATCAACCACTTCCTCTCATATGTAGATAAGCTGCTGCACCAACAAACTATACTACAAAAGATGGCTGATGCCACCACAGAGTCAAACAAGGTGTTCAGACGTGCCCCGTGCACTCCTAAAGATCCCATTCTCCTCAGGAGGTAGTCTGCTCCAATCCTACCTGGAAAGAGCATTGGTGTTGTGACTCCACTCCAGTTTATTGTTCATGTGAACACCCAGATACTTATAAGAAACCACTTTCTCAATGTAAGTTCCCTGGTTGTTTTCACCAGGCTGAGTTTGGTGGGTCTGCACAAAAGAAAAGCTCTGTGAATAACTTTAAGCCCCAATACTTTTTCACTAAATTCTTGTAGAATTGTGCTTTATATAAAGAATTTATGTTGACCAGTTTGTTATTTAATCATTTAAATGTCAACTTTGCCTATATGAACAGCTATTTAAAAAAACAAAAGAGAACCTGTAAAGCTCATGCATGTCTTAAATGAGATTTGGGTGCAATTAACTTTTGTGCTGATGCACCCAAGAAAAAGGTTGGGTACACCAGTGCAACCAGAGCAAAATGTTAGTCTTGAGCCCAACATGTTTAATTGTATTTTAGAGTAGTCTGGGCTGATCTGCGTCCATCTTGAAACACTATAGATTGGTATAAAGATTGTCTTAGTAATTGCTTTGCTTCTCCTATAAAGTTATTGATAGTTTGCAAGTATGTGCTTTCAAATTATTTTGTATAAATTGTGAAGAAAACATTTTTTTCTGTTTTTATGACTTACTTGCTCAACTGAGATTAACCCATAATTTAGTTCAGAATCATTTTACAGAAAAATTCCACAAACACTTTCCAATTAAATGAAATGCATGAAATCACAATCAAGCATTATAGAGGTGCTGGAGTGTAGATTTAGTAAATATTGAATGAATAGTGACCTTTAAGTGCTATGAGATACAATTATGATTTTACTTGAATTATTACATCAGCATTTCTGACTAAGAAAATTAGTAATTTATATTTTAAAGTTTTCATTTAATCATAACTTGTACGGTGTTTAAGAAATGTATTATTCCACCTTTTAGAAGAAAAAACTTCTTTGTTTTTGTAGAAATTTTCCAAACACCTATTTAAAACTAAGAATGTTATTTATTTGGTAAATAAAGTTAAACGGCTAAATAGTACTGTTCTACGCATGATAACCCTTAAACTTTATAATTTCTAGAGCTCTTTGGTCTTGATAACAACTTCCACTTTATCTATTTTATTTAAATATATTACAGTCTTTGTTTTACAGGTTGTACAAAAAATAATGAAGTGGAAAACTAGTGTTAGAAATGTTACTGCAGTGGCCCAGACAGGGTGGTAAAAAAATTGGCTTCAGAACATAATTTCTATGGTTTTAGAGACAACAGTAGCTTGTCCTACGCACTTGGAACTGGATGGGGTTATAGGAGGTGTTCATTTTAGAAAAATGTAAATTTTATGTTATCAGATGATCCAACACCTTACACTCTGGGTCTTTTAAATTAATATTGTTTTAATGTTGTTTTTGGTGTCAGGCCCAAGGAAAGATGGCAGAAAAGTCAAGAGAGGTATGAATTCTTTATTTAATCAAATGATAATTTTGAGTTATTTACCCAACTTGTTTTCAAATGTTTGAAAAGGGATTAAAAAAAAACGCAAAAGGGCTTGCACAATCTAATCAAATGTTCCATGGTAATTGGTATTCAAATTTGAAATTATGATGTTGGCTGGGTATGCTACAACTACATGTAGTAGAGCCATGAATTCTCAGACTAATAGAATGGAAGTCAACCTCAGTGTCATTTTCACATAAATGAACACATTTTAAGGTCAGGTTTACACATGTTGAATTGATTATATACATCTTTAATAGCTGTTTTATTGTATTTTGATTGTTACAGTATGTGCTTAAATTAAACCCAATTGAAAGCCAAATTGAAAGCCACCGTGCAGTTGGGTGCTACCAACTGCACGGTGGCGCAGTTGGTAGCACTGTTGCCTTGCAGCAAGAAGGTCCTGGGTTCGATTCCCGTGCATGCGTGGGTTCTCACCGGGTACTCCGGCTTCCTCCCACAGTCCAAAGACATGCCTGCTAGGTTAATTGGTCACTCTAAAATTGACCTTAGGTGTATGAATGAGTGTGTGCATGGTTGTTTGTGTGTTGCCCTGCGATGGACTGGCGACCTGTCCAGGGTGTACCCTGCCTCTCGCCCATAGACTGCTGGAGATAGGCACCAGCTCCCCCGCGACCCACTATGGAATAAGCGGTAGAAAATGATTGACATGACTGACTGACTGAAAGCCAAATTTAAATGCCCGTGTCTTTTTAATGAGTAGATTTACTTGAATGTTTGATTTCATAAACAATAATTCCTTTATTACTGAATGTACATAAAACAAGTCATTTCCAAAATACTATATAAACTCATGAAAATCAATTTGTCACAAATCTCATTATAATTTGTTGCTTCTGTCAGTGGTATTTGCCCTCTATAAATGTTGATTAAGTTAATCAGAATAACTGAATTCAATTTTTAAATGAAGACTGACAACTGATATGGTATTCTGATAACTATTCACATATAATAGGACAGTTAAGAAATAAACAAATATAAGTGACGATATTAGAAGTGCAGTTAAAGTTGTTTTTAATTCAGTAATAATTCAAATGTGTTTTCCTACACAGTGGAGTGATATCCATGAGAACCAAGGTCAACTTTCCGAATCTGAATCATCCAGCTGCACAGGATTAGACCCAGACTACAAACCGGCTCCTAGTTCATTGGTATCCAGTGAAGAGGAAGATTTGAGCCCAACTGAAAGTTCGTCAAGTAAAAATCATCAAAGAGGCAAGTGCATAAACCCCACAATCTATTTAAAAAAACAATGGAAGCAGCGGAAGAATAACAGGGTGGACATAGCAAAATCATCTTTAACTGTAGACACTGGTAGAAGAAAGGATAACTGTAAAAGGATATGGGCGGAAGACTTGAGCCCAACCAAGGGTTCATCAAGTAAAAAGCGGCTGCGTGAAGAACATCTTGAAGACTCAGACACCAGCCTGAATACAGATGATCATAAAATAGACGAGGGCAAAAACCCCATGACCTATGTGAAAAGACACTTCAAACGGCACAAGAAAAACAGAGTGGACACAGCAAAATCATCTTTGACTGTAAAAATTTGTACAAAAAAGGATGACCGTAAAAGAATATGGGACAAAAAGCATTACTGCCTCTACTGTGGCCAGTCCCAGTCAAAGGTGTCCAGACACTTGCAAAGACGACATGGTGACATTAAAGATGTTGCTTATGCATTGAGCTTCCCTCTAAGATCTCAAGAAAGAAAGGTTCTTTTAGAACAGCTGCGCAACAAAGGGGACTTCAAACACAATGTAAAAGTTATTGAAGAACGCAGAGGACAAATAGTGACATGGAAGCAGCCATCTAATAAAGCCTCTGTCGCAGACTATTTACCCTGCTCATATTGCTTTGGGATGTTCCGAAAAACTGATTTGTGGAGACATCAGGCCTCATGCAAAATCAAAGACTTATGTGCGACAGATGACAGCAATGTCAGAAGACGAGTTCAGAGTCGTGCTGTACGCCTGCTTCCAATAGTAGCTTCTTCTGATGGATGTCAAACCATCATCAACAATATGAGACAAGATGATGTGTCTTTTCATGTCAGGAGTGATTCTCTAATTTGCAAATATGGCGAATCCTTATATGCAAAACATGGCCGTGTGAAATCTCGTCACCAGTACATCAGTCAAAGAATGAGGGAGCTTGGGCAATGTATGTTGGTTGCAAAAGATATGGACAAGACTGTCAAGGGACTTGAAGACCTGTGTGTACCATCCAGATTTCAGTTCGTTGTTGTTGCTGCAAAGCGCCTTACTGAACTTAGTCCAGGAAAACATGAGTACGGCAAACCTTCAACCGCAGTCAAAATTGGATTCTGTCTGAAAGGTGTGTTGGAAGTCCATGTTGGACAAACTCTCATCAATGATGATGACCTTGCAGAAAAGAAGGCAAAGAAATTCTTTGAACTTTTGGAGAAAAACTGGAAAAACTGTGTATCAATCAGTGCTCACGCAACCATTCAGGAAAAGCGATGGAATAAAGATGATGACATCCCTCTCACCAAAAATGTGATGGCTCTGAGGGACCATCTCAGACATGTGGAAGATGAAGCAAAGGGGATACTGATGGACCAAATGAATTTGGCAGCTTATAAGAAACTAAACAAGACAGTTCTCACACAGATCATCATTTTTAACAAGCGACGTGAAGGGGAGGCATCACGCTTGACTGTGGAGACTTACAAAAGAGCTAGTACCAGTCCTGTCAATGAGGACATTTTTGAAATCTTGTCCCCACTGGAAAAGGAGTTGAGCAAGCTTTTAACTCGCATTGAAATACGAGGAAAAAGAGGTAGAAAGGTACCAGTTTTCCTGATGGAGAGGATGAAGGACTCAATTGAGTTGTTGTTAAAAAGAAGAGAAGAAGCAGGTGTACAGGTCCTTCTCAAAATATTAGCATATTGTGATGAAGTTAATTATTTTCCATAATGTCATGATGAAAATTTAACATTCATATATTTTAGATTCATTGCACACTAACTGAAATATTTCAGGTCTTTTATTGTCTTAATACGGATGATTTTGGCATACAACTCATGAAAACCCAAAATTCCAATCTCACAAAATTAGCATATCATTAAAAGGGTCTCTAAACGAGCTATGAACCTAATCATCTGAATCAACGAGTTAACTCTAAACACATGCAAAAGATTCCTGAGGCCTTTAAAACTCCACGCCTGGTTCATCACTCAAAACCCCAATCATGGGTAAGACTGCTGACCTGACTGCTGTCCAGAAGGCCACTATTGACACCCTCAAGCAAGAGGGTAAGACACAGAAAGAAATTTCTGAACGAATAGGCTGTTCCCAGAGTGCTGTATCAAGGCACCTCAGTGGGAAGTCTGTGGGAAGGAAAAAGTGTGGCAGAAAACGCTGCACAACGAGAAGAGGTGACCGGACCCTGAGGAAGATTGTGGAGAAGGGCCGATTCCAGACCTTGGGGGACAATGCAGGAAATGGGCTACAGGTGCCGCATTCCCCAGGTCAAGCCACTTTTGAACCAGAAACAGCGGCAGAAGCGCCTGACCTGGGCTACAGAGAAGCAGCACTGGACTGTTGCTCAGTGGTCCAAAGTACTTTTTTCGGATGAAAGCAAATTCTGCATGTCATTCGGAAATCAAGGTGCCAGAGTCTGGAGGAAGACTGGGGAGAAGGAAATGCCAAAATGCCAGAAGTCCAGTGTCAAGTACCCACAGTCAGTGATGGTCTGGGGTGCCGTGTCAGCTGCTGGTGTTGGTCCACTGTGTTTTATCAAGGGCAGGGTCAATGCAGCTAGCTATCAGGAGATTTTGGAGCACTTCATGCTTCCATCTGCTGAAAAGCTTTATGGAGATGAAGATTTCATTTTTCAGCACGACCTGGTACCTGCTCACAGTGCCAAAACCACTGGTAAATGGTTTACTGACCATGGTATCACTGTGCTCAATTGGCCTGCACACTCTCCTGACCTGAACCCCATAGAGAATCTGTGGGATATTGTGAAGAGAACGTTGAGAGACTCAAGACCCAACACTCTGGATGAGCTAAAGGCCGCTATCGAAGCATCCTGGGCCTCCACAAGACCTCAGCAGTGCCACAAGCTGATTGCCTCCATGCCACGCCGCATTGAAGCAGTCATTTCTGCCAAAGGATTCCTGACCAACTATTGAGTGCATAACTGTACATGATTATTTGCTGGAGATAGGCACCAGCTCCCCCCGCGACCCACTATGGAATAAGCGGTAGAAAATGACTGACTGACTGACTGTTTTTTGTATTAAAAACACTTTTCTTTTATTGGTCGAATGAAATATGCTAATTTTGTGAGATAGGAATTTTGGGTTTTCATGAGCTGTATGCCAAAATCATCCGTATTAAGACAATAAAAGGAACAACTACACTGGATTACAGTTTTTTTTCAGCCTGTTCGACCTTACTCAACAATTCCTTGCCTTGCCACCAGTGACACTGTAGCATAGCAGAGACCTTTGCTAGACTGCATGGCCGTGTGGGACGGTTAAGCGTAAAGATAGTCATATGATAATTTTTCAATGTACTTAAATGCTTCTTTTAGGAGTTATACCTGGTCAGATACAACTAAAGAAAGTATGCAGGTTCTACTGAGACTTGAACTCAGATTACTGGATTCAGAGTCCAGAGTGCTAACCATTACACCATAAAACCCTTGACAGCTGTTTTTGTTGAAGGGTTTTAGGGATTCTTGATTTTGAAAATGCCAGCATGAGAAGTTAGCTGTGCATGTGGTAGATCACATAAGTCAAAATCTTATGTTGATGTGAAAAACTCTATGACAGTGAGAAGCTGCTTCTGTCTGGTGTCGAACCAGAGACCTTTTGCGTGTTAGGCAAACGTGATAACCACTACACTACAGAAACCCGCACTACGCAAGCAGTTCCCAACAACAAATCAAAAGTGTGATAAAGCACACTTTTGACAAACTTTTAAATCGCATTGCCAATTATTTTACTGTATTCTTCAAGGTGAATTATTAGTCATTTTATTCTCACACAGACCACATTACTTTGTAGATTAACACTCAGTCAAATTCCTATTTCTTACTGTTTTCTAATCTGATTCCATTTACACATCAGTTATGCACGGGAACAACTACACTATAGAAAATGTTACTTTGGGAAAACCTCAGGTGAAATGTCAAAAATTAAGCCAAGGCATCACTTCAATACAGGCTAAATGAAGTTCACTTTACTGTGATATAATACACCAAGGCTTTTCTTTGGCTCCTAATTCACAGACAATCATGGCGCCCCCATGACTAAAAACAGCCTCCAAATCAAATTGTTTCTGCATTTTGCCTGATAGAAAAAATAAAAGCACCACGACAACACCTAAACCAATGTTGCTCTTTTATGTTTTCTGTGACCCTGTGAAAATGAGTCAAATCCTTTTTGAAGAACAACCTCACTTAAACTGATTTACCCTTTCATGTGTACAGGAAAATTGTTCAAAAGCAGGGTCTAGAATTACAATGACACACCATGAATGAGTTGAAGGTTAAAGTGAGACCTAAAACCCTTGCAACCAATGTCTAGAGTGCTATGTATTGTATACATAACTAAGCTGTAGGATGGAGCTTTTCTTCTGCCTGTTCGACCTTCCTCAACAATTCCTTGCCTTGCCACCAGTGACACTATGGCAAAGCAGAGGCCTTTGCTAGACTGCATGGCCGTGTAGGACGGTTAAGCTAAAGCATAATGTCAGTCATATGATCATTTTTTTACTGTACTTAAATGGTTCTTTTAGGAGTTATACCTGGCCAGATACTACTAAAGAAAGTAAGCAGGTTCTATGGAGACTTGAATTCAGATCACTGGATTCGGAGACCAGAGTGCTAATCATTGAACCTTGAAACCATTTGGTTCTTGACTGGGTTTGGAGTTTGGGTGTTAATAGGTGTACCGGTTGTCTTTTATTTCCTACCTATTTATTGTAAATATGATTAACCCGTTGGATGAAGTTTTTCTTCAGCCTGTTCGACCTTCCACAATAATTTCTTGCCTTGCCACCAGTCACACTATGGTATAGCAGAGGTCTTTGCTAGACTGCATGGCCGTGTAGGACAGTTAAGCATAAAGACAGTCATATGATAATTTTTCAATGTATTTAAATGGTTCTCTTTGGAGTGATAATGGTAAAGAAATTAAGCAGGCTCTACTGAGACTTGAAATCAAAACACTGGATTCAGAGTGCTAACCACTGAACCTTGGAAGCATTGGTTAACTGTCTGGGTGTGGAGCTTGGGTGTTAACAGGTATACCGGTTGTCCTTTTTTTCCGTAGCTATCTATTGTATATATGATTAAGGCATTGGATTACAGTTTTTTTTCAGCCTGTTCAACCTTACTCAACAATTCCTTGCCTTGCCACCAGTGACACTGTAGCATAGCAGAGACCTTTGCTAGACTGCATGGCCGTGTGGGACGGTTAAGCATAAAGATAGTCATATGATAATTTTTCAATGTACTTAAATGCTTCTTTTAGGAGTTATACCTGGTCAGATACAACTAAAGAAAGTATGCAGGTTCTACTGAGACTTGAACTCAGATTACTGGATTCAGAGTCCAGAGTGCTAACCATTACACCATAAAACCCTTGACAGCTGTTTTTGTTGAAGGGTTTTAGGGATTCTTGATCTTGAAAATGCCAGCATGAGAAGTTAGCTGTGCATGTGGTAGATCACATAAGTCAAAATCTTATGTTGATGTGAAAAACTCTATGACAGTGAGAAGCTGCTTCTGTCTGGTGTCGAACCAGAGACCTTTTGCGTGTTAGGCAAACGTGATAACCACTACACTACAGAAACCCGCACTACGCAAGCAGTTCCCAACAACAAATCAAAAGTGTGATAAAGCACACTTTTGACAAACGTTTAAATCGCATTGCCAATTATTTTACTGTATTCTTCAAGGTGAATTATTAGTCATTTTATTCTCACACAGACCACATTACTTTGTAGATTAACACTCAGTCAAATTCCTATTTCTTACTGTTTTCTAATCTGATTCCATTTACACATCAGTTATGCACGGGAACAACTACACTATAGAAAATGTTACTTTGGGAAAACCTCAGGTGAAATGTCAAAAATTAAGCCAAGGCATCACTTCAATACAGGCTAAATGAAGTTCACTTTACTGTGATATAATACACCAAGGCTTTTCTTTGGCTCCTAATTCACAGACAATCATGGCGCCCCCATGACTAAAAACAGCCTCCAAATCAAATTGTTTCTGCATTTTGCCTGATAGAAAAAATAAAAGCACCACGACAACACCTAAACCAATGTTGCTCTTTTATGTTTTCTGTGACCCTGTGAAAATGAGTCAAATCCTTTTTGAAGAACAACCTCACTTAAACTGATTTACCCTTTCATGTGTACAGGAAAATTGTTCAAAAGCAGGGTCTAGAATTACAATGACACACCATGAATGAGTTGAAGGTTAAAGTGAGACCTAAAACCCTTGCAACCAATGTCTAGAGTGCTATGTATTGTATACATAACTAAGCTGTAGGATGGAGCTTTTCTTCTGCCTGTTCGACCTTCCTCAACAATTCCTTGCCTTGCCACCAGTGACACTATGGCAAAGCAGAGGCCTTTGCTAGACTGCATGGCCGTGTAGGACGGTTAAGCTAAAGCATAATGTCAGTCATATGATCATTTTTTTACTGTACTTAAATGGTTCTTTTAGGAGTTATACCTGGCCAGATACTACTAAAGAAAGTAAGCAGGTTCTATGGAGACTTGAATTCAGATCACTGGATTCGGAGACCAGAGTGCTAATCATTGAACCTTGAAACCATTTGGTTCTTGACTGGGTTTGGAGTTTGGGTGTTAATAGGTGTACCGGTTGTCTTTTATTTCCTACCTATTTATTGTAAATATGATTAACCCGTTGGATGAAGTTTTTCTTCAGCCTGTTCGACCTTCCACAATAATTTCTTGCCTTGCCACCAGTCACACTATGGTATAGCAGAGGTCTTTGCTAGACTGCATGGCCGTGTAGGACAGTTAAGCATAAAGACAGTCATATGATAATTTTTCAATGTATTTAAATGGTTCTCTTTGGAGTGATAATGGTAAAGAAATTAAGCAGGCTCTACTGAGACTTGAAATCAAAACACTGGATTCAGAGTGCTAACCACTGAACCTTGGAAGCATTGGTTAACTGTCTGGGTGTGGAGCTTGGGTGTTAACAGGTATACCGGTTGTCCTTTTTTTCCGTAGCTATCTATTGTATATATGATTAAGGCATTGGATTACAGTTTTTTTTCAGCCTGTTCAACCTTACTCAACAATTCCTTGCCTTGCCACCAGTGACACTGTAGCATAGCAGAGACCTTTGCTAGACTGCATGGCCGTGTGGGACGGTTAAGCATAAAGATAGTCATATGATAATTTTTCAATGTACTTAAATGCTTCTTTTAGGAGTTATACCTGGTCAGATACAACTAAAGAAAGTATGCAGGTTCTACTGAGACTTGAACTCAGATTACTGGATTCAGAGTCCAGAGTGCTAACCATTACACCATAAAACCCTTGACAGCTGTTTTTGTTGAAGGGTTTTAGGGATTCTTGATCTTGAAAATGCCAGCATGAGAAGTTAGCTGTGCATGTGGTAGATCACATAAGTCAAAATCTTATGTTGATGTGAAAAACTCTATGACAGTGAGAAGCTGCTTCTGTCTGGTGTCGAACCAGAGACCTTTTGCGTGTTAGGCAAACGTGATAACCACTACACTACAGAAACCCGCACTACGCAAGCAGTTCCCAACAACAAATCAAAAGTGTGATAAAGCACACTTTTGACAAACGTTTAAATCGCATTGCCAATTATTTTACTGTATTCTTCAAGGTGAATTATTAGTCATTTTATTCTCACACAGACCACATTACTTTGTAGATTAACACTCAGTCAAATTCCTATTTCTTACTGTTTTCTAATCTGATTCCATTTACACATCAGTTATGCACGGGAACAACTACACTATAGAAAATGTTACTTTGGGAAAACCTCAGGTGAAATGTCAAAAATTAAGCCAAGGCATCACTTCAATACAGGCTAAATGAAGTTCACTTTACTGTGATATAATACACCAAGGCTTTTCTTTGGCTCCTAATTCACAGACAATCATGGCGCCCCCATGACTAAAAACAGCCTCCAAATCAAATTGTTTCTGCATTTTGCCTGATAGAAAAAATAAAAGCACCACGACAACACCTAAACCAATGTTGCTCTTTTATGTTTTCTGTGACCCTGTGAAAATGAGTCAAATCCTTTTTGAAGAACAACCTCACTTAAACTGATTTACCCTTTCATGTGTACAGGAAAATTGTTCAAAAGCAGGGTCTAGAATTACAATGACACACCATGAATGAGTTGAAGGTTAAAGTGAGACCTAAAACCCTTGCAACCAATGTCTAGAGTGCTATGTATTGTATACATAACTAAGCTGTAGGATGGAGCTTTTCTTCTGCCTGTTCGACCTTCCTCAACAATTCCTTGCCTTGCCACCAGTGACACTATGGCAAAGCAGAGGCCTTTGCTAGACTGCATGGCCGTGTAGGACGGTTAAGCTAAAGCATAATGTCAGTCATATGATCATTTTTTTACTGTACTTAAATGGTTCTTTTAGGAGTTATACCTGGCCAGATACTACTAAAGAAAGTAAGCAGGTTCTATGGAGACTTGAATTCAGATCACTGGATTCGGAGACCAGAGTGCTAATCATTGAACCTTGAAACCATTTGGTTCTTGACTGGGTTTGGAGTTTGGGTGTTAATAGGTGTACCGGTTGTCTTTTATTTCCTACCTATTTATTGTAAATATGATTAACCCGTTGGATGAAGTTTTTCTTCAGCCTGTTCGACCTTCCACAATAATTTCTTGCCTTGCCACCAGTCACACTATGGTATAGCAGAGGTCTTTGCTAGACTGCATGGCCGTGTAGGACAGTTAAGCATAAAGACAGTCATATGATAATTTTTCAATGTATTTAAATGGTTCTCTTTGGAGTGATAATGGTAAAGAAATTAAGCAGGCTCTACTGAGACTTGAAATCAAAACACTGGATTCAGAGTGCTAACCACTGAACCTTGGAAGCATTGGTTAACTGTCTGGGTGTGGAGCTTGGGTGTTAACAGGTATACCGGTTGTCCTTTTTTTCCGTAGCTATCTATTGTATATATGATTAAGGCATTGGATTACAGTTTTTTTTCAGCCTGTTCGACCTTACTCAACAATTCCTTGCCTTGCCACCAGTGACACTGTAGCATAGCAGAGACCTTTGCTAGACTGCATGGCCGTGTGGGACGGTTAAGCGTAAAGATAGTCATATGATAATTTTTCAATGTACTTAAATGCTTCTTTTAGGAGTTATACCTGGTCAGATACAACTAAAGAAAGTATGCAGGTTCTACTGAGACTTGAACTCAGATTACTGGATTCAGAGTCCAGAGTGCTAACCATTACACCATAGAACCCTTGACAGCTGTTTTTGTTGAAGGGTTTTAGGGATTCTTGATTTTGAAAATGCCAGCATGAGAAGTTAGCTGTGCATGTGGTAGATCACATAAGTCAAAATCTTATGTTGATGTGAAAAACTCTATGACAGTGAGAAGCTGCTTCTGTCTGGTGTCGAACCAGAGACCTTTTGCGTGTTAGGCAAATGTGATAACCACTACACTACAGAAACCCGCACTACGCAAGCAGTTCCCAACAACAAATCAAAAGTGTGATAAAGCACACTTTTGACAAACGTTTAAATCGCATTGCCAATTATTTTACTGTATTCTTCAAGGTGAATTATTAGTCATTTTATTCTCACACAGACCACATTACTTTGTAGATTAACACTCAGTCAAATTCCTATTTCTTACTGTTTTCTAATCTGATTCCATTTACACATCAGTTATGCACGGGAACAACTACACTATAGAAAATGTTACTTTGGGAAAACCTCAGGTGAAATGACAAAAATTAAGCCAAGGCATCACTTCAATACAGGCTAAATGAAGTTCACTTTACTGTGATATAATACACCAAGTCTTTTCTTTGGCTCCTAATTCACAGACAATCATGGCGCCCCCATGACTAAAAACAGCCTCCAAATCAAATTGTTTCTGCATTTTGCCTGATAGAAAAAATAAAAGCACCACGACAACACCTAAACCAATGTTGCTCTTTTATGTTTTCTGTGACCCTGTGAAAATGAGTCAAATCCTTTTTGAAGAACAACCTCACTTAAACTGATTTACCCTTTCATGTGTACAGGAAAATTGTTCAAAAGCAGGGTCTAGAATTACAATGACACACCATGAATGAGTTGAAGGTTAAAGTGAGACCTAAAACCCTTGCAACCAATGTCTAGAGTGCTATGTATTGTATACATAACTAAGCTGTAGGATGGAGCTTTTCTTCTGCCTGTTCGACCTTCCTCAACAATTCCTTGCCTTGCCACCAGTGACACTATGGCAAAGCAGAGGCCTTTGCTAGACTGCATGGCCGTGTAGGACGGTTAAGCTAAAGCATAATGTCAGTCATATGATCATTTTTTTACTGTACTTAAATGGTTCTTTTAGGAGTTATACCTGGCCAGATACTACTAAAGAAAGTAAGCAGGTTCTATGGAGACTTGAATTCAGATCACTGGATTCGGAGACCAGAGTGCTAATCATTGAACCTTGAAACCATTTGGTTCTTGACTGGGTTTGGAGTTTGGGTGTTAATAGGTGTACCGGTTGTCTGTTATTTCCTACCTATTTATTGTAAATATGATTAACCCGTTGGATGAAGTTTTTCTTCAGCCTGTTCGACCTTCCACAATAATTTCTTGCCTTGCCACCAGTCACACTATGGTATAGCAGAGGTCTTTGCTAGACTGCATGGCCGTGTAGGACAGTTAAGCATAAAGACAGTCATATGATAATTTTTCAATGTATTTAAATGGTTCTCTTTGGAGTGATAATGGTAAAGAAATTAAGCAGGCTCTACTGAGACTTGAAATCAAAACACTGGATTCAGAGTGCTAACCACTGAACCTTGGAAGCATTGGTTAACTGTCTGGGTGTGGAGCTTGGGTGTTAACAGGTATACCGGTTGTCCTTTTTTTCCGTAGCTATCTATTGTATATATGATTAAGGCATTGGATTACAGTTTTTTTTCAGCCTGTTCGACCTTACTCAACAATTCCTTGCCTTGCCACCAGTGACACTGTAGCATAGCAGAGACCTTTGCTAGACTGCATGGCCGTGTGGGACGGTTAAGCGTAAAGATAGTCATATGATAATTTTTCAATGTACTTAAATGCTTCTTTTAGGAGTTATACCTGGTCAGATACAACTAAAGAAAGTATGCAGGTTCTACTGAGACTTGAACTCAGATTACTGGATTCAGAGTCCAGAGTGCTAACCATTACACCATAGAACCCTTGACAGCTGTTTTTGTTGAAGGGTTTTAGGGATTCTTGATTTTGAAAATGCCAGCATGAGAAGTTAGCTGTGCATGTGGTAGATCACATAAGTCAAAATCTTATGTTGATGTGAAAAACTTTATGACAGTGAGAAGCTGCTTCTGTCTGGTGTCGAACCAGAGACCTTTTGCGTGTTAGGCAAATGTGATAACCACTACACTACAGAAACCCGCACTACGCAAGCAGTTCCCAACAACAAATCAAAAGTGTGATAAAGCACACTTTTGACAAACGTTTAAATCGCATTGCCAATTATTTTACTGTATTCTTCAAGGTGAATTATTAGTCATTTTATTCTCACACAGACCACATTACTTTGTAGATTAACACTCAGTCAAATTCCTATTTCTTACTGTTTTCTAATCTGATTCCATTTACACATCAGTTATGCACGGGAACAACTACACTATAGAAAATGTTACTTTGGGAAAACCTCAGGTGAAATGACAAAAATTAAGCCAAGGCATCACTTCAATACAGGCTAAATGAAGTTCACTTTACTGTGATATAATACACCAAGTCTTTTCTTTGGCTCCTAATTCACAGACAATCATGGCGCCCCCATGACTAAAAACAGCCTCCAAATCAAATTGTTTCTGCATTTTGCCTGATAGAAAAAATAAAAGCACCACGACAACACCTAAACCAATGTTGCTCTTTTATGTTTTCTGTGACCCTGTGAAAATGAGTCAAATCCTTTTTGAAGAACAACCTCACTTAAACTGATTTACCCTTTCATGTGTACAGGAAAATTGTTCAAAAGCAGGGTCTAGAATTACAATGACACACCATGAATGAGTTGAAGGTTAAAGTGAGACCTAAAACCCTTGCAACCAATGTCTAGAGTGCTATGTATTGTATACATAACTAAGCTGTAGGATGGAGCTTTTCTTCTGCCTGTTCGACCTTCCTCAACAATTCCTTGCCTTGCCACCAGTGACACTATGGCAAAGCAGAGGCCTTTGCTAGACTGCATGGCCGTGTAGGACGGTTAAGCTAAAGCATAATGTCAGTCATATGATCATTTTTTTACTGTACTTAAATGGTTCTTTTAGGAGTTATACCTGGCCAGATACTACTAAAGAAAGTAAGCAGGTTCTATGGAGACTTGAATTCAGATCACTGGATTCGGAGACCAGAGTGCTAATCATTGAACCTTGAAACCATTTGGTTCTTGACTGGGTTTGGAGTTTGGGTGTTAATAGGTGTACCGGTTGTCTTTTATTTCCTACCTATTTATTGTAAATATGATTAACCCGTTGGATGAAGTTTTTCTTCAGCCTGTTCGACCTTCCACAATAATTTCTTGCCTTGCCACCAGTCACACTATGGTATAGCAGAGGTCTTTGCTAGACTGCATGGCCGTGTAGGACAGTTAAGCATAAAGACAGTCATATGATAATTTTTCAATGTATTTAAATGGTTCTCTTTGGAGTGATAATGGTAAAGAAATTAAGCAGGCTCTACTGAGACTTGAAATCAAAACACTGGATTCAGAGTGCTAACCACTGAACCTTGGAAGCATTGGTTAACTGTCTGGGTGTGGAGCTTGGGTGTTAACAGGTATACCGGTTGTCCTTTTTTTCCGTAGCTATCTATTGTATATATGATTAAGGCATTGGATTACAGTTTTTTTTCAGCCTGTTCAACCTTACTCAACAATTCCTTGCCTTGCCACCAGTGACACTGTAGCATAGCAGAGACCTTTGCTAGACTGCATGGCCGTGTGGGACGGTTAAGCGTAAAGATAGTCATATGATAATTTTTCAATGTACTTAAATGCTTCTTTTAGGAGTTATACCTGGTCAGATACAACTAAAGAAAGTATGCAGGTTCTACTGAGACTTGAACTCAGATTACTGGATTCAGAGTCCAGAGTGCTAACCATTACACCATAGAACCCTTGACAGCTGTTTTTGTTGAAGGGTTTTAGGGATTCTTGATTTTGAAAATGCCAGCATGAGAAGTTAGCTGTGCATGTGGTAGATCACATAAGTCAAAATCTTATGTTGATGTGAAAAACTCTATGACAGTGAGAAGCTGCTTCTGTCTGGTGTCGAACCAGAGACCTTTTGCGTGTTAGGCAAATGTGATAACCACTACACTACAGAAACCCGCACTACGCAAGCAGTTCCCAACAACAAATCAAAAGTGTGATAAAGCACACTTTTGACAAACGTTTAAATCGCATTGCCAATTATTTTACTGTATTCTTCAAGGTGAATTATTAGTCATTTTATTCTCACACAGACCACATTACTTTGTAGATTAACACTCAGTCAAATTCCTATTTCTTACTGTTTTCTAATCTGATTCCATTTACACATCAGTTATGCACGGGAACAACTACACTATAGAAAATGTTACTTTGGGAAAACCTCAGGTGAAATGTCAAAAATTAAGCCAAGGCATCACTTCAATACAGGCTAAATGAAGTTCACTTTACTGTGATATAATACACCAAGGCTTTTCTTTGGCTCCTAATTCACAGACAATCATGGCGCCCCCATGACTAAAAACAGCCTCCAAATCAAATTGTTTCTGCATTTTGCCTGATAGAAAAAATAAAAGCACCACGACAACACCTAAACCAATGTTGCTCTTTTATGTTTTCTGTGACCCTGTGAAAATGAGTCAAATCCTTTTTGAAGAACAACCTCACTTAAACTGATTTACCCTTTCATGTGTACAGGAAAATTGTTCAAAAGCAGGGTCTAGAATTACAATGACACACCATGAATGAGTTGAAGGTTAAAGTGAGACCTAAAACCCTTGCAACCAATGTCTAGAGTGCTATGTATTGTATACATAACTAAGCTGTAGGATGGAGCTTTTCTTCTGCCTGTTCGACCTTCCTCAACAATTCCTTGCCTTGCCACCAGTGACACTATGGCAAAGCAGAGGCCTTTGCTAGACTGCATGGCCGTGTAGGACGGTTAAGCTAAAGCATAATGTCAGTCATATGATCATTTTTTTACTGTACTTAAATGGTTCTTTTAGGAGTTATACCTGGCCAGATACTACTAAAGAAAGTAAGCAGGTTCTATGGAGACTTGAATTCAGATCACTGGATTCGGAGACCAGAGTGCTAATCATTGAACCTTGAAACCATTTGGTTCTTGACTGGGTTTGGAGTTTGGGTGTTAATAGGTGTACCGGTTGTCTTTTATTTCCTACCTATTTATTGTAAATATGATTAACCCTTTGGATGAAGTTTTTCTTCAGCCTGTTCGACCTTCCACAATAATTTCTTGCCTTGCCACCAGTCACACTATGGTATAGCAGAGGTCTTTGCTAGACTGCATGGCCGTGTAGGACAGTTAAGCATAAAGACAGTCATATGATAATTTTTCAATGTATTTAAATGGTTCTCTTTGGAGTGATAATGGTAAAGAAATTAAGCAGGCTCTACTGAGACTTGAAATCAAAACACTGGATTCAGAGTGCTAACCACTGAACCTTGGAAGCATTGGTTAACTGTCTGGGTGTGGAGCTTGGGTGTTAACAGGTATACCGGTTGTCCTTTTTTTCCGTAGCTATCTATTGTATATATGATTAAGGCATTGGATTACAGTTTTTTTTCAGCCTGTTCAACCTTACTCAACAATTCCTTGCCTTGCCACCAGTGACACTGTAGCATAGCAGAGACCTTTGCTAGACTGCATGGCCGTGTGGGACGGTTAAGCGTAAAGATAGTCATATGATAATTTTTCAATGTACTTAAATGCTTCTTTTAGGAGTTATACCTGGTCAGATACAACTAAAGAAAGTATGCAGGTTCTACTGAGACTTGAACTCAGATTACTGGATTCAGAGTCCAGAGTGCTAACCATTACACCATAGAACCCTTAACAGCTGTTTTTGTTGAAGGGTTTTAGGGATTCTTGATTTTGAAAATGCCAGCATGAGAAGTTAGCTGTGCATGTGGTAGATCACATAAGTCAAAATCTTATGTTGATGTGAAAAACTCTATGACAGTGAGAAGCTGCTTCTGTCTGGTGTCGAACCAGAGACCTTTTGCGTGTTAGGCAAATGTGATAACCACTACACTACAGAAACCCGCACTACGCAAGCAGTTCCCAACAACAAATCAAAAGTGTGATAAAGCACACTTTTGACAAACGTTTAAATCGCATTGCCAATTATTTTACTGTATTCTTCAAGGTGAATTATTAGTCATTTTATTCTCACACAGACCACATTACTTTGTAGATTAACACTCAGTCAAATTCCTATTTCTTACTGTTTTCTAATCTGATTCCATTTACACATCAGTTATGCACGGGAACAACTACACTATAGAAAATGTTACTTTGGGAAAACCTCAGGTGAAATGTCAAAAATTAAGCCAAGGCATCACTTCAATACAGGCTAAATGAAGTTCACTTTACTGTGATATAATACACCAAGGCTTTTCTTTGGCTCCTAATTCACAGACAATCATGGCGCCCCCATGACTAAAAACAGCCTCCAAATCAAATTGTTTCTGCATTTTGCCTGATAGAAAAAATAAAAGCACCACGACAACACCTAAACCAATGTTGCTCTTTTATGTTTTCTGTGACCCTGTGAAAATGAGTCAAATCCTTTTTGAAGAACAACCTCACTTAAACTGATTTACCCTTTCATGTGTACAGGAAAATTGTTCAAAAGCAGGGTCTAGAATTACAATGACACACCATGAATGAGTTGAAGGTTAAAGTGAGACCTAAAACCCTTGCAACCAATGTCTAGAGTGCTATGTATTGTATACATAACTAAGCTGTAGGATGGAGCTTTTCTTCTGCCTGTTCGACCTTCCTCAACAATTCCTTGCCTTGCCACCAGTGACACTATGGCAAAGCAGAGGCCTTTGCTAGACTGCATGGCCGTGTAGGACGGTTAAGCTAAAGCATAATGTCAGTCATATGATCATTTTTTTACTGTACTTAAATGGTTCTTTTAGGAGTTATACCTGGCCAGATACTACTAAAGAAAGTAAGCAGGTTCTATGGAGACTTGAATTCAGATCACTGGATTCGGAGACCAGAGTGCTAATCATTGAACCTTGAAACCATTTGGTTCTTGACTGGGTTTGGAGTTTGGGTGTTAATAGGTGTACCGGTTGTCTTTTATTTCCTACCTATTTATTGTAAATATGATTAACCCGTTGGATGAAGTTTTTCTTCAGCCTGTTCGACCTTCCACAATAATTTCTTGCCTTGCCACCAGTCACACTATGGTATAGCAGAGGTCTTTGCTAGACTGCATGGCCGTGTAGGACAGTTAAGCATAAAGACAGTCATATGATAATTTTTCAATGTATTTAAATGGTTCTCTTTGGAGTGATAATGGTAAAGAAATTAAGCAGGCTCTACTGAGACTTGAAATCAAAACACTGGATTCAGAGTGCTAACCACTGAACCTTGGAAGCATTGGTTAACTGTCTGGGTGTGGAGCTTGGGTGTTAACAGGTATACCGGTTGTCCTTTTTTTCCGTAGCTATCTATTGTATATATGATTAAGGCATTGGATTACAGTTTTTTTTCAGCCTGTTCGACCTTACTCAACAATTCCTTGCCTTGCCACCAGTGACACTGTAGCATAGCAGAGACCTTTGCTAGACTGCATGGCCGTGTGGGACGGTTAAGCGTAAAGATAGTCATATGATAATTTTTCAATGTACTTAAATGCTTCTTTTAGGAGTTATACCTGGTCAGATACAACTAAAGAAAGTATGCAGGTTCTACTGAGACTTGAACTCAGATTACTGGATTCAGAGTCCAGAGTGCTAACCATTACACCATAGAACCCTTGACAGCTGTTTTTGTTGAAGGGTTTTAGGGATTCTTGATTTTGAAAATGCCAGCATGAGAAGTTAGCTGTGCATGTGGTAGATCACATAAGTCAAAATCTTATGTTGATGTGAAAAACTCTATGACAGTGAGAAGCTGCTTTTGTCTGGTGTCGAACCAGAGACCTTTTGCGTGTTAGGCAAATGTGATAACCACTACACTACAGAAACCCGCACTACGCAAGCAGTTCCCAACAACAAATCAAAAGTGTGATAAAGCACACTTTTGACAAACGTTTAAATCGCATTGCCAATTATTTTACTGTATTCTTCAAGGTGAATTATTAGTCATTTTATTCTCACACAGACCACATTACTTTGTAGATTAACACTCAGTCAAATTTCTATTTCTTACTGTTTTCTAATCTGATTCCATTTACACATCAGTTATGCATGGGAACAACTACACTATAGAAAATGTTACTTTGGGAAAACCTCAGGTGAAATGTCAAAAATTAAGCCAAGGCATCACTTCAATACAGGCTAAATGAAGTTCACTTTACTGTGATATAATACACCAAGGCTTTTCTTTGGCTCCTAATTCACAGACAATCATGGCGCCCCCATGACTAAAAACAGCCTCCAAATCAAATTGTTTCTGCATTTTGCCTGATAGAAAAAATAAAAGCACCACGACAACACCTAAACCAATGTTGCTCTTTTATGTTTTCTGTGACACTGTGAAAATGAGTCAAATCCTTTTTGAAGAACAACCTCACTTAAACTGATTTACCCTTTCATGTGTACAGGAAAATTGTTCAAAAGCAGGGTCTAGAATTACAATGACACACCATGAATGAGTTGAAGGTTAAAGTGAGACCTAAAACCCTTGCAACCAATGTCTAGAGTGCTATGTATTGTATACATAACTAAGCTGTAGGATGGAGCTTTTCTTCAGCCTGTTCGACCTTCCTCAACAATTCCTTGCCTTGCCACCAGTGACACTATGGCAAAGCAGAGGCCTTTGCTAGACTGCATGGCCGTGTAGGACGGTTAAGCTAAAGCATAATGTCAGTCATATAATCATTTATTTACTATACTTAAATGGTTCTTTTAGGAGTTATACCTGGCCAGATACTACTAAAGAAAGAAAGCAGGTTCTATGGAGACTTGAATTCAGATCACTGGATTCGGAGACCAGAGTGCTAATCATTGAACCTTGAAACCATTTGGTTCTTGACTGGGTTTGGAGTTTGGGTGTTAATAGGTGTACCGGTTGTCTTTTATTTCCTACCTATTTATTGTAAATATGATTAACCCGTTGGATGGAGCTTTTCTTCAGCCTGTTCAACCTTACTCAACAATTCCTTGCCTTGCCACCAGTGACACTGTAGCATAGCAGAGACCTTTGCTAGACTGCATGGCCGTGTGGGACGGTTAAGCGTAAAGATAGTCATATGATAATTTTTCAATGTACTTAAATGCTTCTTTTAGGAGTTATACCTGGTCAGATACAACTAAAGAAAGTATGCAGGTTCTACTGAGACTTGAACTCAGATTACTGGATTCAGAGTCCAGAGTGCTAACCATTACACCATAGAACCCTTGACAGCTGTTTTTGTTGAAGGGTTTTAGGGATTCTTGATTTTGAAAATGCCAGCATGAGAAGTTAGCTGTGCATGTGGTAGATCACATAAGTCAAAATCTTATGTTGATGTGAAAAACTCTATGACAGTGAGAAGCTGCTTCTGTCTGGTGTCGAACCAGAGACCTTTTGCGTGTTAGGCAAATGTGATAACCACTACACTACAGAAACCCGCACTACGCAAGCAGTTCCCAACAACAAATCAAAAGTGTGATAAAGCACACTTTTGACAAACGTTTAAATCGCATTGCCAATTATTTTACTGTATTCTTCAAGGTGAATTATTAGTCATTTTATTCTCACACAGACCATATTACTTTGTAGATTAACACTCAGTCAAATTCCTATTTCTTACTGTTTTCTAATCTGATTCCATTTACACATCAGTTATGCACGGGAACAACTACACTATAGAAAATGTTACTTTGGGAAAACCTCAGGTGAAATGTCAAAAATTAAGCCAAGGCATCACTTCAATACAGGCTAAATGAAGTTCACTTTACTATGATATAATACACCAAGGCTTTTCTTTGGCTCCTAATTCACAGACAATCATGGCGCCCCCATGACTAAAAACAGCCTCCAAATCAAATTGTTTCTGCATTTTGCCTGATAGAAAAAATAAAAGCACCACGACAACACCTAAACCAATGTTGCTCTTTTATGTTTTCTGTGACCCTGTGAAAATGAGTCAAATCCTTTTTGAAGAACAACCTCACTTAAACTGATTTACCCTTTCATGTGTACAGGAAAATTGTTCAAAAGCAGGGTCTAGAATTACAATGACACACCATGAATGAGTTGAAGGTTAAAGTGAGACCTAAAACCCTTGCAACCAATGTCTAGAGTGCTATGTATTGTATACATAACTAAGCTGTAGGATGGAGCTTTTCTTCTGCCTGTTCGACCTTCCTCAACAATTCCTTGCCTTGCCACCAGTGACACTATGGCAAAGCAGAGGCCTTTGCTAGACTGCATGGCCGTGTAGGACGGTTAAGCTAAAGCATAATGTCAGTCATATGATCATTTTTTTACTGTACTTAAATGGTTCTTTTAGGAGTTATACCTGGCCAGATACTACTAAAGAAAGTAAGCAGGTTCTATGGAGACTTGAATTCAGATCACTGGATTCGGAGACCAGAGTGCTAATCATTGAACCTTGAAACCATTTGGTTCTTGACTGGGTTTGGAGTTTGGGTGTTAATAGGTGTACCGGTTGTCTTTTATTTCCTACCTATTTATTGTAAATATGATTAACCCTTTGGATGAAGTTTTTCTTCAGCCTGTTCGACCTTCCACAATAATTTCTTGCCTTGCCACCAGTCACACTATGGTATAGCAGAGGTCTTTGCTAGACTGCATGGCCGTGTAGGACAGTTAAGCATAAAGACAGTCATATGATAATTTTTCAATGTATTTAAATGGTTCTCTTTGGAGTGATAATGGTAAAGAAATTAAGCAGGCTCTACTGAGACTTGAAATCAAAACACTGGATTCAGAGTGCTAACCACTGAACCTTGGAAGCATTGGTTAACTGTCTGGGTGTGGAGCTTGGGTGTTAACAGGTATACCGGTTGTCCTTTTTTTCCGTAGCTATCTATTGTATATACAGGTCCTTCTCAAAATATTAGCATATTGTGATAAAGTTAATTATTTTCCATAATGTAATGATGAAAATTTAACATTCATATATTTTAGATTCATTGCACACTAACTGAAATATTTCAGGTCTTTTATTGTCTTAATACGGATGATTGTGGCATACAGCTCATGAAAACCCAAAATTCCTATCTCACAAAATTAGCATATTTCATCCGACCAATAAAAGAAAAGTGTTTTTAATACAAAAAACGTCAACCTTCAAATAATCATGTACAGTTATGCATTCAATACTTGGTCGGGAATCCTTTTGCAGAAATGACTGCTTCAATGCAGCGTGGCATGGAGGCAATCAGCCTGTGGCACTGCTGAGGTCTTATGGAGGCCCAGGATGCTTCGATAGCGGCCTTTAGCTCATCCAGAGTGTTGGGTCTTGAGTCTCTCAACGTTCTCTTCACAATATCCCACAGATTCTCTATGGGGTTCAGGTCAGGAGAGTTGGCAGACCAATTGAGCACAGTGATACCATGGTCAGTAAACCATTTACCAGTGGTTTTGGCACTGTGAGCAGGTGCCAGGTCGTGTTGAAAAATGAAATCTTCATCTCCATAAAGCTTTTCAGCAGATGGAAGCATGAAGTGCTCCAAAATCTCCTGATAGCTAGCTGCATTGACCCTGCCCTTGATAAAACACAGTGGACTAACACCAGCAGCTGACACAGCACCCCAGACCATCACTGACTGTGGGTACTTGACACTGGACTTCTGGCATTTTGGCATTTCCTTCTCCCTAGTCTTCCTCCAGACTCTGGCACCTTGATTTCTGAATGACATGCAGAATTTGCTTTCATCCGAAAAAAGTACTTTGGACCACTGAGCAACAGTGCAGTGCTGCTTCTCTGTAGCTCAGGTCAGGCGCTTCTGCCGCTGTTTCTGGTTCAAAAGTGGCTTGACCTGGGGAATGCGGCACCTGTAGCCCATTTCCTGCACACGCCTGTGCACGGTGGCTCTGGATGTTTCTACTCCAGACTCAGTCCACTGCTTCCGCAGGTCCCCCAAGGTCTGGAATCGGCCCTTCTCCACAATCTTCCTCAGGGTCCGGTCACCTCTTCTCGTTGTGCAGCGTTTTCTGCCACACTTTTTCCTTCCCACAGACTTCCCACTGAGGTGCCTTGATACAGCACTCTGGGAACAGCCTACTCGTTCAGAAATTTCTTTCTGTGTCTTACCCTCTTGCTTGAGGGTGTCAATAGTGGCCTTCTGGACAGCAGTCTGGTCAGCAGTCTTACCCATGATTGGGGTTTTGAGTGATGAACCAGGCTGGGAGTTTTAAAGGCCTCAGGAATCTTTTGCAGGTGTTTAGAGTTAACTCGTTGATTCAGATGATTAGGTTCATAGCTCGTTTAGAGACCCTTTTAATGATGTGCTAATTTTGTGAGATAGGAATTTTGGGTTTTCATGAGCTGTATGCCAAAATCATCCGTATTAAGACAATAAAAGACCTGAAATATTTCAGTTAGTGTGCAATTAATCTAAAATATATGAATGTTAAATTTTCATCATTACATTATGGAAAATAATGAACTTTACCACAATATGCTAATATTTTGAGAAGGACCTGTATGATTAAGGCATTGGATTACAGTTTTTTTTCAGCCTGTTCGACCTGACTCAACAATTCCTTGCCGTGCCACCAGTGACACTGTAGCATAGCAGAGACCTTTGCTAGACTGCATGGCCGTGTGGGACGGTTAAGCGTAAAGATAGTCATATGATAATTTTTCAATGTACTTAAATGCTTCTTTTAGGAGTTATACCTGGTCAGATACAACTAAAGAAAGTATGCAGGTTCTACTGAGACTTGAACTCAGATTACTGGATTCAGAGTCCAGAGTGCTAACCATTACACCATAGAACCCTTGACAGCTGTTTTTGTTGAAGGGTTTTAGGGATTCTTGATTTTGAAAATGCCAGCATGAGAAGTTAGCTGTGCATGTGGTAGATCACATAAGTCAAAATCTTATGTTGATGTGAAAAACTCTATGACAATGAGAAGCTGCTTTTGTCTGGTGTCGAACCAGAGACCTTTTGCGTGTTAGGCAAACGTGATAACCACTACACTACAGAAACCCGCACTACGCAAGCAGTTCCCAACAACAAATCAAAAGTGTGATAAAGCACACTTTTGACAAACGTTTAAATCGCATTGCCAATTATTTTACTGTATTCTTCAAGGTGAATTATTAGTCATTTTATTCTCACACAGACCACATTACTTTGTAGATTAACACTCAGTCAAATTCCTATTTCTTACTGTTTTCTAATCTGATTCCATTTACACATCAGTTATGCATGGGAACAACTACACTATAGAAAATGTTACTTTGGGAAAACCTCAGGTGAAATGTCAAAAATTAAGCCAAGGCATCACTTCAATACAGGCTAAATGAAGTTCACTTTACTGTGATATAATACACCAAGGCTTTTCTTTGGCTCCTAATTCACAGACAATCATGGTGCCCCCATGACTAAAAACAGCCTCCAAATCAAATTGTTTCTGCATTTTGCCTGATAGAAAAAATAAAAGCACCACGACAACACCTAAACCAATGTTGCTCTTTTATGTTTTCTGTGACCCTGTGAAAATGAGTCAAATCCTTTTTGAAGAACAACCTCACTTAAACTGATTTACCCTTTCATGTGTACAGGAAAATTGTTCAAAAGCAGGGTCTAGAATTACAATGACACAACATGAATGAGTTGAAGGTTAAAGTGAGACCTAAAACCCTTGCAACCAATGTCTAGAGTGCTATGTATTGTATACATAACTAAGCTGTAGGATGGAGCTTTTCTTCAGCCTGTTCGACCTTCCTCAACAATTCCTTGCCTTGCCACCAGTGACACTATGGCAAAGCAGAGGCCTTTGCTAGACTGCATGGCCGTGTAGGACGGTTAAGCTAAAGCATAATGTCAGTCATATAATCATTTATTTACTGTACTTAAATGGTTCTTTTAGGAGTTATACCTGGCCAGATACTACTAAAGAAAGAAAGCAGGTTCTATGGAGACTTGAATTCAGATCACTGGATTCGGAGACCAGAGTGCTAATCATTGAACCTTGAAACCATTTGGTTCTTGACTGGGTTTGGAGTTTGGGTGTTAATAGGTGTACCGGTTGTCTTTTATTTCCTACCTATTTATTGTAAATATGATTAACCCGTTGGATGGAGCTTTTCTTCAGCCTGTTCAACCTTACTCAACAATTCCTTGCCTTGCCACCAGTGACACTGTAGCATAGCAGAAACCTTTGCTAGACTGCATGGCCGTGTGGGACGGTTAAGCGTAAAGATAGTCATATGATAATTTTTCAATGTACTTAAATGCTTCTTTTAGGAGTTATACCTGGTCAGATACAACTAAAGAAAGTATGCAGGTTCTACTGAGACTTGAACTCAGATTACTGGATTCAGAGTCCAGAGTGCTAACCATTACACCATAGAACCCTTGACAGCTGTTTTTGTTGAAGGGTTTTAGGGATTCTTGATTTTGAAAATGCCAGCATGAGAAGTTAGCTGTGCATGTGGTAGATCACATAAGTCAAAATCTTATGTTGATGTGAAAAACTCTATGACAGTGAGAAGCTGCTTCTGTCTGGTGTCGAACCAGAGACCTTTTGCGTGTTAGGCAAACGTGATAACCACTACACTACAGAAACCCGCACTACGCAAGCAGTTCCCAACAACAAATCAAAAGTGTGATAAAGCACACTTTTGACAAACGTTTAAATCGCATTGCCAATTATTTTACTGTATTCTTCAAGGTGAATTATTAGTCATTTTATTCTCACACAGACCACATTACTTTGTAGATTAACACTCAGTCAAATTCCTATTTCTTACTGTTTTCTAATCTGATTCCATTTACACATCAGTTATGCACGGGAACAACTACACTATAGAAAATGTTACTTTGGGAAAACCTCAGGTGAAATGTCAAAAATTAAGCCAAGGCATCACTTCAATACAGGCTAAATGAAGTTCACTTTACTATGATATAATACACCAAGGCTTTTCTTTGGCTCCTAATTCACAGACAATCATGGCGCCCCCATGACTAAAAACAGCCTCCAAATCAAATTGTTTCTGCATTTTGCCTGATAGAAAAAATAAAAGCACCACGACAACACCTAAACCAATGTTGCTCTTTTATGTTTTCTGTGACCCTGTGAAAATGAGTCAAATCCTTTTTGAAGAACAACCTCACTTAAACTGATTTACCCTTTCATGTGTACAGGAAAATTGTTCAAAAGCAGGGTCTAGAATTACAATGACACACCATGAATGAGTTGAAGGTTAAAGTGAGACCTAAAACCCTTGCAACCAATGTCTGGAGTTTGGGTGTTAATAGGTGTACCGGTTGTCACAAAAGAATCAACACCATAATTTCAGAGAGGTTTTCAGAATGTGGTCTTAGGGAGCTATGCACCATTTATATAAACAAAGTAAAACGTCTCTCTCGCATTGTCTTTAAGTCCTCACTGGAGGTCTGAGCTACCCTTTTTCCCATGAGTGCTAAAACCTTTGGAACCCCATGTTACTTTATTCTGACATTCCCCTCTTCTGGCGCAGGGTCCAACCCATGCGACAATCCAGCAAAAGGTTTGAACAAAAATGTTCTAGTAACCAAGATCACATTACATAGAACCAAATAAATGAATTCTGACATAACTATGTGTCCCTATGAATGTAACGAAAGCAACATAAAAAAAATCCAGATGTTTTAACTGCAATTCAGTTCCATTAACAACAAAACACAAACTTTAATTAGTCATTTCATCAATGTCTCACTTATAAATTAGTCACATATCATCCTTATTTGTCTTGTATAAAGATGAGCATTAGATTAATGGACATCTAATGTAATTCAGATGCATAAACCCTACAAATTCGAATCTAATAAATAATTCCCACCAAGTATAAAGTCATGACTCAGATTCTTTTTCAAAAATATATTCCTTACTCTTGCATATCTTGAACTGTCAGTTAGCTTAATGGTACCAGGGAAACTTTCAATCGAATAAATCACCAATGATTCTGTATGCAAAACTAATTCTTCAAACTAGTTTAAACTATTTCATTAACCTTTTTATAGTAAAACACATAAATCCAAATGTCATGCTACATCCTTAATTATTATACAAAAAAAACATGTTATTAAGGCAACAATCCCTTGTTGGGATTATGATTATTGATTGAATAATCTTGATCAATAATTATAATTACAAATCATAATCTGACAAAATCAATTTCTTAACCAAAAATCCTCATTTACGAATCGAGACCAGAGATGTTTCTGGCGATGTAATTGTGGCTCAACGCCTCTGACAATTACAACCGTTAAATACTCCGTAATAATTAATAACTATTGCCGGAGATGTCACTGTTTAATCGACCGTTTCTGCCAAAACGTGTGGAACGTGAACCTTATTTTGACTGACACATCACTTTTTGCACACAATGAAACACCAAACGCTCTCTCTTTATCTATGTGAATATTTATTAATTTTCACCTACTCAACATGCAAAATTCTACAAACACAGGGGTAACACATCTAAATACGCAAAATCAACAAACGGTAGTGGGTATGTATTGAGTCAACCAGCAGTTTATGGCACTACAGACGAAGGACAATTAGGATATGAAAGGGGGTGTGGTGGCGACTGGTGGGGGGTTGGAGCGCAGCTTCGAGTGTCCTTTATGATCTTCTCATCATAAAACTTCCCCCTAACTCCTGAGCACAAAGGATTGATAACTTTTGGCGGCAAGCTAGCACAGTGAGATTGATTCTTAGTCCAAAAACTTCAGTTATGAATGGTTCGTTGTCCAACGAGAGAGAATGAATGAGCTCTGCACAGAGTTCTTCTCTTAAAGTGACGCGCTTCAGTCGCTAGACCGGTTTCTAGCAGAAGGCCAGAGATTTCACTTTGCCGATCGAAGACGTGAGTTAACACGTAACTGGAGACACGGAGTTTCGGAGAGACGAACCGCTACCGTGTTTCATTTTCAAGTTGACTTTGATGGTCAGATCATATTTTTCCTTTTTGTCAAGAAGACCAAAGGACAAAGACTGACTGCTCCTCTGAAGTTAATTGTGGATGCACACTAACTTAACCCCACTTTTCCTCGCTCGAATTCCCTCACTTGGAAGAAGACGACACCAAGTAAAACCAACCTTTTTATTTGATCTTTTATTGCTTTATTAGAAGGCCTGGGCAGGGTCAGAGGTTGTAGAAGTGATCAGAATCGCTGGTTAGGATCTCATGTGTTCTGAATAATATGTGCATGTAACCTTGCTTGTTGAAACTTTGATGTGTTATGTGATATCGGGATCCGCCGTGTTCCCAGAGCTGTTCGTGTTTACTATCTGAACGCGGGTGCGTTGCAAGACTGGACTGTTAAAACGACCTCATAGTAAAATTCTCCATTTTACCTTTGTCTTCAATCTCACTGTGCTAGCTTGCCGCCAAAAGTTATCAATACTTTGTGCTCAGGAGTTAGGGGGACGTTTTATGATGAGAAGATCATAAAGGACACTCGAAGCTGCGCTCCAACCCCCCACCAGTCGCCACCACACCCCCTTTCATATCCTCATTGTCCTTCGTCTGTAGTGCCATAAACTGCTGGTTGACTCAAGACATACCCACTACCGTTTGTTGATTTTGCTTATTTAGATGTGTTACCCCTGTGTTTGTAGAATTTTGCATGTTGAGTAGGTGAAAATTAATAAATATTCACATAGATGAAGAGAGAGCGTTTGGTGTTTCATTGTGTGCAAAAAGTGATGTGTCAGTCAAAATAAGGTTCAAGTTCCACACGTTTCGGCAGAAACGGTCGATTAAACAGTGACATCTCCGGCAATAGTTATTAATTATTACGGAGTATTTAACGGTTGTAATTGTCAGAGGCGTTGAGCCACAATTACAACGCCAGAAACATCTCTGGTCTCGATTCGTAAATGAGGATTTTTGGTTAAGAAATTGATTTTGTCAGATTATGATTTGTAATTATAATTATTGATCAAGATTATTCAATCAATAATCATAATCCCAACACACTACAAGCCTTTTGATTTGATTGTCTCTTAAACAGTGTTAAAACTCAGGAAGGGAGGTGCTGAGCGTTACCATGACAGCAAAGGCATGAACCAACCTGGTAGGTGGGCGCTATCAGGCAGAACTAACCTCTGATTGACAGCCTATGGGCGGGACCCACAGTTTCTTCATTCCAACCCATCTTAGTGAACTTTAAACTACAAAACTGTTAACATGCACCTACCTCAGAAACAAGTTGCTTCTTAACTCTCCTGAAAACTCAAAGTTTAATCAATCTGGGATTTAGAAACATTATTCTAAACATGGATTATTGTTTCATGCAACATATAAACAAACATTTATTCCAACAAAACAAAGACTAAACATCAAAGACAGACAAATGGCCAAATTTGAAGCTTCAAGAATTCAAAGAAATTTTTAACAATCTCTTTTCAGAATACGTTTTCTCAACCATATCTTTAATGCTATAATTGATCAATTTTGTCATGACAATCGTCAGGATCCTTTTTAAAAAATGAGTGCACATAGTCGAAAAAAGATCTCAAAGTATTTAGAAGCACAGCAACAGTTTTCTCTTAAATTAATCCAAATTTACTGATGCTGAAACCTTTTGCAAATTTTTTGTACTGTAACACTATAATAATAATAACTACAATTCTGAGAGTTATTGTTATAGTTCTCTTTTTGTTTGGCTCAATTTGATCGCAGCTGTTTTACAGAATTTTAAGTTAAATGCAAAGAAGTATTTTAATTCAATTCAATTCAAATTCAAAGATACTTTATTGATCCCCGAGGGGAAATTAGAAAAGTCGGCGTTGACATTTTTATGGTATACCCAAACTAAACAAAAAGTGCAGTGTTTGACTTAATCAGAAATTAAGATAAGAAGCTTGACTCCAAACTGGACTTTTTCCCACATAGTGTTTCAAAAAGAACAAACATCATTTTCTTTAATTTGTGCTATTTAAATTTTGAGAGTTGGGGAAAACTTATTACTAGAACCCATCTTTTACAATCCAAATGCTGATAAATGTTCCAATATTTTATCTCTTAGTAATCTGAAATCACCTTGTGTACCTTTGTACTCATATGTATTCCCTTAATCTTTAAACCCTAAGAAATCAAACAAGGAGACTTGAGTTTGAGCCGACCATCCTCTTACTGTTAAGAGGGCTTTTATTTCTTTTCTTTTCCTAAAATGAAGGATTTTACTTGTCTGGATTCTGTTATAAAAATCCTAACCGTGGTTCCAAAACAAAACTCTTCAACCCCAATCTGTGTTCCCCAGAGTAGAAATTTTGAGTATTATTGCATTTCAAAGCCACCAAATGACTGGAACTCATCATTGGCTTAGATCTATTTTAATAGGTAATCGGTCTACCTTTAATTAAATATTATAATTTTATGGACCCGAAATCTATGGCTTACAGGCTTCAGGAGTCCAGGAACCACAAGTTGAGTACTACTGCATTGAACAATGGTGTTAACTCTCTACAGAGATTGAAGGATTGGCTAAATATATTATTTCTGCTTGGACAATAATCAGATTTAAAATTATTAGTTCACAGCTCCTAATTTACCTCAGATCATATTTGCTCCTATTCCAGTTCATAAGAAGCTTCAGACAAACATTATGCTAAAAAGCCAAAAACAAAACAAAAACCAGATCTGTTTTAAAATAAAGAAAAAGCATGCTTAAAAAACTTTGTACTGTGGTGGAAAATAACTCCACGGTTCTGAAGGCCTTTTCTATGCAGTCTTTTAGGAAACATGAGATTAGTTTACTTTTTTGGGTGGTACCACTGTCCAATCAGATTCTTTCTAAATAACCCCATTTTTCATTGTCATTTTAAAGGTTTGTTTTACCAAGGGAATTGTGCTTAACAAAACCAATTACTCTCAAAAGTTTTAAACGTTTTAGCTGGTTATATCTTAGAAAACAACAAGTGTTTTAATATTTCTGTGCAACACAGAACTGATTAAGTTTCTCTTTCCTTCTCCAAAGGGAGAACAAAGGAAACTGCAGAACCAAGCCTTTCATAGTTTTTTTTTCAGGACCTGATATAAGGTACAGTGTAAAGCAACACGCTGCATGAATCAGAAGAGGGAAGAAAACCCTAATATAACCTCATCCCAGCAGCTGCTGTGAAAAACAATGAATTTGTACTTTCCATAAGCGTCAGTTAGCACTTGCGGACAAAAACTGCACCAAACTGTAAGTACTGTGTCAGAAACTATAAAGACCATCTGCATTAGAACTAAGCCTGTTTTAATGAGGTCTCTACCCATTAGATTTATGGAATACAAACTCTGACAACAGAAAATAATACCTGAAGGAGAAACCCATCAGGTTTTACGCATGCACTGGGTTTTAAAAATACTCCTTCATGAGATCTGTCCTGAGAATAACATAGAAACACTTGGCTACTGCTGAGTTTTGGAGATGTTGTAACTTCCTCTACTTTTAATAACTTTTAATAACTAGAATAATTGACCCTGAATATTCCACGACAAAAGATAACTTTCTTCTCTAAAAGAATTAACCGGAAAGTATCAAATGAGTTAAGTTATCACCCTTTTGAAGATACTTTTCTAACCCTAAAATAATATTTTAACCCGCTATATCTGTCAACGTCAAGCAAGCGTCACATGAGCAGCGGTTAATAAGCGTTCTTCATTGCAGAAAATAGGAAAAGATTTATGCAAATGTGTGTGTGTTTGTACGTTACCCCCATCAGTTTCTTAATCGCTCCAGAGTCAGACTGTCATGGCACACAGTCCTCTATCAGTCCAAAAAACAACCAGGCCCTTCCCAGGTCTGTTGGTGAGACATTGAATTATTCTTTGACCACTTTAACTTCTCCAGGAGGGAGAAAGAAGAAACTTTGCTCCGGTTTCTCTTCTGCCCGCATAAGATACTTTCAATATAAATCCAGTGAATCACTCTTCTGGCTCTTGCAAACAGCATGGATCATTGTCCATCTCAGTGGGTCCAGACTTCTTCTGAGTTTCGTTTTTTTTTTTTTTGTGTAGAAACTCACACTGCGATTTTCAACAAGCAGGAAGGCAGATCTCTCTCTTTCAGGCCGTGCTGGAGAAGCGTCTCTGGTGGAGTAGCCATGGAGAAGGGCAGGTTTCTAGAATCCATACTCAAAAACGCAGATGTTGAACTCAAATCCCATATATGTGTGTATTTGTGTGTGAGAGGCAGAAGAAAAAGTTTAGTATAGGTTCAGATTTTGCACAAAGAAATATTATCAGTCAGTCAGTCAGTTGTCCCCCTGTCTGTCACTTCCTTCCACAACATGCACTATACTCCTTTCTAAAACAACTTTCTTTTCACATCTCTAATGTCCCTTTTCACTTTTACCTTCTTTTCCGACTGATCGCAATATTTAAGACAAACGAAACTTCCTTCAGGAAAGTTTTAACTTTTTTATTTTTATTTTTTACTTATTTACACTTAAACTTCCACACTGTAAAAAACCAATGTTATCTTCCAAATTAAAGCACATTTAACACAATCATCCCCACTTTTTCCTTTCATTATTTTATAAATCAGAGTCTGAAGAAGGAGACACCCCTGATGCCTCAAAGTTCCGGAACCATTTTTTTTACCCGTTCAGCGGCACGTCTGCCCTTTGGCTTTTTTCCTTTATGAGGTGTAGAAAATTGCTAAAAACCACCCGCAAAACCCTGTGTTCTGCTTTATCCCATTGTTACCAATGAGAACCTCCCTGCAATTCCTTTTACAGGGTAACCGGGCCCTCAGCTGATGTCCTCCCTCTCGCAACTCTGGAACCTAATTAATTAGTTAGGAGATGATGGTTAATGTGTAATAAAAATAATAATATACATTATATCATACAGAGCAACTTCTCATCCAGATATATTTGAAGACAAATAGTTCGGATCCAATCAGCCAGAAGCCGCAGGCGGGCACCTGGACTTCCCTCCCGTAATATGGAGATGGACTGAGAACAACTCTCAGGCTGGCCAGGCGTCCGTGTCCCATCCTGCGGTTTCCTTTGGCACGTTAGATCCTGTTCGTGACGCCAAAATAGTTGTGGAATGTTCTTATCAAAGTGGGTAGAAGTTGACTCATAACAAGAGAAAATCCGGACTTTGTCTTTATAAGTTTTATTCAAAGGCATTCAGCATTTGAAGACCCTGACACTGAGGTTAGTCAGTTGAAACAGAGCCCCGAACAACATTCACACACAGTATTTATACCAGAACATGACAGTGTTCTCTCAACTTCAAAGAGTCTGTGTTTTATGACCCCAGACCCTTCTCGGGTTCAGAGGTGACAAAGTTATCTGGGAACCCATCTGTCCTTCCCAACACATCATCCTAACTGTGGGTTTTAACCATTAAACTTCTGATAATGGCTTTTACAGCGTACTCCCTAACACAGATGTTCTCAGAAGTGAGGTAACCCAAAGGTCACACACTTTGGAACACTTAATAAAATAATTTCCATTACAATCCCGTCCAGTCTGTGATTTAGCTCATGTAACATCTCAGCTGATCGCCCTGAAGGTCCCATCACACATGCAAGGCAGCCTCACAATTGCCAGAACAGCTGCTGACATTCTCCAAATTTCTCGATATGCCAGGTAACCGCTGACTCCAAAAAGCAGAAATCCTGATATCAAACATCCAATTATATACATATCTTCCACACCCTCGATTGACATTATCGACAAACACACAATCCTCCACTTCTGCCAGGAGTCCATTTTGTATCCAGAGAAAAACGTCCCGTCCGGACAAGAGGGTTCTCCTCCACCCCGTCTCCTCTTCGAGAAAATTTGATCAATTGCATTGAGAGATTGGCTGACCAAACCCATAACTCAGAATTTGGAAGATATGCAAAAAGAGGCTCCAAAAAGAAGAGAAGACAGAGCTGAAGCAAGGCAGATATGGGAAGGGTGCGGGAGACAGAGAAAAAGCATCCTCCTCCACCAAGAGCAGAAAGAAAATCTTGTAACCTCTTCATCATTATTTCTCTCCTCCATACTTTTCTCCTTCTCTCCCCTTTTCCTTTGTTGCCCCACCTCGATCTCCTACGTGCATCTGATTTTTTTTTTTTTTTTTTGGTTTCTGTCTCTTGTCAGGATCTGCCATTTTGGGTTTTGTGTTTGTTTACTTTTTCAGTTAGGTGTTTCTGTTCCTTTTGGTTTAGTAGTTATGTTTATTTATTCCCGCCTGGTGCTTCTTAGTTTTGTGAGTGTTCTGTCTGTACGTCTGCCCCTTGGTTCTAGTGGTTTGTCCTCCCCTTGACCTTAGATCCCCTTTAGTTAATGTTTACTCAGCGGTTTGTTTTCCTTAATATTAGTTGTTCTCCCCAGCCTTATTTCTAGTATAGTTCTGTGTTAGTTCCTTATTTTTCAGTTCCCCTCTGGCAGTTAGTTGTATTTGGTTATTTAATCCTGCTAGGTTTTGTTATGTCCCTTTAGTTTATTGTTGTTGTTAGGTTATTTGTGGTATTAGGTTGTCACTTCCCTGTTCCCCCCTGTCAGTTAGTGTTTGTTTACCTTCTTGCTACTTAGTCTAGTTCTGTCAGTTAGTGTTTGTTTACCTTCTTGTTACTTAGTCTAGTTCTCCTCTGTTATTTTACTTATTCCTGTACTCATTGTTTATATAGTTTACTTTTAGTTCTATTTTTCCCTTGGGTTTGTTTATAGTTTATTCTCTCTTGTGTCTCTGCGTTTCCCAGTACTGTCGCCATAGTAACCATTCATTCCCTCAGACTCCATAGCCGGTTCCTGCACCTGTTTTCATCACTTCTCATCTGATCACCTTAGCTTCCCTCTCATTGGTCCATTCTCCTCCTCTCCCTGCTTATATACCTGACTGTACTCATTATTCTCCACTGGTTCCTCCCGTCATGCAAGTCATGTATGGTCATGTTTCTAGTCACGGCACGATTAGACATGTAATGTCTCGTCTCTCCTCAAGCTCCTTGTGTTTCCCTGGATTGAGCTACCTGTGGAATTCTTCTGTGATTTTGCAGTGACCTTGTAAATGCTAAACTACGAGCCTTATTAAAAGAAGATCTTTACAATATGCTGAGTCCTAGTCCCTGTTGTAATTTTGGTCCAAAATAACTTCAGACCATGACATCTCTGTGTCCATAACAATTGAAATAATCTCAAAACAATTTCTAATAACATTTCTTTTATAAATAACAAGCAGAGCATTAAAGCGTTAACTGTAATGCTCCACTTGTGAAAGTAAATCTCTTGGGCTTTTTCTTTTAACTCAGACAACAATTGTGAGTGCTACTCTGCCGGACAGGACACGGTTTAAAAAAGCAATTGTCAGAACTGGCTGATTTTATTGATTGTTAGTCTGATGAAGAAGAGGTTTATTGAATGTGAGTTGGCAAGAGTGAAGAAGAAGAAGAGAGGTGGCACAGTCAGAGAATGAGACATTAGTGACTGTGACAGCTCTGTGAGAAAGAGACATGTGCAGAAAGAGACTGAGTGGAGCAGACACAAGTGGAGCTGACAGCAATCAGTTTCAGTGTGAAGCAAAGAACAGGAGCAGTAGTGACATGCAGAGAGCGTTCTGTCAACAGCAACAAAATGCAAGGTTGTCAGCACACACAACACACTAATTTGTCTGTCAAAGCAAATATATCAGCTAATTGCAAAGTTTAGTGACAGTGAGTCAATAGGTCCAATGCTTCTACTGTCATGTTTGTACCAGAGCCAGAGCCACTGTTTATCGAGCTAAGCAGAACAGAGATTAAAACAAAAACATGGCTTCAGTAAATACTCTGCTCTGCTATTCATCTTAACTCATGAGCTGTCTGTATCTGTTAGCAACAAGAAAACACAGGTCTTTATGCAGGCTTTACAGCGTCTTGGTTTCTGTGCAGCAAGAGAGTTTGGGCATTTCTGTTACACAGATATATTGACGCTAGTTACACTAAGTTACAAAAACATAAACTTCAGACAAAACACAAGCTCTAAGAACACGAGACTTGATTCAGACTAATAGTCTGAGTCTTGAATGTCAATAAAAGCCTTTATGTCAGGTCATCGAGAGTGAAGGCAAGAAGGTTTGTAACCTACAGACAACAGCTCTCATGATTGGCTGTATGTGCATATTTTCTGTGACAGGGTGGATTTTTTGTATTCAGTGCAGGTTGGTGCATGTGTATGTGGGCCTTTCTCACCTCCTCTCTGCAGGGTGTGACTGGTAGGTGTGTTCCAGCAGCTGCTGATCATCAGATCAATATTACACTCCAACTATTTCCCCAAGAGTTCATTAGATTTATCTGACACTCTTACATTACTGTTTTCTTCATCATCAAGGTCTGCAATATCTTCTGACAATTTAAGTTATCTCAGGTTTAAATATCAACCTTTGGTTTGCTGATGTACTTAACGTTTGTATGCGTAAAAGGTGGTTTTAATGCTACTACATAAGTTACATTTTTTAATAGGGACAGAAAACCTTTTACTTTAGCTTCACATGTCTTTGTAAGTGCTTGAAAAAAAAGTCAGTTTCAGTACAAGGCTCAAAAAAATCACAAAGATGAAAATGGAATACTGTGTCACTAGCTTTTGCAATATTTTGTTGTGTATGTCATATTGATAAGTGAACCTTGAGGGCATTGAACGATTTAAAAGTGAAAAGACATTGTTTGTACAGATATGGAAGTGGAAATATTCTATTGTAACATCCATGTTTTAGTCAAAAATGTTTGACTAAGTACCCTTTTTTCTCAGCAGCAGCAAGCAGTATTTGCATTTCCACTGCATGTCAATCTGTCACTGGAAGGTTACTAAACCCTAAATGAAAATAACAAATTAGACATTATTTAAAGTAAAAACGATTAAATAATTTAATGTCTAAGTTTACACCAGATAATTTTTCTGAACTTTAAAAAGTATATATTTTTGGTCCAAAGGTATAAAACTGGTAAAAACAACCAATATAGCTGCAATAGTTGTCCTGCAAAAAGTTATGCAGGACAGGTTTGGAAAAAATACATTGAATGTTTACATCGTAAAAAATCCCTTCACTTCTGTTTTCTTTTTAGACAGATCAAAAAGTGTTTCAACCTAAATGGGAAAAGAGTGGGAAAAGCATTTATAATGCAATACAAGTGCTGTAAGAGACATTTGAACACAGAAGCAATAAGAAACATGAGAAGACCTGGCAAAAAACATATTTTGTGAAGTCATAAACTTAAATATTGTTGCAGGATTTTCCCCCAAACCCTCTGGAGTCGATTGATTTATTCTAAATTGATTGAGTCAAAGGCAACTCTGGAAGACTGGGAATCTTCATCAGCATGACCAATTTCAGATGCATTTCAGAGAGATGTACATTTGTTGAGTCCTCATTTCAGCTCTCATCGAAAGTGGGGACTTCAAATTACATACCAGTTTTTAAATAGTGTTGACAGGCCACATAAAGCTAGCGTTATCAAAAATAACTTACTTTATCCTGTTTTTGTTATTTATTTTGATAAAAACAAAAGTCCTCCTGGTGTAAGAGATCTAATTTCTGCACTGAACTCCTGGTTATCATCATTCTCCCTCCTTCATATCATGCTGTGGCTGGCGTCTTGCTTTTGATTGCCAGTGGTGAGAATTTCTGCTCTTTTAAGAAAAAAATTATTCTCTGTTGGTGGACTGACGTTTCTTTAATGCACTGCCATCACATGACGGCTCTTTCTTTTTCTCTGCGATTATGTCCACAAGCACGTGCCCCAGCATGCAAGTATTGTATCTACAAAGGAATACAATACAAGTATTGTATCCATAATGGAAAGTGCTCGAAAGAGAAAGAATAAACAAAAACAAATAACGTCCTTGCCCACATTTTAGGGAAACTGCACCAACTGCATTTATTAAAAAAACAAAAAACATTTGTGCCATTAAGAAAACAAACAGTTGTGAATTTAGGGAAATTTGAATTATTTATATCTAAAGTTTCTAACATGCCTAATATTCTAGACTTCAGTGGGTTAAGAAAAGTCCTCTTTGGAAAAATAAATTATAAAAGATAATTGAGGAGAAGTTCTTTCATGTTAGCTTACTGCAGTGAGTCAGCTTTAACATGATGCCCGCCATATTGCTTGTAATTTAGTACAAGTTAAAGTTTCATGCTATCAATACAAACACATTTTATGCCAAGTGTTAAAGATTAACGATAAATGTAGCAACATTTCGCCTCTGAAAGTGAAGAGGCCGCAGACCAAAACTTCAGGAAGTTTTCAAAATATATTTACCACAATAAGTTGGCAATGACTAACACAGAAAATATACAAAAAAAATCAAATATCTACTCACTAAATCAGTGCACCAAGAATAATAGTTAGTGATGTGTCCTGTGTGCCGATGCTTCAGAGCGTGTGTCGAGTAATCCAGGCAGATTTTTTGTGAAGCGTGTATCGAGGCTTGTGTCGATTAAGTATGTGGTGACATTCGAGGCTCGAGAGTCAGCCATACTAATTCCCTTTCACATTTTGTTGTCTTGGGATTGTACTGTGTAGCAATCTATTAGAGCATATTTTTTTGTTTTTGAATCAGCAAGAAAGAGGGGAGTATTGGAATGGATAAAAAATAGTTCATCACACCTTGTATAAAATTACGGTTGCATTTGTCGCTCACCAGCTTCCTCTGTGCCCTATGAATGTGCCTGGGTATTTTCTACATCAAGCAAAATCACTCTCAACTAGTGTTCTATAGTGGTCTAGTGGTCAAGACTTGGTGTTCTCACCTTTTTTTTCCCCACTTTTTGTTTTGATCCATCCATTGTATCATAAAGACAGATTAAGTTCATATTGGGACCATATTCGGAATTTGTTGTCATCGCAAACACTATTCATTTATTTATTTAATTCAAAGCTTCACACAAAAAATTAATGTCTTAATGACTCTGCCTTTTTTACATTTATTGTCCATTTGATGGCACAATAGAGAAAACGAAGCCTCTTGATGCCTCGGCTTATGAGACAAGCAATTGGATGGAAAGTGAACTTTGCCTGCCACACAGCTGTTACAGACTTCTCAACATGCCATTCATCTTCAAGCCGAATGAAAACTTAGTTTTCACTTTCCATAACTGGTAAAAGCATAGTCCTAGATCCCAGCCCACAGGTCTGCGTTTCTAGCAGATTTTCCCCGCTCAGCGACACACCCGATGAGAAGCCAACTCTGGTAATTGGCAGCTCCATAGTCAGAAACGTGGCACAAGAGACACCAGCGAACATAGTCAAATATCTGCCAGGGGCCAGAACAGGCGACATCAAATTCTACCTGAAACTGCTTGTTAAGGATAAGCGTAAATACAGTAAGATTGTAATTCACGCCTGCGGTAATGACACCCGGTTACGTCAATCGGAGGTCACCAAAGTTAATGTTGCTTCGGTGTGTAAGTTTGGCAAAACAATGTCGGACTCCGTAATTTTCTCTGGTCCCCTCCCCGATCTGACCAGTGACGACATGTTTAGCCGCATGCTGTCATTCAACCGCTGCCTATCTCGGGGGTGTCCAGAAAACAATGTGGGCTACATTGATAATTGGCGAACATTTTGGGGAAAGCCTGGTCTGATCCGGAGAGACAGCATCCATCTCACTTTGGATGGAGCAGCTCTTCTTTCTAGGAATCTGGCCGAATTTATTAGTTCTCCAAACCTCTGACAACCCAGGGTTCAGATCAGGAAGCCGGGTCGTAGTTGAACACTCCTCTCTGCAGCTTCTGTACTGCTACCCACCCATTACGCTATTAAGACAGTGTCTCGACCAAGGCCAAAATTGAATAGATTAAAAAATTATCTAAAACAAGGAAATCAGGAAAATCTAATAAAAATAAACACAACTCAGACCCAAAAAGAAAAAGAAAACAATTAAATGTGGCTTACTGAACATAAGATCTCTCTCTTCAAATACTTTGCTAGTTAATGACCTTATTTGTGACAAACAGATTGATTTATTTTGCCTCATAGAAACCTGGCTGCAGCAAGAGGATTATGTTACTATAAATGAGTCAACTCCTACTAATTATTTAAATTTTCACATTCCTCGAAATACTGGGCGAGGAGGAGGAGTAGCAACCATCTTTCAGTCCAATTTATTTATTAGTCCCAGACCAATCAATAGCTACAACTCTTTTGAATATTTCATCCTTAGTTTTCCTCATCCAAATTGCAAAGCACTAAAACCACTTCTGTTTGTTGTTTTGTACCGTCCACCAGGCAATTACTCTCAATTTTTAGATCAGTTTTCAGACCTTTTATCTGATTTAGTGTTAAATACAGATAAGATTATTATAGTGGCGGATGTTGACACTGAAAGTGATAGCTTAAATATAACCTTTAATGCTATCTTAGACTCAATTGGCTTTGCTCAAAACATTAACAAACCTACCCACCTTTGTCTTCATTCTCTGGACCTTGTGCTGACATATGGCATTGATTGTAAAGACATAACAATATTTTCTCATAACCCTGTCCTGTCTGACCATTTCTTAATAACCTTTGAGTTTAATTTAACCGAGTACTCCACACCTGAAAGAAAATTTCATTATAGTAGATCATTATCAGACAATGCTGTAACAACCTTTAAATAATCTGTTCCACTTTTGATTTCCTCATTATCACAGAAACACACAGTTGAGGACAATAATTTTATTTCTTCCCCTTCACAAATCGATTCTCTTGTTCATAGCGTTACTTCATCATTGCATGGTGCATTAGACAATGCAGCCCCCTTGAAAAAGAAGGTAATTATTCATAGGAGGCTAGCTCCCTGGTTTAATTCAGAGCTGCATACTTTAAAGCACAATGTTAGAAAATTGGAGAGAAAATGGCGCTCTACACACCTAGAGGATTCCTACTTAATCTGGAAAAATAGCCTACTGTTGTATAAAAAGACAATTCACCAAGCTAGAACAGCTTTTTTCTCATCGTTAATAGAAGAGAACAAGAATAATCCTAGGTTTCTCTTTAGTACAGTTGCTAAACTTACACAGAGTCATAGCTCTGTTGAGCCATCTATTCCATTAGCTCTCAGCAGTCATGACTTTATGGGATTCTTCCAAAGTAAAATTGATTCTATTAAAAATAAAATCTTTGACATACTCCCGAAGACAATTACTTCATCCTCAGTAAGTGAGACAACATTGGAAGTAACTGTGGAACCTGATCTGTGTTTGGACTGCTTTGATCCTGTGGAGCTTCCTGAGTTATCAAAAATTTTAGCTTCATCTAAACCTTAAACTTGTATGTTAGACCCAATCCCAACCAAATTATTTAAGGAAGTGTTCCCTCTGATTACCAGCCCCATTTTAGGTATGATTAACCTATCCTTAGTAAATGGATATGTACCACAGGCTTTTAAGGTAGCTGTAATAAAACCTTTACTTAAGAAACCTTCGCTTGATTGAGATGACTTGGAAAATTACAGACCTATATCCAATCTTCCATTCTTATCTAAAAGTCTTGAGAAAATAGTTGCTAATCAAATGTGTGAGCATTTACACAGCAATGACCTGTTTGAAGAGTTTCAGTCAGGCTTCAGAGCTCATCATAGCACTGAAACAGCTCTACTGAAAGTCACTAATGATATTCTTATGGCCTCAGATAATGGACTTGTGTCTGTACTTGTCCTGTTAGATCTCAGTGCTGCATTTGATACAGTCGATTATAATATTATCTTAGCAAAGGCTGGAATATGCTGTAGGGATTAGGGGAACATCGCTAGGCTGGTTTAAATCGTATTTGTCTGACAGATTCCAATTTGTTCATGTAAATGATAAATCATCTTTAAACTCCAGGGTTAATTGTGGAGTACCACAGGGTTCAGTACTTGGGCCAATTCTCTTTACTATTTTCGTTGTTCGATGAGCTAACCCCTCCCTCCTACTTCCCCATGTCTAAAGGGATTGCTCAATCCAGCTCTCCATCTAACGGGTCCGGACTTCCCTAAACCTGAAAGATCTTACTAAGCAGGTTCACTGAAAGTTCTGTTTAAGCTGGTGTCGGGAAATGACTCGCCTAGCCTCTGACAGCCTTCATCCAAAAGTCTCGCCCTTCTTCAACTGGAGGTCCGGGCGACCGAGTATCCTATCGCAGTCATCCACACCTTTGACAGTCACTTTTGTTCACGGCTGCTCATTCCCTAATTTACAACTGGCTCTCGGTATATGGACCAGGTTGATTTTAGTAGCTCAGCACGAGCCCCAAGGGAGCTGTTTTAACAAACTTGACTAAGGCAACCTATAAAAACCTCCTAAAATATCTTAGAACCAGGCAACAAGACTTTTTACCACCAATGAAAAACCAACAATACAGTGACTCAAATAATTGAATGTCCACGATTCAACTAGAATTGTATATGCTTTCTTTAATTAGTAACGCTTTTGCAGGGGTCAGTAACAGCTTAATTCGGCAACACAAAATAGTTTCAATAATAGAAATGAATCAATGAACTCAACCTGTCTTTCCCTGATGCTGAAACTAGTGGGTTTGAAGAGTCTTTGAAGACGGAGGCTCATCCATGCACCTGATGGAAAAAAATTCTTCTGGTAACAACAAGTGGTTTCTTTAAGGGAATACAACTTAATCTTCAGTTTTCTTCCTTTAAGTGGCAGGCACTGATGCTCCAGACTTTGATGGTTAAACAGGATCTTTGTTGTTATTTATCTCCGAAGACAGTAGTTTCCAGAGGCTGAAGAGTTGAAGGAAACCCGGAGACATAAATGAGGTTGATTCAGGACTTCCAGAAGCCTGAAACGTAGAGAAATCAGCTGTTCACCGATCAAGTTCACTTCTGTTGTCTGGATAAAAAGGCTTTAGATGAAATCAGATTCTTAATCTTGAGGCACAGTCCTTCTAAGGCAAACGGGCTGATCCTCTTTTTAATGCAGTTGATCAGCTGGGCTGTGTCTCTGGTCCTCTGATTCATCTGTAGCGTCTCTCCGATCTTGTTCACTGGTCTTCTGCGAGGAAACAACCAACTAGTTCCTCTATTCTTGCCCATTTTATAGAGCATTTTCACCAAACTCTTTTTGCTCATTGGCCAGTGGTTTTTGCCATGGCTGTCCCATTGGTCACCCGTGACATAAGGTGATCTTCTTTTTCTGGAATTTCCCGAGTTGTGTCCATATCAGACATGCCATCATCACCTCAGTCCTGAGCTGTCTGCTGGCCTCTTCTTTGACCTCGCCCCCGCCCCCGCCCCCGCCTCAGTCATCAGTCTTGTGCTGTAAGCTGCAGCTCTCACTTCCCTAATTCCTGAACATCTGCTCTATTCCTGTTTCACTCTACATTACACGTCCTCTTAAACAGAGGCTTTATTTCTTACATCGGTGCTGCTCAAACTTTTAGTTACAGCGTTCACTTCATTTACAGTTTAAAACCATTACTTCATTCTTTTTATTCATGCTTCACAAATGATTAACGTTATATCTCTTTCATATGTAGTTGATTGAGAATGTCAACCCTTAATGTTTTTTACTTTAACTCTCAGTTCTTAACCACATTTCAATCATACATCTTTTAACTTGATAATCAAAGATTACTAATTTCATTTAATACACATGAAAGAATGTAAAATCATAATACATCATTTCTTTGGATACACTTGTTTATATTTTTGCAAAAGATAAGACAGATAATATATGGCAGGAAATATGTGGCTCCACACAGGCCTTCAGGCTGTCAGTTCTAGAATATGAGAATGTGCTTGTTTCACTCTCTAATGCTTCAACTGTATATTTTAATAATTATTGCATGGATTACACAAAAAGATATTTATTGTAATTTTTATGGACTTAACTGTAGCAGTTAATGAATGTTGCATGGATTACATGGAAAGATCTCACCTTATTTTGACACTATGTATATCCTTCCAATAGGTAAAATTATCAGGCAGCATAGAATAAATTTTCACTGTTACGCTGATGACACTCAGCTTTACTTATCCATGAATCCTGATGAGTTCAACCAGTTAGATAGACTACAAGCATGTCTTGAAGACATAAAAACTTGGATTACTTTAAATTTTCTGCTTCTAAATTCAGACAAGACAGAAGTTGTCATCTTTGGACCAGAGTCTTTGAAAAATAAACTGCTCAGTCAATCACTTAACCTGGATGGCATTAAATTGACCTCCGGTAATAAAGTAAAAAAAAATTGGTGTTATTTTTGACCAGGACATGTCATTTAAATCCCATATTAAAAAGGTTTCTAGGATATCCTTCTTTCATCTCTGGAACATTGCCTACCAGGGAGGCTGAGGAGTGTGATCCCCCTGTAGTTGGAACACACCCAACGGTCACCCTTCTTATGTAGGGGGACCACCACCCCAGTCTGCCAATCCAAAGGCACTGTCCCCGTCCGCCATGCAATGCTGAAGAGGCGTGTCAACCATGACAGCCCCACAACATCCAAAGACTTGAGGTACTCAGGGCGGATCTCATCCAACCCAGAAGCCTTGCCACCGCAGAGCTTTTTAACCACCTCGGTGACTTCAGCCTGGGTGATGAAAGAGTCCAACCCCGAGTCCCCAGCCTCTGTTTCCACCAGGGAATGCGTGATGGCAGGATTGAGGAGATCCTCGAAGTACTCCTTCCACTGGCCAAAAATGTCCCCAGTTGAGGTCAGCAGCCTCCCACCCACACTGTAAACAGTGTTGGCGAAGCACTGCTTCCCCCTCCTGAGGCGCCGGACGGTTTGCCAGAATCGCTTCGGGGCCAACCGGTAGTCCTTCTCCATGGCCTCACCGAACTCCTCCCAGGTCCGAGTTTTTGCCTCTGCCACCGCCCAGGCCGCTGCACGCTTGGCCCCGTCAGCCGCCTCAGGAGTCCCACAAGCCAACCACAGCCGATAGGACTCCTTCTTAAGCTTGACAGCGTCCTTTACTGCCGGTGTCCAACTCCGGGTTCGGGGATTGCCGCCGTGACAGGCACCGCAGACCTTACGGCCGCAGCTACAGGCAGCAGCATCGACAATAGATGTGGAGAACATGGTCCACTCGGACTCTATGTCTCCAACATCCCTCGGAATCTGGTCAAAGCTCTCCCGGAGGTGAGAGTAGAATACATCCCTGGCCAAGGGGTCCGCCAGACGATCCCAGCAGACCCTCACTACGCGCTTGGGCCTGCCAAGTCTGTCCGGCTTTCTCCTCCTCCAGCGGATCCAAATCACCATCAGGTGGTGATCAGTGGACAGCTCAGCCACTCTCTTCACCCGAGTGTCCAAAACATGCAGCCAAAGGTCTAATGATACGACAACAAAGTCGATCATTGACCTCTTGCCTAGGGTATCCTGGTGCCAAGTGCACTGATGGACATCGTTATGTTTGAACATGGTGTTCATTATGGACAATCTGTGACTAGCACAGAAGTCCAATAACAAAACACCGCTTGGATTCAGATCGG